>NC_137099.1:39653291-40925791 GCF_949357685.1 Gobio gobio
ACCTTTTAAAACCATGTTTCCTATGGTGAATTGCCTGTAAATTGAATTTTCCATCTATTATTTCAGCGTTTAAAATCTTGCTAAATAAAACTTAATGTCTTTTGATGCTTGTGTGCTTAAAGGCCTTAAAGGCTTGAACCCCGCTAAATGCTGCTTGCAGCTTTAATTATTATTGTTATTATTATTCATTAATTAATTATAATAAAGCAGACTACTAGAACAATGGTTCTAAACCTAACCATTTAAGGATTCTTTGGCTTGTAGTATAGGGTTAAAAAAAAAAAATCATGCATGCATGAATTAATGCATATTGTAAGTCATGTAAATATAGGTACTTTTATTTTTATTGATATCACTGTAAAAAATATTGTTGTGGTTAATAAATGGTTAAATAATGGTTGTCTTAAAATTTTGAGTGCATTGAAATTAAAAATTTGAGTTAATACAATGAACATTTTTGAGAATCGACATCACCCTTTATTCAAATATTATTAAAAGATTTTGTAAGCATGTCGCGTAATTGTGTTTTATTTGTAATAATGCAATGAAACATGCCAAATTGTGCTATTTTCATGATTTATTACAAAAAAAAATTAAACTTATGTGGTTCAGATACAATAATATTTTGAGTTTCTATTTATTAAACCAATTTCCTTCATTGTATTAACTAACATTTTTAATTTCAATGAACTCAAAATTTTAAGGCAACCAGGTTACTTACTTTTTTAAGTTAAACCAACAATTTTATTTTACAGTGGGGAAAATGTAGCAAAAATTACAGTGCTCTAACACAGTGGTTCCCAACCACGTTCCTGGAGGCCCACCAACAGTGCACATTTTGCATGTCTCCTTTGTCTGACACACACACACACACACACACACACACACACACACACACACACACACACACACACACACACACACACACACACACACACACACACACACACACACACACACACACACACACACACACACACACACACACACACACACACACACACACGCACACGCACACACACGCGCACACACACACATTGGGTTTTGGAGTCACTACTATGAGCTGCTGACCTGAATCAGGTGTGTTTGATTGAGGAGACATGCAAAATGTGCACTGTTGGTAGGCCTCCAGGAACGTGGTTGGGAACCACTGCTCTAACAGTATTTTTTAGCTGAATACATTTATAAATGATAATTGACATTGAACGTGAACAAATACATACAGAAATAAAACAAAATAGAAAAATGAAATAAACATAATATTTATGGCCATCCATCATTATGTGTGTATTTGAGTGTAACTGAGCGGCAGTTTCTCTCTGCAGATGATGAGGTTGTGGGGTATGACAGAGGTGACATTTGTTGTTTAAGTAAAAGAAATTACGTTAACAGGCCAAAAGTGGACCTGTGAGCCCTTCACAATGGTAAAAGAAAAAAGTGATTAAAAAAAGTCATTCTGAATGTTTCTTGTGACTGCATAAACCCAAATAATAATTGAAAACTCTTATATTATGGTAATAAATTCAATATCCATCACTTACTTGCTTGGTCAAAAAGAGGAGAGAAGTGTCCTTTATGGATCAGAGCTGGTCACACTTAAGCTATATGATTTTAAAAAAATGAAAAGAGAAAAAAGACATGATTGATGGGAAACCAGTTACAAGTTGAAAGTTGACATTTATAGACATTTTAAGAAAGATATTTTTGAGAGTGTGCTGACAGTGTGTGTTGGATGGTTGTGCTCCAGAAAATCAACAAAAAGGTGGCTTTCTGAGGATTTTTGACAGTTCCAGATGGCGGGAATAAAGAACCCTAAACTCTTACACAAAGAAACATTTTAGAACAGGATAATATTGTTCTAAACAGAACTGCTACTGTGTGTAAAGAACCTTTAAAGCATTCTTTATTATACTAAAGAGCTCCTATAGTGCTCCATGCTCTCTGACAGGTACTAGAAAAAAGGCTTGGGATGTAATTAAAAATAAACTAATCTCTATACTTGAAGCCGATTATTGCGCTGGAATGAAGTTGGTTTACTTCAATGCACGATTACACAAAACATTTTGCACACAACAGGTTTATTTATAAACAGGTATAGTTTGAAATGCTTGTGGTTAAAGCAGGATGTGATCTGATAAGACATTTTACGATTATTAACACTTAATAAATTTGAGATAAATAGTAATAATTCCTAAATTACATGTAAAGCATTGTTTTAAATGTACTACAATACATACTACAGTTAAATGCAAACTAAGCAAACAATTCCATTTTTCAATCCCACAAATGCATACAAGATTACAATAGATTGCTTCTAACGTGCTCCCTGTTTGGATAAAAGCATCTTCTAAATGATTAAATGTAAATGCAATATGTCATCTAATGCATTAAAATATTAGCCTTTTACCCCACATTAAGATGACAGAGGGGATATTTGAGGAAAAAAATAAAAATAAATGGAGTGTTTTATTCTGAATGACATCCTTGTAGCAGTGAGAGTCTCCAAAGTGTAAAAGGTTGATTACTGTTAGAAATACATCAACTGATGGCTGCGGGCTAACAAAGCTATAGTGCTGCTGACTTGTAGTCAAGGAGATTTTTGCGGTATCGTTACATATTTTGGAGCAATTCACAATCATGATGATTGTTATTCCTCGAAAATAAATCACAGACATATGGAATTTTTCTGTCACGTAGAAGGTCTTTGAGAATTATAGTGTCACTTATTCGGTCATTTTATCTGCTGCAATTCCACACTAACAATCTTCAAATGAAAAAGATCATTTTGCCAAAGGTCCATTACAGTTTGGAGCACTTGGCCCACTTCATAATGGGGGCCACAAATAATTTTTGCACTTGGGTGCAACATTGCCTTGTTTTGCTGCTAGTTTGAGTCACATGAAGGGACACAAACAGCTGTAAACAACAGAGCAATCAGTGTCCCATCTGCTACTATGGCCCACTTACATGAACGTATGTCGCCACTTCTTTTACCCTGTGCCAAGCAAGTGCCTGAGGACACGAGTCCCCAAGAAAAGGACCCATTTTCCGAGGAAGAAAAATGAAGAGAGAAAAAAGTTGTCACGGCAAGAAAATGGCATGGTAGGCAGCTATCTCAAAGACACTAGTTTAGAATTCTGTCTCATTGCCTCACGTACAATTAATGTGTTACACTGAGAAGTTGAAATGAGAACATCTGTATTTTTAATATCAACATGAACATATACAAACTTTGCTGCATGTCTTTGGCACTGTGAAATCATCTTTCTTAAAATACAAATAAAAAAACAGAGGGAGTATTGGTTAGCAGTCAACAAGTCGAAGCTGGCAGCACAAATATTGCAGGATTGAAGAGTGTTACAATTCAGAAGTGGGCAAAGATGTACCATCATGCCTTTGAAAAACACAACAAGTTGCTCCAGGGAGTCACTTTGAATATAATGTCTGCCAAAGAATACGAAACAAATACTTGAGCAAACAATCATCGAAAAACACAATAAATTGTTCTTATGAACATAATTAAGCACCACTTTGTTATTTCTTCTCACAATAAACAGTACTTAATTTCAGGGCTGAAAAAAAAACAGCAATCATTAATTATGAATTGGCAGGATGATACAATGAGCAACCCAAGGAGAGGTAAGCTCTGCTCTCTATTACTTAAACAGCAGCATCCACGGGGAGAGGAGATGTAGCCCATGGGGCAAAGATGTACTGCTGCATCAGTTCATCTGCTCTGTTTGCCACTATTTGCTTTAAATTACTGACATTAGGTATGTTTGTCACTGTTAATCAAGTGCTAATTCTAGATCATTAAGGTACCAGAGACTTGGTTTATTAACAAATTACCGGTCTCACTTTACAACAAGGTCCCATTAGTTATCGTTAGTTAATGCATAAACTAACATTAACTAACATGGGGCGATACATTTGTTACAGCACACATTAATCTGTATAAATGTCATACAAATAAAACTGTTCATGTTAGCTCAGGTTCATTTAATTATATTAACATGAAATAACTTTTGATTTTAATAAGTATTAGTAAATGTTGAAATTAAAGGGGTCATGAATTGAGAAATCAACTTTCCCTTGAGCTTTTGATTTATAAAAGGTCATGGTAATATAAGAATATCCTGTAAGTTTCAGAGCTGAAAACTTCCTTGTTAGTCAAAGAAAAGCTTTTATTGACACCAGGCCCAGCAAACGATCGATTTCAGAATATGCCCGGCTATGACGTCTGAGTGTAGAGAAGCACCACCTCAACAGAAGAAGAACAACGCCTGATTCTGTAGCCCCACCCACCGACTCGTGCCACTAACATAACACAGGCCTACAAAGAGAGCTAAACCGCATCGAATTTCTAAACATACCACATAAGCTTCATTCGGATTCCAATATTACGAATGCATGGATTAACTTTATTTTTAATGAATATCCAGCTCACGTGGGGAAGACATTGCGTTTGTTCCTTCATTTCTGATTTGTTTGTAAACAAATGACTGAATTTGCAGACAGGATGAGATTACATGAATGAATGAAGCAACACACTAATGTGGATAGTATTGCATTGTTACAGATCATTTGATATAGCTCTATTGATTGTGTACGTGTCTAACATACCTTAGCACATGTTCAAAGGCTGAAGAATAATTTATTTGTGGTTCTTGATGCGCGTTGTTCACTCTCTTGACTTGATATTTGAAGGAAAAATACAATCGCGGAAGTTTTGATCATGCAGTCTGCAATGCTTATATCCACCGATCGGGCTGGCCAAGTAATAAAAAAATAACATTCCAATCAATCACGGGTGGATCCGAGATAAATCATTGTGTTTCTTTGATAAAGACGTTTTGCGAGCCCTGTGGGACGAATCATCCCGGTTGCCATTTCTCATAGGCTTTCAAAACAATCCCTCACGGTGTACTCGCGGGGAGCCGAAACTAACTAAATATGCAAATCTTATCCAATCCTAGCCGTGGGCGTTTACTTCCAAGGCTTTAGTGCGGCACGCCCATAAAATCCGAGCGTGCAGGAGAGAACCTCAAAACCAGGGCAGAAAATAGCCTATTACTTATTCATTATGATGTTTTTGAATGTAAAAACCAGCGTAACTGGCGCAATGATGATGTCGGATGTAGTGTAAAAAAGCGAACCCGATCACACGAAAAAGCGTATAAATAATACAAGTGTGCAATGTTGTGGAATGTATACGCCAAAATGAGTTTTGGCATATATGGTACGCAGTTTTACGCTTGAGTTTGATACGCACTTCATGGAGTATTATATGCACAACCCCCCCCCCCCCCCCCCATCCCCTTCCTACCCAAGAGCGTGTCATATAAACGGCATAAAGTGCGTATCATATGCACGCGAAAAACTGCGTACCATATGCATGCCAAAACTAATTTTGGCATATACATTCTACAGCATTGCACACTCGTACTATTGAAACGCATTCTCATGTGATCGTGTTGAAAAAAGTATAACTGGCGCAACGATGACATCAGCATTTTGAACTTGTTTTTGTCTGAAAGAAGAATGTCATATACACCTATGATCATCGACATTTTGTTCCTCTAGTGTGTGGAGTGGTGCGATGTGACCAAATAAGCACACCACACACTAACAGATTCACAATCAACCAGAGTCCCGCCTGCATACAGTACATCACCTGTATGCAAGAGAAGCCTGCCATTTTCACTGAAAGCTCCAGTTATGATATTTAGATTAACCATTACAAGGTCATCAAAAGTAATATAAATAAAACATTAACAAAAAATAAAAATGAAAAATGCATGGATGAGTTGTGGTAATTACAATGGACTGTTTTCCCCACAAAATTTCACTAACGTGCACCTTAAAAGTGTAATATCTCTGGAAAATTTAATTAAAAACTGTCAAGCCACCATGGGGGTGCCTTGAGACCAATAAGCCACTGCTCAATTTTTTTTCCCCCCTGATAGACTGACTGCCAGTCTGTGCATTCGTGGTGGGCTTTTAAGTGACTCTTGCATAGATAAAGCAGTAGATGGCAACAAGTGACTATATTTATGAGTGGGTCATTGAATGATTCATTCAAAAGATTTATTCAGGAATGAAACAGTGAGCCAATAAATCATTTACTCTATCGATTCATTCAAAAACATTGATTAGTTGAAAAACATTGATTCATTTGCTTGGAGATCACCCGCAATATGAGCATGGCTGTGATTAACTGCGCCTTTGTGCACATCACACTCTGGGACAGCACAGCAGTGATATTTCTTACATATCTATATGTAGTATCTTAATCCTTGTTTTTCGTTTAAAATTAAGAACTTCATTCAAAACTTCAAACAATTAATCAATATATTCATAATATTTTGTTCATGAAAACCCTGAAATCCATCAGCCTCATTAGGTCTACCATCAAATTAGCCAAATCTGTCTGGCGACCAATAGGCTCCACACTGTATCACTAATAACCATTATACCATTAAATAGATCCCACTTCACAGGTGAAGGATTATGAAAGCAGAGAACTAGTTGAGTAAGCCTAAGGTTTACAATGATTTGTGGCTTGAGAAGCTGTGCTCATAATGACAGCTCAAATACGCTTAGTGCCTAAAAAACCATCTGGTTCCATTATTTGAGCAGGGGTCAAAGGGACTTGTAGTCCTCTGGGTGGAATTCTGGGAACTGTGGGATATTTGAATCAGGTAATATCCCCTTTTCTTTCGCAAGGGCCTCGAAGACTCCTGTCTGTTATTCTCGCTCTCTCATTTACTTCACTGCCGCAACAATGTAATATACATAATTCAAACAACCAGGGAATGGCTGTGGGCTCCCAACCACCTGCTGGCTTTTATTAGCTAATTAATGGTGATTTATCGTAGTTGCTAATTCGAGTGTAGCCGATTGCCTTCAGGAGTCTTTGAACACCATGTGAATTCTGATGGTAATTATGCTTATTTGATGGGCAGTCTACTAAAACAAAAAGTTCTGTCTCTCGTGCCCCACAGCAATACAATTTTTGACTCTTACGGAGATGACCTTGTGTGTTTTTATTTTTTTGGGGTGGGGGGTTGGGGTTAGGTCTCATTAGCACTTTCCTTATGGGTCTGTTTTAATACCTATATATGTGATTTTAAGATCATACTAATTGTATTTATTTGTAGTATTTTTCTTAATAAAAATTTCATCTTTTGAAAGGTTGCAACACTTAACATTTTGCTGGCAAAATTGTGCTCTGTGTTTCAATCATTTCAACTGTAACGATTATGGCCTGTAGGCCTATAGTTCTGTTTTATTATCATTGTGTTTTGTTATATGTTCTGGTATGCATGCGTTCCCATTGCATATTAGTTTTCCTGTTTCGTTTTTTGTTAATTATCTAGTTTGTTTACTTATACCCTTAGTTTCCTCAATTTATTGTTCCGTCAATGTTAAATGTGGTTGTGTTCTCCTGAGTGTTTCTGTGGATATATAATTAAATACAGTTTATTTCTCTGCATCTCCTGCGTCGTGCGCTTCATTAAAGTCACCAGTATGTGAGAGAGCATTGGAACCGAAAGGCAGAATTGATTACCAGCCGTCCGCCTGCTCTCTTTGGAGCAAGAGTAGCATAATCTTGGACCACACCAAGGACTTCTTGTCGTGCCTTACCACCTTCCCTGACCATTTAACTTTGAACCCTGTCTGTGTTTTTTCTAACAAGCTTAAATGAGCAGTGTAAGGCACACCTGCCCGGTGTTGGTCGTCGCGGGGATTTCGCTATGTTCGTGGAGTGGGTAACTGGCCAACAACAACTCCCACATGACCGTGACCATGTGGATGAGGACATCACCAGACCCACTCTGAGCCTGCCGCGATGAACGAGCCAGTAACAAGGACTGAGCCAACCATCGCCTGGGAGTCTGAACCCGACGAGAGGTCTGACCAGGTGGGTGAGCCGGAAATATCTGTGCTACTGATTATACTTGTGGAGTTAGAGGGGATGGAATGGAGCCCTACCCACACTCCTGCCGTTAAGGGTGAGTTACAGTTGGCCTCTGCATACTGTTATGAAGATTTGGAGGAGTCTCTCGTCTCCTCTGGTTCCGCCCAGCTCCAAGTCTCCTGTGTCTCTGCTGATCCCCTGTTTCCAAAGATCCTGCTCAGCCTCCCTCTCCCACCCCCTCTGCCTATAAAAAGCCAGTTCCTTGGCCCTACCTCCGCTGTTTTTCTTCAGTTCCTTGGCTCCTCGGCTGACTCCACTCCGCATCCAGCCACTGAGCCCGGCACTCCACCTTGACTCATAGACCAGTTGGCACCACCTTGGCTTCACCTGGGACCATCTTCCTTATGGTTCCATCCGGCACACTTGTCCCTCCGGTCTTGGTCAGACTTCACTCTGTGGCACAGACTTCCAGGCCTTCAGCTGCGTTTTTTCCCTCCGCTCCTTCTGCTCCATAGTGCTCCGCCTTCCCTCCGGCTCCTCTGGCACCCCCTTGGATGCTCGTCGCTGCAGCTCCACCTCTGCTTCCAGAACCATCCATGTCGCCCGGTCTCAATGTCTTCTCGGCGCCATCTGGGTCTCCTGCTCTCCTGGCTCCATCGCTAGTGTTTGGATGTCTGACTCCACCCTGGCTCCTTCCACCATTAGTTCCACCGTAGGCCTTCATCCTTGCTGGGCTTTGGATCATCCTCCTGTCTGCACCCTCCTGTCTTCCTAATCTACTCCTTGTCATTTTCCCTCCCTCCCTCTCACTTGACTCTCATTGGAGAGGAAGTGCCTTCTGGGAGGGGGAGCTACTATAATGGTTATGTTGTATATAGTTCTGTTTTATTTTTGTATTTTGCTTTCTATGTTCCAGTTTGACTGTGTTCCCATTGCTTAATAGTTTCCATGGTTTCAAATTAGCCATGCACCTATTTCAGTTCTTGTTAATTAGGCCTATCTAGTCCATTACAGCCACCAGTATGTGTCATCAACGTAGTCTAAAGAATGAGAAAAACAATACTGTGACCCAGTATTTCAGAAAATCAAATGGCTATTATGATCACTCAGGCAACCGGGGGTTTGTGAGTTTTTTGTTTGTTTGTTTGTTTCATTAACCAACATCAGTGAACCATGAACATGTGCATGTGTTGTTAGATTACTAATATTAGGTTAAAATTTCAGTTAATATTTTAGGTCAAGTGCTTTGGCCGAACTATTTTTTTGGGAACCCCTGAAATAATGAATTGCCTGAATTAAAGTAAGGAAGATGCTTGGTTTCCCATTGATGCCCATTGTCATTCCATTTAAAAGCATTCAAACAGCAATAAAGTTATAATCATAGAGGATACCAAACACTTAATTGTGATTTCAATCTCATGACTTCTGAGAGAGCTATGCTGCAAGACATACATATAAAATGAGACAAATGTCTTCAGGCTGCTCCTATGAGTCCTTGTTGTTGTCTTGGTGAGCTCATGCAAAATCAGTAGAAATATCTATTCAAACATCCTCTCCCCAATGTTCACAAGCTTGCTTTCAACAGGGACAAACGTGGGGTGACACTAGGAAATAGCCTGAAGGGCCAGGACTGGTTTCCTTTCAACTAAGGTATATAAGTCACAGTTTTCAAACACAATATATACAGTATACACATATGTAGCGCTCTGCTAATTTTATATATTGTTTATTTTATGTTCTGGTTAACAGAAATACAAGATATTCTGAAGTATGGGTCAGTTCTATTGTCCCTGGTGTGTAACTACATTTTTGTATTAATATGTGTTAACGCAGTTATAAAGGGGAGGTGTTGAAATATCCTCTGTTGTGAGTAACCTTTGAACCCTCTGTCATTTTGTTTGTATTGGATGGCTAGCTGTCAGTTTGTTTGTTATCCAATCAGAGCCATCCTGAGAGCAGTTGGGCAACCTATCGGGTTGTTAAAGGGGGCGGGACGAAAAAAACGAGTGAGGAGAAAAAAAAAACGGAGAGATATTATGAGCAAAAAGTTAGTTCTAAGTTCTGTATGATTGATATATTACTGGTCATCAAAGTTGAGAGCCAAAGGGGGAATTTTTCTTGGTTTTTGTCACTGTGTAACCTGGTTAAAACGGGAGAGTGAGTTTAGTTTGGAGCTGGTTAAATCGATCACGGAGATTCTTCTGAAGTGAAGCCAACGTCAACCATGTGCGAACTGCTAATAACTAGCCATGTGGGAATTGCTGCTATATAGTCAGGAATCCACTTTGCCACCGAGTTTCTGAGTGAGTATGGACATTGTGAACTAAAATGAAAATGACATTTTGGACAAGAAATAGTTAAGCTCATTTAATCTTGTGGACTTTTGGCTAGTGTGCGTCAGATGCTGCCACCCATGTTGCTGCAATAGATGTGCTCAGGATTCGCGCTGCAGGCGGGAGGTGTTGCGTTTGCACATGAACGGACGGAGTTTCTGGATGGGTTTCATCATTGCGTATCTCACCATTGGACGGATCAGAGTGGATAGACGGTCACTATAATCTGTCTGGTATCGAGGAATCGTGAGTACGGACCATATTATTTGGAACGGTTTCAACTGAGCTCCAACAAGCGCGCCAACGTTGTGGTACCACAAAACTGAGACATAAAAGAAAAAACCCCGGGGTATTGTTCATTGTATCTAATTTGGAACATGAAGGCATGTTAAAAGGTTAACTCATCTAGTTCTAAAAAACCAACAACAATATAAATACATTTTGAGTTTAACATTCAACCGTTGTGGTCTGATATTTAAGTGTGTGTGATTGAAATGTGATTGTGATTTTAGTTTCAACTTTGCAAATAAGGGTTATAGTGGCAAATTATATGTGCATGGGAGTTTATTGCTCACAGCAAAACACAACAAACAAACACAGTATAGCTGTATTCAAGTTAACCAGGCCTCTCTACACTCTAGCCAGAGTTGCATAAAAAAATTTAGTTGCTGTTAATACATCCCGATTTTCAATTCAAGTAACCTCTCACAAATTCATTCCCCATGCACATAAAAAAATAAATAACTGGAATTGTGTAGGAGGGTTACACATATATGTTATAACTGAAGTTCACTTGATAATAAATGTTATCACAAAAAAATTAATTGCCACTTGTCCCCCGTCCCCCTTCCTTCTTTTTTTAATAACAGGGCAAATCCATAAACAATAAAATAGTCACCATTTCAAAAGTATAAACAATTCATAAACACATAAACAATATGTGTTAACATGTTTGTGATGACCAATAATTGACTCCATTTACTATTGTAGTACCTCACCTTATCCTCAACATTTTAATCAAAATTATTATTATTATTATTATTGTGGTAATCAACATTATGCCACAAATGGTGTTGGTTGAGCTTAAAGAGGTGATGAATTGAGAAATCAACTTTCCCTTGAGCTTTTGTAACAGGTCATGGTAATATAAGAATATCCTGTAAGTTTCAGAGCTGAAAACTTCCTTGTTAGTCAAAGAAAAGCTTTTAAAGACACCAGGCCCAGCAAACGACAGGATTTTCAAAGTGGGGATCTATGACGTCAAAGGGAGGCAAGCACTGCCTCAGCAGAAGAATATCAACGCCTACTTCATCACTGCCTGTTTAGCCCCGCCCACGATTCATGCATGTAACATAGGCCTAGTATAAACCATCGAGCTACAAAGCAATAAACATGGGTTGAGGATTACAAAATATTGTGCAGGGGTTCAACAGTAATGCAACATGTAAGTAACTGTGTTCATTCTAATGCCTGATCTGAAATGTGATGATTCATGCAGTCAGATGATGTTCTTTGTCTGTGTGTCAGTAAATCAGACCAGTGATTAAACATCAACTTGCGTTGTTTCTCTTAGTAGGATGAAAATAATCTGTTATTTAACAGTGATTAAATTCTATAAAGAAAGCGATCAAAGAAAGCTCCCTTTGCAATCGTTTGAGCAGCGCGTGCTGGAGCTGTCAATCAAACAGCAAGAGTTTATCAGTGACGCGTTTATCAGTGACGTTTTAATCAACAAATCTCTTATCTCTTAAATCTCTTACGTTTTATTAAACTATATCACGTTTGCACTGTTAGTGAAGAGGAAAGCCTTCGTTCGTGTACAGAAACTGAGTTGCAAATGATGAGATTGCTGCTTTCATGCGCTCAACATGTGTGTGATCGGCTACAATGATCATCACTGCAACCTTTCATGCCACGATCTAAATATAATGCCATAGATCTGAATGTAATTCAACACTTTTCAGGATTAGTTTGTTGAGAGTTGTAATTGTAAAAACGAGTTAAAAGAGGGAGTAATACTATTTCAAATGCAAAGACGTTAGCCAATCACAGCAGTGGGTGTTTACACTGAACTCTCACAGCAGACACACCCCTTAAAACAGAGCGTTCAGAGCAGAAGGCTAAAATCAGGGTAGGGCAAATGCCTTTTATTTATAAATAATGACAATTTTTGACGTAAAAAGCATTCTAACATTATAAGTGCACCCCAGGAAACATCATAAAACAATATAAAAAACGCAGTTCATGACCGCTTTAATCAATTCACAATTCATAACATTTGACATGTGAATTGGTGGCTACTTCATGAATTGTTTTCATGCAAACTTGCTTACTCCTCACAGACAGGTTTAGGGGTGAACCATCATGCTTACATTTTTTCTTTTAACAATCACACATTTCCGTATTAATCAAATCATACAGAGTATGACACATACATAATCATCACCGCATAAAATAGTTACGTTTTCTCATGAGATCGGGTTGACTTGTTCCATTAAGAATCACCAACTATCAACCAATCAACCTCCTCACTGCTATAGAAGTTATCCTGTTTTTAGTTCATATTAGTCTTTAAAGATGATGTGTAGTACTAAAGTGAATGTAGTTACATTTAAAGAAAGTCAAAGCTTTTAAAAAAATGAAACACAAACTAATCTCTGTACTGTAAAATTCACCTACACCAGCCCAGCCTTCTGACATCAAATCCACAATGCCATTTGACATCAGATCCACAAAGGCCTGGGATCTGAATGTTCAAAGTTGGCCTCTTGATGTTTTCCACCCACTTGCATGCATATCCTTGGGGAAAACGCTTTTTTCATATTCTGGCACAGGTTTCCTCCCAAAAGGCTTTCGTGTAGTATAAAGCACTGTGTCAAGTCACCTGGCAGCTCTCAAAAGAGAATGTTAGTCGAGGAAACCTGGGGTTAAACAACGACTGCACACATACACCTTGACTGATCCTTTTCATCATAATTCAAATTGAAATTCTAACCATGTGGGGGAAGAAATCTAGCAATATCACAATTTTGAGACAGTGCCTCCAGCGTTGCACGCTGTTAACAGAATGTTTTTCACAAGATACTTCTGTTCTTTCAAATCATCGTGGGTGATGTTTACACATGGGGAATTGAATTCACCTTCATGTCTGCATTTAAAGGTGTATGAGATGCTTTTCTCTGACTATGTTCACTTGACAGAACATTAAGAAAAAACAAATACATCTTCTGACACTGATATATCCCATTATGTAAATGACACTGTACACTCAAACAAACCACAAACACTCAACATCCGTTCTTATGAGCATATCTACGTACAAAGAAACAGCCAACGGAAGTGGACAGCTTGTAAAAAAAACCCAAGGCTTTTAAGGTTAATGAAGATGTTAACTTAGAAACGGACATGATCGGATCTACTTTGATTCAAGCTGAGAGAGGTCAGTATGTTTAAACATTGGAACAATAGAAGGTAAGTGGCCTTTATTCTCTTAAGGGGAAATGCCTGAGCCTGTGTATATGCTCAACAGATCTCATGCTCACATGGTGAAAACCACCACCAAGACAGCACTGAATAATATCCACGATCCCTTTTTGGTCAAAGTAAGACTGAGTCTGATGAAGGAATGGATATCCAAGAGTTATTGTTCCCTGAAAGGCAGTTATCATTGTGTAGTCTTTGAATGCTCCAGGGAACACTGAAACGAATAGGCGCAATAAGTTCACTTTGCAGAATTAATGCAGTAATTCTTTATCGTGGGCAAGAGACAGAGAAAGTGAGGCCAGTATTACCTTGGATTTGGAGTTTAATGCAAATGGTGTGAGGCTGATCCTTTTTTTTCCTTCTGTCTCTTTCCTCCTTTTTAATGATGGCCCTAATTTGTTAGCTCCTTCTAAATTATTAATCTCTTTTATATTCATGTAGTTATTACATGTCATAACTGTGTATCTATGGGGTGAAATTTAATAGCATCTGCTGGACCTTCGGAAAGGGCCCAGTGTTAGAAAACGGCATTAAAAATGGATAATTAGCTAAATATTTGCCTTAGCACATTTGCTTAGCAGCCCCTCTAATTAGCGGGCTTGCAGCTGCTGTGGTCACTTAGCGCAGGCAATATGGTATTTGCATTGAAATTCATGGACAGGAGTGTTTAATTCAATTATGTAGAATTAGGATACTGGCATCATACAGTCAAGTTATGAAATTCTGTACATTGCGAAGAGAAAATGCATGAGCAAATCAAACATGGAGGTAACATGGACAGGGAGGAAAGAGGAAAGAAAGAAGAGAGGTGGAAAGGAGTAGGGATCGGGACAGGGCACATAAATGTCAGATGAGGTGGCGTGTTAACTCGGCAGCAAAGCACTGACCCTTGAAGTGGTACTCCTGGAGGGGGGCAGGGCAACTCCACTGAATCAGCCCTCACAGACAGTCTCATGAGTGGGCCATCTGCCAGCCAGCCTTCTCTCTCTCTCTGGGCTTAGAGCCACCACCAACCAACAGGCTCCTAATATTAATATGGAGGGTGTGTGTGGAGATTACTCAGTAATGATAGCTGGTATTGAAACATAAAATGATGTGCCTCAAAATGACATCAAGACACTGATAAAACGGGAAGGTAAAACGCTGGAAAGCACGTAACAAAATCTCATGAATTATACTCTTGCATTATTTTCATATCAAATGTCCAATAAATGCAATCATCTTAACTGTGGCAAATACTTTGAAAATACTAAGAACAGGCTTAAAATGGTTATTAAAAGACCTAAACTGCTCTAAAGGCGTTTAATAGACCATTCATTATTTGTACACATAATTTTAACCTGTTTAAACATGTACATATTGATCATTCCTGTTAGTGCCTTTTGTAACATTCAAAAAATAAACAATTTAGTGTTTTAATTTAAGGAAGTATTTCTATAAAATGTAGGGGTGTAACGGTACACAAAACTGACGGTTCGGTACGTACCTCGGTTTTGAAGTCACGGTTCGGTAGGCTACAGCAGTTTTACAAAATTGCTTTTTATTTATTTTTATTAAACATTGGTTTACTGAAAAAAAAGTGTCTGTCCTTAAATGTATTAAATTATTAAAAGTTTATTGAAGATATTGCTGTAAACTATAGGGAGCCCTTACTTGCACATTAATATTAAAGGTTAACAACAGAGCCCAAATTCAGTTGCAATTTATTTTTAGGTATAATAATCAACACTCAAATAACATCGTATGCAAACATGTAAACTTCACATAAGGCAGTTTTTGCAATAACTTCTAAATCTAATTATACTTTTTTTTGTTGTTGAAATATAATCATTTATAAACAGTGTCTGCCGTTTTCATGACAGGTTTATTTAAACATATGAAATAATCAAGACATCATTAAGAGGTTAAGTAGAATATAATGAATATATAGGCTAATATAGTGCATTTATTTAGTGAAAAAGTTGATTTCTCTAGTGAATAAAATTCTGTGGACACTGAATGACTGCCTGAGGTAAATGTGATGCTACATGACATTGTTTAGTTTACAAGCAGTTATATTGAGGTCTTTCCGCCGTTGAAACACTGTTTGAGCGATTACACCACATATGATACGTCACAGTAAGTTGTAATGTATCCTCAACATATCTTCAGATGTTCATTCATGTTTATTCTATAGGAAGAGATGATCGATCGCGTTCACAGATGATCGCGTTCACATGCGCGCGGGCGTTGTGCGGACGCTTGAACTGTGATCAGTGATCAGTCACGCAACATTAAAGAGCGTCAAAACGGCATTTATCGTTTTAATTTTGTGATAAAATGGACTGAATACTTAATATGTTCATGTGGGAACTCGATTGAAGTGTGTTCCGCGCTTAAAACAAGCCTACGGTTAAAGATTGCACTCGGAAACCGTACACGCGTGCACCGAACCGAGAGCCCTGTACCGAAACGGTTCGGTACGAATATGTTAGCCCCCGTTTTTTATTTATGCAAATGTATCAACATTGACAATGTTTAAAGTGAGACAAGCCAATTAATACTACAAACATCACATATTTCACAAAAAACGACATATGCTTATTAGGGTGTAACGGTACACAAAACTGGCGGTTCAGTACGTACCTCGGTTTTGAAGTCACGGTTCGGCACGGGTTCGTTACAGCAGTTTTAAAAAATTGCTTTTTATTTATTGTTTTATTAAACAGTGGTTTACTGAAAAAATTGTGTCTGACCTTAAATTAATTCAATTATAACTAAAAGTTTCTTATAAGGATAATGCTGTAAACTAGGGAGCCCTTATTATACTGCACATTATTACTATAATATTAAAGGTTAATTGATATTCATGTTGAGATATAATAATCAACACTCAAATAACCCATTGTGTGCAAACATGTTAACTTCACATAAGGCAGTTTTTGCATTAACTCCTAAATCTAATTATAAAATTATGTTTTTTCTCCAATTGGTTGTTGAAATATAATCTTAGTGACTGACTGTCATTTTCATGACAGATTTATCTAAACATAGCATTAAATAATCAAGACTCTACTATTCTACTAACAGGTTAAGTAGAATTAATATATATATATATATATATATATATATATATATATATATATATATATATATATATATATATATATATATAATAGTAAGTGTTATCCTCAACATACCTTAAAATATTCATTCATGTTTATTCTTCTGGAAGAGATGGTCGCGTTCACTCGCGCGCGCGCAGCGGCCGCTTGAATTGATGCGCCTATGCTACAGCGATCAGTCGTCACATTAAAGTGCGTCAAAACGGCATTTATCGTTTGAATTTCGTGATAAAATGGACTGAATAATCATTATGTTCGAGTGGGAACTAGGATTGAAGTGTGTTCCGCACTTAAAACAAGCCGACTGTTAACTGTTAAAGATCGCATTCGGAACCGTTCGGTACACACGCGCACCGAACCGAGAGCCCTGTACAGAAACGGTTCGGTACGAATACGTGTACCGTTACACCCCTAATGCTTATACTTCCTGAAGTTGTGTGGTTGTTTCCTTAACAAAATACCTCTTCTGGAGGATGATGTCATTAAGGGACTTTTTGATTTAAAAGAGACAATACAAAAGACTAACATGATTGGGAACAAAGGAAAACCCTATTCAATTACAAATTATTTCCAATTACAATATTAGAAAAATATAGAATATTTTTGATGAAACACTTCAATTAGAGAGAGGGAAACAATGAAAAAACACAGATTATTTACCAAAATATTGGATTATTTAAAATGAACTCCACCCCTGTTTTCACTTAACTGTGGTATTGTGGTAAAATAAATGAACTTTTATGATTTCCTGAAAAAATATGTGTTTGATATTTTTTCAGTATTAAGATATTGTGATGGGGACAAGAAATGTATAACAGGATTGACCCCCATGTCAATAGTTTACAGATCCGATGATCTAAACCTTATTATTCACATCTATTGCTTCGAACATTCAATTAGCGCTTCCTCTGGCTGTAATCTGGTCTTCAGAGATCACAGAGAGGTACCGGCAGGAGCGTATTGATTGGGAGGTGTCATGTGCGAAAGCGTAGGAGAGGGGTGGGCTCTGTCTGCTTAATGGACTGAAATAAAATTGGTGGGAATGGACTTTAATTAGGGAACAGTTGCTCTGTATCCTGCTTTCTCTGCTCCGGCACCACACACATTCGAACACAAACAGTTATCTACACTTCATCTTATAGGCCACCAGCTGTTGGACTGTCTGCATTTGCAAATCATTTGCAGCAGTGTCTCTAAAAATACAAAGGAACGGGAGAAGAGAGAGAAAGTCTGTGTGCGAAAGAGAAGAGGGGGAAGAAAAGAGAGCAACTGGGGCTCCGGGGTCTCAGCTGCTAGGGTACTGCTTGCTCCTTGCAATGAGTTGCAACTGTCAGGTTATTTTATCTCTGGCTTTTCATCATGATGCAGAGCCCGGCTCGGAGGAAGCCACCTGAGAGTGCAAGGAATTTGTAGGCTACAAGTCATTAGCAAGGCCTGCTGAGAAATCGAGGCCAGAGATCCACTGAATATTGCTTCAGACAAAGTACATCTTAACCCTTGACGGTCTGACAGGTAGGGTGGTTTCTCAGAAGTGGCGGCTTTCATATATGCTGGTTGCTGTAATACATACTGTATGATGCTAGGAAAGACCACAACACCTATTGATAGATCTCGCGAAAGCTAGAACAGGTTCCTAGGTGGTGAAGAATGACAGGCTTTGATTTATGAGAAATGGAAAACGGAGGAACAACAGTCTGATGAAGAATTTCTAATGGGAGAAAGAGTATTCTCTAGCAAGTCGTTTGATACTTAGTGGCTACCACTTTTTAAAGACAGAACGCATCTTTGGTGGAGACTTTTAAATATTTATTCATTGTATGCCAAACTTTCAATATAATATAAGATAGCCCATATAAAATATCCCAAAATAATCTTGAAACTTACCTTACCATTATAGAGCTCATGTGAATGTTTAGTGGATGAGAATCTGTTATTCTGTTGATCCCAATCTGTAACTAAAACTGAAATAAAACAAAAAAGTTTTTTTCGTAGAAATCATAATCAGATAAAATAGAAAAAAAAAATCATGGAAAGTATTTCCACATGATTAACTTGCTTTATTTCAGCATTATGCAATTCTGTTATTCCAATTTAATGTACTTACGTTGGGTCAACTTAATTTGTTAAGGTTGATTCAACTTATTGACTAAGGATAGGTACAGCTTAATTTAATAGTGTCAGCCCAACTAATTAGTAATGTTTTGGACCAACTAATTTATTTAAGTTAGCCTAACAAAAGTGCTTAATGCTGAAAAAAAAAAAAAAAACATTAAATCACATGAAAATCCTTTTCATGATTTGATTACATTAATTCAAAAATAGCTTTTTAATGCATTTACAAAACCTTACAAGATTTTAATGGCTAGCCAGAAGATGGTTTTGTTACATCCATGGCATGCTCAGAATAGTTTTTTATATTTAAAACAACTTTAATAGTTATTAGTAGGTCCTCACCCCAAGCACATGCTCTACACTTCACCACAATGGTAACCTCCAAAAACACTAACATAACACAAACTTTTTAAATACCAACATAAAACATTAAGCTTTAAAAAGTCTCTCAATTTTCTCATCTTGTTAAAAATGCATCAAATTGCACTTTATTTAAACATTTACTCTCCGAATTCAGCCCCTTTGCAAAGCATGATGGGAAGTGAAAGTCTTATTTCTTTGAGTTAGTTGATTGAAACATCAAGTTATGTCAAAGAGTAACGGTTTTAAGTCAGTTTAACATGAATCAGTTACATTTGAACCAGAAACCTAATATAATGGTGTTAAATCAAGATTAATTGCTTAAATAAAGTGAACAGCATCATAAATAATTTTTTTTAGTGTACTTTATTTACATTTAATCATTTAGCAGATGCTTTTATCCAAAGCGACTTACAAATGAGGAGAGCAATAGAAGTAATCAGACAAACAGCATGCAAGTCTCAGTTAGGCAAATGCAGTACACATAGGATTTAAATTTTTTAATAAACAGAAAAACGAACAGAATAGTTAAGTTAGTTAAGTGCGAGTCTTAATTGGTCAGGTGCTGCTGTAAAATGTCTTTTTTTGAAAATGGCTTCAGACTCGGCTGCTCGAATTGAGGCAGGTCATTCCACCATGTGGGAACTCTCCAGGAAAAGGTCACTGAGAGTAATTTCGTGCCTCTGGGATGGCACTATGAGGCGTTGTTCACTTGCAGAACGCAAGCTTCTGGAGGGTACGTGAGTCTGAACAAGCGAGTTTATATTGGTGCAGTGCCTGTGGTTGCTTTGAAGGCAAGCACCAGTGCCTTGAATTCGATGTGAGCGGCTATTGGCAGCCAGTGCAAACTGATGCAGAGAGGTGTGACGTGCGCTTTCTTCGGCTTGTTGAAGACCACCCTCGCTGCTGCATTCTGGATCAGTTGCAAGGGTTTGATAGTGCATGCCGGAAGGCCCGCTAGAAGAGCTTGGACCAGGAGTTGTGTGGCCTGCTCTGATAGGAAGGGTCTAATCTTCCTAATGTTGTATAATGCAAATCTGCAGGACCGGGCTGTTGCAATAATGTGGTCAGTGAAGTTTAACTGATCATCAATCAACTCGAGGTTCCTGGCTGTCCTTAAAAGGACTTATGGTTGATGAACCTAGAGGAATTGTGCATCTAACAATTCCAAGTTTATAACATGAAATTCTGAATCTTTTTTTAAAAAGAGTTGTGAGATATAAACTTGCTGCGATAAAAAAAAACTTGCTGTGAGAAGTCAGAATTGTGAGATATGTATTTGTGACTTTTCTTCTCACAATTGTGAGTTTATATCTCAGTTCTGAGGGGAAAAAAGTCAGAATTGTGAGATATGTGTTTATATCATGAAAGTTTGAATCTTTTTTTTAAAGAATTGTGAAATGTAAACATGCTGAAAAAAAAAAATCTGAATTGTGAGAAAAAGTCACAATTACATTTTTTATTTTTCTTCTGCGGGAGAAACAAGTTCCAAAGCAAACTCTCTTTTGCCATGGCACTGCTGATTTTAGCGAAGGGCAAAGGTAAATACTGCATGAATAATAATGCGCATGTGCATACATGACCACAGGAGAGGGTGAGCAAGAGTACACAAAATGGTGTTTCTTGTTTAACAGCATCTCTCTTTTTTTAGGGTCACTGCTTTATATTGTGGCCAATAAATGTTATAAAGTAACTGTAATCTGAATCTGGTGACTGAAAACATAACATGGCCTGAATACAGTTACTTTATAGTTTATTTTTGGATTCTAAATGCACAATGCCTATGTGACTATATTATGGGAGGTTTTCAATCAATTATAAAAAACAAAAACAACTTAAGCTCAGGACTAGGCTTTCTACACCAACAAACTTTGCAGCAAAGAAATAATGCTATTATACACACAGGCAATGTTGCTACCCAGCTTCCTTTTTAAACTGCTCATCTGATTGAATTACATCCAGGACAACCATTCATTAGATCTGCAAAGCACAGTGCAGTTGTGGCGAGAGTCTAAAAGAGAAAATAATCTGCAACATGGGCAAATGTTCTGCACTAATGTGTGCTGTGAACGGTGACTTGAGGTCTGCTTTTGGATCGGTGGACATGTCATCCCCAGTCTTCTTCCATGCCACTGACTGCTGCTTATTGACATGTCCAGGTTTGCCTGTACGAACACTTCACCATGCACACTGTCACAACTTGAGCCAGCGGTCTCCGTCTGTCTTTTCTGTCGAGGATCTCTGCTTTTCACATTCACTAAGTGAATCCCTTCCAAAAACCCATCACTATTTAAGCCCGCTAGTATTTGACCACTCTCTGCTATTGATCTGTTTCAGTGTCTTGTTGAGTACAGGCATTAAGAATAGATGTTGTTTAGGGTCAGGATTGTGGCAGCACCAGCCCTCCCCTTTTCTCCAAGCCTGGCTGACCAATGGAGTATTTGCATTGCGCCGCAGGAGCGCGCACCTTGTAAGTGAATGTTTTTTGTAATGGGAAAGCCCAGGAGTGGAGGCAAGGGTTAGTAAGCGAAGCTGCTGTTTGATTGCCCGAGGAGAGAAAACAGGAAAGCGACCCAGTATGCTTAGGGAATAGCTATAAACAAGCACAACTGTGGGTGTGTGTGGGAATCTGGTATTCCAGGTCAGATCTCGGTGTTTGCCAAAAGCCGTGTCAACAGAGAGGACGTGCGTTTATAGAGATATTACACATTGTCAGTGTCTGTTCCCTGGCGTTCCTGTTTGACTGAATGGGATTTTTGGGATGCAGAAGCATAACCGCTGCTCTTGTCCACACATCTCATCAGAGAGCTGATCCAGTGTCAGGTCAGCTCCGCACACGTGTTTGTTTTTCATCATTAGAAAGCAAACCAAGGAGATTCTTGGCATCCATATTAGCAGTGCAAAGTTTACTTTGGTTTGATTAGAGCCTCAGAAGAAAAGCAGCACTGCGAATAGCTGCTTTGATGGTTCTGGAAGATGCCAGTGAGATACAGACATGATAAAACACTGTAATATTTACTAGTGCAAACTCGGCCTCAAAGGAGCAATGTTTTATCCTTAACTTGTTGTCTCTTTAGCATAAAAAGAGTCATGTGTATATAAATATATGCAGGTGTCTGTATTTGTTCATCAGGAGGGAGGCCCACCTTTTCCCCAGACAACTACCCAATTATGTATCACCCTTGGCCTACTGTTTGCGTTAGGAGTAATCAATACAGGACGTGCTTGAGCGCACACAGATTTTTGTCAGACAAATGCATGAAAACTTAATTGTGTGCTGCCGCTGAAAGCAGAGAAATCAAATGTGATGGTTGATGGAGACTTGTGTGCAGTGTTGGGGGTAACACATTACAAGCAACTTGAGTTACGTAATCAGATTACTTTTCAAGTAACTAGTAAAATAATGCATTACTTTAAAAATGTATTACAAAATAGTAAAAATAGTAAGTAATGCAAGTTACTTTTTCACATTTATTTGACTGACAGCTCTCCGGTCCCCATTTTGAAAAAAATTGAGAGTAAGTTCAGAGGCATTGTGTGTGAACAGGTTATTGTAGTTCTAGACTAGATGTGAGCATTTGCTAATCTCACTTGTACAAAAAAAATTCAGTACTCCTCAAAATGAATAAAATCAGTCAAATGCAAAATCAGAATACTATGCAAACCTCCAATAATTAAATATTAAATAAAACAAATATCTCTGTCAGGACCACTATCGTCAAAGATGATTAACTATTAGCATATAGTTTGGATTGGCGGTATGGTTCTGTTCTGGGCAAGAACTCCCTGTGCATCCATGCAGCCTAGCATGGATAAAAGCAGGGAGAGCAACATAACCCCCCTTAGGGTAAACAGAACAGATCCGACATAATTTATTGCAGATATCATTAATGTCAATATTTAATGTACAAAATGATTCGGCAATTTAGTCCTGACTGGACGAGAGGAGGAGCTGGGGATGGAGGAGGGTAAATGAGCTCTGGAGAACACGCTGCTGATAATACTGAAGGAGCTTATATATGTATGCTGTGATATACATCGTATTCCTATAGGTTGACGTGAATAGGCTGACAGCTGATGCAAGCTTGAATAACATGACCTGCCAGAACTGACGCTACGCTTGAATTTTATGCATTTAATCTCAATTAATGTCTTGCTGCTGACCTTAGATGAGCAAAAAGGACTTTAGATTTTTTGTTTTTTATGTGAGTGTTAAACTTTTTTCTCCAGCGTCCTATTCTTCCATTATCCAGAATGGCAGCACAGCTGAGAGGTTTGTTTGAGCTGGGCACTCTACTGAACACACGCGTGAATTTGCATTTTTACCTCAGCCTGAGGCTTATTATTTCAATTTTGGTGTGAAAGAGCCTTTACATTTGCACAAAAATAGAACTTTTTTGTTATAAAAAACAGAAAAAAAACAAACAAGCCCAGCCCAGGTGAGAAAAAGTAACACAAACATAATGTAACTTATTACTTTTCTTAAAAAGTAACTAAGTAACACGATGAATTACCTTTTAAGGGAGTAACGCAATATTGTAATGCAAAATTATAAGTAAATAATGTGTGTTTATGGATAGCTTGCTTGTATGGGTTTTTCTTAATTGTGACAAGTGCCAAGAAATGTGTAGACAACCATGTCTACCATATATTACCTTATCAAAAAATGTAGCCCAAAAAATAAGATAAAATATATATAACTTTTTTTAAACCAGGATTGGTTAAATTGATCAAAAGTGACAGTAAAAACGGACATTGCTACACAACATTTCACAGAAATGTTTTTTTAACATTTGAATAAATTTGAATAAAGGGTCAAACTTTAGATTAGGTCCAATTCTCACTATTAGCTAACTATTAACTACAACCTTTGCCTGAGTAAACCCCTAATCACTGCGTAGATTACCTTAGATAGTAAGGTACTTGTTAAATTTATAATTGGGTAGGATTAAGAGATGAAGAATATGGTCATGCAGAATAAGCCATTAATATGTGCTTTATAAGTACTAATAAACAGCCAATATCCTAGTAATATGCATGCAAATAAGCAACTAGTTAATAGTGAGAATTGGACCCTAAACTAAAGTAATAAATCTGGGCGAAAAACATGACTATCATACCTCACTGGCCCCTATTTACCACCGACTCCATCTTCAGAGTGTGCAGTGCTGGGCTGCAGCCTTGCCAATCAAAAGGGCGACAGGTGGAAGTCTGGCGCGTGGTCTCCTTTTCATGAATGAATATAAACACAATCCATGCAATTACAACGCTGGTCATTTTTAGGGGCCTCCTTCCCCAACCAGACTCTCACAGGTCCAATCTAATGAAAACGCTGAACTTACTGGTGCGTTTAATTGTATATATGGGGAAGCCAAATGCTTTGGGTCGGATGTGGGGGCATGACGAGACGAAGGCCGCTGGAGTGATGCAGCGAGGGAATGAAAGCAAGCCTGGCCCTACAAGTGGAAAATTTGATTCAGTTTAAACATAGCATTTCATTTATTGATCCATTGTAGAGGAGGGGAACACGGGGTGAGAAGACAAGGAGAGCAGATGGATTCATCTGAACATGTTATGAGGGAACAGGATTTTGGGGGAGGATATCGAATTGGAAAACCCCAAGATGGCGTAACAGACCAAATGGAAATGGTGCTTAAAGTATGATTACATTTCCTGAATGCCACAGGATCTGTCTGTCCGCACGTGCCTGCTCACAGAGCTACTGAGGAGACCTTGAATGAATCTGGGATGACGACAATTCCACTTGGCTTCATTTAATTGTGGATTTAAATAGCAGCAGATATGCAAATAAATAAAACTCCACATCAAAAATTTATAAAGCACTTCTTCCATAGGGCTTGTAAGTGCAGAAAATTCCCAGTGGAATCGATTTGCACACTTTTTTGCAAAGTAAGCGTTTGAGATTTAAACAAGGGAATTAAATTCACACAAAATTTGGCACTTTCTGATAACATCATCTTCATACAATTCTCCATATTCTTCATATTATTTTTCCGTATTGTCATGTACATATTTATCCGATATTTATTTACAGACGGAGCCACGGTTAATACCCACATATGATAGGGGCATATAGCCGAAAAGATATGACATATCTCTATCTATTATCACAGCCAATCAATAATTCATGTGTCTTTACACCAGACACAGAGGAGCGGGAGGAGCCATGCAAACACACACAGGAAGCTGAAATCAAGCCCACAATGCAGCAGCAGCAGAAGTACCAGCGGCTTTGGATGAGAAAACAGAGAGAATGTGAAAGAGAGAGAGGGAAGGCAAGAAAAAGAGGGGGAGAAAGGGAGGGAAATAACATGACGGGCATATTCATTATTCCTGTGACATTCTCATGTTGCTCCTCTGTGAGAGGATAACCTTTCTCTCCTGCAGTCCCAGAGTGCTATTCACACAATCACTTACAACATTAATCAAAGCGTGCCGTCTAATGGTTTTTGACGTGCAGCCCCGCTTTATGGGCTGCAGTCCAACCCGCGCCCACTGATGCATCTGTTAACGCTACTCTAGCAGCACTTGGCTAATGCTAATGGCAGCACAGACGCTCAGCCATCAAGCACTTAAGGACATGGATGCCATTGTGTGATGCATGAAGAAAGCCATCTTTGATGGCATGCAAATGCAGGGGGGCACCTGAGGAGGATTTCAGCAGTTATACTGCAGAGGCTCCACCATGTTATTACTCACGTGATTTGCAAACATAAGATGATTATAATATGCGGTTGACTTTTTGTTCTATTGTGGATCCTGAATGATATCTTAATTAAGAAGTAGTTCACCCAAAAATGAAATTTTACAGTCATTTACATCAATTATATGATTGATTACAGTGTGTCAGACCAGTGGCGTCAATTCACCAAAAGCCAAGGTGTGGCAGACTCTGATGACGTCACCCAATCTTATTCCCTCGACGTGACAGTTTGAAGTGGTTCGAAGATCGATCACACATAGCACTGATAGTGCAAATTAAATGACAAAGACAACAAAAAGAACAGAAGAAGCTGTCAGTCAGTTCAGCGCTAGTCTCGCGTAGCCAGACCTTCAGACTGACAGAATGTCTGGACTCTATCGCAGCTTTCATTGGTCAAGGACCGCCAAAGAGAACGTTTGACTGACATGTAACACAACTAATCACAATTTGTTTTGTTCCACGTCATGTTTAGGGGCGTTAAGTCGATGCCCATAACAGACCGGCGTGCATCTAAATGATTAATTCTTGAGCGTTGTGCAAGTTTACTGCAACAATGGAGCCACAAACTTCCAGCGTTTAATCGATCCTAGTAAACGCTCATTCAGTATGTTTACATGGACAACAATACTCCGATATTAACCTGATTAAGACAATACTCTGATTAAGGAACTACCATGTAAACAGCGATTTCTAATTACCTTAATCCGGCTAAAGTCATTCTTGAAGTAAACACAAATCAAATCAAGACATGTGGAGTATTCCTATTTTAGTCGCATTATCAAAGTGCATTATAGACATGTATACACCTTATTCACACTATTAATGTCATGTAGGAGTTTTTGCTGCATTTTGCGACAGGACACATACGCACACGGCAGTGGTCAACCATTTGACGGCAAACAAGAGAGCATGGCTTGGCTTCAAGCAACTCTCTCCCACCAGTCCTTACTTTGTACTGCCATCCAGTACCACAGAGTTGATCGCGGTGGCAGAGGAGGCCCATTGCTGGAGAATTTGCACCACCGTCGTCTATTTGCACATACAGTATAGCATGACAAATAATTAACTGTCCTTGACGTTTTCTTAAAATGTAAAAATTAAACACTCAAAACTGTATATGGTACCATAACGAAGACAAACTGTATGTTGATACGGGAAATTCTGGAGGAAATGTCGGACTGTGTAGCATGGGGACGTAATGAAATGTGCCACTAATCGATCTATATTCTATAACATGTAAAACTGGAACATGAACGGAATATTCTAAAAACAACTAATGTAAACACCTAATCAGATTAAGGTCAATAATTAGATTACTGCTGTCCATGTAAACGTAGTCACTGTCACAGTTGTAAACACGACAGTGTTCTTCTTCCACAAGGGAGTTTGGCGTCACAGCATTTGTTTCCAGGCGGACCGCTAAACACACACGTCTTGCGGACATCCTGTAGAATTCAACCAATCAAATGACGACTTTGAAACTCCTGAAGTGTTTCCAGATAAGTGTGCCATATGCGTCAGACGTTCAGCCATGCAACGGTCCGTGGGCGTGACATCTAGTTCAGCGCAAGTTCAGTTTTAAACAATAAATCTGACTAAATGTCACAATAAATCTTTTCACAGCTTCATCACAGTGCGTGAAAAGAGTCCAACGTGTTTGTTTAGCTTCAAAATGTGACTTGTTTGATGAAGTTATACACCGTTTGTTTGAGGAACAGACTGAATGAAGGCATCATTCCATGAACGAATCATTCAGGCATGTTTTAAGAGTCTATTTAATTGAATTGATTCAAAAGCATAAAGTAAAAAAAAGCACATATAAACTACTACTCCTACTGAACCTTGAAAGCTCCACAGTATACTGTATATACAATGGAGAAAACGTATTCAGTTCAGTTCAATTAATTTACTCAAAACACACGTTTTGTTGATGAACTACTTTGTGTCCAAGATAAGTGCTCTTGACGAGATTACACTGGAAAGTGATTCGTTTATTTCCTCATTTGTTGTAATCTTCAGGGAATTTAATTTAAAGACTCTACCTTGTGTTAAACATCATTAAGGTAATAAAAAACCCACAGTGAACAACAGGGTTTGAATTCCCATGAAACTGATAGTCTATGTAATTTGAACATGTTGCCTTGTACAATGCAAATGTGCATTATTGCAGTATTTTAATTTAACACAAATAAATGTTATACAAGTAGAATAATGTAGATGTTATCTTTGAAGATTTTTTTTTTTGAGGCAATATTTGTTTGCCCTCATGGATTTCATCAGACCTGTTGTTTGTTATTGAATCTTATTCTGTTACACCGTCAGTGTTCTTTTCCTTTTCTTATCACAACTTTTTTCCTCGAAACTGCTCACTGCAAATTTGCATCTATGATTGATTTCAAGCTGCATCACCGTTTCTTTTATCTATCTTACAGACGGCTGTGATGGGCAAACACGTAAGCACAAGCATATTAATAATGCAGTATGGTGATACTGACCTTACTCTAAGCCTTTCAACCTCAGCTGGTACCTCACCAAGTGACATCTGACTGATACTCCACACGTGACAGCAACTGGACAAAATTAGAAAACTGTAGGAAATCAGGTGAAAGCTAATTAGAGCATTTCATAATAAAAAAATTACGCAGAACTTCATATCAAACAATGAATTATGTTACATAAAAAGCTCTCAACTTTTATCAATATACTTTTTTTACATTTTCACATTTTTAAATAATTCCTAAAATGTACAGCAATTAATATATCTGAGCATTTCCTTAAACTCTGTACAGTATACAAAAAATATTGACATTTTATTGAAGCTTGAGAAAACTGCATGACTGGTACTCAATCATCTCATAACTACCCGCTGAACACACACATACTGTACATAGAGTGCACTCATTAAGCTTTGTAGGTGCATGAGCACAAACAGCCTCGAAATTATGATAATGGGATTTTTTATTATTATTATTTAAAGATGGAAAGATGATGTAAAAGAGCTTATATTTTGATTAATTCTGTAAAATAATGCAAAATACAGCAGAACGATTTTTTGTATAGAGACATGCTTAATGCTGAGTTGTGCTGCATAGATTGTCCTATTATACTGTAATTATATAAGGAATGCTGCTGTTAAATAAAAGTCTTAAATAATGCTGTTCAATTGAACTTTCTATTCATCAAAGAATCCTCACAAAATGTATAATGATTTCCACAAAAAATATTAAGCAGCACAAACATTTTCCACATTGATAATAATAATAAAAAACACCAAATCGGCTCATGTGACACTGAAGACTGGAGTAATGTCTGCTGAATGAAATTCAGCTTTGCCATCACAGGAATCAATTATATATTAAAGGGATAGTTCACCCAAAAATTTTAATTACCCCATGGTTTACTCACCCTCAAGCCATCCTAGGTGTATATGACATTCTTCTTTCAGACGAATACAATCTGAGTTGTATTAAAAATGTCCTGGCTCTTCCAAGTTTATAATGGCAGTGAATGGCAGCACAAAATTTGAAGCCCCAAAACTTCTGAAGCGAATCAATGGGTTTGTGAAAGAAAAATATCCTTTAAAAATATAATTTAACACGGTATAAAGTAAAATATCTAGCTTCCGGCAGACCGCCTTCCGTATTCAAGGATAGCTTGAGGGTAAATTATGGGATAATTTTGCCAATTTTTGGGTGAACTGTCCCTTTAAAATTGAAAACAACTTTAAATTGTAATAATATTTCACAGTATTGCTGTTTTTACTGTACTTTTGATCAAATAAAATCAGCCTTGGTGAGCATAAGAGACTTCTTTGAAAAACATTTAACAAAATCTTACCAAAACTCAAAACTTTTAAATAGTAGTATATAATATACACCAATCAGGCATAAAATTATGACTTTATGACAGGTGAAGTGAATAACACTGATTATGTCTTCATCATGGCACCTGTTAGTGGGTGGGATATATTAGGCAGCAAGTGAACATTTTGTCCTCAAAGTTGATGTGTTAGAAGCAGGAAAAATGGGCAAGCGTAAGGATTTGAGTGAGTTTAACAAGGGCCAAATTGTGATGGCTAGACAACTGGGTCAGAGCATCTCCAAAACTGCAGCTCTTGTGGGGTGTTCCCAGTCTGCAGTGGTCAGTATCTATCAAAAGTGGTCCAAGGAAGGAACAGTGCTGAACCGGCGACAGGGTCCAAGGCTCATTGATGTACGTGGGGAGCGAAGGCTGGCCCGTGTGGTCCGATCAAACAGAAGAGCTACTGTAGCTCAAATTGCTCAAGAAGTGAATGCTGGTTCTGATAGAAAGGTGTCAGAATACACAGTGCATCACAGTTCCCTTTCGTTCAGTCACTACGACGGTTTCGCTTAGAAGCCTATCATCTTCGAGCACTTAGAAAACGCCCAATGGCGTGCCAATGTCATGGGGCATGCGGAATTTGCATACGTAACTCCGCCTCACCATGTGAGTATATAAGGAAGTACGTGGCAATATCGCATTATGTTTCTGCTTTCGGAGCCAAGAGTACCTACCTCTTCACTCCTACAGCCTTCTGAGACTCTGTCAGCTTCTTTGAGACGAGCAGCTTTCCGGTCGGTGTTGGTGTGACCGCGTTCCAGTGATCGCATACTTCCTGCCTGCTGATCTGCGCAGTGGTCTGCTAGACAGCTGGTGTGTGTTTCCCTGGGCGCTTCGGCATCAACTGCGAGGCTTCCTCTCACAAAAAGAGCTTGCGCGTGGCACGTCCTTTTAATGATGTCTCGCCCGTGCACTTCTGGGTGCGGTAGATCTCTTCAGCCTTCCGACGGGCATGAGCGCTGTCTGACGTGTTTGGGCTTTCAGCACGCTCAGGCGGCGCTCGTGGATGGCCATCTCGGTGTTACGGTCGAGACTCCGTGAACTCCGTGCGGATGCCAGAGCGAGAGTCCCCTCTGCCACACCCCAATCTGCGGTCTCCACCTGAGGCTGCACTTTGGCTGGTGGCCAGGGTGACCTGAGGGTGACGGTGTGGAATAAAGCTCCGACGCTCATGCCTCAGCCCACACCCCCCTCTTTTGCAACTGACCCGGTCCGTGTCCAGGCGTCTACATCGGGGCCGGCTCCTGCTGTCCCGACTGTGGCGTTTGGTGCTGCGGAGGATGAAGAGATGTCTATCGCCGCATCACAAGGTGGGCTGGAGTCATCTGAGGATGATGATTCGGCTGTGCTGCCACCTTCGGGTGCGCCAGCATTGCCCGAGTCGGACCCAGAATTGACAGCCATGCTGTCTCGGGCCGCCGCAGCGCTTGGGTTGGAGTGGAACCCTCCGCCCCGACCTGAGCGTTCGCGGTTGGATGATTGGTTTTTGGGGGTGGCGCGCTCGGACACCCGTCCGACCACCCCTCCAATTCCTTTCTTCCCCGAGGTGCATGAAGAGATCGCACGGTTCTGGAAGAACCCGTTGTCTTCCCGTGACCGTTCGGCGAGCTCTTCCGCCTTCACCGCCTCTGTCAGGACGCAGCCGTTAACCGTGCCCCCATACCGGGACGCCCAACAGCCTCCCATGTCCGGGCCGGTAACGCTGCGGGTACGTCTGTGGTCCGTATGACCCCGCTGGTGCAGTTCCTGGGAGCCTTCAGCTTCCGGGGCTGTCCCGCTGGGTCGCGCGGACCGCCAGGCTCGGCTACGCGATTCAGTTCGCGCAGGCTCCTCCCCGCTACAGGGGAGTCCACCAGACCGTGATCGGGGCCAACGCCCCCGTCATGCGTGCGGAGATTGCCACCCTGCTGGCGAAGGGTGTAATCGAGCCTGTCCCTCCAGCCGAAATGAAGTCGGGGTTCTACAGCCCCTACTTCATTGTACCTAAGAAAACCGGTGGGTTACGGCCAATCCTTGACCTTCGCATTTTGAACCGATCCCTTCACAGGCTTCCGTTCAAAATGTTGACTGCGAAACGCCTTTTCGAATGCATTCGTCCTCACGATTGGTTTGCAGCGATCGACCTGAAGTATGCCTACTTCCATGTCTCCATCCTTCCTCGACACAGACCGTTGCTACGGTTTGCTTTCGAGGGGCGGGCATATCAGTACGCGGTCCTCCCATCGGGCCATCTCTGTCCCCTCGCGTCTTTACGAAGATTTCCGAGGCAGCCCTTGCGCCCCTACAGCAGCACGGGGTTCGCATCCTGAACTACCTCGACGACTGGCTTATACTGGGCCACTCTCGAGAGCAGGTTTGTGGACACAGAGATCGGGTGCTCCAACACCTGCCTCCGTCAAATCGAGAGCAAGAGTGCGGTTCCACTGAAACTATTTCAGAGGCTCCTGGGGCATATGGCATCTGCAGCCGCGGTGACGCCGCTCGGATTGCTTCATATGAGACCGCTTCAGCATTGGCTTCGCGATCGAGTCCTGAGATGGTGGTGAACCAGCAAGCGCTGCCCGTGGAGGGGGCAGACCCAGCCTTGGCACTGCTCTGTCTAGTACGCGCTCTCCGCGCTTACATAGACATGACGCAGTGTTTCAGGACCTCAGACCAGCTCTTTGTCTGTTATGGTGGAGAGCGGAAGGGAAGTGCTCTCTCAAAGCAAAGGCTGTCTCACTGGATAGTGGACACCATTGTTTTAGCTTACCAGCAGCAAGGTCGACCATGTCCCCTTGGGGTTCGGGCTCACTCCACTCGGAGTGTCGCCTCCTCTTGGGCTTTAGCGCATGGCGCCTCGCTAACAGACATCTGCAGAGCTGCAGGCTGGGCGACACCTAACACATTCGCCAGATTCTATAATCTCCGAGTGGAGCCAGTGTCCGACTAGGTACTCGCCCCCCCGAGGGGCCGGTAATGGGCCAGGCTCAGGTGTCTTCGCTTGCTTGCCATTCCACTCCTCGGACTGGATACGTGCAATACCTTCCTCAGGTGAGCTCCCCGAGAGCCCTGAGTCCCTCCAGCACTGCTTACACCAATACCTGTGTGTCTGCCCTCTAAGCGAGCCCAGACCCTCGTGTCTGGCCATGTGCCCCGTGTGCATGGTTCCCCTCTGGCGACCCCCCACACGTGTATTTCCATCGTAAGCCTCCACAGTGAGCAGGTGTCTTCCCTTGGCAAGTCCCTGCCACCCCTAGGGTTAAAAATCCACCTTCGGCTGGTACCCTAGAGTTTTCCCATATGCAGCCCTTAGCGGATCATATGTGTACTCTTAAGTCCTCCCTACGGGTAGGCATCTTGGCATTTCCTCACTGGAATATGCTTCCCAGTGTACCTTGGTATTCCTGTGATAAGTGGGAGTCCTTCATCCGTACTAGTCTTACGACAGGGTACTCACACTTACGCAGGGCACTGGAAGACAGCTGAGTGGCGGGATTATATCGGGACCCCCATTCGTTAGTCACTAACGTTACGTCGTAGTGACTGAACGAAAGGGAACGTCTCGGTTACGGATGTAACCCTCATTCCCTGAGGAGGGAATGGAGACGTAACGTCCCGTTGCCACATCAGCTGTGCTACCTGGAACGCAGGAGTTCAGTCTTGGCTCCTCAAGCAGGTAACATAATGCGATATTGCCACGTACTTCCTTATATACTCACACGGTGAGGCAGAGTTACGTATGCAAATTCCGCATGCCCCATGGCATTGGCATGCCATTGGGCGTTTTCTAAGTGCTCGAAGATGATAGGCTTCTAAGCGAAACCCCCATTCGTTAGTCACTAACGTTACGTCTTCATTCCCTCCTCAGGGAACGAGGGTTACATCCGTAACCGAGACGTTTGTTGTGTATGGGGCTGCATAGTCGCAGACCAGTCAAGGTGCCCATGCTGATCCCTGTCCACCGCCGTAAGCACCAACATCTGAGCATGTGAGCTTCAGAACTAGACCACGGATCGATGGAAGAAGGTGTTCTGGTCTGATGATTCACGTTTTCTTTTACATCATGGATGGCCGTGTGTGTGTCTTTTACCTGGGGAACACATGGCATCAGGATGCACTATGGGAAGAAGGCAAGCTGGCGGAGGCAGTGTGATGCTTTGGGCAATGTTCTGCTGGGAAACCTTGGGTCCTGCCATCCATGTGGATGTTACTTTGACACGTACCACCTACTTAAGCATTGTTGCAGACCATGTACACCCTTTCATGGAAACGGTATTCCCTGGTGGCTGTGGCCTCTTTCGGCAAGATAATGTGCCCTGCCACAAAGCAAAAAATGCTTCAGGAATGGTTTGATCATAACAACGACTTTGCAGTGTTGACTTGACCTCCAAATTCCCCAGATCTCAATCCAATCGAGCATCTGTAGGATGTACTGAACAAACAATTCCGATCCATGGAGTCCTCACCTTGCAACGGGGTCAGGGCTGTTTTGGCAGCAAAATGGGGACCAACATAATATTAGGAAGGTGGTCATAATATTATGCCTGATCTGTGTATTTTCTTTTTAGAGCAGTACAAATAAATTCACTTAAAATAGCTGGAAATGACACAATTTAACATCTGTTAGTTTATGTCAGTCTTTACCCACTTAATGCCCCTAGTTACTTAATTAATTAATGTAGGCCAATATTTGCAACCTAAAACGCTACAGTCCCCTGTCAAAAGTAGTGAATGCCCTCTGATTTATTTTAAGCTCAGTTCTTTTTTTGGGGCCACTGCTGGACTGAAGTCCTGGATTGAAGTTCCAAGTAGTTGGTTGCTGCTGGCAAAGTCATATGCCTCCATCTGTTCCTCCCAGATTCATATGAAAGGGTTGCAGCAGCATCAACTGTACACTGCTCATGCATTTTCCAACGCAACAAAACAATAACTAACCGCCACACGTCTGCCAAAAGCCCTGATCATGAGCTTTATCACAACCAGTAATACCTGTGAATAATACATGGCCACCAGCTTACGGGGGACCTCGGCGGCACTGCTAAACAATTTAAGGTGCCTGCTGATGGGTGTTGTATTTTCTTTAAGAGGAATTCCCTCATGGCTCTTCCCAGTCAAGTTTTTTGGCCTGACGATAAACAACAGTTTAATACTTGATCTAATCCCAGCCACGAGGTGAGTCCAAACAGCGCGCGCTGCTGCTTGTGCAGATGTTCACATCCAATAATCTATCCATAATTGATGAAACAGGGAGGTCAGATGTAATGGCTTCTGCCATTGCGGCAACAAATAAATGATTATTGACAAAACGCAGCCAGTGTGGCACCGAGTGCCTGTGAGACAACAAGCCCTGAAGAGAGCACCGTGTAAGGCACTTCCATCGGTCACTGCACAGGACGAAGCATAAAGTCTGGGACGTGAGAACCACGAGGGCCCCTTTACTGCGCTGTAAAGAGGGTGTTCCCTTTAAAAGTGACAAAAGGAAGGAGGCAGAAGACACTCGGAGGCGAGAGGTAAGTGAGCTACGGAGAGTGCGCCAGGCCAGCTCAGTCCTTTCAGCTTTCATCTGCAGGATGGATATTGAATGTAGAATGCATGACATGTATGACAGTCAGACTGAATGTGTGATTATGCATCCTCCATCCACAGCTGTCAGACACAGCTGCATGGGATAGAGATGGGCTATGATGCTTCACAGCTGAAGGAATACAATCTGCACAGTAGAATGTTTTATAGTTATATAGTAAAGTGTTTTTTTTTGTTTGTTAGTTACGTTGACATGCAGGTGAATGGACATTCTGGGTTCATTGCTGTGTTAGTCTTTTTATTGGACAGGGTTACGCAAATGTAAAATGTCGGTCAATATATATAATTTAAATCATTAAGTTGATGGACATTTGAACAACGTGTGTGTGTGTGTGTGTGTGTGTGTGTGTGTGTGTGTGTGTGTGCACCTTCTAAACCATATTTTGGGTTCAAACTAACCCTGACAAAAACTCCCAAAACCTCAGTTTGTAAAAAAAAAAGAAAAAACGACATAAAAATAAAGTAAATAATTTTTTTTTTACATTGTAAAAATGTAGAATGTTTTCTGTTAGGGTTAGATTATAGTATTCATAATTTAGCTAGATAAATACATTATGGGGACAAAGATGTCAATATCCGAAATCCTTGTCCTCTGGGGACATTTTTTGGTCACTACGAGGAAAACAGCAAATTGTACAGTATAAACACCATGTCTATGAAGAGTCCCCATGAAGAGAGAGAGTGTGTGTGTGTGTGTGTGTGTGTGTGTGTGTGTGTGTGTGTGTGTGTGTGTGTAAATAAACTCAAATATCCATCAGCTCAGTTTTTAATAATGTAGTTTTTGAATAACATACATATGAAATATACTAAACTATTAAATATTATACATTTGTATTATCTTTGATCAATATTTCATCAATTGAATACATTTTTATAACAGTTTAAATAGTCTAAGCTTAAATATATTAATCATCAATTGTTAGTTCAGTCACTCATCTCATGTTCATACATTCATCTAAAGATACTCAGGCCATCCATGATGCAAATATTGTCATATTCTAGATTGTCTGTATCTGTATTCTAAAACTTGGCTTAATCTGCTTTCATTGTGTTTTTATGTAATATATATATATATTATACATATCAGATAAAATGTATATATATATATCAGATTCAATTTAAATTAAGCTCTACTAATGGCATGCCGTTTGTTATTACAGAAAATAATTTAAACTTGTCTCACAGTTTGTAAACAAAATAGGGAGAAAAAAGAAAAGGAAAAAAAGAGGACTTGCCTCATATAAACTTCTATTGCACCTCTGTCAACATATTTGTTGAGTCCAAATTATTTTCTGTGGTGAGCAGCATGCCACTTCAATTAACCTGGAATAGTTCTTTAAATTCCCCAACAAAGTGGGTGTAACAGCGCGTGTCTTTTTTTCTTTCTTTTTTTTTTTAAAGGGAACGGCTGCCTGTTTCAGCCCATTCTGCCTCTGTTTGACTCGCTCTCTCACCGAGTGCCCTGTTAGCTCTTAATTACTGGATGAGATCATAAATATTTTAAGCATATGTTTTCCCGCTTTGTCACTGGAGCTCACAACTAAGAAAAACAAGTTCATCTGCATATTAATTGGGAGCGGGGCGGCGGATAGTGTCTGCGTGTGTGAATTAGGGGGGCCTGGTAACCAGAGTGGTGACAGCAGGAGGAAATGGCACTCTTTCATAGCAGCTGCTCTTTTAGACACCCAACCACTTCTCTCTTTCGGAGGAGGAGGAGGTTAGCCCTGAGGAGACTGCCCCATGCCACAAAGGGATAAAGGAGAACTTTGGAGGGGTGCGCGAGACTGGGGGACTCGGTCTGGCCTCCCAGCAACACCCGCCCTGCATCATCTGGGACCCCCAGGAGCCCCTAACGTGTGTCAGGACCTTCACGGCATTCTTGATGCCTGCCGCTAAACTGGAGAATTAGCGACGAGAGGCCAAGGGGAGGCTGTTATGGGGACTACGGGTGTGGGTCTGTTCACGGGACGCCCCCTTCTCAGCTATTTCTAATGACTAGTGGAAGTCCTGTGGGAGAAGTGCACTGTGATTGCAGTCCTGTAAGCATCTGTGGCCCTTACGCTTGAGAAAGGTGCCATTGAACTGACAATATATATGGAAATCCCAGGCAATATTTCTTCAAAAAGTCTGCAAACCTCAGGCTCCCTCCCATCACATGGATCAGTGAATAACACATTAGAGGACAGGATTAAATAGTGTCTAATTGAATTTATGGACCCTTAAACTACCACTTAGAGCTCTTAGCGCTCTGTAATGACATGCTTTACTTAACTTATCTAAACAAAAACATTTATGATACACTGCCGGCCTAATGGCATTTGTATGCCTGATTTCACAGAGTGTGACACTTAACACTTTCAAGGGCCACGAATCTGGCAATTACTTCATTAATAGTACTCGTTCAATGATAAAGCAATTGATCAAAACGGGACATAATGAAATAGCCCTCATTTCGCTTTTTTTAACTTTCAAATAAAGCCGCTACATTCAAGTTCAAAAGCAAAGCTAATTAGTTTGACCTCTTCTGTCATAATTAGCATGCATTTGGCAGGAAAACGAGAGGCAGCTCGGCTTCTCCAACTATCTATTATCATGCAAAACCAGGTCATTGAGAGGTTGTGCAGCTTTGTGTGCTATTCCTATACATGTAATGAGTGAAATCAACTATATCTTTAAGATCAAGTGGTTTTGTAAACAAGTTTTGCTGAAAGGAACAAATATATTCTGAGCCAGATTAACTTTTTTTGGACCTAAACTGACAAGTGTAATTTACTCTTTGAAGAGAAGAAAATTATTAAAGGAATAGTTCCCCCCCCCCCCCCCCCAATTTTTTTTTTTAATAAAAATAAAAATGTGTCATCAGTTACTCACTTGTGTTATTTCAAATTCGCATGACATTCTTTATTCTGTGGAACACCAAATAATATATATTTTTTTTCTTCCATACAATTAAAGTCAATAAGGTCCGATCATATTTGTACCCCAGTGTTCTTCAAAAAAAATTGTTTTGATATAAATATCTAAAATAAGAAAAAAAAAAAAAGATAATAAAGTCATGAGGCTGAGTAAATTATGACAGAATCTTTCTTTCTTTGGTTTCATTTTTTCCCTTTCATGCAAAATATTATATCTTATGTCTTGTATATATTTAACTTAAAAATAATATATATTTTAAACTATCTTTAATAGTTTTATATTGTTTAATAGTATAGGGTCAAATATGTCCATCAACAATTTTTAGCTGACACTCATTTACTCATTTGTACATAGCCTACATTAATCTATAAAGATACTCATTTCACCCGCTCTGATTAATCATATATTTCGATATTCTAGATTGTCTGCACTATTTAAGTATTTCACAACAGAATGTGCTGTTAAGTAATGCTGTTGATTATCACGTAAAAAAAATTCCTCACAGCGACAAAAGTGACATCTCCATTTATAAACTTCTGTCGCAAGTGTTTACAATATGTTGTGTAAACAGAAATTACATTTTGTAATTTACATCAATTGCGGAAAAAAGGGTTGTGATATTTTGTGGATGATTTTGGAATATTTGAAATCAATCTCATGTTCGCTGTTATTTTTATAAGCTACAACTGCTTGATTAGAAGGGATTTAATGATATCTGTGACATAAATTCTCCCAGCGGGCAATTGGCTGGAGATGGCGCACGCTCCTTCTCTGGCCTTCTTATGATCTCCAACTCATTTGAAGAACCAAGCCCTATTGATGTATGTTTCCAAACAGGATTCACTCTCAGAAATCCTGCGCTTAAAAGACAAAAGGGGCAATTAGAGAAGGTACTGTTGTTGTGCATTAAAGGCTCTGTCCTCTCTTGCTGTCTGCTTCTGGTTGGATTATTACACTTTCAGTGGAGGATTTAACCAGAGGCCAGTTGGGCCATTGCCTGAGGGAGGCCCCCCTTGTTCAATGCACTCGAGATGCACTACCCCCCCTCTCTGCTTTTATTGCCTGCCTTTCATTCTGCCAGGCAATCCCTCTGCATTCAGTAGGCTCACAGGATAACCTGCCTCAGGCAGTCCCCAAAAACCCTAAATCACCTCGTCTTATATGTATGCAAGCCCAAAATGTGCCTTGCTGCCACCTGAAATAACTCATGCTACAAAGAAATGAGAGCTTGTGTCAGCAAGTGATGTCTGCTGTTCTAGTGGCATGGAAAGGAGTTCAGTGGTTTGGCAAAGGATTTACAAATGTTAGCATGGGACATGACATGTAGTCAAAGAGGTTTTTGGGGAAGGTGCGAGGACTTTTGAATAAAATATTTGGTGAAATATTCCTACAATACAAAACCAATATGTTTTAATTTGACGTAGATGTGTGTGCCTAATGCAAAAAACATGAAGGTTTTGAACTCAGAACTGTGATGACGTCTAACGATTTCAAACATTCGTATTGGTCCAGGCCTCTGCATAACAGAGTGCACCATTCAGAACTGAATTGAGAATTCCAGTTCCTGAGAATGAACTGAGGTAGAAAACAGGATGCAGACTTGCAATTTGCATGAAAGAAGAACTAAAATAAATTAAAATTCAAAGTTAAAGTTCCATAATTATAATAGCAATGATTGTCATGAACTCTGGCCTTGTTTGAGAGTTTTGAAAAAAGACTTGAAGTTTGAAGGTTTATAAACCTTACTGATGAGATGGGATTAGATTAAGACAGACAGACAGACAGACAGACAGACGTTAGAGATGTTTAATTGACGTATATTGATATGGTTCTCATCTATAAATAGATACGGAGTGCTTAAATGGTAAATACAATGGAACTTTGCCAGAAGTTTTGTTATTTATTTATTTATTTATTTATTTATTTATTTATTTATTTATTTATTTATTTATTTATTTATATATATATATATATATATATATATATATATATATATATATATATATATATATATATATATATATATATATATATATATATATATATATTACATAAAAACACAATGAAAGCAGATTAAGCCAAGTTTTAGAATACAGATACAGACAATCTATATAGATATATCTGATATATAGACAGACAGGCAGACAGATAAGATATATAGATATATAGACAGAGACAGACAGACAAACAGATAGATATAGATATATAGACAGACAGACAGATATATAGACATAGAGATAGACAGACTGATAGACACACATATATACACTCACCTAAAGGATTATTAGGAACACCATACTAATACTGTGTTTGACCCCCTTTCGCCTTCAGAACTGCCTTAATTCTATGCGGCATTGATTCAACAAGGTGCTCAAAGCATTCTTTAGAAATGTTGGCCAATATTGATAGGATAGCATCGTGCAGTTGATGGAGATTTGTGGGATGCACATCCAGGGCACGGAGCTCCCGTTCCACCACATCCCAAAGATGCTCTATTGGGTTGAGATCTGGTGACTGTGGGGGCCATTTTAGTACAGTGAACTCATTGTCATGTTCAAGAAACCAATTTGAAATGATTCGAGCTTTGTGAAATGGTGTATAATCCTGCTGGAAGTAGCCATCAGAGGATGGGTACATGGTGGTCATAAAGGGATGGACATGGTCAGAAACAATGCTCAGGTAGGCCGTGGCATTTAAATGATTCCCAATTGGCACTAAGAGGCCTAAAGTGTGCAAAGAACACATCCCCCACACCATTACACCACCACCACCAGCCTGCACAGTGGTAACAAGGCATGATGGATCCATGTTCTCATTCTGTTTATGCCAAATTCTGACTCTACCATCTGAATGTCTCAACAGAAATCGAGACTCATCAGACCAGGAAACATTTTCAGTCTTCAACTGTCCAATTTTGGTGAGCTTGTGCAAATTGTAGCCTATTTTTCCTATTTGTAGTGGAGATGAGTGGTACCCGGTGGGGTCTTCTGCTGTTGTAGCCCATCCGCCACAAGGTTGTGCGTGTTGTGGCTTCACAAATGCTTTGCTGCATACCTCGGTTGTAACGAGTGGTTATTTCAGTCAAAGTTGCTCTTCTATCAGCTTGAATCAGTCGGCCCATTCTCCTCTGACCTCTAGCATCAACAAGGCATTTTCACCCACAGGACGGCCGCATACTGGATGTTTTTCCCTTTTCACACCATTCTTTGTAAACCCTAGAAATGGTTGTGCATGAAAATCCCAGTAACTGAGCAGATTGTGAAATACTCAGACCGGCCCGTCTGGCTTCAACAACCATGCCATGCTCAAAATTGCTTAAATCACCTTTCTTTCCCATTCTGACATTCAGTTTGGAGTTCAGGAGATTGTCTTGACCAGGACCACACCCCTAAATGCATTGAAGCAACTGCCATGTTATTGGTTGATTAGATAATTGCATTAAATGAGAAATTGAACAGGTGTTCCGAATAATCCTTTAGGTGAGTGTATATATATATGAGAGAGGGAGAGAGAGAGAGAGAGAGAGAGAGAGAGAGAGAGAGAGAGAGAGAGAGAGAGAGAGAGAGAGAGAGAGAGAGAGAGAGAGATCGACAGACAGACAGATAGACAGATAGATATTGATATATAGACAGATAGATATAGATATATAGACAGACATAGATATATAGACGGATAGATATAGATATATAGACAGACAGACAAACAGATATAGATATATAGACAGAGACAGATAGATATAGATATATAGACAGATAGACAGACAAACAGTTATAGAAAGACAGACAAACAGATAGATATATAGACAGACAGACAAACAGATAGATATATAGACAGACTGATATAGATATATAGACAGAGACAGATAGATATAGATATATAGACAGAGACAGATAGATATAGACAGACAGACAAACAGATAGATATATTGACAGACAGACAAACAGATATAGATATATAGACAGAGACAGATAGATATAGATATGTAGACAGATAGACAGACAAACAGATATAGAAAGACAGACAAACAGATAGATATACAGACAGACAGACAAACAGATAGATATATAGACAGACTGACAGACTGATATAGATATATAGACAGAGACAGATAGATATAGATATATAGACAGACAAACAGATAGATATATAGACAGACTGACAGACTGATATAGATATATAGACAGATACAGATAGATATAGATATAGACAGACAAACAGATAGATATATAGACAGACAGACAGACAAACAGATATATAGATTGACAGACAGACATATAGATATATAGACAGACAGACAGACAGACAGACAGACAGACAGACAGATAGATATATAGACAGACAGACAGACTGACTGATAGATATAGATATATAGAAAGAGACAGATAGATAGATATAGATATATAGACAGACATACAGATATATATATATATATATATATATATATATATATATATATATATATATAGAGAGAGAGAGAGAGAGAGAGAGAGAGAGAGAGAGAGAGAGAGAGAGAGAGAGAGAGAGAGAGAGAGAGAGACATACAGACAGACAGATAGATATAGATATATAGACAGACAGACATATAGATATAGAAATATAAAGAGACAGACAGATAGATATAGATATATAGACAGAGAGACAGACAGATAGATATATAGACAGACAGACAGACAGATAGATATAAATATATATAAAGAGACAGATAGATAAATATATATAGACAGCCAGACAGACAGACAGATATAGATATATAGACAGACATACAGATAGATATAGATTTATAGACAGACAGACAGATATATAGACAGACAGATAGATAGATATAGATATGTAGACAGACTGACAGACAGATATATATATATAGACAGAGAGACAGACATACAGACAGATAGATATAGATATATAAAGAGACAGACAGATAGATATAGATATATAGACAGAGATATATAGACAGACAGACAGACACAGATATAGATATATAGACAGACAGACCTGACAGATAGATAGATAGATAGATAGATAGATAGATAGATAGATAGATAGATAGATAGATAGATAGATAGATAGATAGATAGATAGATAGATAGATAGATAGATAGATAGATAGATAGATAGATAGATAGATAGATAGATAGAATTCAGAATTACTTAAGAAATAGAGATGTTTAATTGACGTACATTAATATGGTGGTAACACTTTAACATTAGTTAATGCATTAATTAAAATGAACTAACCACGAACAACACCTCTGTTTAGCATTAGTTAATCTTTGTTAATGTTAGTTAATAAAAATACAGCTGTTCATGGTTTGTTCATGTTAGTTCACAGTGCATTAACTAATGTTAACAAGATTTTGATAATGCATTAGTAAATGTTGAAATTAACATTAACACAGATAAATAAATGCTTTATAAGTGCATTTCATTATTAGTTCATGTTAACTAATGTAGTTAACTAATATTAACTAATGAACCTTATTATAAAGTGTTACCGATATGGTTCTCATCTATAAATAGATACGGAGTGCTTAAATGGTAAATGCAATGGAACTTTGCCAGAAGTTTTGCCAAGAGAAAAGTTGTCTTTATCATGCTCTTAAACTTATAGCATAGAAGTTCCCCCAAACCCAAAACTGCACCCTTCCTTATGAATATCAAATGAACATAATATATTCATATGTTAAACTTTTAGAATCCACCAACTGTTTCCCCTTTCTTGGGCTTGCGAAAACATCCCATGTCTGTAAATCTGTAGTACAAGATGGATTGTCAAATCCCCATGTGTTGGAATAGCTGATTTGGGTTGATGGTTCTATTAAAAGCAGTTTTTCAGGGCTGCTGAGTGACAGGTCTCTGCCAAGCTGGTTCGTGTAGAGGGTAAATATTGCAGGAGGCCAGAGTCTCAGGAGCATGTGTGGTCGGGAGCTGTGATCTCTGATCTCAGGGATAGCACACAGCAGGACGTGATTGCTCGCCCCTGCTCAGTCCGACACTCGACACGCACGTTTCACACTCTCGCTGCAACCCCAAACCTCTCCAGCTCAGCTTTGAATGTCAGAAACATACTCCAGGCTCCCGCTCAGAGCAGCACATCACAGCTTTTAGCTCAAACAACTGCTTGTTGCTGATCACTCAACTCTCCCTGGGCTGCAGGTGAAAGTTTCTACCGGCATAGAGTGCTGCAGTGTATTGCTGGTATTTCGGGACCCTGTATGGCAGATTTAGAATACTAAATAATGTGCTGACACGAGATGAATTCATTATCTGATGGATGTATATTTGCTGATACTAAAAGCTAATTTTGAGCCACGTTTCATAATTGTTGAAAGTATATTGCTTTGTTGACACATTACAAACACATACAAAAAAATCAAAATCATATACAGTGCACTACACACTAAAGAAATTACTTCGGCAAGGATGCATGAAATGACAAGAAAGACTTTTAGTTTTACAAAAAATATATATTTAAAATAAATGCTGTTCTTTTGGTCTATTCATCACAAAATTTCATGAACAAATGCATCGCTGTTTCCACAAAAATATTAAGCAGCACAATGGTTGTCAACATTGATAATAAGCACCAAAGCAGTAATGGCTGCTGAAAATTCAGTTTTCTATTTTAATGTATTTTATGTAATGTATTCCTGTTATGTCAAGCTATTAAAATGCTTTACTGATTACATGATGTGCTGTTTAATTAATCAAATCAATTGCAAATGAATCACATCAATTTACCCCCCAAAAATCATTATTGTGTTAAATGAGAAAAGCAACAAATACACATTACAAAAAGTAGCTTTAGAAAGAAATACTTTGATTCAACATATCATTTATTACACATAAAATGTAGTCATTATAAACAATACAACAAGAAAAAAATTCTTGTAAAAAATTGTATAGGGGCGCTAACAACCCGAGGTGTGTACGATTGTATGTATATATTTTTTCTACCTCACCTTTATTTCACAAAGTGCCAGTATCTGATACACAATGATGAAATGACGTTTCCCTCATAGCTACAGAAAACGAAACAATAATCTGCAAAACTTGAAATGACTCAGCGATTTACTGCAGAGCAAGTACTGAACACAATCAAATATCAGTGTCACTGTCTCTTGATGATGGATCTGGTGAAGAAGCTGTCAGCGATCAAAATATTGATTTTGAAGACGTTGAAAATGAGTTTTGAGAATATGTTTGAAATTGTGAATTTGAGCCAGATGCTGAATGTACTGGCAAATGAGCTCTGACGAGGACAGTGATGATGAGTAGAAAACATCTGCTCAAACTGAACACTTCCAAGCTCCAAAAGGTAACGAAATATGTTTTATTTTATTCTTCTGTAATTGTTACTCTAATATCAGGAGTTTTATATATTACCGTGACAGGTAGAGATCAATCCAAGTTAGATAAAGATCCGGGTCGCTAAAGACCCAAATATGTAAGAATGATTGGTTGAACAGTCATGCATTTAAGTAGCCTGGTCCTACCAGACTCTCGTACATTTCATTTCTTGTACAGAGAGTCTGGCCACTCTCCATTGACAAGCGTTTACTTCCTTGAAGGCGGGAACTCTGTTGAAGTGTAAAACTATTGGATCTGCCCAGAGCCACTCTGGATCTGCCATAACCAATCGCTAACGTTTGGTCGTGACGCATGTCATCTCAAACTAGCGCACGGCATCAACGCCATCGTTCTCAGCCATTCCCTCTGTTCGCTGATTGGACAGGTTAAAATTTGACCGGAGAAAACCAGAGAATATACCGCAATCCCAGACGGAATACTAAAGGAAAATGAAAATTGAGCGGAAGTACGTAGGAGGGCGGAGCCAGGCTAGCATTTAAGGGTTAAAGCATGAATCATTTGAATGTGGTATTTTTCCATAATTAATTGCATTAAATTAACGCATTAAATCGACAACTCTATTTAAAATATATCAAAATAGAAAATTGTCATATGTCACAATACTGCTGTTTTTACTGTATTTTTGATCAAATAAATGCAGCCTTTGTGACCATAACACTTTCCTTTCAAAAATATTAAAATCTTACAGACCGTAATAATACATTTATAACTAAAAAGGCCTGCTGTATTATGATTTGAGGCTGACAAAAAAAGAGAATAAAAGCTAAAGGCGCTGTTAAGAATATACACACACGCTTAAAAACATTAATGTCACAAAAATAGACTAGCTGCAAAATTAATATTACTTGGAGTGCCGCATTTAAAGTGCTCTAGTGAAAATGAGAGGAGTGATTAGGCACAGGAAGAGACAGAGAACAAACCACTTATATTTACCAGCCAAAAAGACACTAACAGGAGCTGAGCTGAGAGTAAGACTGACATGAAAACAGGGTGAGAATTACTGTTGAATTTCAGCACTTTTGCATCATTTGCTGCTGGCCTGCTGGTAAGACAAAGGCCTTTCATAACTTGACGATGGTGGCACTGACAAGCTGCCTGTGCCGCTGCGAAGAACGTCTCACTCTATCACTTTAAACCTTTTTAAAAGATAAATAAAAGGGGAGACGAGTGCCAGAATTACACAATGAGTTCAAATGTAAACAAGGGAGCCAGACACAGGAGGTGAGAAAGAAAGACAAAGAGGGAGAGTGAAAAATAGCAAATGTATTTCTCCTCCACCCCTATTTTGATGCCCGTTTTTTGAGCGCATAAATATTTGATGAAATGGGCCGAAACCGAAGCCATATAACATTCCTGCATTCTTGAAGCTCGCTACCCCCGTAAGCCATAAACATTAAAGGCATGATTGAGTGCATTAAAATGAACTCATTGGAACAGCACATTGATTACTTGATGGAGAGTCCCCCTACTCTAATACAATAAATAGGGCCAACAAAATATTGCCCATTGTGTTTGCATATGGGAAAGGACATAAGGACATGGTGTGATGGGGGGGGGGGGGGGGGGGGGGGGGGGGGTTGTAGGTCCAAACGCATGCTTTTTCCCCAGTGTAGGCCCAGGCATCATGCTTTGTCCCCTCAAATCTATCTTTTTAAATGATGTGTACATTTGGTCTCAGTGGGAAGTTAATTAGGTCCATAGATTGCTTCAGGTATTGTTCAGGTAATTTAAAATGTCAGAATATGCAGGATGCCTGGTCTGACCCAAGCACTCTCTGTACCTCTGCAATATCAGGAGTAGCTAATTATTTTCCTTCTTTTGGTTGGCAGATTTGCTGGTAGAAAGAGAACAGAAAAGGAATAATAATTGGAAATATTAATGAGGTGGGTTTGTTGGACCCAAAAGAATTTTGTAATATCTCACTGCCAGCAGAATGTTTGCACTCATGGTGAACCTCCAGATATTTCGGCTAGAATTAACTGCGGTTGCTGTAAAAGTGTCACCGCTACAATAGTCGTGAATTCTACCGTCACTTGTGGAGTGGAGGGTACGGCTACTACTGAATGACTTCATCCACAATGAAAAATCTGTCATGCCTATGTATATTTCTTCCAAAGAATCGTCAGAGTTTTTGTTCTTTTTCCATTTTCATTAAAAGACACTAAACAGTTCATACTGACCGCAAGTTGGCAAGCTGCTAAGGTACTAACTAGGGTGCTTTATATTCCAAGTCACCTGAAGTCACATGATATATTTGTGTTTTTAAAGCTCCAGTGGAGGGGACAATTAGTAAATACTGTAATGGTACTCCTTACACAAAAATATCAAATGACTTCAGAAGACTTTTAAAAAAACAAATACGGGTTACACTACCATTCAAAAGTTTGGAGTTTAGAGATTTAAAAAATATATATTTTATGCTCTAAGGCTGCATTTTATTAAAACAGTAATATTGTGAAATATCATTCCTTCATTTAATAGTTATTATTTAAATGAACTATTTTCATTTTCATAAAATTTAATTTATTCATGTTGAATATTCCTGCTAAATTTTCAGCATCAGTCTTTCAGCTTCAGTCTTCAGTTTCATATGATCCTCCAGAAATGATTGTAAGTCTATTTGAGCATATTTGAGCTGTTTTAACCGAAATCAACTTGCAGTGATACATCTTAAAATATGTCAGTGCCCTTGTTTTGTTTCAAGATGCACACCAGTAATGTTTTTTTTCTAAGGCATGTTTATAAAAGCTTAAATGTCCTAATTGAACTAAAGTCTAATCCTGGCTTAATCTAAACCCTGTCTATGAAACCAGGCCATAGTTTTTTGGTGTTTCTTGTACCTATGACAGCATCTGGTCACTATGAACTATATATCTGATCACATATCAATCTATATCTATTCATTTTTGGGTAAACTTGACCTTTTAAAGAGTTGTTTCTTGTTTTACCCCTCTGTCAGTAGCTGTTCATAGCATCCAGCATGCTAAATGCTAATATGATGCTCACACTGAGGACTTGCTTTCTTTGCCTTTCATGTACACAGTTTTGTTTCCTCTGGTGTTTCTGATCTACATTTTGTCTCACAGATAATTATCAAGGCACTGGCCTCTGTCAGCTGTAAGGTGCCTGTTCTGTGTGTTGCCACCAGAAGGAGACATGAAGCTGTGGCTGGAGGATGAGCCCGAGGCAGTGGACACTCTCAAAGACACAACAGCTCCTTCAGTTCAGCTCGCACTATAGTTCTGCACTTAAAGAAAGTATAGACGCTAGAACAACTCTGATATACAAAGCGCTATCCTTCTTTAGAGTCACTATGAAATAAAAATGGTTATCTGTGCAAATCATTATTTAGGGATCTAAGCACCCAAAGTTTGTCCTTTTCTTTTTCTTCCTTATTTTTCTGCCTTAAAAGTGTATGAGCGTCAGAGGTGTAAATCGCATTGACTTCAATCGTCCCAATCGTGCACTGCCACTCAAGCGCACAGACAAACACCCACCTGACACTAGGTGCCGCTATTATAAGGCAATTTGCATTTTGGATCATAACTTTGGAACCCTAACAAACACAATTATTCCCCCCAATTAATCCTTGAGTCAAGCCCTGCAAAATGTTTATCTCTGATTCAATTTCATTTCCGCCTAAAATTTTCCGCCATTTTGGATTTTCTTAAAAATGTTATTTTTGCCGTTGGTCAGATCTTCCCCAAAATAAGTACACAGCAGCTAGGGACAGTGCTGGCAAAAGGTTATCAAAATAACTTTGATTAATTGAAGCATTGCAAAGATATAAGTCGATTAATTGGTGAGGCAACGGCCATTTTTACGAGTTGACATATAGCTGCTGAACTCAATGTCAAAGCTTAACAAACTTGAGACATATAGACAACAGGACATTCTGAGGATGCACACCAAGATTAGTAAAATTTTGAAATTTGAAATAGTCAAAGCCTACTTGCTCTGGATGTGCTGGTATTGGCCTCATCACCGGATGCATGTCCCCATCTCAAATGAAACACTTGCGATTCAGCAACTACTTGCTAATGCACTCACATTCAAGTAACAGCATTGTTGATAAGTTGGGGTGAGTAAGGGCAAAATGCACAACATACAGTACCTTTAGTGCCCTGTACATGGTGATATCACTTCTTTTGTAGTAGAAATAAACTGCTGCAGAAAAAGTTAGGTTCCATGCAAAATGTATAGAGTAACTGCATTACTCATCACAAATGTATTGGAGTAGAGAGTATCAGTGTTGGGGGTAACGAGTTACAAAATAACGGATTACAGTAACGATATTACTTTTTTGGGTAACGAAGTAAAGTAACGCATTACACAAAAAATATTGGTAACTAACTACACTACTTTACTAGACTAACGCGCTTTCCTGCGTTACTCAAGCCGTGTTTGCCTGTGTGTAAAGATCTGATATGTTTAAGTGCTGCGTGCACCGTTGCCATAGAGCAGTGTTTCCCAACCGAGGTGCCGTCTGACAAGAGCAGGAGTGCCGTGTAAAAGTCCTTCAAATTCTCTCTTTGTAAACTTTGTTCAATTCATGCGAGTGCTGCCGTATGTTTGAATAAGACCACTAATTTTCGCCGTCATCACAAAATGAGAAGTCACGCGCGCTGTGAGAAGATTTTGTGTCTGTGCACTCATCCGAAAGCGCGCACACATCTCACAGTGCGCAAATATTGAGTTATCTTTCAAGTTTTGCTCTTGAATGGACAAACTCACACAAAAACTATGTCAACATGCCCATCTTCATGAGTATCCTAGCAGACATAGGGTCCTATTTTAACGATCTGAAACGCAAGTGTCAAAGCGCGAAGCGCAAGTAACTTTGTGGGCGGGTCTCGGCGCTGTTGCTATTTTCCCGGCGGGATACATTTTTTCCCGGCGGGATAAATTCTCTTGCGCCCGGCGCAAATCTAAAATGGGTTGGTCTGAAGTAGCTTCATTATTCATAGGTGTGGTTTGGGCGTAACGTGAATAAACCAATCAGAGCGTCATCCAACATTCCCTGTAAAAGCAGGTGCGCAAGTTCCATTATGGATTGCTATTATTATGGCGTATTTACCAGGCGCACGCCAGGAGCGGTTCACAGCCGAGGAGACTGATGTTCTTGTAAGAGCAGTGAAAGACAGAGAAGTTGTGTTGTATGGGGATGGGAGAAACCCACCCAAAATAGCGTCGGTTAAACAGGCGTGGGAGGAAATAGCCACAATTGTTTCATCAGCTGGCATCCCCAGGACGTCGCACCAGTGCCGCAAGCGCTACAATGACATCAGAAGACGGGGAAAGTCCAAGCTTGCCAGCATCAATCGGGCACGCCGTGAAACGGGAGGTGGATCTGCCTCTACTCAGGACCTGACGCCAGCAGAGGACATCGCTGCGTCCACCCTCACCGATTTTTTTTCCTGGTTCTTGACGGACAAACCAATTTGTTAGATGTCCTTATATACATATATGTCTTGCCAGAAGTTGCCACTATTGGGCAAACAGGTCTCCTTAATTATTAGACTACAATTAGCCTGAATAATTTGTAAGCTAGATTTATGCCTATTTTTTCACATCTTCGTGGCACACCACAATGATTTCCGTCATCTCATGTGTTAATATTTTTTAGTGTAACAATTTATGATTTGCAAAAATAACTGTTGTATCTGTGTAGATTACATGAGCAAAGTGTATGCGCGTTGTGCACGCTATACATTATGGTCAAGCATGCGCCCTTAAAATAGCATAATGAACAACGCGCAACGCGCCACTGACTTTAGACTAGGTTTTTTCTGGTCAGTGGCGCAATTGTTTAATGGAACAGCAAAATAGCACCAGGGATTGTTTGCGCCGGAACACGCCTCCTTTTTTGCGCTGAACCGCCCAGGTAGTGCAAGTTCATTCACTAGTTTAGCGACGTGCTTCTGTGGAGGGAAAAGCGCGCTTTGCGCGGGTGCAAAATAGGAATGACACATGCGTCGGTGTACAAAGTCAATTGCGCTGGGTGCAAGATAGGGCCCATAGTCTGTATATGCCTTAAAACGACGCATATCCGAGCATTAGGTCCAGGATTAGGTCTTAAAGGGGCAGTAGGATTAGGTCTTAAAGGGGCAGTAGCCTTTACTGCTGTCTGTTTAATGTCAAACAACAAAAGACAAGGACATCACTCACTGCTCTTGATTGAATAGATTTTGTAAATTTAATAGGATTAATCTTTAATTTATACAGTCAAATATGCAATGTTATTTTACATTTGATCAATTTCTGTAGGCTACCTGAAAACTAATGTTAGACGTACCTGAAAAACCTGAAAAGCATTGTTTATTTTATTAGTGTCTTTGCTCAATAGTATTTATTTGTGCTGCTGCTTGTATTTAAATCATTTGTTCTTTATTATTTTCTTTATCTTTATTTGACAGTAGTCCTTTTTGTTTGTTTGGGGAAACACTGCATAGAGCCATATGATGTTTGTCCATATATCTACACGGTAAATTAAGAAATGGGAAAGTAAAGTAATAAGTAGTGAAGTTACTTTTCAAATACAGTAACTAGTAAAGTCATCTCATTACAATTTACAGATGTAACTAGTAACTAGTAACTAATTACTTTTTTTGAGTAACTACCCCAACACTGGAGAGTATATACTTGTTCAACAATGTAGTTAAAGGTGCAATATGTAACATTTTTTCAGTAAAATATCCAAAAACCTCTAGGCCAGTGTTAAATATTTTGTTCAGTTGAGTACTTACAATATCCCAAATGTTTCCAACTATTTGTAAATCATGAGAAAATTGCTATTTTAATCAAGGAACCGGGACGTGTGAGGAAATCGTTTGTCAATTGCATCATATCTGCGTTACCCTCGGTTTCCAGTTTTATTTTGCAGAAACGCTTTACTCTTACTACAGTGTGCAAAAGTGTCATAGCAGCCGCCGCACGAACGCACAGAGTAATGTCATAACATCATTTTCAACACACTCAGATGTATCTAATATGATAAACAGAGCTGCGTTACCTCATGCTCATGACTGGAAAAGCAGAAATGGCGCCTGCGACTGTGGCATAATAAAAGTCCCGCCGGCGACTATGGCATAATAACAGTCCCACTGCTCGCGAGACGTGTGTTCCGCTCTTCTTATTAACAATCACTCCAGCGGCCTTGCTCAGCTCCCACAACACTCGGTCCTGTTCTGCTTCATACTACAGTAACATTAATAATCGCGTTCATGTTCATGATTTCTGCCCGAGTCCTATCCAGATTCTTTTCCACCGGCTGTGAGGTGAAGACCACATGTCCCAAGATTCAGCACTCAAATGTGGAGTCAACAAACTACGCCTTTATTTTGTATAGGCGACCTCTAGCGGACGGAAAAGTTACATAGTGCAGCTTTAAGTAAAGAGTAAAAGATGCTAATATCTTTCATACTCAGTAAAACTTTCCTATAGCTCAAACAGTAGAGCATGCCGCTAGCAACACCAAGGTCATGGGTTCGATTCCCAGGGAAAGCAAGAATTGAATGAACATTGAATGCAATGTAAGTCGCTTTGGATAAAAGCGTCTGCCAAATGCATAAAATGTAAATGTAAAACTACAAAGTAGCCAAAAAGATATTGAAGTACAATAACTAATAAGGCCCTACATTTACACAAATACTTTACACCACCTGTCTGATGAAGTGTTTACTGGCACAAAGGTAGGACAACCACATCACAGCAATAGCAAACCACAACCATCCAATCAATTGCCGATAGAAAAAACCAAGACCCACCCTATAGTTCTTCCTGTTCAAGAAGTTGTTTCGCTCAGATATAAGTCAAAACAGGGAAGAAAAGTCTATTGACACTTCTGTTTCATGCTGATTTTAATAACCCTTTTTAATTTATAATTTAGACTATTCATATCCTAGTAAATTGTTGACCAAAAAATAAACTTTTAAGAAGATAAAATTTAAGTACATAGTAGTTAAGGCCACCTAATATAAAGTGGGACCAATATATTTATTCATTTTATTTTATCTTCATTTATTTAATTTGTATCCATCTAATGAAACCTTGGAGACAACGGTCAAGGAAAAAATAAACGCATTTCTTATGAGGTATTTAATTTCCATAGCATTGTGTTAATAAGTGAAATACATTGATTTTAACCCGTACTGAATTATAGATCCACTGTGTGGAGTAATGCAAATGAACTATCATTGATATCACTACTTATCTTCCCATCATCCTGACCATACTTTCTCAAGTACAGCAATTTCTACACACTAAGGCCCAATCCCAATTCTATTTCATACTCCTTCGTCTTCCCCTACACCTACCCGTTCCCCTTGCCCCTTGAAAGAGAGTGGCAAGGCGTAGGGGTGAAAATATTCCCCTAAGAAATGGGACACCACTACTATACCATTACACGTCATCCTACCCTGTTTTTTTATTAGTGTCCTGTAACATTTAACCAGTATGAACAGCAATGAAGTGCGTAGGCTATATCTTACAGAAATCATGCGCGAGTACGTTTAACAAATTACTCACTCCCAACGTTGTTTTGCGCTGTATTTGGACTTAATAAAACTGCGCTCGTTTTCAGTTCAAAAACGTATGAGCCTTCGAGTTTCCTAAGACGATACAGAACATACAAGACTGGTGAAGCCACTTTTCCATCAGACTAAACTGTTCTCTTTGTTTATTAACCGTTCCATTCCGTGCTGGTACGGATATGGTTTCGTTTTTACTGTGGTGCTGCGATAATGTTCATACGTTGTACGTCAAGTCAGTCATTGCCTTGGTAACGCAAGAGTTTACAGACGATATGTGATGGAAATATCAACTGCGTTATGAAGGATGACCAGATATATATATTTAACTATTATTAATTTGTGTTCACAACACTCAAAGAGTGAATTTAGCAAACTGGCAGCCAGGCGACACACAAGTGATCGATCCCGAGTGGTAACACACACATTCTAGCAGCACGGTAGCAGGCGGAGGGAAACTCCTCATACCCCTTTAGTTTGAAGTGTGGTCCTGAAAAATCTTCGTTTGAAGGGCTATCTGGCCCTTCCCCTTACCCCTACCACTTCAGCCAAAAGAGAATCGAGACACCCCTACCCCTTCACGTGAACGCGCAAAACGAAGGGGTAGGGGAAAGGGAAGGGCTAAGGGGTAGAAATGGGATTGGGCCTAAGACTCTATAGTGTGGCTTCACAAAAGCTGCCCATTTACCGTAACAAAACCTACATGACCATACAGTATGTAATAGGTGGATGTCTATACAATCTCCTCGTTTGAACCTCTTTTTTAGGGTCTGCATGAGAATTCCATCGGCATAACAAACAAAAGATCAGCAGATGGTTAACCCTCCCATTGTCTTCTCTGTTTAGTGAGGGGGATACCTATCCAAGCAGCACATTTTTGATCTACAGGGAGAAATTGGCAAAGATTCTTTTATATTCAAATGAGAACATTATCATAAGGCGCCCGACAATAGAAAAGTCCCCTTCTGTTAGTGTCTCATTTGAATAGCTTATATCTTCAAGACACCTCGTCAGGAGATTCATTTGGGCTTTCGTCCCCGGCACGGGACACCTCTGTAGCTGGGAAGTGTCACGCGTCCAATTCTAATTCATCATGAAAGGGCCCCTTTCAAAGATGAGCGAAATAACTGTCAAGGTGGTAATGAGTGATGTAAACACGGATGATTAATTAGGTTAAGTAGACTCGTACTTGTGAGTCAAATCACATCATCGGGGCATATAGGGGTGCCTACTGAATGGGTTTTCCTGTCCTGAAAGGGAAAAACTATCCATCTTTCGTCAAATGCTTCAAAATGTGGCTGATCTGAGGGAAGTCACCTGTAGCAGTCTCTATGAGCGTGTGCGTTCGAGACAGAGACAGAGAAGCCGCCCCCGATTAGAGATGGAGACCAAAAGAGGATCAGACGCAAACATGTCAGCATCTTTTAATGTGTGTATCAAGTCTTTCAGGCATCTCAAGGAAGCCAAACAAAACAGAAATGACAAGCTGGTGTTTGGCAACTCAGAGAGTGAGGAGGCAGGGGTGAGGGGCTACAGAGAAAACTTTTATTTCTCCAATCATTCTCCGCAGGGAATACATTCACTCCACTGTCATCTTCTCAGTGAATTACAATTAACCTGTCTCTCTTTTGCTTCTTTTCCTTGTACGTCCCCTCCTCCCTCTGTACGGCAGGGGACTCGTTGAAGTGTTTCCGTTTGGTAATTTCATTTAAACACTATAATTAATGTACATGATTTAAAATCACTAATTATAGTTAAATGACTGCTGCATCCTCACAGCGTGTCTGACATTAATACTTGACCTGCAGATTGATCATGCAATCAGCGGAAGGAAGAGATGGGAAAAAACCCAGATAATGAACCAACTGAGAAGCTGCATAAAATACCGTTTCCTAAATGAATACATGTCATTTATCTTCAACATTTAGGGAACATCTGCATCTAGCATATTATCAAAAATAATGCTTATAGGCTCATTAATGAAAAAAAAAAAGAAGTAAACTCAAAGTATCAAATGAATGAAATAATGAATCTACTTGTGTTTGCCACAAATTAATAATAATGGTAAGTTGCTAAGTTCAAAATGAATTAAAACATTTCCGTACAGTTTTTTTTATAAGTTCCTCTGACCTAATTAAAACATATTATTTTATACTTGGAGTTTAATATACCTAAAATCACACATTTTTCGGCGGGAAAATTACAACATATTCTAAAGTTAAAAGTAGGCATGTATGTATTCATATATATAGCGATTGAGAGAAAAAGCACATGATGCATGGTACACATCAGTTGAAAAACAACAAGTTGAATATATATTCACAATGGAAATCCTTGATGGTAAAAGAGAGTCACATTGCGTCTGTATATAACATACAGCTGGTATAATCGTTGTTCATGTTTAGATGCTCAGGTCATTATTTTGCCATAAAAAAGGCAGATGGAGTAATACACAGTGGCAGAGAGAATTTGTATGATTGTTCTTTGTATGTGGATCTGCGTAAGAAATATTTGGGTGATGTTTGTATTGATGTATGCATGGAGATTTATATACAGTCAAACCAAAATGTATTCAGAACATTTTCTCACATTATCACAGTTTATTCGCTATAGAAAATGGTAATAAAATATGACAAGAGCTCAGAGTTAAACTGTGTCAGAACAAATTCATCTTGATAATGTCAGATAATAACTGATAGAAAGGTAATGGATTACAATCAACCAATCAGCTGTCAGCTGTTAAATTTAAGTACACAATTAGATTTAGGTCAACAGATTACCAAGCAACGCCTAATTTTGTTCAGGCTGTGCTGTAAAAGGTTGCATTAGCAATTAAAGAAATAAAACTGGTCAAAGTGTCTAAATAATTTTGGTCCCAAATTTGTATCTATTTTACTGGTAGTCCACGGTATGAAGAATTTTTGGGCATAATATGTCACAGTTTACTTTATTTTGCTATTCTCACTTATGAACTGTAGTGTTCTGCACCCCAGTAAAAAATGGTATCTGCTGTCTGAATAATTTTTGGTTTGACTATATATATATATATATATATATATATATATATATATATATATATATATATATATATATATATATATATATATATATATATATATATATATATATATATATATGCACAATTTGACACCACGCACAACTCCACGCACAAACTAAGCAATATGCTAACAAAATCTTTAACAAATTTGTAATTATTTGAATAAAGGGTGAAGATGTACATCACTTTTGGCCACTACTGTGTGTGTATCTCTCGCTCTCTGTTGATCTAACCTCATTAAGTTGCCAACTAACTTTATTTTCATCTGGTTTTATAAATGAATTTTAAAGTGTGCATATTTATTTATTGACTTACATGTTATATACACACATATATATATATATATATATATATATATATATATATATATATATATATATATATATATAAAAAACAATATATAGTTTATATATAGTATATATGAACCATATGTATATAGTATATAACATATATATATGTATATAACTATATATAGTTTTGTTTTTGAGAGTCAATAAATAAATATGCATAAATAAATAAATACAAATTACATATTTATTAAGTAAAATAAATAAAGAAATTTTTTTTTTTCATGTATTTTCAGATTAAAATTCACTTTTTAAACCACATGAAAATGTGTGTACATTGTGGCTAGGTATTTTTCCTTTCTTGGCAATAACATGGTCCTTTATTTAATCTGTTCCCTTTATTCCGGTTCCTTTGGTAGAACACACCTTATCACCCCTGTGTCCCTCTTCCTAACCTGGCTCTCTCTGCCTGTGTTCTGTCTGGGCTGTCCTCTCCATCAGGAAGCGGTGGGTCTGATCCAGCCTCATCAGGCCGCTCCTCCAGGGCTGTCATGGAGGGCGGGGCAGGGCACTCACACCATATGGCTGACCGAAGCCCCGCAGCCTCCCCAGGGGCGATGAGAAAGCTCGCTCCTGATCAGAGCTCAAAGAGGGAATCAGAGAGAGAGAGAAAACAAGACAGAAAGAGAAGACACAAACTATATGACTATTCACTGAGGGTTTTCCACGTTTTCAAACACATGAAACACTATTTCATTATATTTAGAATTTTTGTTCGGTTTACTAAATGCATTTATTTACTAAACATTATTTCAGAAAAGCTCTTTCAATTTAATTCGAACTTGTGGTGATGGTCTTGTCCACACCCATTCAGGCAGCAAGCTGTTCCCTCAGAGAGCCATTACGAGTAAAGTTAGGGACCCTTCACCGTCTGGGAGCCACTCAACAGGCAGCGGCCCATCCCACTGAATCCAGCTGTTCAGAGATGAGCCACCTTGCCAGAAAATAACCACCCTGACATTTTGAATATGCTTCTGTGGGGCTTAGCAGCACACCAAATATTTGCATGCCTTTTGTCTCCAAAGGCAAGGGAGATAGGAGAGAGTCAACAGCGTTCTCCTCCTGAGATAGACACGTCTAAATGGAGCTCACATCCCCACACCCCCGACAGGTCTCTCATCGCCCCGTGAAGCTCACCTCCTGGAGGGCCCAGTGATTGAGAGGAGCCCTTAGCCCAGCTCTTTTATCCTGGGAACGCTGCTCTGACCCCCCTTTTTTCCTGCAGCCACTGAGAGAGAGAGAGAGAGAGAGAGGGAGGAAAGAAGTGGGCAGGAAAACACATTGGATTAAGTGATCAGGATGTTATGAACTCAGAACAAGAGCACACTGTCAAATATTTATTTATTATTATTCATTTGAAATAATAATAACATTGCTTAATTAAATTAAATTAATTATATTATTAAATTATTATATACTACTATACATACAGTATATATTTATTATTATTATATACAATTTATAATTAGTTAATATAAAATAATATTTAGATTATAAAGATTATTATTTTATTATTAAACTTTTATTAAACTACTAATATACTGCTAATTAAACAGAAAACTAAAAAAATGATATTAATAGTAGTAGTATAGTAATATTCAGTTTAATTAGTTAATTATTATTGGTAACACTTTATAATAACTGCACACTATGAAGCATCAGTAAATAGTTAATTCATCATTTATAAAGCATTAATAGACATTAATAAGCAGTTTATTGATGCAGCTATCAATGTGTTATTTTTGATATATAAGCATATCCACCAAATCGTCGGTGGTTCATAAGATCATTTAGAACGTGTAAGTTAAGGATTAATAAACTATCTAAATCTATGTTTATCCATCTTATTATTTAGACTTATAGAAATAGTTACTCAGTGTGTTAATAAATGCTTTATTGACATGTATTCCTACTGTAATTCATGATTAATTCAGGTAGTTATAAAACATTTAGTAGTTGTCAGTTACTCTTTTTGTGATCTCATCTAAAGTGAGGACTATTTATGCCTCGTAAAGCTTTTACAAAGGAGATTTAAAGGCTTAGTTATCTTCAAAAAATAGATAAAGGAAACAAACAACACAGATACAGAATACAGTGACACAGAACATGGAGATATTTCAAAATGCAAAAAATTAAACTGTACACTTGATATAAAATGAAAAATTTACCTCTGCAGTGTCATAGAAAAATTTAATTCCTGTACACCTCCAGAAAACATAAAATGAAACTAAGCCTCTGCAATCTGATATAAAAATACAATTCTGTAAAGTGTAAACATTGCGGAATACACATTTACCAGTGGATTACACTAGATTACAGGAGTGGCAATTTTTTTTTAAACAATAATAATATAATAAAATATTTTGCAGTGTCAAAACTACCTCAGAACTAACTTTAAAACATTAGAGAACAGCAGTGCAGTAGATAACAGAGCCTTTAAATAAAACATAGTTTATTAATCATTTACTTAAACTTTCTAAAATGATCTTATGAACCACTGACGACTGCTAAATAACTGGTTTGTATAATGTAATACACGATTTAGAAATTATAAATTGATAATTTATTAAAATAAATAAAATATATTAATAAAATATGAAAATACAATTATTAAACACAATATAGATATGCTTATAAGTCAAGAATAAAGCTTTTATAGCTGTATTTATAAACTGCTTATCAATGTCTATTAATGCTTTATAAATGATGACTTAACTATTAACTAATGCTTAACTAATGCTCAATAGTGTGCAGTTATTATAAAGCGTTATATTACTAGTACTACTGATATTACTAACAAAGTATAAATATCTGTTTTTACATTTATTTTTTTAAATCAAAATGCATGTTGACAAATGATACCAGTTCTTCATCACAGAGATTGCTGTAGCATTACCATTACAAGTTGAATCAGTGCTGGCAATGAGTAGTAGGACTGAGATTGGGTGCTAGTAGTTGTATGGTTTATAGGGACACCTATTGGCCGGACTGTAGAAAAATATGACAAAGTAGACTGCGTGTCATGAGGGACCAGAGGGAGACAGTATAATACGACTGTGACAATCTTGGACTGTATTTTCTTCAGCTCAACATGCAGCATAAGACAATCTTAATCCTCACGCAAGATCACTGAATGTAACCAGGGTTTTGACAGCCCTAGATCGCTAAAGAAATGCATTTGTGTTCTGCTGTTGATAATATATCTCATACAATTTGCTTGTTTTGATTCAATATTGTTAATTATTTCTGTAAAAGGTAGAAGGCACACCATTTTTAACAATTTAAGGGATCAAAATAATACAAACCAAAATAAAATACTGCTATATCATTTATATTTTAGATTTATAAATTAATCTGACAATTTAATAGTAGACCACAAATAGTTCAAGAATTGTAACTAAGAATGCATAGAAGAATTTTACGTGTACGCATTCATTTCAGATTTAGGTTTGTATAATCATGTCAGTCCAGTGACATGAACATATCACCGCAGAACATAATATATTACTGCTGTAAATGTATTAATTAAATTATATTTAAAAAATCCTGAAGCACCAGAATCATTAACAAATCTCTTTAAGGAATGATTTCTTAAGAGAGGATCACAATACACGTACCAAAATCATTGGCAGACATTAAACAGTAAATTCATATTTATACTATTGCATATATTGCTATTTTTATATTAGCAATGAGTTTGAAAATGCCACTGAAGTGAAAATAAAAATGCTACAAAAATGGAATTTAATGTAATCCAACACAAAACCAGGAGCAATGAAGTTGAAATTGTAATTTCACATAAATGTTAATCGTTCAGTTTTGAATTTCTTTAATCCAATTTACTTAAACAAATATTGTTAACTTATTATTATTTCATTTGTATCAGTCAAAACTGATAAAACTGTTATTTTATTAATTTATCAAAAATTCATTTGAATTGTTATTTTCAGTTATTACTTTAGGTAACATTTGTATTATTGAATCACTCATTGATATGCGTAACCATTGTTTAGGGGATATCGGGACTAGCTTTAGATTGTCTCCCTGACTTTGTTTTTTTTGTGAAATGGGAGCAAAAAAAGCTTTCAGAGAGAGAGAACAGGCCACTTTTTCTAAGCACTGTTTATTTTTTTTTGGAATGTTCCTGTTTTGCTCAACAGGTGTCATTTGCCACCTTATCACCCAACTAACCGACATAGACTCTTTACATGTTCCATCTTCACCTTTCTTGGACGTGCTACCTCAGAAAACAGTGTATACAATAAATGGAATAATTCATGAGTTGTCATTAAAAATGAAACTTTCTCTCACTTTCTCTCCTTAGACTGGAGATGGGGTTTGGAATTCAACATAATGGACTCAAGATGCTCTGAAGTTTCCTGTACCTACTCATCCCCACTAGCGATGATGGAAGCCGCCAATTCCCGTTTGCCTTCCTCAGAAAAAAAGAGCCACCTTCACATTAATTGCAGCGAGACATTCTTTCTTTCTGTCTCAATCCTTCTCATCTTTTTTAGTTTGACACTTAAGTTTCTTGCTCTCTTTCCTCTCTTCCTCCTTGATATTAACTGACACGCAAGTTGTCCAGTTTTGAAGCCATCGATAATGTAACCAAGATTTCAAAGCCAATCCTACTTCACTAATGAAAAAGTGGTAGCACTTGTTTAACAATGAGCAACTGTTTTAGTATTTAGTAATCTTCGTTAACATTAGTTAATAAAAATACAACTGTTCATTGTTATAGTTCATGTTAGCTCAGGCCTTTTAAATAACTATTAACTATGACTTTTGCCTCAATAAACTCCCAATCACTGCTTATTAATAGTTAGTAAGGCAAAAAGTTTAGGTATTGGGAGGGATTAAGTGATGTAGAATATGATCATACTTTATAAGTACTAATAAACAGCAAATATATTAGTAATATGCATGCAAATAAGCAACCAGTTAATAGTGAGAATTGGACCCTAAACTAAAGTGTTAATAATATTAACAGAAAGGCCTACAGTTTTCAACTAGTAAATGTTGAAACTAAGACTAACTCCTAAACGCCTCGGGTCTTTAGTGACCCTTCCAAGCTCCAAGAGGTAACAAAATATTTATTTTATTTAGTTTTTTTATATATTTTATTTCTATATTTATTTAATATAGGTTTATATTATCGCAACAGGTAGAGATCAATCCGTGTTAGATCTGGAATATGTAATACCGCATATATAATAATGATTGGCAAAACATTCATGCATTTAAGGGTCAATAAATGCTTTAGAAGTACTGTTAGTTAACTAATTCTAACAAATGGACTCTTATTGTAAAGTGTTAGTGAAAAAGTTTTCCAACAGCACTCCCGCCAGTCCCAAGGACACAAACTCGATGCATTTATTGACATTCAAAGCTTTGTAACACAACAGTGATTTAACATCAGCTATTTATTTTAAGAAGAATTTACAGCTGCATGAATGTACAATTTAAATACACCATGTGAGTGAAGCACTACAGTTCAAGGCACCTATATAATGATAATTAGAAAAAGCAAACATGGGATAGAAGCTCCCAGCCCTGTCGGATATTTCTGCATCTCAATTATTCATTAATGTGAAATTGTGCTTGTCTCAAGTGCAGCTTTGTCATTTTCTCTAGTGACACAGATCCTGGTCGATGTCTGCCGAGCCGCCCTTCACTCCTGTGCCAATTTCCTCAGCAGGCAAAAGTTGTTTAGGAATCTATTTCTGCCTTGGTAGCATGGAAATTCTTGATTTGTCTTTATCCTAAGACCATTTGTATTACAGAAGACTGCAATAAATAATAAATTGTGTATGATAGAGCATGGGAAAAACACATGCGATAAGAACAAATGGTGCTGTGCTACAAAAATATGTTGTGCTCTGGCTTTCAGAAAATGTCACTAACTAATAATAATAATATTATTATTTTCATTAATGTATTATGAATTCTTATTATTATTATTAAGGTACACACTCTTATTTCGTAGATGACATCTATCTAGACTATAGCTTAAATCTATTACCCGTTCCTTAAGACTAATGTGGTGAAGCCTAATTATAATCTGATCTGCAGACATTATTAACATAGAGAATCTGCCTTTTTGGTGTCTTTTTAAGATGGCCACAAGGAGAGCCAAATGTGATGTAAAAGATATTTCATGTAAGAGTCAATGAATAAAATAAAAGGGGTATGAAAGACTCTGCAAATGACCCTCAGTGGAAGAAATTTTCTACATGTTTTAACCTCTCATTTTAGCTGGCATACTTTAATAAGCTCTTATTTAAATGTATTCATTAAATATGGTCTGAGGACTTTAATGTATTTTAAATATGGCCTTCAGTTGCTCAGATAAATGACTATTTACAAGAGGGTGGTATGTAACACTGTTTTTCCAGCAACATATTTCAAATAGATTATTCCATAAATTGACTGATAAAATTGGAAAAAATTCTAGGCCATTTCTCCATAACGTGATTATATATTTGAATTCAAATAATAGGTGCTATTGAGGCCAGCAGTGTCTGTAAGTGATCCCAATTGTTTTACAGTAAGTTACAAATTTGCATAACATGCTACCCAACAACAATAAAGGACTGTTTAATTACAAACCCCTAATTGTGTGTTTTTTGTTGTTGTTGTGGTTCCTCATGTACATTAGACAGTGTCAATCCATGCATAATTTGTGCTGCATATGTTGCATGTGCAGGTGAGTGTATTTTAATGAGAATTCAGCAACACTCAAGGATTGCTACAAAAACAGCTCTTACGGATTTTGAAAGCTCATGCCTTGCCGAATGCTATTTATAATTAGCCAGCAGACAATTTTGTTGACAGTTATTTAGATCTGGGTTTAATCACAGGTTCAAAATGTGCTTTACAATCAGGGCAGTCATCAAGGTGGCATGTTAAATCTTATCCCGGGCCCCATGAATTCAAGCAACGACTCTGTTCATGGTCACATGTATGTGACCTGTGCTGGCAAAACGAGTCAGAATGTGCACAGGATAATTATGAGCTACTGGGAAAACCAAGTGAAAATCTAGCGATCACAATGATCCAAATAGCAATTAAACATCTAAAAGTATCTTTATTTGTAAATTTTCTGAGAGGAGTACCTCTCCTTTGTCCATGAAAACGATCTTACTCTGACTGACAGGTAAGCACAAAGACGGCTCAGACAGCGCGCAATCCTAATATACACAGAATTACAGTATTTTAAAATATCTGCCATGCCGAGTATTCACGCAAATATTATCTTTTCTGTCTTATGTGAACGTTTGGTTAACTGTTGGGGAAAAACCTCTGATGTATAATATTATTAGATCCGTGCGGTACAGTAGGTCAATATAGAGGCTGTCTGTTTCATTAATGTTAATCAAACAAGTGTGGTATCATGGAGAAAAAGAAAGTTTTTCTTATTTTTACTAAATATATATTTGGTTTTGACTTGGTGTGTGTCATGAATGTGTATTTAAACTGGGTCATTTATGTAGTAGAAATGTGAAATTATTTTTGAATTTGGTGCCTTTTAGACTGAGTAAAGACAGAAAATTTATTTTTGTCTCATGTGGATGAAAGACAACAACTCCCAGAATGCACTTGTTTCGCTGCCCTACGAGGCCACTCCCTACACCGCCCCCAGCGTCGTTTTGATCTTCATAAGAATACAATAATTTCGTTCAGTTAGAGAATAAACACTACAATTAAAAACTGAACGTGTCTTTTCAATAAAGTGTGAGTGAGCCGAACGAAAGTCACGGGACAAACGCAGCAGGAGTCAGATTTCATTCATCACGAGGGCGAAGTAAGAGCTGAGCAGAGCTGAGGTAAGCACGGCATTCATTCTCAGCGCGTGTCCAGTCTGGCGCATTTTCAGATTGCACATGGAAGCTAAACTTTCATAAGAATTCATTGAAAAGTTGAAACACTCACTTTGCTCCGCACCGCTCCGTTTTGAATGCCTGGTCCGAGCGGCCGTGTGCATTAACATTCTGTGAGTGAGATCCCACCCCTATGGGCGGGTTGATTACATGCGGAACTAGCTCCTACTACTGGCTGTAGTCTCTAGCCTCCGACCAAAAAATCCTCCAATGAAGCAAAATGATGATATTTGCAGATTTGCTGATTTTTTCCAGAAATAAAATGCATAATTCTCTCGTCTCAGGGAGACATGAGGGGGGAAAGTACCATAATTTGAATATACTACCGGGTTTCTACTGATACAAAGCTTAACGCTAAATCGCTGAAGTAACCCTTTAAGGTATGATTGCTAGGTGATTTTGTTTTGGAAGCTTCAGAAAACTTTAACTCGACTTTTCTCAAAATTGACTTTGCTGACTCTATCAACTTCAAACAGGTGTGGCTCAGTAATTTTTTGTCTGATTCCAGCAAGATTTGTTTGCTCTTTGTAACTAATTTTGCCAGTACAGGTCACATATACTTTGTTAACACTAAAAGACCATTCAATTGTCTGTAAATTAAAACTGCACAAGTTCCAGGCTTGTTTAATTTATAATTAAACACTTTATAATAAGTATACAGTATAAATGTCGGGAAAATACACATTGGGCAGGAAGTAAGTTGTGGCAAGCAGGCTTGAGCTGATGATAATGAGCGCCAGTTGCGCGCCGCACCGGTCTCGTGTCTCACGGAGGAGCTCGGACACATAAAAATGAGGAGCGACGACAGTGAAGGACGAGAGAGGACCAGGCCTGGATTTTATGTTGTGTTTTGTTTCCGTTTTATTATGTGCGTGTGCGGAAGTCGTCCGTGAGGAGGCTGTCGTTTTTACTTTCAGTTTGTTTATTTATTTATTAAAGTCTTTTTGAAACGTTCGCCGGTTCCCGGCAACAACATACCTTGTTACATAAGTGAATCCAGACAACACAGCGAGCACGGAGTGAATAGGTGAGTAACTCAAGGTGGAGTATGATTGGAGGTGCAATGGTTACAATAACAGCCCTTTTATCTTCCAGGTGATCCGGGAGAAGATGGCAGAGCTGTCTGACAGAGCACACACCACAGTAGACAGGCACAGGTAAGTATTGCAGGTGCATATTAACAAGGGCAGACAAGGAGAAAACACAAGGAATCGCTGAGATCACTGGGTGGGTATGTTTTCTAGTTTTCTGCCATGCTGACTGAACAGAGGTGTGTGCTTATATGTAGTGGTGATTGCAGTGAAGGTGGGAATCAGGTGTGGAGGTTTGTAGTTAATTCATAGTTTATATATTATAGTCTCAGTATTGTTAATGTTAATATATTAATATACAAATAGAGGGTGTGCATTGACGTCACTTTCCCACTGGAACATGCAGCCAGGAATGCTGTTTCCTGACATCTACATGTGCCTGATTTCGACGCAGGGAAATACATAAAGCAAATTTGCCTGTGAACACTTTATATAAATAGAATATAAGTAGGTCTAAATCACTTATATCAATGTTACATCGTCATACCGGCCAGCCCTAAAACTTGTATAGTTTTTGTCAGTGTTTATTTAAAAAAATCCAATGCAGAATATACAATGCTATATACTTAATTCATTAGTTGTCAATACAAATATATAACAATATTCAACATATTGACACAAAACGGCAAATCCCAAATCATTGCCTGGAGTCCAGTTGTTTCAGTGAACTGCAGCGATTGCTTCTTTTTTTCTTTAGCTTTCCACAGTCTGTAAAAATATACCTCAGATTTCTTGTCAAATCTATTTGTACAGTCAATCTCAAAGCTCTTTCCGTTTTAGATGTGTTTTGTGTTTTTCTCGGCATTCACGCTGAAAACCAATGCTTTCACTCTGTCTTTTTGACACTCATTGGACGTAACCGCAGAGACCCCGGTCACATGCATACCTTTCTATAGTGAGTTCTTCTTTCATTGTCACTGTAATTATGTTTAATTAACTCATATATAAATAGTTTTGTATGCTTTAACTTATTTAATATGATGTATATTATTTTAAACCAATAGTAAAGGAGTTGCTAATGGTTATTAGAAGTAAATCATTCTCACTTTAGATTATGTCACAGAAAATCTGAAAATGTTATTAATTAAGTGCTTTAAACCAACCTTTATTGGACATTAATTGCATTAATATTAAGTGTTTCATGTTTACAAATACATTAAGTGTGTGTATATATATATTTATATATATATATCTTCTGCTCACCAAAGCTGAATTTATGTTATTAAAAATACAAAAAAAAAAATGTAATATTGTGAAATATTTTAAAAGTGTAAAATAACTGTTTTCTATTTGAATATATTTTAAAATGTAATTTATTCCTGTGATGCAAAGCTGAATTTTGAGCATCACTATAAGAGTCACATGATCCTTCATAAATCATTCTAATATGATGAAAAGAAACATGTATGATTATTATCAATGTTGAAAGCAGTTGTGTAAAAATTTTTTTTTAGGATTCTTTGATGAACAGAAAGTTCAAAAGAACAGTATTTATCTGAAATAGAAAGCTTTTGTAACATTGTAATACCGTTCAAAAGGTTTTGGTTGGTAAGATTTTTTTTTTTATAGATATTTATAATGTTGCAAAAGCTTTATATTTCAGATAAATACTGTTTTTTTTTTTCAGCACATCCCACAAATGCTCGATTTGATTGGGATCTGGGGAATTTGGAGGCCAAGTCAACACCTCAAACTCCTTGTTGTGCTCCTCAAACCATTCCTAAACCATTTTTGCTGGCAGGGCGCATTATCCTGCTGAAAGAGGTCACAGCCACCAGGGAATACCATTTCCATGAAAGGGAGTACATGGTCTGCAAACAATTCTTGGGTAGGTGGTACATGTCAAAGTAACATCCACATGGATGGCAGTACCCAACATTTCCCAGTAGAACATTGCCCAAAGCATCACACTGGCTCCGCCGGCTTGCCTTCTTCCCATAGTGCATTCTGGTGCCATGTGTTCTCCAGGTAAGGGACGCACCCGGCCATCCACGTGATGTAAAAGAAAGCATGATTCATCAGACCAGGCCACCTTCTTCCATTGCTCCGTGGTCCAGTTCTGATGCTCACATGCCCACTTGTTGGCACTTTCAGCGGAGGACAGGGATCAGCACCCTGACTGGTCTGCGGCTATGCAGCCCCATACTCAACAAACTGTGATGCACTGTGTATTCTGACACCTTTCTATCAGAACCAGCATTAACTTCTTGAGCAATTTGAGCTACAGTAGCTCGTCTGTTTGAAAGGACCACATGGTCCATCCTTCGCTCCCCACGTACATCAATGAGCCTTGGCCTCCCATTACCCTGTAGCCGGTTCACCACTGTTCCACTTTTGGATGGATGGATGGATGGACTGCATTTATATAGCGCTTTTAACAGACCTACGGCCATCCAAAGCGCTTTACATTTTGCCTCACATTCACACACTCATTCATACACCGACGGCGGTGTCAGCTATGCAAGGCGCCATCCAGCTCGTCGGGAGCAGCTGGGGTTAGGTGTCTTGCTCATGGACACCTCGACACTTGGTCAGGTGGAACCGGGGATCGAACCACCAACCTTCCGGTTTGTAGACAACCTACATGAACCACTGAGCCACTGCCGCCCCACTGTTCCACTTTTGATAGATACTGACATCTGCAGACCGTGAACACCCCATAAGAGCTAGAGTTTTGGAAATGCTCTGACCCAGTCGTCTAGCCATCACCATTTGGCCCTTGTCAAATTCTATCAAATCCTTACGCTTGCCCATTTTTCCTGCTTCTAACACATCAACGACCAAATGTTCATTTGCTGCCTAATATATCCCACCCACTAACCGTGATGAAGAGATAATCAGTGTTATTCACTTCACCTGTTAGTGTCAGTGGTCATAATGTTACTACTAACAGGTGCCTTGATGAAGAGATAACGTCTCGGTTACGTATGGTAACCCTCGTTCCCTGAAGGAGGGAACGGAGACGTACGTCGGACGTACCGACGAATTGGGATCACTTCTGGGAGCCCCTATCAGCTTCGAGCTATCTAGAACCGGCCAATGAACAATTGGCGTGCGAGATTTGCATCTCACGCTCCGCCCCGCGCCGCGGGTATAAACAGGAAGCGAGAGCGAATGCACGCTGTTTTTCACTGAGGAGCCACACGTAGTGGCTCGACCTGCAGTGATGGTACAGCAACTGTGGCGACGGGACGTACGTCTCCGTTCCCTCCTTCAGGGAACGAGGGTTACCATACGTAACCGAGACGTTCCCATTCAGTCGGTCACGTTCGACGTACGTCGGACGTACCGACGAATTGGGATCCCCTATGGAAAACGCCATAGTTACTACCACTTCCAGCGCCCAGCGATGAGCCCCACAGACCCCGATCTGATGCGGGCGGGTAGGTTCACGCAGGGAGAGTCAAAGCTGCTGTTCCGCAAGACCCACTCAGCTGACTGTATTGGATAACGCTGGGAAAGCGTGCCTGTGAAGGCAGCTGCGGAAGCCACATCATGCCCAGAGGGAGTTAACATGTGGAGAATACACGTATGGGCTGGCCGTGGGCAGCACAACATACGGAAGTCTCAGGGGTGGCCCCGGCCAATTAGGAGGGAGACAACACGTACCTGAGACGGCAGAGGAGCTCTGCCGAGGGAAAGACACGGGCTCGCCGTAGGGAGCCGTACCGTGGAAGAATACACATATGGGACCGCCGTGGGGGTCACTACATACGGAACCCAGCCTAACACAAGTTCCACCAATGCATACGAGTGTTAGACCTGGCGTCGAACGCTCCGCCACGTCCGACTGCCGCGGGTTGCGGAGGACTCAACAGGGTTCGCCGTTCCGGGGAACTCGACTGGAGCGGAAAAGCGCACGCATCCGTCTACCATAGGGGAGGGAATGGCGCAGCAAGCCGACACTAGAACGGGTACTTCGGTGTTACTGACTATGGGAAGTGAGCACACAGGAAGACACCGGCTCTACACGGAGGCTATAGAATCTAGCGAACGTGTTAGGTGTCGCCCAGCCCGCAGCTCTACAGATATCTGTCAGCGAGGCGCCACGAGCCAGCGCCCAGGAAGAGGCAACACCCCTAGTGGAGTGGGCTCTTAACCCGAGCGGGCAGGGCACGTCTTGGGACTGATAAGCCAAGACGATGGCATCCACTATCCAGTGGGCCATCCTCTGCTTGGAGACAGCCTTTCCCTTCTGCTGTCCTCCGTAACAGACGAAGAGCTGCTCTGAGGTCCTGAAGCTTTGCGTTCTATCCACGTAAGTCCGGAGAGCACAGACGGGACAGAGAAAAGCTAGGGCTGGGTCTGCCTCCTCCGAAGGCAGCGCTTGCAGGCTCACCACTTGGTCCCGGAAGGGAGTAGTGGGAACCTTGGGCACATATCCAGGCCGGGGTCTCATGATCACATGAGAGTTACCGGGCCCGAATTCCAGGCACGATTCGTCGACCGAAAATGCCTGCAGGTCCCCTACCCTCTTGATGGAGGCCAACGCAATCAGGAGTATAGTCTTTAACGACAGTATTTTCAACTCAGCTGACTGCAGAGGCTCAAAGGGTTCTCTCTGTAGTGCAGTTAGCACCAGAGCTAAGTCCCAAGAGGGTATAGAGGGAGGACGAGGAGGATTTAATCTCCTTGCTCCCCTAAGGAACCTGACGATCAGATCGTGCTTACCTAGAGATTTTCCATCTACGAGCTCATGATTAGCGGCGATAGCGGCGACATAGACCTTGAGGGTGGAGGGAGACAGCCTTCGCTCCAACCCATCCTGTAGAAAGGTAAGCACAGAAACGATCGAACATCTTCGGGGGTCTTCTCGGCGAGAAGAGCACCAGTCGACGAACAGGTTCCACTTCAACGCATAGAGGCGCCTCGTAGAGGGGGCTCTAGCGGAAGTGATGGTGTCAACTACCGCTTGCGGTAGGTCACCTAGAACCTCCGCGTCCCGTCCAGGGACCAAACATGGAGTTTCCAGAGGTCCGGACGCGGGTGCCATAGGGTGCCCCGTCTCTGAGTCAGGAGGTCCTGTCTCAGAGGAATGGGCCAGGGAGGTGCTGTCGCGAGGAGCACTAGTTCCGGGAACCAAGTCCGGTTGGGCCAATACGGAGCGACCAACAGGACCTGCTCCTCGTCCTCCCTGACTTTGCACAGTGTCTGCGCAAGAAGGCTCACTGGGGGAAACGCATACTTGCGTTCTTCCCGGGGCCAGCTGTGGGCCAGGGCATCCGACCCGAGGGTCCCCTCGGTCAAGGAATAAAACCGCTGACAGTGGGTCGTCTCTGGGGAGGCAAACAGGTCTACCTGTGCGGCCCCGAAACGACTCCAGATTAGCTGGACCGCCTGGGGATGGAGTCGCCATTCTCCCGGAAGTACCTGCTGACGTGACAGCTCGTCGGCCGCACGATTGAGCAGGCCCGGAATGTGAACGGCACGAAGCGACCTCAGATGCTTCTGACTCCATAAGAGGAGATGGCGGGCGAGTTGCGACATGCGACGGGAGCGTAGACCACCCTGTTTGTTGATGTACGCTACGGCCGCAGTGTTGTCCGTCCGGACCAGAACGTGCTTGCCTCTGAGCGGAACTTTGAAGCGGCTGAGTGCAAGACGAACTGCTAACAACTCGAGGCAATTGATATGCCATTGCAGTTGAGGCCCCGTCCACAGACCCGAAACTGCAAGCCCGTTGTACGTGGCACCCCAACCCGTGGATGAGGCATCCGTGGAGACAACGGAGTGCCTGGACACTTGTTCTAGGGGTACTCCTGCCCGGAGAAACAGAGGGTCCGACCACGGGCCGAAGGTTTGGCGGCACCTCGGAGTCACTTGGACGCGGAGGGAACCGCTGTGCCACGCCCATCTCGGGACTCGATCGTGTAGCCAGCGTTGAAGCGGTCTCATATGAAGCAATCCGAGCGGCGTTACTGCGGCTGCGGATGCCATATGCCCCAGGAGCCTCTGAAAATGTTTCAGTGGAACCGCTGTCCTGCCTCTGAACGAATTCAGGCAGTTCAACACCGACTGGACGCGCTCCTCGGTGAGGCGCGCAGTCATGGCGACCGAGTCTATCTCCATACCGAGAAAAGAGATCCTCTGCGTGGGGCAGAGTTTGCTCTTCTCCCAGTTGACCCGAAGTCCCAACTGGCTGAGGTGACTGAGCACCTTGTCCCTGTGTTCGCACAACTGCTCTCGCGACTGGGCAAGGATCAGCCAGTCGTCGAGATAGTTGAGGATGCGAACGCCATGCTCTCTCATGGGAGCAATGGCCGCCTCCGCAACCTTCGTAAAGACGCGGGGCGACAGGGACAGGCCGAAGGGTAAGACGCGGTACTGATATGCCCGTCCCTCGAACGCGAAGCGCAGAAAGGGCCGGTGTCGAGGAAGAATCGAGACATGAAAGTACGCGTCCTTCAGGTCTATCGCTGCAAACCAATCTCGGGGACGGATGCACCTGAAGATGCGCCTCTGCGTTAACATCGTGAACGGCAGCCTGTGAAGGGACCGGTTCAGGAATCGCAGATCCAAGATCGGTCGTAACCCGCCGCCTTTCTTGGGTACAATGAAGTAGGGGCTGTAGAACCCGGACCTCATATCGGCTTGAGGGACCGGCTCTATCGCGTCCTTCGCCAGTAGGACAGCGATCTCCGCCCTGAGCACGGGGGCGTTCGCCTCCACTACAGTCGTGAAGTGAACGCCCCCGAACTTGGGGGGACGCCGGGCGAACTGAATCGCATAGCCGAGTCTGATGGTACGGATGAGCCACCGAGACGGGCTGGGAAGCGCTAGCCAGGCTCCCAGACTCCGAGCAAGGGGGACCATCGGTACCACAGACGTACCCGCAACGGGGCAGCGAGGCGGAACGCAGGGATCCGGCACGGACGGCATGGGAGCGGCCCGAAGCGGGATCTGAGTGTGCTGTGCAACACTTACCTGCATCCGCGGAGGGGACGTGCGAGTGTGGGGAGGCCGCTTGAGTGCGTCCCGACAGCCGGCGTCCCCTGCTGGCGAAGGGAGAGGTACTTGAGGGTGGCGAGGCATGGGAGCGTCGACCACCGCCAAGCGCGCTCTCTTGGCACCCAGAGATATTGGAAACTGCTCTTTTATTGATGTTTTGGGTGCCGCTGGCACTGGGGCCAGCGGCGGAACAGACAAACAAAAGATTCTCCCCCGGCCCTCCTCCGGGGGAAGGAGTGGTGCTGCAGCCATCTCCCTCCGAGCAGTTTCCTCCATCTCTGGGTGGCCCGTCTCAGGGTCGCTTGCGACGACGCTTGCCACCTGGCTTGGCAGCGGCCTGAGCGGGCTGGACATCCTTCCCACGGCCGGCCCCACGCCGTCGGCTGGTGGAAGGCTGCTGCGGTGCCTTGGCGGGGGCGGAGGCGGCGGCGGGTGGACGTCCTCGGCGACGAGTAGTCGGAGGCGCTGCCGCCGGCGGCGGGGTGGAGGCAGCAGCGGGCCGCCGGGGCAGGATGTGCTTGATCGCCTCCGTCTGCTTCTGGGCGGCCGAGAACTGCTGGGCGAAGCTCTCGACCGCGTCGCCGAACAACCCAGCTGACGAGATGGGGGAGTCCAGGAACCGATATTTATCGGTCTCCCTCATATCAGCCAGGTTGAGCCAGAGATGACGCTCCTGGACCACAAGCGTGGACATCGCCTGACCGATGGAACGGGCGGTGACTTTCGTCGCCCGGAGGGCGAGGTCCGTCGCCGTCCGGAGCTCCCGGAGGAGCTCTGGGTCAGGCCTACCCTCGTGCATGTCAAGGAGCGCTTGGGCCTGGTGGACCTGAAGCAGCGCCATGCCATGCAAGGCGGACGCAGCCTGCCCGCAGGCCTTGTAAGCCTTCCCAGTCAGACTGGAAGAGAACTTACAGGCCCGGGACGGGAGACGCGGGTCACCGCGCCAGTTAGAGGCGGTCGCCGGACACAGTTGCATCGCGACGGCGCGCTCCACTGGCGGGATCCCCACGTAACCCTTGGCTGGTCCGCCGTCGAGAGTAGTGAGGGGGGAGGAGTCACTCGGCCGGTTTCTGGCAGAAAAAGGTGCCTTCCACGACCTCGTGAGCTCCTCATGCACCTCCGGGAAGAAAGGTGTCGGGGCGGGACGCTGAGAACCAGCGCGACCCACCCCGAGGAACCAATCGTCCAACCTAGAGGGTTCGGGACACGGTGGAGGGTTCCACTCGAGCCCAACCCTTTCGGCGGCCCGGGAAAGCATAGCAGCCATCTCAGGGTCCGGTGCAGCCGTTGCCACTCTCCCAGAGGGAGGCAGTACAACTGAACCTTCATCCCCCGAGGACTGAAACTCCCCCTCCGATGCAGCGATTGACATCTGTTCATCTGCTGGAGCTCCAAAAGTCACCACTGGTCTCCCGTGGGAGGGTCCAGCGGGTTCTCCTGGAGGCTCTACCGGCTGCGGAGCAGAGGGAATAGGGGCCTGCGGAGATTGACTCGGCGGGTTTGCCCTAAACGTGATCCTCAGATCACCCTGGCCATCCAAAGAAGCAGGTCCACCCGGGTTAGGGGCAGCCCTGGTTCGTGGGATGGGTAAGGGGACTCCCCCAGCCCGGAGGTAGGAGAGTCTCGATCTAAGCTCCGCGATAGTCATGTTCCCGCAGTGGGAACATGAACTATCCACAAACGCCGCCTCAACGTGCTGTATGCCCAAACACGTGAGACAGCGATTGTGACCGTCAGCAGGGGACAGGGAACGACCGCATCCAGAAACGCACGGGTGGTAAGACATCCTGAAAAGGACGGCACGTCACCCGTGAACTCTTTTTGTGAGGAAACGCTCTTGTGCTGAAGCACTCAGGGGGAAACGCGACAGCGCACGGGATTGTTGTGCAGCCCGTGCCTGTACTCAGCAGGAAAAACGCCCAACCAGACCAACAGGATTTGCTGTTGCTGTTAAAACAGCAGTTTTTCTCTGCTTGCAGAGGCAGCCGATGAGTCAGCGCGGATCCCGCTGGAATGTGCCGTCTCTCCAACACGCGTTTCCTGGATTCTCCGGTCTTCTAAATAACTTGCTGATAGCAGCGATAAACTCAAGCAGTGTAGCGTTGAGAGTCCTCTTCATCTGCCGTGTGGCTCCGAAGTGAATGACAGCGTGCATTCGCTCTCGCTTCCTGTTTATACCCGCGGCGCGGGGCGGAGCGCGAGATGCAAATCTCGCACGCCAATTGTTCATTGGCCGGTTCTAGATAGCTCGAAGCTGATAGGGGCTCCCAGAAGTGATCCCAATTCGTCGGTACGTCCGACGTACGTCGAACGTGACCGACTGAATGGGAATCAGTGTTATTCACTTCACCTGTCGCCTGCCGGTTCGTGAGTGTGTGTGTGTGAGTGTGTGTGTGTATGTATGTATGTAAGTATGTATGTATTTATGTATATGAAGAGTTCAGATGCAAAAGCCTCTAAGCCTGTATATTGAAGTTAAATAACTTCACTTAAATGGCAATGCAAATTACCTATTAATTGTCATTTAAGTGAAATTACTTAAATTAAATATACAAGCTTTATACAAATGATCATTCTAGAAGAAAATTTCAGATGGCACTTAGAGGCTTTTGCATCTGAACTCTTCATATATATATATATATATATATATATATATATATATATATATATATATATATATATATATATATAAATATATATATAGGCTATATATGATCCCTTAGCCCTTTCCTCAAAGCTAAACATAACCATGTTTTACAAGAAAACATTAGGTGTAAGTAAATGTACTTTTGGTAAATACATATAAATACTCATAAAATCACATTGTTAAAATACATCAGTTAGGATTAGAATACAAAGCATTAAAAAAAAAAAAGCTAACAATAATAATTTCTAAATTACAGTGACAATGAAAGGATCTCACTGTTTGTATATATATTAACAATGTAGAGACTATAATATAAACTATGAATGAACTAAATTAATACTTTGCAAATTATTTGTGAGTACTTTATTTCTGTATACTTATTAGTTAAATACTTATTAAGTGTTACTGAAATATTAAATATAAATAAAAAAATATATTTGTTGTTTGGAGCAACTGTCTTTTCTCTATTGTAAACCTGTGTAATTATTATACATCATTTGTAAGCCTTGTGTTGACTAAATTGGTCATTTTCTCTCCTCCTCTTTCACTGGCATCGGCTGGAGCCAAAGAAAAGTGAATTGGGGAAGAGGAGTTAAGATACGTTAATGAATAGGGATAAAAGAAAGGCATAATCGTATTCCAGTATATTTAAGACAGTATCTTGGGGTTTTTAAGCAGCTGGCAACTCTCGTCCCCAACGTTTATCAATTATTACTTATCTTGGAGATTTCCATGCCCAGGGATCTAAGACAGTTCTAAAGGTTTTTTTCCAGCCACTTCCAACCCCAATTTTTTATTTTTTTTTTCACTAAGCACAGCCTATTAGAGGCGCATAGAGCGTCTCTGAGGAAGTGATTGTTTCTATGACACTTTCAACCGTTCCATCTCCACTGGAAAGTGACCCAAGCATGTAGAAACGGACCTGTTAGCCAACATAATTTTTACATAAAAAATAAATAAAAATTGGCTCACTCCACTGGATTTTATATTTAAACTGAAAAAAAGAAGAAGAAAAAATCTAGTATGTCAGATAAAAACAATGTAAGATCCTATTTCAAGTCCTTTAAGTTGTTCTGATTATTTTCTGGCAATGTTAAAGAGATGTTGGGAGTCTTCCTGTAATTTACTATACATGGAATTCTTCCCAAATACACATTCCTAGACAAGCTACTTCTTAAGCTTATCGTAAATGGATTGAGAAGTGTAAAAAGAACCACTTATCTATGATTAAGACTTTATGTTTAAATTAATTTAATTGCCATTTAATTACACATGCACACATATTTAGTTTTTTTGATTTTTTGATTAATTTTTTTGGTTCGATATGGATCCACTTTCTTTTTCAATTAGGCAATGAACGGCATATTTACATAAGTACACGATTCATCCATAATTCATCATAATTAAACCATTTCCCTGTGTTGCACTCTTGACCACCTGTTGGCATTCATACTAAATATTTAACAGTATTTTTCAGCTCCCTTTTTCTTAGTTCTAGCTCTTTGATGTTTTGTTCCACATTCATCCCTTTTCTTGCATGTACTTGGTGGATAAGCCAAGAAATAATCCGAGTCGTCTCTTTCAGACTTGAAACTTTGCATTTTAACTTTTGTCTGGAGATCCCTTTTCCCCCCTCAATATGAAATATCATCTTTAATAAAAGTGGAAGCGGGGAGAGAAACAGGATAAATCGGCTCTAACCACACAGAGGCGCAGGTCTCTGGGAGACTGATTATCATCGTACCTCAATGCTAGACTTTTCAATAATTAGAGGATGTGCTGCTTTGCTGCTTTGGCCTTGATTGTTCTCCCAGGCTAGGCGTCAATTACCACGGCCCTTGTCTCTCCCTGTGCTCTCTGCCTTCCGGCTGCCGGAGAGCTTTGCACATGAAAGGTCCATTAATGTCCTGCAATTGCGTCATGGGAGCGGACACCAAGCAGATTTGGTGAACGGGACATTGTGCTTGAGCTTGTGTCATTTGCTTATCTGTGGGTGATGGAAACAGTAAAATGCAAGGTAAATGAGAATAAGGTGCTTATGGTTTGGAACAATTTACGTGTTGTATACACATACACGTCTGGTTTACTATCTTAGTGGAGACTTTCCATAAACGTAAAGGTTTTTTATACCGTACAAACTGTATATTCCATCCCCTTACACTAACCCTACCCCTAAACCTACCCATCACACAAAACTGTCGGATTTTTACATTTTCAAAAAAACTCATTCTGTATGATTTATAAGCTTGTTTCCTCACGAGGACCTCAAATTAGTTTGTTTCCTCACTAGACCTCAACCGGCATAGACACACACATACACCAATCAGGCATAACATTATGACCACTGACACTAACAGGTGAAGTGAATAACACTGATTATCTCTTCATCACGGTTAGTGGGTGGGATATATTAGGCAGCAAGTGAACATTTTGTCCTCAAAGTTGATGTGTTAGAAGCAGGAAAAATGGGAAAGCATAAGGATTGAGCGAGTTTTACAAGGGCCAAATTGTGATGGCTAGACGACTGGGTCAGAGCATCTCAACATACAGGGTTCCCACTCTTTCATGAACACCAGATTCAAGGACCTTCAAGGACTTTTTCAAGCACCATTTATTTTATTTCAAGCACCTATCAGATTCATAACCCAGCATATGTAGCATCACGAAAGACCTCTTAAAGTAGGCTACTTAAAGGAACACGCCAACTTTTTGGCACTTTAGCTTATTCACTGCATCCCCCAGAGTTAGATAAGTCCATGCATACCATTCTCATCTCCGTGTCTGGTTGTGTCTCAACTGTCTGACGCACCCACCGCTAGCCTAGCTTAGCACAAAGACTGGAGGTAAACGGCTCCAGATAGCCTACTGCTCAATAAGTGACAAAATAACGGCAACATTTTCCTATTTACAGGTTGTGGTGTGTATAGTTACATCGTGTACCAACGGAAAATGAAAAGTTGTGATTTTCTAGACCGATATGGCTAGGAACTACACTCTCATTCCTGCGTAATGATCAAGGAACTTTGAGCCATACCATGAGTGCAGAGCTCAATGATATTACACAGCGCCTGAAAATAGTCCCCAGCACGCTCCCAGTGCAAGCAGGTTGTCATGTTGGTTATGTTGATGTAAGTTAGCCAATTTTCAGGCGCTGCGTAATATCATTGCTCCACTGCACCCATGGTACGGCAGCAAAGTTGCTTGATTATTACGCAGGAATGAGAGTATAGCTCCTAGGCTAGCCATATCGGCCTAGAAAATCGCAACATTTCATTTTCAGCAAGTGTATGTACTGCTCTCCATCGGTTCAAGATTTTTTTCCCCGCTACCCCTCCACCCCCCGAACATAAGCAACGTTTAATTCTGTCTTTGATAGCGCATATACTGTAGGAAAAAACACCATTCTAAACTAAATTTATTTCAAATTTAATTCAAGCACTTTCAAGGACCTATATTGGTTTTCAAGTACTTTCCAGGCCTTGAATCCATGTGTCTGAAATTAAAGTACTTTCAAGAAGCGTGGGAACATTGAACATAGCCGCAGACCAGTCAGGGTGTCCATGCTGACCCCTGTCCAACGCTGAAAGCACCAATAGTGGGCATGTGAGCATCAGAACTGGACCATGGAACAATGGAAGAAGGTGGCCTGGTCTGATGAATCACATTTTCTTTTACATCACATGGATGGCCGGGTGTGTCGCTTACTTGGGGAACACATGGTGCCAGGATGCACTATGGGAAGAAGGCAAGCCGGCGGAGGCAGTGTGATGCTTTGGGCAATGTTCTGCTGGGAAACCTTAGGTCCTGCCATCTATGTTGGTGTTACTTTGACATGTACCACCTACCTAAGCATTGTTGCAGACCATGTACACCCTTTCATGGAAACGGAATTCCCTGGTGGCTGTGACCTCTTTCAGCAGGATAATGTGCCCTGCCAAAAAGCAAAAATGGTTCAGGAATGGTTTGAGAAGCATCTGTGGGATGTGGTGAACAAACAAGTCCGATCCATGGAGGCCCCACCTCACAACTTACAGGACTTAAAGGATCTGCAGCTAACATCTTGGTGCCAGATACCACATCACACCTTCAGAGGTCTAGTGGAGTCCATGCCTCGACGGGTCAGGGCTGTTTTGGCAGCAAAAGGGGGACCAACACAGTGGTCATAATGTTATGCCTGATCGGTGTATGTGTATGGTTGTTGTGGTATATTCATGTGTATGGTCACGGTATACACTACCATTTCTGAAGGATCATGTAACACTGAAGACTGGAGTAATGATGCTGAATTCATTCACAGGAATGAATGTTACATTTTAAAATCTATAACAAGAGAAAACAATTACGTTTTTAAATTGCAATGATAGTTTCCAAATATTACTTTTTTACTGTATTTTTGATCAAATAAAAGCAGCCTTGGCAAGCATACGAGACTTATTTCAAAAACACTGAAAAATAGTACTGACGGTATACTAAACTGAAAATCCTCATGACTCATGAGAGAGGAGAGAGAGAGAAAAAACAAATACACTCTCCTTATTGTGCCTTTCCAGCTGTTTGTGACAGGCTTTTCTATAAAATAAGAATGACTAAATTGTCCACCAAGCAGACCAGTCTTGAAACAATGGTTATTCTCATCCATTCAGTCACAGTCAAATACGGCCAGATTTCCAACTAATTCCAGATAATAACATTGTGTTTAATTAACATTAGACAATTAAAGCAGTAATTATTAATCATAGCTAGCTCCCCACAGGCACAAGACACAAAGACGTTTTTAACTCATTATTGGAGTTCCTCCAGCGCTCATTTTGAAGACAATTGTCCTCATAGGCATTGAGTTCAATTACATAATAACACTCTTGTTTACATCTCCATGGTAAAATGTGTAGCGGTCAGGGTTCAAATAAGATTCTGCACAATAGTGAAAGATTGTAGGTTTTTTTTTTTTTGCTCCCAAGAGAATCTCAGAATATCTCCATTACTGTCTTTTCAATTTCAGGACGATTTCACACTGCAAGTTGTGTACATATAATACTTGCAATGTGATTGCCATCTTATCTGTGGCTGTCTCTGGATTGCTCTGTATATAAATAGAAATCATTGATTGGTCTGATGATAGCTTTGACTCTTATTAGGGGCTATTCTTTTTTTGTTGTCATGGGAATTAGCTGTGAAATGCCACAGTGACAGCTCTTATTTGCCTCAGAGGCTAAATGGGTCTGGCTTACCCAAGGTTATGTGACCTTCCTCCACACAGCAGAGAGAAAGAGAGAAATGGCCTGTGAATGTCAGTGTGAAAAGAGCTTCTGAGTTCATAACTCTACCACACCACCTGCTGTAGATCAGGATTATTAAAAGGGTATGTCAGTCATTTATCTGCAACACTGCATTTCAACATTCACAGAAGCTACCTTATTTGTTTGGTCAGATCTGTAGTGAGGGCATTATTTACATGATGTGACCCTTTAGAAAAGAAGTCAAACATATCAATGATTATCGGAAAAAAATCTATTCATGACATAAATTCTAAAAATCAGAAAAAATATATATTCAAAGCAATTTGCTCTTATAATATGAACAGGAAGTGCACTATTCCTGTGAGGTTAACATAAATGTCAAACTTATGGTCCTCAAATCTGATTGGTCAAGCAGCATTCCAAGAATGCTGATAGAACAGTCCAACAACACATGGGATTTTTTTCGGCTTGCCAGTGTTTTCACATTCTGGCCATACAGTCAATCTGCACATTACTTGGTGGATTTTCACTAACTGTTTCTGCAGGTTACATCGACATGCCAGTAAGTGGCGACAAGTGACTGTCTTTATCAGTGAGTGTTCTGAATCCTTCATTCAACAGATTTGTTCAAACATGTTGACTCCCTGTGTCCGAACATGCCTTCCTAGTAGTAGGCGAGAAACAGTACATACAATTAGTATGTCTGAATTTATGGAATTCATAAAGCTGTAGGTGAAAAGCACCTGGATGACCTACTACTTTCACAGTGATTCTAAAGTGCGCATTTATTCGATGGACACTTTACTATCCCATGAGGTCATGGGAAAGGAGTTGTGAATGACATTGAAGCTACACAAAAGATGGCGCGAGTCACGGATGTAGTTAGCTCAGATTACATTTATCAAACCCTATTTTGGCGTTAAAAAACAACTGTCCGGATTTACTAAAGCTTGCGATAAATTAGTGCTGAAAAGGAGTGGACAGGGTAATTTTTGCGGCTGACCTTATTGCATAAGCATTTGTAGGAGTTCCCCTTTCAGGCGCACAATTTATAGGAGGAGAGTATTTAAATCATGCGAGGTGATTTACAAAGGTTTGTGCTTGTCAATTTACTGGTGTCTTGCGACATTATTTACTGCCCAAAAAGTGCGTATTAAACCAGGCACTAAAGGGTAGATTGCGCTGGTCATTATGGAAATGATCCGGCTGTGTCTGTTTTCATTCATTTGCGCGTTGTCAGTAGATCAAGTGCAGAACTGTCCACTCCCATCAGCGCATTTATGGAATTGCTATAATGCTAATTTGCCCTTTTTAGCAAATCTGGCCCTAATTCTATAGCCTGGTCCTACCAGACTCGTACATTTCATTTGTAATGTACAGAGAGTCTGGCCACTCTCCATTGACAAGCATTTACTTCCTTGAGGGCGGGTTCTCTGATGAAGTTTAAAACTATTAGATCTGCCCAGTGCCACTCTGGATCTGCCATAACCAATCGCTAACGTTTGGTTGTGACGTATGTCATGCGCCGTTCGCCTTTTTTTCTCACATGGGCTGCGTTCAGCCCCAACAAAACGTTGCAAAACGTTTTTTAAACGGAAATGGTGCTGCGTTGAACACCCTGTTCTGAAGACGCAAGAGTTGCAACAATGGCAGCTGAGAAGGCCATTCTTTGTGTTCTTTTTGAGGAATTTTCGGAGCATGATGAAATTGATATAAATACGTGTTTAATACTGTAAAATATATGCAATCACTGCCCTTACCGTCCAGAATAAAAGACAACATCCCAATCCCATTTAATGAACCTTTTTTTTTTTATCTCCTGGTAATTTTATTTTATTTTATTTTATTTCTAGTTCTTACTTTTTTAATAGCTTGTATTTTCTTTCTCATTTTTATGTAAAGCACTTAATTACCATATATGAAATTTGCCTTGCAATGAAGCTAAAAATATAAATAAATACATCATCATGTTGATATATATGCTGTATTTTTTTTTCTACGACAATCATGTCTTCTAATGTCTTCAATTGTTGCGTATACTGAGCAAGCCTCTAGTGCTCCTCTCAGAAACTGAAGCTTCCGCGCCTCGATCGCACCCCGGTGGCTGGTCCCAGTATAGCTCCTAAACCCCACCCCTCCATGTATTTGAATGGACGCGAGACACACTAAACAATTCAATTACACTTCAAATAATTGTTTCCTAAAGATGGTTTCTGTCATATCAGGCAGTTTTTATCACGATGATTTCATTTCAAGTGTTCGTTTTTTAACTAAGTTTAGTTTTAGTGAGTTATGTGATGCTATAAAAACGGGGGATGTGACGTCATGATTGACAGCTGAGACTGACGGCTTCTCTGAGTGAAGTAGTCACTAAGGCACTAACAGACTTTTTTCGGGATTTTTGGGAGGAGATTGGAGCTTTAGCTTTCATTTCTACATTTCCATAACTGTTTATTTCACACCAACATAATGAATTGTTCTGCATTTGTGAGAATGTGGGCGGGCTTTTGATAATCGCGCCTCTACTTCCTGATCTCTACTGCGCAGACTCGGTCCCAAGATGTCAGCGCCGTGTGCAGCCTACGAAAGCTTCAACTATGGTCAGCGGAAGTCAATGAAGTCGCGTCGTCCATATTTTTTTACGGTCTATGGTACTGAGCTGTTGTAAACATCTTTATCCATTTGTAAACATCTTTACTTGTACCCATTGTGCGAGCTGTCTCTTTAATACCGCGTGGTTTATATACATGTTGCTGCTGATTGGGCTGACATTTTTGACACATTTTTTTCTGCAAACGTAGTACGTACTAAGTACCTAGTAGACAATTTTGGATGCACCTACTGTCTTTAAAGCCTAAGGTATACTTCAGCAGGTCACGTTCGTGCACCGTCCGCTTGGCGTAATTTCCGTCATCAGCAGGGTTTGCGGGCGTCTGCACACCCCGTCCACATGAAGCCCAATCTTTGAGAGCGCACAGATGGTCCGCGTAAAAAAATCCAGAAAAGTCAGAAGAGTCACAACAAATGTACTGCGCAAGTGTCGCACTCGGCCATCCGCGCTCATCCGAGGTTGAGTATACTCTAAAAGCTGTGCGCACACGACTGCACATGAGACGTGTCTGGACGTTGGAATTGAAGTGTACCCAGTCATAGAATCATTCACTAAAGAGATTCATCCAAAAAAACAAAACACCACCTAATGTGTGTTGCTCGGAGAGGCACAACATTGATTCTGGCGTGACTTTGTACGCTTTAAAAAAAAAACTAAGTTATGAATTAAAAACAACATCACTCTCAAAATAATATTAATGCTTGCGAAACTATATATTCAGAAAAACCGGACTCTTGCTTGTGTGATATTGCTTTCAAGCTCAGATTTTAAACAATTCAGGTTCATCCATGTATCAGCCATATCTACAGAATACTAGAATTTCCCATATCCTACATCAAAATTAATAATCGTCAGCATCAATAATTTAGATTTCATTCTTTAAATACATGCCAAGTTGAAGCTCCATTAATATGAAAACCCAATAACCATGCACAGTGTTTAATACACTCCCCAATTAAAGCACAGTCCTATGAGCTACATGACAGCCCATCAATGCAGAAGCCCAAGAGCATGAATCTTTCCAGTGGATAAGAACACCACAGCCTTCTTCTATCCCTCCCCCACTTTTTTTTTTAAGGGTGATCAATTTCATGGCCATTGAGCTGTTGAGAACACCCCGCCTGAATATTTTCCCCGCACTAATAGATGATGATGATGCTGTCCATCAGGGCGCTAATGAGGACGGTGGTAATCTTAATGCATGTTTGGGTCTTGGCCTAGCGAGCGTGCTCTTGTTGCTGTCTGCATGCACGGAACTGTTTAAACCCACAGAGATGAACCTAAAATCAAGGCTTTTTAGTCAGATTGAGTGTTTGGAATATCAAATGCTGTTGTGGGTAATGGGCACGTCCTAATTAAATGTATTTCAAGATAACATCTGAATGCTGAGCACACAAATCAGTTCCATTTAAAAATAATTTAAAAAAGCAAAAATACAGTGCATCTTTGTTTAAACATTTTATTTGATTTATTGGTAACACTTTATAACAAAGTCCTAATAGTTATTATTAGCTAATGCATTGACTAACTTTGACTAACAAAGAGCAATACATTTGTTGTCGTATTGATAAAAATACAACTGTTCATTGTTAATTCATGTTAGCTCGGATACATAAATAATAATAACATATACAACTTTTGATTTTAATAATGTATTAGTAAATGTTGAAATTAACTAAGATTAATAGATGCTTTAGTTTAGAAGAATGTTTTATCCTCATTGTAAAGATTTACTTGGCTACATGTTTTGTGGAATAGTGGAATTTATTTTCTCTTGGTTTTGTCGGTATAACAACATTATTTAATGATCAACTGTAAAATTAGGCAACAAGTCTCAATTTACTCTAGTGTCCTCCTGTCACGATGTGTGCCTGATGCCCACTGACTGACGAAAGCACAGCCATCCGTTTGAAACACCAGCGGCCCAGTACACCAACTGAACCATACAAGACGAACTACTCTCAGTTTCCATAACATTTCTTGTTTCATTATACTCTCTGGAGCTTGTCAGGGGGGGGAAAAAAGAGAAAAGATCTGAACCTTTTCCTTTCTGCGTTCGAATTTACATCTTTTGCTCATTTCTCAGAGTCTGCCCCTCACCAGGAGGATTCTAATGAAGGGGAGAGTGAGGGCTCTGCTGGGATCCCAGAGAACCTGGAGACAGGAGAGAATGCAGGCCGGTGACGGCACGGCAGCCACGATTTCCATATGAGTACAATCAGTTTGCCGACTTTTAAAGTGAATGTTTAAGTAGCCTAAGAGATAGGGCTTTGATTTGCCCTCTGATCAAGCCCGAGACGTCTCATTCAGAGAATAATGATTTTTTCCCCCCTAATTTCGCTGTGTTTCCTTCTTATCTCTGAGCTTACAGGTAGCGTAAAACCCAGTGGTATTGTCTTCCCAGAGTTCTGCGGGTGAGAAGGGCCTTTCTTCTACCAGATTGGAGATGGATGTGCGTGGAGGGGAGGGAGATGAGAGAAAGAATTGCAAATGGAGATTGGGGTAGTCATTAGATGCTGGACAGGTTGTCAGGGAGGAGGGCGGAAACCTTTGCTTGCATGTGCTTCACCATGGATAAAAAAATATAAATTTTTACGTTTTTCTGATTCGATATTTACACAAAATAATAATAATAATAATAATAATAATAATAATAATAATACAAATGTTATTGATTGTTAGTGGATGAAGAAAGCTGTAAGTGAAGCGAGTCTAAATATCTGAATGTTGGTGTCATGAAGAAAAGTGAAAGATTATCAACAGATGAATTTCCACCTAGTGGATTTGCTAATCCAGCTAAACGAAAACAAAGATGGCAGAGACAGGAGCAGTGCCTAAATCTCACAGTTTAACGCAGGGGTCTTCAGGACTTTAAAAAAGAGTGTTGTGCTTTAAACCTAGCCTATACTATTATTATATTTGCATGCTATCACATACTGTTATGATGTTTACACCGCAAAGCCATTAAAGCATTACTGATGTAAATATTCATATCATTTTAATCTGGGAGAGACAGTGAAATATTCTGCTGATCTGTGGTTCCCTTAGCTTTCATTGAAGTTAACAGTTGTTTGTGTGTGCGGCACATTCATTGTTTTCTCAAAAAATTAGTTGAAGACCCCTGGTTTAGCATGTACATACAAAATGTATAATAGACGTCTAATATATATTGTATATATTGTATATATATATATATATATATATATATATATATATATATATATATATATATATATATATATATATATATATATATATATATATATATTAGTAGGCCTATATGTAGAGATTAATAGTAATTAAGATTAAATGATAAATGATACGTTTTAATCAGAATTTATTTGGACCTTACTGTAAACTGTTACTAGTTTAAAAATTACAAATAAGAACAAACAATTGCACAAAAGAACAGTACAAAAATTTAAATAATACCCCTTAGTTGACTCTCTTTTCAGAACGCACATTTCTGAGATGCGCAGTTAATCATTTAAGTCACACGGAACTTTTTCCAAACTTTCCGCTGGAGAAACAACCTTCACCGACTCAGTGTATCAGAGTTGAACCAACAGACCTGTGCAGTTTTGCTGCAAGCTATTACTCTTTCATACCCCCTTCTCTTTTTCTGTGGAAAGGTGCCTCACCAATTATTTTGAGATGGATGCAGGGATGCAGAATGACTAGAAGCATCAGGTTCTCTTATATTTTTTTCCAGCGGTCCATGCCTTAGGTAAGGGCAGAATGGCCAGAGGCTATGGTAGCTCTCAGGGGACATGTGGGGCTCATAAACTGTGAAACTGACAACTCTCATCTATTACCTCTGCTAACTAGACCTTTAAGAACCTTGACAGCCTGTGCTACGTGCCTCTTCCACCCTACCTGATGTTTTTCCGCAAATATGGATCTTAGGAAGTTGTTCGGTTTCCAGTACATACTCATAATCATGCGCATAGTCTTGAACAAAATCCTCCAGCAAGGAAGGGCCTTCTTAAATGCAGTCTTTGAACTTAAAACTTTCTTTTTATTTTAACATTTATATATTTGATGCACTTTTCTTCTTTCATTCAATATTATAATAAGAATAGCCTAATGCAATGTGCTTTGAATTATGGTTATTATTGTGCTAATCCTGTAGATGCAGTTTATAATTGAACTTCTGTCTCTGCCAGGTCACTTCCAGCGCGCCGGTGGCTGTTCGTGAGAGGCTAACACCTTAAAGCCTGGGGTAGCCGCGGCTGCTGTTCCCCTGGTGACGGTGCTCTGAATCCTACAAGCCTTGCAGGACGCCTGCAGGAATGTTCCTTCAATCACAGGGAGTCTCATCACTCTCCTGTGCGGGAGGAAGCTGCTCAGAAACACTGTCACCTTCACTTAGCCCCACGCACAGACAAGTCCCACTGCGGTCTCTGCTTGTAGATTCTCAGACAGCAGACACAAACACACATAAACACACATACACACTCCTTGTCCAACATTACACATACACACTCTTTGTCTTTTCACTGGAACAGTAGTAGTAGGATATAATGAAATAACCTCTCACACACACACACTCAAGGGACTTTTTGTGAAACAACGAGATAATTTTGTGGAGACTAAATATAGTGTGAGTATGCTAAAAACAACTATTTAAAGTCAATGCGAACTGCCATTTGCAACACTTCACTTCTGACAAATGTGATGGGTGAAACTTGATATTCGATAAGAAGGGAATTTAATGCATCACAAACTGATTGGGTTGTGAAAAGTGGCCAATCAGTTACATACCAAAATTTTGTGAGTTTACTAAAACGGGTTAAGTGATGACATGTTACATGTATTAAAAGATTAAAGATTACAAATAGAGATGCACCGATTGCAATTTTCTTGGCCGATTCCCGATTTATTTTTGTAAGTGTGACCTGCCGATACCGATTTTTGCAGATTCCGATTTTCTAGAGAACTATAATTGACAGCATATACAAACTAAAATCTACTTTTCTTCAACACGCATTTTATTTTCATAAAAAAACACAAGTAAATTGCAAACAACAGCAAAAATAAATGCAATAGAATAAAGAGAGATATGAAATAAACATGGCTTTACGTTTTTCCGGTGGGTAGGTTCTAACAGTATAGGCTATTATTTAGCTAAGAAATAGGCTACTGCAGAAATTAAAGTAATCAAAGGTTAAATAACATTGGATAGTCTTCATTGTAAAATTTAAATACAGATGAATGGTTACAATTAAAGTTATAAAACTTATTCAGTCAAGAGCAGAGAAGGATCTTCTTTGTCTTTTGTTTTTTTATAGACATGACAGACAGAAGACGGTTTATTAGACTGCGGTGTACACCCGACATAATGCGACGCCAGGCGCTGAGCAAGTGTTTTTTGCTAGTATCAGCCCGACACAGGTTTCATTTTTACATCCAGTGCCACGTTGTTTAAATAGCAAGTGCATTGTTGGTGTGTTGCTATATTGAGGCAATTGAAAACGACTGGGCCATAGACCAATAAAAACCTGGTCTAAAGTTTTCTCAGTATTTCTTTGTGTGTAATGTGCAACGAACGTACGCTCTGCTTATTACACACACAGGGACGCGCAACAGCACAAACATTTAAAAAAAATTAAAATAAAAGGATTCCTCTCTGGAGATGCGTTCAGTCTTTTCACTAGCAAATTCTGCCATGTAAATAGCGAATCCGCCATTGTGTGCTTCACCTATGACTCATTAAGAGACTAGGTACAACCCTTTTGGTCTATGCGCCTGGCACGCCGACAGTTTTTCCGCTGATAAATAAGCAAAAGTGGATTCGGACACGCCCTAAGTGCACCTGCGTCATTCGCTTCAGACCATGCGCTCAGATCATTATGAGAGCAAATGAGGCAAGAGAGTTTTTTTCAGGGGTGTGTGTCCATTCACAGTCGGAGAGGAGAGCGAAAACGAGCAGCTGACGCTATTGCCTGTGCAACAAAATGGACCGGTTAGGAATCTGAAAGACTGGCCGGTCACTGGTCCGGGCAGATCATGAGGAAAATCGGCTAATTCCGGTCCCTGGCCAGTCCATCGGTGCATCTCTAATTTTTTTCCTAATAAAAACCATGTTATCACTCACAATAGGATCAGAAACTTGAAAGAATGCATAGAAAGGGTACATTTTGATTTCATACCGACTTTAAGCTTTACGAGTACTTTAAGTACTTACAACAGAACAGTGATCAGGAGCTCTGATCTAGTCAAAAATGTACTTTTCTTTATCTGCCATTGATGGAATTTTCTGTAATTCATGACACAACGCTTCTCTGCCAGTGACAGAATTTTCCAGCAATCCATATTTTTCCAAGTTATACTGTAGGGAGCACTGTTACGCATCTTCTGTAATATTACGAATTCTCTGGATCCAAAAACAAGTGAAGAAGCAGCAGAAAGAACAAAAAATTATAGAAGGATTGCTTACACACACAGACACACACACACACACACACACACACACACACACACACACACACACACACACACACACACACACACACACACACACACACACACACACACACAAGCTAATGCGATTATCAAACATTAAACATCATACAAATGAAAACTGCGTAACGTTACCAAGTGAAATGTTGAACCCACAAAGAGGTATAGGACTGTGCAAGCTTTGGGGGTGTTGATGGACTCGATACTCTAACTATGTTTTGATAAAAAAAAAAAGGAAACGCCATTAAATGAAAATTTATTTTCAAAATGCATGTTATAGATCTTATTGTGAACGATTAATCTGTGTATACAGTATGTTTTTTCTTTCTTTCTTTTTTTCTTTGACCTCAAATAATAAATCAAAATGTCATAACTGGAGCTTCAGTTGAAACGACAGACTTCTCTATGGTGACGTATGCAGGATTTCTCCAATCATTTAGCCAGCTTAAACACCACCCCAGAAAACGTTCATCTGCCTCCATTTTTGAGTGCAAAGTCTTCATCTCAAAATCCAGAAAACAACCAATGCATATAGAAGCAAATCCTTGCTTTACATTTTTTCACTTTGGTAGTCCGTTTTACTCGGATGTTCATCACTATGCAAAGGACAATATCTGACACTACTTCCATTTAATTGCAACCTGTTTCATTGCTATTGTACTGCAATCTAAAGTCATTACAGTAATCATTACAGTAACACTTACATATGAAGAGTTCAGATGCAAAAGCCTCTAAAAGCCACTTGGGTCAAAAATGAGACAACGATACTGAGTGAATGCTCTCCGTCTCCGCATATAGTTTACGTTCATCAAATACTGTCACTTCAAACCCACTAAATCCCAGCCTCAGCCCATTCAGAAGTACCGGTACTTAGGTAGAAACCTATACATAGGAGCCTGACAAAAATGCTTATTTTAAAGAAAAACGTCAGACGGACTTAGAGGCTTTTGCATCTAAAGTCTTCATATTCAGTACTAAACAACCTACAAGGAATAATATACAGTATGGAATCATAATGATACTTGCGTAGTTTTACGCTGCATGTTGTCAGCAGTAATTCTGCAACTCAAACAACAGCATGAAATCAATGAGGCCGAGTGGAATGAAAAGGTGGAGAATAATTGGCTGACGATCGATGGCGTTTTGAATACAAGTCTGAATTTTGCCATATCAAGAGCGTCCAAATTAGAGTTTATTGGTGTATCTCGGGAGATCAATGCTTACAAGGTCATGGTTTTATCTGGCACTACTCATGTCATTAGAGGCATTTTAATAATTCATGCTGCCCAGAGGTACTGAAAAGAAAAAAACAAATGAAGATTAACCAAACCAGGACAATGTTAATCCCTGAAATACTGCCACTGCGGACAAATCTATTTGTCATGTCGTCTCGGACAGTGCAAAATCGATATCAGGAGTGTGCATCACTGCCTACACTTCATTTTAGGGGCGCACTGTTATGCTAAGGTATTCTCAGATGTTGTGACTCACACAACAGTGGGGGAAAAAAAGTACTTATTAAAAGATTATTGTGATTACTGAGAATTAAATGTGGAAGGGCTCTCTGCACTTCATTAGAAAACATATTGACCCCAGTAAGTATCTAATTAGTTGAGCTAATCCACAAAATCAATACAAATTTAGACCAAAAAGTTTAGTATTTCTGTTTCGGTGTCAGGGAATAAGATGGACAACAGGGGACATGTCAGGAACATTGATAATACTCCATTCCATGCGCACAGGGAAGGAACGAAAATAAAAATGGATGTGGGAGATGAAAAGATGGAGAACTAGAAAAAATACAGATTGCCGTTTCAGAGAGCCGCACATTAGAACGTGACAAAATGACACAGATAATGAATAAAGAAATAGTCCTACAATTGAATGTGAAGACTAAGAGATAGAGTAACATTGAGCTTTATTGATAAAAGGCTGAATTATTAAACAGAGCAAGAATTTATTAAAGACGGGAGCTGTGACAAGTGCTCTGAAAATGGGGACAAGTAGGAACTGGATACAAGCCTCATGTTTCCATTCATTGTAATTACAGGCGCTGCATGCATTTGGATATACAAATAGTTATCTGAATTACTCCGTTCTTCCCATTAAATATTATATATTTTTTATATGCTCACCAGTGTTGAATCTGCCTGCATAAAGTAACATTTTTAGTGTTCATACAAATGACTTCTGTTTGATTTAAGTTATAAAGAATTCTCTGAAACACTTTATCTTACAGTGTCCTTGTTACACGCAATTAGTAACTATAAATGATGCATAATTACATGCAACTAAACCACACCCTAATCTTAACCCTATAGTAAGTACATGTAGTTAATTAATAGTACTTGATGAATGCATAATTACACTGTAACAAGATAACCTTAAAATAAAGTGTAACCAAATTCTCACTACGACACATTAGATCATGAATGGTTAGACAAAGGACGGCACAGTTTAAGGAACCAGGATGGCACATGGTCAAAATCTGGGGTACATGTTAAATATTCATCGAAAAGCAGATGTACAAAGCACTTTTCTGTGTCGCACTCCCTTTCTTTTAATACATTCATGGCGATTAACAATCAAGGCAGAAGCCTCATTAAAAAAAACGTCATTTCAAATAAAATATTTGTGTGAATAATGTGCTGTTTAATTGGCCTGAACCATATTAAAAGAAATGAAGATTTTTTTTGTAATTAACGGCCTTTTGAGGAGCCAGGAATCATGGGATTACACCAGAGACCTGCAAAGTGAGGTCCCATGTGGCACACAAGGCTTCGGCAGGATGTTACATTTTATATGAAGACAAACACACAGCTCTGAACAGGAAGCTTTGTCATGTTCTGCAGTGTGTTGCTACAGTAAGACATGTGCGTAGCATTAATGCATTTATTTTGGTTGAAAAATGGACATTTGTGCTTTCGCTTTTACTTCCCTCACTTTCATCAGTTTTTGTAGGATTTAAAACTCAAAAGTAAAGAAAGTAGTGAAGAATAGTACATGAGAAAATATGACTAATGTATCTTTAATGGACTGCTACTTGGTTTCACCTTATTGCAAATTCCGCTCATAATTTTATAAGGATTTTATGATGTAATTCAAAAATTTTTCATTTGAATTTATTTGACACCTTAAAAAATACTGTTATGCAGTTAATTCTCAATTAAATCTCCACTAGAAGTTATCAAAGAAGTGCCAACTCTTTTTCCAACCTAAAATACTGTAGGAAGCACTATTGTTATCATTACAGATTAACCTTATTATTTTAACACAGTGCTAAAATAGTTAGGATAGCTGGAGCAAAACAAAAAGTGAGTTTTCAAAGAGTTCACCCATGCTTGGACGAGCTTGTCCACTATTTGAGTTTCAGCAGCTTAGGTTTGTACAAGTTAGTTGGCATGCCATCTGATAACCCCGGTGCTCTGCCAGTCCAGTACAACATTGTTTGTAGTTTTCACAATGTGCTTTAGCAACTCCATCAATATTTAAACCCACACCTCTCAGCACACACACACATAAAAGTTGCCACCACTCCCACTGTTGCTAATTACCACAGTATGCTTTGTGAAAAGCCCGGCTGCTATTCTGATTGGATTTGCTTGACAAATAAATAAATGATCATCATGAAAACATAATGGCAACCCCATAACCTTTTCCTGAAGTTTGGTCTGCAAGCAATGGAGGGCCCAGCGGACATTCCCAGAATCCTTTTGTTCTTCCTTTTGCGTTTAACCTAGCTTGGCTCTCACTCCAGATCCCATCGTGACATCACCTATGCTCACTTATCAACTCTTAGCTGCCTTCCTATATCTTCACATTGTATTTACTAAATGTATTTACTGTGTGCTGAGTGTTGTTCATTCATCTGGTTATGGTTAGTCTACTTAAAAGTTGCTTAATTGCGTTGAAATTTTTTTATTTACCCCTTTTGCAGTTTGTAGTAATAAGCTAGCTTGTAGATCATTAAAGGCTGTGAAAAGTGTCTAATTTACATGTTGTTCCAAACCTGTATGCTTTTTTGTCTTCTGAAGTTAACTAATAAAAATGACTTTTGTTAGTGTGCCTGGTTGATTTAATTAAAGTGAGTAACATTTTCTGACATGAATAAAATAATTTAAAGAAATAATTCACACACCAAAAAAGAAAATGTGGCAATCATTTATTCACCCTCATCTGGTTGCAAACTTGTATGACTTTCTTTCTTTGCAGAACACAAAACAAAATATTTTGAGAAATGCTTTAAAAAGAAGAAACTGAAAATCAAAGAGGTACAAAACAACACTGACTATCATAGAATGGACATTTTTCAAAATATTATGTTAATTAATAGTATATTGTACGCATATTTTTGCCATTCGATTAGCTGATACTGATATACTGCTGAGTATATAGGGTGATCTGAGCACTGCCTTTGTTCACTGAAGCAAATATTTTGGAGAGCATTTTATTTGTATTTTTTATGCCCCTGGCTTCCATATAAGTATGTCAGCGAAGCTCTCTCCCTTGACAAGTGTGAGCGATATGGAACAGCCTGTGTTAGCATGTAGTTAGCATCGCCGCTTCTGTACTTCTAGGTACTTTGAGCCTGTCCCTCTCCAAGCCATTTGGACTCTTGAAGGAAACCTCCTGTCAGTGGCTCATCACTCTCAGAAGCTCCCTCAATTGTCTCTGTCGGTCTTCCTGCCACTAGTTACTGCCGGTTACTCTGGTGACCCCTTTGCAGGACCCTGACCGTCAGCCGGCGAGCGTGCGGGTGAGTGAGCGAGGCACGCGTCTCTTCCTTCAGCTCCTCTATGACTTTCTGGACTCACTCGCTCCACTAATTAGCTCTTTGGAGAGTTCTCCTCATGGAAGCGGGGAAGGAATGAGAGAGCGAGAGAGTGAGGGAGGGCAGGGGGGAAAGTGGGAACTGTGGCAGCCGTGATGGAGGTACTCCATGTCAGAGAAGAAGGGAAGAGATGAAAAACTTTGAGGCTGATAGATGTAACTCAGTCCGTGCTTGCCACTTTTTTCTGTTCGCTCTCTTGCCGTTCTTGCACTCGGCAAAGAGCGGTTCAATTATAAACGGATGGGTTTAGGCAAATCAAGATGGGAACAAAGTCTTCCGACTCACCAGGCGGCTCATCCTTGGCGCAGGATTGGAATGGTGCGCGACAGTGTGGCGCGGCCGGAGGTTACCTGTCCCTGATATCTGATAAGCCTGGCCAGGTAATGAAGCCCAAAAGTGGCCAGATGATTGGTTCTTTCTGAAGGGCCCTGGCCAGCATGAAAGATTCACCCCGGCTTTGTCTTCTGGAGTGTAAATATTGTGCTAGCGGAATATGAAAGTAGCGCAACACTAAGGTACAAAAAACATAGGGAAAAAAGATCAAGAGCGGGTCTTACATCAAGGAGGACCCCGAGGATGTCTTTGTTGTCAACTTCAGAAGGGAAGAGAGGAGCAGAGGAGGAAGCTGGCAGAAGGGGAAAAGATGCCAGAGAAAGGCTCAAAGGAGCATCTCTGGCCAAGGTGATCGGTATTCCTCGGCAGTCTGCCTCCTGGCTCTGAAGTGGGGGAAAGAAGCTGGCAGCCAAGCCAGAGGGCATAACAGCACAAACACCTTCAGCTCTGCGAACTCGCGTACATACACACAAATGCATTATCTCTCGCTATCGCTCACACACATTAGCCCTAGATGTTCTTCTGTTCTGACTGTGCATATTCATAACAGTCACTCGCATGCACTGTAGATCCAGGCCATGGCAAAAACAGCAGTGTTATAGTTGACATATAGTCAGTGTTGTGGGTAACGCGTTACAAAGTAACGCGTTAGAGTACTCTAATTACTTTTTTCCTGAAATGTGTAACTTAACGCGTTAGTTTCGTGCGTAAGTAATCAGTAACTTCGTTATTTTTAAAAAAAAAGTAATCCGTTATTTTAAGGAAAGGAAAATCCCGACTGCAGCCTGCTTTTTGTCAGACAGTAGGCCTAGGTCTACTGTGCCACCTGCGGATGTATCAGCGGAGCCGAAGCTCTGTGATCGTAAAGTCAATGGCTGTGATACGCAGAGATGTATAGTAACGAAGTAGAACTACTTCACTACTGTACTTAAGTACTAAAACGCAGTATCTGTACTTTATTAGAGTATAATTTTTCATGAATTGGAAGTTACATGCATTCAAAGAAAGTAGCTCACTTTTATGTTGCAAAATTAGGTGGATACACTCTAAAAAAAAAGGCTCGTAATCATAGGGGAACCTTTTTTAGTGCTATATAGCACCAATTTTGGTGCTTCAGTGGTTCTTCAGTGGTTCTTCAGAGGTGCTATATAGCACCTTAGTCAAAGAACCGGTGAAGAACCTCTGAAGAACCGCTGAAGAACCTCTGAAGAACCGCTGAAGAACCTCTGAAGAACCTACGTCTGTGCCCTGCGCCTGACCCTGTGTGTGTGTGGGGTTTTTTTTTTTTTCGAACTCCCGGCAAGATGGCAGAGAGGACAGCGTTTGGTTTATGGAAGTACGCACATTATTTTCAATTTGTCAACGAAAAAGAAAAGAACATAACGGTAAAATGCCCACTCTGCGTTGGTGAAAAGCCTGCTGAGGAGGACGACGGTGGTGCACCAGCTCCAAAGCAACAGCGTTTGAGTTTTAACTCTGCTAAAACAGTCCCCATCAGTGAGGTTCACAAACTTGTGGCCGGTTATGTAGTCGAGGAGATGCAAAAACACTGGATTTAAAAGACAGTCTCTCCCGGATGACATCTGGCCTGCCGCCTGCCTGATGTTATAGTTGAGGTAAAATTGTTTTTTCGTCTGTTTTTTGTTTTTGCTCATTTCTTACCAAGCTTTACTAAAATATTTTTAGGCGAAGGAGGTAACTTTACGTGACAAACTCAAAAAAATGAGAATTAACAAAGGCAATAGAAGGTCATCCATCCATTTTTCCCCAAAACGCTATAAATCCATCCTTTAAAAAAAATAATAATTATGGTTTTGTATTTTTTTTTTAAGTATTTTGTCATTTATGAGGAAAAAACAATGTTACGTGACAGTTCTTCTCCATTACGGACGCGACCACCCTGAAAGCGCCGCGGCACTAAAGACTTTAAAACTTTCACAGAGACCTCAAAAAGAAAGCACAAAGCCTTTCTTTAAAACGAATTTCGTTTTGTATTAATTGTATCTTAATTTTAATCCATGTTTCATTAACTAATTTCCTGGATGGATTTAATAAATAAAAAGTAAATAGGCTATCTTGATTTTGTAGGCTATTTTTTTTAATTATAGCCTAAGTGAAAAATATTAGGCTGTGTATACCGACATGGATCAATTATTCATATTAAATTTCATCTGTCTTTTGTAGGCATTTGCTGACTGTCTTTCCTGTTATTGTTATCCTGCAGTGTTAATTTAGTCGGATGACTGACGTTATTCATTGTCGGGAGTCACGACTTCTAGGTGCATTTAAAGGGGCCGGGGGCTGTGTCTGTCATGTGTGAGCCGCTGCAAACGGCTTTTAATTTTTGGTAACGCATGAGTACTCTAACGCGTTACTTTTATGAATAGGTAACGCTGTATCATAACTGATTACTTTTAATTGATGGTAACGTTGTAACCTAACTAACTACTTTCCAAAGTAACTATACCCAACACTGCATATAGTTTCATATTCACACACGGCGTTTTCTCTTTTTCTTCATACACTCTTGCCGCCGGTTTTGTCATTACTCTATGGATAATTTTCCTGATTTATGTGCCTGTGGTTGATAAAATCACACTTGTTGTGTGAATATCAAGTTCTATATCAAAGATTTCATTGCTTTGAACGGTAGATACCAACCAAGTTCGTTCTGTCGATATTTCCTCAACTTTACAATAAAAAATGCAAACATGTTCTCTTAGAAAATTTACTTTTTAAATGGAGCAAAAGTGAGCAAATGTATATTTATCTACGCAATGGTAGCCTTGAGTTTTGAATGGGTATAGAAATCAATAATTAAAGTCAAATTGAATTCATTTTTGTTGTTTTTAATTCAAATCTCTTGATACATAAAAATCGTAATTATTATTCCATCTCATCTTTAATGTGGTTTCGAGTTTTGTCAATATAATTGCATCTTGTGCCGTCTTCAACAAGCACCTGTGAGACCACTCAGAAAACTTTCAAGGCAGGGATGAAATTCAATATCTCAACAACGTCAAGAAAGAATCATTACGGCAACTCAAATTTGGCTCGAATTGACATTCTGTTTAAGCAGTCGAGCCTCAAAGTGCAAACGGCACAAAATCTCTGCCATTTTAAAGTAGAATCCTAACGTTGGCATCCCCACATCTGCATTCAAAACTCCTCGACTCAAGGTTAACACATACGCATTAGTACAGAAATGAATTAAATAAATAAAAAAGAGCCGCAAACAATTAGCAATGCATCAATAGGCAGATCAATAGTGATGTGGGTAATTATCACTTCAGGGAGAAGGGATATGGCCTTTCCTTATTGATGCTTCGGAGGCGGAGGTTAGATTAGAAATACATGACAGTGATTTCAATACATTACACCTGAAAAATAACAGCTTCTGTGGTGGAGCTGAAGCTCCACTGAAAACACTTATACACTATTTATTGGAAGTAAGAAAACACTGATATTGTACTCCGCTATTGCAGGAGAAAGTTTTAGCATTACAGTTTATATATGTTGAATTTGTGTTGTGATTATGTCATTAATTAATGTTACTGTTGTAAAAACATGAATTCATATTAATGTCAAACTATTGGGTAATCATGTATTTTCTGGTCAGACAAAAAAAGCTGCAACACACCCTATTCTGAATCATCTGCACACTGTAAACTCGAATAAGTTGAGGCAATTAGTGGCTTCAAATTTTTTTTAAGTAAGCAGAACTGGCAGATTTTTTATTTTGTACTTGGACATTTTAATTGTTCTTAATACATTTGATATAAAAATTGAATGTAACCTCAATGTGAACCTTTTTATTAGTACAAACTCAGCTGGCTATAACAAGCTAATTCAGAAAATGCTAACTTGTTAATTTGCTAGCATGTTAATAATAATATAAAGCATGTAACCAGCCTGGTCTCATTGTTAATACTCAAAGAGACAAAACTTACGTTTTTGTACATTTGGAGAAGTGCAACATTTAAACGTAGCATTAAAACGTTTTTACAGCTAAAAAACGTCAAATATTTACGAATCCGCCATGGAATCTTTTTTTAAGAATACAAATCTTTATACGAGTAAAGATTCAAATCTTTTTTGTTATATCATAAAGATATCTGTATAATTTCCCTTTTACCATTTTATTGATTAATGTAAGATCCCTTAACACTACCCCCAACCCTAATTTTATACAGAATATAGAGAATAAAACGTAATGGACAGAAATGTATTGGAAAATGACGATTTTAGTAACAATATAGTATTAAAAAGATATTTTGAACGGCTAATACACCTACCCCTAACCATTTATTAAAACTACATAGTTATAAATAAAAGCATAACAGACAGACCAGTGTCATCTCATTAATGTATTTATTGCAAAAATGTCAAAAGCGGTACCAAAAGGAGTTCAAATGAGGATGTGTTGAAGTCGCAGTCCTCTCTGGTGGTATATAATAGTTTTGTATTGTATATATAATAGTTTGGTACAGAACACAATGTAAGTTATTAATCAATGAAAATTCACTCCGTGAAGGCGCACGTTTCCCATTTAAAATACAAATCGACTGAAACACGGCACGTCACAATCTGTGACGAAGCAGACGAGAGCCAATGAGCGTTCGATGCCCCTGCCGTAAATCATTTCGTAATGCTTCATGAGGGTGCGATTTTTGAATTTGAAAATTTTAATTCATTACAACGAGCGCAGGATTTGACGTTTACGGTCGCTGCTGAGAATGGAGATGGAGCTGAATTTGGACCTGTTCCTTGCAAACATGGATTACAGCGAACGAATAAAATGTATGTGTTTTGTGAATTTATGTTGTGTTTTGGTGTATCTTATGATCGTCAGTTGCTGAACGGCAAACAAGTACTACAAAATGGTTAAACGATTGCAGAAATGTTGTTCTTCTTAGGTTTTAAAATGCTGTCTTCTTGAACATTATCAAATCATCCTAAATGAGTTTGCAGCAGAAGTCACGAACAGAGCAAAATGTTATTTTATATTAAGTAGATTAGTAAAATGCATTTAATAAATGTAACTGAAAGCATGTATTGATGTGACATTTAAATAGAAACAAAACATTAATTCTACGATTCTAATATTCATACATGGGAGCTGGTACACGTTCACACTTGGCTACGTAAATAATTTACGTTTTAGTGCTATCAATATGTCAATTTTGTACGTTTTAGTGCTGTCAATACGTCAATATTGAACGTTTTAGTGTGTTAAGAATCTAACTTTACGTAAAAATACTAGGGCTGTGTATCACCAACAATGTCACGATACGATACGCATCACGATACTAAAGTCACGATACGATACGCATCACGATATGGATCAATTTGGAATTTAATTTCTTTTGAGCAGAGTTTAGTAACAGTAATATGTTTATAACCAGTGTTAGGACAGTTGTGATAACTGACAAAATATTTTGTTTTTGTCATTAAAAAAAAACAATGAGTTAAATGAAAAATAAATTGTCACAAAAAAACTTTGGAAAGGCTTGGTTCAATATTGATTATTTTGGATATATATCAGGTACAATACATGGCAAATTTTGGAATGTAAAACATATCTCGCGATAAATCTAAAATCTAAAACTTAACTAATGCTGCAAACTATGGGAGTCAGTTGTACTATAATATTAAAGGTAAAAATTAAACACTTGAATTACACTAAATTACATGTTTTTTATAATAATAAAGTTATAATTTTAACTTTACAAATTACATAATCATATACATATTTTTTAAATATAAACATTTAAATGGTGGCTGTCATAACTTGTCAGATTAATTCAAACATGCATTAAATATTGAAGAACATTAAAAATTATAATTAATATGGAATATGGTGCATATATTTAGCAAAATGCTCCTCTCTAGAGTACATTTTTCTAGCCGACTAATGAGTTTATGGACACTGGATATGTTTTTTTCTGAGGTGAATGTGATGTTACATGACATTGTTTACAAGCTGTTTTACGCCTTTCCGCGTTTGAAACACTGATTGAGCCATTCCATGTGACATGATACGGATTTCGGTAAGTTGAACACACGTTCAGATTAAGTATTAAGGAGGAAGAGAAGATCCATTCACGTGGGCTGCGCGTGGCCGCTTCTCTAGAAAAGAATCTCATGCCACAGCGCCAAAACGGTATTTATGTTTTTGAATTTCGTAATAAAATGGATGTAATTTGAAATCCGAGACTTTGTTTTATATCAATAGCAACAAAGCACAAAAAGTATTGCTATTTAATGGATGTGAGGCACGCTGAAATGTTCAGTTCATTCATTAACTGAAAACCTCTTCTCCATTTTGAATGTCTTGCACTGCTGCTCGCGTCGCGTTGATTACAAAAGCACACAGGCAGCTGCTGTATCGATACGCGCATCGTCAGGAGTTCATGACGATGTATCGTTGTATCGATATTCTGAGCACAGTCCTAAAAAATACACACGTATTCTCATGAGATCACGTTGATTTAACAGACCTGCTCTCAAACCAAGCCGCATGCACTATTTGTCACAATGACGGTACCTCTCCAAAAACTCACATTAACAGAAACTCTTCTACATTAGCGTAACAAAATATGAAATCACTACTAAATCTCCCACTTAACATTAATCTTGCACACAAAAAAAGGAAATAGAAATCACAGCCCAGTTTCAGTTGAACTTAAGTTTGTCTAAATTAAAAGAAAGAATTTCATAAAACTCAAAACAATGAAGCAGTTCAGTTTATTTAAAATATATCAGTTCTGTGAACTTGAAAGAAAAGGAAAGTGCTAAATACTCACAAAAGTTCATTTGACTGGACTAATTTGTTTCATTTAAGTTTGTCATACTCAAACCAATTAACTATTTTAGGCGTTAGGCTTTACAGTGCATCCGAGTTCTTCAGAAGACCTAATCTGCATCTCACACCATTGAAACATCTCCAAGTAGAATAGAAACAGCCATCGTGCCTTTGCTTGGGCTATCTGAGATTAATTTTATATCCATTTTATGCTTATTACAAGTTGTTGCACAATCCTCTTTCACACTAATTGAAAAATAACAGGGATGGAAAATGTAAAAGGCCATGTAGCCAAATCCCAAAGCACTCAACCATTCACTGGACTGCTGTCTGCGTTTAATTGGCAGTCTATGTTATTGAGCTTTAATTAAACATTATGAGAGGATTGTCTAGCAGAACTGAGGATGTATAATTCATTTTTTTTGTACAATGTAACAACTTATGACCTAAATGTCAATTTTTCTGAGACTCAAACGACTGTCAAGAAATAACAACGCAACTGCATTATAGCTTTTTAGTCTATATTTACAATATCTCAGCTCAATATTTCAAACTCACTCATGATGAACAAGATAGGGTTTCTTATATTTGTTTGCACTAAATTCTATTGTCAAAAAAAGAATGCTACATAGCACAACAAAAGTATATTAAATATAAATAGTCATAACATCAGTTTAAATATTAGAAAATGAGCTAAAGACTTGAAATCATCATTACATTTGACCACCACCCTCTGTAGGTGACCTAAGATAATATATGTATTTGTGTAAAAATAGAAAGCACTGTACTTAACCTTAACATATTAATGTCATCTCTAAATTAGTGTTAAGTAGCGGATTTCGTATTGCTCATCAATACATATTGTGTTGTGAAATAAAATGTTATCACACTCTTTGGTCTGTCTCCCCTTTTCAAAAAGTCAAACTTTTTAACAAGAAAAAACAAACAAAGAACAAACAAAACTGTCGTTCTCTGAAGTTGCAGTTGCCGCTTTAAATCTAAATAGCTTCTTCTGAAGCCAATGTCATACAGTATAGACATCTTTCCATCAGTGCTGTAGTGTGTCCATATGCCTCCATTTTCTTATAAAAGACAATGGAGTCTTATTGTAAATACCAACTAAATATGATGCATTTATGTATTCAATATTGGCCATTCTTTCCTCTATGAAACTAATTAAAAATGATGGGAAGCAGACAGGCGTCTTACACAGGATATCATCAATTGAGCTCATAATTTGCACACTAGTTGATCAGGAAGCAAAGATTACCTTAATCCACCAATATGATGAAATCAAAGTGTAACAGGATGGACAGGAGTCTCAAATGAAGCACTGCTTTGAATATTAATAAGCACATGATTTTAGCAGGAGCGCTCAGGGTAGATTAAATTCATTTTCATCCTACCCAAAAGGTTCACTAGATGGAGCAAAGACACCTCTTAAAAAGCACAGTTGCTTCTTTTGGTGGATTAGCACCACCAGCGAACGGTTTGCTTTCAAGGTATCTTTCAGTGTGCATTTGAAATGTTTATTCTTCAGCATGTTGTCTCCTGTATCTTGTAAAAGTTCAAAGACACGCGTCGGTAGAAATACACGTGTCCTCAAATGCTCAATAGACCTATTTTGAAGTGAATTTTTGATGTTCAAAAAGGCATATCACTTGGATTGGGAAAGCTGTCAAAAAAGCAGGGGGTAACATGGACCTTTTCAAATTGAACATTGGCTCCTAGAGACACTTTCAGTGAAATAACCAGACGGATATAATTCAACATATTGTGCAGGCCGCGCTGCCTTTCGATTGATGTTGACTTTCTGATATTTGTTAGTCCCTCATCGTGCAAATGTTGATAAGTAAAAATGCATACATGAATCATAGAAGTATCATAGTATCCTCATGAAGGGGCACAACTGTTGTGATTTATATGTCCTTTTTAATGTCCTGCCAGCTCATCTTAACTCAACTCATATCTGATGTGTCACAGATGGGCCCGAACTTCAAACGCACTAATAGATTACCAAGAGTCACTGCACTTATGATTTTTACTTCTGTGATTTGTTTTATGTAGCTTTTCCAGCCTTCACATTTACATTCATCTGGTCAAACTTGAAAAACTTAAATATACCTGTCAAGTGATTGAAAGTTTGCGCATTGCCTGATGCTGAAAACGTACAATTCTCAAAGGCTTTAATTAAAGTGTGTGGCAGTGTGAAACTGTGTGTGCGCGCGCTCAAAACGACTGCTGCGAATCTGGAAGCCCGTGAGTGACTTTCATCATGTCTACTCATAGTGCTATTGATGATGCAGGAGACAAAGAGAGAGCGAGAGAAATGCCATTCACAATTGTTGATTTTCTACAATATAACACTGACATAAATGATTACTGGAAAACATAAGGAGGATTTGACCATAGAATTTATTGACCATATACTGTTGTAAAGGAGCCTATTATAAAAATATTTTTAGACTAGCAGACATGCTAGTATACATAATGTAGTATACAAACATATATAACCTCTATCTTACCTTTAAAAATAACTTATTACTATACTACATTAATATATATTTTACTATAAAAATGTAAGTTGACATTAATACAATTTTGTAATAATGTTTTGTTACTTTCAGCGTGAATATGTGTGCATCATTCTCAAGGATTGTATCTGTTGTTATAATTCTCCCCATGTATAAGCAGAACATTACTAATATACACAAAATACTGGTGAATTAGGAATTTTATATCAAACATGCCTCTTGCAAACATTTGAATAAATGCATTAAATGAAATAATTCAGTTCGAATAAATGCATTTTTTAACATGTCTTTAAAAGGAGGCAACTCTGACACCAAGTGGTAAAGATGTCAAACTACATATGTTTGAGAGACAGAGAAACTGCATAATTTCCTCATGTTTTTCCATTCTGTTGTAGCTGTAGGTTACATTACACCTTTTAAACTAATAATTAATAAATAAATAGGAAAACATTTTTTTTTCATGCAATATAATTGGGTTTAGACTGTTAGATATTAGAAATTGGAGGAAGGCTCCTCAAATATGTTTTTTGTGACTACGCAGATGAAAGTATGCACGGCTTGAAACATCCAGGCAAATCGCCAAATAAAAAAGACAGATTTGAACTCTTCCATAAAGGTTAAGATGTTCACATGCTTTTCTTTTTTGTAATTTAGTTTGATTTCAGGAAAATGGAAATGTAGAAGGTTATCACGCTCTCTTTTCCAAAACTTCTTCATTCTTTACATAGTATAATATTTTATGACTTTTTGGACACAATATATATTTTATAGAACACATTAATAGCCTACACATATAAATTGCCACCAGCCGGTTGTATGCAAGTTATCCTATTGTCAATTTGTATTACTATAGAGTCATTATTCGAAACAAGCTAGCTTGCTGATGCAAAAATAGTTTGAATGATAAACACTGTCTCTCATAATGTGTATGAAAGCAAAATTTGCTGTTGGGCATTTACATGTATGTATTGATTAATGCCACTTGATTAATTTGGTTCGAATGTGTTCTCTCTTTTTATAGCTGACATTATCTCTGACTGCAGTGAAAGACAGTCAAAGATAATTCAGAAATATATCACACATATTTTCTGTGTGAAGTGAGGTCCAAGAATAAATTAACTGCTTTAAGGTTAATGCTATCTTAGTCTTCTATTATTTGAAATCATTGATCAGTATCTCGTTTAAAACGCAGAAAATGATTGTCATGCTTTAAATAGCAGAGCCTAAAAGTGCTGTCTGCTTGGTCTATATATGAAATTCAGCATGATATGACGTGTTTTTCATAAACAACCATATGTCCACATATATTTTATAACTAAACTAAAAAAAAATGCTGGGTTGTTTCAACCAAAATCTGGCCGAGTCAAGTCAGGTCAAGTCAGCCGTTGGGTTACATTTTTTAATTACAGTTTAATTTACATATTTGACCCAAAATTGTGTTAAAACAAGCTAGCATTTTTTTTTGTTTTTTTGTTTTTGTGGATTTAAAATGTTTATTTTTTAATAGAAGAAAATAGAAAAAAAGATTTGTATTACCACTTTATTGACAGTGCATCAGTGGCATTTACACAATAATATATTTCGTTCTCATGCTCTATAAAGAGCTTTAACGTAAGCAGTAAGGTTTTACATGTATCTTTTAGAGCCATTATATACTCCAATAAATAGATCTCTGCTTCTTAATGCCGATTGTTAAGTTCAATTAGAACCTTCAGTCAACCACTTAAAACCATTACAAAGATTTGACAGCGTTAATGCAATTTTGAATAGTCGTCAATAATGGATAGGCAGATAATATAAAACACCTTTTCTTTAAGCTCCATTTGAATATGTTGGATTCTTTAGTAAGAAATAACAGGCATTGTATTATCGGTGGAATAAAACTTCACTCTTATATTGAAACAGACAATACGAGTCGTTTGATTTAACACTGTTTGTCTTTTTGAGTGAATTGATATCCAGGTGGGGCTCAGTCTCGGACACTCTTGAATGAGCAGCGAGAGTATTTGTAAACAAGGCTAGTTGGACATTTATGGTAATGTTAGCAGCGATTTTGTGGCATATTAACACATACGTGATTGCTTTGGGCCTGACTAGACCTTTGAGACTGCATTTGTAATGACAGACAGTACTTGAAAAATCCAAACATTAACAATATTTACATATCATCTAAAATTGATTACTATAATAAGTCTGCCACACAAACGGGTCACATGTGAATGTTTTATCAAGAGGAGTGCAAATTAAGAAGCAAAACAGACATGCTAGTGATTCGGTTTTGTCTTGTATAACATTGTTATTATTATTTCAATGCCTTTAAAACTCTTCCAGCCACTGTGAATAATTCAGCCATATTTCATTAGATTAGATAAGTGATTAAAAATCAGATGAATCAAATGTTGATTTCAGTCTAGTCTAGGCAACAATGAACCACTGTATATGAAATTTGTGTTTTGAAAGAACATGAACATATACATACATAAATATATATATATATATATATATATATATATATATATATATATATATATATATATATATATATATATATATATATATATATATATATATATATATATATATATATATATATATATATATATATATATATATATATATCATATACACACACCTAACCCTAACCCTTCTGCTCACCAAGGCTGCATTTATTTGATCAAAAATACAGAAAAACTGTATTATTGTGAAATATTTTTACAATTTAAAATAACTTTTTTCAATTTGAATATATTTAAATGCAATGCAGTCTTCAGTGTCACATGATCCTTCAGAAATCATTCTAATATGCCGATTTGTTGCTCAAGAAACATGTATTATTATTATTATAAATGTTAAAAATGTTTTTCAGGATTATTTAATCAATAGAAAGTTCAAAAGAACAGCATTTATCTGAAATATAAAGCTTTTACAACATTATAAATGTCTATACTGTCGCTTGATAAATTTAATCCTTGCTGAATAAATGTATTCATTTCTTTAAGTTCTTTCCCCCCCAAAAAATTAAATAAATACAAATAAAATTTTACGACCCCCAAACTTTTGAACGGTAGTACAATGTTACAAAAGCTTTCTAGTTCAGATAAATACTGTTCTTTTGAACTTTCTATTCATCAAATAAATATTTTTTTTACACAACTGCTTTCAACATTGATAATAATCATAAATGTTTCTTGAGCAGCAAATCATCATATTAGAATGATTTCTGAAGGATCATGTGACACTGAAGACTGGAGTAATGATGCTCAAAATTCAGCTTTGCTTCATAGGAATAAATGACATTTTAAAATATATTCAAATAGAAAACACTGTGTGTGTATACACACTGATTAGGCATAACATGACAGGTGAAGTGAATAACACTGATTATCTTTTCATCACGGCACCTGTTAGTGGGTGGGATATATTAGGCAGCAAGTGAACATTTTGTCCTCAAAGTGTTAGAAGCAGGAAAATTGGGCAAGCATAAGGATTTGACAAGGGCCAAATTGTGATGGCTAGACGACTGGGTCAGAGCATCTCCAAAACTGCAGCTCTTGTGTGGTGTTCGTGGTCTGCAGTGGTCAGTATCTATCAAAAGTGGTCCAAGGAAGGAACAGTGGTGAACTGGTGACAGGGTCATGGGCGGCCAAGGATCATTGATGCACGTGGGGAGCGAAGGCTGGCCCGTGTGGTCCTATCAAACAGACAAGCTACTGTATAGCTCAAATTGCTCAAGAAGTTAATGCTGGTTCTGATAGAAAGGTGTCAGAATACACAGTACATCACAGTTTGTTGTGTATGGGGCTGCATAGTCGCAGACCAGTCAGGGTGCCCATGCTGGCCCCTGTCCACGGCCAAAAGCGGCAACAGTTGGCACGCAAGCACCAGACCTGGGCCGCGGATCGATGGAAGAAGGTGGCCTGGTCTGATGAATCACGTTTTCTTTTACATCACGTGGATGGCCGTGTGCACGTGTGTCATTTACCTGCGGAACTCATGGCACCAGGATGCACTATGGGAAGAAGGCAAGCCGGTGGGGGCAGTGTGATGCTTTGGGCAATGTTCTGCTGGGAAACCTTGGGTCCTGCCTTTCATGGAAACGGTATTCCCTGGTGGCTGTGGCCTCTTTCAGCAGGATAATGTGCCCTGCCACAAAGAAAACATGCTTTTTTTTTCAGGAATGGTTTGAGGATCACAACAACGAGTTTGAGTTGTTGACTTGGCCTCCAAATTCTCCAAATCTCAATCCAATCGAGCATCTCAAGTCTGATCCATGGAGGCCCCATCTCGCAATTTACAGGACTTAAAGGATCTGCTGCTAACATCTTGGTGCCAGATACCACAGCACACCTTCAAGGGTCTAGTGGAGTCCATGCCTCTACAGGTCAGGGCTGTTTTAAAGCAAAAGGGTGACTAACAATATATATTAGGAAGGTGATCATAATGTTATGCCTGATTGGTGCATATATTTAATCTCTACACTACACTGCTGCTGTCTTATGCTTCTTTATGTCAAAGCCTCTTAGCTCACCAAGGCTGACTTTCTTTGATCAGATATAAACAGCATTATTGTTAAATATTGTGACGATTTAAAATGTCATATATTTGTAAAATGTAATTTATTCCTATTGTGGGAAAGTTGAATTTTCAGCATCATTACTCCAGTCGTATGATTCTTCAGAAATCATATGGTGCTTAAGAAACATGTATTATTATATTATTATTATTATTATCAGTGTTGTGAAACACACTGATCTTGATATTGAAAATAGTCATGCTGTGCTGCTTAATATTTTTGTGGTAACGGTGCTACATTTTTTCAGGATTCATTTATGAATAGAACATTCAAACAAACAGCATTTCTTTGATATACAATTTTTTTGGTCAAATTATAAAAGTCTATGCCATCACTTTTGATACATTTAATGCATATATATATAAACTTTTAAACAGTGGTGTATATTAAAAAAAATGCGCATCATATTTGGCTGCGGTGACTATGTTTTGGTGAGCAGAACAAAAGCCCTCCTCAGGTTAATAAAAACCACATATGTGGCTTTTCATCATCCCCTTCTCAGAAGTCACAGACAGAAGCGATGGGTTCTGCCTTGCTCCGTTTTGACTGTTTTCTTTTGTAACTCAGTCACCCGGTGGAGCTCTCTCGGGACCCGTGCTTGGCTCCAGAGCATCGCCCCTCGGCTTCGCTCGGGTCAGAGGGGCCACTGTTTTCCTTGGAAGTCTTTTGTGGGATTGCATCCATGCTGGGATTTCAGCCTTGTGGAAAACAACTCCAACTCTGCACACTTCATATAGATACTGTATGTCTCCAATTACTGAGTCGACTTGCCCAGAGTCATCCTACACACACATACATACATACATACATACATACATATATATATGCATGAGCAGCTAAGGGTGGACGGCCATTTTAACAAGAACCTTTAGGCCACCATGGAGGGAACTTCTTACTAGAACAGAAAGGACTTCTCAACTTGTGTTTATTATTAAAGGATTTGCACCGGCCGCTCCCAAGTGCTTTAGCCTCTACAAGAACTCCGTCTTCTGACGAAGGACTTTTTGATGTTTTCTTTCTCATTTCTTTGTTATAATAATGTGGGGGGTGTGATTAGTTTGTTGACCAGTGCTCTCTAGGGGGAGTTGGTATTGGTTGTTCGACTGGACATACTGGGTTCAGAAATCAAAAAAGAAAGGATAAAAATGTGAATTTCTTAAATCAAATAATTAAATAAGAATAAGAATAAAACACGTTTTGTGCAACATAGGCTCATTGGAAAAAAAACATGCCTTTACCCACATACAATAATTGCAAATAGATAGCCCTACAATTTACTGCAGATTCCAAGACTTCTGGTAAACACACCTTTATTATTTTTCACATGAATAACGATTACAGGGGTAGATTATTGATTAATAAAGGCTTATTATTGCAGTTTCTTGCAAAATACACTTTATTTATACACTAAAGTTACACTTTATTTTAAGGTGTCATTGTTACAGTGTAATTATATATTTAAGTACTGAGTAATATTAATTAACTACATGTACTTATAGGGTTAGGGTAGGATTAGGGTTTGGTTGAGGGTTAGTTGCGTGTAATTATGCATAATTTACTGGTATTACAATGGTAAGTGTAACATAACAACGACACTGAAAAATAAAATGTTATGAGCTCAAACCGCTTTTACCCTATACATGCTCTGTATATACTAATACATTTTGATATTTGTATGATATAACCAGCTACATATGTATGGCTTTTCTGATATAGTAAACTTGGTCGGTAGCTCACCCGGTACAGCACTGCACTTATTGATGTTCGGGTACGAGTCCAATGACATACTAGTACGGTTAAGTGTCGGTGCTACGTTATTTTCAAAACGTGATAGAGCTTTAACCTTTTAGTGCCACTAAAACTAAATGCACTTTTAGCGACACTCACCAGTGTCGTGAAATGTGAAAGAAGCAATGTAATATCTTTTTGCAGAAATGTCGTCCCAGGCACATTTTTTCCAGTCAGCCTGAGTTGGTTTTTATAAAATAAGCCCATTTCAATTGGTGTTTATTTTTTTTCTTATCTGAATATTACAGATAATCATAATTTAATATAACACCATCACTATCATAACCATTATGGATGATGTTATGCGTTTCAGTCAGAATAGGGTCATGTGGAAGAAAAAAAAAAAGAGTGCTCATAAAAACCCCACTGTGAAGAAATCCCAGAGCTCATTTTATGTGACAGGTTCCCATGCTCAGTCCAGCCCTGCATAACGAGAGATGACGATGGTGCCCCATTGAACAATACACACAGGAAGTGAAGCTTTGCTCTTTCGTCACACAGACAGAGATGAAGAGAGAGACTTATTGTTTCAATTTAACATAAATCTAATACAGACGAGAATCTCTGAATAGGCAGACGCGCACACACTTGATACAATTTCCCTTTCTGCCCATTATAAACGAACCACAGACACACATGCAGCGTCTATATACAGACGTATCAGCAATAGCACTGCACATTTCAACAGCTCAGACATCGAGCATTATTTATTTTACAAACAGACTGCTGTCAGTCCAGCGTGCCTTGTATATGGTCACTTATCACCACAGCTTTCAGAAAAGGGTTACGCACTACAGAAATTGAACCAATGCTATGCGTGATCCCTTTAGCCTGACTCTGTCCAGCCCTCGCTTAACTGGCTGTTGGGACGAGGGCCAAAGTAAACAGCAAACGCTATATTGCAGCAGAGAGGCATGTAGACTGATTTGGATCTAAGCGTTAAGGGAGTGTGAAGTCCGTATCAGCATAGATGAACAGTCGGAATGGCCGCGGTGAGAGACGCAGCAGCGGCCAACAGTTAAGGCCATCCAGAGGTCAAAATCGGAGCTCTGATAGCGTAACGGCGCCCGTTACTCATGTCTGTATCCGAGAGAACACGCTCAGACAACCTGCCACAACTGTGTAAATACATTTATTCATGTTAGCCAGCCAGCTGTGATATGGAAGAAACTGTGATTTTGTGACTGAATCAAACAGTTTAGCAAAAGAGGGAAGCAACGAATGAGAGCTGTTAAAAATAACTCATGACTCGCTTTTGTAACATACTGTAGCTCTTCTTACCGATTTGTTTTTCACAATAAAATGGCTTATATGAGGATATCAGTAAACAAGAATATCTCATCTGCAAGAGTTGATCTTAATAAGAAAAAGTTAAAGGTCCTTTTCTTCGTGATCCCATTTTTCAAACTTTAGTTAGTGTGTAATGTTGCGGTTAGAGCATAAATAATACCTGTAAAATGATAAAGCTCAAAGTTCAATGCCAAGCGAGATATTTTATTTAACAGAAGTTCCCTTTCAAAGCCTACAGCGAACGGCCGGTTTGGACTACATCCCTGTACATCCTGCTTTAATGACGTCAGTAGAACAGTTTGTTGACTAACCTCCGCCCACAAGAATACGCAAAAAAGGGGGCGTGGTCTTGTTGCTCTCCCACATGGAGAAGAGGAAGTGTTGCGTTCGGTTGCGTTTGTAGCGTGTTTGTCGCCATGTCGTCCAGACGCTGTTATTTTCATCCCCGAGTCAAATCACCTTTGTTTGGCCTTCAGGGACGCTGTACTTTGAGCACATGCATCTCCCCGTTATGGTGAGAGGCGTGACCTTTCCGGGTAACGTGCGCTAAGCTGCTGTCCAATCACAACACGGGAACCGCTGGCACAATCAGAACTCGTTACGTATTTCTGAAGGAGGGACTTCATAGAATAAGGAAATCTTCAAGACGTTTTTATGACAGTGAAAACAACGGTATACAGATAAGTAAATTGTGTGAAAAATACTGTGTTTTTTTTACACGCGAAACATGAACACATGTTATATTGCACACTGTAAACACAATCAAAGCTTCAAAAAAACAGGAAAAACGGGACCTTTAAGAACAAAAGGGCAATTTAAGAGTGGGTGTTAAATACAAAGAGTGGGGTCCACAAGTCTGAGACCACATACATTTTATTTGAACTGCAGTCCATAGTTTTTCCTCTTTGTCGCCATCTCTGTTCGAAATCTGCAATTGCAGTTATTTGCGGAATTATCAACTTCATGTGAATTGTGCCTCGGCACGGCACAGCACGGAGGAATCGAATGTTTTGAGGAGAATGTGCGGCTGTCAGTCACCGTGCCGGTGTGGATACTGTCATTCAGAATCACAGATTATACATACAACATAATAATTTTCACCGGAAAATGTCATCTAAAGTAAGTAGATAACATCCACTTTTGTTCTGACCAACTAAGGGAAAAAAGCATTGCAGTAAATCGCAATTATTAAATCTAACGATTGCTTATCATATCACGTCAAACCGTGCAAATTATACTTTGTTTTCAAATTGTTAATGTGAACAACATCAGCATAGCGTGACTACATTTAATGTGTATTAGGGCTACCTGTAGTTTAGTTTCCATTTCTGTGCAGTCTAATTTCTAACTGTCATATACCAACAAATTAATGTGGAGTAGAGGTGAATTGATCCCTCTCATAGCTAGCACAAAATAATTGACATTTACCATAATGCACATTGCAAAACAAGAAAGGCACAACAAAGAAAACTCTGTAACTGTATGAATTAAGTGAACAAGTGTGCTTCTATTACATAATTGAACCATTGAAATGTCTTGTCCAGCAGAAAAAAAGAGGTCTCTGCGTCCGTTTTGAACCCTTTTAAAACACGGAGTTCACGCCACCTTTCAAAAGCCCTTTTTATCCTTGTTTTTGCATAGCCCTCTTTTTTTTCTGTAGCCACTCCGAGGTGTGTCTCAATCAGCTCACTAACTGAGTAGTCAGGGCACTGATCAGGGAGTCAGCCCATTGACTTGTGTCCTGATCAGTGCCCTGACTACTGAGCTAGGGAGCTGATTGAGACGCACCCCGAAAGTCCGAAGTCTTTTGCATTTTACAACGAGTGAATCTCCAGTTATCACTGGTGATTGTGTTTGAACCTTTCTGGATCCGCCATCAAATTGATAAGTTTAATTTTATCAAGTGCTGTGAGAAAAGGCTATAAATCTCCACCTCCAACATCCTCACACTCCTAGCCGGGACACCTTCTTTAAGTGTAGAGATCTGATGTAATGACGCAAAGACATGCTTGAATTCCAGTACCACTGGAATTAAAAACATTATTACAAGCTTACCGTTGTAAATTGAGCTAAGGTAAGCAGATCAAAAAAACATTTTTAATAATTTTTAACCCAAAAAAGTTATGGACTGCAGCTTTAAATCTGGATTATTTATTTATTTTTTCCATTAAAACCTGAAAAGTTTTATGAATTTTAATATTCAAATATCAATCAAAGGTTTGGATTAAATAAGAATATATATATATATTTTTTATGTTTTTGACAGAGGCATAATGTTCTCCAAGGTTGCATTAATTAAAACAAAGTGCCAAAACAAACAGTAATATTGTAAAATAGAATTACAATTTTAAATATATTATTATTTTTTATATTTTAATACATTTTTCTTGTAATTGCAAAGCTCCATTTTCAGTGGCCAATACTCCAATCTTCAGTGTTATATAATCTTTCTAATATGCTGATCGGTGCTCAAGAAAACTTTCGTATTATTAGTTGAAAATATGTGTGCTGCATAATGAAATGTGGAAAGTGTGGAAATGTTTTGTTTTTCAGGATTCTTTGATTAACAGAAATTTTGAAACATTAATTTGAAAAAAGTTCGTTACTCTTATTTATGATCAATTTAATGCATCCTTGCTAAATAAAAGTATTAATTTCTTTTTTCTTTCTTTTTTTAAGGAAAACAAAAAATATTACTGATCCAAAGCAAATGAAATTAAATAATGTTTTCCCTCTTGTTTTACAGCTGTTGGACCCCAGTGTAGCTTTTCTATAGTCCTCATACAGTTTTTTTGAGGTTTTGAATATTTAGTTATTGACTTGAGCTATTTGTTCAATCAAACACAACACTTTCAAAGTCTGAATATTCATAGTATGTGATAAGCACAGTTTCAGAAGAAAGACTAATTTTGCGTATGCACGCAAACCCATGTAACAGAATCAAATGAGTTCCAGACATTAAACAACAAAGAGAGAATTCATCAAATTTGTTTTCCTTGGAGGAAATACCAGCTACTTATTTTTTGCTTTGTTTGACAATCATTATCTTAATCTCAGAAACTAAAGAACCAAATCAACCAATTTTTACACTCACTGAACATGTTGAGCATTTTCTGTTCCAGAACGTGTGAAAGAAAGTTCTCTGAACAAAAAAATATATATATTTTGGAGGGTAATTAACAAAAAAGAACAAGCGATTCATTTTAGGTGATTGACTACCTTCCTTCAGAAACTGAATGATTAGTGGTGAAAGTAATGGTGAGAAACATCTGGATTCAATTGAGCTCTTAACGTGGGCTAAAGTCCTCACGTGGCTGAAGCATTCTGTGGTTTGAAGTTTAGAGAATGCCGCTCACAATATTCAGGATGTAGTGGGATCCGGTATTTATCCCAGTTCCTGATTAACCCTTAAGATACAATTATATTAATTGCAGATAAGCAGTCTTGTGCTGTCAGGTCAGTATTAGGTCTAAGCCTACACTAGCTCGTTATCTCATACCATTAATCTAGTGATATGAACATCTCGTCCCTTAATGAACAATACAAAATCAATAAACAGTCAATAACCCTTGTAATGAGACCATACTCACCACCCGGTGGTTTTTCTCAACGATGGTTGCTTGACCCCTTGGCCGTGTCAGATGCGATAAAAATGCTCTATCTATTCTTTATGCAATTGACTTTATAAGCTGAGGTAAAAAACTGAAAAATACTTTTTCTTTATAAAATGAAAATTTATTTATACAAAAGATAAAAGTACTGGTTAAACAATGATCCAAAAGTAATTAGCAAAATAATAAAAGGTTACAGGTTATAATACTTCAGCTTATCCAATCTCAGACAATCATGAATGAGTGGGTCAATATAAAGGTTTGAAATACCTGGTATGCAGTTTCAAGCAATAGATGTAAAAAGTAACTTGTTCTCGTCCGAGCAATACAAGTCAGATTGATACAGCAGAGCAATGCAAATAAAAATACAGAGAGAGAGTAATTCTCAATGATGGTACATCAATCAAAAGAAATCGAAAAGGAATGCACACCGACAGAAAAAATACAGGGGTATTTATACCGAACTGTTTACATATTAAGCAATCTGGGTTCTTTCCAAAGAGGAAGTCTATTTTGTCTGCAAAGGAAATCAAGTGTGTCGATATCTTGTCATCTTAGTTACTCTTGTACAGACGATGCTGGCTCTTGCAGATTCTTCCATACTTTATGGTTCTTCCTTCCTTTTCTCCCCGTCATCTTAGGATGTCGTTTAACATGAGTGTGGGTGTATAATTCAGGAAGTGTTTTCGTTAGTTCATTTATACTCATATTGTAGCTTTCCCTTACACCCCCTCTTGCACTCACGGAAATACTTTTACTATTAACTTTGTCAGGGTATATTACGTTCAATTCATCCAATCTAACATTAAAAACATAGACAGTAGGAAGTACATAATCCAAACAACACTCATGAAACCGATACCTAGTCTCACTCTCTTTCCAGAAGAAACCAATCACGAGAGTCCCGTACTGTGCGGACAGATTCTTAACCGTCTCCCGGTACCATGTCTTCGACACGGACATCCATCGGAATGAGTTCCTTCTCCTCGGGGCTCGATCCATTGCCATCAGCACTTGCGGAGATAACGCCAACTCGGCACCACTCTCCAATATGCTTTCGTCTACCATCCTTGGAACCCAGTGGGCTCTCGACAGACGTACAAAGCAGAGCTGTTGGATCGAGCACATAGACAAAGACAATTTGGCCGTTAACACGCGCCATCCTTGTACAAAACCCCGGAACAACCATTTTCCGCCATAGATAGGTTTGAATCTCCGCACAGCACCGTCCTTTCGAAATAGTTTCTCTGTGTCCAATCAAAAGCTCAACAGCTTCGTCTAGGTCTACAATTATCCATTTCATGTCAATAATAAAGCTCAATGCGTGATAATCGAGATGATGAGTGCTCTTTGGGTCAGTAAAATCCGCCATCGCTTTATAAAATGTAATAGATCTTATTTCAGCCATGTAATAACCCTGTTTGATTACACATTCTGTTCAAAAATTCACATACATCAACATTTCTCTCTTATAAACTATTAATTTCAAAGGATAACAATATTTTTCACATTCGTGACATCTTCTCTGCATTGCCCCGCCCGGTGTCTATTTCATTATAGGCACCTAATGTAACACACAATCATAAAACAATAAATCATTTATCCTGCCCTATCTAGGATAGTTAATTCAAAAATAAAAGAAAACAAAAATAAATCAACTTATCGTCCTATTAATCATAATAAAAGAAGCAGGGAGAGAAAAATAAATCAACTTATAATGTTGCCGTTAATCATAGTTCATTCAATGACAGAAAACCTAATACCTCCAAACCAAATCAATGTTAGATGATGGTAGATTATGTTAAAGAAAGAAAAATCAACAAAAACAAAAAGAAATCATTTATCAATCATAAAGAGTGAAATCCTCTTTGTTGTCTGCTTTTATTTGGCCAGAATAAAAACAGAGAACATTTTAACATACTATTAAAAATTTACTATCAATTACTCGTAAATCTGCTTTAGTCTATAACTAAAAAAAAAAATGAATAATTTGAGCAATAGATCATAAATTTTCCAAAAAAAAAAAATTTTGTTTTGAAAGAAAAAATCAAAATACAGAATATTCGTCTTCTTCATCTGTCGTCATCAATGATAACAAACTAATACAATTCAAGTTCCAAAAAACGTCATATCTTCCTATTTACCAAACTTCCAATCTTGTCTTGGCCCAATTTCATCAAGTCTTTAAATGTACAATATAAGTGTTCCCCTTTATACATCCATGTTATATTAGGGCTGAACATGTCACCTGGGGTTTTAACAGTCCATTCATCGAACATCTTTTTGTCGCAAGCCTGTTCTATACCCGGAAACCACAAATATTTCTCCTTTTTCCTCTCAGCGTCCTCTGCTTTCGTCTCGTTTCCGTTCCTTTTCGCCTCATGTTGCTGCAAAACAGAAAAAGAGACACAGAGAGACATGTCAACCTAAACTTTCCCTAACTGCTTTCTGAACCAATTGGTTACTTTGCTCAGCGAGTTAGTTTTAGGGATCACTGATCGTTCCACATGAACCCCCTCTATTGATCTTCCAACCCCCATGTAATCTGAGGTAGTTGTTAGTGAGACTTTCACTTCCCACTCTATACTGTGCTGTCCAGGTTCTATTTTGACCTTTACTATTTCTGACCCTGTAAACGTCCTCTGACGACGTGCTTGGATAGTAAGGTTCGTTTCCCAGACATAAAAACTATACTCTCTCGGCATATAAATAGGGAATTCTTCCTGGAAAGACATTTCTTTAATTACATCAATCATCAAATCGTATAACAATTTTTCCTTGTACTCTCCCTTTTCTTTATAGTTCACAAGACCATCCCCGTCATGCAATGATTCTTTCACCACTTGCTTCCATAGATTCAGGTCAGTGTCTCTAGACAAGGTTTTGTCCAGAACCTCCCCTTTTCGGAACGGGTCGGAATCTAACGGTATTTGTTGTCCACAAATAAACAGCCTGTCCCATAAAAATGCCTTTTCTTTGTCAGAGATTAAGGCTAATGGGTTCACTTCCCATTTTTCCATAATTTTACCATGTTGGAAACATCCTAAACTGGTACTACTTTTCCTAGTTTGCCATACTCCTTTCTGGCTGGTCACAACCATCCAGCGTTTTTTCAGAAGAATGACACACTTGTCACACCTTTTAAGTTGTCCTTGTTCAACTAGAACACACTTACACTCTTGGCCTCGTAGATTAAATTTTAATTTACAATCTACACAGTTTTTACAACCACAATTCCCAGTGGTTAGTTCGTACTGCCAAACGATCCAATTCTGCGTTTTTATCCGACATGCTCCACAGATTGAAATGTCTCCGATTGCACATGGGCCAACGGTTCTTTCACTACAGAACCATTTTGGCACAGTTTCCACCTGCGCTTTAAGCCAGGTGTGGCTTTCCCTCATTTCTCGAGGTCCTGCCCAGAGGAGTTTGCAAACTTCCTGTTTGCCACAGATCACACAGTCAGTTGGTCTCCGTCGGATAGAGGTAGTGCCCTCTCGACTCTCTCTATGCCACGTTTTCACCAAAAAGGATTCACTAAAATCTTTAACAACTACTACAGCGCCCTCCGTCGGATACTTAAAATCCTGCTGAGAGGTCACTCGCTGTTTGTTCATTATAGTTTTCTTAGTCTTTGCTCCCCACAAGATCTCTAACTGACCAAATTCCGTTTGCCTCAAGTTTAACGGTCGTATTTGAAGTTAATTCTACTACCTTATCTTCAGTTCCCGTTTTACTTCGAAAACGTCCCTGTTTTTGTTTTAATAAGATATAAACTTTTTGGCCTACCTTAAACGGATTTTTGCTTGTGTCAGTCGGTTCAGTAATTTGATTTGTTTTTTAAACCCTATAATTCAGAAAATGGAGGCATTCTGGAATTAGTAGGTCCCAGTCTCCTAGACTCTGATTTTTAATAAACCAATTTTTACATCTTTTCACACAATTCTCAGCTATTCTATTTGAATTTGGCTGTTATTTAACTGCTTTAATTAAGGTGATACCTTGTTCTTCACAAAAGTTTTCAACCTCTAGCCCTGTTAAATTATGTGCATTATCTCCACGAACACGGTCTGGCGCACCTCTGTATTTTATCCAGTCCTTTAAGCTATTCACAACCACTGTGCTCGTAGCCTGTGGACATGGGTATATTTGTGTGAAATTTGAGCAATTGTCCACTATCACTAAGAAATAAACATTATTTCTCTTCGTTTTAGGTCTCAAGGGACCCGCGAAATCGAGGCTTATTTCGACATTCTCTTTTTCAGTTTTTGATTTTTCCAAAATCATGATATACACTGGTCATTACCTTCCTACAATCAGGACAGTTAAGCTTGATTTTGTGATAGCTGGTTTTCAGGTTCTGCACATACAAACCCATTTGTTGGCAGTATTTCGCAATATACGCTGTGGAAGGATGCTTCAGTTTATCGTGCAGTTCTTGCAATAGGGTCCCCTCGCTTGCTTTCGTAACTGCTCTCACTCGAATGTATTCATCGACCTTTCCTCTTGCAGCTTCCGTTTTTTGAACACTGTGGCTTGTCTTATTCAATACTTTTGGTTTAGCAATCTCATAGTTGTCTTTAATATTCATCCATAATTCTCTTTGTGCTAAAGGTTTCCCTTTTGCATTATGGAATTCATTCTGTTGCCCTATGTCCAAATTTTGAACTATACCCATATATACATATTCACTGTCCGTTACTAGTATACAATCTTTATGATTGTTATCTTTCATATGTGAAATTGCTCTGTCCACTGCAGTTACTTCAGCTTCCTGAGCACTTTTACTATCCTCCACTTTTACTATCTACCTTTCTCTCTATGGATAATTTTTCCATTTAGCTTGACTAAGAAACCCCACCATTCTTGGCCTTTTTCTGAACTACCATCAGTAAAGTAACACATTTGTTTCGGGTTTATCATAGTCTGTTTTTCCTTTTTAGGCGTTTTTTTTTTTTCATTTCTAAATTCAATCTGTTTATCAAAGATAAATTTTTTTTTTTTCCATTTCACCCAGGTAAAGGTGTGAATCATCTTTTGTTCATTCACAAGATTTTTGGCTTCTCTTACCAGTAAATCTATACCTTCGCCTTTAGCTACTACTATTATCAGTTTCTCTGCAGCTAAGGATTTAATTGTCAGTAAATTTCTTGCTAACGTCGCTAATATGTCAACTGATGACATATTTTCATTCTTTCTTTGATTTGCCGGTTTTTCATGCGAAATGAACATCACTGGTGATTTTGAGCTACCTTCATTATATAGGAGAACTTCCATTTCTTCATTTGTGTTATTAACTTTAACTACCAGGTTCTTATCAGGATCTCTTCGGATAATCCTCCCTGAGTTTAAAGCCATTTCTATTAGGTCACATTTGATTTTTTCTAGGTTTTCATCCCATTTAAAGCTATCCCCGGCTGTGGCTTTTATACATTGTTTTTGCTTTAGCACTATATCCTGGAATTAAATCTCGTATGAAATTTAATCTCCCTAGCCAGTTTTTGCAACTGTTTCAAGTTTTTTATTTCTGTATTTTTTAACTCTTTAAGTTTCTCTTGGGTTGATTGTGCAATTCCCCTTTCATTTCCTGAAATTTCAAACCCTAGAAAATTGACCTTCTCCTTCCCCAACTCTAGTTTTTTCAGATTTAACAGGAAGCCAGCTTCTGCTAATCTGCCAATGGTGTCCGTTAGGACTTCCATATGATCTTTTACGGTTTCCGTGGCAATTAATACATCATCAATGTACACTGTGACAGGTAAACCTTCCAAAATTTCCGATATTATTGCCTGGAATACCTTAGGAGGGTTGCAGAACCCTTGCAAACGGTTAAATATCATCTGTTTCCCTTCAAAGGTGAAGGCCGTACGTGGTCGGCTTTCTTTAGCCAATGGGACTGACCAGAACCCATTAGCTAAGTCTATTTTAGACAGGATTTTACCACCTTGCAGGCCATTTGTTGCGTCTCTCGCATTAATTAAATACCTGGTGTCAGGTACTGTTACTTTATTTAATGCTTTGAAATTTAAACGATAGGTCCCATCCGGTTTTTCCATGCTTTGAATTGGGCTGTTGGTGGGACAATTTTCCTGTATACTTATAACCTTTTTATGAAGCAATTCCCCTATAGTTTGTTTTATTTCTGCATATGCAGCTTTATTTAGCGGCTATTGCCTCTGTGGTGTTGGGATTCCTCCCACTATAGTATACTCATATTTATCTGATAACTTCCCACAATCGTTTTTACTTTTTGCGCAGTTATTTTTATATTTTTCGAGTAATTTTCTTAACTCGTCTTTTGGTATTAGAGTCTCGTTTACAACTCTATTTATCTCTTGCCCCAGGTCGACTGTTTTAAGCCACTTAACTTCCCTGATCTCCTCAGGAACCTTCTCTGTCATTTCTTTAACGAAAATAACATCTTTCAAACACATTAAATTTGAGCTGCCTAATATGCAATGCAAACCTTCCCAAAGATATCTATCTCTAGTGACAGGCCCCATTTCCTTACTAAATCCATACACTCTATATTTGCTTTTTCACTAGGCCTGAGCTTATGTCGGTCATTTGATCGGAATTTATCTTTTTGAAAGTTAGATTTTTGTTTGTCTCTCGCTCTCTCCGCTGGTCTGTTCCTTTCTGGTCCTGAACTGTCTTTCATTCTTTGTCTTCTATTTGTTTCTCTGTCATATCTTGCTGCAAATTTAGACAATTCTGACCAGTCAGTTTCCGCCCCCCAACTTGCAATTTCTCTGCAACCTGGTAGGTCTACAACTATCTTTTTTTTTTTTTTTTTTAATCTGGCTAGCATTTTTGTTTCAGTCCAGCCTTTTCCAGCCTTTTCAGATAAATATGGCCACAATCCTGTGGTTTTTACTATCTCTACTTCTTTCCTAAATTCGGCTTCCTCATTTATTCCAATTACTTTTGAATTATGATCTTTTAATGTTTCCAATCTTAGAGACAACCCGGTATGATACTTAATCATTTGTTCAATCAGTCTTTTTGTGACATTTAACGTTTCCCCCAATTCAGCTACCATCCTAGCTTTGGCCATGTTCTTTTCGCCTTCTCCCTGGAATCTCATATTCTGCAGTAGCTGAATTGAAGTGACGCTGTCAGTTTTTGCCTGTCTTTTCGGCCCACGCCTCAGTTTAGGCCTTACTTCCTCATCTGATTCTGAGTTTACTCTTCCCTTTTCCTGCCTAGAGATGGCTGCCATTAGTGACAAATCTATTTGAGGCTTAGGAGGAAGTAACTGTTTCTTGCTGCTGGTCTCCTCTCTGTCAGAAGTTGAGTACTCAGATTCAGACAGAGATTCTGAGGATTCTTCTTCATCCTCTATTTTCCTTTCATATTTTTCTATTCTGTAGTATCTTTCACTACTCTCCCTGATAAGCTTTCTAGTTTTATCAGGTTTTAATTGTTTTCTGGGAGCTTTGCCCTTACGGGGCGGTAGCTCCTGATGTGTGTATTCTCTCAACTTCCAAATTTCGTTGTTAGTCGGTTCTTGTCTGTCGTTTCTGTTATCATCTAACAGCATGTAACACAACGATTTCTGCATACAATCTAATTGTTCTGCTAACATATCTATTTTAGCCTTTGAACCTGTTCAATTCGATTGAACAGAATCGATTTAAGTATTATTCAGTATGATAATCAGATACTTAATACTTTTTTGGCCTGGTCCCTTTATATTTGTTAGATTCGAATATCCTGCTTTAAGAACAAGACCGGGGCAGGTTAAGAACGTTCTTCCTCCCAAACTGTCATGTTCTCTTTAATGAGAGCTACTTAGCCCCTCACGAGATTGGCTTCTAGATTTTTTTGTAAATAATTTTCTTTCTACGAGGTATTTCCTCATCCTCACTATATTCTGAACCAGAACTTTTATCAGATCTACCTTCTACCCGTATTCTGTAATTATCTTTTACTTTTTCTTTCCGTGGATGTTTAATACGGTCTAAACGCATTTTTTCCAAATTCCCATGATCCTCCCCCCGTTATCAGAGGCCTGAATCTTTTAAGGAAAGCACTATTTTTAGGAATCGCCCCTGCCTCCATTGGCATTATTCTACTTCCTTCTTTTAAATGGTCCGCATCTCAACCCGTCGCTCCCTCCCTGTCAGATTCTGATGGGGTAGGCGAGTTTGCTAAGACCAATGCTTCCGTATTGGGAACACCGTTTTTAATCACTCGTATGTTAATTCCTTTAACAATTGGAACGGTGGTTTCACTGTCTTCAATATCTATTATAATTTGTTTTCTTTTACTCGATTCCCCAACCTTTTTGACTAGTTTTCGTAAACTTTCTACATTAGCGGTGTATAAAGTGTTTCTAGTGGTTAATATTTCCTCACTTCCTTCATATCCCGCATTTTTTAGTCGTTTAGTTAATTCATCTTGGGAGAGCAAATTGATATTAGTTATATTATCCTTAGCTGTGTATCTGTTTCCTCTCTTTTGGTAATTATCCTTTTACATTTGAGGTCCTAGTATTGGGTACTCTCTTGGTCCCACAGCGCTGTCCTCCAGATTTTATTACCAGTTTTAACAACAGAAATATCTTTTCTCAGGCGTCCCTGAGATATATTACTGAAGTTAAAAAATGCGGAAGTTACTTTCCTAGTAGCTTCCTCTCTGTGCTTTGAGACTCTGATGGAGCATTTGAATAAAAACGCTTTATTGATTTAAATTATTATTGTTCACTCGGATTCTTTTTAGGTTTGTCAATATTAAATTATATTAATATTAAACAATCCCGGACGATAGCCCCCATGTAGTGGGATCCGGTATTTATCCCAGTTCCTGATTAACCCTTAAGATACAATTATATTAATTGCAGATAAGCAGTCTTGTGCTGTCAGGTCAGTATTAGGTCTAAGCCTACACTAGCTCGTTATCTCATACCATTAATCTAGTGATATGAACATCTCGTCCCTTAATGAACAATACAAAATCAATAAACAGTCAATAACCCTTGTAATGAGACCATACTCACCACCCGGTGGTTTTTCTCAACGATGGTTGCTTGACCCCTTGGCCGTGTCAGATGCGATAAAAATGCTCTATCTATTCTTTATGCAATTGACTTTATAAGCTGAGGTAAAAAACTGAAAAATACTTTTTCTTTATAAAATGAAAATTTATTTATACAAAAGATAAAAGTACTGGTTAAACAATGATCCAAAAGTAATTAGCAAAATAATAAAAGGTTACAGGTTATAATACTTCAGCTTATCCAATCTCAGACAATCATGAATGAGTGGGTCAATATAAAGGTTTGAAATACCTGGTATGCAGTTTCAAGCAATAGATGTAAAAAGTAACTTGTTCTCGTCCGAGCAATACAAGTCAGATTGATACAGCAGAGCAATGCAAATAAAAATACAGAGAGAGAGTAATTCTCAATGATGGTACATCAATCAAAAGAAATCGAAAAGGAATGCACACCGACAGAAAAAATACAGGGGTATTTATACCGAACTGTTTACATATTAAGCAATCTGGGTTCTTTCCAAAGAGGAAGTCTATTTTGTCTGCAAAGGAAATCAAGTGTGTCGATATCTTGTCATCTTAGTTACTCTTGTACAGACGATGCTGGCTCTTGCAGATTCTTCCATACTTTATGGTTCTTCCTTCCTTTTCTCCCCGTCATCTTAGGATGTCGTTTAACATGAGTGTGGGTGTATAATTCAGGAAGTGTTTTCGTTAGTTCATTTATACTCATATTGTAGCTTTCCCTTACAAGGAACATGAATTGCTTCTGAGATTTTCTCTATTCTCCATCTCCAGTTTTGCATTACTGATCACAGAACATTTCTCTTGCATCTCCCATCGGCTGAGAATTAAGAAAGGAAGAATAAAACCTCACAGATGTCTCTATTGGTCTCAGACTGCATGTCCACAGAATTTAGCAAACTGTTGCTGTTTAGTCCAAAGTTTGGCTATATGAGGCTTTCAGCCTTGAGTAAGATTATTTGTCATTTAGTAGACACTTTCTTATCCAAAGCAACTCACAGCACACGTAGAGACAATCCCCCAAGAGTAACCTGGAGTTATGTGCCTTGTTTTACGGCACAATGGTTGTGACTCATGCATCACTACTTCCAGGTTTTGAACTCACAAACAGCTCTCTAATCACAAATTTACTAGTAACATCAGATGTTTGAAATGTCTAAACGCTTTATCTGTGAACAAATACACTTGGAAATAGAAGATGTATTCTAGTTTTCTCCTTTTTTTCTGTATAACTTAATATGTTTCAAGCTACTTTTCCACTAGCACAGGCACTGTGAACTTACATGAACAAACAATGAACAATTGAGAAGTTCCCCCGCCGAACATGATACAAGCACCGGCAAAAGATCCAGGCCATTATGGCGTCAACAGGATAACAGAGACTGGTGAATTACACTTTCTAAATGTATAATTTTTACTTCTAATATTTGCTAAACGAGCTTAAACGTAGGCAATATGTACTAAAATGACCTAAAATATGCTATACTGTAAAATCGAGAGAGATCATGCAAACAGTGGTTGTGTGGAGTATTTTAAAGTTTAGGGGATTTAAGTTAATCTGTGAACATTAATTAATATGAACCCAGCATGTGTTCTGTTTTTAACCCAGTGTTTTGTGCATGAGTTAAATACCATCATTCTTGTAGATGGTAATATTTGAAAAGAGTTCTCTGTTTGCATTTCCAATGCGTTTTGATGTACATTTGAGAATATAATGTTTTGTGTGAGAGAGATAAAGAGCACTGCATAATGTTTATTTACACAGATTGCTGAACCTAATAATTATATAAAGACATATTATTTAGCTTTTGTTCCTTAAAAGGAACTGAAAGCTAAAATGGCAAAGAAATTGAGATGAATCACAATTAAACATTTTAAATCAATTTGACAACTGCAGGATTTTATATTGTGATTACGTGTACAGACACATGATTTTCCAGCACTTCATTTAAGCAATCCCTCAGGGACAGGCCCCTTAGTCACGTTGCCCTCTATGAAAAAAGAACAAATAAATTGTGAGGCATGATGAGAAATAGAGTGTGAGAGCGGAGTACTTCTCCCTCCTCTTTTCTCACCCTCACTAACACTGAAGCTGCAACAAACTGACATTCACATTCATACTTTGATACTTTCACAATAAATGTATCAATCCATCGTCAGAAGACTTCTTGAGGACATTCTGTGGTAAACAGCTAGAGAAAATGATGACTGTCGTAAGACGCAAGACATGTTTTCGGTGAGGTCAGTTCCAGGACTGCATGTTTGTGTATGCGCAAGAAAAAAGAAAAGAAAAAGAACCGCTGGAATTTGAAGTTTGAGAGACATCTGGGCACCAGTCATGAAGATGTTTGTGCAGTTTTGGGCATACATAACAGCAAACAAAGCTTTTTGCATCACAATGCATTTGAATATTATCTTAACTTTAAAGTTCTGTACTGTAAGATTGGGCACAAATAGATGCTTCATAGAATGCATAATAATACAATATCAATGTATCATCATAAGAAGCAGTAAAAATGCTTCTTATGCACTTTACTCTTTGTTGTCTCAAACCAAACTGACAGTTATCTCAGCAAACCCTTTAAGCGCCCACCCAAGAACAGGAAGCACACCCATTTCTATGAACACAACAGACTATGTGCAAAAACACAGCCACCCATACATATTTCCCTCTCTTAAAGCAGCACTAGGTAACTTTTGAACCTTTATAATATATTTTCAAGACTCTTGTGATGATACATCGACTTACAATAGGTTGAATGACACGTCTGCCATAGCCTGACGGGGTCTGTATCGTTTTTAATAGTACTTTTAAACTTCGGGTTTCGGGTGGTAACCTGAGAAAAAAAAGAACTACAAAATTTGACTGCTTTACGGCATATACATCACTTCCACCACCACCCCCACTTCCTTAAATTCGGACGTGCGAGCCCAACTATCATTTGTTTGCCGAATGTTATAGTCATGGCCGAAGCAGCACAGAAAAATAAGAAAGCAAAGGTTTTGTCGGAGGAAAGCAAAAAAAGGAAACGAGAAAGTGATCAGATTAAAGGCAGGACGAGGATCAACATTGGGCCAGCGTTTGCTCGTTGGCGTGAGCTGAAGGAGGAGGGGCTACATTCTTGCAAGTAAATACGTAAGACGTACAAAATCATATTTTAGGATACCTAACATGTCTGTGACATTTGTTTATTTGTCTTGCCTCAAGCTATAATGCAAATCGATTTTTCAAATTTGCAGATTCATCTATGGTAGCTCGATATTATAATATTGACGATATATGGTTATTACCTACCACTCAAACATTGAATTGAAGTATCATATAGATTCTGTAAAACAGGAACCAATAGACTAGGCTACTATAATGATGCTGGCTTGTAAACGTGAGCATCGCGATCATTTGGCGTTTGAAAAAAAATAAAACCCATGAAATTATATTCATATGACATGCTGAAACAAATGCCACTGTACCTGGGATGAAGACATTTCACACGTGACGCAAGCAGAACACTTGCATGTGAACTCCTGCAGTGTTCAGGGCCATCATGATTGTCATGTCAATAAATGCACCTGCGATGCATCCCCTGATGTAGAATGACAGTTTACGACAGTAGTAGAGGACAATACTGTTTCCCAACTGTAGGGGGACCCCGAGAGCAAAACCTACCTAGTGCTGCTTTAACGTAGAACAAGTTGGGTGATGGGTCACTTTAACTTCAGATATCTGATATGTGAACGCCTGTTTGGGTGATTTTGATCATTATAGAGATGAAGGAAGAGATAGTGATTGTACTGTGTATAGTCATTACACAAAGTGACACAGAGAGCAGCATGTGCTAGGACAAACTGGCATTAATTTGGTCCTGATGCATTGGATTTTGCGGCGTTAACAATTCCATCCATCCATCCATCCATCCATCCATCCATCATCTTCCGCTTATCCGGGGCCGGGTCGCGGGGGCAGCAGTCTAAGCAGAGACGCCCAGACTTCCCTCTCCCTAGCCACTTCCTCTAGCTCTTCCGGGGGAACCCCGAGGCGTTCCCAGGCCAGCCGGGAGACATAGTCCCTCCAGCGTGTCCTAGGTCTTCCCCGGGGCCTCCTCCCGGTGGGACGTGCCTGGAACACCTCCCTGGGAAGGCGTCCAGGAGGCATCCGAAATAGATGCCCGAGCCACCTCAGCTGGTCCCTCTCGATGTGGAGGAGCAGCGGCTCTACTCCGAGTTCCTCCCGAGTGACCGAGCTCCTCACCTTATCTCTAAGGGAGCGCCCAGCCACCCTGCGGAGAAAGCTCATTTCGGCCGCCTGTATCTGGGATCTTGTCCTTTCGGTCATGACCCACAGCTCATGACCATAGGTGAGGGTAGGAACGTAGATTGACCGGTAAATCGAGAGCTTTGCCTTGCAGCTCAGCTCCTTCTTCACCACGACAGACCGGTACATCGACCGCATTACTGCAGAAGCTGCACCGATCCGTCTGTCAATCTCCCGTTCCATCCTTCCCTCACTCGTGAACAAGACCCCAAGATACCTGAACTCCTCCACTTGAGGCAGGAACTCTCCACCCACCTGAAGCGGGCAAGCCACCCTTTTCCGACTGAGAACCATGGCCTCGGACTTGGAGGTGCTGATTCTCATCCCAGCCGCTTCACACTCGGCCGCAAACCGTCCCAGTGCACGCTGAAGGTCCTGGTTCGAGGAAGCCAACACGACAACATCATCTGCAAAAAGCAGTGACGAAATCGTGTGGTTCCCAAACCGGACACTCTCCGGCCCTTGGCTGCGCCTAGAAATTCTGTCCATAAAAATTATGAACAGAACTGGTGACAAAGGGCAGCCCTGCCTGAGTCCAACATGCACCGGGAACAAGTCTGACTTACTGCCGGCAATGCGGACCAAGCTCCTGCTCTGGTTGTACAGGGACTGAACAGCCCTAAGCAGGGGGCAGCCGACCAAATACTCCCAGAGCACCCTCCACAGGATGCCACGAGGAACACAGTCGAATGCCTTCTCCAAATCCACAAAACACATGTGGACTGGTTGGGCAAACTCCCATGAACCCCCCAGCACCCTGGAAAGGGTATAGAGCTGGTCCAGTGTTCCACGACCGGGACGAAAACCACACTGTTCCTCCTGAATCCGAGGTTCCACTATCGGCCGAATTCTCCTCTCCAGTACCCTGGCATAGACTTTCCCGGGGAGGCTGAGAAGTGTGATCCCCCTATAGTTGGAACACACTCTCCAGTCCCCCTTCTTGAAAAGAGGGACCACCACCCCGGTCTGCCAGTCCAGAGGTACTGTCCTCGACCGCCATGCGATGTTGCAGAGGCGTGTCAGCCAAGACAGCCCCACAACATCCAGAGACTTGAGGTACTCAGGGCGGATCTCATCCAACCCCGGTGCCTTGCCACCGAGGAGCTTTTTAACCACCTCGATGACTTCAGCCCGGGTGATGGACGAGTCCACCTCTGAGTCCCCAGCCACTGCTTCCTCAACGGAAGACATGTCGGTGGGATTGAGGAGATCCTCGAAGTATTCCTTCCTACCGCCCGACGATATCCCCAGTTGAGGTCAACAGGTGCCCATCTCCACTGTAAACAGTGTTGGTAGGGCACTGCTTCCCCCTCCTGAGGCGTCGAACGGTTTGCCAGAATCTCTTCGAGGCCGACCGATAGTCTTTCTCCATGGCCTCACCAAACTCCTCCCAGGCCCGATTTTTTGCCTCCACGACCACCCGGGCTGCAGTCCGCTTGGCCTGCCGGTACCGGTCAGCTGCCTCCGGAGTCCCACAAGCCATCCAGGCCCGATAGGACTCCTTCTTCAGCTTGACGGCATCCCTTACTTCCGGTGTCCACCACCGGGTTCGGGGATTGCCGCCTCGACAGGCACTGGAGACCTTACGGCCACAGCTCCGAGTGGCCGCAGCGACAATGGAGGTGGAGAACATGGTCCACTCGGACTCAATATCTCCAGACTCCCTCGGGATCCGGTCGAAGTTCTGCCGGAGGTGGGAGTTGAAGATCTCTCTGACAGGGGGCTCAGCCAAACGTTCCCAACAGACCCTCACAGTACGTTTGGGTCTGCCGGGTCTGTCCAGCTTCCTCCGCCGCCATCGGATCCAACTCACCACCAGGTGGTGATCAGTTGACAGCTCCGCCCCTCTCTTCACCCGAGTGTCCAAGACATATGGCCGAAGGTCTGATGACACGACCACAAAGTCGATCATCGACCTCCGGCCTAGGGTGTCCTGGTGCCACGTGCACTGATGGACACCCTTTTGCTTGAACATGGTGTTCGTTATGGACAAACCGTGGCTAGCACAGAAATCCAATAACAGAACACCGCTCGGGTTCAGATCAGGGGGGCCGTTCCTCCCAATCACGCCCCTCCAGGTGTCACTGTCACTGCCCACGTGGGCGTTGAAGTCCCCCAGTAGAACGACGGAGTCTCCAGTCGGAGCACTTTCCAGCACCCCTCCCAGAGACTCCAAGAGGGCCGGGTACTCCGCACTGCCATTTGGGCCGTAGGCACAAACGACAGTGAGAGACCTATCCCCGACTCGAAGGCGCAGGGAAGCGACCCTCTCAGCTGGTTAACAATTCAAGGGATGTATAGTTATTGTAAAGATCTCGGGGCACATACACAGATAAGCATTAGATTTAAAAAATGTGTTTATAAATTTGTTTTGATCTGTATCTGCTGTCACATTATCATTCTTTTAGACAAACATCTGCTGATTAGAACCCTGGGATATGTGCTTGGAAAGGGTTATGAAGAGTCTCTGACATGCCATCGTTGGGGTCAGAGATTATTCAATTGCTGGAGGCTAACTACTAATCACTGTTTGCATTTGCATACACTTTCAAAAATACAGATCATTTAAAAAACTAGTGAGCTGCCAACGGATACTGCATTCAAGCGGCAATAATGTACTGCGACAAGCTTAGTAAAAAAAGAAATCTGGGTGAGAAAAAAAACAAACAAACAAACAAACTTATATTTTATACATTTCTGAAAATTATCATAATAGTTCAGTTGGATAAAAAAAAATTTCACCTAATATTAACTTAGCAATATAAACAGTACACACATTTTATTTTCAGGTACTGTAAAGGTGGTCTAGATCGTACCTATCTGACAGTTGCTATTTTGTTTTATAAGTCAGTAAATTGTTATTTTCTTTCTTATACATGGTCCTTTTATTTCTTATGTTGTGATTATTCTATAAATATTTTAATACCTTTTCTATGTAAAGCACTTTGAATTACTATTGTGTACGAAATGTGCTATACAAATAAACTTGCCTTGCCTAAATTATGAAGTGGCCAGCAGCCATATCACCCTGTAGCCCAAGACTGGTTTCCCACTGAAGCTAAGCTGAAGCTAAGATGAAGAACTGGGTGAGAAAAAAAACAAACAAACAAACAAACTTATATTTTATACATTTCTGAAAATTATCATAATAGTTCAGTTGGATAAAAAAAAATGTCACCTAATATTAACTTAGCAATATAAACAGTACACACATTTTATTTTCAGGTACTGTAAAGATGGTCTAGATCGTACCTATCTGACAGTTGCTATTTTGTTTTATAAGTCAGTAAATTGTTATTTTCTTTCTTATACATGGTCCTTTTATTTCTTTTGTTGTGATTATTCTATAAATATTTTAATACCTTTTCTACGTAAAGCACTTTGAATTACTATTGTGTACGAAATGTGCTATACAAATAAACTTGCCTTGCCTAAATTATGAAGTGGCCAGCAGCCATATCACCCTGTAGCCCAAGACTGGTTTCCCACTGAAGCTAAGCAGGGCTGAGCCTGGTTAGTACCTGGATGGGAGACCAACTGGGAAAACTAGGTTGCTGCTGGGAGAGGTGTTAGTGAGGCCAGCAGGGTGCTCACCCTGTGGTCTGTGTGGGTCCTAACACCCCAGTATAGTGATCGGGACACTATACTGTAACAAGCACCGTCCTTCGGATGAGACGTTAAACCGAGGTCCTGACTCTCTGTGGTCATTAAAAATCCCAGGATGTCCTTCGATAAAGAGTAGGCCAAATTTGCCCATTGGCCCCTGTCCATCATGGCCTCCTAATCATCCCCATATATATATATATATATACGATTGGTATCATCCCTCAGTCTCCTCTCCACCAATCAGCTGGTGTGTGGTGGGCGTACTGGCGCAATATGGCTGCCGTCGCATCATCCAGGTGGATGCTGCACATTGGTGGTGGTTGAGGAGATTCCCCCCTTCTATGTAAAGCGCTTTGAGTGCCTAGAAAAGCGCTGTGTAAATGTAACAAATTAATTAAGTGCCGCAAGGCTGCTGTAAGCCCTTTGCTATTTTCAATATACATGCTGATATATAACCCTTGGTTATTTACAAAAGAAAACTGTAAATAAACGATGATGTGGAATTACTAGACCTTCTAAATAAGACTTTGTAACAAACTTTTCAGACAGATCATAACGTTACTTATGTATCTTATCAGGGTGTCTATCATTATCTGGTTGATACTGTGTGCGTCTACACGAGTGATGCGGTAAAAGCATATTGCAGGCTGGATGCTTACACTTACTTTCTTAGCGGAAAGGTTGGGAACATTTGTTCATACATTGACATTTGTCTTGTGTTTGGTGAAGCTGTATCAAACAGTGTCAAAATTATGGTTCGTCGCTAAGGTGCCCGTAGCGGTTAATGGTTTATAATGCACTTGCATGGCTGGGTCAGTCTTTGCAAATAGTAAATAGTAACTGTATGCTAGTAAACTAATTGCTATGTGCCATTAATACTTATATTTCATATGTTTCAAAATGTCTGTGCTTAGGTTAGGTGAAGTTTGTAGACAAATTGTTGTTGAACAGTACGGGTTTGAATGCTCCATCTGAGCCATGGGTATGGTCACCAATAAACAAGGTGCATGCAATTCAATGCTGGCTACCATGCCATTTCTAATGCATAAACCTGTATTACTCATTGTAGATAAAAGTAGTTCCCAATCAGTCACTCACGTTCGACGTTGCATCAATACTGACGTATTGGGCCTTGCCTGGGAACCCAATCACCTTCAAATGGTAACTAAATGAGCCAATGGACATTGGACAGTGAGATTTGCATGCCGAGCCACACTTACCCGGACATACGGGTATAAATACATGCACATGTCTGGGCTGAGATCATGCTGAGAGAGCTATCGTGGATGGTGCCTGATCTCACTGCGAGAGCATGTCCATGTTGGAATTGTGGTCGCGGGCGGCACAAGTCCCCCTCTGCTGTTACCCAGCCCACTGCCGCTTCTCATAGCTGAGCAGCGGGTCTGGTTAACACTTTGGGAGACCTGAGGGTTACAGTGGGAGCTCTTCCGCCGGGCCAGCCCCCACACATCTCCCATTCCTCTAGCATGCTATGTGTCATCGAGCTGCCGATGATGCCGTGGGTCCCTCTCGTGGGGCACCTTGTGTCTCATTTGGTGCTCTGGATGAGGACCAGATGTCAATCGCTGCATCAGAGAGCAGGCTATTGTTCCCTGGAGAGGAAGATGAAGCTGAACTTCCCACCTCCGGGGTATTCGCTGACACTGAATCGGATTCAGAGTTGATAGCCATGCTTGCCCGGGCCGTGTGGGCATCGGGCTCGAGTGGAACCCTCCACCTTGCCCCGAGCACTCGCGGTTAGATTATTTCTTCCTGGGTGCGGCACGCGGTTCACAGTCGCATTCTTCCCCAGGGCGTTTCTTCCCAGAAATGCAATGAGAAGTCGTGGAAAGCACCTTTTACTGCCCAAAGCAGCTCTGTTGCCTCCTCCATTATCACTGCCCTCGATGGCGGAGCCGCCAAGGGTAACGTAGACATTCCACAGTTGGAGCGTGTAGTTGCAGTGCATTTATGCCCACAAAGTGTAGTCACCTGGCGGAATCGTCCACACCTCCCATCCAAGGCCTGTAAGATGACAGCAGCCCTGGCTGCTAAGAGTTACAGTGCCGCTGAACAGGCCGCCTTCACCCTGCATGCCATGGCCATCCTGCAGGTCCATCAGGCAAAAGCTCTCAAAGAGCTGCACAAGATTAGTTCTGAGCAGGGGTTGATGCAAGAACTGCGCACAGCAATGAAATTTACAGCGTGGGCCCTCAGCCTTTGGCTGGATCTGGCTGAGATGAAGGATGCCGACAAAGTTAGTTTTCTCGATGCTCCCATCTCCAAGGCTGGCCTCTTCAGTGACACTGTTGAGAACTTCACCCAGCAGTTCTCATCAGTCCAGGAGCAGACTAAGACCATTATGCACACCCTGCCCCGTTGTGACACCTCCGTCACCAGGGCACTGTGGGCTGTCCCTCAGCCTGCTCTTGCTCTTTTTCAGGATGCTCTGCTTCCCAGGTTAGGCCCCAGCGTGCCTCGCTGCCACCCCAAGGGTACATCTCTGTTGTCCTTCTGGTGCCACTCGAGCCTGCGGTCCTCCTGGGGAAGGATGCATTAGAGCCTGTCCCTCCAGCCATGTTTAATAAAGGTTTTCACAGCCCATACTTCATCGTACCCAAGAGAGAGGGGGGGGGGGGGGGGGTTACAGCCAATCTTGGACCTGCGTGTCCTGAATATGGCACTTCACAAGCCTTCAAGATGCTCATGCAGAAATGCAGAATCATGTGCATTTGCCCCCAGGATTGGTTTGCAGCGATCACACCAGAAACTTCACAGCGTTTAATGAACACCATATTGGCTTATGTTAAAAACTGTAAAGCTTATTTGGATGGTGTATTTGTCTAGCTGGAAAGAACATAAGGACACCCTATTTACTGTTTTTCACGCATTTGCTTAAAGATTCCTTCACATTAAACTGGACTAAGTGTGAATTTGCCAAGGGAACTTATGTATTCGGGAAAGAATACAAACAATCCAAGCATGATCTTTGCCGTTTTTTAGGAATGGCAGTATAGAGCATTTTGCAGAACTTTTCTGACATGGCTCTACCATTAACTAATCTGCTCTGTGCCTCGCAAAAATTCCTGTGGTCTAAAGAGTGCCAACATGTTTTTGAATCTGTAAAAACTTGTGTAGTGCCCCAGTGTTATCTGTACTGGATTACTCACGTCCTTTTAAACTCAATGTTGATGCTAGTGCTACCGGAGCAGTTCTTTTACAAGATGATATTAATGGGGTTGAGCATACTGTAGCGTACTTCTCAAAATTCTCACATCAGTTACACTACAGTGTTATTGCAATAGAAGGACTTGCTCTATTGCTGGCATTACAACATTTTGAAATGTATGTGGGATAAAGTTATATTCCTGTGCATGTCTTTATTGATCACAATCCATTCGTATTTTTGTCTCGAATGCACAATGCGAATCAACAAATTAGGCACTTGAGATTCATTATACAGAGGGGAAGGAAAATGTATTAACATATGCCCATCTCGTTCTCGCTACCCAGCGCCCCACGTAAGCCCAGAATGTTAGTCCTCCGTGTGTCAACGGGATTGGAAGGGACAAAGTTTACCAGGGAGATGGTTGTAGCTGCTGTTCCTTTAACATTTTATTTCACGGGAAGAGTGCTTTGGTTCTCAATTCCTTTTTTTTTTTTTTTGCCATGATAAGTGTTATTAACGCTGGGGAAGCGTACCTAGTCCAATAGAGAGAGACGCTATGGAGGCCACATCCTACCCGTAGGGAGGAATATGTGGAAATACACATATGGACTGGCCCGCAGGGCAGTGCTACATAACTATTGTGGAAGAATATACATAGGGGATTACCAAGGGGAAAATCACAACACATGGGGCATCTAACGCCAGGGAGGGGCTGCCGTGAGATGCATCAGGTCTGAAAACCAGGTCTGGGTGGGCCAGTAAGGTGCAACCGTCAAGACATGCTCCTCGTCCTCCCTGACCTTGCACAGTGGGAAATGCATATTTGCATAGGCCCCGGCGGCAGCTGTGTTCCAATGCATCCAAGAGGGTCCTTGGTCAGGGAGTATAAGAGCTGGCAGTGAGACAACCACGAATTGACTCCTGATTAGCTGGACAGACTGAGGATGGAGTCTCCATTCTCCCAGGAGTGTGAGAGCGTGTTGGCCGCACGATTGAGCTCGTCTGGAATGTAAATGGCGCGGAGCGACCTGAGCTGCAGCTAACGTTAGCAGAAGCGATCAACCTTGGTGGTTGATATACACAGTGATGGACCAACCGGACCAAGTGCAACTGCTAAACTCAAATGTGCTTCCAAGAGAACTGAGATGTAAAGCAACCAATCACAGTTCATTTTGTTTTCCACATCATGTTTAGTGTGAAAATGTAAAGTCGATGTCCAAACAAAACAAAATTGTTTAATAAAGTCGTTATTTTTGTTTGTTTTTGCGCACAAAAGAATTCTCATTGCTTCATAAAATTAAGTTTGAACCACTGGCGTCAAATTATATTAACTATGTTAACTATATTAACAATGTTTTTTCTACCTTTCTGTGCCTTGAAAGTGGTAATTAAATTGCTGTCTGAGGGGTCGAGAACTCTCAGATTTCATAAAAAATATCTTAATTTGTGTTCCGAAGATGAATGAAGGTCTTATGGGTTTGGAACGACATGAGGGTGAGTAATTAAGTTGAATTAGGTTGGATTTTTTTTCAGTGATAAGATACTTAAAAAAAAAATCTTACCGTCCCCAAACCTCTGAACACTTTAAACACTGATGTTCCCTTTCGAGGGAACTCGCACTGCATCGGAACGAAACTTTGGGGATGCTCCCTTAGCATCAGCGAATCTGAAGTCAGAATGACAACTAGGCCAATCCGATTGGCGTGTGTGATGACGTAACCTTGACGGCATACCCGGAAGTATAAAAGGGGATCTGGAACGTAATGTCGGCAGTTATTGCTCTTCAGCATAGCGCTCTCTGTTGAAAACAATTGTCTGTCTATTTACTGTTGTTCTGTCAGAGTGAAAGCAAAAGTGTGTGAATGATGAAGATAAGAGAGTTTAAGCAGTGTGTGCATCCGTGTCCCCGTTACATGTTGGGCTCGGATGCACACCTGCTGTGTGGGTGCAGTGTCTGGGTGTTCAGCATGCTCGGGCGGCTCTCGAGGGTGCCGCTTGCGAGCATTATGTGAAAGCTGACACTCAGGCTGCTCTGCTCTTGGCTGGCCGTGTTCGATGAGGCCGGCCAGCCCCGTGGATCGGTCCCGCATCCGCCGAGGCCGGTCATGGGGCTCACGGATGGACTGTCAGCGGGACTTGGGACTGCTGAAGCATCTTCCCAGTCTTTGTCTGACAGTTCAGATGTTCTCCTTCCCCGTATGGAAGCCCGCGCTGCGGCTTCTTCCCCCGGGGCGGAGGACCCGATGCGTGAGCGGTCTGATTCTGAGGAATTAGACGTGCTCAGCATCGAGGCAGTCGAAGTTATAAGCACTTCTATATATATGCAAGATTCAAGCTCGCGATTGCCGAGGCAGCACACAGGTTATGGGTCTGCAATTAAAGTGAACACACGCGATCGGTGTGCATGGGATACTGGTTGGCTTAACGGCTTGAGCCACGTTGCTGAGGCAACGTGTGGGTTTCGAGTCCGTATAGTACGATAAAACAGTATCGTCTGATGACTATGGCTGCATTTAAGTCTGAGGATTTAAATGAAATATGATCTGACTCTGAGGAGTTAGATATTCAGCCTGTCATTCAGACCATGTTTCACCGTATTGTGTAATACTTTTTGGCTTTTTTCTCGAGGGATGAAAGCCAATTGTATTATGACGGCTTGAACCACGTTGCTGAGGCAACACGGGGTTTATGAGTCCGTATAAATACAAATAAAACAGTGTCGTCTGATGATTACGGCTACATTTAATTCTAAGGAATTAAATTAAATATAATCTGACTTTGAGGAGTTAGATATTCAGCCTATCATTCAGACTATGATTCACCTTATTGTGGCTGCATTTAATTCTGAGGAATTAAATTAAAATATTATCTGACTTTGAGGAGTTAGATGTATTTTTTATTCAGCCTGTCATTCAAATCAGGTTGCATGGGTTTGGTGATTATGATGGCATTTAATTCCGAGTAATTGAGTGTCATGTTATCCGACTTTGATAAGTTGGATACTTTAATTCTGTCACCCAAGCGTGTTTAACTTGTAAACTGGATATTCATCTAAGATGGAGCCCTCCTGAAGTTGATGTCGTTCTCGCCGCCTTGTGGCCTGCGGGACACATCAGTTTCAGGCAATTGCTAATCGCAGTGTCCGCCCTAGTGTTGCGGCCCTGTCGAGCTGCTCCCTTAGATGAGGCCCCTGCTGGCCAGCCACCTCTCCCAGGTAGGAGCGATCGAGGTCACCTCCCCTGTGGAGTTTTCGGGAATCGATGCTGTGCTCCCGCCGTCTAGTACGCTTCGGGCCACATCGTTTCCCCGCGCACGTGCGCTGCACAAGCCACCTCTAGTAAGACTTGCGGGCGGTCCAGCAAACGCGTACGCACACCAAAAATCTTCCTCGATTTCGCCCTGCCGGTTAGCCGCTTCAGGGGGTCGGGGAGGAGGCTCGGTTGACACCCGAGGCCGGCCTCGAGAGGCTGGTTCCCTTCGCAGATTATCTCGGCGCATGGTTATGCCTCCGAATATATCAGCTTGGGGCCTGCAACTGTAGAAAAGGGCATACAGACTGCAGTCCAGTTACCTTCCCCCGAAGTTCAGTGGAGTGGTCTGGATGGCAGTGGTCCCTGGGCAGGTTCGGGCAATGGAACAGGAAGTTCACTCCCTGTTGGTAGGGAGGCCACAGAATGTGCTCCTCCGCCAGACAGGGAGTCCGGGTTCTACAGCCGGTACTTCATAGCTCCTAAGAGGGATGGCGAGTTGCGTCCAACTTTAGACCTGAGGTACTTGAATCGTTCCCTGAGGAGATTCAGATTCAAGATGCTTAGCAATTCCTCCATTGTGATTCAGATCCAGTCTGAGGACTGGTCTGTCACGATAGGTCTGAAGAGGACGCACACTTCCCTGTATCCATCCTTCTGTGTCACAGGAAGTTCCTGAGGTTCGCTTTTGGGGGCAAAGCGTAGCAATATCGGGTTCTTCCAGGCGGCCTAGCCCTTTGAGACTCTACACGCAGTAGCGTGTTGACGCCTTCTCAGAGAACTGTGTTCCTGGGAGTCGTATGGGATTCTCTACGTTGTGGGCACAATTTTCTCCCGCACGTATCGAGTCCATACGGGCGGTGGTCTCTAAAATGAAGCTAGGCCACAGCATCACTGTGAAGCAGTTTAAGGACTGCTGGGGCTCATTGCGGCTGCGTCCAACAGAATATCTCTTGGCTTGCTGCATGAGACCCTTATGTGGCGTTCACACCGGACGCGATTCGCGCGAAGGTGGACGCGTGTACATTTTGAGTTTACTCGCGCGAATCGCGCGTGACATTCACTGCACAACAGATGCGAAATCGCGTCATGGGCGGGGCTTCCGACAGCAGCTCGTCTCGTTGAGAAATGGCTGACATGGGCTGTGTTTACATGTCTTTTTTTTGTTCATATCTACTGTTAATGTGTGACAAAACGTAGTTTTAAGACTTTTTCAGTCGATAATGTAGTTGTTTAAAGCTCAAATCTGTGGTTTATTTACATAAACAGTGCCTATTTGAACATTTTATCTGCCGTTGTCGGAGCTGTGAGCTCCAGCGGACAGCGCGCTCAGCGCACGTGAAAGCCGGCGAGGGCAACCTTTCCTCGGCCAGTCCTTCTGCCGTCTACCGCTGGCTCTGATGTCTCTGTGGTGTGTCTCGAGCTATAATTCGTCTTGTAACGGCCGATCTTTGGTCTCATGGATCTATAATTTGTTCCCTGGCAAATCGTTTAGGCTGAGGGCAAAGATAAGTTTCATTACTTTATATTTGTTTTGGCTATAACTGTACGTTGCAGTTGTAACGTTAGCCGACTAGCACTGACTTTGAATGTTTGACTGCATTGCTTGCTTTATTTCATGTATAGCTTGTTATACATTACTTATACTTTTGTATTATTGATCATACATAAACTTGCATTTAACAAAAAGAGACTGGGTTGTGTTTCATGTCATTTAATGTTGTCACAGTGATAATCATATTGTCTGAACCAGATATTAATATACAGATTTTCTCCTGATTGGTTAACGCGGCGCGAAATATCCGCCAAAGTTCAGATTTTTCAACTTGAGCGTTTCGCGCGAATCGCGCGTTCAAAACGCTCAATTCGCGTCCTTCGCGCCGCCTCAATCGTGCGAATCTCGCCGCCTCATTCGCGCGAATCGCGCCGCAGAATGCCATTTCGCGTCTCTGCATTGACTTAACATGTAAATCACTCGCGCGAATCGCGTCCGGTGTGAACGCACCATTACAGGGCTGGGAATCAAGGGGTTTTCCTCGAGGGGAAAACCATTCTGTATGATCAGGGTAACGCGCAGATGCCTTTGTTCCCTAGTCATATGGAATAAACCTTGGTTTCTGTCCCAAGGGCCAGTGTTGGGAGCGTCCTGTTGCCGGAAATCCGTTTCAACAGACGCCTCCCTCACTGGTTGGGGCACGGTTTGAGGTCGCGCCCTCTTTGCAGACTGACGCATCACATCCTCCTGTGGTCCCAAGGGAAACTGTTGTCCATCAGGGCAATGTATGTCCCGGGGGTCCAAAATCAGGGAGCAGACATCCTGTCGAGGCAGGGGCTGAGGCCCGGGGAGTCTCGACTCCACCCAAAGGTGGTGGAGGCCAAATGCAAGAGGTTCGGCCCAGTGGAAGTGGATTTGTTTGCGTCTCGAGAGACGTCCCACTGCCCACTGTGGTTTTCCCTCACGCATCCAGCCCCGCTGGGGTTGGATGCCATGGTTCAGACGTGGTCGAGGCTGCGTCTGTACGCATTTCCCCCGATTTCTCTGCTCCCGGGAGTCCTGGAGAGGGTCCGGCGACAGGGGGTCAGCCTACTTCTGGTAGCACCCCGTTGGCCGACTCGAGTTTGGTTCTCGGATATCAGAGCTCTGCTAAGCAGGTCAGCCATGGGAGATTCCTCTGAGGAGGGATCTCCTATCTCAGGCAGCGGGTACGATATTTTACCCCCGCCTGGAGATTGGGAACCTGTGGGTCTGGCCCCTGAGGGGACCAGGTACCTAGAGGCTGGCCTATCGGCAGAGGTGATAGAGACCGTACTCAGTTCCAGGGCTCTGTCTACGAGGAGACTGTACAGCCTCAAGTGGAATGTATTTTCCACGTGGTGCAGGGAGCGTGAGGTGCACCCAGTTAACTGCCCAGTGGCTTCAGTGCTGGAGTTCCTCCAAGATCGCTTCTCTGCGGGTCTAACCCCGTCCACACTCAAGGTGTACGTGGCTGCCATTGCGGCTTTCCACACTCCTATGGGTGATGGGCCTCTGGGTAGGCACCAGCTGGTTGTACAGTTCCTCCGTGGGGCTCGGAGGATGAGGCCTGCAGCTCGTTCTAGAGTTCCAACGTGGGACCTGGCAGTGGTTCTCGAAGGCTTGGCTGAGGCCCCCTTCGAGCCATTGGAGTCAGCTGAACCAAAGAACCTGACCCTTCAGGTGGCTTTCCTCCTCGCCATTACCTCTCTCAGGAGAGTGGGAGATCTCCAGGCCTTGGCGGTATCGCCAACCTGCCTGAAGTTTGCCCCGGGAGGAGAAAAGGCCATCTTACACCCTAGGCCGGGTTACGTGCCTAAGGTGCCATCAAGGGTGGTCAGGTCATTGATTCTGCTGGCATTCCATCCTCCGCCTCACGTGACGGCGGAAGAGGGGAGACTTCACCTACTCTGCCCGGTTAGGGCTCTCAGAGTTTTTTTTTTGGCGAAGTCTGCACAGTGGAGGAGATCGCTACAACTTTAGGTGTGTTTTGACTCACCCAGGAAGCGATTGCCTGCGTCTACTCAGACAATCAGTAATTGGATTGTCCAGGCAATTACCATGGCCTACCAGGTGCACAGTTTGCCTTCACCTGTGGCCGTGAGGGCTCATTCCACCAGAGGCATGGCCTCTTCGGTGGCCCTTCTTTCTGGGGTCCCCTTGCAGGATATCTGCGAGGCGGCCGGGTGGGCTACCCCACACACCTTTATCAGGTTTTATAGCCTGGATCTCCCTACGACGCCTGGTGCTAGGGTGCTCCAGTCCTAGTTGTGCCCGGTCTCCGGCTTCACACTAGGGCAGGTGCTACCTTCAGTGTGGCCTAGTGGGTATTCGTTCCCCAAAGTGTCGTTCCGATGCAGTGCGAGTTCCCTCAAAAGGGAACTGCTCGGGTTATGTATATAACCCTTGTTCCCTGAGATAGGGAACGAGCACTGCATCCCGACGCCACACCTCGGCGCGCCTGGAGCGCATGCTTCAGAGCAATTACTGCCGACATTACGTTCCAGATCCCCTTTTATACTTCCGGGTATGCCGTCACGGTTACGTCATCACGCACGCCAATCGGATTGGCCTAGTTGTCATTCTGACTTCAGATTCGCTGATGCTAAGGGAGCATCCCCAAAGTGTTGTTCCGATGCAGTGCTCATTCCCTATCTCAGGGAACACGGGTTATATACATAACCCGAGCAGTTTAACAGTCACAGATTTAACATATTTATGTCATCTTCGTCCACTGGAATATTTTATGCTTGGTAGCCTGACATTTTGTTCGAAATGGGGTCAAACTGTTTAGTTAAAAGAACACACAATCCAGATTTGTACTCCTAAAACAATGTATTGGGTTACTTGCTTCTGGTACCATCATTGGCTGAGGAACACAGGGAAATTGCCAATTGACAAATCATTGCCCAGAGCTGTAGTAAATCAGGCGGAGAAACAGAAGTAAAGCAGGGCCAATGTTGATTAACTCACATAAATGTTCTGCGATCCTTTAAAAAGGCTGAAGTGTAGATAAAGTCATTGAGAATGCTTTCATAAAAGCCCTCTAATGACTTTGTGGTAATCGTCCATGTGGTAAACATCAAAACGTTACACTGTTTGCAATCGAGAGAAAAGGAAAACGAGGCACACACTGAGAGACATAGAAAGAGTGGGAGAACATCGGAGTGAAGTATACTTTTGTTTTCACATGAGAATGAGCTCCGAGCTTCATGTGTAATGGGAGAGAGGGGGAATTGTAAATAATAAGACAGGCTCTGTAGTTGTTTAGAGGGTTGGGCCCCATTGACTGATTATGCTCATTTGCCACTTGTTTGGAACTGCGGCTAAAGTATGTTTAGGGTGTTACTGATTTCTAAGCAGCTGCAAGAGGTCATGTCCTGAACAGCTTACGCAAGATGTATTCATAAATCATAATTTTTAAAATATGATACGCACATTCAATCATTTTAGATACATGAAAGCACTGTGAAGTGTGAAATACACTTTTTGATATTGGATCAAAATGATATGTTTTAAAATGTAATTTATACCCATGTTGGCAAAGCTGAAATTTCAGCAGCCATTACTCCAGTCTTCAGTGTCACATGATTCTTCAGAAATCAATTTATTATGCTGGTTTTGGTGCTCAAGAAACATTTCTTATTATAATTAATTTAGAAAATGATTGCGCTGTTTAATACTTTTATGGAAACTGATAATGTTTTCAGGATTCTTTAATTAAAAAGTAAAAAAAAAACAGCATTTATTTGAAATATACATCAGGCAGCTTACATATTCAAGACATATTTGCATGTATATACTGTATATATAATTTATCTTATATATACAATTTTTTTTTAATAAAAAATATAAAAAAATTCTTAAATATATACATGCATGTGTGTGTGTTTATATATAAATATAATTATACACAGTACACACACATATATTTCGTAAACACAAACTTTTATTTTGGATGCAATTAATCAAAAAAAAAAAATTCCCCAGCACTAATAAATATATAATTTTGACTCCAAACCTTTTAACGGTGGTGTACTCCATCAACAACACAACATAACATGCTATAAAAAGCTCCAGGTTCTACTAGTTTCATCAATTCTTTTTTATAATATCTGACACTTGATACAAAAGCCCGTCTTTATAGATCACATGGATGCAATTATTGAATTAAAACTAAAACTTCCCCTTGAGTGATTCTGCTGATCACTCAGGTTTGGCCAGCTGTGTTGATATTGTATCTCACATGCTATTTCTATAATTGTTTGCAGATGCTTTGAGTCGACCTGCTCTCGGTGAGGTGATGTTTAAGGAGCACATAAGAATGCTCAGTAGATTTTGAGGGTGATTTAACTTTTTTTGTTTTGTTTGGAGCTTAGCAGTGAGATGGGAACTCAAAATGCTCCGTTAAAATGTTGTTCAGGGTCAGTGGCTAATATTCTGCAAGTAGACATTTATTTACAGTCTCCATTCAAGCTTCCAAGAAATCATAAAAAGGCTAGTTTTGGTTCCCATACATAAGAAGGGAGTCCCGAAACCCCAAACCAACAGTTTTCAAACTGGGTCCTGTGAACAACTATCAGTTGGTTACAGCTAATTAGTCTTACTTTTCAGATAAAAAAATTGTTAACTGACTTAACTGTATTTATGATCAGTGTAAAAGAAACAAAAAGAAACTAAAAGATGACTAACTAGTCCACATGAGTTACAGATTTGAATCAGCAGTGTTGGAGTAACGCGCTGCAAAGTAATTCCACTACTTTTAGTACACATGTAACACATTTTTTTTAATCAAAAAACGCAATTACAATTTCAGTACTGTTCATATTTACATTTAAAAAGCAGACATAAAAGTAACTTAAAAGTTACTTTCCCTAGTAACTAATTACTTTTGATATACAGTAATTGGTAAAGTCATTCAATTACTCTTAAAACAAGTAATTAGTAACATTACTTGTTTTAAGAAATTACAAATTTTCAGTAACTTTCCCAACACTGTGAATCAGTCTGACTGTTTCACTGAATTGACACACCAAATCTGTCAGGACAACTCCTCAACAAACTTACACTTAATGTACTTATACTTAACTGTATGACTTCTACTTAATCAACTGCAAGTTCCATTGCAATAGGATCATGACTGGAGAATAGCAGCCCTTACCTGATGTGCCACCAAGAAAACAACATATTCTCTCTTTATTTGTGTACTGTAGTTCAAATTGCTCACAAAGTTAATGCTTGTTCTGATAGAAAGGTGTCAGAATACACAGTGCATCGCAGTTTGTTGCGTATAGCCGTAGACCAGTTAGGGTGCCCATGCTGACCAACAGGTGTTGAAATCGTTTTGAAACGATACCGCTATCATTCTTGTGCTAGCCTTAAAAAAAGTGAATCTGTGAGAATGGTGACGGCATGCATGTAAGCATTACATGTCTAGTCCACAGGTAAGCACGTTTGAATACGAATGTGCACAGGCACATTTTTCTTTTACAAAAAGACTGCTAAATTAATTGTTGGCTGGTATGCATAATAAAGCCTTTTTAGTCGCCTGCTTAATATTTTTATGGAAACCATAACATTGCATTATTTTCTGGACTCTGATGAATGCAAAGATGTAAAGAACAGTATTTATCTGAAATAGATATTTCTCTAAATGCAATGCAATGTAAAATAATTTACTGCCACTTTTGAAGAATTCAACGCATCCTTTCTGAATATAAGTATTAAGATAATAATAATAAAAAAAAAGATTCCAAGTATGTTTTGCTGTAGGACTGTGTGTCGGATCAGGTGGTAATTATTCCAGGAGCTCCCTAGGGTAAAGTCCTGGCTCCCTTCCTGTTAACACTTCATACAGCCAACATGAAATACAACACTTGGTCATGTCACGTACAGACATACTCTGTATGAATACTCTATGATACTTTGATTGTTGGATGTGTGAGAGAAGGCATAGTACAGATTAATCACTAGTGTCTGTCTTTGTGGACTGGTGTGAGCAGAATCCTCTTGAGCTCAATATGGAAGAAAACAAAGAAGATAGCTCTGGATTTTAATAGGAAGGGGAAACCTTCCACCCCAGTTTCCATCTGTTGGGAGAATGTTGACACAGTGGATTCCTCTAAATACGTGGGAATGTACCTGAACTGCAAGGATGACTGGTCAAATAACATCCAGAACATATACAAGGAAGGTCTTAGTCGGTCATTCAGCATATTTAGAACAACGAGAATTCAGTCTACAGTTGTTAAACTTAACAGAGTTTATTTGCAGTTTTGAGCAAACGGGAAGACAGGTGAGTAAACGGATAAATCTTGAATATGGAGAGAGTGAATAATGCCTTTTCTTACAGATGCAGGAGATTGTGGATGTGAAGAGGGATGAATGGAGAAGTGCACACACCTCATTGTGATGGCGGGGAGTAGAATCGCAAACTTCTTTTCACAAGGAAATATAGAAGAAGACACGTAGGGAGGGAGCATATGCTGGAGAATATCGCTGATGCTGGAGTACAGATAAGCATCTCACTTTATAAGAACGACGAAGACGAGGTGTGCGCTTATATTACAGTCCTGATGAGTGTGTAGACATGTTGCAGGTGCGTGTGAGCAGTACTCAGGCAAGGGTGTGCCATGTGATTGGTTGGTGTTGGAACCTAGAAAATTGTGACAACGGTAGCAAGTAACATTTTTATGCAGTGGAGTGCTGTTATATAATATAGGATAGAGAATTGCTGAGGTCTGTCTTGGGAGAGTATATAGCTCACTGAAGGTGGTGGTTAAGAGGAGGGTGCGTTGCAAACTTTATGGAAACTTCCAAACAATATTGATACATCCATAACAAGAGCAATTGCAGTTCTTGAATTACCACTGACAGACAGAAAATCATTCCTGCCCACTGCCATTAGTCTAGTACAGTTTATCACTGTACTAATGTGACTATACTTGCATTACAACCACTTCCCTTAAGCTGCACTACATATATGCACACATACATACGGTACACAAGTTTGTCTTAAGATGTTTTTGAAAGCAGTATCTTATGCTCACCAAAGCTGCATTTATTTGATCAAAAATACAGTAAAATAGTAATATTATATATTATTTAAAATAAGTGTTTTCTATTTAATATATTTTAAAATGTAATTTATTCCTGTGATGAAAAAGCAAAATTTTCAGCATCCTTACTCCAGTCTTCAGTTCACATGGGGCTTCAGAAATCATAATATGCTGATTTGGTGCTCAGTAACATTTCTTAATATTATCAATGTTGAAAATGACTGTTGAGAATGTTTTGATGAATAGAAAGTTCAAAAGAACAGCATTTATTTGAAATATAAATATTTTGTAACATTACAAATGTCTTTCACTTTTGATCAATTTAATGCATCCTTGATGAATAAAAGTTTACACAGGCCTATTTGTTTATTTATATTTTTATCATTGTGGTTTTTGAGTACCCAGTCCTTTTAGTGAACTTTTTAACTTTAATTTACGCTATTATACCGTGGTTTTGTATGTACTGTATTATGTGTAAAGCATGTGAAATTTCCTTGCAGGGATTTATAATCAATCAATCAATAAATCCCCATGGACTCATTGGACAGTCTGTAAATTATATATCTTTGTGGATGTTACTGTAAACAATACACTCTGGCTTTGTTTTTGTGTGTGTTTTTACTTTGTGTTGTCTTCAACAACTGGACAAAATCAAGTAATCTAGTCTCTGATTTATTTATCTGCAAAATAAATAAAGCATCTGCTGGCACAGAAAGAGTGATGTGTTTCGTTGCTTTGCTAGTTTATGTTTCACCTTTCTAATAATTCATTCCTTCTCTCTAGACTGTTTTGAATTTTCACTACAAACAAATGAAAGGCTTGTGTTTTCCAAACTTTTCGAATTTTTGGCAAACATGTGACTGATGTCTCTGCTAAATAGAAATTTAGAAAGAGTTTCCTGGAGGATGAGCAGTTATTAAGTCCAAGACGTCCCCCAAAGGTTTATTTAAGAGCTTACGCAGCAAGCATGCCCCAGATATAGACGTGCGCTAAGACCTTATCGCTTCTTGCAATGAGCATGTCTGACAAAAGGCAGATTAGGCGAGGGGTTCTTCAGGAATGTGTCTCAAGCCTCACTGACTTTTCTTAGCTCTTACAATATAGAGAGTTTGAGTTTGGCCATCAACACAACATGAAAGCTACAATTCATGACAGAGCATAGTATGTCTTTTATTTAAATTTTGTATGGACAGACACACAGTGCTAACAATGAAGTTGTCTCACTTGATAATGTCCACCTATTGACTATAGGGCATCTAGCTGACCTAAAATCAAGTTTGAGTAGACAAGAAAAAGTCTTGTTTTTATGTTTGAAGTATGTCTGTTGAAGTTATTTTTCTACATTATATCATTTAATTAAACCACAAATCATTTTCAAGGATTTGAAATGCATAAAAGTACATGTACAACAAGCTTGACAAAAGGAAATAAACCATCATCTAAAATGATCTAACTTAGCAGCTCATCAAAAGTTTTTTAAACGTTCTTGTTTAAAAAGTGCTTCTTTTAAATGCAGGAGCATAATCTAGAGCATAACTGTCTGTGCCGTCGAACAGATAATAGGAACACTTCTCATGACCTTAGACCTTCTGGTGTCACAGTAAAAAGACTAATGTGAACAGTTTTCCAGATCATTCATAAATCATCCCTACAAAAGGAGGTTGATTGGACAAAGTGATGATGGTGGAGACTGCTAAAGTAACGAATACTTTTTGTAACTTTCAGTTTTCTTCTTAAAGGGTTAGTTCACCCAAATATTAAAACTCTGTCATTAATTACTCACCCTCATGTCATTCCAAACCTGTAAGACCTTCGTTCATCTTCGAAACACAAATTAAGATATTTTTGATGAAATCCGAGAGCTCTTTGACCCCTCCATAGACAGCAACGTAATTAACACTTTCAAGGCCAAGAAAGGTAGTAAAGTGACTACACAGTGACTCCAGTGGTTCAACCTTAATTTTATGAAGTGATGAGAATACTTTTTGTGTGCAAAAACAAACAAAAAGACTTTATGGCAGCCGATGTTGTTCAACGCATGAGTGGGAGCTGCACTGTATTGTAAACTGCATAGGAGACTGGCACAGGCTAGAATGAAATAGTTGAATAAAGTCATTATTTTTGTTTGTTTTTGCACACAAAAAGTATTCTCGTCGCTTCAGTAAATTAAGGTTGAACCATTGGAGTCACATGGACTATTTTAACAATGTTTTTTATACATTTCTAGACCTTGAAAGTCTTAATTACATTGCTGTCTATGGAGGGGTAGAAGAGCTCTCGGATTTCATCAAAAATATCTTAATTTGTGTTTCGAAGATGAACGAATGTCTTATGGGTTTGGAATGACATGAGGGTGAGTAATTCATGACAGAATTTAAATTTTTGGGTGAACTGTCCCTTTAAGTGTAAATAATTATCTGCTGTCCACAGATGCAGATGCCTGGGTAGTATAATTAAAGGAATAGTTCCCACAAAAAAAATAAAATTTCATCGTAATTCACTCACTTTCATGTTGCTCCATGTTTTTAATTTATTTTTATTTTTTCTTTGTCGCAAAACCAGGGAGGGATGTTAAACAAAATATTGCATGGAAAAAGGGTGCTCAGATAGTAATTGATGCAATTTTTTTATATTTTTTATACATTTTATATTTTTTTCAAACTCCAAAAAGAGCAAAAAAGCCCTTTTGAAGTAACACAAAAGTAATCCATCAGTGAAAGTGGTTAGCTGCAATTCTAAGCTATTTCTATCTGATCTAACCTTATCATTTATTTGATATAAATAGCCTTCAGAACGTATTCCTCTTTGGAAGACATAGGATAAGTTTATGTGAGAAAAATACTTTGGGCCCTATTTTAACGATCTGAAACGCAAGTGTCAAAACGCGAAGCGCAAGTAACTTTGTGGGCGGGTCTCGGCGCTGTTGCTATTTTCCCGGCGGGATAAATTCTCTTGCGCCCGGCGCAAATCTAAAATGGGTTGGTCTGAAGTAGCTTCATTATTCATAGGTGTGGTTTGGGCGTAACGTGAATAAACCAATCAGAGCGTCATCCAACATTCCCTGTAAAAGCAGGTGCGCAAGTTCCATTATGGATTGCTATTATTATGGCGTATTTACCAGGCGCACGCCAGGAGCGGTTCACAGCCGAGGAGACTGATGTTCTTGTAAGAGCAGTGAAAGACAGAGAAGTGAAGTTGTAATGTTGTACATTATGGTAAAGGTGATTTCACAGTCTTTTTTTTTTTCAGTCTTTCAGTTTTTTCAGTTTTTCAGTCGATTTTTGTTCCTGGTTCTTGACGGACAAACCAATTTGTCAGATGTCCTTATATACATATATGTCTTGCCACTATTGGGCAAACAGGTCTTATCCTTAATTATTACAATTAGCCTGAATCATTTGTAAGCTAGATTTATGCCTATTTTTTCACATCTTCGTGGCACACCACAATGATTTCCGTCATATGACGGATGAAGATGAAGATATCTCATGTGTTAATATTTTTTTAGTGTAACAATTTATGATTTGCAAAAATAACTTGCATCTGTGTAGATTACATGAGCAAAGTGTATGCGCGTTGTGCACGCTATACATTATGGTCAAGCATGCGCCCTTAAAATAGCATAATGAACAACGCGCAACGCGCCACTGACTTTAGACTAGGTTTTTTCTGGTCAGTGGCGCAATTGTTTAATGGAACAGCAAAATAGCACCAGGGATTGTTTGCGCCGGAACACGCCTCCTTTTTTGCGCTGAACCGCCCAGGGAGCGCAAGTGCATTCACTAGTTTAGCGACGTGCTTCTGTGGAGGGAAAAGCGCGCTTTGCGCGGGTGCAAAATAGGAATGACACATGCGTCGGTGTACAAAGTCAATTGCGCTGGGTGCAAGATAGGGCCCTTTAAGTCTTTGGGCCCTATCTTGCACCCAGCGCAATTGACTTTGTCTTGTGACATGCTATTTTGCTGTTCCATTAAACAATTGCGCCACTGGCCAGAAAAAAACTAGTCTAAAGTCAGTGGCGCGTTGCGCGTTGTTCATTATGCTATTTTAAGGGCGCATGCTTGACCATAATGTATAGCGTGCACAACGCGCATACACTTTGCTCATGTAATCTACACAGATGCAACAGTTATTTTTGCAAATCATAAATTGTTACACTAAAAAAATATTAACACATGAGATGACGGAAATCATTGTGGTGTGCCACGAAGATGTGAAAAAATAGGCATAAATCTAGCTTACAAATGATTCAGGCTAATTGTAATAATTAAGGATAAGACCTGTTTGCCCAATAGTGGCAAGACATATATGTATATAAGGACATCTGACAAATTGGTTTGTCCGTCAAGAACCAGGAAAAAAAATCGACTGAAAAACTGAAAAAACTGAAAGACTGAAAAAAAAAAAAAAAAGACTGTGAAATCACCTTTACCATAATGTACAACATTACAACTTCACTTCTCTGTCTTTCACTGCTCTTACTAGAACATCAGTCTCCTCGGCTGTGAACCGCTCCTGGCGTGCGCCTGGTAAATACGCCATAATAATAGCAATCCATTATGGAACTTGCGCACCTGCTTTTAAAGGGAATGTTGGATGACGCTCGGATTGGTTTATTCACGTTACGCCCAAACCACACCTATGAATAATGAAGCTACTTCAGACCAACCCATTTTAGATTTGCGCCGGGCGCAAGAGCCATTTATCCCGCCGGGAAAATAGCAACAGCGCCGAGACCCGCCCACAAAGTTACTTGCGCTTCGCGTTTTTACACTTGCGTTTCAGATCGTTAAAATAGGGCCCATAATGTTGAAAAAAAAAAAAGCCATAAAATGTGCTTAACGAATTCACTTAACGGAATTACTTGACGCAAATGGAATGGCAGAGATGAAGGTAATGAGTAATATACTATATGACCCATTATACTATTCTAATTCTCTTCAGTACCACAATACAAACTATTCTGTGCTGGTTCTTCAGTCCACCATCACCATACTCCCTGTGTCAGCATGTCTATCACAGTCACCACATGAGAAAATCAAATTGGCCTTCTTTCCCAATCTTTCTTCCCCTCTCTCTCCATCTCTCTCTCTCTCTCTCTCTCTCTTTTGTTTTTGGTGCAAGTGCCCCAGTTATGAAACCACGTACATCCCACTCAGTCAGAGGTTTGAGCTCCTGCTCCCTCCCACAGGGTATGTACCAATATGCACGGAGCACATTTTCACAGATGCCATCAGAGAACAAGCATATGAATTACCAGGCAGCCTGCCATCTTTGAGTTCAGACAGAATGCCATTAATACCAGATGAAGAGCCCAAACAACAACAGCACAACAACATGAAAGCCCAAAACAACTGGGACCAGGTAAAGGTTTCATCATTTTATATATTAATGTCTTGATTAACAAAGACTCCAAACTCAACTCTCTCTCTCACACACACACATACTCTCTCTCTCTCCCTTTCCCCCAAAAGTTGTGACACCATTGAAACTACCGGCAGACTTGAGGGACTCTGTGAAAAAGGATCCTGTCAGCAAATCACGTTACAATTAATAAAATATATGCCACTGTTGACCATGACTTATTCAAGAGCTATTATAAATTCATGCCTACAATTAAAGAAAACACAATCGTTTTAAAATTGAATGGCAATAAATATTAGTATTACCCAATTAAGTCACAATTAATACTAAGCAGGCTGATTAGCTGCAAATGAACACTTCAATTAAAAGATGCACGTACAAATGGAATGAAAGGGGGAATTAAACTGCCCATAGCATCTGGCCATGTGGAAACGTGATGAGAATATGAGCTAGATGGTCAAAGGAGAACTATAGAGGCATCATATGATGTCTTTGTGAAGATTTTTAAAAGTCTTTAACAATATTGTTTTAGTCTCTGTACATTGTTAATCAGGACAGACGGAGTACTGCTGATAAGTCAAAGTGAGAATGTTACGTTTATAATCTGAGGGTTATAATTTCTGAGGGTAACAATATAGTGTGACAACATAGATATAATTCTCTCCTCAGGTACATCAGATATGTAGGCCAGAAATTAAATATGTAATGTAATGTAATGTAATGTAATGTAATATAATAATGATACATGTAAAAAAAGATTCGGTTAGTATTTTTTAATGAAAAAAAATATATATTCAGCAAGGATGCATTGATCAATTGATCAAAAGTGACTGAAAAGACTTTCACATTACAACATTTTTATTCATCAAAGAATCCTGAAAATATCACTGTTTCCACAGAAATATTAAGCAGCACAACCATTTTCAACTGTGTTAACAATAATGATTATGATGATGAAAAAGCACCAAATCAGCATATTAATTCTTGAGCACCAAATCAGCATATTAGAATAATTTCTGGAGGATCATGTGACACTGAAGACCAGAGTAACAGCTGCTGAAAATTCAGCTTTACATTAAAATGTATTAAAGGGTTAGTTCACCCAAAAATGAAAATTAGCCCATGATTTACTCACCCTCAAGTCATCCTAGGTGTATATGACATTCTTCTTTCAGACAAATAAAATGATATGAAAAAAAAAAACAAGCTTTATAATGGCAGTGTTTGTTGTTCTGTTTTTGAAGTCCATAAAAGTGCATCTATCCATCATATAACTGCTCCACACGGCTCCGGGGGGTTAATAAAGGCCTTCTGAAGCGAATCGATGAGTTTGTATAAAAAAAATATCCATATTTAAAACTTTATAAAGCAAAGTTCTGGCCGATCGACTTCCGTATTCAACTTACGGAAAAAGTGTTGAAAAGTGCCTCTGCCAAAAGTTACATCTGACGACATTGCACACCAGTTACGCTCGTCAGACATAGCGTAAGCATTTTGAACTGCGAGAGGCACTTTAAGTTTAAGTTTAGTGGAATACGGAAGGCGATCGGCCGGAACTTTGTTTTTTTCTTACACAAACGCATCGATTCGCTCCAGAAGGCCTTTACTAACCCCCCGGAGCCGTGTGGAGCAGTTATATGATGTACTTTTATGGACTTCAAAAACAGAACAACAATCACTGCCATTAAAAAGCTTGGATTAGCCAGGACTTTTTTAATATAACTCTGATTGTGTTTGTCTGAAAGAAGAATGTCACGTACACCTAGGATGACTTAAGGGTGAGTAAATGATGGGCTAATTTAGGGCTGCTCGATTATGGAAAAAATCATAATCACGATTATTTTGGTCAATATTGAAATCACGATTATGTAACACGATTATTTCACATGACTTTGGGAATGTGTTGTATTTATTAAAAATACACCTTTCAACAATTCAATTGAAATTGTAACATTTGTTGTACTTTTTGAACTATTAAAATAAATAATATAACATATATTCAAATCAAAGTATAAAAGTATTCATGTAAAAATGATAATCACAAATAAATAAGATCAACAATATGGTTCGGCTAGATATGCTTTTCAGGTACGTCTAACATTAGTTTTCAGGTACAGAAATGTCTCAAATGTAAAATAACATTGCATATTTGAGTGCATAAATTAAAGATGAATCCTATTAAACTTACAAAAGCTATTCAATCCGGATCGGATATGCGTCGTCTTTATCGACTGTATAAAGTTCACTTAAGGCATATTCAGACTATGTCTGCTAGGATACTCATCAAGATGGACATGTTGACATACGTTTTGTGTGAGTTTGTCCGTTCAAGAGCAAGACTTGAAAGAGAACTCAGTATTTGCGCGCTGAGAGACGTGTGCGCGCTCTCGGATGAGCGCACAGAGATACATTTCCTCACAGCGCGCGCGGCTTCTCATTCGTGTCTTCTGTCACTAAACCCGGGTGATGACGGTGAAAACGACTGGTCATATTCAAACATACGGCAGCACTCGCATGCATTGAACAAAGTTTACAAAGAGAGAATTATTTGAAAAATATGAGGGGAAAAAGGACGTTTACACGGCACCCCTGCTCTCGTCAGTTTTTGTTTCTTTATTAGATTGTCATAGGTCACTCTGTTTAATTTTCAAGTGGTTAAACAAATTCGTGGTGTTCCCTTGCGTTGCAGCCACTACCATGTAGCAAATCTTGCACGTAGCATGTTTCTGCTCGTCGTCTGATTCCTCGAAGCCAAACTGTTCCCAGACAACGGAGTTGGTTTAGCCTTTTTTGCTCACCAAACGCTGCTGTAACTGCCCTCCTTCTGCCATCTTTACTCGCGCAGAGTTTTTAAATTCCAGCGGATGATATGCACACGAGACTCCCGATCTGAGAAAGTTTGTGGCTTCGGGAGGGGCGGATGAGCGCATGCGCGTTTCATTCAGAACGCAAGGCAAAATAATCGTTTTTTCTCGATTGTACTATTTTGGTGATCGTTGGGAGGCAAAATCGAAATCGAAATCGAAATTCGATTAATTGCACAGCCCTAGGCTAATTTTCATTTTTGGGTGAACTAACCCTTTAAAATAGCAAACAAAATTGTATTAATTGGTAATATCAGAGTGTATTTTTGATCAAATAAATCCAGCCATGGTGTGCATAAGAGACGTATTATGCTTAAAGCTCGGACATCAGCTAAAATCTTCAGTTTTAAAAGTCTTTGACAGGGAGTGATGAACATAATATACCAGCTGATTGCAATACATATTAACATATTTGAAAGAATGAACGTGTTTTGTTAATAATTTTTTACCAGTGGAACAGCCTGCATGATGTCAGATAGGTTCAATCTCAAATCTCAAGACAATTTGATAAAGCTTCTGTAATGAGGAGGCATTAGGCATATATAAAACATCACTATAGCCCAGTGAGTTTTAATGATATTCAGGTCAGTGTTTTATTAGAAACAAGTACAGCTGCTGTTTGCAGTACTGATAGCAGCCTTCCTGCACTTAGACCCCATATTGATAATGGCCCATTTTACTAGGCATCGTATCGGTTGCATAATGGACATTGATGTAGTCAGCCAGGAACTTTGCTTTAGATGAGCTTGATGTTCCATTCGACCTTCTTAAAGAAAGCTTATCATGCTGCCAGAGCTCATAATGAAAAAGAATCCAAAATAGCTCCAATTTATGTAAGGCTGGTAAGGCAGACTTGAACCCAAGGCTTATGTGGGCTTTTATGTTCACATGAGCAATCACGTTTCCCCTGAGTCTGACCACCCACATTGTGATATTTCAGGCATAGAAAGTTCAAGGCATATTTGGCTCTCGATCCCAACACCGTCCCCCACACCCCCTCCCGCATATCAGTCAGTATCGCATCTAAAGCAAAGGACTCGTAGGTGAGTTTGTCAGATGCAAATATCGCAGCCGATCATTTGGGAGAAGGTTATGACATGGTGGCAGGGGTTCTGTCAGGGCGAGAGAAAGAAAGCGACAAAGATCGAGGGAGAGAAAGAAGGCAAACCTCAGGAGAGGATTTGTAATTCCTCCTGATGCTTCCCAAGCTTCGGCTGACTGTTGACAGTCAGGCAGGCTGTGCCTCACCGAGCGCTGGTGTTTCCTTTGGGGCCCCCCTCCCGGCCGAGGGGGGAGGTGGAGAATTGCAATCCCACCCCGTCAAAGTGCTCTCTCTTAAACACTCACGTACACACACACACACATAGAGCAACTCTCCACAGGAAAAGCAGGAGACAGAATGCGCAGCCCCTTCACAGCAGCTTTGGTGCGTCGTGGCGTCCAAATGGGATCTTGCTACACTTTGATAGTTGGTTAATTACTCATATGATACCACACAGATGTCTGGGGGGCTCTAGCCGAATATTCGTCTCACTAACTCACAGACTGACTGACTGACGGGATCCTGGGGAAGGCAGACATTTAAGGAGCGGTAGGTGAAAAACCAGGAGGCATTTATAATTCATAAGTGTAACAGTTTACGTGCCGTTAAGGATCCCTTTAGTGCCTAGCTGATGCTAAACTGAGATGCTACTTGAAGGGCTGTCTACTAAATAGTTCCTTGTGTACCAGGTGGTGGCAGGGACTTTGAACAGGAAACACATCTTGGCTCAGAAGTGTTCCTTTGCTGTCAAGATAATGAAAGGGGGTTTCGAATGATTCCAAACAAGATGAGAGTTGATTAACTTTTCTCACTTGTGATTGTTGTGTACGTATAGGCTACATCTGTTATGGATAAAATCATATAACTTATTTGAAAGAGATTCAAATCATTTCTTTTTTGTTTAAATAAAGGTAGCACTTTATTTAACAGTCCTGTTGCCCATGTATATACTATGTAATTATCACAATAACCTTGAACATAACCTTAACACCTGTAGCTACTTTTTATTACCCAGTATTTTCATGGGCAAGTACACTAAGCTTTACAGACATTTTAATGCTCTTTTCGAACAGCATATGTGATGGAATCTATATTGCTGCACTGTAATGTCAAAATATGAAGTTATTTGGTAACACTTCATGATATGGTCCTATTAGTTAACGTTAGTTAATGCATTAACTAACAATAGGAAATACATTTGTTACAATATTTATTAATCTTTGTTAATGTTAGTTAATAAAAATACAACTTTTAATGTTAAGTTCATGTTAGATCAGGTCCGTTAAATAAAATGAACAAATACAACTTTTCATTTTTATAATGTAGAAATGGTAAATGTTGAAATCAACATTAACTAAGATTAATAAATGCTTTAGAAATATTGTTAGTTTATGTTACCTAATGTATTAACCTTATTGTAAAGTGTTAACAAAAAGGTATCTGATACGAAACGGTATTGATATGATATGAATTGTTATTAAGCTAATGTGTTTGAACATTTCCTATTGTGAAATTCCAAAAGACATCTTTTTCATGTTTAAGTTTGGGAAGCTACCCTAATGAAAGCCAAACGCAAACCAGAGTGGAAATGTGTGTTGAGGAAACCAAAGTGATGAAAGTCATGCAACGGGTGCATTTTTAAAATTACAAATGAAAAAACAAAAGCTTGGTGCTGTGCCACTAGCACCATGCCAACACTGATGGGTACTTGCCGGGGATGACAGGAAAGGCAACGTCTCGTCCCCATAGCGTGACAGTAACTCGTGCTGGCACTCTCCATCTGTGCTCCTCCGCTAAATCCCTTTTGAAGTTGTGTTGAAGTTTTGCGCATCTAGTGTTATACTTTTAAGTAATTCTCTTTGATTTTGTTTTATTCTGAGGCCTGAATAGTATGTATCTTTATTTTGTGTGTGCGAGCTGTGACAAACTGAACTCCAACTTGCTTTACAACATTATGTGTTTTTGATGTCTGTCCTGTTGTTGTTTTTTCCCGCAGCTGCGCTAAATAGCTGTAATCAGGATCTTATCAACTTATCTGGAAATCAAAAAGCGAACTGCGTTCTGCAATGGGCATTACGACACTACAATTGGTTTTGCTAATGGCCGTCCTGGCCACTGGTGGAATATGTCAGATAAATGGAACAGAGGAAGCCCAGGACACTTTCTTTCAAATCTCGACTACCTCCAAAACCAATGTGCATAACAGTCTCCAGCCCACCACCAAAAAAGCCCTTTTGGATAACAATACCAGAGTTAAGGGGCCTCCACCCTGCAAGGATCCCACTTCTATCAAGCTATATTTTAAGTATATTAACACAATTATTTCCTGTGCCGTGTTTGTGGTGGGAATGGTGGGTAACGCCACCTTGCTGAGGATTATTTATCAAAACAAGTGCATGAGGAATGGACCCAATGCCCTCATCGCCAGCCTGGCTCTTGGAGACCTCATCTACATCACCATAGTCATCCCTATTAATGTCTACAAGGTAGGCACCTTTGTTTCTTCATTATTTTAAATTGGTAGCAAACGTGACATCTTGTTTTTCTCAAAAGGATTCTTCACAAACCAGGCAGAAAGTCTACACTCTTAAAAAATAAAGGTTCTTGAACCTTCATGGAACCTTTCCATTGTACAAAAGGTTCTTTAAAGTGGAATAAGTTTCTTATAATGTTCTTCACATTAAGACAAAAAATATATATATTCTTTTAAGAAATGTTCACTGAAAGATTCTTTGAGGAATCAAAAAAACTGTTTTTCCATGGCATCTCTGTGAAAACCCTCTTTTAGAAACTTTATTTTTAAGAGTGTATAAAGTACAATACAAAAGAGAGTACTTGAGCACAGGAAGGGAGAATGAGCTGGCAGAGGAAGTTGGGAGGGTGCTTAGATGCACAGGGCAAGGGCCCTAAACAATTATACGGTCATTCAGAGTTTATCTCCAGGGCCGTCCTATTACGGTTACTGAGGCTTTTGTGATGAGTGCAGCTGGGATATGGCCTGATAAAATAAACAGGGGATTGAAGGGCCATCATCCAAATGAACAGCCCTGTTTTGACTAGTGCTTCATCACTAGCCAAAGTCTCTTGTCTGATTCTTCGCTCATCAGTGAACACAGTACTTGACAGTGAACAGAGGCCTCTAGCAGATTGGCCAGTAATGTGATGCTCTAAATAAAAAAAAAAATACATTAATAGTGCAGTGTGCAGTATTTATGAGGATCTATTGACAGAAATGCAATATAATATACATAACTATGTTTTCAGTGGTGTATAAAGACCTTACATAATGAACCGTTATGTTTTTATAACCTTAGAATGAGCCATTTCTATCTACATACACCGCGGGTCCCCTTACAGTGAAGTCACTATTTTGCGCCGTTATCTTTGTCCTGTGTCAGCCACTGTAGTATCGAAAGGGAGGGGTGAGCGGTTGCCGCTAAAATGTACACAGTGCACCTTTAAAAGAGCAACTCTGACATACAATGACCTTTTCAATGTATATATATATATATATATATATATATATATATATATATATATATATATATATATATATATATATATATATATATATATATATATATATATATATATATATATATATATATATATATATATATATATATATATATATATATATATATATATATATATATATATATATATATATATATATATATATATATACACACATACATAGGCTACACACATATACATTCACACACATTTATTTTTTTTTTGGTGCAGAAAAAAGGGAAATGATATCATAGAGAGGATCCCTACAAACCCTCATGACTGTGACATGGTCAATATTTGTTCTAAAACATTTGACCTTGACAATGTACAGTTAGTTCAGGTTGTAAAATAGCATGTGGTGTGACCCACAAAAAATTTACTTAAAAATGTACGTAGAAAAATATATTATTTATTTATTTATTATACTTATATGTAGGGTACACACTTATATGTATTCAATGTATAATAATATGTTATTTACTTACATTTATTTTATTTTTTTATTACTTTGTACTTGATAGATTCACCACGACATTTTTAGCACAGAATGTTTGTCTTTAATTTTTCAGCATTTATAAAGTTAGCTATTATATTGAACAAATTTCATTTTGAGGAACTTTTTAACAGGATATTGGGAGGAGATCTAGAGAGCGTCTTTATTAGGATGGAAGATGTCCATTTAACATTGAAAGCTTATGTAAAAAAAAAAAAGAAGAAAAAGAAAGCAAGTTTTAAAAGGGAAGTGCGGCAGTTAGCATGTCTTGTTTTGTGACGCACAGACTTATGTGCACTCCAGACCACTGGCTTCCAATATACATCAAACACGCATACAAACACACTTCTCCAGCTGTCCCACAGATTAAACTCTGCACTCCTCATACAAACAGGGCCAGGATACACCCGTGAGGAGTTTCCTTTCTAAATCTGAGCATAATCCTCATACTTTTCCTGTTTAACAAAAGACAACACCCTTTCAGAGAACCTTGTCAAGGCCACTTGAATGATGAGACTTTGCAGGAGTCCAAACCAACAAAATAAAATAAAAAAACCTTCTTCTGATGCAAAACAAAAAGGGGTACACTTCAAAAAAGAAGACATGAGGATTTTGTTTTCAACACATGGGGACTTCCAAGGTGAAGACTATCAAAAATACACCGTGACCAAAGAAGTGCCTGGGCCGATAAATAAGTAGTCATTGAAACTGCTCTAAAGCCATTTCATTAAGACAAGATGTGTGCCCTTAAGGCCAAAGACTGGAACAGAGAGCAAAGCAAAAAAAAAAATCTGCTACTTATTTAAGTAAATCTGTTTCAGAAACCAGCAAATTTCCAGAAATGTAGACTGCCTCAATTATGGTTAAACATCTCTATTTCATTCCTACTTTATAAATAAATGTACAGACATAAGCGCTTACAATAAATAAGAACATGCTGTTCAATTCATCCGCATTTCATTCATCTCAATGCAATGTATTCTAATAGAGCTTGTGGGTCATATGGCTGAGGAATCATAATGAATGATTCTATTTTTCTTGCAGCTGCTTGTAACAACATGGCCATTTCATGACAGCCCATTTGGACTCTTCTTGTGCAAACTGGTTCCATTCCTCCAGAAAGCATCTGTTGGGATTACAGTACTCAATCTGTGTGCTTTGAGTGTGGACAGGTAAATCACAGTTTCGCCATTTTGAAATATTGCATGTTCTAAAGCTCATTCCAAAAACTTGCCTTTTCTCATTTATTTTCACAATCTTTAAATTGTCAAAGAGTTTTTCTACTGATGAGAATAACTCATCTAATAAAAAAGCTAACCCCTTTTGCCCACACACCTTTCTTTGATTCAACTTTTAAACATCAGGCTTCCGTGAGGTTCAAGGTTCAGATTTCACTGCTGAGGTCTTAGGGTCAGGGAAAGACAAAGGTCAGAAGCTGGGTTTATGGTTTTAGGCCTAGATTTGTTATAGTCTTTCACTCTTCCCCCTATACCAAACTATATTGTAATGCAGATATCTATAAAAAAGCATATATCACAATACTTGTATGGTTATTGTTTATCTTTAAACCTGAATGAATCTCCCTAACTTTTCAGACTCTACTTTTTTTTCCCCCTAATAAGTTCTAAGCATTGTGGAATCCATCTACAATTATATTCATTTATATTCTGACACAGAATGCATTATGCTGTCTTTATCAGCTAAAACAACAATACAATTACAATCGTTGAACTTTGGTGTCCATCTGTATTTTTTGTAGTTCAGAACATTAATTTGCAATTATTTTGACTATAGAAAATCAAATTATATACATTATTTGTCAAAAAGTAGCTTATTTTCTTTCTTTTCAATTTATCCACTGTATTCTCTCTAAGAATTTTCCAAGACAAACCAGAGATCTCTTGGCAATTTTATTTTTTTAAACCAGTATTTTGTATGAAATGAGAAAACAAACAAACAAACTGTATTTCCCGTATCATCCTGATCAGGGTGGTTCCAATGAAAACCTTCTCAGGAAGCATTAGTGCATTTGCCCATGTGGTTTAGGGGAAAAGGCGGGACGTGACCTTGTCAAGTTCTTGTATGAATCAGGGCACTTCCTCCAGTTTATAAGGTCAGCTCTAATGGGCACCTCTCATTAGAAAGTATTTTCCTCATCAGGAGGCTGAAGCCACCTGCCCACCTTAGTTTAAACGCTACCATAAACAAGGACGAATGGATATTATCTTGTCGGTTATACACTAAAAATAAACTAAAATGTTGTATTTTGGCCAACTTGTTAAGATACTGTGCAATTTTCTTTTGACAAATAACCTCAACATAATTTGAGCTCCTTCAGATATATTAATTAAAAAAGACTTAATAGATTCAAGTTTCACTGACATTCAGAACCACAAGTGAATCTGAGCCACAAATGTCTTGCAGCCTCGCAATTTTTAAAGAATGAATCACTTGAATCAAACGTCTGGCCTTAATTTCACAACAGCACAGCCGCTTTCAATTAGTTTCTGAATCATGCCGAGGAAATGTTCCGCGCATCTCGTCCGATTCGTGCGTGTGAGCTTGCATCTCATGTCTTTCCCATCCATCTGAGTGTTGGCAAAGTGGATACATCTCTACATAGTGAAATATAAATATCCCATTGTTGTTAAACAGGAATATTCAAATGGATCATAAAAAAAATATATAGTTATATAAAATCTTGATGCACCGTTTTACAGAAACACCCACAAGAGAAAAGATATTAATGAAACAAACAATCAAACGTGACAATGAGCAAAGGGAAACAAGCAGCCAGGCAAACCAGTGACTTTATCCAAACAAACAGCTGAAGTATATCTGTGAGCAGTTTAGTAATGTGCATATTACAATGCAAAGCAGTCTTTTATCTTAGATACTGTAGCTATAAACCAGAAGCTGAAAGTTGGCACAGCTGCACTGCAATATTTTCACAGAAGCTTTCCCACACGATAGGAATCTGATCAGTCAAGCTTTGCAGGTGTTGAGGTAAAAAAAAGAAAATGGTGTTAAATTAAAAACGGTGAAGATTAAACATGAAGGGGATCTTAAATGGTGGTTTCCATCCACCTGTTTTATGCAAAATTTTAGATTTTTTTATTGGGCAAGACGAAAAAAACTCACATGACTTTGCCTCGATAGAGGGAGCGACTGGATTACTGGCCTAAACAGCAGACCATTTTCATTGCACAACATCTTAAATGTTTGTTTGGTCATTCTGAAATGCCTGAGCCAAAGTCTGTCATCAAATTGTTGGGTATAATAACCTCCCAGAACTGTCTCGCATGAATGATTTCCCAAACAGCAGGCATCCACCTCCGAACGCAAGATAACATGACAGCATTCACTGCATTTCGTCTGCACGCTCCAAGGCACAATTCATTTATAATGTAGAAGACGAGCCACATTGGCTTCCCCGAACTTCCATTTTTATTACAGATATTTTGAGCCAATTTACCAGGAAGTGACAATTTTGTTCTCTTAAATACATGGGATGGAAATGGTGCTTTATTTGCAATTGTTTTTATGCAATATTTCACTACTCCACATTCACAACGTTGGATGAAAATATAGCTAATGACATGTCTCTGTTGTGAAATGTTAAAACAGATTTTGTTTTTGTGGCTCAGGTACAGGGCTGTAGCCTCCTGGAGCAGAGTGCAGGGGGTCGGCATTCCCCTCTTTACTGCCATTGAGATCTTCTCCATCTGGGTCCTGTCTATTATCTTGGCTGTACCAGAGGCGGTTTGCTTCAACATGGTCACCTTCACCTACAAAAACCAAACCATGCGCGCTTGCATGCTCAAGCCTGAAAGTAACTTCATGATGGTACGCTTTTATCGGAGGGATCTTTTCCTTTCGTTCACATAAACACTCAAACACTTTGTAATAAACGGTGCATCCTGTCCGGTTGACCTTGAGCAGGATGCTATGCACGATTTCTGTGATCTTTTACAAACTTTGATCCTGAAAGCAACATTTTGCGTAAATCACAGACAACTCAGGGAATAAGAGTAAAACCTTTGGAGTTTTCTTCAGTTTCCCTATGCAGACGCTATCTGGAGATTTCTTTTTCTTTGTTCAGTCCAAATAAGTAAATTGATAGCAGACCATGAGTGCAATTACAAGCTGATGTATCTCTCTCAAGCAGAGCCATATGTGTGGATGAGAAACAGAATTCATTCTCTCATATGAACCCTGCCATTAATCTCAGAAACAATAGACAATTTAATACAGCACAAATGACATTTTCAAAAATTAAATTAACGTTGTGTTGTTTTCACTTTTTTGAGTACTGTTTTATGTTTAACAGTTATGCTATAGGGACCTAGGGATAATGTCAGCTGATCATTATCGTAAAATAAACCCAGCAGGATGATCTGGATGCAATGCAAAATGTCTTTCCTGTTCATTTCACTGCTACAAATAAGTAAATCGTTGAATAAATGTTCATTTAAGTTGCTTCCTGTGCTTCTGTTAAGTCCATAGCAAACAAACCAAAAAATTAAGATTACAATTCAGAAATTACAAAATAATTGTTTTATTCAGTATATTATTTTAAAATGTAATTTATTCCTGTGATGACCAAGCTGAATTACTCCAGTCTTCAGTCTCGCATGATCCTTCAAAAAAAATCATTCTAATATGATGATTTTGTTCTCAAGAAACATTTCTTATTATTATAACAATTAAAAACAGCTGTGCTGCTCAATATTTATTAGAAATATTTTATTTTCAGGCTTGGTGAATAGACATTTCAAACGAACAGGATTTATTTGAAATAGATTTTTTGTAACAAAAAAAAATAAAATCGTTTATAGCATATCTAGCTTGTCTTTGTTTTTGTTTTTCTAATCCATCTCTTTATTTTTTTCTTACCGGTTTGATGCTCTTCCGGCTTCTAAACATAAAAGGTTTAAGCTCACAATTAAAACAATACTTAAGTCTTCTGAGGCCATTTTTACTACTTTCAATTAGCTATTCTAACTCATGTTTGTATGAGAAAAAAAAACAAAAACAAGTAGCACCAGTATCTTGTCATGGACAACAGTAAAAAATACATTTAACAAAGTAATTGCTGTGACATCTCTTAGTGGCTGTAAACACTGCATGACACAGTAACTGTTGTTGTTTTGTTACTGTAAACATAATGGAGAATGTGTGTTTCATCTGCTTTCAGTTCTATGTAAATTTGAAAGACTGGTGGTTATTTGGTTTTTACTTCTGCGTGCCTCTGGCCTGCACAGCTGTTTTCTACACCCTCATGACATGTGAAATGCTCAACCGTAGAAACGGAAGCCTTCGGATTGTCCTCAGCGAACACCTTAAACAGGTAAGAAAAAGTCCTTAATACGAATGCCACTAAAGTCAGTACCATTCAAACATTTTTTTTTTTTTTTTTTTTGCATTTAGACTTTATTTTGTGTTTGTTTTTTTCTTTATTAACAATCAGATCAGGGTTCGGTCCTGCAGAGTTTAGCTCCAACACTGAAGAAAAAAAAACTCGCCTGCCTTTCTAAACCTGAAGACCTTGATTAGCTTTTTCAGATGTATTTGATCAGGGTTTGGGCTAAACTCTGTAGGGCAGTGGCCCTCTAGGACCGAAGTTTCCCATCCTTGAATTAGATTATATTATAATAATCTTTTTTGCCTGATATGCATGAGCTATTGTGGGTAAAGTCTGAAAGCAATATCTCTGCCAGTATATTATATAACACTGAACGTACTGTGGTTCTAATGGCTTGTTTATGTTCTGCAGCGGCGTGAAGTGGCTAAAGCAGTCTTCTGTTTAGTGCTGATCTTTGCTCTTTGCTGGTTCCCCCTTCATCTCAGTAGACTGTTGAAGAAAATGGTTTATGTTCAAGATGATGTAAGACGTTGTGACCTATTTAAGTGAGTGAGCCTTTATTTTATACCCTATACATGCTTGTGCATATGGATTTTTTTTTTCTTGGCATTAAAGTTAATTTGTACTCTAAAGTGTTGATACAGTGCAGAAACTGTAAGATTTGTAGAATTTCAATAAAATATAAATGAGATAAAATCTTAAAAATAAGACATATATCCATATACATACATATATATACATATATATATACATATATACACACACACACACACACACACACACACACACACACACACACACACACACACACACACACACACACACACACACACACACACAAGACAAAATAATATATGAATTTACACAAATTGTACTGTTTAGAGTTTTACAGGACTATTCAAATAAGTCATAAACTATAGTTACGCATAAATAGTGATAGTTGTGTATGAGTCCCTTAGATCAGTGGTTTTCAAACCTCGTACCATCAGCCCTGCACATTTTGTATAGCTGTGTCTCATTTCATTTAATTTTGAAGGCTGCATCCTCTGGAGGACACATCCTGTGAAGGATGCGGTATACGGAGTGTCCTTAATCAGAATTACACGAGACGTCCTTCGTAGGACACACAGGCAGGAAGTATCACGTTGCTATGCCAACACGTGCACAGTGAAGTGGCGCTCTCACACCAGTTATATGAATGAAAATTATTTATAACTTGAAAATTACTATGAAACGTTTCTTGCCTTGACAGCAAAGTACTGTTCTAAACGTTTAAAAATCACTAAACACTTGTAATCCTGTTTACTACAACTATTTATTTGAGGTAATACAGCTTAAAAACAAAAACAAGCTTGAAACTACTTAAGTTTAAACACCATATCTTCGCTTGCATGTATATCTGCCGGCGGCGCCATTTTTGCAAATAATATTTAAAAAACATGACGGTTGTTAATGGCGACGCAAAGAATTGTGGGTTATCTGCAGCAGCGAAGGATACACCTCATGCACACTCCGAATTCCTGAAAAGAAGGGCACATTTGAAGGTCGCATTCGGAGTGTCCAACTTACTTTTCTGAAATGAGACAGCCTTGATGACGCATGCAGCCTTCAAATGCGACCTCTGGAGGACGTAACCTTTCGAAATGAGATGCAGCTTATGTCTCCCTCATCTATCACACCTGATTCAACTCATGAGCTCATTAGCAGAGACTGCAAGACCTGGAATGGGTGTGTCAGATATAGGGAGACATAAAAAATATGCAGGGCTGGTGGTACTCCAGGACAGGTTTGAGAATCACTGTCTTAGGCCCCATCCACACGAAGCCAGAGCTTTCCCTATCCAATCTTTTTTTTTTCTTTGTTTCAAGAAATATCTGCGTACACACTAGAGCAATGAAAACGACTCAAAACGATGTAGTATACATGCCAGGCCAGTATGTGGCGCTGTAATCCTGCCTCAGAAATAAACTAAAAACGGAGAAGAAGAGTTGTGGCTAGAAGGGGTACAGCAATGGTAGGAAGTGAGGCAAAATCTCACAATAAAATAAAAAATAAATAAATGTGCTTCTTACCAGAAGGGTTTTATTAACGCCTACACCCTAAACCTACCCTTACAATAATGCAAATACAGTAATTAAATGACGCAATATTGATGCGCGCATGTCCAGTGCCCGTAGTTGTATCCCTTTCTAGTCTTTCCCGTGCGGGACGTGGTGTGATGACATCACCGTTTCACAAAATATACAGATTGGCTGTACAGACGAAAACGCAAGGGTGTTGTTTTCAGATTTATCCACTCGGGGACCCGGTTTCAAAAAACATCGATTTCATGCTCCCAAAACGCTGGATCCGTGTGGACGAAACGCTGATATGGTACAAATTTTTAATGTATACAGCTAAACGCATCTCCATGTGGACGGGGCCTTAGATGGCCACTGAAGACATAAGCTGAATCCGAGAACGCCCCCGATACCCTCAAATAATGCCCTATTGTAGTGGTGTCCAAAACCATAGTGGACGTTATTGAGTGCACTCATTCAATCCCACATTGCACCGCAATAACGAGGGAACAGCCGATGTACACACATTCACTCCTTCAAGTGAACTATATTAGTGGACTAATGTAGGAAATAGTGAATGAGGGTTTAGGGGGTGATTTTGGATTCAGCCATAATATAGCCACTGTTGAAAAAAAAAACTCAAGCATAGAGCATGATGGGAAACCAAAGACTACAGGACCTTAGGGAATTTCTGTCAAGATTATTGGGCAGCTTCACTTCTCAGGACAGACCAGGGACAATAATGGAAAACCTGGAAATATCAGGGAATTTTTAAACTTTTTTTAACAAGTCATGGAAATTAATAAAATATTATTATTATTATTATTATTATTATTATTATTTTGGTTTATGTGACTATGGTACAATATTTCTAGTGTGATTTTTCTTATATGTAAGCTCAGCTTTAAAATAATTGTTGTATTTTAAATAGTCAGCTAGTATTTAGTATTTGGGAGTGCAACCTCTAAAATCATAATCTTATAACAAAATGACAAACATCTTATAGATTCTGAAAGTGGTATGTAAACTTATGCACCACAAAACTAAACGAGTGTCCAAACTTTCAGCTTCCTGTTGGTCATGGATTATTTCGGAATCAACTTGGCCACTGTGAACTCCTGCATCAACCCCATCATCCTCTACTTCGTAAGCAAGAAGTTCAAGAATTGCTTTAAGGTATGTTTAAAAGTGCTTGCTTCCTTCATTAAACAGCCACTGCAATCAGACTCATACAGAACAAATTAATGGATACGTTTCCTCACGGCTGCGCCAAATCAGCGGCTACAGAACATTCTATCAGCAAATTGTGCTTGATTTATGGAGATGAATGTTTAGAGTCCTGTGAGTCATTCTCAGAGAGAGATAAGCCATGCCCGGACCTGGTTGTCTTCATACTGAGCGTATTACCGACAATGATGTCAAATCTTAAGTGGGCCTCTTTTCAGTAATGAGGATGATCCCAAAGATATAATGTGGCTGAAGACAAATCAAAACACCAACTCAGTTGGCCAACCCAAGTTCATGGCCCTAAATACAAGCAAATGATCTATGCAAGAGATGGTGTGGGTCCAAGAGAAATATTCAACATTGATTTACTATGGGTCAAACATAGTGCTGCAGATAAGAAATACGGATTCATTTAAACCTATTCACCTCTTATACAATACAAATGTGCACTACTTAAAGGGATAGTTCACCCAAACATGAAAACTCTGTCGTCATTTACTCACCCTCAAGTTGTTCCAAACCTGTATGCATTTCTTTGTTCTGCAACGGAAGATATTTGGAAGAATGTTTGTAACCAAGCAGACCTCGGCCCCCATTGACTACCATAGTATTTTTTTTCCTACTATGGTAGTCAATGGGATCCGAGATTTACGCTTGGTTACACAAACATTCTTTCTTTGTGTACAGCAGAACAAAGAAATGTATACAGGTTTGGAACAACTTGAGGGTGAGTAAATGATGACAGAGTTTTCATGTTTGGGTGAACTATCTCTTTAAAATCCAAACCAAGCTCATTGAAAGAAATGTGCCATGCATACTTTCAAATTGAAATGTCCAATAAATGGAGCTAATAGCGAGTTTAATTGTATACATTTTTGAAGTTCTACAAAATTCAAAAAGTAGCAGCTTGTTTTTTTCCCAATGAGCCTATGTTGCAGCAATCAAATGATGTTTTTTTTTCTCTTTATCACCATTTCAGTCCTGCTTGTGCTGTTGGTGTTATACCAGGAACCAGGTGTCCAGCTCAGGCCCCATGAACGGCACTAGCATTCAGTGCAAAAACCATGAGCCTGGCAACCTCAATACCGACAGAAGCCTTCGCAAAGACAGCGACTGAGAAGTGGAGGACTCGCTCCAGTCAGTCTACACGCTTAAAACGCATTAGAAAAGCGGACATCCTCAGTGTCAAACTTTAAGGTGGAAGACATTGTAACCATTCACATGAAACTAAAGGCCCTGTGCTCAGCACAGTATCAGGCTGTTTTTATATATAGCTTCAGACCAGACAATGGACCTGATATATTTAAAGTCTTCCGTAGACCTACAGCAGCTGTTCCCAGACATTCAGAGTGTTGTTTTGCTGTGTGAGAAGTGGTGGGAGTGAAGACCAACAGCAACAGGATGCAGCTGAACCTAACAGTCACAAATTAACCCTCATCAGGAGCTCGACATGTTTTCCTTACATAAATACTGCACTATGAACATGCTCTGGATCGTCACTGTCTGATGTGAAAGGAAGTCGCAGAAAGGAAGAGTGAAATGGTGAGGGTCAATCTGTGTTTTCTGGGTTCCTTCCTAGGAGCTTTGCCAAAGAAACTCCCATGCCGCTGAGGAGGCAGCCTATCCCTCAAATTCAGTGTCCGGTTGTTATTGTTAGCACATTGAATGCAGTTATGGAAGCTTGAGGCAAAACTAGTTTGTAAAACAGGAACTTTCAGGTCACCACCTGCCAAGTTTATTTAGTTATTAGGTGAATCATATTGTGCGCTGGACGTCACCTCTGTTTATTTAGTGGAGTAGGAAGATAATGAAGATATACCTTTGTGTTTGAATGCCAAATTAAGTTTCATATGTATATGCTTGAAAGGTGTTATACAAATATGTAAGCTTAGAAATCAAAAAATCATTGTGTTCCAGCAATGAGGATGCAAATTAAACTTTGACCTTAAGAATAATTTCTAGGAATGAATCCAACTGCAAAAAATGCTGGGTTATGGCGTAAAAGAAGAAGAAGAAAAAAAAAAGAGCATAAGGGCGTGGGAAAGGGGGCTTTTGTGCAATTCAAAAAAAAATAATAATAATGCCCAAGATATACAAACATATCATTGCTTTATTTTGACACTGTGAATTTTCTGTGAAGAGAACTCATGCATGCTATTAACCTTGTATACATTACTTTAATATTATTAATATTTAATGGCCTCAGTATTTGTATATTATCTGCATTTTAAGTTGAAATATTGGTTTTCTTTATCTTGTAGCAAAAATATATACTACTACCATTCAAATGTCTGGGGTCAATAAGCATTTTTTAAAGACATTTATATTTTTAATCAGCAAGGATGCAAAAGTGAAGACTTTCATGTTACAAAACACTTTCATTTCAAATAAATGCTTTTGGACTTTCTATCCTATAACCCTGACAAAAATTTACCAAAGAACTGTTTTCAAAACTGGTAATAATAACAAGAAATGTTTCTTGATCAGCATATTAGAAGGATTTCTGAAGGATCATGTGACACTGAAAACTGGAGTAATGATGCTGAAAATTCAGCTTTGCCATCACAGGAATAAATTACATTTTAAAGTCTATTAAAATGTAAAACAGCTATTACTAATTGCACTAATATTACACAATATTAGTGTATTTTTTTATCAAATAATTGCAACCTTAGTTACCTGAAGATACATCTTTAAAAATACATTATTAAATCATACCAACCCCAAACATTTGAACAGCAGTGTATAAGGAATTTTAAGAAATGTTCTTCTTGACATAATTTGAAACTAATGTGAATGACATTGTACACATTCTGACAGAGATCTACATAGGTCTTGTTAATTTTACATGCTACGTGTTGAGGAATATATTTGTGCATGACAGAAAGAAATAAAACACAAAAGGTCATGTTTGTAGTGGAATTTGATGTCACAGATTAACCTTATTTAATCTTTACGACCACTGAGTGAGGAATGTTGCACAGTTATATATGAATGTAAACGTATTATAGAACTATAACAACCGAACCTCTGTTTACTCTATATGCTATGCAGTACAGTGAATGAATGAACTATAGATTATTTTACATATCATGACTGACTGGTTAAAACTTAACATTTCTTCTCATAGACTGTAATAGCATTAGTCTAATTTTCTAGATTAGCTGCTAGTTATTTTAAGTGTATTGGACCAGACTATTGATTCTACCACTTAAAGCAATGTTGTCTTATCTCCAAAGGTAATGAGGTTTCAGTGTTAAAATATAGGTGCCTTGTGACAGCTGTCTGTTTTGGCCTGGGAAGAAGCTCCAGTATGGGAGTGATTTGTGATGCACTTTGACCCACAAGGCAACACGGCCCCTCTGGGTCAACAGTGTCAACCCAGAGGATGTGAATGGGGTATATTAAAAGCCTTGATGTAAACCGTGGAGCTTAAACCATTATCTGTCTGCAATGTAAGTTACTGTTTAAATCAGTCTGATATTGGTTTGGAAATATAAATGTGTTTTTTATTTGCTTGTGTGGGTTTTTGTAAGTAAATAAAGAATTATATAATGACGATTACGCATATTTATAAGCACAGTAGACAAATTGTCTGGTCTTAAACATGATTCATCTGAAAAGGAGCATTATTTGTTTAATGCAGAGTTATGCTCTGACAGTTACAAATGTGTATTAATTAAAATGCTAATACTTTTTGGTTGATATAAAGTCATTGCAACACAATGTTCTAGGCTGAATATAAACATACCCCGTGCACAAGCCAAAACAAGCATGGACTTAATAATTTACTATAAAATGTCTTTTGTGTTTGTTTTAAGATATTCTTTATCACACATGGAATTAGAAACTGAATTAAAGACAGAGACAAGTCTGTTTTGAGAGTCTTGTCAAACTTTTGAAAGCATATTAATGTAAAAAAAATGACTTCTCGTCAGAGGTTTGAGATATTTTTTCTCATGAAACTGCCTTCAGGGAGGAGGAATGGTTTTAGGTCCGAGGAATTTGGTGGGAACCACTGAGCCTGCCAAGGAAGAAGCAATGAAGCTCAAAGTAACAAAAGGATGCATGCCTCCACGGAGTGCATTCAAATTGTTTAGTGCACAGCTAATCGTGGATTATCACACTTATACCCTGGTCATTTGCCAGCATCGACAACTTAAAGATGTTACTGATGTTTGCAGTGCTAAATTTGACTGGAAGTGTTAAAATTACGTTATTTAGCTACCATTCGTTAGATCTAGCATTCTAGCTTTAAATCAGAGATTGACTGAATTATAACATTTAGGCCCGGTTTTCCAGACAGGGCTTAGACTACGCCAGGATGTGGCCTTAGTTCAATTACCACATTTAAGTAGCTTTTATGAACGTGACTTAGAAAAAAAACATTGCTGCTGTGCATCTTAAGACAAAACAATGGAACTGACATATTTTAAGATGTGTCAGTGCAAGTGGCTTTCAGTTAAAACAACTCAAACATGCATTTTAGTCTGGGACTAGGCTTAAGCGGGGGTATACATTTTGTGAATGATTTGCATCTGTGAAGCATCTCTCTACTGGCAATGATGTTTAATTACTTCAAAAACAGTGATGTTACAACCTCCTTGCAGAGTAATATAATGTAGCGATTCAGTAGCGAAGTTAATTTATTAAGAAATGTTGTGCATTTACAACAAGTTTCTGTGGTCCTGTTTCTGTGTGTGTGTGCAGCAATAAAAACAGAGCATTAAATATTGGGTAGATCATTTTCGGTGAGGCTAGCAACAGCACGCTAGCTTTGAAAGCATAAGATTCCACACTCCCTTCACTTCTGCAACAAATGTAGCTATAGCTCATTGTTAATGTTAGTTAATGCATGAACTAAACTTAACTAATGAGACCTTATTGTAAAGTGTTACCTATTCTTTATCATTCTTTTCCACTTTAATCTGTTTGAAACATTTGTTTACTTTATACAGTTTTGTGTATTGCTTTATTGCATTTAAATGTTCAGTTCTTTTTGTTACAAGAAAAAAGTTATTCAATCTGTTAAAGTATGACAACACTTTTTTTGCAACTTATTTCAATATTGTGATAATACCGTATACTAGGGCTGGGCAATGAACAAAATCTCTTATGATATAAGTCATCTCATATCCCGATAATGATATATATCACGATATAGTAGGCTACCGTTTCTGTAAATTCGATCAATTAATAGTCAATAAACTGACGTACTCATTCATTAATTTTCTCCCTTTATTTAGAGGTGTTTGTCATTGAATCCTTCATTTAAAAGATTTATTCACAAACAGCACATGTAGTCACGTGACCCCGCCCTGTCCATTCAGTGGCATGGAAGCAAAACGGAGGCGTACTCAAACACAGTCAACACACGCAGACAGCGTCCTCACGAAAGTTTGTCAATTGTATGTGTTTAAAGGCTTGCCAGTTTGAACATTCAAGTGATTTTACACCATTCTATAACATCAATATGGAAAACATCGCACTTCAGTGCTCGTGAGCTGTTTTCTGTAACACAGAGCCGATCCACGTCGTGTCTCTGACAACGCGCGAGCCCTAAAGCCAGATCACTTTCACTTGTGTCTTCACTAAACTTTGTCAATTATATGTGTTTTAAGGCTTGCCAGTTTGTACATTTAATCGATTGTAGACCATCTGATATGTATCATTGTATTGAGCTACTGATGCATTGTGACTAGACATGTGCCGGTAAACGGTAATACGATAAACCGCAATAATGAACATGCACAATATTGTTATCGTGGGCACTTCAAAATACCGTGAATAATTATTTTGTACGAATTATTCAGATTTTTAGAATGCATTTTAAGATTACTTTACCCATCAACCGTTTAAAATGAACAATACGTGGACTGATGTAAACAAACCCAACGTGCATGAGCACATGGCGGAAGGAGTGACGGAAACAGCAGAAATGTAGCCATTTCCCCGGTAATCCTCGTAAAACAAATCGCATCACATACCAAATACTTAATACTTAAAGGCGTAAGGCTATTCATTTTCAAACTTAAAAATGTTATATTTTAATCTGGACTAAATTACATGCCCTAGATATTGTTTGAATATGTTCTGATTGTTGTTCAGTCGCACACTTTACAATAGGCTCTATAATTTAACATTAGTCCATTCGTTAACAAACTGACAATGAAAAATACTTCTAAAACATATATTAATCTTAGTTAAATGTAAATTTCTGCATTTAATAACACATTATTAATATCAAAAGTTGGAACTGTATTATTTAATGGACCTGAGCTAACACACACTAACAGTTGCTTTTTTAACTAACGTTATTAAAGAATAATAACTGTAAAAATGTAGCTATTCGCTCTTTGTTGATGTTAATGCATTAACAAGTGAGACCTTAAAGTGTTACCTATTGTTCTTTATAATTCTTTAGCACTTTAATATGTTTTAAATATTTGTTTACTTTATACATTTTTGTGTATTGCTTTATTGTATTTAAATGTTTGGTTCTTTTTGTTATAAGAAAGTTATTAAACCTGTTATAGTATGACAACGCTTTTTTTGCAACAAATGTCAATATCGTGATAATACCGTATACCGCGATAAAAGCTTCAGCAATTAATCGCAACATGAAAATTTGATACCGGCACATGCCTAATTGTGACACACACATGAACACATACTCCTGCTCGGAGCCACCCGGTTCTGTCTCCCCTTCACTCGCCATGCTGTTATTCAAGTTTCTGCCTGCATCCTCGTGGTGGCATGTACGATTGCAGTCATCCAAATTATGAAAAAGTATTGCCGTAAACAATGTGTTTTGCGACACAACGAAATAAACGATAGAGCATGATTTGAAACGATAGACTTTTTATTGAATCTATCCATGATATATTGTCATAACACACAGCCCTACCGTATACCGTGCGTGATAAAAACTTCAGAAATTATCGCAACATGAAAATTTGATACCATCACATGCCTATTCAACAAATCACCATCTCTACCTTTAATACAGAACGGTGATTAAACTGACTTGGAACTACCTGTGCATTAAAAAGTTTTATTGCACATCTTCCAGCCAATCATAATTGAGCATTCAGACAGACCATGGTATAATATAAATATAATATAACAATTGATCCTGCCTTCAGCTCACGTCTCTTAACAAACCACATATTTTCAGAGGAAAAACAACACTGTGCTCTCCAATGCCAAACTAGCAAACATAGATAGAGCTCTGACTGTATCCTAACATTTTTCATAAGACTGTGCTCTGCCATGGATTATATTAATAACACATTTCTCATTTGACACACCACCACTGCCATCACACTTAAAAAGGCAAGAAACCAACAGCATTTGGATCAAATGGATAAATTGGTCTTGACTGTGAGAGCGAGCAGTGCAGTCACCTCTATTTATGAGCATGAGGTAGGCTAACCATATCTCTTATGCAAGGGATTTCAAAACCATCCAGAAATGTATTGCGATGACTGAGCTCCAAGAACACTAATGCATCCAGATACTTTTAAATATTACAATATTGATTGGATAGAATCATTTGTGCACTCAAACAATTTCTGCCATAAATCTTTGGGCAGATGTTTGAGATTAATAAATAATCAAACATAGGCGATATTTTCTATTTTTTCTGTCCTGAAGGTATCCATCTGGCATAACACCAATTGATGAAGATTGTAATTCACACGTTCAAAGGCATAAAGCCACAAACCATGATCCAGTAACTCTCCTCATTTAGCCCAACACGTACTGACGTCTAAATTAAATCCAAACTAAACACAGAAGCAGAACTCTCATTCTGGGAGTCACATGAGATGTTAACTATGGACGTCAGTCTGCGTTTAAACTTTAAATGTGTATCCAATTTTCTCAAACACACCGCCTGTTTGTCTTCCCTGCCCCGACATGGCAGAGTCCCGCATGCCACTTTGCAGAGCTATCCCTCCAAGTCATGCAACAAGGCACTCACATGAGTGTAGCAAGAACGATTTCTAATTTATAAAAGCCAAAAGGATCGATTCAATATTCATGAACAATCTGTCCCATCACAATGAGCCATTTCTGTAACTGGGGGGCAGTATGATGACAGCGCAGCGACATAAAGGAAAAGTTCTGCCTCCGCGTATTCAGGATTACTTCAGCATTGTACATCTTCCTTGGTTCTCAAATATCATTTTTTTTCCGGATATACCTTAAATTTGCGACTGGCAGATTACTGGCAGGTAACGTTATATTGCAGTCTGTGTCTTTTATAAACACGACGGCATGAGAGAGGAAAGAATGAGTATTGAGTTTTACAGGTCAAGCTCCTGCCCCCGCTTTCATCATGGAAAAGTTTAAGCTGTAGCCTAGCTGATTTTTCATGTAAAAGACCATTAAAGTCGTCTTCCACATTTGTGGGTAATTGAAACAGGCTAGTGAAACTGCGCTCTTATGTTTTCTGCGGGACTGCTGGGTCTGACAAGGGAAGACTGTCTGAGATAAAATCAGGCCTACCCAATAAAGCATCTGGAAATTATTGCTATTCTTCATTGCACACTCAAGTAAATGCACAAGTTTTTTGTTTTTTTAATATAGCATGGGAAGAGCTCTTTGACCTCATAAATTGCATAAACACATTTTCTTTTTTTTTTACTTTTAAGATGTGCTGTTTTAAAGTGCTGTGTATATTGATAGCACATTTGTATACTTGCACAAGCTTCCTAATAAAATAAAAACAGTTGCTTAGCTAGTCCACTATAAGAAACAGACAACCTCTGGAGTTCTGTGTTGTGTTACTCTTTATTACCCGAACGTACTTACGTGCTGATACGGCATTTGTCATAATTGGGTTAGCAAAGGGAGAAAAATAAATAGATCTTTTTCTCACACCCCAGGAATCTTAATTAGAAACAGTAATTTGACGACTGTTCTGTTGTTCAGGAAAACAAACTAAAAACATGTGGCACAATCATCCTGTTAAAAAAGACGGGCTTAGAGACTTAGCTTGTTTTTTTGTTGTTTTTTTTGTTCAGGAACACTTTAAACAAAAGAAGCAAATGGATTATTGGGATACTCCAGCATGGAAAGTGTTGCCACACACTGCCATCTAGTGAGCCACCTTAAGTCTGAACAATTTCACCTTTATTTCACACTGCACTTTCACTTGCAGTTCTGAGGTCATTTCTGTTTAATACATTCCTTTCTGTGAGACTATTGTATTAATCTTTGCTTTTCAATTTTAAGTACAATTTTAATTAAAAAGAAATATGCCAAAATAGCATGTAAAAATCTATAAATATAAAGTGACAGTTCATCCAAAATGAAAATTCTGTCATCATTTACTCACCCTCATGTCGTCTCATATGACGTTTTTTATTCCATGTAACAACACCAAAGTAGATTCTGTAGCAGGACGTTGGCAATACATCGAAGTGCAGGCTGTCAGTCTTGAAAAAGGACACAAAAAAATCAGTAAAGTAATTCAAAGACAAGCTAACAAAAGAGTATCATGTGCACAATATAAAATGTGCACAAAATTAGTCTCTGAGAAAAAAATATATAAAGGAGTTACAAATAAAAAAAATCTGAGGAAAGAAATCAAAATGTAATGTTTAGTAAATTAATTGTTTTGCAGTCACACAGAATGACGGATATTGTATCATCTGAATTGGCAAATGTATTTAATTTTATATATGGCATTACAAGCTTTTCACCTAAATATTAAAAATACTAGAAATTGTTGATCATATGAGGTTTGTCACACTACTTTCTAATGTAGTACTTCAACTTTGCCCACAAAATGGGCAAACGTGTTTTTTTTTTAGTTGTTAGCCAAATGTATATTTTTATGTTTTTCTATATTTGTTCCCCATTGTATTTGTAGTTTTCAATTAATGTTTTCCATTTTTTTAATTCAAATGTTTAATGCATGAGGGCAGGTTGGGGGTGCTATAGGGGGTGGCAATTTTTTTGCCAATTGAATCACCACAGTAGATTCAAACATTCAAAATGCACATATTTTAAATCGGCAGTACAACCCACCCCGGGGTAATTTGTGACAACACTCTTTTTACTTGATTATATTTACACAAATTATGAATAGTTATATTTTTTAACTACTTGAATTTACAGCAGACCTGTGGGAATATATCAAAGGCTACCTTCTGAAAAACGACACTAAACAGACGTCGAAACAAAATGATTTACAACACTCACCGGTCGCCTCGTTTCTTACTTTTTGTTTGTTAAAGTGTGCAGCGGCGAATAAAGTTTTTGCACGCCATGATTTGGCGGTTCTCCGAACCGCATGGTGGGGCTAAGTATTGAAAATGTTTCGACAAAGAGGCGAAGAACCTACAATGACGACAACAAGATAAACAGGAAGTTCCGACCAGCTTTGTTTATCAACTTCTCGCTCGCGTTGACTTTTTATTATGTCTGTAAAGTTATATATGAGTTTATGACATGACTTCAGCGAAAAGAGATTTAAATATGATTGTGCGCTGACTTTATAATGGACACGATCGCGAGCGGCTCTTGAAAGCAGTGCATGTTGATGTATGTGGGAGCGGCGGAAAGCATTGGGAGGAATCAGCTGATTATTTGACTCGCTGAACACACATGATTCATCCAGATCTCTGTTGTGTTTATCCTAATCATATGCATCTAAATCAAACCGCAGAGGTAGAACTGCCAAGAACTTAACTCAGCTTTTATCAGCACATGTCTATGTACCAAACTCCATTGAGGTGTAATGTAAGAGGTCAGTGTCAGTAGGAAAGATGCCGTGCACATGCGGGAACTGGAGGAGATGGATTCGGCCTCTCGTGGTGCTGCTGTACATTCTGCTCCTTCTGGTTGTCCTTCCACTCTGTATATGGGAACTTCAAAAATCAGGGGTCAGAAATCTTTTTATAACTACTACACACATTAAACATTTAGCAGCTGACTGTCAAATATGTGCTTAAATGCTGTTGTTTTAAGAAACTTGAAATGTAACCCTTGAGTCTAATTTGACCTACAATCAAAACCATGAATAAATAATTCATGACTTTTTTATTGTGGAATAAAAAAACCTGGAAATATACATTTTTTTATCTAGTCCCAAAATGTATTGTTATAGGGAATGGGTGTTTAAATTGAATATTTTAAAGAACTTTAACATACTAATGTGTTTTATAGCAATTACTGTAGTTCAATTGATATTTATTTGTATAGCGCTTTTCATAATACATATAGCTTCAAAGCAGCTTTACAGAAAAATGCATGTTTCCAAATTACAATTTAGAGTATCTGTTATCAGAGGTGACTGTGTTAAAGAAATATCCATATGTCAAAAATGTACAGTTCAACTTCTAAGATAATGGAACTCGTGCGGTTAGCTAACATCATGTATTCCGGCAGAAACAATGACCTGATCTCATAAAAGCAGTTATTACAAGTTGTGATCATAATGATAATTTGGCAGTGGTGCATGTTGATTCAGAGTTGGCGCCATCTGAAGTCCTCACAAGGGTTGGCGTCAGCCTTTGCCATTTATAAATCAACATTTTCTAATGTGAACTATTTAAAGCTGCATGACATGCTAAAAGGTCAAATGTTATTTTTAACTAAGACTTGATATACTAGTATTTTATATATAAAGTTTAAAATAAATAGAAATATTAAAAAAGCTAATTGAAATGACAAAAGTGCATAAAGTTACTAAAACTCAAATTAAATGAAAATCTGAAAATAAAAGCTAGTTTATTATTATATAGGATATGTATGTATGTATGTATATGTGTGTTTATTTATTTATTTTTTAAGTTTTGATCATTTTGACAATGGTTTTCTCAGTGATGGCATTTTCTCTTTTCTAATCTCATAGGTTAGTATTCAAAATAAGGCATGGTTCATCGCTGGGTTATTCGTGTTCATGACTATACCCATCTCACTGTGGGGAATACTGCAGCATCTAGTACACTATACCCAACCGGAGCTACAAAAACCCATTATCAGGTATGGATGTATAGATAATATTACTTTGCAGTTAGTTTATTTTATGCAATATTGTATAGAACATTATCTTCTGTGCAATTGTTCTTTCTCTTTCTCACTTATTATTATTTTTTAATTTTTGTACATTTTTAGAATACTATGGATGGTTCCTATATACAGCCTGGATAGTGTGAGTATCATGTGATCACCTAATGGTTGCTAAAATGTTGGTATTTGTTTCGCAAATGGCTTCTTTGATGTTTACTATCCAATTTAGATTGGCATGACTTCAATACTGGCCTTTTTCTGTTTGACAATCCGTTAATGTGAGGCCTGATGCTGCAGATGCTCATGACTTAGATTACTTAAAGAGTTAGACCAGAAACTCATTTGACCAAACTCATGTGCATCTAATCTTTTTTTTGAGCAGCATGGTATCGTTTGTCATGTCTGTGTTCTATATGTGGAATCCCTTTTTTGTAATGTGTTTGGACCTTTCTTCTGTTTTCACAGTGGATTGCGTTGAAGTATCCCAGCATCGCCATCTATGTAGACACATGTAGAGAGTGCTATGAGGCCTATGTTATCTACAACTTCATGATATTCCTTCTCAACTATCTGGGGAACCAGTATCCCAGTCTGGTGCTGATGCTGGAGGTGCAGGAGCAACAAAAGCATCTCCCTCCTCTTTGCTGCTGCCCACCGTGGCCCATGGGAGAGTGAGTGTTTATGTAAACACAGAATATAAATGGGGGATAATATGAGGCAGGATGTGATTTTTAATGCATATCTGTTGTCAAGACGTTGGCTTAGGCTCTTATATTGAGTGCCTCTATTACCTGTTTTCCATCTTCTCCTTTGGAGCCTTCTTCAAAGTGCAGGATGAGAAATTAAAGTTTAGATACAGCAGGATGGGATTTGTCTTAATTGCTTGCAGATTGAATACTTTCTTGTGGTTATTGGCTGCCTTTAGCTATCGCTGCTGACAGCAGAGACTTTTAAATTTACGTTAGGCTGTGGTGGTGGTAATGTGTGAAGAGTTTCTTGATTTAAACCAGCAATTTTTTAAACTGAAAAATTATGTTTGTGTACATCTTCAGAGAACAGTGAAGCTCTGTTGGGCCTGTTAACTTAACTTTAAGTGAATTTATGCAATGCCGTGGAAACATCTATTTATATCGTAGAAATATTTTCTCAAAGCCCCTTCTCCTCTATTTTTATATTAAGAACAGAATTTTTTTTCTTAACAGAGTACTTTTGCTGAGATGCAAACTGGGAGTTCTGCAGTACACAGTTGTGAGACCTGTCACCACAGTCATCGCTTTGTAAGTGTCATTCATGTTGTGTGTTGTAGAGGTTAAAGGCACAATATGTAAGATTTTTGGATTAAAATATCCAAAAACCACTCGAACAATATTATATATTTTGTTGACTTGTGTACTTTCATTATCCCAAATGTTTCCAAGAGTGTTTAAATACAGAGAAATAAGCAATTTTAACTTGTCCGTGTGTCGCCTATCAATGACATCATACCCGCGTTACCCTTGATATTTTGTAGAAACCATTGAAACACCAAAGACGCTTTAATATATTATGTGCTTTATTAGACAGGTGAGCAGGTTTGGATACATTCATCAACAGAAAACGAAACATTGATATATAGCTTTATATAGTCTTATTGTTTAAATCTCGTTTTCTTGATTTACGACGAGTACCATGTTTTACCATGCCTAATATCAATCTAGCTTACTTTACTTTTCTGCAAAGTGTCTCATTGTACACGCAAACAAGTGTCTCATAGTATCTGCTGAGTTAACGAACAGAGTAGTATTATAACACACTGAAATGTATCTAATATGATAAAACAGCGCTGCGTTACCCCACAAACGCATGACCGGAAAAAGCGGAAGTGGTCGTCTGCGGTAGGGGTGGGCGATATAGCCTCAAAATTATATCATGATATTTCAAGAATATTTGCGATAATGAAATTTATGACGATATAGAAAAAATATATATGGACCAACATTTTATTGGTGATTGCAATCAAATGTAAGCAAAGTAAAAAAAAAAAAAGTAGCCATGGTACAAGTCGGTAGTGTTTTCCCTGGAAATTTTAAGTAAAAGCATAACATAACTCCTTAACATTTGAATGTAGCAATAACTAAGTTATTTATGCCATGGTCTGTCTGAATACTTAAGTCTGATTGGTTGGAAGGTGTGCAATAAAATCGTGGACAGATAATTCCAAGTCAGTTGAATCACTCTTCTATATTAATGCGCTGTTTTCATTTAAGCGCACAGACACACACACATAGGCCTACGCCACTCGTATATAGAGCGCAGAGATCGCTCCACACACGCGCACACACACACGACACTCGCATACAGAGCACGGATATCGCGCTGCGCAAACACACAAACATTCATGAGCACAGACACTTGTTATCAACACCACCCCGCAACTTTTAATCATAAAATCGCTTCGCTACTGGATCACTACATTATATTTCTCAACAACGATGTGGTTACATTGCTATTTTTAAATAATAAACACACATCTTCATTGTTAAGGTATAAATCTCTCTCTCTCTCTAGCCCTTGATAATTAGTTCAAATAAATGCTATAATTCGTTCATTCAAATAAATGTAATCGTACGCACTACTTTATCTCTGTGTTTGATTCAGAGTGGGCAGAATGCTAGTTCTCACAAGCTGTAATAACTGTCAACTTTACTCTTCCGGTCAAACATTGTGCTGCAAACATCAATAACAGCTTTAAGTTATCAATGTTGACAAATGACCATGGCATAAGCGCTTCACGTCAGCCGGTTCTTTACCTCCTTTGTTGGAGGTCTGTCCTCTTGTAACCAAACCACTACCATACTGTTAAAGTAGCTCCCTTTTTATGTACAAAATCGTCATTGGAGACTGACATGATGCTTCTTTTAATCTCAGACAGGTGTTGTTCGTGCTAAGGAACGTAAATGCGGCATACGTCATCGCACCGCTATATAATTGACATTGCGATATGACACTTTTTTTATCATGTAAAAATGGACGGTATGATATGGCACACCCCTAGTCAGCGGCATAATAAAAGCTCAGTGAAATCAAGGTGTCATCAAGCTACACCTGTAGCGGCGAAAAAATACATATTGTGGCTTTAATCCAGCATTTAATATCAGCTTTGTTATATTTTTGTGTTTTATTTGGTTTTACACCATAAAAAGACACAATATATGCAAATATTTCAAAGTCTGTACAATTTTGTTTTATGTTTTTGAAAGAAGTCTGTTAATGTTCATCAAATCTGCATTTATTTGATAAAAAACGGAATTGATTTACTGTAATGACAAAGCTGAATTGTGAATTTTCAGCATCATTACCCCAGTCTTCAGTCACATGATCCTTAGAAATCATTCTAATATGCTGATTTGGTGCTCAAGTAACATTTCTTCTTATTATCAATGTTGAAAAAGATTGTGCTGCTTAATATTTATGTGGAAGCTGATACTTTTTTTCAGGATTTTTGATGAGCAGAATTTCTTTAAAATATACATTTTGTAACATAAATGTCTTTACTGTGACTTTCGATCAATTTAATGCATCCTTTCTGAATTAAAAGTAATTTATTTTCTGACCCCAAACATTGGAATGGTAGTGTCATTTATTTTAGTGAAAGTAGATCAACAATCCCTTTGGTCAACATTAATGGTTCCACATGTTTCTGTGCTGTGATGCTTTTAAACACAGGACTCTATTTAGTTTCCTAGTACTAAAATGAAATCCTCTATTATAGACAATATTTTGAAATGTACACTTAAATTGAGCACGCAACAGTTCAAAATAAGACTTTAGCTGTTAGTCAGTAATTTCAATGTCATTTCTGTCCTACCAAATTAGGATTTGTCAGCTTTGTGGTGTTTATGATGAAGGCAACTTCAGTTCAAAAAATGCCTGGACATATCTGGTTATTGTCAACAATCTCTCTCAGCTTGTAAGTACCTGTTTTTTCCCCCTGAATGTTATGCAATACTGTCACATGAGCTAATGTCTGTGAATAAGTCTACAGTTACACCCAGGAACCAAACAGCAGTAAAAGGAAGATCAAATGTAACTAAAGCCTTATTTACAGAGACATCTTATGGATTTTTTTATCAACAGTAAAACAAAACAGACAGCCTCTCGGTTGTGTTCATGCAGCTTATAAACAATACAAGCTTAAGGAACACGAAGCAACAACACTGTAAAATTATTGATAGTTCAAGTTAAACGGTAACCTGATAACCTAATAGTAATGTGCTATTGGTGCGCTTGTTTTCTCTCTTCAGTTTGCCATGTACTGTCTTGTGCTGTTCTACAAAGCTCTCAGAGAAGAGCTGAGTCCTATCAAACCTGTGGGCAAATTCCTCTGTGTCAAGCTGGTGGTTTTTGTGTCATTCTGGTAAACTGTTCTCTACACATCACACATAACAATTCTGATCTACTTGCAGTTATAATCATGTTTAGTTCCTGTGTTATTCAGTGTAGTTTTCTAGAACTTTTCTAAGACTCTATATAGCATCAGGATTGCCTGCACAACTAGAGTCATGGCAGTTAATGGTCATTATTGGCAGATATTTATAAAGATGTATTGGTGATTTTTATGTCACCATGTAATGTTTTATTTAATTCAGTTGTTTTATCTGTCTTAGGCAAGCTGTGGTCATTGCGCTTCTAGTGAAGGTTGGTGTGATCTCAGAGTCTCACACCTGGGAATGGGACAGTGTGGAGGCTGTAGCCACTGGATTGCAGGTGTGGTACTTTGGTCTGAGAACTAAACTACTTTTTCGTAACAACACTTATGGAAATGTGACTTATGACTGGAATTTGGCTTGCAAGATCTGCCAGTTTAAGATATTTATATCAATTATTTTTGACTGGCTCACCATATACCATTGCTGCTGCAACTTCTTGAGGCACTAGTGTAAGTAACCTTTTTAGATTAATAGTCTGTGATTCTCTGTTCTCGTAGGACTTCATCATCTGTGTGGAAATGTTTTTGGCAGCCATTGCCCATCACTTCAGCTTCACTTACAAACCCTACATACAGGAAGCAGAGGAAGGTTCCTGCTTTGATTCCTTCCTGGCCATGTGGGATATCTCAGACATACGGGCTGACATCTCAGAACAAGTGCGCAATGTCGGTGAGTCACTACACAGTCTTTTCTTATTAGCGTTGCATGGTCAGAGGGTCTAGAAACCTTTTTTTTTTTTTTACAAACTTTGCTTTCCCCCGGAAAAACACTTGTATTCCCCCGAGAAACTGTTGTTTACAAAGCGAGCAAAGTTTCTTGAGGAAATATAAAACATATGTGAGAGAACGCGAAGTATCGAGTGTATTACCTGCATTCAGAGTTAGCATTTTCCTTCAGGTGAGTCCTCTGTTCATAATAAAAAAATCTGTTTGAATGTCCGCTTAGCCTAGAAATCTAGACGCACCCTAGCGTCAGCAAATCTAGTCTTCTCACTCACAGAATGCAAAATGAGCATGGTTGCTCAGGCATTGATAACGGAGCTGTCGGGTGTTTTCAATGAATTTCTATGAAAGTTAAGCGAAGCAAGTGCATTCTGGGAGTTGTTGTCTTTCATCCATATGAGCCAAAAATACATTTTCTGGGTTTTCTCAGTCTAGAAGGCACCAACTTCTGAAATCATTTCACATTTCTACTACATAAATGACCCAATTTAAATACGCATTCGTCTTCCCAGCCCCTTTAAAACAGTTATACATATGTGCTTTGTTTTATTACTTCAGGGAGAACTGTCATGGGTCGACCAAGGAAAACATATTTTGGTGAAGAGGCTTGCCAGGACGAGAACACAGGACTGCTGTCAGCTGGAGCTCAGGATCCAGTTGAATCGTCTTCCACCCCTCCATCCCCCAAGGGCCGTTACCAGGGCATGGGCCACACCGTAACCCCCCACTCCATCTCTGCTCCTGCAAACCTTGGTAGCATACCATGGGAAGGAGATGTGGATGACATCCCACCAACTGTGATATCTGGCGATTGTACAGACCAACAGGGATCAGACTATCCGCCGATTACTTAGCATCACTGAGCTTCAGCTACCAAAGCTTTTCAAAGCACATCAATCAATCTAGCTACCATTAACTCTGGTTACTATTGGATACCTGTGGCTAATATGTGTTCAGGGGCTTGGCGAAGATTTGGTAGCAAGAACATATATGAAGGACTTAGGCAGTGTTGGTCCGCTGTTTTTATCCTCCGTTTTGCATTATTTTGCAGGAAACATGACCAAATTGTAAACTGACCTTAAAGTCAAGCACAGTAATAATAGTAGTTTTAAATACCCGTTTTAAATGTCATATAATCAGTTAACGGTTCTTTTAAAGACAGCTTTATGAATGTTAACTCTAAGAAACACTATATATTGATAATGCTACTTCGCAGTTTTGTTGACGTTCTCCTGGATTTTGTTAGCAAGTCATTTTTAACGCCTTTTTTATCATTAGTGTTACTTTGACAGTTTTATCTGTTAATGCAAGGAGGAGCAGCACCTTGTTCATGGACAGTAATATGAAATTGCCAGGATGTCATTGAGATTTGGAACATTATGTCTCTGAATATATGCATGCGTTAAAGCAACTACAGTTTGACTGTACATCGGCTTTTAAGCACAAAGTACTGAAACACTCATATCTTTGCTCAGTTCGCTTCAGAGATTAGCAACCTTTCTTGGTCTGCTTGCCTTCTGAACAGCTTCATGCCATTGCATCAAAACATAAATGCGTAGGTCATTTTTCTTTCTTTTGTATTTGTCAGAAATTAGTAATTAGAAACAAGTAATTACATTTTTATTTTTAGTTGTTTTAATGGCTAGACAAAGAAAATTGTTTAAAAGCTAACTTTGAAAAGTACTGAAAATGTCGAATACTGACTTTTTAAGTTCACCTCGGGGAATGATGCAATGTTTAAATATTAGCCAAAGCTGTCTTATTGCTATAAAAGGGACAGTTTGCCCAAAAATGAAAATTTCTGATTTTTTCAGAAGATTTTTCATTTTGGGGGAAATCTTCCCTTTAAGAAATTGTCTTTTTCTTTGTTGATTTTGAGTTTTAATAGTCTGTTAGTACACAGCATTATCTGCACATGAGCTATACATGTCAGATATATAACATAACAGCACAGGAAGATCGTTTTATCATTACAGATGTGGACCTGTGGGACCTATGTCTCTCTGTTCCATTCAGAGATGCAACTTCTGCAATGGGTTGTACTGCTGTTGCATTGCCTTATCTAACAGTGGTTGTCACGAATAATTAAACTTCACATGGGAATGTGTATCGAGTATGTCTGTTTAAATAGAAGGGATATTTGTAATTTAGGGTGTTTAAACGACAACGATGTACTAAAAACGGAAAGGTTTTCCTTTGCGTTTTTCGTATACAGACGTCAACGTTGTCAGAATGATCCAAGTAAACGACAAAAAACGCTTGTTATGCATGTCAGGCCAGTAGTTGGCAAATGTCACTTTGAAAATAAACACTATAGATTGAGACTGAACATAATATACGCATGTACATGGCGTCAGTTTTCACAAATTCGAGTTTTTGTAGTTTACATGGAGATGATAACGGTTTTGTTGGAAATTTGCACTTTGAAACCTGTTTTCAAAAGTTTTCAGGGCCTCAAAATGCAGTTAATGAACAGCCGAAACGCATACAAAGTTTTCCATTTTTAGTTGAAAATGGTGTTGTGTTAACAGCCCCTTACTCACCCCCATGTTGGTCCAAACCTGTATGACTTTCTTTTTTCTGAGACAAGACTTTTGGTTACCACGACTTCCATTATACACACACAATTAAAAAAAAGCAGAGACATCTCTCAAAATATCTTCTTTCATTCCACAGAAGAAAGTCATACAGGCTTGGAACAACATGAGGGTGAGTAAATGATTTCAAATCATTTTCATTTTTGGACAAACGTTCCTTTTAAACATATGAGAACAAGAAGCATCACGCCACACAGTCATGGTGAAATTATTTTAATGTAAAATGTGTTCTGTTGCTAAAAATAATACATTTGTTTACCATACAGCAATTTAATAATTGCCCATTAGCAGCAGAGTTTTGGAGTGTGCTAAACTATATATCGGTACAGAATCCTTCCCATCATGAGTCACTGGTCACAGGCTTTGCCTTCCTGATGACATCATCAGCCCCCACATTCCTCTTTAACAGCTGTAATGGAGATGCTGCTCTTATGGAGCCGGATACTGAGCCGGACCCACTCTTCTCTGCTGACCGCCAGGGGCTGCTGGAGGACCACCGCCGCCTGCTTCCAGTGCGAGTCCTCACTGAAGGTGCTGACGCTCTGCTCAGAGTCCAGATGGATCTGGTACCAGAAAGGAATGGCAGTCACCTTGCCTGAGGTGCTGACCTGCACCTAACATATGCAAGAGAATAAAAGGCACCTTGATAGAAAGTCACGGGGCAACTGTGGGGGACTCGAAATGACTTACAATTAGACAAAAGAAGTTTTAAAATTGGCTAAAACAACCAAATATCAAGATATTTCTTGTTTTAATTCACCCCCTCAACTACTGTTTGTTTCCTCTGAAGAAACAGGGTTCCTTTGGTCCCCCAACTTTTTCTAGACTTGGGAAAAGTCATATAAATTAATAAACAAATTAAAATGCCATAGGCAATTTTATAATGAATATACCTTTTTTCCTCCAGTTTAGCCAAGCTCTAAAATATATTTTTTTATTACAGTTAATAAAATGATTTTAGTTAAAACAACACTAATAGAGAGAACCAAAAACTCACTTTGACATCTTTGTCGGTGTAATTGGCAGTGCTGTTCATGAGGTCTAGCGCGAATAGTTCAACTGGTTCACTAAGATGAGTACATTCAAGAGTGGACAGGTCCAGAAACATATGGACAGGTACCTGAGGGAGGAAACACACATTACAAAAGACACTTTATCAGATGTGTAATTTGCAGAAAACCACAACATGTACGTTATTTAATTTCTCTCACCCCGTACATATTATTGCCACTGTGTATGAAATGTGCTATACAAATAAACTTGCCTTGCCTTGCCTTGCCATATACAGCTTGAATAAAATGGGTCATGAAATGGAAAATTTGATAAGATGATCATCTTTCATCTCTCTAATTGTATGACATGAACCTGTTGTTCCTGTTAAGGGCGTATGGCATTTAGGAATACTCGATTAAACAGCTTTACAATAACCCAAATAGAATTGCTGTTTCTGGTCATTTTGGTACCGAAAGTGGCAAATGTAACGTATACTGAAATTCAATTCAATAGGTCCTAAAAAAACAGCAAAGACCCAATATTGGCATCTGCACTAGAATGTGCCCTTGAGTTTGCAGGTCAAAGTCAAGTTGAACAAACCGAATGCAAACATTACACAATTGGGGGCAGTCATGGCTTAATGGTAAGAGTCAGAATTGTAACCCAAAGGTTGCGTGTTCGATTCTCAATACCGGCAGGAAAAATGTAGGCAGGGAAGTGAATGAACAGTGCTCTCTTCCACCGCAGGGAAATGGCTGCCCACTGCTATTGATGTGTGTGTATTCACTGCTTACTGCTCCTAATGTTTGAGCACTAACTTGGATGGTTTAAATGCAGTGGACAAATTCTGAGTATGGGTTACCATACTTCACATCGTTTTTAAAAAAAAAATATAAGTCTTATAAGCCACTCTGATTATAGCAGTGCAGAATGACCTTTGTTCAGACAGTCATGAAAAAACACAAACATAAACTACCGTTCAAAAGTTTTTGGGATTGTTATTTTTGAAAGAAGTCTCTTATGCTTACCATGGCTGCATTTATTTGACAGTAAAAAACGAAATAATTGTGAAATATTTTTTCAATTTAAAACAACGTCTCTTTTTGAATACTGTATAATTTCCAACGTAATGCATTCCTGTGATGGCAAAGCTGCATTTGTGGTTGTGTTTACATTATAATGAAAATGCATTATTTTTTTCTCACTATTTCCCCATATAATGAACTTGGTGGCATTTGATATCTAGTAAATTGTGAAGTCAGCACAATGGTGAGATGTTATGACGGAGATGAGCAAAGCCAACATTTCCATTTTTCACCCTCTCCTTTAACAAAGCTTTAAATAAAGCATTTGCAAATTACTATGAAAACTGATGTAGGCATATAGATTTGGTTGCACTTGGTTTGGTGGCCTCATACACAAAAGACAAGAAATGAAGAGTGAGCACAGTATTCACAGAGCTGCTGAAGAACATACTGTGAACTGATTGATGAATGGAGCAATGTTGAACCCAAGAGTCGGCTCTGTTCCCTGAACGGCGCTTTCCAGAAGCAGCGTGTCTGACTCAACAAGCATACCATGGATCACAATGCGCTCTGGAAAAATCTGTCCACCGTCCTCCAGCAAACACCTGAAATGTTCACAAGAACAACTTTAAGCAAACCTAAAGAAAAGAACAAACCGTAGTATGTTTAACACTCACTCTTACCTAGCTAACGACGCTTTCTCCAACAGTTTCTGTCTAATAAGGCCGCAGGTCTCTATGCAGTCAAGTATGATGCCGCTCCAGAGCTTCTCGATGGATGGCCGTTGAAGAACTGCAGAATCGTCCTCCACGTGACTCAACCAGAACTCTAGTGCACTCTCAAGCACACCATTTTCTTTGGCCAGCAGTCTCATTATAGTCTGGTGATGTTCCTTCTCAACTGAGCTGTAGGCTTGAACCAATCCAGGGCTGGTCTGTTTATCTTCGCTTGAATTGAAGCCCAACTGGGCTGCCATCAAGGAGAGCACAGAAAAGCCCTCAGAGACATCAAGCACATAGATTGGGTCGAGTTCTGTGTCTGACTCCTGTGACCTCCTAGTTGACTTTAGAGAAACCAAAAGTTTGCTCATGGCCTTCTGGAAGCTGTTATGATATGCTGTGTTATTGAGGAGGGCGATCTCTGAGGACTCCAGCATAAAAGCGCGAGAAGGTTTCTCCTGGTTGGTTTGAAGGCCAGCCAGAGCACTGCACAGCTCTGACTCTGGGTTTGCAGTGAGGATCTTGGAAGGTCCTTTCGTTACATTGTCCATATGAAACGTGTGTCCGTCTCTTACGATAGCGATGCAGCACAGCCTCAGATAAGAGTCCTTACAGGAAACTTCCACCAGTATTTCATCACCACATTTCACAGTGTCTGAGGGATGACATGAATTGATAAATCAATCAAATCTATCTATTAGGGATGCCACAATTCTCAGTTTTTTTTTGCTTTAATTTTTTTTTCTTTTTTTTTCTACACATTCTATCATTTGCCTCCATCCCAATATACTGAACAAGGCGACATACATTCACATCACACGTTAGTGGTAGAGTTATACTCACGGAACACTATAGTTATTCACAATCACGAAAGTTCCTTATTTGCATTCGCTTTGAAGCCTTGCCGGTTAAACATTTAATTTGCGTGCTTATGCACTGTTTTTAACTTGCGCTTCTCTGAGCATGCACACTAAAAGCCTGTCAAACACGTGATTAGTATAGTATATACACCGATCAGGCATAACATTATGACCACCTTCCTAATATTGTGTTGGTCCCCTTTTGCTGTCAAAACAGCCCTGACCCGTAGAGGCATGGACTCCACCAGACCCCTGAAGGCATGCTATCTGGCACCAAGATGTTAGCAGCAGATCATTTAAGTCCTGTAAGTTGCGAGGTGGGGCCTCCATGGATCGGACTTGTTTGTTCAGCACATCCCACAGATGCTCGATTGGATTGAGATCTGGGGAATTTGGAGGCAAAGTCAACACCTCAAACTCGTTGTTGTGATCCTCAAACCATTCCTGAACCATTTTTGCTTTGTGGCAGGGCGCATTATCATGCTGAAAGAGGTCACAGCCCCCAGGAAATACCATTTCCATGAAAGGGTGTACATGGTCTGCAACAATGCACATGGATGGCAGGACCGAAGGTTTCCCAGCAGAACATTGTCCAAAGCATCACTGCCTCCGACAGCTTGCCTTCTTCTTATAGTGCATCCTGGTGCCATGTGTTCCCTAGGTAAGTGACGCACCCGGCCATTCAGGTGATGTAAAAAAAAAACGTGATTCATCAGACCAAGCCATCTTCTTCCATTGCTCCGTGGTCCAGTTCTGATGCTTACATGCCCACTGTTGGTGCTTTCGGCGGTGGACAGGGGTCAGCATGGGCACCCTGACTGGTCTGTGGCTATGCAGCCCCATACACAACAAACTGCGATGCACTGTGTATTCTGACACCTTTCTATCAGAACCAGCATTCACTTGCTGAGCAATTTGAGCTACAGTAGCTCGTCTGTTTGATCAGAACACACAGGCCAGCCTTCGCTCCCCACGTGCATCAATAAGCCTTGGCCGCACATGACCCTGTCACTGGTTCTTCACAGTTCCTTCCTTGGACCACTTTTGATATACCAGGATCCCCCCACAAGAGCTGCAGTTTTGGAGATGCTCTGACCCCGTCGTCTAGCCATCACAATTTGGCCCTTGTCAAATTCGCTGTTATCCTTATGCTTGCCCATTTTACCAGCTTCTAACACATCAAGTTTGAGGACAAAATGTTCACTTGTTGCCTAATATATCCCACCCACTAACAGGTGTCGTGATGAAGAGATAATTAGTGTTATTCACTTCACCTGTCATAATGTTATGCCTGATCGGTGTATATATACTGTTTTTATATATATATTTTATTTTATTTAGTATTCTGCACATTCATTATAAAAAGGCTTCAGAACCACAGCTCTAGAGTAATGGTCCTCTTTACCCTACTCTCTATATTTTTCAATTGATAGGCAGCAGCTCTTACTGAATGGACTCTGTACTGGATAGATGGCCTGCTCCCAGCACGTGTCTTCCTGTGGGCCAGTGGACAGGTGGTTGTCCTGGTCCAGGTGTAGCTGAAACCATACTGCCAGAGCATCAAGAATACCCTCCCGCGTCACACACAGCCGCATCAGCATCACCTCTCTAGAGCAAAGACCCTCTAGCTCCTGCAACACAGAGAATGTTTAGGACCTCTTACTATGCTCATGTCACTATATGTGTTTTAGTCGTGTCATTTCTCTACCATTTGCCCCATGTTCACAGTATGTTGCAGTTGCACTACAGGTGAGATTTTTAAATGTTACATGTTTTTGTCAAGTCTCTTTGACTCACCCAGGTTACATTTATTTGATCAAAAATACAGTTTAAAGTAGTACTGTTTTCTATTTGAATGTGTTTTAAAATGTAATTTAATCCTGTGATGGAAAAGCTGAATTTTCCAATCTTCAGTCACATGGTCCTTATATGAATCATTATAATATGCTGATTTGCTCCTCAATCTTTTTAATTATTATTTTTATAATCAATGTTGAAAACCGTTGTGGTGCTTAATATTTTTTGCAAACCATTTCAGGTTTATTTAGTGAATAGAAAGTGTAAAATAACAGCATTTATTTGAAATAGAAATATTTTATGACATTGTAATTGTTGCTACTGTCACTTAAAAGTATTAATTTCTTACAACAACATTGTGACCTGTTTGAGACTTGTTTTATTATCAAAATACTGCTAAATACATGGCTCTATATGTTGACTGAGTTTAATACCTGCACATTATTGAAGTCTATGTCCAGAGCTGTGAAAGGCTGTGTAAGCTGAATGTATCCTCCACGCAGGCGGCTCAGTCTTTCAGTGGTGTATGGCTCTGTGCTGTCCTCAGTATCAGCCGAACAACTAACAGGACTATAGATCTGTCCTACTACAGACAGATCCAAGCCTCCCAATGAAGACACGCACAGCCTGCAGAGGGTTGATTGGATGGTTAAGATGTGCAATGCTTTTAGTAATTCAGTCACTGAATGTTCACTGTATTCGTTTTAAGATTACACTTATGCCTGCTTCTTTGATAATTGCTTTTATTTTTACCTGTTTAAAGAGAAATTTAATATAAACTTTGACATTCACAATGCGTCACTCGTGCATAAGCAGCTTTGGTTTCTCACCTGTGGTGTCTGCGGATCTCATGGCACTGCACAGCGACTCCAAACACAGTTGCACCGGCAGGTATTACACGGCCCGTTTGCGAGGGATTGGACAAGGGTTCTCGAAAGTTCTGTTAAGACGATTTAATAATTAGTTGGAAATTATGACTAACTAATATTTTTCTTTTAAATCCAAAGTCTATGAATGTATAACTACTATATATAAATATACTTTTTAACCATTATTAATAAAGACAAAATATAATACAAAAAATTTATACATTTTCAGACCAGTGGAAGAAATCCTTATTGTTGAACAAATGTGTGCATCTCGGATAGCCACTAGGTGTCCCTATTGGCTAAATATGAATATAACATGAGGCTACTCTCTGATAATGATACTGAAAAAGCTTAACATATTTAATGTAAGGATTTAGAAAAAAGGATCTGGTTCTAAGACGGCAAAGTATGACTTTTTTTTTTGCCAAGATTGCTATTAAGAGAGACAGAGTCAAAAATCTCTTAGTCACTGACCACGGCCGGATAAACATAGGATCAGACAGGATAAAGTAATTTGTATAAAAGGATTACACCATAATCAGAGTTTAGTTTGTGGCATCATGTGACCTCACTGTAGGTTCAGAACAATCAATACTGCATACATATAGAAAAATCGTTCAGAAAGTGACTTACAGGTGGAGGTAACAGTAGGTGCTTCCATGCATGGATCAGACTCTCAATGATGCCCTCACCAAACAGCCCTGCATCTACTGTCTCTGTTACAACCAGAGATACTCTAAGGAAAGGAACATAATACAGGTCAAAACACTTGTTATTGTAAACGGGTACCACAGTGAACTGTTTAAATGAAAAACAAAAATGCAATGCACTCTGCAGCCCTTTTTTTATTCACATAAGTAGGTCAGAATTTGCTTTCGTGAATGCAATATTTTTACAAACAATACATGACATTTTTAGTATTTAATTTATAATTTACTAAAAGTTAAACACTACCATTCAAAAGTTTGGGTCAGAATGATTTTCTTTTTTTTTCACATTAAATTGTAAAAAACATTCTTGTCATCAAAAAAATCCTGAAAATTAAAGAATTAAGAAAAACTGTTTTGAACACTGACACTTAGAAGAAACGTTTCTTGAGCAACAAATCAACATATTAGAATGATTTCTGAAGGGTTGCATTACAGGAATAAATAACATTTTAAAATTGTTGTTGTTTTAAATTGTAATGGTTTTTCACAATATTACTACTTTACTGTATTTTTGATCAAATATATGCAGCCTTAGTGAGCATAAGAGACTTCTTTCAAAAACGTTTAAAAATCTTACTGGGGTCCCAAACTTTTTAAACGATAGTGTAAAACTTCTGGGATTTATGCTCGCAAAAGAAACCACAGATGTTATTTTCCCAGTTTAAAAACATTTCAATATGGATCTTGTTAACTGTATGAAGAGATTTTTTACCTATTTGGAATGTCTTTTGGAATTTCCATGTCCAGAGACTTTAGGTGAACGATCTTGATGCTATCTGCCATCCCATTGGCTGAGAGCACCTCGCATGCCAGCTCATACATTGTCTTTGACAGCTCACAGGCATAGACCTCAGCAGCGCCTGCCATCTTTGCACACATTCTAACATACCAACCGAACAGTATCAAACCACACTCACAGTTGTATATCAGTTGCAGCAGACATTTGTTATATAACAATGTTATGTAAAAGTTTCTGAAAAATCTCACCCGAGGATGCCAGTGCCAGTTCCGATGTCCAGAACGGAGCTGCATCCTCCCTCAACAGCTTTCTTAATAGCCAACTGGTACTTGTGGTTCCTCCCATGGTCGTTGAGCATTAAGAAGTGCCAACGTTCCACCAACCAGTTTGCAACACGGTAGAAGTTCTCCTTCGCCTCTGGGAAGTCTGGTCGGAGTTTAAGGGCTTTGTAAAAATGGCCAGCAGCCTCATCCCGAAATCCCATTCTGAAACAAAAGAAACCAATTCAACAATTGACTATGTTTGATTGATTATGTTTTTAAATTAACAACACGTACAGTACAGGTCCACCATTCAAATGTTTGGGGTCAGTCTGTTTTTTATTTTATTTTATTTTTTTAAATAAATATTTGTATTCCTTAAGGATGCATCAAAATGCATTGTTACAATATATATGCATGTATGTATACGTGTATGCATATGCAAAATATATATATTCCAAATAAATTAACTACATTTCTATTTCTATACACTAAATTTAATTTCTATTAAAAAAGAAGCCTGAGGAAAAAAGTATCTCGGTTTCCAAAAATATTAAGCGGCACAACTGGTTTCAACATTTATAAAAATAATGTTTCTAGAGCACTAAATTGGCATATTAGAATGAGGTTACACTTTATTTTAAGGTGATATAGTTACATTGTACTTACTCAAATAATTACGGAGTAATATTAATTAAGTACATGTACTTACTATAGAGTTAGGGTTTGGTTAAGTGTTAATTACTTGGAATTCTGCATAATTTACTGTTATTACTACAGTAAGTATATCCAGTAACATGCAACTACGTCACCTTAAAATAAAGTGTTACCTAGAATGATTTCTGAAGGATCATGTGACACTGAAGACTGGATTAATGACTGTTGAAAATTCAGCTTTGCCATCACAGTTTAAAATATATTAAAATAGAAAATAGTTATTTTAAATTGTAATGTTATTTCACAACATTATTGTTTTAGTGTAGGCCTATTTTTCATCAAATAAATGAAAAGCCTTGGTGAGAATAAGAGTCCTCTTTTTAAAGTGATCAAATATAGTACAAACCCTATATTTTAGAACGGTAGTGTGTGTAAGACATAATTACATAATCTTGGTGCGATGAACGTGAATTTTCTTAGTTTACAAAAAACGACTAATAAATAACCTGAAGAGATGCTCTCCCATGCTGTTCACAATAACCTCATCTGCTGGAAACAATTCCATTGCTTGTTCATAGCAATCAAAAAGGTCCTGGATGCGTCCGAGAGAGTCCAGCTCCTCAGCCCATTTGAACAGAGTGAATCTAAAGGACTCCTGTAAATACAAAACACATTTACAGATTTTGCAAAAGAGGTTCTGAAGCCTGAATAATAATAAAAAAATAAAACATGGAAGACGATTTTTTTTTTTTAAATCAAGCTTACATTTGCAAAGTCTCTTAGAGCTGGGGCAAGGTTTAGAGCCAAAAGATAGTGAACAAAAGCAGTGCCATAGTCCTGACTGAACAGACACTGCTGAGCACTTTCCAATGATCTAGACACCAGCTCATTTCTCGCAGCATCTTCTCTCTGAGTTCGTCTATGACGCCTCGTCCTCTTTGGTCTTGTAGTGGCATTAGGCATCTTTTCTGTGAATGGCAGAGCTAATAATGTATCACTTGCTAAAGCTGAAAAACCTGAAAAATAGACACAAATAAAAATACATAAATTCAATACAAGCCATTCATCGTCAAATATAAATACACAAACGTTTTATTGTAAAATGTAACACGTTTGTGTTTGTCCAGTTTCAGTTGATATGATTATACTGGATGGCTGAAGCTAGTATCGATATTTACTCATGTGATAATATAATAATCATATAATATAATAATACAATATAACATAACATGTTGTAATGTAGTGTAATACAATAATATAACAATGCAATATAATATGATATTACTAATTATTAAGCAGTGTTAATTATTAATATTAAATCTGAAAAATCTGTTAATTCCAAAAATGTGTAGATTTAGTAGATGTAGCAAATGTGATGTGGTGACAAGAGAAAGGATTTTCATATATCAGAATAACATCATTGCATATTATCATTTCCCCCCACATACATAAGCATTTTGCAATTTAATATGCATACATTAATAATTAATTTAACATTTTTACAGCATTATTTGTAACGTTTCCAAAATCTGGATTGAAAAGGTTAAAGCTGATTTATGATTCTATTTACCTGCTTCAGGTTTGCTAGTTGAGATCACGGGGATGTATATTTATCAGTGTCTCTGCGACTCCAGTCTATCGCTGTGATTAAACCCCAAACTGCGATTTAAACATATTTTTATATTTTTTCTATCTCTGGAGAAGCTCTGCTCCTGTACTGCAGGTCCGTTCAGTACAACCAAGCGGGCGGAAACAACATCCGCTATTTTCGAGTTCCACATAAGATTTACTGACTCTGACCAGCCCATTAGTATTATCGTATTAATGTAGAATTTTTTTGATGAACAAAAAATCTAATACCTATGCTGAATGATTTATACACCTGGAACATATTTAAATGTCCACAACAACACTCCCCGCGGTACAGTATTCCCCGAAATATCCCTGTTTTCCAGAGAGCCGAGCGTGATGACGTGAGCCAGAAAAAGCCCTGAGAGTCGACTCTTGCACGAGGCGGGAGGAGACTCGCACTCGACTGTCATTCGCGGACCAAAAACCTGACTGGACATTATTACCTTTATTTTATCAGATATCCGTGTAGCGCATAACTGTTTATCTTACCTTGCGAGAGTTTAACCCTGTGACATAGTTTATACACATTGGAACAAGTTTACTTGTGCGACTTGGACAGAGTTTTATTACCAAAAAAAAAAGTCCCGACACGTTTGGGTCTTACTAAAATATACGAGGACGCGTTAGTAGATCGTTTTTAGTACAGCTTCGTGTTCATTTTTCATTTTGTTTCTCCATTTGACCAGGTTTTATTCATTCGCTGGTCGCTTTCTAACGGGATTTAAACGCTAGCTAGTCCGTAAACTAGCTGAATCCAGTAAAAATGGGTTTACACCCGTTGGAGTTCAGTGAGTGTTACCTGGACAGTCCTGCTTTCAGGGAGAAAATCAAAGCTCATGAAGCAGAGCTGGACAAAACCGGCAGATTTATCAAAGAGCTGTATAAAGATGGAAAGAATCTCATCAATGCCACAAAACGTAAGTGTCATTTTATCACTTAAAACTTGAAGTGTGTGCTTTAAATGAAATTGCTAGCCATTCAGTCAACGTGGTCCAGTATAATGTAAATGCATTATCTATGATAGCCTATCATCAACCCAAATCAGTCCAACAGGTTATTTTTGTGTGGTTTTTTTTTTTGTATTGTCAAGGTCACCATGTCATTACTTATGCGAGAGGGTGTGAGGGTAGTTTTGCTGGTTCGTTTGGTGAAATGAGCTTGCGTGGCATAACATTTGCTGACCTTTTTAGACGTTTTTTGAACTGTGCAAATCACCAGGTGTCCTAAAAGTCTGCTTTTTGATCTGTTTACATTGGGAATTTTTGCACCACATCTGTAAGTTAAAAGTCCACATTACTGAGCCAACTGTCAGTTCAGACATCAGCAGTTTTGCATCTTCATTTATGGCTTATCACCTCTGTCATGTGACCCTCCCCTTAACCTCCACGTGTAAGGCCTATTGTAAACATTTTATGCCTCTTCCCATTTATGCATTCATTTTTCTAGAGTTTAGGACGGGGCAGAACAAATTGGCTAAAAATAAAGCTTGCGTATTATGCCTTGGATGTTCAGGCCTTTTTTGGACTTGTTTGAATTATTAGGATCTGCAGTGTCTGGGTAGACTTATCTTTAATATGAGCGTTATGTGTTCTGACATCAGTACATTTTTGTATGAAAAAGAAAGTCCAAACGTTTTTAGGTGCTGGATGGCTTTATGCTAAAGCACATTTTGTCTGAATCTGTTTTTTATTATTTTATTTGATGTATTTTTTAAGATTGTGTGGTTAGTTCCTCTTTCTTTTTTCTATGCACAATGCACAGTTTTGGTTTGTCACAGCGTCCAGATAATGCTGTACTGTAAATATGGCTAAATTAAGATGTGCAGGGCGGCAAAGCAGGCTCATGGTACATAAGCCCACACATCCACTGCCTACATAATAATCGTGGCTTGGTTAGCTTAGTTTTATTTGGCTTAAAACATAGGAAGCATAAAGCAATCACCAACAACAAATAATAACATACATTTTAGATGAACCAACCATTGGGAGAGGTTGATTTTTAGGTCACTCAAGAGTTTCCCTCAGGAGTAAGATGAAAAACAAGCAAATTCTTTTTATCCTTTTGGTCTGCTCTTTTGTAATTTTGAGTGCTGTCATTCAGCAGGTGTCATGTTCAATTGGTGTCTGTACTTAAAGGCACAATATGTAAATCAGCTATTTTAACCATGTTATGGGCCGTGTCCTTGAGTCACCTGTCAATAACGTCATATCCGTGCAACCCATGATTTCCGTAAAAACCATGAAAACACCAAAGACACTGTAATATATATATTACGATTATAGTGACCAAAATTATCACCATTATCAATATTATCACGGTTTTGTTAAAATGAGATTAAAGTGTTCAAAAAGAACAGATGCGCACACTGAAAACATTTCAACAAGTTTTACATTTGAAAATCAACAAACAACAAATAAAACAAGCAGCTCTATGCATTTTTTTTATTTAAACAATATTCTATTCTGTGGCATTTCTTTCCTTATGACCGTCATTAATCTTATTTAAAAAAACGAACCCTTGAACTTACATTAGTTATAAAAACTACCTAAAATGACAGAGACCATCTTTGGAAAAAAAAATAAAAAATTTGAAGTGTAAGTTGTTTAGTGTGTCCCACGTTGCATTACATTACACGGAGAGGACCAACCACCTGGGGCCGATCAAGGTACTTTTTCTTCACTTTTCAGGACTTGTGCTGCACAAGGTTTCGGTTTAGGGTCACGGTTTCGGTACGGTTCGGCATGTGCTATGTTCAAGGTAATTAGGACAGTTGTCAAATAAAAATAAACAAAATAAGAATAAATAATCAAACTACAAGCAATAGCACAAATACATACAATAGATAAAAGATGCATATAAAATAAACAGTGCTTTTCAGGTTTTCCAGGTACAGAAATTAAATAAAGTAATCAAATATAAAATAGCATTGCATATTATAATCTTCACTGTATAAATAAATAAAGATGAATCATTATTGAAGTTACACAAGCTATTCAGTAGTGAAAGTTAAAAAACACAGACAGCAGGAATAGGCTTCTGTCCCTTTATGAAATAATGCTAGGGCTGTAGCAATTTGACCAAAAATAATAGATTAATTGAACATTTTACATTTTTTATTTATTTATTTATTTTCATTTTTTTGCCCTCATAAGGTTTTTGAGTAAGTTCACTGATAATGTTTGTACTGTAAATATTATCTACTATTAAAGGTGTAAAAAAAAATTCTCATGAAAAAGTGCATTTCTTTGTGATTTTAAAATACTTGAAGGAAACGGTTCTCTTTCAGCAGTTATTGTCTATGGGGCAGATTTCTGTTTGTTGTACATCAGATAGCCTACAGGTAAATTAGCACAGTAGTCCTACATTACATTTATTTGAATGCATTAATGAGAGAGTGATGGTGTGTGTGAATTACTCATACCGTTTCTATTCATTATGAAGCTGTGGTTTGTACTTACTTCAAAGGTATTAAAATATATGCCCATAACGGTTGAGTTTCTAAGCTACTTTAGTGACTTTACTTTAGTCACAGGACAGCGTTGACACTGCGTTTCTGCGCTCCTCTCTGCGCGCGATCTTCACGTGATGTGCAAGCTTCTGTCTGAGTGTTCGTTTGTCACAATATATCAGGCATTAGTTCAACATAATACACACCTGATGGTTGAAACTCGCTTTAATGTTCAAACTGGCAGGGCTTAAACCACATACAAATGACAAGCTTTGTGAGGACGCAGGTGAAAGAGGTCTGCCTTCAGGGCACGCGCGTTGTCAGAGACGCGACACGGCTCGGCTCTCTGTGTCAGAAAAAAGTTGAGCACTGAACGGATACGTTTTCCGTATTGTTGTTTTTGAATAGTGCACAATTGCTTTAAATGTTGAAACTGGCAAGCCTTTAAACGCATGTACTTGACAAACTTTATGAGCATGAAAGTGAAAACGATCTGGCTTCGGGGCTTGCGTGGCGCTGTGTGTGTGGCAGGACATAGGCTATAAGAATAGTAATTAACTGACCTGTATAAATTGTGTAAAACATGCAGTTACTATAGTGATTCTGGGCATCTATAAACAAAGATAACCGCTCCTGCATCTCTCTTGAAAAACTGCACTTGATGTGACTGATGGGGCGGAGTCACGTGAAAACCGGAATAACCGATTATTTTTCGATTAATCGTACAGCCCTAAATAATGCACACCAGTACATACTGTTACACATGAACACACGTCTTTATCGACTGTTTTCTTTTTACTTAAGACATAACCTACTATGTTTGCTAGGATTACTCACCAAGACAGGCATGTTGACATATTTTTGGTGTAAATTTGTCCATTCAAGCTCAAGACTTGAATAAACACAACTCAATATTTCCTTGCTATTTGCGACGTGCCTTGTGCGCAGCTTCAGATGAGTGCACACTACACACACAAATCTCCTCTGTGTGTGCAAGTTCTCTTTCGCGTCTTGCTCATGAATATTTAAATTGGCAAGACTTAAATGAGTTTAGTTTAAACACAAAGTGTGCTGTTCAGGTCTCACCTGCGCTCGCGCACTATGTATTGTATTGTATGTATTGTATATGTGAGTATTATACTATCATGCTCCAGCCCACACAAAAAGTGTGAAAGAACCTATAGTTAGCATCTTATCTTTGGTTGTGCGCTCAAGTAGTAAATACAGCAAACTGCAGCTAGCTTACAAATTAGATGTGCTACCATTTAGATGATCTGAATTAACTCAACATGTTGAACTGTGTTATTAGCAATGTAATTGAAGTATGCACTTTTTAACAGGCAGCTTATGTGGCCATAATTCCGAATTGTTGCGCATTACCATTTCAGTATCTGTGTTGGTCAAATGACATTTTGACATTTAACTGTATTTGGCAACAAAATAACGTGACAACAATTTTGGCATAACTGAATATTATACAAACAGTTGGTCACCATGTTAGCAGAGTTTAACTTGGCATGCATTCACTTTTCACTGGCATTTGACTTTCTGAAGCAGGATGTATCCAGAGTATGTCTTAATGTTGCAGGGATTGGCTTTGTCCCAGTGCTCGCTGCTCAATTGACTTCAAAATGATGGTGTCCTGTACAGATGCCCATGCAGTGACCTAAGAACATATTACAGCAAAAAATGACCAATTAACTTATGGTCATGAACCGAGAGAATAAAAAAAAATTGACTCTGATTGACAGTAAAATCTAAAACGTAAAAACGCTAGTGCCCTACATATTGTATAGTGTAATGCCTCACAATCATCATAATATTTCATAAATACTCTGTATAAAAAGCTTGTATTTTAAATTTTTTTTTCAGAAAAAGTTTCTCAATAGGCAGGAACTTAGTTTCTTTAAAATGACTTTCAAATGTCATCTTAAACAGAATTGTCCCTGAGGCAAATAACCATTAAAGGGTCGAGTTCTTCCACTTTTTCTTGTTTTTCTTGTGGTTGTGAAATCGACCAAATCGCTTGTCATATGTTTGCTAAAATTCATACATATTTCAGTGTTTCCCACAGATTAGAAACCAATTTGTGGTGGCGGGCGGGGGCATGGGGCAGGTGGAGGGGATGGGTTCAGTGATTGCCACAAATATCGATTTCGATCTTGATTCAGTATCAATTCATATTTATATAGCCTACTGTACATATAAGGAAAAATAAGTAACTATTTTAAACTTTTCTTAAATTATATTTGCTCACATTCAAATAATATTCACTTTTGTGTGCTTTATATAAGTATTATTCAAAATATTAGGATGTAAGTTATTAACTTTTTAAAATTTCACATTTAAAGAAATATAGTGTTTGATCATGTATAAATATTTATTCAAATGCAAAACCTAAAAATAAGTAAGAAGATATGATCTGCAATACTTTGAGCAAATATATACATATTATTTATTAGTACTGTATATTTATTAAAGAGCCATACAGGCCTCTTTGCATTGGAATTCTCTATTTTAACCTTAATTACTACACTAATTGTAATATAAATAATACAAAATATTTTAAGTGGTCATTAATGGACCACAATTATTGCATATTGTATATTAATATCCTCAAAATATTCAATAAATATTTTTAAACTAAAATATAGAACATATAGGCTATTTAATTGAAAAATAGTTAAGGTGTATGGTCACATTTGACCATCAATGAGTATGATGTGAACAATTGGCTTTATGCACAGCTGCACTACTTCCTGAACTTCAGCCAGCTCCTTTGTTTCCTGTCTGCCATTATTGGACAAACTGATTAATCCAGGTGTGCCTGATTATTGTTGCTGTGACTACAGAGCTCAGGCACACCTGGATTAATCAGTTTGTCCAATAATGGCAGACAGGAAACAAAGGAGCTGGCTGAAGTTCAGGAAGTAGTGCAGCTGTGCATAAAGCCAATTAGTAAGCAATGAGGGCTAAATACAAGAAAAACATTGACATTAAAGTCCCAGTGAACCGGAAGTTGCAACCGACTTTATTTCAGTGATTTGACGTATTTCCGAGAGAAACGGAATACTAAATGAGCAGAACAGAGGGCGTGGTTTGTTTTTTCCTCCCTGTGAACTGATTGGATATAGAAACGTAGGCGTTTCATTCAGAAAACGCACCTCCTCGCCATCTCTGTTTATTAGCTTGCGGGCAGCAGACTGATCAGTTGGATGGGCGTGTTTACAGGGTTTTTCCTGGGTCAAAAATGGTCTTCGGTGGTGGCTGACAGACATGGTCATCCATACACACACACACACACACACACACACGCACGCACAGTAAAAAAGTACCCTACCCACGTTATCTGCAAGCGCAATACTGACAATACATTTTAAATAAATTCAAAGAAAGTTTGTAACTTTTGCTTATCTTATTTTGATCCCACATGAAAAAATACTATAGTATATTATAGTATATTATAGTAAATATACTACAGTAAATTAACAAAGTGTAGTAAATACTACAATATACTACAATTTACTGTAGTACTTACTATAGTATGGTTCAAAAACACTAGTATTTACTAGAGTAATTTTACTATAATATACTATAGTATGGGATACCTTGATGTTTGTTTTTGTTCCTCATTTTTACACTATTTACTGATAATTGTTTTGGTATATAATCATATCAATATTAAAAAGTAGTATTAAAAAATGAACAAATAGCCTAATTTTCTGCCATATACAATTTCATAAAATGATCAGCTAACTAACAACATCTTTGTTCTGGGTTCACCTCACTCCAGTCTAAACTAAGTGATTTTAGGCTATTTATTTTACTACACATTGTGAACATAAATAAGCTGAAATACTGTGGATAATTAAAACGAACTCTTACACCCACTCTTGCTAAATTGTGTAAGCACACTTGTGTTCTCACTTCAGATGTGTTAAGAGTAAATGATTAAACTGATTGGTGAGTTCAGTGTTGGACAGATCAGTTGTTCTAACCCGTCGTTAAAATGATTCGGTTCAAAATAGTCATTAGTCATAATCGGACATTAGCAGACGTGTTGTGTGTGAATCCCGTCTGTTAGAACATCGCGAAAGATTTGTCAACACACAGAAAACACTTCATAACCGAAAAGGATTTCTTTCCCGTTTATTGAAAGTATGCTTTATGTCAGCTGGTCAGAGTAGAGTCAACATTTTGAGCGCATTTCACACCCAGCGGTAATTAAAGGAAAACATCGTCTGATAGCGCCACGTGCAACATGGATTCGTTCTTCCGACCTTTCGATTTTGATTAACGTAATATGTGAAATATTAGAAAGCTAAGAATGCTTATTTTGAAGACAGAGAGAGTGCGAGGGAGGAGCTCTGATCGTTCGCTCTGACACTCAGTTAACCCAAGCGCAGCAGTCTACATCACTCATAAATCACAATAACTCATCAAATAAGGCTTTGGCGGGACAAACATTTGTTTTGGCGGCCGCCAAAAAAGTTCAATGTAGGAAAAACCCTGGTTTAATGATGGCATGTCGGTGTCGAAGCCCAAGCCGTCAAACAGACGTCATCAAAAAAGGCCTACCAATGTAGAGGGGAGGAGCATTTTCAGATTTTGATTAAAGATTACGAAGCCAAATAATTTTTTGATGCGGATTGACTTGCACGGATGGATTGTTCACCACAAAACTAGCAATTTGCGCTAACAAAGTAAATATGATCAATTTTGATTTCACGAGGACTTTAATGTAACAATGTTGGGTCTATCATCACTCTCCATAATAAAATGATCCTGTATGTGGTTGATGTAATAATCAATGCACACTATGCTGTACTGTACCAAAACCTGCTGCAAACACCTGTACAGTGAAACTGTTGTGTATCCGCGGCTTAAGCCATTCAAATGTATTGACAGCACGGGTTTGTTTATAACATTGAGCACTCCGTGAACCACGTGACCGCGCGCGCGCCGGGAGATGAGAGCAGGTCGCTGTTTTTCAACGCCTCTGGCTTTAACTGTTACACATTAGTGCCAAAACGCTATTTATTGTTTGCATTTCGTATTAAATTTTAAAAGCTTAGACTTTAATATCAAAAGCAGGTTTGAGAGAGAGAGCGAGAGAGACGCATGAGTGACAGAGAGATGGAGGGAGAGCGGGGAAAGGAAATGAACAAACACGCTGTGTGTTTTAAATAGCGTTAAAAAGTTAATGAATAATGACACGCAATGTGTGGCGGCCGGTGTTGTTTCTGTGGCGCACCGCCACAAATTAATCTATATGTGGGTAACACTGATATTTGATGATGACAATCAGTGCGTTTACATGCACCCTCATAATGTGATTCATAATGAGATTCTGAGATCTGGTGACTGGGGGCCATTTTAGTACAGTGAACTCATTGTCATGTTCAAGAAACCAATTTGAAATGATTCAAGCTTTGTGACATGGTGCATTATCCTGCTGGAAGTAGCCATCAGAGGATGGGTACATGGTGGTCATAAAGGGATGGACATGGTCAGAAGCAATGCTCAGGTAGGCCGTGGCATTTAAACAATGCCCAATTGGCACTAAGGGGCCTAAAGTGTGCCAAGAAAACATCCCCCACACCATTACACCACCACCACCAGCCTGCACTGTGGTAACAAGGCATGATGGATCCATGTTCTCATTCTGTTTTAGCCACATTCTGACTCTGAATGTCTCAACAAAAATCCAGACTCATCAGACCAGGCAACATTTTTCCAGTCTTCAACTGTCCAATTTTGGTGAGCTCGTGCAAATTGTAGCCTCTTTTTCCTATTTGTAGTGGAGATGAGTGGTACCCGGTGGGGTCTTCTGCTGTTGTAGCCCATCCGCATCAAGGTTGTGCGTGTTGTGGCTTCACAAATGCTTTGCGACATACCTCGGTTATTTCAGTCAAAGTTGCTCTTCTATCAGCTTGAATCAGTCGGCCCATTCTCCTCTGACCTCTAGCATCAAAGAGGCATTTTCGTCCACAGGACGGCCGCATACTGGAGGTTTTTCCCTTTTCACACCATTCTTTGTAAACCCTAGAAATGGTTGTGCGTGAAAATCCCAGTAACTGAGCAGATTGTGAAATACTCAGACCGGCCCGTCTGGCACCAACAACCATTACATGCTCAAAATTACTTAAATCACCTTTGTTTCCCATTCTGACATTCAGTTTGGAGTTCAGAAGATTGTCTTGACCAGGACCACACCCCTAAATGCATTGAAGCAACTGCCATATGATTGGTTGTAGGGATGGGCGATATGTTATCGTGTGCGATATACCGGTAAAAATTCTCCCCACGATAAGAATTTGTCTTCCCGCGATAATAACGATAAAGCCTAGTTGATGGCGCGACCCATCCGCATAGTGCCGCCGCTGGCCGTTATTACTCTATGATGGCCGCGGTGGCTGCGTTCGTCACTTTGTATGGCTGAACGGGGGTTGGAGAGAGAATTTTCTTGTGGTGCCCGGTGTCCTACGCGCCGCGCAATGGGAGCGGCGGCACTGAATCCGCATCTCACGTGCAGAGCGAAAACAACTATAGCGGAAGCTGCGGAAGAGTTCATAGCTAAACGAGGGGCACCTGAGGGCAATCTGAACCATACAGATGTATTTTCACTCGCTGAGCACTTGGACTGAGCGCTTAAGAGATTCGCTCTGTCTCAATCGATCGGTAAAGCAAACTATTTCAGTTAATCTCAATGAATGCGCAGTGTATTTGACGCACATTAAACACTAGTGTGAGGCGCGACTGAGAGCGCTCAGTGTTTCACACACACTCAAAGAGAGAGCGAGAGAGTCTTACACAACACAGAATTGACGTGCTACATGTAAACAATATCCTTTGTTGTATTTTCCTGTAAAATAATGGCGTTTATTTGGAATTATTCAGCCTTTCATGAACAGGAAGAAACAAATGCACAAACGGGAATCTCATTGGCTGGCATGCACCTATTACTGTGCCTGTTTTGATTTCAGCAAATCAGTTAGAATGAGCGCTGACAACATGATTAATATTCATGAACCCAGAAGCTCATTATTCCTTAGTGCAGTTTATTTTTATTAGTAGAAGAATTTGTGGTATTATTATCTTAACTCAAATTACTGAAGTTCTATCATTAAATCATTATTTTAAACTTTTTTGTAATCTGAAGACATTTTTGTGATAATTACTTTTGCTGTCTCTGCTATTTTTACCACTGTTTGCACCATGTATGAATAAATACAGAATCGGTTTACATTTAAAACTTGTCATTGATTTCAAAATTATTATTGTTTGTATTGTGTGATGTTTTTTAGCACAGTTGCACTACTTAAACATTACCTGCACTTTTACAGAAGACAATTATATCTGCAACTTTTCCATTTCTGAAAAGGCTGGTGAGGAATTTCACATAATTTTTTTTTTAAATTATATATATATATACACATTTTTTTAATTTTTTTTTTTATTATTTTGTTTATGTATTATAGGAGCCTATTTGATGACATGTACATTTTACTTTAGATCATTGTTTGTTTTTCTGAAACTCGCAAGAATGCGTGCAGCTTTCACTTGTATCCAAAAACATGGGAAATGATACTACATTTATCGTCATTGATATCGTTATCGCAATAAATACTAGAAAATATCGGGATACATTTTTAAGTCCATATCGCCCATCCCTAATTGGTTGATTAGATAATTGCATTAATGAGAAATTGAACAGGTGTTTCTAATAATCCTTTAGGTGAGTGTATATCAGGTACAGTACATGGCATATTTTCTCAAGGAAAACAAATCTCTTAACTATGCTGTAAACTATCTGAGTCAGTTGTAGCCTACTAGACTACATTAGCCTACTATAATATTGAAGGTAAAAAAAAAATTGTATACAAACACTTAAATTACATAAATAAATTACATAAATAATAAAGTTATAATATAAATTTTACAATTACATAATCATATTTCTACTCCAATTAGTTTTTTTAAATGTAAACATTTAAATGGTGGCTGTCATAAAAACTTGCCAGATTTATTAATACATTCATTAAATATTAAAGAACATTACAAATTATAATGAATATGTGATATGGTGCATATATTTAGCAAAATGCTCCTCTCTAGAGTTAATTTCTTGCTGCCACAGCACCAAAACAGTATTTTTGATATGACTTTGTTTCATATCAACAGTAACACCAAAAGCACAAATATTATTGTGATTTATTGAATGGGGGGCACGCTACAATCTTCCGTTCATTCATCAACTGAAAACAGGACGATTAATTGATTATTGGGATTTAAGAATCGATATCAGTTCGTAAATCGATTAAAATCGAGAAATAATTTTTTTTACCCAGCCATAGGATTTTGGCATAATATTTTGGCATAGGATTTTCATGCAAACGCAATACTTCCATCAAACTAATGTGATTAAGCTCATATCGTAGTAACCATATTTGCATTAAAGCAGCTAATTGCATTTGCATTAGCTGCACTATGTAACTTTTCCGTCCACTAGAGGTCGCGTATTCAAAACAAAGGCGTAGTTTGTTGACGCCATGTTTGAGCGCAGAATCTTGGGACATGTGGTCTTCACCTCACAGCCGGTGGAAAAGAATTGGGATAGGACTCGGGCAGAAATCATGTTCATGGATGCGATTATTAATGTTACTGTAGTATGAAGCAGAGCAGGACCGAGTGTTGTGGGAGCTGAGCAAGGCCGCTGGAGCGATTGTTAATAAGAAGAGCGGAACACACACCTCGCGAGCAGTGGGACTGTTATTATGCCACAGTCGCCGGCGCCACTTCCACTTTTCCGGTCATGAGTATGAGGTAACGCGTAAAGTGTGTTGAAAATTATGTTTTGACGTTACTCTGTGCGTTCGCTCGGTGGCTGCTATGACACTTGTTACAAACTGCAGTAAGAATAAAGCAGATTTTTTTTTTTAAGAGTAAAGCGTTTCTGCAAAATAAAACTGGAACCTGAGGGTAGCGCAGATATGACTCAATTGATAGGCGACTTCCTCACATGTCCCGGTTCCTTGGTTAAAATAGCAATTTTCTCATGATTTACAAATAGTTGGAAACATTTGGGATATTGTAAGTACTCAACTGAACAAAATATGTAACAACGGCCTAGTGGTTACTGGATATTTTACTGAAAATGTTTTACATAGTGCACCTTTAAACTATGTGGGGTACACCGGTTTAATCACAATAAACAGGCATGTAAACACCTTAATCACATTATTACCTCTCTAACCAAAGTGCGTATGTGCTCAGTTCTACACGGATGCCGTGTGTTGTTCTCACAGCTCCATGAATGAACTCTGTGACATTATTCTGAAGTTTTCTCTTCTCCAAATGGCTAAACTCTGTCAACACAACCCAGATGGCGCAAAGATCACAACGGCAGTGTAGGCAAACTCAGCATTGTGATGTCAATCACTGCGCCAAGTAATATCCAGTACTTTTGTATTTTGCATTTGATTATAGATTAAAGCTACACTATGTAACTTTTCCGTCCACTAGAGGTCGCCTGTTCAAAACAAAGGCGTAGTTTGATGACGCCACGTTTGAGCGCAGAATCTTGGGACATGTGGTCTTCACCTCACAGCCGGTGGAAAACAGTCAGGATAGGACTCGGGCAGAAATCATGTTCATGGATGCGATTATTAACATTACTGTAGTGAAGCAGAGCAGGACCGAGTGTTGTGGAGCTGAGCAAGGCCGCAGGAGCGATTGAAGAGCGGGACTGTTATTATGGCATAGTCGCCGGCGGGACTTTTATTATGACACGGTTGCCGGCGGCACTTCCTCTTCTCCAGTGCTGAGTGTGCAGTAACGCAGCTCTGTTTATCGTATTAGATATATCTGAGTGTGTTGAAAAGGAAGTTATGACGTTCGCTCGGCGGCTGCTATGACACTTGTTCACACTGCAGTGAGAGTAAAGCGTTTCACTGAATAAAACCGGAGACCGAGGGTGACGCAGATATGACGCAATCGACAGGCGACTCCCTCACACGCATAGCTCACACGTCCCGGCTCCTTGGTTCAAATAGCAATTTTCTCACGATTTACAAATAGTTGAAAACATTTGGGATATTCTAAGTACTCAACTGAACAAAATATATAACACTGGCCTAGTGGTTTCTGGATGTTTTACTGCAAAAATCCTACATAGTTCACCTTTAAAACAATGGCGGTAACATGCATATTGTATGCATATCTGAGTGTGGTAAAAGTCTGTCCCTCTATATTGAGTCTGTCCCTCTATTAAAAGTCCACACAAAACTTTGACACTTCAAATAGTTAATAAAGACAAAAAAAGGAATCCATATGAATTGAGCGGTCTTATGAAGAGACATATTTTTTTAGACATTTTAATGTATGCTGTTATTCACATGTACACATTGATTCAATGCACATAGAGTAGGGGTGTGACGAGATCTCGCAAGACTAAACTGATGAGATTTCCCGTCGAGGTGAAAAGTTGTCTCGTGTCATATTGTCATGACAGGGCGTGAGGGTGAAGTTAGGATAGAATATGCCAACGCTACATTTACATTATGCCTCCTCTCTAGTTTTGCTTTGTATAAATAAAACCAATATATAAATGTAAAATAAGTGTGTTATGAGTGTGTGTTAAGTGTTATTGAAGCGCTCGCATTGAGCGTGTGTACGAGTGTGTGTTACATGTTAGTGGACTGCACAGTGGTGGAGAATTCGTTACGCAGCAGAAGCGTCAGACTTATATTTTAAAATGTGCGTTCAGCAACACCGCTCCCTATTCACAGAGTACGCACGATCGCGAAATGAATATTGAAAGTAAACGGGAGCGCGCATTCAAACGCAATTTCAATACGTCAACGGTGTTTGAAAGCGGCTCCCTGAGGCACGCGAATATTTCCCAATATAATCTCGTTGTAACCATCTCTTAGCTCTGTATCATGCTTGAAGAAAAATGTGGTCTCTATTTGCACTTTGAATATTGAGTACTTATGGATTATGGTATTATGGTTATTGTTTGCACTTAATATCTATGATCAATTTGTGGGATGGAGTTCAGTTAGGAGGTCAAAAGAAGCTCAGTTCTGAGGTTCTGAGACAATCATACAGGACAGAAGCCAGTCAGTTGAGTTTTTGGCAAAACCTTTACAGTGCTTGTTGTCTTTTACTGCATATTATAATTCATACTCAGAAAGTAGAACTGAAATGACATTCATTACAAGATGATGATGAGTTAAAACTAGAGGTCGACCGATTCATCGGTTTTGCCGATTAATCGGCACCGATAGCTGATTGGTGGAACAATCGGTTATCGGCAAAAATCCACACCGATAGTTTTTCCCGGGTTGCGTCCATTGCTGGAGCGGCTGAGACTGGTGCGCTGTCATTACACAGTACGAGAGCTCTGAGAAGAGGCTGCCGCCATTATATAGCACGAGAGCAGCCTCTAGAGGCCAAATAACAACTCACTAACGCCTCGTGTTGTTTACATTCACACGTGAGGCTGCGCTGCAGGGAAAGCACATGCTGCACGGAGAGCTGACACATCAGATGCGCGTTTAAAACATGACAGCAAAACGGTATGAATACAGAACACTACAGTACTTGTTGCTAAATCATTATGAAGTAATTAGTTTGTTGACTAGATACTGCATTAGCAAGTAAAGAACAGCAGTGTGTATGTTTGTCGACGAGGCTGAGAGGACGCTAACATTAGCAGTACCTCAAGCAGGTAAAACATTGTGATAAAACACACGCAAGTCCGACCCAAATGTTGCATATATAAAATCAGTGACGTGAGTAAGCAAACCATATCGTCATTAGGGATGCACCGGTTGACCGGCCAAAAACCGGAACCGGTTTTCTCTGTATTTTTCTGTCGATTTATTCGGAAGTGCGCCCGCGTGCACATACGCCTATATTGCAATCATTTGCGAACATGTCACTTGTGTGTTACAAACGGAAACTGGAGAACTGAGGGAAGAGACGAGATACGCTGAAGGGAATGAAGAGCCGCTTTCCTGCGTGAGCTGAAGTTACGCGAGCTTACCTCTCCGCGCCCTGCACAAGCGCAGATAGTGAGTGTTTGTTCAGCTCAGCTTCTCACGTGTTGGATCGGATGAGAACGAAACAGACTAACTTGTGACAAAGCCGAAATACTTCTTTTTGTAGCCTAAAGAAGAACATGCATACACTTTTGAAATTAAATACTATCAGTTCTGTAGCCTAATAGGATGATAATTTTTATTTGGTAACCCTTTAGAATAATGGTCATTAGTTAACATTAGTTAACTACATTAGTTAACATTAACTAATAATGAACTGCACTTATAAAGCGTTTATTAATCTTTGTTAATGTTAATTTCAACATTTACTAATGCATTATTAAAATCTTGTTAACATTAGTTAATGCACTGTGAACTAACATGAACAAACCATGAACAGCTGTATTTATATTAACGAACGTTAACAAAGATGAACAAATACAGTAACAAATGTACTGCTCATGGTTAGTTCATGTTAGTTAATACATTAACTAATGTTAACTAATGACCATTATTCTAAAGTGTTACCTTTTATTTTACCTTAAAATTACATTGACTTAATTTGATTTATAAAGCACCTGCTGTAGCATCTTAGTTTTTTTCGTTGCACTAAACATTATTTGATTTAACATTTTGGAACAATTATATACTTTGGTTTTATTGAATTTCACTGGTAAAGACTTTTTTTCTTTACACTGAATTTAAAAACAAATGTTGATTTAAGTAACATCTTTGTTTGGATTGCAGAATATGCAGTTGTTGCCTTTCCAATTAAATTTCCTGTTAATTTCAGATTGCTGACTTGTTTTCATTAGCCAAAAGCCAATTTAGCCTGTTAAATACCAAATGAACATCTTGTTCATGTATACTTTCATTCTTTTATTGTGTAAAAAATAAAAAAAATAATCGGTATCGGAATCGGCCAGTTTTCTTGAAAAAAATCGGAATCGGCCATGTAAAATCATGATCGGTGCATCACTAATCGTCATGCTGCCGACAGAAATATAAACAAAGCAGAAGCGCACTTGTTTTTTTTATTAGATAATCGCCTTCTAAAAAATCAGTTTGATTATATGAAATGGTAACACTTTACAATAATATTCCATTTGTAACATTAACTAAGGTTAATAAATGTGGTGGAAGTATTGTTCATGGTTAGTAGTTAGTATTTCAACATTAAATTGAGTTTGAATTTTTATTTTTATCTGTTAACCTTGTTAATGCACTAAACTAACATGAAGGTAAAATTGTATTTCTCATATTAATACATACAATATTCAATGTATATTGCATTATGCTTATAGTTCATGTAAGCTAATACATCCTTGTTGCATAGGGACTTGCATAGTGTTACCTATGAAATGTTCAGGCATGTTTCTAGGTTATAGATAAAGAAACAAATTTGACCTGTAATATTTTAATGTTTAAATTATTTTCAGAATTTTTTGTTCTGTTAGAACTTCTCATTTTAATATTCTTATATGTTTTTAATTTAGCACATTTTCATGGATTAGTACTGCTCTTTCTAGTTATAAAGTTCAGCACAGTTTTACTGATGTTTTTTTGTCCAGTATCCATGGGAAAAAAATATTGGTCGATTAATCGGTTATCGGCAAGTGCAGTCCAACCTAGTTATCGGTATCGGTAAAATCCACTATAATTCGACCTCTAGTTAAAACACTTCAAATTCACCTGGAAACAATTTTTCTAGTCATGTATTTCATCATTGAGGATTTCTTAAAAATACTATGTAAAAATCTTGTCTCGTTCTCGTGAACCCAATCTCGTGTCTCGTCTCATCACACCCCTAACATAGAGCACATCAAATATGGTTGATGGCAGTTCTTGTTTAATCTGAAGTGTGCTTGCGTGACATGGGAGAACAAATTACATTGGTTCTTTCATTACGTCAATTAGTTGAATTAGTTTGTGTGAAATGAGTCGATTCGTCACGCTGTTTATGTTGCCCACTGATGGTGGCTCCTGGGCATGCTGAAAATCAGCCATTATTACAAAAAAAAATCTGTAAAGTGTGGAAAAACATTTTATACAGAGACCAAATAAAATGGTGCTCTGCACTCTCTGTACAAATTAAATGGCATAGGAAAATAAACTGTTTAAACTTAGAAAATAAACAAAATAGAGTTACCAAGGAAAAATAATCATTAGATTAATCGACTAATCAAGAAATTAATAATTTATAGATTAATGATTGAAAGTTCCAGCCCTAGTTCTCAAGCAAGCACTGTTGAACTTCCATTTGCCATATTTGATGTGATCTATGTACACTGTAAAAAAAAATTCAGGTCTCCAATTGAAAATGTTCTAGTGAGCAATCACATCTAAATTTTTCAGTTGGCCAAATTGAATTTCTGTGAATTGATGCAATTTAATTAAATTAAAATTCAAGAAATTCAATTTGGCCAACTGAAAATTTTAGATGTGATCGCTCACTAGAAAATTTTCAATTGGAGACCTGATTTTTTTTTACAGTGTATGTGTGTTATGTTTCTGAAATTCTGAATTAAACTTGTTTATCATATAAATCATGCCACTTAATAAGACAAGAATCCACAAATTAATCTACATATTCTGCAAATAGGAACGTTTTACTATAACTTGAGCCTTCGTGCTTAATTTTTCCACCTTTCGGAAGTCTGGGAGGATGTATTTGGCCATGGAATTCTTGTTTCAGAGAGACCTGTGACAACCAGCCTGTCAGCTGCTGTGGAACAGGAATCCCTCAGTGGATGAGATGGACTCAGAGGATGCGCTCCTGTTTTTGTCCATTTCCTCTGCAGAGCAGCCAGTCTTTGTCACACAACCTCTTGACCTGTCCTCGTATCCTCCCCTCTCCCCAGGGGAGATGTGGTCCTTGTTCATCACTGTTCATAGGAAACAAATAGAATACATGCATCAGCTTCTGCAGGATTTGTTCATACTCTGCTGAAACGTTAACATTTATTTCCACATTTGAGGATACTGGAAGCAGAAAGCTGGACACCTGGTGCCTGTACCATGATGATGGTAGCTGAACAAACTCGAGGTTACTTACAGGAATAGTTTCGAGTTGACAAAACCAAACCAATCCAATCCGGCTTTGTTGGTACCATGATGCTGATCATCAGCTTTCTCTGTCAACTCAGGCTTTGATCCTGAGTTTGTGGAGGCGAGCACATGCACATGAAAGTGTGACATCAGTAGTGAACAGCCAATCACATGCCTTTCAACACAGAGAAAGTGTGATTCACTTCTCGCGAGAGAACCAACGTGATTCAAAACTCTTTTGCTGAAGATTAAGAGATAGAAGTATATAAAGTATTGAAATGCATTTACTCAGAAGATAATAAAGAAAGATGATAATAATACAAATAAAGATAATAAAAATAGAGAAAATATCTTGCTATCAGTGCAAGTGAAAGTTGTAAACAGGGTTCCCGCGGGGTCTTAAAATGTCTTAAATTTCAAAATCTAAATTTTAGGCCTTAAAAAGTGTTAAATTCTCTATTGAGTTCTAGGTCTTAAATTGTTTTAAACAGGTCTTAAATTATCCTACGTCCATGTAATGCTACCTCTAATGCTCATTGAAATGCTTGCAGCGCTTTTGTGTGTGTGTGTGTTTATTCCGGGCTGTTGTAGTTCTTTCTTTCGCTAGTCCTACTATAGTTCGCTGTATTACAACTACAAATGAGACCAGCATGCATCTTATATTGCAGCCAATCAGCTTTCATGTTATTGGCACGGGTCTTTCTCAGACGCATCAAATGCAAAGATTTTATTCTTCAGCTTCAGTTCTCCAGTTCTTCCAGTTCACGCGATCGTGACAGCGAAGGTGAATCTTTCTCACCTGCCATCTCGCATAATGACCAAATAAAAGTATGATGCGTCCGATAGCACTAAAAAGAGTTAATAAAAGCGATGTAAACCACAAACTCAATTCGGTAGACACACAGACCGATGTCAGAATGGCTGTGGATTCTGTGCACGCGTTTGCCGCCTGTCAGTTTGCGCAAGTGTACACTGTAAAAAAAAAAATCGTAAAAAGAAGGTAAATGACTGGCAGCTACGGCTGCCAAACAAAAACCATAAAATTAAGGTAAAATATCTTAATTCAAATAAAGTGCAAAAACAATAATTTTACAGAAATTTACATTAAAAGTTTTAGTTAAAAACTGTTATTTTACAGATTTTTCCTTGTTTAAATTAAGATATTTTACTTTAATTTTACGGTTTTTGTTTGGCAGCCGTAGCTGCCAGTCATTTACCATTTTTTTTACCGTTTTAAACTGTTATTTTACTGATTTTTCCTTGTTTAAATTAAGATATTTTACTTTAATTTTACGGTTTTTGTTTGGCAGCCGTAGCTGCCAGTCATTTACCATTTTTTAACAGTGTAAAACTGTTATTTTACTGATTTTTTCCTAGATTATTATGATCAAACACCTTCAATAAAGTGACAGTACTAAAAATTCTGCAGAAAAACACTGTTATTTTACAGATTATTACAATAAAAAAAACATTCAATAAAGTGTTAAATTTACAGTTTTATTTTGGAAGACAAAATACAGTCTGTAAACAATACAATACATAATACATTTCAAATACAGATAACAGTGGAACAGTTTCATACAATTTTTAAAGTTGAATACAATTTCAAACTGAAAAAAAAAGTACAAAACTGATACATTTACAAGATTGTCACGGATTCACTATTGATTCTAAAACTTGTATTATTCAGATGTAAATTTAAGTAAACAAATTCTTCAGAGCCCCCAGGAGGAATTGAAAAACTAAAAATTGCATTTATCCTGTAAGTTAGGGTTACTAATATCATGATGAGGTCATGATTTCACCTTATAACAAAATAACAAATTGTGCCATTTACTGTTTTGTATTTACTTTGTATTTTCCAAATAAGTTTTATGTTCTTTTCCTCTATATTCAACTGACCCCCGAGGGCTCCATATAGCTCTGATAATATATGTGGACAAACATTTACCTTTTAATTCAGAATCCAAGCTATATAGTGTAATAAGAAATATAAATCAAAACATACAACAGGTCCATGATTCTGCACCAGAAGGGACAGACACAGCAGATAATGAGCAATCCTCTTCCAAATATCCAATAATCAGCTGGATCTGTAAAAGAAAGAAAGAAAAAGACATTGATTTACTGAAAAGTCCTTAAAAAGGGAGGATTTTGTTTTTGTACCTTTCCTTTAAACAACATTTGACATTGAGATATTCTGGCTATATGAACACAGAGTCCGCTCAGCTTTGAGATGGTTATTGGTAATTATTATCCATAAAATTTGGTCCAATGTAGCTTGGTTACCAACATTATTCAAAATATTTTGTTTCACAGAAGAAAGTCATACAAGTTTGATAAGACATGAGGGTGAGAAATGCTTTTAAACTCTAGAAGGTACGTTTGAACCTGAGTTGTGCCTTGGGTTGCCTGTGTTCACATTTCCACACACATAAGGGTACCACAATAGTATTAATGTTGGATATGACATGAATACTCACTTCCTCTGAAGATCATGTGGCAGATTTTCATTCCCAAAACTTCAGGATTATGAGGGGGGAAGAAACACACACACACACACACACACACAAATTAATATTAATTTATTTGATAAAATATTAATATTAATTATCAACTTACTGACAGAGACATGGACTTGCAAAATGTACTCACCAGGTCCATACAAAAACTTCACAGTAGATCCAAACTCCTGGTTTTCCTGTAATTCTTCAGAGTCCAAGGATGGTGGTTTCCTGTCCTCTCTGCTGAATGAGTGTACATGACAGTGTTCTCCGATTACTCATTCCAATACTCCTTTACTTTTATGACAAGCTTGATCTTAAAACTAGCTGACAGTAGGGATGGGCATTATGACCATATTATTCTTCATACATGAGAAATTTTATCTCACAATAACAATATCACAGTATAGTTATTTTATAGATATTTTATTAAGAAATACTACAGAATAATACTGCTTAGTCTTCACTGCATGATATTCTATGCATTAATATCACTTGATTCTTAAAAACGCAGATGGTCTTCTCTAGTCTTTTGTTGTTTGATTCAAATTATGAGACGGCAGTTTATTAAGCTGCTGCCCCTTTAAGAACGAAAGCACAATGACAAGCATCCGGGATTCCCCACGTTAACTTGAACCGTTTAACTCTAACGTTACTTCAAACATAACTGACTGTTCAAATCATCAAGCGAATACCTCACATGACAGGGATTTTGAGATAATTGTGTGCAATATTGGATAGTCACTATCATCATCATAGTGCCCAGTCCTAGCTTAACAGTATTACAACATAACAAAACACTGAAACAGAATATGCAAGTTATTCGCAATTAGCATATAACTTTAATACACTAACGTTATATATGTTGATGTGACAGTAGAAAAAATATAAAGGGATTTATTTACCTTCTGCAGTCTGTTGTCCGCCATCGGTAACTTAAATCTCTGTTCATATCCATGCATCCCACAATCAAAATTCGTCCAAAATAAGATTAACAGATGTTAAATGATCCATGTGATGCCATTAATGGACCGACGAAGCAGTCCTGTAGCAGATTAGAATTGCCGTGCGCGCGAGCAGAGCACTCCAACAGCAACGGGTGCATTTTCAAATTTGTTCGGTAGAAGGCGCGCACTGTCATTGGCCAGATTTCTAGATGACGTTCAGATTGACCAATCACGCTCAAGTGAACACGTAAAGACAGCAAATAACCTTACAAATAATAATGTTTGTTTTAAACTAGCAAATGTGTATTTTTATTTTTATTTGCTGTTATATTTAATTAATTGGTCAAGTGGTGTTTTGTGGTGTGGGCAGAGGCTTGAAAGTTTCAACCTGGAGAGCAGTGCAGATTTGTACTCTTTAAAAACAGATTATTGTTTGATATTTAGTTTCCTATATAGTTATATTTGTATCCAGAATTACAGTTTGAGTGTAAAAATACACCTACACTGTAAAAAATAATAATAATTTAAAAAATCAAATGACTGGCAGCAGGCTGCCAAACAAAAACATAAAATTAACGTAAATTATCTTAATTTAAATAAGGAAAAATCTGTAAAATAAAATTTTTCTCTCTAACTTTTAATGTAAATTTACATAAAGTTTTTGCACTTTATTTGAATTAAGATATTTTACTTTAATTTTACAGTTTTTGTTTGGCAGCCGTAGCTGCCAGTCATTTACCATTTTTTTACGATTTTATTTTTACAGTGAAACTAATAAGATTTACTTTAAAATTACAAAGAATAATGTTAAATTGTTAGTATGGACATAAACCTTTAATATAATGAGCTAAATATTTTATTACAGATTAGCTCTGTAATTTTACATACATTTGTATGTAATTTAAGAAAACAGAAAAATACTGTATAAATAATACAGTAATTTCCCTGTAAAAAAATGAGAATGACTGATTTGTCATTAATGATAAAATAATGGTCAAGTTGTTAATTTACAGATATTTTTTGTAATTTTATATGAATTTGTATGTAATTTATGAAAACAGAAAAATACTGTATAAATAATGAAGTAATTTTCCTTTATAAAAATGAGAATTACTGTAATTTGTCATTAATGATATAATCCTTAAAATAACAGTCAAGTTGTTTATTTACAGATATTGTTTGTAATTTTACATAGTTTTAAACATAATTCAAAATTACAGGAAAATACTGTAAACAATTTAGAGTTATTTTCCGTAAAATTAGGATTTTTTTTTACAGTGTACCGAATGTGTCTATTTCTAGGCTTACTCTTGAACGATCATACACACATTCATATCCCTATGTTTTTATTGGCGGTTATGTCTTGACTCTTGAGTAAAAAAGTTTGGGACGTGTGTCAGTATTGGATCTGCACATTACTGTAGTTCTTAAAGTGAAAGCATACTAATACAGCTTATACCCGCTCCTGTCTGTGTGTTAATGTTAAACAAACAACAACAACAGGGAAAAAACGGTAACGTTACTTCAACTTAAAGCACTGTTTGTATCCGTATCTTTAGGTTGTATTTATTTGTCCTATTGTAATTGGTTAATAAGTTCTTATTTTATTAATGACCATTTACTTGAGAACTTTTTACTTATATTAAGCAATTGCTTACTTGTAAGATTTTGGTCATATTTCCCACCACCCTAAGCGATAATGTTATTAAAGCTAGATAGCACACCACTGGACCAGCCTTTTTTTGTAATACCAAACAAGATGCATGCATTTTGTTTTATTGTCATGTGTGACTATTTTGTGAGTGAAAAAAACAAAAACAAAACAAATTGTATATATATGTATATATATATATATATATATATATATATATATATATATATATATATATATATATATATATATATATATATATATATATATATATATATATATATATATATATATAGTGAAATCCTGAGATTGAGCTATGAGGAAGTGCAAGTTTACTAATAATTTGTTCAGTTTGAATAAATTAATTTGCTTTCCAAGTAATTTTGTGATTCTGCATTCCCTTTGTAAGTTTTTTTATTTTTATTGTGTGATATAGGTCTTAAATTGAATTCATAATGGTCTTAAAAAGATCTTAAAAAGTCTTAAATGTGACTTGGTGAAACCTGCAGCAACCCTGCTGTAAAATCAGTTTATATAGGCCTAGTTATATATATATTAGTGCTGTCAAAACGATACATTACATCCAAAATAAAAGTTTGTGTTTACATATATGTGTGTGCACTTATAAATGCACATGATTGGTCCAATTTCAGTTTGAGATCTCTTATCCAGAACATAACCAGTGCTGCGTTCCAGTTCGTTTTTATTATGCCCTTCATTTGCTAACTTCCCTCCGTCTCATTCACTCGGATGTGGGTCATTGCTTACGTTGCATGAGTGCCCACTACTGGCGGAACCTTTGCAATGGGCTGAACTGGAACTCCCTAAGCCCTTGATCACTTGAAATCCACTATGGAAATTGTTTAATGCAGCATTCTATATGTGTATACAGGGTTTTTCCTGCACAGAGAATTATGAGGCGGCCGCCTCCGTCAAATTTCGTGCCGCCTCCGTCTGTCGACAAAACTCAAGACAGGCAGTCACTTGCTCAGATTAGGCATGTCGTGGTAATTAAATAATCATCAGAAATATATATTGTCACATGATCCTTCAGCAATCATTATTAGTATATTATAATTTGCTAGTACAAAGTCATTCCATAGCTGTAGCTGTCAATCATTCTCTGTTCAGCATTCAAACTGCGCGTCGCGTTCGGTTCCAGTCAGCAGCAGCACGGTAAAGCTCACTCCAAGATGATATATTCCCGTTATAATACTTGATATGTTGATAAAATAATTTATCTTCCTGGAGTTTATCTAGCGGTTTCTGAACGATGTTATGCTCGCTACCCGGGTGACAACACAAGGATTATTAATTAGCATCACACGCACATTAACCGGAATTAAAAACTGTGAAGAAACAAATAATCAGTGAATGTTTGGACCGATATAGGCTACATATTAGACTAGCATTTGTGCGCTCAACGCTCATCTTCTCTTTATGCCGTGAACTTTTCAATGCGCACTCGCGCTGCACTGCCCACACTGATTCCATGTTGCTTTAAGCGCATCATTCTGCACCCGGGATGCGCATAAGTGCTTTTTTGCCGCTCTGTTTTGAAGCGTTTCATATATATTCATAGTTTTGTGCACTTAAAGATTATTAAAAAATATCTTGTTCTCACGTATATATCATATATTTGTTGTCCCTTTACAGTGCTGCACATTACGTTTACAATAAACTATAAATCTTGTAATTTTATATTATTTGTGTAGGCCCATATAATTATTTACATTCATATATAAATATAAATTAAATATAAAATGTTTTTCATAAATGTATTTAATAAGAACACAAAGTAATTTGTACCTTTTCATTAACATGTTTAGATTTTATAAAATTAGTCCAAAGATTTTTTTTTATGAATTACTTTTTGTAATTGCAATTGTTTAACTATCCACTCACCTAATTTAATATATATTATTGTCATAGCTTAGGATTATATATTTTTATTCATTTATTGTTTTTTCTATAATGAGTGTGTACTTAGTGGATTCTGGATTGTGTTTAACAAATAAAAGAGTGACCATTAGTTCCACAAACACAGATGTATAGATATTCTATAGTGATGTAGAAATGTATGAATCATACATTTATAACCCTTTTATTTTGCCTGTCTGTTGTGCTTGTTTCAGTTATTTACTGAATTGAATATATGTTTAAATATTTAAAGGTGTTAGCTGTAATCTTACACTGCAAAGTGATAATTTAAAAGGGATTAAATTCATAATTATTTAATGATCGAAGCACACAAAAAAATGTTTTTTTAAAATAATAATTAAAATGTCATAGAGTTGTTTGTGGTGGGGTAAATTAAACACGATGTGGGGTGACGTCACATTCGTGTTGGATTGTGGTATATGAAGCTGCCTGAAGTGTACACATGAAGTAGACTCGCTCCCTCTGTCAAAATCAAGGGAGCGTGGGTCTGTCCATATAAACTTCCCTTGTCCACTTCACGAAGTGGAGCGCACTTCAAAATGGAGGCAGGGATTCCCCCGAGGGGAAGTGCTTAGGGAAGTTTGTAAGTGCGTGTCTAAAACTGGAGTGGAACGCAGAACTGCTCCGGGGAGCTTAAGATACTATAACCATGAACACAGCTAAAAGCCTAGCCACTTTCATGGTACCTAAAACCCATGATTGGCTCAATCTAAACCGAAACTTACCTGGCTAGCCAGCAAAACTGGCTTCATGGTACAGGCCCCTGACGTCTTCAAAGCAAAACAAATAAACAGTTTATTCCTCCACTCTCTGCATGTCATGTTTTATAAATGTTTGTGAGATGTTCTCAACTCTTGCCAAGGATTCAGTTTGGCAAAAGTCTCACAGTAATCTCAATGCATTGTCTGCCAAACATTGTCATAATAATTAATTAAAACAGAATTAAAATGGATATGAAATCATGGAAGAGGAAAGTTTACTTTTTTAGGAAATGAGCTTCATGTGTTGTGCAGATGCCGTGCCATACTGCTGAGAACAGTACGTTTTGTTGGTGTTTTTATGAAACATCACCATAGGCATTAGTCAAGGTAGACACTTTAGTGTACCATAGTATTTTTTTTCCCTACTATGGTTGGTAGTCAATGGTTACTCTATCTGCTTGGTTACAAACATTCTTCAAAATATCCTCTTTTGTGTTCAGCAGAACAAAGAAACTCATACAGGTTTGGAGCAACTTGAGGGTGACTAAATGATGACACTATTTTCCATTTTGGGTGAACTATCCCTTTAAGTAAACGTAAACAGCTGAAAGAAAGAAAACACATATGTATCAGTATATTGGATCCTTGCTCTTAAAGTGACAGCAGCCTATAAACCTGCTGCTGTCTGTGTTAATCTGGATTAATCTGTACAATGCAGCATTTTATTTATTTAGTATTCCTGTACCTGAATACCGATAGACCTACCTGAAAACCTAAAAGCACTCTTTATCTTATTCATATTTTTATTGTTTTGATTTATTTGTGCTTTGATTTGTATTTTATGAACTTTTTGAATCGTCAAAGTTTTGGCTTTGTGCACTTTCAATGTAGGGACAGAAAAGATGCAAATTACAAACAATAGGGCAAATTAGAAGACTTTGGTTTTGAAAACTCAATTGAGACCGATAAGGCCAGAACAAATCTTTGTTGTCTGTCAAGTGAGTTGTCAAAACCAAAGCCTTCTATCTCAGTTCAGCATGTAGATGTGTTGCAGCCCTGGAACGGCTGCAGTGGTATTCCACAAAAATGATCATATCTCTAACGGATTCATGGAATTAATACTGAAACTGAGCCCAGAGGGTTGAGAATGATGTCATGCTCTTCTGACAAAAAATATTGTGCTTAATAAACTTGGAGACATTTAAGCCAAAAGAGGCCTTAGGGGAGGAAAAGAAAGAAAGGGTGAGCGAGTCGGAAAGAAGAGAGGCCTGGAAAAGATCAGTGAGTGGAACAGGAAAGATCAGACAAAGAGATGATGTAAACACAGTCCTGTTCGTAATTTAGTTTGATGGTTAACTGTGCCCTCAGTGTCACATCAGAGCTGTAACATGAAGAAGACACGTCAGGTCTTAATGTTTTGTTGCATGTAGAATATGAAATAATGTGCCTAATTGAAAGGGAAACAAATGTATAGTTAATTATATTAAATACAATAAATAATGTATTAGCTTAATGTACAAGCTTTTCTGGCAATTTTGCTGCCTGTCATGTGTACAGGTAGTCTACTTCATACACAAGTTATTCGCGTTCTAACCCGGATGTGCAAGCAATGAACAACAATGCCTTGACATGTGCTTATTTATTTTGGCTATTTTTTATTTGAGGAGTTTTGTTTATAATAGGCTATTGTTGAGTTTGCACTTACTGTCCCTGCAATGCCTATTGATTCAGTTGATTTCAGTATGCTGATGAAGTGAACACTTACTTGATATACAATGATCATAATGTTAGGCAAGCACATCCCATAAATTATATATAAGTACATTGTATATATTTATTCAACGGAATTCAGGATTTGACTGATTCATAACTTAAGTAGGCTATTTCAAATAGATTGTATACTTGTTTGACTGTCCTCTGGGGGTTTATTAGAAGTTCAGTCTGTTACAAAATTTCAGTTAAAATGTTAATGAAATGAAGTGTAGTGCACATCCCTAACAAATACAGAGCATATACAAATATTGGCTAAATCTATTTTTAATTACACTGAACATTTTTTTTAGATACTTTTTGGCAGTGAATGCAATTTAAAAAATAGATTTATCTCACAATGTCTGCCATCTTGAATTCATTCAGAGCTGCCTGCTTTCATTGATTTGCGTAATTTAAATATCACACTTTAATCATATTTATACCTCCTAACTTAATAAAACAAGCTGTGGTACTATGATGAATGATTAGCTCAAAAGGTAGATCTGTATGTGTGATGTAGCTAGCCTACCTTATCTGAATTAAATACAAACACATCTCTCGTTTTTCCTCACGTTCCAGCGGTTACTCCTCCGTGTGCTGTATAGGTTGTCGACCCCTGGTTTAGGTTATTTAAGCAATTTTTAAAGCAACATACTTCAGTGTAGCTTGTATGTTACGACAGCATCGCGTCTAAATCAGAGAAAATCATGTGCGGGTGGATGGTTGGTTTATAAAGGTCCCATGGCATGGATTGTTTTATTATTTTATAATGTTTCCTGAGATGTACTTATATTGTTAGTATGTTTTTTACATCCAAAAATGTCATAATTTAGAAATAAAAATCATTTTTTCTATACTGATATTAGCCCTCAGGCTTGAATGCTCTGTTTCAAGGGGCGTGTCTGATGTGAGACTTTAGTGAAAACGCCCACTGTTGGGATTGGCTGACATCTTTGCATTTGAAATGAGTATTAGATTATGTGGCGGAGGGGGCGTGGTTTAGCGAGGTTTACAAACGCTGCCAGAGAGAGACAGGCATGTGGACCAGACGGAGAGCTGGATAAAGATTGCTGAGAAAGTTTTATTGTACCGAGTTGTTGAGAGCGCTGTGAGAGTGAGTTTATTTTGTTAGTATCTGAGAGTTCTGAATAAACACGAGTCCCAGTCACGCGACTGTCTTCTTCCTCCTTATTCTACGAACTTTGTAACATGTGGAACCCTCTCGAATACTTTTACTAAGTTTTTTTTACCATTACAGCTGTCGAGAGGAACGGTTCATGAAAGTGTTGATTTATAGCATTATTTTTAGATATTTTCCTATCACATGAAAAGCTGCAGTGATGAGTATTGAGTACACAGACAGTCTGTTGATCGCGTGAATGCAGTGATCTCGTCATTGCAGCGTTATTTCTCTCACAAAATGCTTTCACCACAACTAACAGCAAACACGACATCAACTTGAATACAGTAAGAGCTTTGTGCAGCATAACAGCGTTATTCATTATAACGGCAGTTTGGGCAAGTGTGCAGATACACTCGCGACGTGTGATTGACAGATCTGAACATTATAAAGAGTTCGGATTGATTAATCGCTAATCTAGCGTCTAATCAAAATTGAAATAACAGATTTGTTTCATGCTACTAACAAACGATGTGAAGTTGATCGATTTTCTCCAAATTCTCTGGGCGGGCAAAGCAGAGGAAGGGGAGGTAACTGTTCCCCGTATGACGACATACAGGGAAGTTTCCAGATCGGCTTTTGTCTGAGCTCTCATTTTTTCAAAGGCAGAACTCCCAGGACACCCAGAACTCGGTTTACACCATAGACTGTAAAAAAATATGGACGTAGTGTCCGTGACGTCACCCATAGGATTCTGATGAGCCGTTCTGAAGCGCAAAGTAGGGACGAGATGGCCGTTGCCATCTTGGCAGCGCGTCATCGCGTGTCACTCCCGGATAACAGAAAATGGGCAAAAAGGCGGGACGTGGGCGGAGCTTAAGTGACGCGATGACTAACAGACAGCAGATAAATGGCTATGAACTCATATGAACTCATATTAAAGGTCCCATGGCATGGCATTTTTCTATTATTTTATAATGTTTCCTGAGGTGTACTTATATTGTTAGTATGATTTTTACATCATAAAATATCATAATTTAGAAATAAAAGGAATTTTTTCTATACTGATGTTTGCCCTGTGGCTGAATGCCCTGTTTCAAGGGGCGTGTCTGCTGCGAGACTTCAGTAAAAACACCCACTGTTGTGATTGGCTGACATATTTGCATTTGAAGCGGAGGGGGCGTGGTTTAACGAGGTCTACGAGCAGGCACGAGCCTGCTGCCAGAGAGACGGATGGACCGGAGTTCACTTCTCATCAGTTCTCCGCACATCTCAGTTCAGTGAACTGTTGTAGTTACTAGCATATACTTCAGGTTATTAGTTTATTTCTAGTCGGAGGGGCTGTCACTCATGTCAGAAAGTTAGTAACTTTAGTAAATTATGGATCAGAGCTGACTTGAAACACAAACCGTTTAGAACGATTCAGTCCGATTTGGTGAACTGGTTCGACCGGTTCACTAAAAAGAACCGGTTCAAAAGAAAGATTTGTTTGTGAACCGGACATCATGGACCAGAAGTGGAGCGATTGCTAACAAAGTTATTTATAGTAACTACTGAGTTGTGAGAGCGCTGTCAACGCAAGTTTATTTTGTTTGTATCTGAGAGTTCTGAATAAACACGAGTCCCAGTCATGCCGAGTCCGTCTTCATCATTATTCTGCCAACACATATGTACCATTACAGCTGTCGAGATGAACAAGTTACGAGTAAGTGTTGATAATAGCATTATTTTTAGATATTTTCCTATCATATGAAAAGCGTCAGTGACGCGCATTGAGTACACAGCGCAAACAAAGCAGCAGCAGTAATCGAATGTAATCCAGTTTATTGTGGGAATAGCTGGCTAGCCTAGCCGGATACCCTCACGCTTACCCCCCTTCTGCTTAATCTCGCACAGCGTTTGGTGCCTCCGCTGTGGGCCAGATGCAGTACTGGGGGTCGGTGATGTTGAAGGCCGACCGGTCAGTGCAGCCTGAACTTTGGCGTGCGTGAGGTTTATATCTTAAGATGTTACTCTGCCGATGTTGAGCAGAAACTCTCGACTGTATCCACATTTTAGATCAGATAGACGCGACGAGGACATACAAAAACACTGACTCACAAGATAGAAAACACCAGTCTGTCGGGAGAGAGAGAAGCCGCAGCGTGTGCACGAATAATACAGTTCTGTGTGAACTTGAATAATTAGCTATACATCAGAAATCACTGATCACAGATCAGAAGGAACTGAACTCTGGGCGGAGGAAAGGGAGGTAACCGTTCCTGTTATGAGGTCATAACAGGAAAATTCAAGATCAGCTCGTCTGGGCTGTCAATATTCAGGCTAGGGGAACTCATATTAACGTTGAAAAACTTCATAAAATGAAAATGTCATGCCATGGGACCTTTAACAGCGGATTCGGTGACGTTAGAGCTGATCTGCGCACCTCTAGTTCTATTCCAGTCTTATTCTAAGTTACCTTCTTGTCCATGTGTCAAATATTTTTTGCTTCTTACGAAAGCAACAAAGCCTTTCAAGAAGACCTTAAAGGCTTATGTCATGCTGAAGCTGAAACTTGAAAGTTAAGTTGTGCAACATGAATGCAATGTTTAGGCATTATTATTTATTACTATTATTTTGGTTTATAGATCGTAGGTTTAGTATATTAAATTATATATTTGTATTTGCATTTTGAATATAATATGGCAATTGAATGCACCAAATTGGTTTAGTTTTCACAGATAAATGTATGCTATTTCAGCAATAAAACTTAAGAGACCGGTCTTATTTTCTCTTGTATATTTAGTATTGCGCTTTAACCCTCTCGAGTTGGCCGTCGCGCCTGCTTGATTGGCTTGCTTTTTTTCTTATCAGCTCCAAAGAGACTCAAATAACTCGTTTTTTATCATTCAGGCAAGTGTTATACATCATTATAATCTGTTAAGTTTCAATTTTTTTTGTGTACAGTCACCATAAAAACAAATTGTTGTGCTTTTTGCAAAATAAAGAAATCAAACATGATGCGCGATCTGCAGCCTCTCTTTCAAAGACGTTCATTCAGATAGTCTTCAGAAAATGACCTCTAGCTTAGTGAATACTTGTCTCACAAACATGAGACATGTCTAAAGAAACGCTGAAATGTCAGGTTTTAAACACTGTAAACTGAACACTGTAAATCAAAAACAAATATTCTGTGTTTATATAATCTGGTTGAAAGCAGAGAGATGTTAGTCGCTCCTGAGCGGCTCATTATACACTAATGTGACCACGCCCACGAAGCGTGCTCTATTGAGATTCAAATACTGAGGCTCCGGAGACGACGCCCACACACACATCATCTGTGCTGCATTCCAACTTCAACTACATCGTTTTGAGATGCGTTTAATAACCCTGGAATAATTCTCCATGACAAGCTGTTCTTTTCTGGAAGCAACGATCCCCCGCTGTGTGTAAGTAGGCAAAGTTTACTCTGTAAGCATCTGTGAATATTAAACGCAAAAACCTGTGCGATGAGCTCAAAATTACTGTCAGATGTAAGTAATTACCTTGACAAACTATACATCATTTAAAAGATCTAAGACTCAAGCTTCCATTTTTGACCTCTGTTTTATTCTCAAAGTCATATAGTGACCGTCATTTGTTAATATGTGTCAGGAGTTATGAATATGAAAACCGCGTCGGTACCTTTGATTGTAATATGAGCGTCAGCTGATGTCATTCATAATAAAACTCCTCTATTCTCCTCATATATATATATGTATGTATGTATGTATGTATGTATGTATGTATGTATGTATGTATGTGTGTGTATATATATATGTATGTATGTATGTATGTATGTATGTATGTATGTATGTATGTATGGTATGTATGTATGTATGTGTATATATATATATATATATATATATATATATATAATGTCAACCGTTGAGTCACCATGGTTTAGGTAAGCGTTTAGGCACAATTACCTTTGTAATGCTGAATTGCAATTTATTATTTACAAGTTCACTGAATAACTGAATTACTATTAAATTAATATACAACTAATTAATAAAAATAACTAATAAATATAATTTATAATTGGTTTTATTTAGAGACAGAGAGATAAAATGTAATAAGACAATTTCAGAGGTGTTCATTTGAAAAAAAAATGTGTTGCAAGAATAGCTTAATTACTGTACTGTAATATATTGTAATATATGTACAGTACAGGACTTTTTTACATTGCCAACCTGTAAATTAATTTTATATGAATATATATATATTAAATATATATATTTAATAATTTTAATGGAACCGGAATCGTTAGGCGGAACCGGAACCAGAACCGGAACCGGAAAATTTCTCACGATTCCCAACCCTATTCAAGATGGAGTCAAAAGTCTTGTGAACACATATCTATTGTGTGTTTTGAGACCTTAATTTGGAAACAAAGTTTTTTGTTTTTTCAAAAACCGTGCATAAACATTTTTCTCTCAAAAATACAAGCATGTACATACATGTTGCTCAAATATTATGGTAGCCCAGTTTGTGCTGAATACAGTGTAATTACACTTTTGCCATTAATGTGTTTATAAGCAACTGAAAAAAACACAAATGTAAGAGCATGTCAAAACTTCTAAAGGGCCCCAAAAGAGCTCCGACTCCAGAGGGTTAATAAAGAAAAAGTACTAGTTGTCCAAATACTCGATTAATCGATGGAATAATTGATAGAATACTCGATTACTAAAATAATCGATAGCTGCAGCCCTATTTAAGATTTAGAATTTCAAAAATATTTTGCAACAAATATTTTTCTATTAATCTATTAGTGTGCCTTTACATTACTTTAATGCGTTACTATTTCACTGTCACTTCCAAAACTTTGCAGCGTGCCTTTAATCCTTTTTGCAACATGAGAAACAATAGTTTTATTCAATGGATTATATAGACTGTAGACTCGAAAGCGAGCCAAGACCGCTCTATTTATGATCACTAAACGCTGTCGCTATGTTAGTTCATTGCGATCTCACAAAGTACACAGTTCAATGAAGCTGCTAACAATGCACAATAAATATCTTACTTGCATCGATTCGTGTCTACACTTTGTTTGTTTGTTCATGATAGGTTTTGTGAGCCTGTCACCCCTGAAGAAATACGTTATAAATGGATACATTTGACGTTTTACAGACACAAATATGCACTGGAGCATTTGCCAATATTCAGTATCAAGTGAGGGTGTTCTTGCTTGCATTTGAGGGTGCTTGGACAGTGACTGCAAACGGATATTTTTGCGTCTATCTCGGACGCTTTAATGCTTCCACACTTCCGACATGTTTGCTGCATTTAGAAGCATGCGCACCTCTCTCTCACACACTGGTTGCTATATTTGATCGCTTCATTAAAAACGTCATTTTTCGGCTAAATTTATTCAGTCTTTTCACGGCCGAACACCGAAAGTGCAATTTTTGCTATTTTCAGCCGAATAATTTTGGTTGCTGAACAATCAGTGAATCCCTAAATATAATTGTACTTTAACTTGGGCCTCAAATATGAAGGTGATATCTCTCTCTAGGGGTGGGCGATATAGCCTCAAAATTATATCACTATTTCAAGAATATTTGCGATAACGATATTTATGACGATATAGAAAAAAAATGTATGGAACAAAGTTTTATTAGTTATTGCAGCTGGTAGGCAGCAGCATTTATTAGTGCAAACCCAACCATAACATAACATTTTAGTTTAACAATAATGTAATTTATGCCATGGTCTGTCTGAATATTTGATTCTGATTGGCTGGAAGGTGTGCAATAAAATTGTTTAATGCACAGGTAGTTCCAAGTCAGATGAATCCTTGTTCTATATTAATGCGCTGTTTTCATTCCAGGTCTGTTTAGGCGGAGCACTGTAATCGGTTTAAAAGTCTGAAAGTCCGAATGAAAATGCTGCATATAAACACTGTTTTCATAAGGATACACTAATATTTCTGAAGTGTAAAACTTTTTATTTAGTAACAAGTTATGAAGATAAATGTTGGAATAATGACACAGACATAGCTTGGCTACACCATCTCATCTGACAGCGTCCCAGGCACTTTCTACTTCAACTGCACCTGACAGAAGAATTTATTTTTCTGAGGTGTTTCTTACAGCAACACCAGATCGGTTTCGATAACGTCTCGTGTAAACTGTCCACAGAATCGTTCAATCGGAATGATTTTAATCGGAATGACATGTAAACGGGGCTATTGAAGCGCACACACACACACACACACACACACACGCGTCACTCGCATTCAGAGAGCAGAGATCGCGCTGCACATTTATGAGCACAGAAACTATTAACGCCGCCCTGTGACTTTTAGCAATAAAATAGCTAAGTTACTGGATCACTACATTATATTTCTCAGCAATGATGGGGTTACATTGCTATTTTTCCTGTAAAAAACCCACATCTTCGTTAAGAAAGACGCTGAACAGATGCAGTCACACAGGTACGAACCTCTCTCTCTCTCTCTCTCTCTCTCTCTCTCTCTCTCTCTCTCTCTCTCTCTCTCTCTCTCTCTCTCTCTCTCTCTCATTAATCCAAATAAATGCTATAATCCATTCATTCAAATAAATGTAATCTTACGCACTACTTTATCTCTGTGTCTGATTCAAAGAAGGCAGAATGCTAGATCTAACGAGCCGTAACTGACGAAAATAACTGTCAATGTTACCCTTCCGGTCAAATATTGCGCTGCAAACATCAATAGCAGCTTTAAGTTGTCAATGTTTAGTCAGTTGTCAAGACGGCTGACCTCTTGTAACCAAGTAGCTCCCTTTTTAGGTACTAAGTCCTTGTCGGATGCTGACATGCTGCTCTTGTATACTCTGACAGGTGTCGTTGTTGTGCATGCTAGGGAACGTAAATGCGCCATACGCCATCGCCTCGCTATATCATTGATATCGCGATATGACACTTTTTTATCATGTAAAAATATATACCGGTATTATCGTGGACGATATGATATGGCACACCGCTCTCTCGCTCGCTCGTTCTCTCTCTCTCTCTCGCTCGCTCACTCGCATTGGAGTTTCCTCTCCTGTCAATCATATTGCTATTAGGGATGAAACGGTATGGAAATTTAACATCACGATTATAGTGACCCAAATTATCACGGTTATCAATATTATCACGGTTTTGTTCAAACGAGATGAAAGTGTTCAAATAGAACAGATGCACACACTTAAAACATTTCAACAAGTTTAATATTTGAAAATCAACAAACAACAAATAACTAAAGCAGCTCTATGCACTTTTTAAAGCTAGATTCTGTGGGATTTCCTTCCTTATAATGGCCGTTGTCAATAGGAACGCATAAATAATAATAATTTGTCATAAATATAATCTCTGTAAATATATTCTCAAGCAATTTTCTCATCAGTGTTCAGCAATGATGCATTTAAATCTAGCATAGTTTGTGTAAGAGCCCAAACAGTATCCTGGTGAAATAATGCATATCCATATTTCCATATGATTTGACAGTTTATTTTATTAAATATCATAATGTGTGCATCATACCTGACACCTAAATGATCACTTTACAGTCAGTTTTATGACTGTCATTCTCTTCAAATGCTATTGAAGTCAGAAACGTGTATAACGTTACCAAGGTTGTATGTAACTTTAGAGACGGTCCCTAAATTCGCCAGCGTTATGCCAGTCATATCAGATGCGCTGTAGCTCTGCTGTTTTTGTTTGAAACTATTTTCGCTGCTGAAATAGAACTAAAACAGTCAACCTCTGTATGATGAGTGAATCTCCTGCGTACATCGCACACACATCTCCGCTTTTAGTGTAGATTTCAGCGAGTGAGAGCCGCGCGCGCTCTGAACATATCCACGGCTAATCTGAACGCCTCTGATTATGAGACATTACATTCAACAGCCAGATTGGCTAGTGTGCAGCCGAAATAACGTTACGTTACACCCGCAAATGGCGGTTGTTGTTAATGTCAAGCCCTGATTATTATCCCTTAAATGTCACCTTAGTCTTGTCTGAATTTGTTAGTTCGCTTCACGTTATTATCTCTCAGACGTAGTTTTGGTATTCAGGTCAAAGTCCACTTGCCTTGTGTTCGTAGTTTTGAAGTGTTTCCCCCTATTACAGCGACTTTATTCTGGCATGTTCTGCAGACAGGGTGACCAACTTCGATTAAGTTCCCCTCAGGACTTTTGTAAAAGCCAAAACATGACAACGATCAATCTCCCGGTGCTGTCACTGCCTTCTGCCATTTCTTCTCATTCAAACAGCGGTGCGCTGCGCTAGACTGACGCTGACTGGACAAGATTTACCGCGAGTTTTCACAATCGTGATAATCACACGCGGTTTTAATGATAATTAAATTTTATACGATATTACTAACCGTCACTAAATTTGATCGTGGTTTATCGTGAAACCGGTAATCGTTTCATCCCTAATTGCTATACAGTCACCTTTTTGTCAATTGTTAGTGCTTGGGAATTAGCTACTTTAATATATTGTTGAAATTTCAGAACCATTGTTCAAAAGAACACCATTTGTATGACATTGAGACTGTCATACGTCCCCATTTAGTCACGTCCCTCGTCTTCATTAGTTCAGAATGGACTTGACCTGAACCTTACCATAAACCCATCACTATTACCATAAACCCATCTCCATCTGTTAATTTTTACTGTCATACCCCACATCCCATTGCATACTTTTGTTACATAACCCCTTCATCCTTGAGACTTGGGTGCTCTTTTAACCTGCACTCACAATTTAATCTAATAAATGTCTCAGTTTCTTTCTGTCCTTTTTGCAGTAAGAGGAAACTGAAACTCAATTATTTAAGTAATGGATGACTAGTAATAGTAATAGATGGGCCTCTTGTGTTCATAAGGGAGATCTTGCCAGTTTCCAGTATTTCTCCCAGCATGCCTTAAAAGGAATTGGTTGAGAGCACTGGGGAATGTCTGTGCTGAACACTGAGATTGTGCTGGTATTTATTCAGAACTTTTATTATTAACCTTCCTGGAGTTTCATTCTCATGACCAACTGGTGACTCTTATCTGTTTTGTGCAGGTGCTAATGATGTACATTAATCTGCAGGGCCTGAAATTTGGCGGCCTAAAATTGCTGGTATTGTGCATAATTTTATACATTCCTCCAGGTTCCGCGATTATAAAGCAGGATATTCCTGTAAACGTTTTTGAACTATAGCATGTAGGCTGAATAAGTAAATTAATCAGAGCAATAAATAAACAGGTTATCAGAGCAAATAAAAAAATAAAAGAAGAAAAGCCTAAATTCAATCTGTTCATCATATAAAACGATCATGTCTATTCAGAATATTTTGGACTAAACCGCTCCATTCGTATGGATTAGTTTTACAATCTCTTTATGAACTTTTGGAAGTGTAAAAGTTTAAGTTGCGTAGCTGTCTATGGATGTACAGAAAGCTCTCAGATTTCATAAAAAATATCTTCACTTGTTTTAGATTAACAAAAGTCTTACGGGTTTGGATCGACATGAGGGTGAGTAATTCATGACATAATTTTTTTTTTTGGGTGAACTAATTCAATTTCAAAATTCAAAATTTTATTTCTGTATTATTTCTTCCTGAATACTATTGTTTAGGGCTGAGTATTGACACAAATTTCACGATTTGATCTTTCAATTCGATATAGATTTTTTTGGATATTATATCAAGTACAGTACATGGCAAATTTTCTCAAGGAAAAAAAATCTCTCAACTAATGCTGTAAACTAGGGATTGACAGATACAGATTTTTTTTGTGCTGATACAGATTTTTTTTCATCAGCCTTAACCGATGACCGATACAGGCTGGCGATTTACTTGAGCCGATATTTGGAGCCGATACTGCTTTTGCTCCCTCAATTTACATTATAAAAATGACACAATGATCATGATGATAACAATGTTACAAGTCTCAATTTAAAAAAGGAACATTTATTGTACTAAAAAAAACTATATTTAACAAATAGTAAAAACAGGTGAGGTAGAACAAGTAAAAAAAGTTCAGTTCAGTGCTGAAAATAAATTTTGAAAATAAATATTTATTGCACACAGTAGCAACAAGCAAGCAGCATAATAAAGTGCACACTTGACTGTACTTAATTTTAAAAGTAACCAACTATTTACAACCTAGTCATTTAATGCTTAGGTGCACTTAACTTAACCCCCGAGTCGGCGGTCGCACCGGCGCGATCGGCTCTCTTTTTTTCCTTATCAGTGCCAAAGAGACTCAAATAACTCTGTCGTTTTTTATCATTCAGGTAAGTGTTATACATCATTATAATCTGTTAAGTTTCTATTTTTTTGTGTACAGTCACAATAAAAACAAAATGTTTTGCTTTTTGCAAAATAAAGAGAACAAACATGATGTGCGATCTGCAGCCTCTCTCTCAAAGACATTCATTCAGATAGTCTTCAGAAAAGGAACTCTAGCTTAGTGAATACTTGTCTCACAAATATGATACATATGTCTAAAGAAACGTTGAAATGTCAGGTTTTAAACAATGTAAACCAAATCGAAAACAAATATTCTGTGTTTATGTAATCTGTTCGAAAAGCGATTAGGGCTGTCACTTTACGTTCGAAAATCGATTGCACAATCGATCGGACCAACCAACACAAGTTTCGAAAACGAAAATAGGGAATCAATTTTAACCAAATATGTACACTTTTATTTTTTAACGAATTAAACAAATAAAGTTATTAACAGGTATTATTAATATGTTGAAATATGTTTTTAAAACTTGCATGAGGTCATATTCAGGGTTTTTCCTGGGTCAAAAATGGTCTTCGGTGGTGGCTGACAGACATGGTCATCCATACACACACACACACACACACACACACACACACACACACACACACACGCACAGTAAAAAAGTACCCTACCCACGTGATCTGCAAGCGCAATACTGACAATAAATTTTAAATAAATTCATAGAAAGTTTGTAATTTTTGCTTATCTTATTTTGCTCCCTTATTTTTACACTATTTACAGATAATTGTTTTGGTATATAATCATATCAATATTAAAAAGTAGTATTAAAAAAATTAACAAATAGCCTAATTTTCTGCCATAGGCCTATACAATTTCATAAAATTATCAGCTAGCTAATAATAACTTTTGTTCTGGGTTTACCTCACTCCAGTCTAAACTAAATGATTTATAGGCTATTTATTTTACTACACATTGTGAACATAAATAAGCTGAAAGACTGTGGATAATTAAAACTAACTCTTATACCCACTCTTGCTAAATTGTGTTCTCCTTTCAGATGTGTTCAGAGTAAATGATTAAACTGATTCGTGAGTTCAGTGTTGGACAGATCAGTTGTTCTAACCAGTCGAAAGGAGTCATTAGGTCGCGAATCGGACATAAGCAGACGCGAATCCCGTGTGTGCGAATTCCGTCTGTTAGAGCATCGCGAAAGTTTTGTCAACACACAGAAAACCCTTCATAACCGGATAGGATTTGTTTCCCGTTTATTGAAAGTATGGTTTATGTCAGCTGGTCAGAGAAGAGTCAACATTTTGAGCGCAATTCACACCCAGCGGTAATTAAAGGAAAACATCGTCTGATAGCGCCACGTGCAACATGGATTCGGTCTTCCGACCTTTTGATTTTGATTAACATAATATGTGAAATATTAGAAAAGCTAAGAATGCTTATTTTGAAGACAGAGAGAGTGCGAGCGGGGTAGGAGCTCTGATCGTTCGCTCTGTCACTTAGTTAACGCAAACGCAGTCCTCTATTCTACATCACTCATAAATCACAATAACTGATCAAATAAGGCTTTGGTGGGACAAAAATTTGTTTTGGCGGCCGCCAAAACATTTTCAATGTAGGAAAAACCCTGATATTGTGACAATGCTGTGTGCGTAGAAAAGAATGAGCACTATTTCCTCCAGAATGGAGAGCAGCTTTCTCATTCCTCTCAGCGCTGCTCGCTCAACCCGAAATGCCCTTTGTGACATGCTGGAACAAATATAGGTCTATCTGAAATAAATGGCTATAGGGCTGCCCCAACTAAAGCTTTTTTCCTAGTAGGGTAGTTGTTCATTTAAGCCGTTGTTCACGCGGAGCCAGCGCCTCCATGTCATTGTATGCTATATTTTCGATTATTTATTAAATCAATGCAATATTAGTCGATAAAACAATTGATAAAAATTAAGAAACAATTTATATAAAACGAAATTCGATTTATGAAAAGGAACCACCTAAAAAACGCTCTGCTCTGGACCCCGAAAATGTTGATAGACTTGTTTTCCTGTCCAATTATTTGTAATAGAGCCTTATTTGCACATTTCATCAGTAACGCCCGCATAGCCTAAGTGTCGGTTATGTTCAATTAAAAAAAACACATGGCCTGTTCGCAAGCTAAGTTCATTCAAAGTTTAATTTTGAACGGTTGAATAATTACGTTAAATAATTATCCACACAAACTTCACATTCAGTCTTTGTGCACAAAATAAATCATCAGAAATATTGCTGACTTGTGCGTCTCAAGCGCCCTCTTTACTTTCATCCTAATGCCCGTTAGTTGTCCGTGGATTGGCGTAGGCTATATTTAGCATTGAAAATGAAAACGTCATTTAAAATCGATTTTAGAATCGATTCAATGAATGAACACTTGTGTCTCAAAAATCGAACAGGATTTTTTTACAAAAGTGACAGCCCTAAAAGCGATACATATCAGTAACCTGCGAGCTACTTCATTATCCAGTAATGCGACCATGCCCACACAGAGCGCGCTCTATTGAGATTCAAATACTGACGATCCAGAGTCGACACCCACACATCAACTCATACAAACACATCTAGTGAAGCGCTGTAACATTACTTCAGCTACATCGTTTTGAGATGCGTTTGAGCAATAATCCTGCTCATGCAAATATCCTCCTCATGCAAAGCTGTTCATTTCTGAACGCAAAGGACTCCGCCGCTGATTATAAGGTCAGTTTATTCTGTTAGCATCTGTGAATATTAAATGCAAAAAGACCGTTTAAATATGAATCCTGTTGCAACATTAAATGTCATACACGCAAGACTGTTCAGACAAGATTTTTTTGGCTTGTTTTGAACAATTATAACTTGTTTATTGTAAAAGAGCCTAGTGTCACATCAATAAAGCTTTTATTTGCAAATGTCTGCTCAGATGCTATAAATATAGTACCAGTCAAACATATTTTGCTTCATATCGATGTATAAATATTATAGCCTAATGTTATTTTTTTATTTAATATCAAAGTTTGTCAGAAATGATTCTAGAGATTTGTTTTGTAGAAAGTGATTTTTGTTTTGTTTTGTAGAAAGATAATTGCTTTCTTTAAAGTGAATTTCGTTTTGTATAAATTCTTAATTTTAATTATTTATTATTTATTTTTTTAGCTTGAGATAACAAAGATAATATTTTCTAAAACAAAAAATAGTATAACATTTTTTTTTAAATGCTCTTCTTAGTAATTTTTGTCTTGTTTCTAGTCTAAATATTTAAACATTCTTAAATCAAGATGCATTTACTAGATAAGTACAATATAATGTCCTTTGTCCTGCTGCTCTCAGTCACATAAGCTCATTCATTATGCAGCTCATTATGCGGGCTATTATGTTATTTTGTTATCTCAGGTGTTATCTCATCATTATTCATTAGATATCATGCCTCCTCGCATACGGGCTTTGTGAAGAAAAACTGTCTTACAAATTTTAAATCGGTGTATTGTTTTATGTGAATGAATAGGCTCAATGATTCTCACATCAGTTTGAAGCAAAAACTCAATCCAAATACACTCATTATTCAAAAGTCTTTTGAACACATATCTATTGTGTTTTGAGGCCTTAATTATCTTTTTACATGCAGACGGAGGTGACTGGAGCCTGTCACTGTGGTGATTTATTAGTCTTCAGAAAATAAACGTAAACTATGCGCTTGCCGTCGCCATGCTTCTGTTTGACGGCGCGTGCCCAACTTCCATATGAATGAACTGAAAACATTTGCTTATTTCACTGCTCTTCGTGCCAGTGTGCACGTACAGTCCGTAATGCTAGCTACAACTTGCTGGTTGCTATCGTGCCTGTAAAGTGAGGCTGTTTAAAACGTGTATCGCGATTCGTTTAACATCTCAACCGACTTGAATCGTCACACATTTGTATTGATTTTCAACCTGCTCCAACTGAATCGTTACATCCCTAGACATAACAGACTGTATTTATGTGAATACTCCACACAATGCATTTTGACATAATTGTGTGTGTGTGTATGTAAGCTGTGAAAGAGAACTGAATTTGGGATCGCATGCATCTGAGAGGCGGCATCTGTGCTCCGCATTGAGTAATTTTTTGCGACTTATTGTAAATTTGTGATTAATAACACTAATAGATCAATAACTTTAAGTAGTACTGCGCAGTTAAAGAAGTGTAACACTTTTGAAAATCGATGTTTGAAATTTGTGAATCGATGCAAATTGGTAGAAGATAGATTCGCGATTCATATGTGAATCTATTTTTTCCCCTCTCCCACCCCTAAATTCTAGCAAATCTTTTTTTTTTTACCTGTCCACATCACCAAACTACATTACACTACTAGTGTTTCTACAGTCAACAGCCAATGAGGATTCTCTCCGACATTTAGTGAAACAAAAGAAGTCATATCCTTTCTACATGGTGAAATGCATTAAGGGAGTGACCCGCACTATACATAATTAAAAAAATATTACAGTCTGGGAGTACAGTCTTAATCTCATGTGAGTATACACCATTCAGATGATTCCTAACAAAAATACATTTTATTTCTTAATATGTAAAACTTTTCATCAGACGCTAATTTCTCTTCATCACGTTTCATGAATCAGTCTTTGAGCAAGTTAGGATCATTGTTTTCCCTTAAATCTCCATAAATGCAGCAGTACTAATTAACTGTATGCTCATGTAGTCGGCTAGTTTGTTTAGATCTGCAAGAGGCACACTGAGCCTTGATTCCCTTTTACCCCCTGACCTAAATCACACATGTGGGTCCAATCAGGACGTCATTGTGAGTGACATCACTTTCCCAAATGAAGTTTCTGTTTTATATTCAGTATGTGACTCAATGGGGATTTCTGGGTGAACACGTAAATTCAAACCAGACTTCTCACAAAATCTTAATCAACAATTGTACTAGACTCTTACTAGATGGTTTTAAAACATCCACAACATCTTAACTGGTTGAACTAGATCTGATCCCATGTAGATCTGGCCATGAACTGAAACAACTGAATTACTGAAATTCGCTTTCCCAGGCACTCAAAGGTATTTCAGAAAGACAGCCCATGACATTTACTGTAAATTGCTCAAGATAATAAGCATTTGCTTAATGACAAGTTTCCAAAAGTTCTTATTACTCATTGGTTCACAGTGCATATGAATGATTGCAGTGATTAAGACTCAGACTGGGTGTGTGTCTTCAGTCCAAAGGCAGTTCTGCTGCTGAAGCGCATGTCTTTATTTCTTGGGAAAGAATACACCGTGTTTTGATCATCCTTTAAAATTGTACGAAATGCCTTTGGGGAAAAGTGTTGCAGAAAAGTCATACCTCACTGTCGTGTCACATTGACTGTACCCTGTTCTTACAGTATTGCATGCGTGCAGATGTGTGATTTCCTGTGATAAGCAATAGGAGGGGCATTTTCCAGTTTTTTTCTTTCTTTCTTTCTCTCTGGTTTCCTGGGCTCAGTGGCAAAAAATAGATGAACCAAGATAAACCACAAATCATTGCAATGTTGGATCTGTCATAATAAGATCAGCTAATATTCCTTTAATGTATTTTCTGCAACGTTAGTGCAACACTAAGGGTCGACCGAAATTGAGTCACAATCTCGAACTTCGAATTAAAAAATGGAATCATCGATGCTGCCACGCCCCCATGTCACGTTCGTTTGCTTGCCAAGCGGAAAAAAACACACGTGTTGAAGTGCTTCGAGTCAACCTCCGCTACAGCCATTCAAAAGATAGCATGGCAACTGCAGATGCAGGAGACCCATCGACAGAACTTGAACCCCCTCCTCTTTCACTGAAGTCGCCAGTGTGGAAGTATTTTGGATTTCCAGTTATGTTGACAACGTTCGCGTGCGAATGCAATTACGCGCGCGTTAGGAGTATTCATAGCCGCAGACATGCAACCTTATTCGGGGGTGGTGGAAAACTCCGGTTTTAGGCATTTAATTAGCATGCTAGATCCACGCTAAGAAATCCCTAGTAGATCGCATCTCACAGCTACGGAGATTCCCTCCATGTACAATAATGTAATTTGCCTTGACTACAGTATTTTAGCAATAGTTTAGCAGTCTCTTTCCATATTCCTCTTTAAGAAGAACTTGAAACTGCAAAATTGTTACAGGTGTCTTGTCTTGTTCTATTATAAAAAATGTTTGACAACTTAGAGTTGACAACTCTAAACAACATATCCGTCTTTAGGAAGAACATGGAAGAATGAAAAAATAAAGTCATCATTCTCAGGGGATAAAAAGTAGTTATCATCAGTGTGGTATATGTTCAACTGTTCGGAAATAGTTTGTTAAGACACTTAATTGTTCAGAGAAGACTATGGACATGGCTGTTTTATTGTTTTTGTTCGTTTTGTTGTGAACTTGAATGTCATCTTCTGTGAAGAAGACTGCACTTACAAAAGAGAAACTAGATGGCAGGTTATTTTGCTCAAGTTTTCAATTGACTGAACACTGAAGATATAAGTTGTTAGATTGTTGTAAATAAATGTTAACTAAAATAAATTTGACAATGTAGTGTGTTACATTGCGAACAAAGGTCAGATATTATATTGCATAAAAGTCTAGTCTAAAAATGGCATAGCAACCTGTGCTTTAAAAAAAAAAAGTAAAAATCGAGAATCGAATCGAACCGTGACCTTAGAATCGAAAATGTAATCGAATCGAGGATTTGGAGAATCGTGACACCCCTATGCAACACAACTGATGTTTCATGCATTATTACTCTGGAAAGAAACCATCAAAGCTCAATAAACCCACACTTGACATGAGTTACCATTGCTGCACTATACAAGACAGTTCAGACGGTACACAAATTACAAAGGAGTGAGAGGTGTGTCTAGCAAAGACATTTATGTGTAATCAGACACTGAGTAACACTGTTCTGTTACACAGCATAGGCTGAGACAGTGTCTCGTGTGTGTGTGTGTGTGTCCTGTTCAGCTGTCTGTAAACCTGCTTGTCAGAGAGCAGTAAGACTTTCCTATTTTAGCTAACTTTTAAGTAAATAAAGAAATCTTTGTTTTAGGGCTGCAACGACGCGTCGACGTCGTCGATGACGTCGACTACGAAAATACGTCGACGTGCGTGAAATGCGTCGACGCGTCGGCGGCACATTATTTACATTCTAGAATGGAACAGAAGATCTAGAATAATGGCAGCTTCTGTTCCCGGGCATAGTGAAAATGATCATTTATCATATAAAGCCAGACCGCGACATTCAAAAGTGTGGGAGTACTTTAAACAGAAGCCGAATAAAACTGTGCTTTGTTCGCTCTGTAACGCCGGTTTCACATTGCGCGCGGTGGCAGAGCAGAAGCTGTGCGCGTGGAGAGCGGGAGCTTTCACACTGCCAGTCAGTGTTGCCAAGTCCGCTTTTTTTCCCACGGAATTGGGCTACTTCTACACTGTTGCCGCGGGCTGTGTCTCATGTCCGCGGGTTGAAGCAAAAAAACACACATATTTAACCCCCCGAACGCGATGTTTACCAGAGAACCTCCCCGAAACGCGATTGGGCTTGTTTTGGGCTAGTTTTGAGTAACGAATGGGTGGGTTTTGTTGTGTAAACCTGGCAACCCTGCTGCCAGAGTTCTCTCGCGCAGCTGAACCGTGGCGCGTGTATTGCAACAGACGGTCACATTTTCCGGGGTTCTTCTCCGACCCCAGGACGTCTCGTGCTTTTATTTATTATGGGCTGCATATATCTGCTGTTAATGCGACCTGGTTCCGCTCTGTCCCAAACACATATGCATAATAACATGCTGTATATAGTAGGGCTGCTCGATTATGGAAAAAATCATAATCACGATTATTTTGGTCAATATTGAAATCACGATTATGTAACACGATTATTTCTCATGACTTTGGGAATGTGTTGTATTTATGAAAAATACACCTTTCAACAATTCAATTGAAATTGTAACATTTGTTGTACTTTTTGAACTATTAAAATAAATAATATAACATATATTCAAATCAAAGTATAAAAGTATTCACGTAAAAATGATAATCACAAATAAATAAGATCAACAATAGGGTTCGGCTAGATATGCTTTTCAGGTACGTCTAACATTAGTTTTCAGGTACAGAAATGTCTCAAATGTAAAATAACATTGCATATTTGAGTGCATAAATTAAAGATGAATCCTATTAAACTTACAAAAGCTATTCAATCCGGATCGGATATGCGTCGTCTTTATCGACTGTATAAAGTTCACTTTAGGCATATACAGACTATGTCTGCTAGGATACTCATCAAGATGGACATGTTGACATACGTTTTGTGTGAGTTTGTCCGTTCAAGAGCAAGACTTGAAAGAGAACTCAATATTTGCGCGCTGAGAGACGTGTGCGCGCTCTCGGATGAGTGCACAGAGATACATTTCCTCACAGCGCGCGCGGCTTCTCATTCGCGTCTTCTGGCACTAAACCCGGGTGATGACGGTGAAAACGACTGGTCATATTCAAACATACGGCAGCACTCGCATGCATTGAGCAAAGTTTACAAAGAGAGAATTATTTGAAAAATATGAGGGGGAAAAAAGGACGTTTACACGGCACCCCTGCTCTCGTCAGTTTTAGTTTCTTTTAGATTGTCATAGGTCACTCTGTTTAATTTTCAAGTGGTTAAACAAATTCGTGATGTTCCCTTGCGTTGCAGCCACTACATGTAGCAAATCTTGCACGTAGCATGTTTCTGCTCGTCGTCTGATTCCTCGAAGCCAAACTGTTCCCAGACAACGGAGTTGGTTTTGCCTTTTTTGCTCACCAAACGCTGCTGTAACTGCCCTCCTTCTGCCATCTTTGGGTGTGTAATAAGTAAGGAATAATTGATGACGGGCTGTTAAATTATTCAAAAAATAATGCACTCCCGAGGTGGTAATGCAAATGGGCGCTAATGCCTTTGCTAATTAAACATGGCGCAGGATGTGAAAATGATGACTGCGTCAGGCTGAAAGTAGTAAAAAACACTTGCATTGTGCTGGCACCGCATTGCGCCGGGTGTTTGATAAGGCCCCAAATCTTCCACCATCGACTTCCTGTGGTTCATGTTCATGAAGTTCATGTGGAGTGTCATCATACAGACACTGAAAAACCATGAGCTTCATACATGCTTGTGTGAGTGTGTGTGTGGTAGACAAAAATGTGTAGAACATACCCGATCGTCTAGATTTAGGTATCAAATATTGCTCAAGTTTATCAATATTTTTTGTTTGTTTGTTTGTTTGTTTTTTCCAGTAAAGCAAGTATGTAGTCCTTACAACTTCATTGTGTGCCGCATGAGAACAAAATACATTTTAAGGGTATTTTAAAGTCATTGTGCAGGCGTGCACAAGCCTTGTAGTTTAATTTATCAGCAAAGTGTGTCTATGTTCACTCTCAATTTAAAACATATAATGTCACTTTAAACGCAGGCATCTGTGTTTGAAACTAAAATACATGTCTCTGCCAGTGCCTTTGTTTTGACAATAAGGCACCAAACCTGTATTTATCCTCTCCATAATATATAGGTTGACACGACAGTTGTCAGTTTCATGGAACAAGTGACCTTTTGCTCTACAAAATATATTTGTTATCAAATCTTTGGCTTATGCTTGGTGCAGAAAATTGTAATGGTCACTGAGTCTGTCATTAATTTGACAAAATATTTTGCTTGGGTCAACACCAGGGTTTGGCTGTACTCAGAGTTTGACCTTACAATCACTGTTTCCAGGGTGTGTTGTTATTGGTTTGTGTTTTCAAAATGCTTTACTGTTGAGGAATTCCCTCGAATTGACCTGGGAATTTTTGGGGGATTGTCAATGGGCCAAACCTCCATGTGTGCGTGCTGTTAGCGCCCCCCTCTTGATATTCCCACAACACTATGCCCTTTCTGATTGCACATCCTAAGACCGCTTAAGTCATATTCCATCCAAAGCAAATCAATGCTTCAAGCATTCCCCATGAGTGAGCAACAGATCTCAATTCCATGAGTCAGGTCTCTGACTGTCCGGTTTGTGCCTGCACATTACTGCTGGGTCAGTGATGTTGTTTAGAGTCCAACCAGGGTATACGGGGTAGACCCCATCTCAAGTTTCTGAACTTGTTTTTTTCACCTGACTTTGCCTAGATGACTGCTCTAAGTATATAGTAGATTTAAAGATTAAAGATTTCTTTGATAGCCTTAAATTGAGTTGCTCATGAGTCATGTCCCTTACTAGACTGGGTAAACCCAGCCTGATCTGCCGGCGATTTGATTTCGCCCTGCAACTCAGTCTGGAAACCTGTACATTCATTTCTACTGCTTCTGTTACACTTTTGCGGGAACCAATCACAGACTGGCTTATCCATCTGGCGCGCTATTGGCGGGTTTAACACGATGACTGATAGAGAAGCAATGGGTCGTTGCCCATTTATCACGCCTGTTGTGGTCTGATTGGTTGAAGGACTATCCAATTGCGTACAGAGTCATTTAATTTATGCTCGTTTATCACGCCTCTTGTGCAGCAGATACATATACATATACATAATACATAGCAGACTCCCCAGACCAATGTTCAATCTTAAATTGAGCTTGGTCTGGTAACAGCCAGACAAGTCCCCTACATTATCGAGGGTCAAATTATTGTTCTGCAGTTCAAAACTGGTAATGGCGCTTTTTATAATACAGTTAAAACCGAACTTTACTCATAAGCCTTATTTTAATATAGTTTGGTGATTGGTAAGTGTTTATTTAGGATATGTGTTATATAGCTGGTTAACATAGAGGAGGTTTAGTGAAAACTGTTGAATCTATACACTACCGTTCAAAGTTTGGAGTCTGTAAGATGTTTTATGTTATTGCAAGAAGTCTCTTATGCTCACCACGGCCGCTTTTATTTGATCACAAATATTTTCTATCTGAATATATTTAAAAATGTAATTTATTCTTGTGATGGCAAAGCAATAATGATAATAATGTTTCTTGAGCAGAAAATTAGCATATTAGAATGATTTCTGAAGAATCACGTGACACTGAAGACAGTAATGATACTAAAAATCCAGCTTTGCCATCCCAGGAATAAATTGCATTTTAAAATATATTCAAAAAGAACCGTAATTTTAAATTGTAATAATATTTCACAACATCAAATAAAAGCAGCCGTGGTGAGCATAAGTGACTTCTTTCCAAAAAAAAACGTGCTGACCCCAAACTTTTGAACAGTAGTCTGCGTATATATAAAATGTGTATTTTTACTATCATTTAACCTTTATATTGCAGATGGTTTACCTGGAGTTCTGTTGAGCCAGTCTCTGATCTGCTTACATTCTTCATGGCACTTTTAGTTTTGAATTTCATTTCTGACAGCATGTTGTAACATGTGGCAACTTCCACAGCCACGTCTTCATGTGTTTACAGAGTGATGCTTACTTTACACACATATGGAAGAAAGGAAAGAAAACAGTTTCCTGACGATTCTATTTTGAGTCTGGCTGAAAGAACAGAAGCTCAACAAACAATGCATTAATTTAGTCCAGTGCCCACTGGCTGCCATTTGCCCTTTCTAATGCCCACTAGAATTAGGCAGTGGTGGAATGTAACGAAATACAAATACTTTGTTACTTTACTTAAGTACATTTTTCACGTATCTGTACTTTACTTAAGTAGAATCAATAGTAGGGGTGTAATGATACACTCTTGTCACGATTCAATATGAATCGCGATACTGAACTCACAATACGATATGTATCCCGATATTTTAAGACAAAATAAAGAAGAGGGTTTTTTTTATTTTACTTATTTATTATTCAAATAATTATATTATTATTAGTGTATTATTATCAGGACCCACAAATATTCCCCCATTGCATTATTACACATTATATTCAACATATTATACACTCACCTAAAGGATTATTAGGAACACCTGTTCAATTTCTCATTAATGCAATTATATAATCAACCAATCACATGGCAGTTGCTTCAATGCATTTAGGGGTGTGGTCCTGGTCAAGACAATCTCCTGAACTCCAAACTGAATGTCAGAATGGGAAAGAAACTGCGTGTTTTCGAACTCATAGCGAAAAACCAACTTTAAATAAACTAGGTCTACTGTTAAAAAATACGAGAACAGTATAGCACTGCTGCACTACTAATATCAATGATTCTGAGAAAGAAATAGCCTATCTGAAAAGAATATGACCGTCTCTAAACCATCATGTCGAGCATGAAATATGCGTTTGAGCTGAAACTGAAGAGAATGAACAACAGCCGGTATAACGGCAGCGCTTTTCTAGCTTATTAAGCTCAACCAAACGCTGCTTATATTAGATTAATCAGATATAGACAACATAAAAGTATCTTACAATGTGCATCTGCAGATTAGGACGCGGATGCTCACATGAACTTCACGCGCTAGTCTGAGTGTTCTCGCTAGTTTCTCTGTGGATCAGCTGATACACGGGGAACTAAGCCCAGATCATTTACAGCATTCTATTTCCATCGTGTTTTCATTATAATGCTATGTAGGCTATGACAGATTGGCGCTGCACATCTTGCACTAACCATTTAATGATCTCATGATTCCAGACATCACTGCAGTGCACGCCTTTATTTCGCTGCGGTCTGGAGGCGTGCTGTAAAACGCTAACCAATCAGACCTCCGCAAAATGATGCAATAACCAATAAAAAAGAGACAAATATATTTTTTTCAGGGCGATCATCGTTCTCATGATCGATGATCGCTGTCACGTTCGAGTACTCGATTACTCGAACACTGTTGCCCATCCCTAATTTAAATACGTCAAAGCTGATTGAACACTGTTGAGAAAATTGCTTCAGAATAATGATATTTAACTCTGCAGATCACCAGAATTGTAAGTCAGAATGTAAACATTATATTACATTAACCCAAAACCAACTTAATTAAAATTAAAATTTTTAATACTTAAAGTACATTTAAAATCAGGTACTTTTTACTTAAATTGGGTTTTCATTGTGGAACTTCTACTTTTACTAAAGTAAATATATCTCTGGTTATTTGTATTTTTACGTAAGTACTGAGATTCAGTACTTCCTCCACCACTGGAATTAGGCGATCAACCTCCCCTGCACACAGTGGTGTTGTGGAGCCAAGAAAGGCATTGTTAGTTAGACAGATGTTGTCTTCACAGATGGGTGGATGGATGCTGTGTAAGTGTGTGCTGTCATAGATCTATTCTAGACATTAATACACTTCTCTGCAATAAACAGAATTGTCATACCTCACACTGAATTATGTGGCACAAGTTACTACATGTACTTACTATAGTAATGACAGTAAATTATGCATAATTACAAGTAACTAACCCTGAACCAAACTAATCACACTGAAACAAAAGCAAGAGCACCAGTTGGTACTGTAATATCACTGACTACGTTTACATGGACAGCAGTAATCTAATTATTGACCTTACTCTGAATAAGGCAATAATCTGATTAAGGTGTTTACATGAGTTGCTTTTAGAATATTACGTTCATGTTCCCGTTTTACATGTTACAGAACATAGTTTGATTATTGGTACGTCATTACGTCCCCATGCCACGCTACGCTGTCCGGGGTCCAATCATAGCGCGACTTTCGTGGGTGTGTTCAAATCAATGGGCTCAGGCAACCCGCTGTAACTTTACCTGCGGGTGTCGCTGTTGGACAGTGCGACTTTATAAAAATGAGTGATTTTTATACTTTTTTTTATGATATTATGATATTATATATATATATATATAGTTTTATTTTTTGTAGTATTAAATATTGTCTTTCAGGTTTTTTTAAGAGACACTGCCCATCTTGCCTCCTTCTTGACAGCCTACATTTCGAATAATAGTTTTGATAAATGATGAAAATGTGATGAAAAGGTTTCAAAATCGTGATTGTTTGGATTGTTTTTTTTCTGCTATCGAGCCACAAAGCGTTCACTGAATGGCATATGGCTCGCAAGCCTAGAGGTTCCCGACCGCTGTTGTAAGCAGACAAATATGAATCTGGGATTACAGATACAAAATGATCGTATTTTACTTTTAAAATGAGCATTATTGCAACACAAAGAAAAAAAATATAGAGGAGGCCGTGTCCGAGTGAGCAGAGTTTTTACGGTCTATGAGCAAGACACGCAGTCACGCACCATAGCAACACGTCATGGCAACGACATTTCAGACTGAAAGGTACGTAAAAGATAAACGGGAATTTAAGCGCATTGTTTTGTACGTGCGGTTATATTAATTATAATTCAAATTCTGTTTTATTTGTCACAATATTATTGATGATTGTTTAGAGGGGCACTTTATATACTTTTGATACGAGCCCCCAAAGCCCTCCCCTCTGCACTTGCCTGGTGTGTGTGTGTGTGTGTGTGTGTGTGTGTGTGTGTGTGTGTGTGTGTGTGTGTGTGTGTGTGTGTGTGTGTGTGTGTGTGTGTGTGTGTGTGTGTGTGTGTGTGTGTGTGTGTGTGTGTGTGTGTGTGTGTGTGTGTGTGTGTGTGTGTGTGTGTGTGTGTGTGTGTGTGTGTGTGTGTGTGTGTGTGTGTGTGACCTGTCTGTCACAAAACGCGGCGGAAACTCCTTCACGACGTTAATAGTTAGATTAAGGTGTGTACATGTCTACAACGCACTTAGATAATGCGACTAAAACAGGCATACTCCACATGTCTTAATTCGATTTTTGTTTAATTCGAGTATGGCTTTAACCGGATTAAGGTAATTAGAAATCGCTGTTTACATGGTAGTTTCTTAATCAGAGTATGGTCTTAATCAGATTAATATCGGAGTATTGTTGTCCATGTAAACGTACTGATATTGACAAAACCGATTTGGTAAACGCTCCAGTGTGTATTAGTGTTTGCGTTATGGAGAACGTCAAATGTTTTTATTTATGTGAATTTGTGTTTAAAACGTCATTGTTTTTGTTCAGTCTTCAGTGCTGAGTTCTGTATGCTTGTGAATCCTCTCATTAACAAAGTGTAGATACAATGTAAATAAGAGATTCTTTGTACAGTGTAGACAACTTTATTGATTACTACGGAATTTTGTGCGATCGTGAACTGCAATGAGTGATCGTTTTTTAGTGATTATAATAGTGTCAAAGAACATGTCTTTGTGCACTTTCTAGGCTATATACAGTATAATCCATTCACAATTTGAATAAAAGTCCAACATACCATGATATGTTTACATAAACTTTAAGACACAATCTGAATGTCACATAGTACAGATATCTTCTTGGAGTCAAAAATTTAGAGATTGGGTCTCATGGAACTTTAATTGATTACCCCTGCCCTGCCCTAGAGCATAGTGTTTATCATTCACATTTATCTCTTGACATTCTCAGTCCGCTCTGTCCTGGGGCATGTAGTCAGCAAGTCCACTCTGCCAGACACACATGATTGAGCTTTGTTGTATTGTAATCCACATTCACTTCACCCCGCACAGATGAGTTGACCAGGCGTTTTTAGTTCGGACTGGGCAAGAGGGTGGAGTAAGCAGCTTAATGGGTAGCTGTGTGGCCATAAATGAAATATGGGTCATTCATGAATGATTGAATGGAATCAATTAATGACTTTTTACAAGTGGATTACAATGATAAAAGACTGTAAATCTGAGACAATTATGGTAAGAACATTTTTGAAATCACCATAGTGCAGGATAAGATTTGACAGGTCTACTACACTGCCAGCTCATTTCACACGAACAGGCCCAGCTGTCAATGTTGACGACACTACATTACTGGATACTGCTCATAGTGATCGGCCTAAAATACCCTAGCCCTCTGTCCCACGGACCACAGTGAGAGTTCATTTATATCGGGATCATCCTTTGGGAATCCACAGAATGAAATTTGCTCCCTCTGATTTACAAATCATATCCCAGCCTCATGTTCCAGGCGAAGTTCCATTTCTTTTTTTCATTGGGTTTTCCACTTTTTTCTGAGGGAAGGGTAATTCTTGGTATCTATTAGCAACACCTGCTACTTCAGGATGCTCTTGGCAACATAAGAGTCCAGCAGGATGTTTGCAGAGCATAACTTTCGTTATGACCAGCTCATATCTGTAAATGGATGTTATTGTTAAGCTATTCTTCAGGAATGCGTCACCTGAACAGAGGACAATGTTATCCAAATATTCCCAGTGCGATACAATAAAACAATTGTGTGTGTTTTAAATGTTTAAGGTCATGTCATGGATTGGTTTACATACTTTACCATTCAAAAGTTTGGGGTCTTGGGGATTTTTTTTTTTTTTTTAAAGAAGTGGGACATTTTTCAGGGCATTTTGATGAATAGAAAGCTCAAAAGAACTAGAAATATCATGTCACTTTTGGTTTATTTGAATGTGTCCTTGCTGAATACAATTAATTTGTTTAAAAGACATTCCGGTAACATTTTACAATAAGGTTTCATTAGTTAATATTACCAGTTTAGTTAACATGAACTAAGGATAAGAATACAAACAATACTTCCACAGCATTTATTAATCTTAGTCCATGTTAATTTCAACATTTACTAATACATTATTAAAATCAAAAGTCGTATTTGTTAATATTAGTTAATGCTTTGTGAACTAACATGAACAAATGATGACCAGTTGTATTTTTATTAACTAACATTAACAAAGATTAATAAATACTGTAACAAATGTATTGTTCATTAGTTCATGTTAATTAATATGTTAACTAATGTTAACAAATGAGACTATTATATTCAGTGTTACCGAAATATTACTGACTCTACATTTCTGAATGGTAGCACAAGTTAATGTGTGGCACACCTTCCCGAATGAAAATTATGGGAAATATATCTGCCAGAACATCCAAAAATAAAGCAATTCCTAATTTCCCTTCAGATTTAAAAAAAAACCTTTGCCCTTTTCCTTGCAGAGCTTTCATTGGCCCAGAAGAAGTTTGCTCAGTGCCTTGGTGAGTTCAAATTTGAGTACATCGGGGATGCCAAAACTGATGATGAGAAGTGCATTGGTGAGTTTTTTTTGTTCTCCCTTTTTGCATATTAATTTACATACATGCATACATTTGCATATATCGTGCTTTGCTCAGTGTCTGAATATGTGTCATTTCAGATGAATCCTTGCAAGAGTTCTCATCCTTTCTCAGAAACTTGGAAGACCAAAGAGAGCTGATGGTGAGCACAACCAGTTGAGACTTGCACTAAACACACTCTCTGTTATACATTTCACTCAATTCCTTGCAGGCTAAAATATATTTTTGGAACATGCCATCATGGCCATTTGAGGAGAGACACAAACTGTAATCAGTTTTAACATTGAGTTCAGCACACTTGTCGTCACATACTCCTTGAAGCCACGTCAGTCCTCTGTTTGTTCCTTCATGCTGTAGTTTTGTTTGAGTCACAGTTTTGACACAGGAAATGAGTTACATTGCCATAAGTTATTTGTGTCCTTTCTCACAGATTACTCAGAGATTGCGCAAGACCGCTGCTTATGTTGAGTCATGTCACCTCAACTGTGTTGAGTAGGAACTGTACTTTCAAAAGCTCTGCTGGAACGTCCAATGGCACTTGGTTTAAGTCCTTTATATTGCAAAGACTAATGTGTGTGTTATCTGTATTAGCAACTTGTAACGTGTAAAATGTGTAAAGAATTAGACATAAAATAAAAGATTTCAGTTTTACTTATTAGATTGCCAAATCTCTGGCACATTTTTGTGTGCATTCTTAAGGTATGAGAGGGCTATATATTCTAATAGGTGGTTAACCATCTAGGTAGGAAGGGCTCATGTTGCACGTAGGTCATGTTAGTATTTAGTATGCAGAATTAGAGAGCTGAAGGCCCTGCCCATGACTCAAAGTGCAACAGCTGACAGTTGTTATGAGCTCAGTTTTGAGCCCCACCCGTTCCTAACCCCACAGCAGGCCAGTGATGATATGGCCCCTTGGCTCACTGGAGGCATGTGTGGAAGGGGCAGAGCTAACAGGCCCTGACAGGGTTAGAAACAGAGTAATGGTAGCCCGGAGATGCTCATTCTTAATTCTTAGTCTTAATGAGTAACAACAGTCGCATCATGGGTTTATTTCAGGGTAAAGATTTGTTTTTATAAGTTAACGAATATTATGAATCCTTGTTATTAAAATATAAGCTTTAAAAAATAGTTGGTTTCTGACATGCTTTTGAAGTCTCAAAGAATGTCCTCAAATGGGGAAAAGTGTTCCTTAACTTCAAAAGCTTGATCATTTACACAGAGAAAAAAAAAAGACAAATCTTAAATATGTGCAGAGCTGCATTCATATTATTGTATAGAGCAGTTGTTTTCAAACCCTGGGTCGCAAGACTTTAAAAAAATGGGTCGATGGATGATTTAAGGAAAATGGAGTTACATTAAAAATAAAAAAAATAACATAAAATGTTTTCATAAAATGTTATGTTTCCTCTGCTTGTTCGCGCGGGCGCCTCAAGCGCACACAACATATTCCAGCATTGCAACCTTGACATCGCAGTCGGTTCATTATCAACATAAAATAGTCAACCTAACATATAAAAAGTTACACAGCTCAGTTTAAATAGTCAGTAGTAGCCTACAATTTGTGCCTTTCAGCGTGAGCTCCGCCGCTGTGGTTTTTCCAAGCACATTTTTGCACATGTGAAGAGGATGATTTTTTCCATCAATATTGGGACGTGAGTTAAGTACTATAATAAATAATGGTTTAGGATCCAAATACATCGCGAATATGGAAACATTTAGATTCGAATGAGAGAGTCAGGCTATACTGCTTACTTTAAGTTTCTAATTAAATGATTTTGTTTTTGCTTGATTTATAGCCTCCTGATATTTTAAATTCTTGATCTGTCCTGAATACCGTTAAATTTAAAGGATTTTGTAATTCGTTGTGTCTGGAGGAAAATAGGATAGCTCACTTAACTGGAGTTATTGCAGACACGGAGGCAATGGACATTTCACAGCTCACACTTTATTCCCTGTCGAACTCGCGTAACAGTCCGTCACAAACGCTATACTGTCCACAGCGTTACTTAACCCCTAGGAGTCTGAGCTGTTTTGGGGCCCTTTAGAAGTTTTGACATGCTCTGACATTTGTTTTTTTTTCAGTTGCTTATAAACACGTTAATGGCAAAAGTGTAATTACACTGTATTCAGCACAAACTGGGCTACCATAATATGTGAGCAACTTGTATGTACATGCTTGTATTTTTGAGAGAAAAATGTTTATGCACAGATTTTGAAAAAACAAAAAAATTTGTTTTAAAATTAAGGCCTCAAAACACACAATAGATATCTGTTCCCAAGACTTTTGACTCCTGTCGGTATTTGCATATAGTTTTTTCTTTATACTGATGTGAGAATCATTGAGCCTACTCATTCACATAAAACAATACACTGATTTAAAATTTGTAAGACAGTTTCTCTTCACAAAGCCAATATGCGAGGAGGCGTGATATCTAATGAATAATGATGAGATGGCACCTGAGAGAACAAAGGACTCGCATTAATGAGATGCATAATGAATGACAGAGAGCAACAGAGCAAAGGAAATATATATTTTTTGTAGTTTATTTTATTTGGAATGTAATCAACAAAGGCCTATTATATTTTAAATGATCAGAAGATTTGACTACACTGCAAAAAATGCTCTTCTTATTTGGTATTTTTTCTTGTTTCCAGTCCAAATATTTAAAATTCTTAAGATTAATTTACTAGATAAGTAAACATTTCTGGGGGGAAAATCAAAATGAAGTGAGTTTTTGCTTAGTTAGTTAGTTAACTTTATTGTCCCCAAGGGGAAATTCTGCTTAGGCACAGTGCAGAGTTGGTTCATAAAGGTAGACCAGATAACTTAAAACAATCTATATTCTCTGCCACAACAATTTATGATTTATTGAACTATAATTTATGATTTATTACACCAATTGTTTTAAATAACCTTATGTGATCTCATTTGGCTTTGGATCATTCCGACTTGTCGTCAAAAAAAAAAACTATCCAGATAAATCGCGCAATGCGGATAGAGTGAATTTGATTGTGGTTGGATGAGAAGGATAAACACAAACCCTTCAGACACCCTATTGGGTTGTAGGCGATCAATCACGCCTGCACCTGCACAAATCACACACACCATGTGGCCAGATAGGGCGGGTTCTCGCGACGAGCACGCACTTTCAGCCAATCAGCGATCAGCAGGCAGACGTGCTCATTCATGACTTTAGCCGGGTTTTTAGCCTATGTTTTTAGCGCGATAACTCGTAGCTGTATATTCCAGTGATCGCTATGCCAGTGGCATAAATATACAGTAAGTTGTATCTACAGTAAAGAGTGGGAGAGTGACTTAACTCTCAAACGTGAATTACACCTGTGACTCGAAGACTCTTTATAAATATAACCGTGAGTCCTGTCCATCGTCATATACACACTTAGGACATCTGCAACCCCGACAGCTGCTGAAAGAGATTTAGATCAACCATTAATCAGTTTTGACTGTGCTAAGTTTATGTGCCATGTACTTCACGAAAGACATACTGTAGTTTTGTCAAAGCAAAGTGCAACACAAAGGTAAGAGCATTGTTGTTATTTTTTGTTGGCGGATTATTGTACAGTATTAATGAATTACGCATTTTCGCAGTGGTGTGTGCATTAACGTGTGAAATGCCTGTTAATTACATTGCTTTTTCCAATCTCTATAGGTTTATTAGGCAGTTTTTGCACATAAATTGGCTTCTTACTGTTGACATTGAAAATGATGCATGTGTTTTTCTGAGGGATTGTCGTTTTGACAGTTTCTACCTGGACATATACTATATAGTCATATTTGATCCGTTTTACTGGGAAATAGATTATTATTTTTTTTATCATCAATGTTATGTTTTAAGGAGATAAAATGGTAACTTACTTATCAACCTTGATTGGTATGGCAATAAAATATCACATTATTTTGACAGTTAAAGTTTAAAGTTTTAATGGCATTTTTTCCCTTTACATTACTTTTACTTTTATACTTTAAGTAGTTTTGAAACCAGTACTTTTACACTTTTACTTGAGTAAAACGCTTGAGTTGATACTTCAACTTCTACAGAAGTCTTTTTAAACCCTAGTATCTATACTTCTACTTGAGTAATGAATGCGAATACTTTTGACACCTCTGATTCTGCATAATTATAAAAGCTCGAGTAGCATTGCATTATAAATATAATCTATTATGAAAACACCCAATATGGTATAAATAACAGAGATAAGCCATATATTGTCGCGATTGTGTGTTTATTATCTTCAAACTTGTCTATCTGCATGTTAGTCTAACATTGTTAGAGGGATTTCTGGAAGCTGTTTATATCTTCAAAAAACTCTTCAAAACTCTTCATACTTCATACTGGCAGCCGGAGGGCGCTCCGTGCACATGTAGTCCATATATAGCACATGTAGATATCTTCTTCATGCGTGCTATATATGGACTACATGTGCACGGAGCGCCCTCCGGCTGCCAGTATGAAGTATGAAGAGTTTTTTATGAATGAGAGCAGCTGACGCTCATATTACAATCTTTAGAAGGTACCGACGGTTTTCATATTCATAACTCCTGACACATATTAACAAATGACGGTCACTATATGACTTTGAGAATAAAACAGAGGTCAAAAATGGAAGCTTGAGTCTTAGATCTTTTAAATGATGTATAGTTTGTCAAGGTAATTACTTACATCTGACAGTAATTTTGAGCTAATTTAAACAAAGAAAGCTTCAGTGTGCCTCGTGCACGATGTGTTTGTTTGAGTTAATGTGTGTGGGCGTCGCCTCAGTATTTGAATCTCAATAGAGCACGCTTTGTGGGCGTGGTCGCATTAGTCTATAATGAGCCGCTCAGGAACGACTAACATCGATCTGCTTTCAAACGGATTACATAAACACAGAAAATTTGTTTTTGATTTGGTTTACAGTGTTTAAAACCTGACATTTCAGCGTTTCTTTAGACGTATGTCTCATGTTTGTGAGACAAGTATTCACTAAGCTAGAGGTCATTTTCTGAAGATCTGAATGAACGTCTTTGACAGAGAGGCTGCAGATCGTGCATCATGTTTGATTTCTTTATTTTGCAAAAAGCACAACCATTTGTTTTTATTGTGACTGTACTAAAAAAAAAAGAGAAACTTAACAGATTATAATGATGTATAACACTTGCCGGAATGATAAAAAAACGACAGAGTTATTTGAGTCTCTTTGGCACTGATAAGAAAAAAAGCAAGCCAATCACGCCGGCGTGATTGCCGACTCGAGAGGGTTAACAAATATGGAAGCAATGGGGAAAGTGTAAAATTTTATGAATGGCAGGCGTTCAATTTCTTTAGAAATCTGTGGAGCTTTCTGTGAATGTATATTACAGTTTCTGTATAGGTTTAGTTCTCACCACGGAATGTCACCTTTATTAGGTCCCGAACACTGATGGTGTGAGGACCCTTTTGGAATTGCTCGATCTATTGTTATTCTTCTCTGAAATTAATCGCATTTTTAAGGGCCTAAAGATTCTTCCAAAATCATGAAACTTTGCACACGCGTCAGAAGTGGTGAAAATTTACATCTGATATGGGTTTCAGATTAAGGCGTGGCAAAATACAAGTATGAAATTCGGTAGACACGTGTAACAGCCCAATACCTACAAAAAAGTCCCTGGCAGCCCAACAGGAAGTGAGATATTTTTAATTTTCTCTGCTAAATTTTTGCAGCTTTTGCCATTTCCAGACATTGGCTAAGTGCTAATGTATGCGATTTACGCCACGAAACAGGAAGTTGTTGTAACTTAGGCATACAATGTCCAATCTGCCTTTTAAACTTCAAATGTTTGATAATAGTCCTGACCTGAAGACATCTACACGGCAATATTCAGTTATAATCAAAGCACCACCTGCTGACAGCTGGAAGTGTGGCGCATCGAAGTGACTTTGCCATATTTATCTTATATTTACCTGCTTACATGCATGTCGCCCACTATTCACTATTTTCCTGAGTCCACCGGGTGGTGGTGGCCCCGGGTGCCAAGGCCCTTTCATCTCTGTTTTCAGCTTTAATTGACAATTAAAATTGAAACCTACAATGTGTTCAAGTTTTAATGAAAGGAAATCATCCTGTTTCTGCTAATGTTTAATATCATAACATTTTCAAATGTCATATATTAAATAACTGAATTGCATTTTCACAGATGAGAAACATCACAGAGACACTGATGAAGCCTTTAGAAAACTTTCGGAAAGAGCATCTCGGCTCAGCAAAGGTAAAAAAAAAAAATAGATCTACACTGTCAGCTCCCACATTTAGGATGTTTGCATTGATTTAATTAAAAGAAATGGAAAACTGTACATTTACTGAAACCAGTTAACTTTTTAAAACGTTCTTCTCGTTCCATATATTAAAAATAGCAAGTTCCTCCATTTCATATTTTCTCATGCTATCTTCAGGCAGAGAGAAAGAGGTACGAGAAGGAAACCGAGAAGTACTACAGTTCACTAGAGAAACTTTTGAACATGTCAGCAAAGAAGAAGGAGCCACAATTACAGGAGGTACTTCATATTTAATTCTTCCCACACACAAGTTGAATGTGTAATGCAAACTATTTTCAGAAATGCTGGTTCTCTTCTGTTGCTCATGAAGAAAAAAAAAACAGATTTTTAAGTCAAGGTCAATGGTTTTCTATATTATTTACAATACTGTTTATTGCAGCTGTTTAGTGAAGGTACAGTCTGTCATTATTTCTACTACATTTAAGAAGCAAGCTAGGCATCTCACCCAAAACCTCTCCAAAAAAATGATTATCCCAAGTCTTGACCGAACAAGGTCTGGGGGAACATAACCTTTTAAGGCATGCCCATCAGGCATGAGTGTTGTATACATTGAGAACAAAAAGCACTAGAGACTGTTGATAAATTTATGGTGGGTCATTATGTTCCTGTGGACCATATGACGTGTGTGTTTTGGTCTTAGCAGTGTGCTATTTAGAGTCAGACTGGTGTTCACAGCTGACAAACTTTATGATTCATAGAAATGCTGAAGAATGCTAGAGGACTGCTAAATTGTTCTTCAGTTCATAAGACACTTAAGTTATCATGGGCAATGTACACATTGACTGCAGCCAAATATGGTTAGGGATGGGCATTTTGGTCATTCAGTCTAATCAATTACGCAACAAATAGTTCTACTGAACTTTTAAACATCTTTAGACACTGTTACATCTCTAGATGACTGCTTTCAATAAATTACATTTAATTAAATCGATTTCCGACTGAGCTGCTCTGTGTCAATGCAGACTATTTATTTATGTGTTTATGTTTTATGCTGTGTTTCTCTGCAGTAATTTCTCCCACCAGTCTGACATTTACAATGCAGAAAAGGCACTCTGTTTAAAGCATGTGCTTAAAGATAAAAAATAAAAAAACACAGAAACCACTCTTGGTGGTGGTTTATAAAAAATAAGAAGAAGAATCAGATGTTTACATCTCCAGTAATACTATAATAAAATGTATAACTAGCTAATGTCACAAACACCAGTTGGGTTAAACTATTGGCATCACATTTTCTTGTTTACAAGAAATCTAAACATTGCTGTGGTTATTTCAATGTCAACTGAATGAATCTGGGAGTTATTCCTGTATTCAATATATACTCCAGAACCCATAACATGCACAGGACAACCGCTTAAGTGATTAATTCCCACATTTAAATGCAGTTGCCAAAACTTGGCAGTGTGTATGTGGGCATAGACACCTTCAATTGCAAGTTCAAGTTCCAAGTTTCTTTTTTTTGGTAACGTTTTCAGACTTTAAGCCTACATAACAGTGTTTATTTATGATGGAGTTCCCCAAGGAATGTTGCTAAGAGACTTCATTGTGATGCACTGTATTTAACTGTATTTGCACTAATAACTATATTACAGTAGTTACTGTTTGGCACAGTTTGCATTCACACAATACTTTACATAATTGCATCATCAAAGTAATTTCTTTGTTTTCAAATGTTCAATTTTTCTGAATAAGGCCCTTTGTGTTGTAAGGCAGGCTACACTACACATGGACAGGCAGACACCTTTTGGAAAAACCCATTTCTCCATCTTGAAGGGATAGTTCACCCAAAAATTATCCCATAATTTACTCACCCTCAAGCCATTCTATGTGTATATGGCATTCTTTTTTCAGACGAATACAATCGGAGTTATATTAAAAAATGTCCTTGTTAATCCAAGCATTATAATGGCAGTGTATGACAGCCCAAAATCTGAAGTCGAAAAATCCATGCATCCATTATAAAAGTAATCCACACGGCTCCAGGGGGTTAATAAAGGCCTTCTGAATTGAATCGATGGGTTTGTATAAGAATACATATTGAACACGTTATAAAGTAAAATATCTAGCTTCCGTCAGACCACCTTCCGTATTCAACTTGCGCAGAAAGTGTAACGCCTCTCACAGTTCAAAAAGACGTCATCATCGAGCCCATTACACTTTTTCCGTAAGTTGAATACAGAAGGCGGTCCGCCGGAAGCTATATTTTACTTTATAATGTGTTAAGTCATCTGAAGTAAATCATGTGGCAATGTTCATTTTTAGGATGAACTATCCCTTTAAGACATTCCTAATTTTCAGATGATGACTTCTCTTCTTGGCTTTCTTCAACCTTTTCATCTTAACTGTTATGACACTTTTTTCATTCCGTCTGTTTTTCAGGCAGACGTGTCGGTGGACACAATGAAACAGCATTTTCAGGAGACATCTCTGGAGTACGTTTGCAAGCTGCAGGAGATACAGGAGAGGAAGAAATTTGAGTGTGTTGAGCCTGTGAGTGCATGACCCTTCATCCAGATGGTCATTCAACTTGATTTATTTCAACATGGTTTGCTTTCATGTTTGTCTATCAACAGCATTTGATATGGTTTCACATGCCACTAAAACAGAAAGGAAGCACATTTAATCAAATACTCTCAAGGCTGTGAAGTGATTGTACAGCACTAGAATACATGACAAATAGACATTAATTCATTTATTTATACATATGCATTATTTCATAAGTATTGCCATAACATTTAGTAACTAGCTGATATGTGCACCGAACAGAATATAAGGGCAAAAATAAGGGCTATGTTTGGAATGGCATACTGTAATCCTTACTATTTCTTTGGCATGTTGTAAGTGTGCAATTTTATACAAAACTGAATTTAAAATAAAAACTAAAAATCACTTAGATTTATAAAATGAAAGGGGACACTATATACAGTATATACAGATATGTTACATCATAATAATATTATTAACCATAACCCTACTTACAATATTATCTTATGCTCACAAAGGCTGCGTTCATTTTTTTTTTTTTTTTAAAGTATTACAATTTAAAGTAACTGTTTTCAGTTTTTATATAATCTAAAATGTAATTTATTCCTATATTTTTTAGCAGCCATCACTCCAGTCTTCAGAAGTAATTCAGCTGCTTAATACTTTTGTGGAAACGTCTGTGATTCATCTCACTGACCCCAGACTTTTAGACAGTAGTGTAGCTACCTTATATCAAATAAATAAATGAAATAGAATGATGTTTAGTCAGAGCTGTAAGTGCAGCATGGTTACATTTGGTACAATTACCACACACAAAAGCCTCTTTTAAATATGGGTGTGTCCAGTCCATTTGCAAGTGGGTTTGTTTGGGCCTGTATTCTCAATAATTCTCACTAATTCACCTAGGACACACAGTTTGATAGTTTGCATGAGCAAATAAATTAGTATCCTTCTAATTTAAAAGAGTGTTTTAGCAGAGCAAAAACTTTAGCTGATTACTTTCCAGTTTATGGATGCCTGTGTGACTTTTTTAGACACAAACACTAACGTATATGAACAATTTAATGTCTGTCTGTTCTATAATTTTTTTATTTTTCCCATTCCCATCATCCCCTCTCTCTCTCTCTCTCTCTCTCTCTCTCTCTCTCTCTCTCTCTCTCTCTCTCTCTCTCTCTCTCTCTCTCTCTCTCTCTCTCTCTCTCTCTCTCTCTCTCTCTCTCTCTCTCTCTCTCTCTCTCTCGCAGATGCTGGCATTCTTTCAGACTGTATTTACCTTCTATCATCAGGGATATGAGTTGGCCAAAGATTTTGACCATTACAAAAAGGCGCTTCAAATCAATATTCAAAATGTAAGTAAAAAATGTCATTACTTTAATACAAGACTTTAAATCTTTTTTCAATGATTTACCCATAAAGATTTTTTTTTTTCATTGCATATATCCAAATCCATTTTTTGCATTAAACAGCATATAAACTGTTTATCTATGGAGGACCAAATTACTCAAAATGAAATAATTCAATAAAATATAAATTCAATAAAACAACAATTAAATGTACCTGTTTGTGCTGAAATAATTAAATAATTTCACCGCCCACTGTCTGTTGATTGGCATTTGTGAAATGTCCTCTATTATTACCGTGCTTTGGAAATACATTCGTCAAATAGGCATCATATGTAAATTCAGCATATTATTATGAAAAAACAGCTTTTTGAAAAAGCTTATAGTGAAAAAATTATAGTGTGTGAAAGAGGATATTGTGAAAAAATATTAAACAATAAATTTTGTGTTTTCATGGATTGTAACAAAATAAATGGATGCATTTATTTAATTAATTAAGTAATAGATAAACACATATTTAATTATTTCAATTGAAATTCATTATTTATTTCATTATTTCATTTTGAGTAATTTGGTCCTCCAAATTTATCAACACATGTAGAGTGATTTTCCAAGATTTGACTGTCTTTACTCACATTCTTCTGGTTAATGCTATTGGCTCACAGAGTGACATGGAAAGAGAGTTACCAAGACAGGATTCAGCAGCGTTTTGAGAGGGCCAAGGTTTCCAAGGGAAACTTAAAGGCCTTTGTTTGCATTGACCTTCCATTGTGTTTAACTTCTAAGCCGGAAGTTTGAGAGCCGACTTCCTCCCCCGTCCTATTTGATTGGACCATGTCACTGTCCTCCCTGGTGTTTTGTTTTTAATCAGTTATAAATCAGTTGTGATGGTCAAGGTCAGAGTTCTGAGGATGTATAGCTTGAAAAACATGGATTAGCATGTTTAAGCACTGAGGTGTTTTTTTTGTTGTTTTTTTAGTAATCTATCAGTGTAAATTCCCAGTTACCAAGCCCTCACAGAATGTGTAAAACTTGTTCAATGATTGTGTTATTTTGTTATGTTTCTATTATTTTATGGTTGTTCCTCTGCTTTTAGACACGGAGTCGTTTTGAGGGCACACGCTCTGAGGTGTTCGAGTTATTGAAGAGAATCAAAGAGTCACCACAGGAGTACAGACAGACCAGCCCCATCAGCAGTGAGGGCTATCTTTACATGCAGGAGAAACGTACGCAAGACAATTTTTATGATGTAACTCTGGGGTGCCTATTACCTTATACTGACTGTCATGGCATGCATCCTGTGCTTTGCTGGTTGCATTATTGATAGTTATTGGTATTTCTGCAGGACCTCCTCCTTTTGGATCGAGCTGGGTGAAACGCTATTGCACGTTTGTCAAGGAACAAAAAATTATACACATGAAAACGTTTGACCAGAGATCAGGCGGGAAGCTTGTAAGTTCTCATCACACAACACATTAGTCTTGATAATGTCATGTTTCATAAAATATAAATATATTGCTGATCTGCTGTTCACAGAATGTTCTGTATCCTTTCAGGGTGAGACGGACTCTGTTACACTGAAGTCTTGTGTCCGCAAAACTACAGACACACTTGACAGGAGGTTCTGCCTAGACATAGAGATCACAGATCGGTATGTTGGCCGTGCCTCCAGTTATGATTTTTAGCATGAATACATGTTATGATGCATTTCTGATTCACCAGAAATAATGTTGTTTATACATCAAAAATAAAAACATGTACAGTGTTTTACTATGACCAATGTTGGGGTAACGCATTACAAGTAACTCGAGTTACGTAATCAGATTACTTTTTTCAAGTAACTAGTAAAGTAACATGTATTACTTTTAAATTTAAAACAAAATATCTGAGTTACTTTTTCAAATAAGTAACGCAAGTCACTTTGTTTTCCCATTTATTGACTGACAGCTCTCCTGACCTCATGTTGAGAGAAATCTGGAGTAAGTGCGGAGGCGTTGTGTGTAAACATGATGGGTATTCTAGTTCTAGACTAAATGTGAACATGTTTCTACTAATCTCGCTTGCACAAAAAAAGATTCAGTATTCCTCAAAATTAATAAAATCAGTGAAATGCAAAATCAGAATACTATGTAAACCTCCAATAATTAAATGTTACATGAAACAAATATTTGTATGCATTTATTCTCACTTTATTGACCAACTTGCTGCTGACCTTTGATGATTCAGTTAAACCATAAGCGAAAAATGACTTTTTTGAGAGAAAGTAATATAACGCATTACTTTTCATAAAAAGTAACTAAGTAACGCAAATAGTTACTGTTTAAGGGAGTAACGCAATATTGTAATGAATAAAAGTGTTGTCCCTGGATGTAGACAAACTGCACCTCCAAAACTATGCATACCCTTCCAAGAGATCAAGCTATTAGAAATGCATGTTTTATGTTTATTTTAACAGCGTGCCTGAGTGACTGAAAGAGAATGTTTTTTGTTTGTTCGTCTCATTTCACATCGGATTCTTTTCTTAATTATTCTCAAAAAGCTGCCAGTTTTTCTAAGTATATTGTATTGAAAGCTATAGCAGTGGCAAGTATTTTGTCTTAAGAGGCAATAGTTGTGGTTCCATTGGAAAAAATTTTTTTGTATCTGACTCTTGCAAATATGAATCTATTGAAGCGCTGGCCATCTCGACCATCAAAACACGTCACATGCTGTGGGGGAGGGTGTGGATGTGGTGTGAAGTTTGCCAATAAGTGTTTTGTGACAGTGAAAATGAGGATAGAAATGATCATTTTTACAAATACATCTTTTTTTTATGCTAAATTTTTTGATAACATTGAATATTTTTTCATAAGCTAACCGCCAGAAACATAATATAAAGATGTGAACATGCATTGTATAACCCCTTTAAAAATAAATCAAACATAATTTGTCCTTTTTTATTGTTATTGGTTATACTTTTAACTTAAGATGATAATAAACAAGACAAGAAAAGAAAAACAATAGGACCGTAAAACCCTCTGAAACTACTGGGTTTAACATGAGTGCGAGACAAATGAGATTTATTGGCACTGCATCTCATCTGTCAGAGGATAAGGAAAATCAAAATATTTTGATCATCCAGGATACACTCAGAGCCCTCATTAATCAAAGGCAAAGCTGACCCGGACAGAGTGTATGATGAATGCTAATCGTGTGCATCATGAGGCTGGTTAGTGGAATCTTATGAATAGCACATCAGAATGTTTCCAAATTAGGAGATGACTCAATGTCAAAATGAATATGCCTTTGATTTCCAGAATCAAATGTTTTTCCAAGTGAAAAGGAAAAGGAAGTAATAGATACAGCAGATTTTCACCATAAAAGCTGCATGTGTACTTTTCTCCTGTATGTAAAGATAGCCCTCACTGATGAAGGGGCTGGTCTGTCTGTATTCCTGTGGTGACTTTTATTTTCTTCATTAACCTCAAAGCATTTGCCCTCAACACGACTCGTGTCAGATGCAGAGTCACAACCTTTAAATAATAGAAACATGAAATGGAAAGACGCTTCACAGTTATTACATAGAAATTAAATATGCACCGTAAGACCAGTAATCTTCAATAAATACGTTTTAATTTTGTATATAGCAGCAGGCTAAGTTTGTGTGTTTGTTTGTTTGTTTCTAGACCAGGCACAGTTCTGACAGTTCAGGCTCTCTCAGAAGATGACCACAGATTCTGGATGCATGCGATGGGAGGAAAGGAGCCGGTGTGTCAATCCCTCACTTTAACTCCCTACAGCTATATTCAGTCAAAATAATTCTCTGATTCTCAGTTGACACAACCTGAGGTTAAATTAAATTGTAATAATATTACAGAATATTAGTGTTGTTGCTGTATTTTTCATCAAATAAATGTAGCCTTGGTGAGACTCTACAACATAAAAAAAAACTCATTCAAACTTTTGAATGGTAGTGTGTACATCAAAGCATTTTAATGATCAGTAATAGTCTCTTGTTTGGTATATAAATTCTGTTCTGTTTGGTGTAATATGTTTCGTGCTGGTCTGGTGTGTGTTTTCTGATGTTTATCTCTCACGCACAGATGCAGTATCTCAACCGGACACATTCAAGAGAAAGAGGAAGTGAGTGAAGGCAAATTAATATCAGAGCTACTTTTTACTGCTAAAGAATTTTTGTATGCTTGTATTTATTGCTGGTACATATATATAGTGCTGATATTGATGATATTTGTGTATTCCATAGTTGATGCCCAGTTGGATGACGTGGGAATAAGCTTTGTGAAAAATTCAATAAACGCCATTGAAGCCAGAGGTAAATCCCAGTAATGTTTTAATATATGAATATGATATACAAAAAAAATAACAGCATATTATACATATATAAAACGATATCAGGCATTATTTACAGTATATTGTTATCAACAAAGGAAGACTCATCTCCTAAAACCTTCAAAAGTTTACATAATGTAGTAACACCCTCTGAACACTAGAGAGCAGAACGATCTAGCAGTTTTTCTCAGCCCAAACCAACAACCTGTTGTGCTTCATTCAGGATAATGCATGAAAAGCTTAGTGTGCTTGTATTTAGTTTTCCAGATTGATCGCCTGGGATGGGTTTGTAGTACCTAACTGCTATTGTTTTTTTTTGTTTTGTTTTTTTGCAGGTATTAATGATCAGGGTCTGTACAGAGTGGTTGGAGTCAGTTCAAAAGTACAGAAGCTTCTCAGTTTAATGATTGGTAAGTTGAGCCTTATTTGATAGGTCTGTAATTGTTGGTCATATTTAGTTGATTATCTTTGAAGCCCTATAATTGTATCTTGAGCCTGTGTCCTATTGAGTCTCATTGGCATTCAGACATTCATCTTGTCTGGTGTCTGTCTGTATGTCCCTTTGTCCTGTCCTTTAGGTGACACCTGACTCCATTACTGCAGGCAGGCAATCAGATTTCCAGTCTCTCTCTCCTCTCTCCTCTCTCCTCCTCTCTCCTCTCTCCTCTCTCCTCTCTCCTCTCTCTCTCTCTCTGTCTCTGTCTCTGTCACTTTTCCTTGATCCTATTTCCCCTCTCCCAAAAATCCAACACTCTCAGGCTCTGTCATCATCTCTCTTATGTTCCTTCCTTTGTTTGTTTCTTTCCTTCTTTCTTTCTTTCTTTCGCTCTCTCTCCTGCAGTCGTAGCATGAGCTGGTATCTCTCTGCTCTGAATGCTAAATGCTGTGTCGAGTCGGCAGGCTGCCTGAGCCCCTGCTGCTACATGAACTCAGCCACTCCAGAGTCTAATAGCCATTAACACTCTATTCGGATCCATTGTCCTCATCTGAGAACAGCCTGAGCCCTTGTAGTTGGTTCATGAACTTAAAACCTGCCAAATGTCCAGAGCACAACCAACTATCCATCTCATTTTCAAATTCAGAGCACTGTCATTAACAGGTTCTTGAGTACCTATAAAGTAGTATTGCATCTTTCATATCTCCGAAGAGTCTTTAGCTTCATCATATTGATAAAAGACAGATACGCTGTACCGATTCTTTCCAAAAACAGCCAAACTCTGGGAGGCGCGCAGTGGGCGCATATATGAACACACACACACACACACAGTACATCATGGCATTATCCCTGGATAACTGTCGATTCACTATACGTTTGTGGCGTATACACTTGCAATACACCCCCCCCCCCCCCAACAACATTCTTCAAAATCTATTCTCTTGTGTCCCACAGAAGAAGGAAATTCATACAGGTTTTGAAGAACTTTAGGGTGAATAAATGATGCCAGAATTTTTGGGTGGACTATAGCTTTAAGTTCTACACAATTAGAATGATGCATTATGATTTTTTTTATTAGTGATGTAGGATTATGTAAGTGAAACTTTACAAAGAAATCTGAAACATACCACATATGTAAGTATCCAGATGAATCAGTTCCATGCCGATATAATCATAACGCCTGTATGCCAATATCAGTTGCTATGTTCATTTTCCTGACAGACTCTTTTGCACCAAAGTGACTCAGGAGGATGAGGATATCTATCATGATTATATCGTGTAGTTGACATGTCTTGAGAGGCCATGCAACTTAATTATCATTTATTAACAGCAAATTCAGAACATTATCAATCTTATAGCAACTTCAAGTTTAAACTAATCACAATCACAACTAAAAAGATTAAGTAGAACAACTGTTTTCAACATGGATAATAATAAGAAATGTTTCTTGAGAACTGAAGACTGGAGTAATGGCTGCTGAAAATTTAGCTTTGTCATCACTTTAATAAATGGCATATTAAAATATATTAAAATTAAAAGTTTATTTTGTAGTAATATTTCACAGTATTACTTTTTTTGCTGTACTGTTGATCAAATAAATGTAGACTTCTGCAAAAAAAAAAAAAAAAAAAAAAAAAATTCTCCAAACTTTTAAACTGTAGTTTCAAGTTGTGTATATGTGTATTCCAGGCTGTCTGAGGGTTGAGGTGAGGGTATATAGAACAAAAGCGTTTTAAAAGAGCAGAACTGGGAAAGAGAATGCATCTCTCCATCTCCTCTTTGCTGTTTGTGTCGTCAACAGCAGACTACATTATAAAATGTAAATAGTTTTAAACCGCGACTTGACTGAATACCATCAGACTTGCAGTTTAAGACGGAGAATATTTATATGCCTTTGCAAATAGCACAAACGGTTCAAACTGTCGCTCAGGTTTGATTGAGAATGAATTTACTTAAATATACTAAAATGTACATAAGTGACCTTAGAGATTTTTGATTATATACTGTGTTATATAAAAATACTCAGACATTTCCATGGTAACAGCAAGACGTGATTGTCAGTGCTTTGGCTGAATTCTTCAAATGTGTAAAAGAGTTTTAAAATCAAAGCAGAAAGTTTTACACATCACACATTTGTATACTCTGTCCAACCTCCCAGCGGGAAACTATTTACAGATGCATAAATCCATTTATGAGCAGTGATACTACCTCAAAGTGAGGAAGAGAAATTAACTGAATTAATCAGTTCTCCAGATATCTGGCCCTCATATCATCCATACCTAGAGAGGGTAAACCCAACCGGATTTGCCGGCGATTTAATTTCGCCCTGCAGCTCAGGCTGGAAACCTGTACATTTTTCTATCCTGTTTCCGTTCAAATCTGCGGGGACGAATCACAAACTGGCTTATCCACCTGGTGCGCTATTGGCGGGATGACGATAGAAAAGCGTCTCTCGCACGACCGTCAATCCAATTCCTTTTAACCACTTGACGATGCTCAATGGCTTCTTTAGTTTAGCAAACAAATCCCTTGAGTGGGTGTAAATACCACTCGCTTTCATGTTTTTTTTTTTGTGCTGCTTCTGCAAACTGCTGATCAAAGCCACAAACCAACACGTTTTGTTGACACGTTTCCTGCCTGGAGTTTTTGCGTCGCTCTGTAAAGTACGTCACCCGGATCGTTGGACTGATTGGTTGAAGGACTATCCAATTGCGTACAGAGTCTTTTGAACTATGCCCGTTGATCACGCCTCTTGTGCAATAGAAAATACAGAGCAGAATGTTCAATCTTAAAAGATTGAGCAAATCCGTACCCTGAACTCTGTCTCATTTTCTTTATCTTTCTCATTGTACTTCTTCTATTCTGATACTGCTCAGAAAGATTTTATTATTAATTTCTGCTACTTTTTAATGAGTTTTGTTTATTTTGATTGTACCATTTTACTGTTGGCCAGACTTTTCAAAATGCACTACCGTTGAAAAGTTTAGCAGTTTAAAATGAATGCTTTACTATTAATACTTAGGTTCCAAAAATTATATTTCAAATAAATGCAGTTCTTTTTAACTTTCTATTCATCAAAGAATCCTGAAAAAAAATGATCATGGTTTTCACAAAAATATTAAGCAGCACAACTGTTTTCAACATAGTAATAATAAGAAATGTTTCTTGAGAATCATATTAGAATGATTTCTGAAGGATCACGTGACCACGAAGACTGCAGTAATGGTTGCTGAAAAAAACATATTTGCCATTATAGGAATAAATTACATTTTAAAATATATTAAAATAAAATAAATATATTTTAAATTGTTTTTACTGTGCAGCCATAAAATGCAGCTTTGATGGCCATACAAGACAATACAAAAACATTAAATACTTACCGACTATAGATTTTTGGCCCCCTAATAAAAATAATTTGAACTTAAATTCTTTGTTTTGTGATCTGTAGATGAGAAGAGCAATGAAATCGATTTAGCAGCCAGTGAGGACTGGGATGTCAAAACCATCACCAGTGCGTTAAAGCTTTACCTGAGGTGAGTTTGTACTTTCCACATTACGTTTCTGTTTGCAGATGATAAATGCAGCATAGTTTCTGTATATCCTTTCTCTAAATGTACTGATTTTAATTTGACAGAATAGGCCTTCACCATGTCCATTCAGCCTTTTATATCAAATAAAAGTATCAAGGATAAATGTGTCCATGTGAAATGTCAGCATTTTATGAAATTCATAAGGGGACATTCCTTTCAGTGACAATATAATTCCATGTATATTTACAACACTTAATTTATGTTCCTTTTAATTCCTGTAATTGATGCATAACAATAGAATGGAACAAGGCAGATTTAGTAACGCAGCAGCAGAAGAGTTGTATGTGTGTTTCGTCTTTGTACTCCACTACAAGTATGAATGATATTGGTGTGCTGCGCTCATTTTGGGCTAACGGTGCTGGGACGTGTGCCAGATACTGAGCGAAAGTACCTTCAGATGAACTTGGATATCACTGTGTGTGTGTGTGTGTGTGTGTGTGTGTGTGTGTGTGTGTGTGTGTGTGTGTGTGTGTGTGTGTGTGTGTGTGTGTGTGTGTGTGTGTGTGTGTGTGTGTGTGTGTGTGTGTGTGTGTGTGTGTGTGTGTGTGTGTGTGTGTGTGTGTGTGTGTGTGTGTGTGTGTGTGTGTGTGTGTGTGTGTGTGTGCTCATCTAATTTCTTGCCGTGATCAGCCACATTAATCATAGTGTTGTGTATATAATAATGCCCAATAAAGCCAATAAATCTCTTCCTCTCTCTCAAGGAGCCTTCCAGAGCCACTAATGACATACGAGCTGTATAAGGAGTTCATCGTCCCTGCAAGTAAGGTCTTTGTCCTTGCTTAGACAATAATCAAGCAATACTCAATCAATTACTTGACAAATGCCATAAAATTAGAATATGTTCATGTCGGTGAGAAAAGAGCTTATGATTTGTGAAACTCTGAGGGGAGGGGGGGGGGGGGCTTGCTTGTCAAAAGTATCACTGAATTAAATTCCATTGAAGGGCATCTGAAATATGAAAATGACATCGCCAAAGATGGTTGTCCTCAGAAGGTTGTCGTATAGGTTATGGTAGGTGTCAATAGTGGCAGGCCTAATAACACTGTTAGTTACTTATCTTTTGACAGGGGCACAGGGACTTAAATGTTGGAGCAACATTTAGCCACTACTCCACTTTGGCCGATATATTGTTGTTAACTAAAACTATTAAAAATGATCTATACAGCTGAAATAAAATAAAATATAAATATTAGATGAAAAACAAAAAACTTTATTTCAGTTAGTAAAGCTAAATAGACATAAAAAAACTAATAAAAATGACAAAAGCACATGACTAAAAAATTAAAAACAAAACATCAAAATGAAAATCAACCAAAATTTTATTGAAAACTGAATTAGCAGATCAATAGCACAGCTGTACATAAAATGTTGCAATCCACACAACATAATGGGAGACATATCAGAGTTCAAAAGAGGACAAATTGTTGGTGTGCGTCTCTCTGGCTCAAAATCCATTTGGCCACTGTGAAGGACTTGTATCTGTCGTTCCCAAGACGAACTGATGCTGTTTGGCTGCGTAACTGTGCGTTCACACCGCCGCCGGCGAGAGCGTCAAACTTCGCTCTGGCCGCCCTGCCATCGACGCTGTAGAAAGATTCGTGGACGCGCTGCCGCTCTGACGTAGATCGAATGCTTGGTCTTTTTGAAACGGCATTTAAAGGGGCTGCAAAGCAAACATTCATGTTGACCGGCATTTGTGCTGACTGACCACAAGTAGGGTATAACCGTATAATATAACCTCATGAAATCATTTAAATGTGAAAGTTTAAAAAAAGCAGATCGATGGAAAGAACTTAACAATTATAGTTACATGTTTGCTAACGAAATAAACCAATTAAAAGCCATTTGTGTGGTGGATAAATAATGTTGCACGTCTTCTTATCAAACCCGCCGCACCAGCAGTGATCAACCTCCTCTAATTTGCTTGGGAACTAATGTGGTCGGAACCGAAGTTTACAGCACTGCGTTCTCTAGAATCATCTCAAGCGGAGCACTACTACATTCCCATTGGTTGCCGCCGAACCGCGTCATAGCTCATTACCATAAAGTTGACCTGACTTCAACTCTCCTTGACGCCCAAATCGTCCAAGACGCGCCGCGCCGCTCTCGCCGGAGCTCGCCGCCGGGCTCCCATTGAGAATGAATGACTTCCGGCCACTTTGACGCTCTCGCCGGCGGCGGTGTGAACGCACAGTAAGAAGGCCCTACACCATACTAATAAATTATTGTGGTCTAAAACCAGGTGTTTCAGTTTCATTGTCCAACCCCTGTATATAAATAATACAAAAATAAAACTGATTACACCAGCCGTAATAAAACATCAAAACCTGAAAGCATGCAAGGTATGTACAAACCAGAAGAAAAGTTGAACAGTATCTTGGGATGCTTCTTTAAGCTGTTTTTAGGAGTTTCTATGCTGGTCATTTGTTGGCTACTTTTCCTGTACTGTTTGGTCCTACTAATTAAATTTTTTTATTTATTTATTTTATTTTATTTTTTTCAGAAAATGTATTCATAGGTAAAATTTATATTTGTCTACAAAACTAATTCCAAACATGTAAGCATATGCATTTACATGTAGGTTCATGGAAACAAATTCAGCCAGGTGTGTCCAGACTTTTGACTGGTAGTGTTTGTATTCCGTCTTTAAGAAACTAATGGATCAGGTATTGATGGTACTTTTAGGGCTGAATTTAAAACTCGTATCACTTTTATTGTAAAGTGTGAATTGTGATACTGCATGTTTCATGATGTCTTCTAAAAAAAAACCTTTTTTTTTTTTTTATATCTACACAGAGAGTGCCAGTCCAGAATCTAGAGTGCAGGCCATTCACTGTCTGGTTCATAAACTGCCAGAGAGGAACAGATTAGTGCTCAGTCTGGTTACCAAGCATCTCGCCAAGTGAGTGAAAACCATTTTTTTTCTCTCTTTCTCTCTGCATACACCTTTTTTTTTTTTTGCGTGTGTACATTCTCTCTGCTTTCTCCAACCTTTTACTTCTCTCGGCCATCAGCCACTTTTTTCTCTCATTATTTCTGACTTACTCCCTCTCTTCCGTGCTTACCTTCACTACACAAACACACACCCTTCTTTCAGGCAGCGCTAGTAGGCTACCTCTGTTGCTGAGCAACAGAGCAAACAGGCAGACAGCACTCTGGAGAGAAAAGAGGCCGAGCAAAGACAACTCCACATTGACTGTCATAGTCTCCATGCTGTTATCTAGATCAACTTTTTTTCTAGAGAGAACAAGCCTTTACCATTCCATCGAACAACTGCCCACTTAGAGTAGAGAGTCAAGCAACAGCTTTCTGTTAGAGATTAGATCAGTTAGATATTTCTAAAGAATTTTACCTACCATTACAAGGCTTTACCTCAGGCCTCACATTTTTATATAATGTGAATGTAAGCAAATTGAAGATAAGCACATAATCTCTCTAACCTCCGGCAATCAGTGACTGGGCAGCCGCGTTTCCTTAAAATATAGAGTGGGATTTGCTGGCAGCCAATGATGTGCAATTGGAAATTAAATTCAGGTTATCCACCGCTAAATTCCTCCTCCATCCACTCCAGCCCTCGCAAAATGCTTTAGGAGTTGGCGCAGTTGCACACCCATCAGAGATGGAGAGGGAAAAGCCAAATGTTGACATGTTATCTGAAATGGAATATGAGAGGTGATTAATTGCTGTCTGTCTGTGGCACAGATCTTTTCAAAAGTGCATCCTTTAAAAATGGTAAACTGGGCTGTTTCAGGCATTTAGCATTCAGACATTTTCAGGTCTGTAGTTTGTTTGCATTGTTTTGAAACCAAATGTTATTTTCCAGTTCTGAATCTTCCAATCTTCTGAATCTTAATAGCCATTTGCAGAGGAAATGCTTCTTCTTTTTTCTCTATCTCTATTCTCTATATTTTTCTCAAATGTTCTCTATTGGATGTACAGTACCGTTCAAAAGTTTAGTGTAGGTAAGATTCTTTTTTTTAATGTTTCTGAAAGAGGCCTCTTATGCTCACCTCTTAAGGCTACATTTGTTTTATCAAAAATACTGTTAAAGGGTAACTAAACCCTAAACCAACTTTTTTTAGTTAATGATCTGTAATACTGGGGCTTTATTAATGCTGTTCATTGATTAGAGTAAATGTTTTAACATTTGAGTATAAAGTGTTTTAATTCTATAAAATATGGTGTAAAACCGCCAAAGTGCTGCCCTCTTAAGGTTGAACGGTGGCTACTGCAGTTGAATTTTCCTATTGGACGTTGTGGTACATCGTGACGTAGGATGGTACCTCCAACGGCTCACTATCCGCACCCCTAGCACGAGCTCACCACGCCCTCAGAAATGTTTCCCCCAATCACACGATGAGAACGGCTTCACTCCAGTATGAACTGTCATGTTACATCAAGTGGAAACATTATGAATGAAACTTACTTGACACTTGTTTTAACATTGTAATGAAGAAAATACGGTTAAATAATGCAGTTGTCAGTATACATCAGGCTTTTCTTGCGATATTATTGCCGCCCGTCATGTGTACGGATCATTTTCATACATGAGACGCGCTTTCAAACCCTGACACGCAAGTGGTTGCCGCGTTCCCCATCTTTACGACTGGCGTGTCAGACAGCTGTCAATCAACCCGTCACTGCGGGTCTCAGGTGCACGCCCTCCGCTCAGCGCCGCCCTCGGTTCGTCCCCTCTGTCTCCGCTGGGCTCTGCCCACTTTTCCAGCATTTTTCAAAAATTGCCAGTGGGTGGAGTTAAGCTCTGAGCAGGGGTTTAGTTACCCTTTAAAAAATTGAAAGGTTAAATAAAAAATAAATAAAAAATGACGTTTTGTGGTCCAGGGTCACATATGCTCATTTGGTGCACAAGAAACATTTCTTATTATTATCAATGTTGAAAACTGTTGCTTAAAATTTTTATGGAAATTATGATGCATTTGCAGGATTATGTAATGCAATGAAAGTTCAAAAGAACAGCATTTCATTTTTATAGAACTCTTTTTTTTTTAATATATTATAAAAGTCTTTATCACTTTTGATCAGTTTAAAGGTGCACTGAGTAAGTTTTAGCGGCATCTAGTGGAGAGGTTGTGAATTGCAACTGCCCACTGCTTACCCCTCCCTTTCGAAGCACATAGAGAAGTTATGGTGGCCGACACAGGACAAAGATGTCATCTGAGACAGCAGAGAGTTACTAGCACTCTGTAGAGCATTTTTTTCTACCAGGTGAACAAAGAAACATGTAGAAACGCGCTACTGTAGAAACATGACGGAGCAAAATGGTGACTGTAAGGGGACCCTTCTTTAAAAAAAAACTTACTGACCTCAAATTTTTGAACGGTAGTGTACTTATTGTGATCAAAGTGCCTTCTCACCAAATGTGTTGGAGTCTGCTTGGAATAGCATCAAGAGGTCAAAGAAGACGGATTAAAATACCAGGTATAAACAGAAATGTGTCTCCGCGAATGGGAGCTTTATGATTCGATTGACCAAAACACATCTTAATACCAGGGCCAAGGTTTCCTTAAGGTGGTCTCTGAGCGTATTTCTTATTGTTGGTTTTGTTTGATGTGAATTGAATTACCATGTTCATACAGTATATGCTGACATTAGCCAAACTAAAAAGAGAAAACGCACCAGGTTCTGAGTCAAATGATCCAAGTGAAGTAGGTATTTAACTGCACTAGACTGTTTTTCATCGTGACCTAGGAAGGAATGGTTTCTCGTCCAAAGGGTAGTAACACTTTCAGATGTTTTACAATTTGACCTACTGTACAAGGAAAAATATTGAGTTAAGAAGTTTGGCTAAAACTTCTCCAAATGTGAAGCTAATAGCCAGAAAGTGTGAAAACTAAATTTGAGTCATTCAGCATGCATTTAAAAATAAAAAATAAACACTTCAAATATCTCAAGTTTTTGACATGCTGCCAACCCTCTCCTCCCTAATGAAAGTAATTTGGGTAATGGCTTTTACCCACCTCTCTTATTTTGTAATTTGTCTATAATTAACACAACCAGAGTAAATTCAGCAAGGATTCAAGGCAGTGAGACTGAAGATTGTGTCTCTAAGGAATCTTTGTAATAAGAGGTTAACTGCATCCAGTCTCACAATCAAAACAAGTAATGCAAATAAATTCAATGTACTCGCTATATCTCCTATATCTGTAATGTTTATTTTTCCTGTTCTTTCAAGACATTTGATCATAACTTGATACATTTGTTTGTTTGTTTGTTTGTTTGTTTGTTTGTGTTTGTGTGTGTGTGTGTGTGTGTGTGTGTGTGTGTGTGTGTGTGTGTGTGTGTGTGTGTGTGTGTGTGTGTGTGTGTGTGTGTGTGTGTGTGTGTGTGTGTGTGTGTGTGTGTGTGTGTGTGTGTGTGTGTGTGTGTGTGTGTGTGTGTGTGTGTGTGTGTGTGTGTGTGTGTGTGTGTGTGTGTGTGTGTGTGTGTGTGTGTAGTGTTGCTGCCAACAGCAAACAAAACCTGATGACAGTGGCGAACCTGGGCGTAGTGTTTGGCCCCACACTCATGAGGCCGCAGGAAGAAACAGTTGCAGCCATTATGGACCTCAAGTTCCAGAACATTGTGGTGGAGATTCTCATAGAACAGCATGAAAAGGTGAGACTTTTCACTGGAGATGAGTGGCTATGTCTCAAAACCAGTAAGCTGCCCAAAATGTTGTCTAGGTTTGCAGATCACTAGGTTTAAAGACACAGCTAGTACCTCAGAGAGCATCACATTACAGACAGCAGACCGAGTGAAATTTGTTTGAACAATGTTTGAATTTAGAACTTTTCTGTAAGGCATTGCCCAAGCAGAGGTTGTTGTACTTCTCTTCAATGCCAGGAGGGGGAGCCATGTGTGTTTTGACTGAACACTGCTCACTTAGCTTCTCTTTCTGATGGCTCAAATACAGTTGGACTGCCATACTCATTTGACTAAAATACAGGTTAAAACACTGATTTAATCGGCTTTAGATGACAGTAATCTGGTTAATCCAAAAATGGGGTTCAGTCTGAGAGACAAAGAGAGCAAGAGTGAGATTTATTCATAATCTCTGAATTATTTAGCCTACATTTAAAACAGGCTGATGAATTGCTTTCATACTATGCGCAATGTTGTGACCAGTGATCATGTTTTAGTTCTGTATTCAAAATAAACACTAGAATCTATTAATCACTTTTGCAGATAAAATGTTCACTGTTTTGTATTATCCTTTTTTAAACTGACCTTGAAATTATTATTTTATTATTATTATTATTATTATTATTATTATTATTATAAAAAAACAGAAGCCTTAAACTGAACGTTTTCATTTGAATAATAAAATGTTGACAGAACAACAATTCTGAATTTTTTGTATATAATATACACAGTTTTAAGAGACATACATGCATCCAAGCAAGGTGTTGTTAACATTATGATTGTTTTATTACCCGTTACAACATTAGTACTCATTTCAGTATGTGTTCTTAGTGTATGTATAAAATCTAAAAATTTGTCAGTGTTCTGAAAAGCACTTTGAAGCAGCATCCACAATTCCATATATGAGCAGATTAATGTTTGATATACCGCATTTCTAGACAAAATGATATTGCGTATGACCTTGATGTTGTTTTGAGGCAAGTTAAAATAAGTGGGCAGCGTTGAGATTCAGAAGGAATGACTCTGCAGAGCAGCAGACTGATTAGCTCCTCTCCAGACTGCTGATACCCCCAGATGCACTCAACAGACAGTGTTTTGCATTCAGGTCCATCTGTAGAGAGAGATAGAAAGAGTAGTTCGAAAAGTTGAGAGACAATGAAGAGATGGGGGGGGGGGGAGTGTGTAGACTAAGGGCAAAGAGAGAGAGAGAGGGGTGAGAGGGTAACGAGAGAGGCAGAGCTGGATGGAGAAAGACGAGGAAGAAAGTCTGAGAGTGAGAGAGAGAGAGGAATGGGCAAAGACTGAGATGGAAAAAGAGAGAGAGCAGGCTTTGCTGTCGTCTGCAGAATTTCACAACGGTATCAGATTTCTATCCCTTCTACCAGCTCCCTCATTCCTTTGTTCATCCCTGTCCAGACTTCCACACTTCTGTTAACCTCTGTCACTCACACTGCCCGTCTGGTGTTCATATGTAAACACTGCGTGACTATAATGAAGCGGACGCTATTATGAAAACATGTTTCCTGTGACTAAACGGAAACGACTGCCACTCGTTCAAATGCATGTCAGTTTTTTAAGTTCACCTAAAATGTGAAGTTTATTTATTTACCCATTTTAAAGGTTTAGTTCACCCAAAAATGACAATCCTGTCATTAATTACTCACCCTCATGTCGTTCCAAACCCATAAGACCTTCGTTCATCTTCAGAACATAATTTAAGATATTTTTGATGAAATCCAAGAGCTCTGCTATTTAATTACCACTCTTAAGGCCCAGAAAGGTAGTAAAGAGATCGTTAAAATCATCCATGTGACTACAGTGGTTCAACCTTAATTTTATGAAGAGACGAGAATACTTTTTGTGTGCAATAAAACCCCCAAAATAACTTTATTCAACAATTTCTTCTAGCCCGTGTCAAACTCTTACGCTGTTGACATAGTGTAAACAGTGCAGCGTGAGTTCCGCACAAACTACTGAGAGAAACGTTTCTACAGAAGCCAAATAAATATATGATTACGACTAACCCCCGGTTTCACAGACAAGGATTAAGCTAGTCCCAGACTAAAATGCATTTTTGAGCTGTTTTAACTGAAAGCAACTTGCACTGATATATCTTAAAATATGACAATGCCATTGTTTTGTCTCAAGATGCACACCAGTAATGCTTTTTTCTAAAGCATGTTTATAAATGTTACTTAAATGTCCTAATTGATCTAAGGCCTAATCCTGGCTTTAGCTAAGCCCTGTCTGTGAAACCGGGCCTATATGTTCTGTATGTGTTTTTCATGCAGCTCAGGGTATTTTAATAACAATAGAGAATGAAAAATGCTAAGCAGGTGTAGCGTTCAGTTTATTATAAAATACTACAAATAATGCATTTAAAAAAATTCACTTTAGATCGCAGTCGTCAAGTTATTACATGCACTCCATGATGATTTCTGTGTAGTACCAAACTTTATATATCTTAATTGGGAAAACCTACGAGATGCATACGAGGAAAAATTTATTCTCGGTCAGCGCCACCTATTGTGCTTTCATCACTTCAGTTTTTATACTGGACTGGTTCGTTAAGCTGAACAGCTAATCAGAATGATCTCTCTCACCGACAGGCCCTGCCAGCAAGTCAACATGCTCAACATACCCGGCAGGGGTCTGACTAGTGCCAATAGTGCAGAAAAAGCCACAAAAACTAGGTCGACAGATGCTCAACTATGGCCTGACAATGACATCGCCTGATGGCTGACTATTGGCTTGGTGTGTCATGACTTAAAAGCTCTAAAAAGGACCATAAAAGCATCATAAAATTGTGTCCTGTATTCCGTGTGTTCTGAAGTCAAATAAAAAAAATAAACCAACAGTTCGGCAACTGAAAATATTAAAAATTAAAGAATTTTCTGCTGAAATGGTTTTGAAGGGTTGAAATCATTGACCTAAACGATTTAGTTTAAATAGCGTTTCTCTAATGACAAGGGTGTAGTGTTTGGCCCCACACTCATGAGGCTGCTGGCGAAACGGTTGCAGACATTATGGACCTCAAGTTCCAGAACATTTTGGTGGAAATTCTCATAGAACAGCATGTAAAGGGGATACTTCTCACTGGAGTGGCCACATCTCAAAACTAGTGAGGTTCAAAGACACAGCTATACCTCAGAGAGGATCACATTACAGACAGCAAGTGAAATCTCACTGTAGTAGCAATATGTAGAATATGTTTGACTGTAAAATCGAAAGGCTTGTTGCCAAAGAACTTTACTATCTCCTCAGAACACAACACCCTGAACAACATTTCATTTACCCAACTGTTCAAACTACTAGGGGAAGTACTAGGGAATGGCCATCTATACGTCGGACGGTTATAATTGGGGGCCAACATGTTTAAATATTTAGGGATTATTTTAGATTGTGGTCTTAATTTTACGTCTATAAGAAGGCAATACAAAGATTGTTTATTTTGAGGAAATTAAACGGTTTTAATGTGAGTTAAATCCTGGGGATGGTCTATACCAGTTTGCTGAAAAGTATTATTTTATATAACATCACTTGCTGGTATGGGAATTTGGGGGCTAGAAGTAAAGATTATTAATACAGCCAGTAAGATTATCTTGGACCCTCAGAGGCAGCTGGGGGAACTGTATAGAAATCAGACCAGGAGGGAAGCTTTACAAATAACGCAGGACTCTACTCACCCTCTCCAACATGAATTTGAGAAACTTCCTTCAGGTAGACGATATAAGGTACCCACAGAAAAAATGTATATATTAAAGAAATATCATCATACCATCTGCCATTATTTTATCTATGTACTAAGTCTTAAGTATTAGGTCTATGTACATTATGTAACTAAGGGTGGCTATTTATTTAGTAATATTACTTAGTCATTTTATTTATGGTCTTAGTGTAATTAGTTTATACATTTATTTTATGTCTTGTGTTTGTAATGCATGGGGTAAGTAATTCTTGCAAGTTTCTTAGGTATTTTGTGTGTTTGCTGTATTGGATTGTAAAGTCAAATGTATATGTCTTTGTGAGGCTGAAGATGAATTTCAACATGTGTGAACAATAAAGATTTCTAATCAAAATGTAGTTATTGAAACTTTATTTTCAGTTTTGGTTTTCAGTAAAAAAAAAAAAAAAATTCAGAAAGTCATGCAAGTTTTAAAATACATGAGTGTGGATTGACTATTCCATTAAGATACAGGTCTCGAGCACATCCAGAATCTTTATTCGTGTTTTTCCACCACACGTTCACACTTGCATTCATAATCATTGTTATTTCTCTGCAGGCGTCTGCTCTAAACAAACAAACTCTAAAAAAAAAATGTACTTTGATTTTTACACACACACACACACACACACACACACACACACACACACACACACACACACACACACACACACACACACACACACACACACACACACACACACACACACACACACACACACACACACACACACACACACACACACACACACACACACATTCAGTCTAGCCAGCAAATCCCACTAACTTTTTGTTCTTATAGATATTCGGGGATGCTCCGAGCACCTCTCCATGCTTAGCAACTACACCCCTCTCTGCGCCAACCAGACAGTCCAAGAGGCTCAGCCGCCAGAATCGCCCGCTGGCTGTGTACAACCCGCAGGTGCTGGATATTCAAACAGGTATGAGAGACTAATCAGGTTTAAGCACAATGAGGTCAAGGAAACAGCACAAGGAATTAGAGTTGTCACATACATTTGCTATTAAATACATAATGACATAAAATAGGGCCTTTATCAACAGAAAGAGAAAGATGAGCAGAACCACACTCTCATAGATATTGCACCAAAATCGCAGAAAATACTGAGGGGGGAAAATTCAGCAGATTCCGCCTGGGCCCAGAGATATGATACATAATATATCAATTATTAAGATATTACTTTTTCTTTAATATTAAAGAGACTTTGCGGCTATCCATAGAGGTAAATGTTCAGTTGGATAAACCTGGTGGTAAAATCAGCCTTTTTTGCAGTTTGTTTGCAGTTTATTTCCATGTGGACATTGACCGTTTGTCTCAGTGAGGGTTCATGACTATGTAGGACTACTGCACACTGAGCAATCAGACGTGATGCTCTACTGAAACATGATGATTACCCATTGTCACTCTGGGCTACAGGATGTAGTTTGCCAGTCCATATTTAGGTGGATAACTGATGCTTAAGTGGCCCTGGACTGCTTAGAAATGTGTCTCCCAGTTTCCTATTTGGATTTGATATGCCACCCAACAGATTTATTTCAGACTGGGATCAATGCAGGATTAGGCTAGGTTTTGAGCAAATAATTTTTATTTTTAGTACAGAGCAAAGCAGATCGTTTCTAAAGTTTCACTTTTCAGCTAAAGAATTATGAGGTTTTTATGTCTTTACTTGTTCTTCCACACTACAGCTGTGCAGGTATACTAAAACTAGTATTGGGTCTTTTCACAAAGTGAATTAGCATATTGTCACAAGGCTTTCCAGAAAGTGTTGGGTTTCGAAAACACTGCAGTTTTCAGGTTCAGATTAACCACACTTTTCCCACACAAGAGAGTAAACACTGGTTACTTGTTTAGTAGAGATCCCTTTGTGGTTTTGGATGTTACTTCAGAAAAGGGAGGTGGCCACTGCCAAAATAAACACACTAAGGTGGAAAACTATAAATGTGTGTATTAATTACGGTTTTATGAAAAGGCCAAACCATCATTATTAATCTCTACATAAGCATTTGCAGGGTTGAATGACCTCTATGCACTTTTTAGTTTTGTGTGGGGTATGTAAAATGTAGCTAAACACTATACATATTACTGTATATTATGTACGGTATGCGCATGGTCACCGTTGGCCGGAGTGGCTGCGGTTACGCCCACTGAGTGGCAGAAAGACTGAGCGGCAGCGTTGGTTTTCAGCGTGAATGTTGCGAAAAAACTCAGCTAAAATGGGAAAGAGCTTTGAGATTGACTGTAAATCTGGGGGCGTATTACAGAAACATCTTAACTTTAGAATCCCATCTTATTTGTTTGGTAACCATGGCAATTTCAGTTAGTACCGCATTTAGGACAAAGGCTATTACAGAATGACATTTATTAAGTGCATAATCTTATCTTAACTATGGATAGGAAACGGGTATTACAGAAGCATCCTAACTCGACAAAAAATCATAAAAGCTGTCTTAACTTTAGGACAAACCCACTGGTGTCCTAACTTCAAACGTTTTTGAAATCCAACGGTAAAAATCACAGTACAAAAGCCTTTTTCGAGAGTGGGTTACATTTATTAATTATATAAGATGAAGAGCAGTGCACGACATGATTTGAGGGTGGAGATACTTTTGGAGGACCCAGACGATGTGCTGTGCTTTGATAAAATGCTGGTAAATAATTACAGACTCCCACGACATGATTTGCGGCCAACGAGCCGTCACGGAGCATTACCGGTCGTTCACTGGCATAAAGTTGGTTTGACGCTGGATGTTCGATATTCGCAAATTTGAGGACCGTCTCTAAAGTTATATACAACATATACCTAGACATTTCTAACTTCAATAGCATTTAAACGGAATATGTAAAATGTGTGACTGACACCTAGTTGAACACTTTACAGTTGGTTTACAGCACATATCGAACGGTTAATAATGTCAAACCAACTTTATGCCAGTTCATTGTTCAAGTGACTAACGCCTTATCCTTTTCATTTTCATTTCATTTTCTGACGCACTGGAATTAAAGGCGGCATGAAATAAAATTTTACAATTTGTATTTTTATATTAATATTGTAGTGTTTACTATAACTGATTTATCTTTTCACTTCATTATTTTTAAAAAATTCATTTACCTTTATAATCTTTAATCAAATATGTTAACTCTCCCTCCCCCATGAAACGACCTCTCTTCTCCCCCGGTCATGTGCTATGGCGCGAGGGCGGGGTTATCGCCCCGTCTCGTTTCTGCACCTCCTCTCAGAAACCTGTCACTGATCGTGGTTAGGTGCATTTTTCTCGGTATACACAATACCTTCTTCAAGAAGGACTTGAGGCAAAAAGAGAGAAATATATGAGAAATAAAAGCTTTTTTTTAATGTAAAAATTACTCAATATAGTCGGACGAACAGCTTATCGTGACGACTCGCACTGAGGAATGCAGCGTGTGAACGCGCTTACGGCGCGCCCCCTTTATAAGGGAGAGCTGAGAAAAAAGCTTTACAGAAATAAAGCCATAAAAGGCTTAAAATAAGTAAAATCTGTATCATAAACCAGCGAAAAGTGAGGAAATATGCTCAGTAACATTATGTAGAAAAGATTTAGAAAGAAAATACATTTATTTTAGAGATAGATTGAGTTTTTCTCCACAACTGAGTGCAAACTTCAAATCTGCCTCCATTTTGTTAGCAACGCCCAACTTCCAACGATCCAATCAATTCCCGAAGGACGAAATCAAGCCTCGCCCTACATTTTTTCTAATTTCAGAAGCCGTTTCACTCGGATATACGTCACAATAAGGAGAAAAAGACGATCTCAACTTCCGTTTCATGCCGACTTTAAAAATACACCGTTATTTCTCCATTTTTATTTTAGGTTTGCCTCAGAAGCAGTTTTCGCATTGTTGGTTGCTTGGTAACATACAGTTGATTACCGAACTCGATGGAGCGGTTTAAGATTTCCTAAGATGAGAGTTTGTAAGATAGGATAAGAATCCTAAATCAAGTTAAGATTTGCTTCTGTAATACGAAATTGTAAAAAATCCTAAATTTACTTATCATATCTTAAGTTAAGACCTAAGATAGAACGTTTCTGTAATACGCCCCCAGAAGAATATTTTTAAAAACTGACCAAACCTACAGAAAACGGAAGCAAATGGATTGCAATTCACAGTAACGCATTGTGTCCGGAGGAAATAGGGATAGCTCGCTTGGCTGGAGACTTCACAGGGCCGATTGACATTTTACAGCTTGCACTTTATACCACGTGAAACTGTAAATGTCTGTCACAAATGTTCTAAGTCCACAGCGTTACTTAATAAACAAAATTACATTAAAAAGAGCAACAGAAAGTCAGAAATAACCCGTATACACGGGGTGATCGAGGCGCACACACAGTGCATCCGGAAAGTATTCACAGTGCTTCACTTTTTCCACATTTTATGTTACAGCCTTATTCCTAAATGGATTAAATGTATTATTTTTTCCCTTAATTCTACAAACAATACCCTATAAAGACAACATGAAAGAAGATTGTTTGAAATCTTTGCACGTAAAAAAAAAAGAAAAAAAAGAAACATCACATAAGTATTCACAGCCTTTGCCATGACACTCAAAATTGAGCTCAGGTGCATCCTAGGGGTGTAACGGTACACAAAACTGACGGTTTCGGTACATACCTCGGTTTTGAAGTCACGGTTCGGTACGGGTTCGGTACAGCAGTTTTACAAAATGGCTTTTTTTTTCTTTTCTTTTTTAACAGTGGTTTACTGGAAAAAAAGTGTCTGTCCTTAAATTAATTAAATTATAATTAAAAGTTTATTGAAGATATTGCTGTAAACTATATAGGGAGCCCTTACTTGCACATTAATATTAAAGGTTAACAACAGAGCCCAAACTATTAGCCTAAATTCAGTTGCTATTTATTTTTAGATATAATAATCAACTAGGCCTGTCACAATAACAAATTTTGCTGGACGATAAATTGGCCAAGAAATTATTGCGATAAGCGATAATATTGTAGTTCTGAGACCATTTTCATCTAAAATAATGATAATGGCATAATAATGCAGGTACACCTTTTCAAAGATCAATACACTTTTATTTCTAAAGACTATTTAACACTGAAAATGGAAAACATTTTAAATATCCAAAATAAATGAACAAAACAACCAAAAACAATAAAAGCAATGGACTCTCAGTCTGTTAACTAAAAATGAACTTGAATAAATACCAAAAAAATTAATAAAATGGATAAAAACTGCAACGGATGATTGTGTTTTAGGTGCATATTATTCACAAAACCCACGGTTCATATCACGGTTTTCGGTTCTGTTCTGTTCGGTTCTTGTTGTTGTTTTTTCTTTTAACCGTTAACTCTCCAGAAATTTACTTCAGCATATGATATTTAGCTTAATTTGATAGCTTAATTATCCATATATGCACATTATTGGGAGCATCTCTGAGGAAAGCTAGGTGAGATTTTGATACAGCAAGAGAGAAGACATTGATGACATGCTTTTCATTTATTTGGCAAAAAAAGGAGAATATGTATTGCTATCTCTACAGGAACTTATGTGCCTTTTTAGCACACAAAGATTGAACTTGAAGCACACAAAGATTAAGCTGAAGAATTAACTTCCATTTATCAAACTGCCAACTTCAGTGTAGCTTTAAGCCTTGTTTAAACTCGACACGTCCGCACGAGCGCGAGGGTGCGCGCAGCCAAAAAATGGCGTCAACGCGGAGTGGGCAGTAGTGCGCGTTGAGTGCGCGAGACCCCATTTCGCTTGGCAGTGAGCACGTCAAATTTTGTAACTTTGCTACCGCTACCGAAGATGCACAAGCTCCAGGCGAATCTGGCCGAGCATGACGTCTCATCACGTCGACACATAGTCTATGCGTCGAGTATAAACACCTCCCCAAACGGACGAGGCACGCACGCAGTCAGTGAGAGAGAGAGAGACAAGGAAAACAAACAAGCATGCAAGTCGAAATTATCGCGGCCGGAAAAATTATCGAGCTCATTTTTTTTTTTATCGTGCGATTAATTGATTTATTGACTATCGCGACAGGCCTATAATCAACACTCAAATAACACATAGTACACAAACATGTAAACTTCACATAAGGCAGTTTTTGCAATAACTTCAAAATCTAATTAAAAAAATATTTTTTTCACCAATTCGTTTTTGAAATATAATCATTTAAACACACTGTCTGTCATTTTCATGACAGGTTTAAACATAGTACATTTAACAAGACATCACTAACAGGTTAAGTAGAATATAATGAATATTTACCTCAGGCATGGTCCATATAGTCCATATATTTAGCGAAAGAGTTCATCTCTATAGTCATCTCACAGCTGTGAACATCGAATGACTGCCTGAGGTAAATGTGATGCTACATTGTTTACAAGCTGTTATATTGAGGTCTTTCCGCCATTGAAACACTGATTGAGCGATTACACCACATATGATACGTGACAGTAAGTTGTAATGTATCCTCAACACACCTTCAGATGTTCATTCATGTTTATTCTTTAGGAAGAGTTGATCAATCGCCTTCGCGCGCGGCCGCTTGAACTGTGTAATGATCAGTGATCAGTCACGCCACAAAGAGCGTCAAAACGGCATTTGTCGTTTGAATTTCGGGATAAAATGGACTGAATACTTAATATGTTCGTGTGGGAACTCGGATTGAAGTGTGTTCCGCTCTTAAAACAAGCGGACTGTGAACTGATAAAGATTGTATTCGGAAACCTTTCGGTACATGCGTGCACTGAACCGAAAGCCTCGTACTGAAACGGTTTGGTACGAATACGTGTACCGTTACACCCCTAGTGCATCCTGTTTCCACTGATCATCCTTGAGATGTTTCTACAACTTTATTGGAGTCCACCTGTAGTAAATTCAGTTGATTGGACATGATTAGGAAAGGCACACACATGTCTATATAAGGTCCCACTGTTAACAGTGCATGTCAGAGAACAAATCAAGCTATGAAGTCCAAGGAATTGTTTCTAGACCTTAGATACAGGATTGTATTGAGGCACCGATCTGGGGAAGGTACGGAAAAATTTCGGCACCATTGAAGGTCCCAATGAGCACAGTGGTTTGGAACCACCAGGACTCTTCCTAGAGCTGGCTGCCCCAGCCAAACTGAGCAATTGGGGGAGAAGGGCCTTAGTCAGGAAGGTGACAAAAAACCTGATGGTCAGTCTGACAGAGCTCCAGCGTTTCTCTGTGGGGAGAGGAGAACCTTCCAGAAGAACAACCATCTCTGCAGCACTCCACCAATCAGGCCTGTATGGTAGAGTGGCCAGACGACACATGACAGCCCACCTGGAGTTTTCCAAAAGGCACCTGTAGGACTCTCAGACCATGAGAAACAAAATGCTCTGGTCTGATGATACAAAGATTGAACTCTTTGGCCTGGGCGGCAAGCGCCATGTCTGGAGGAAACCAGGCACCGCTCATCACCTGGCCAATACCACCCCTACAGTGAAGCATGGTGGTGGCAGCATCATGCTGTGGGGATGTTTTTCAGCGGGAGGGACAGGGAGATTAGTCAGGATTGAGGGAAAGATGAATGCAGCAATTTACAGAGACATCCTTGATGAAAACCTGCTCCAGAGCGCTCTGGACCTCAGACTGGGGCGAAGGTTAATCTTCCAACAGGACAACGACCTTAAGCACACAGCCAAGATAATAAAGGAGTGCCTACGGGACTACTCTGTTAATGTCCTTGAGTGGTCAAGCCAGAGCCCAGACTTGAACCCGATTGAACATCTCTGGAGAGATCTGAAAATGGCTGTGCACCGATGCTCCCCATCCAACCTGATGGAGCTTGAGAGGTCCTGCAAAGAAGAATGGGAGAACCTGCCCAAAAATAGGTGTGCCAAGTTTGTAGCATCTTACTCAAAAAGACAGTTCAACAGGGAGCACGCAGCTCTTAAAAGGGTCCATAATTCTACACATTTAGAAACTGGACTCCAGTCAGCAAAATGTGGATTTGCAGTTATCATTGTGTCAATATGTTTAAATTTGAGGTAAAAACATAACCTATATATTGTTAAATATTGTACTGACAACTCATCGATTAAATATTTACATCTTTACATCTTAGATTTTGTATTATTGGATGTTTTTAAATAAACACTGACAAAAACTATACAAGTTTTAGGGCTGCAGGAGTCGATATGACGATATAACAGTGATGTAAGTGGTGACCCGGATTTAGACCTACGTATATTGTATTTATTTAAAGCATTCACAGGCAAATTTGATTCATGTATTTCACTGGCGTCGAAATCAGGCATATATAAATGTCAGGAAACGGTGATGTCAATATCCATGGATCACCGGATATTTGGTAAGTTGTGAGGAACACTATATTGAGTCCAACCTTTAGTTTAAACTGAAACTTGTTTGTTTTACTCATGTTTTCCCCTATTAAATCCAGTCACGCAGCAGCTCTTCTGCCACTGACTCCGTGTTCCGGCGGAAAAAAAATTACACCACATGCATACCCTCTATTATACTTCTATTACTGGTACTATACTTACAATTTATATTGGTGACCTTTTATTGGTGAATAAATTAATCGCATGCTACTGTTCAAAAGGTTTTGGGGTCACTTTTTTTAAAAGAGAATAATACTTTTATTCAGCAAGGGTGCATTAAAATGATTAAAAAAATACTTTTACATTGTTACAAAAAAATATTTTTAATATTTAGTTTTTTAGCTTTCGATTCATTGAAGAATACAGATAATTTTTTTACTGTTTCCACAAATATATTTAGCAACACAACTGTTTAAACATTAATAATACTAATACATGTTTCTTAAGCAGCAAATCAGCATAATTTAATGATTTCTGAAGGATCATGTGACACTGAAGACTGGAGTAATGATGTTGAAAATGTAGCTTTGCCATCACATATTTATACATTTTAAAATAGAAAATTTTAATGGTAATAGTATTTCATAATAATACAGTTTTTTTTTTTTTTAATAAAATAAATGCAGCCTTTGAGAATGCACCTGTAAATGTCTCTAGGTTGTGGTGCTGCATTTAAACTGTTAAAATAAATTGAAAATGGTAGACCTTTTAAATGGTTACACAGGGATGTGTCTGTCTTTCTGAACGGCGTGACACTGATTTTTTCCAAGATCCCAGATTTTGTCTTTCAGAGTTTATCAGTGTGTGTGTGGCACATTTCAGTATAGATTTGGGGGTGCCACAATGTAATATGGTTTTGAAAAGAGGCTGTTTGTGAAGGATAGAGCAGTGCAAACTATATTATACTCAACGGCAAAACCATGATAAAATGTTGTTACTCATGTGAAGGGGGCATTGATGTAGAAAACTACACAAAATCCATTGCTTTTTATGCTAAAACAAACAAAAAACATTACAAATATACCTAATTTTAAAAAAAACTAGAATATAGGACAGAACAGGGATTTCCATGACTTTCTGCTTTTTTATGAATTTGGGGTCTTTTTTTGTTATTAGAACAAAAGCGTTACCAGTTTCTATTACTTCTAACACTGTGACAGCAGTGCAGTCACATTGGTTGGCTACACAAGAGTGTTAAAACCAATAACGACCTGTCAGGTTCAAAAATAAAACACGTCAATTAATGCATCCTATGGCATAAAGATAGCCTGACGTCGTCATACTCAATTCTAGTCAGAATATGAGTCTGATACTGCTCCGTTGGGCTGTGATAATGGGGCGTGTTTCAACCGAACCGGGAAAGACCTCAATTGGATAGACCTACAACCAATCAGAGCAACGGAGCGACGCATAACGTTAGTTATCAAATGTCAACAGAACTCAACTGCACTGTGTTGCCATGTCCGCAGGTTGAAGCGATCCCGAATTATGTGATATACAGACCCAGGAATGCTATTTTTAGCAGGCAGCCCTGCCAAAATAACACATATTTTACCCCCCAAATGCCTTTTTTCCCGGAGAACCCCCCTGGAAAGCTATTGGGCTTGTTTTTGGCTAGTTTTGAGGAACGTTAGCAATTGGGCGGGTTTTGTTGTAAAAACTTGGCAACCCTGTACCTGCACGCACGCTGGAATAAGTAGCCTAACGTTAGAAGAAAAAGATGAGTGTAAACGATCTTTGCCGGTGTTGTAAAAAAAAGAATTTAAGGATACACAGAGTACTTACCAACACAATCATCATTTCTGAGAGAAGTAGTAAAGGTGAATGCATATACGAACAAGTTCTCCGTTTAGGATTAGAACAAACTCAACCCAAGCGGCTTTGATGACGTGGATGATTACGTTAATGTTGATCATCTGTCCATCATCGTCTAAAGCCCGCCCTGACAATTTCATTGGTCCGAACAGTTTCTGTTCGGGCATAATTACTTCTCTATGGATCAAGTCCAGACCGAACTGCCCGAGTAAAAATGTTGTGGGCGGGCTAAGTTCGGCTGGCATCCAGGCTAGCAGAAAGACTGAGAGGATAAGAAAAGAGTAAAAATATCACCTCAATTTATTTTAAAAGAAGGTGCCATTTGAGTCCTTTACTCTGTTTTTTGTTTTGTTTTTTTTCTTGAAAAACTTATTTGACACTCTTAACTCTTTCCCCGCCAGCGTTTTTTTAATTTTTATTATTATTGCCTGCCACCGCCAGCGTTTTTCACGTTTTTCAAGTGTCATGGACCCCAGAATATTTTGTTGTATGACTATCTGAACATGCAATATACCAAGCAAAAAAACTGTTTTACTCCAGCTTCATGCATTCTTTTTTTAATCAACTTAAATAGGGGTATGTTTCATAAAAAAAGCTATGTTTTGAGCAAAAAGCTGAGAAAATTACGTTTTTGTCAAAGACTACATCTGGATTGGATTCCGAACGATAATCAAAACATAGATGGAGTAAATCGAGTCCATCAACAGCCCCCAAAGCTTCACAGTCCTATTGCTTGACATTTCATTCAGTAACATTAGGCAGTTTTGATTTATATGCTGGTTAATGTTGGTGATCGCGTTATTTTATATATGCATATGATTACATTTGATATTGCTTGTTTCTGTAACGTCTTCGCATGTGCTTTGATCAGGAGATTCAGTACTTTTTCAGAAGATGTATCATAGTGCCCATTAGCGTATAACAGTGAAAACACGGAAACCCAGAAAATTGGCAGGGAAGCGTTTTCTAAGCAATAACGGAAAATTCTGTGATTTTCTGGGAAAGGGTTAAATGACAAATTTTTTACTTTAAAAAAAATGTCAAGCATATTTTACTCATTAGATCATGATGTAATGCAAACACAAGAGCACAGAGAGAGACTTACCAAACTCATTTCCATGGATTTTAGTATTCATATAATGTATTCATTAACAGTCTGAATTGATCTCATAAACTTTCTCTCTCCCTCTCAAAGTATATGTTGTATATTATTATAGATTTCGTTCTGCTTGCTCCCTTGCTCTGACAGTCTCTCCGTCCTCTGAGAGCCCAGTGCTGGGTAATGATGAGACATCAGCGGGCAGTAATGAGTCGTCCTCCTCCCAGTCCTCGAACGCCTCTGGAACGCCCCCCGAGAAATCCAAGAATCATCATGCCACCATTAGCACATCCATGCCAGGGAGCATCGGGTATGTAGCAAAGACTCGTCTCTCTCCAAAACGTTTGTCATAATATGCATTGCTTATGTGTTGAATGTATAAAAAGGTATATCTTTATGATTAAAGAGTTGTGACTTGTGAGTTAATATTATATAATAAAAAATTTAAACTAAAATTAAATCTTATTGTTTAGCTTCTTCAGAAAAGCCACTCTTTGCTTCTAATAATTTTATATTGCTTTTATAATTTTCAAATGCCGCCCCTGTGCTGCTTTTGCAGTGTAAAGTCTTAACGACAGATTGTACTTTTAAAGTTAAATATTTTCAAAGTAAGGTATCACTTTATTTCTATAGTACACTTTAGACATTCTACTAACTATAAGTAACTTTACAACTACATGTCAACTACCAGTCATTAGAATATGTCTGCTTAATATCTTCTAACGCTGTATTTTGATGGTCTCCCCCAACAAACATTCTACTGACTATAAGTAACTTTGCAAGTACATGCCAACTTATTCTACTAATCCAATCTAATGCAGTAGTCACAATTTAATTAGTTGTTGCAACTAAAGTTACTTATAGTTAGTAGAATGTCTAATGGCTGAAATAGTGTAACCTAAAACAAACCTTAAATAATTATGTCAATGTAATCTCTGTGCATGTTAGTGCTAAGCTGTTTAAGGGCGTTTTCACACCTGAAAGTCTGCACCAAGGTCCGAACCGAAGTTCATGTTTTGAAACATTTTATACATTCGGTTAGTTTTGGTTTGGTTTCACATTGCAATTATGCGAGCGGACTAAAGAACTTTACATGACACACTTGCGTCCACTTGTCATCATCTATGTGGGCTGCATCTGGACATTGATTGGTTTGTAAACGGTCGTGTTGTCTGCTATAGACTATTTGCTTCTTATTTATTAAATCCAGGCAATTATCTGATTAAACGTTGATTAAAATTAAGATACAATTTATACAAAACGAAATTCACATTAAAGAAAGGCTTTCTAAGCAAAATCATACAAAATGTCTTTCAAAATCATTTGTGACCTTCTGTCTTCTGACATATTGCGCATCTTTTCACTTTTCATAATCAACGTAGCCTAGATTAAATTAAAAAATAACATTATAATATTTAAACATAAACAGGAACTGCAAATGGTCTGAAAGTACGAACCATACAGAAAATGCTTTCACACTAGAAACGAACCGAACCTTTGTTCAATTTGATCCGGACCTAGACTACCTCTTTTCGTCTTACCAAATTTCATCTGTTTGGTCCGGACCGTGGTACGGGGGAGGTTTCACACCTGTAATTTTGATTCGGACCAAACTGAAAAGTCCGAAAATCCGGACCAAACAAGGTAGGTGTGAAAGGGCCCTAACAGTCTACTGCAAGTCAGAAGCAGGGCTATTATTGCTACCTAATATAAAATTACTACATTTATTAGTACATTGTTACTACTGAAACATTTTTGTAATATTCCACATTTTGTAGCATTTTTCAAATAATAAAATAAAATATTTTAAACTAATCAACTTATAAATTATAAATGTTTCCTTGGCAACTAACTGAAATAAGTTTAAGTTGAAGCATTACATTACAAACTGGAGATTAATAAAAACTAAAGCAGTAAACCAAAACTGAAATAAAAATAAATTAAACTTATATAGTAATATTATATAGTATATTAGAAAAAAAAGAAAACTAATAATGACAAAAAATTAAGCTTGCATTAAAATTAAAATGAAATATAAATATAAATGAAAATATAAACATAATAGCCCATTCAAAATAATAATAATAATAACTTTAATAGTATACAAATAATAACAAAAATAACACTGTTCAGAAAAAGCAGCTTTATTATGTGTTTAATCTATTGTACATTTATAGCTATTTAAAATCATTTGAATTTAGCAGAAAACTACTGCATACATTGTAGGCATAACTTGACCATCCCTTCAGCTCTGCCTTATTCACTTCCAGAGTTTTTGTGTTGGTATTTTGTTGTTTCTGAGCTCAAGCCTGTGCTTGTCAACTTGATTTAGTTCTTGGGCTGAGAGTCTTATCCTGTGCCAGTGTTATTTGCCAGAGGTTTTGCCTCTGGTTTCTCAGCTCTTTCACAGCTCTTCAGATGCTCTGTGTTTGTTTGGGACTCATGTGTTGAATCCTAATAGGGGCCCACCACTTTCTGCAGAGTCACCTACAACAAAAAAAAAAACATCTGTTCACTGTTTTTACCACTCCACTCCAAATTTGGAAAAATGTTGTTCTCTCATTTCCCCAAACCACAACCTCCATCCGTTCCTGCACCCCCTTTATATCTTAATTACCCGTTCATGTGCTCACCTTCCCCCTTTTCCCATATACATTAGAGCTAGTCTTTGATCACATGCTGCTCTCTCTTCTTGGCCTGCGGTCCTGTGCGCAGACGGCGCTGGTCTTATGTAACCCTCTGCTTCTCTCCCTGCCGTTTCCCACTCTCTGCCATCAGAGGAAGCGGCTCCCTGTGCGCCTGTAAATCCTGCCTGCTGTTTGTCCGAGGGACAGGTGGCCACAGCCCTACCCCGTAAACACTATTGACACAGAGAGATGTTCGCCTTGTTTACCCTTCTAGCAGGCGCTGTCGCTTACAGAGCTACTCCTGTCCATATGTCAGGAGGTTGTCACCTGTTTATCTGTAAATCTCTCAGCCCCTGGCCTTGAAGTAGAGCACAGATCACAGTGATGCTGTAGTATATATCTAGTCAAGATAAATGCTGAATTGTGCTATATCGCGCTTGATGAAGCTTTGGATATTGACAGGTCACCGTGTAATTGATGAAACATTCATTCTAGTCTTGCCTTGTTGAAGATAATGTGTTGCAGCACAGAATGTTTCTTTAATCTAGCGTATCCACAACTGGCATCATTTAGAAAAATGTTATCCGTTACACAAAAGATACGCGCTAGATCAATTTGTTTATACACTCATAAAACATTTTTATTATTAAGTTGTAATTAATCATATTTTTATTTTAAATTGTGAAAAAGTTTTTTGTCATCTACTATATATCCAATGCTGCATGTACTTATTATATTTACAGATTTTTCAGCAGTAAGCAACACTTTGGGTTAAGTTGTTAAACACAGTCGATCAGTGTTTGTTTTTCAGTTCTTATTTAGTCTTTAGTTCCCGTTTTTGCCCCTTTCAAGTAGGACACTATTTTTGAGGATCAGAAAATAAGACATAAGATGTAATTGTATGCTAAGTGCTGGTTTTAATAGCTCAAAATGAGCGTGATTTTCTTGGTTTGGCTCATTTGTAATTGTAGACGCATATTCGGAAACCATTTTAAAACCATTTCCCTGTGGTTCTGCTGGTTGCCAGGGCAACCATATTGGATTTTATTTACCCCCCCCCCCCCCCCCCCCCCCCACACACTTCATTTAGTTTTTCTTCAAAATTTGACGATTAAGAGTGTGTAAATGTTTCTCCCCCCCTCCCCTTTTTTTCTGGAGTGACTCCTGTTACCCTGGTGACATCTGCTGTGTGTGAGCATAACCTTGATTTGAAATGTGTGAGCATGAGCGTTATGTATCGAGCAGTGTGCGGTGTGTTAGCTGGGACTCATGCGGCTGGTGTGAGGTGTGTGTGTGTGTGTGTGTGTGTGTGTGTGTGTGTGTGTGTGTGTGTGTGTGGCTGGTGTGAGGTTAATGAGTGGATTTGCTGCACTGCAGCGCTGCTGGAGTCTCATGCTGATGTGCAGCAGCTGAGGACTCACAGACCCACTGCAGAGTCATAAATCACAGCATCTCTCTCTCTCTATATATATACTTACTGTACATGTATATCTCTTTCTCTCTCTTTCTCTGTTCCTCTGTCTCTCCTGCTGGACTATGCTTCTCCTCATTTGCCCCACTGCTGCTGCTGCTATCCCTGCTTCTGTGCGTCCTTCACTCCCCTCCCCTCACCTTCAGCACACATGTTTCTCGTCTCCATTCTCTTGAGTTTCAAAACCAGTATTACCCAAATATAATTAAGAGTATGGCTCTGTTTTATATATATGAAGAGAAAAGAAAATTAGAAGTACATTGTCGTTTAAAAGTTTGGGGTCAGTAAGATTTCTTAAATACTTTTTAGCAAGAATGCATTACATTGATCAAAATTCACGATTTCTATTTTTTACTAAGAATTGCTTTCCACAAAAGTATTAAGCAGCATAATTGTTTTCAACATTGATCGTTATAAGAAATGTTTCTTGAGCACCAAATCAATTAGAATAATTTTTGAAGGATCATGTAACTGAAGGCTGGCGTAATGATATTTGCAATTACAAGAATAAATAAAAAATTTAACATATATGAACATAGAAAACTGTTATTTTAAATTAACAATATTTAAAAATATTACTGTTTTTGTACTTTGTATCAATTAAATGGAGCCTTTGTGCACAAGAGACTTAATAACATAAAAAAAAAATCTTACCGACCATATACAGAGCTGCCAACTCTCACGCATTGGCCGTGAGACACATGCATTTGATTGGTTTCACACGCCACACCCCCGATTTCTCACGCTGAAGTGTCAACCCGGTCGGTTAAATGCCTGGAAGATGAGTTTATTTATAGAGATGTTCTTTCGGTTAGGGGGTTCAAGATAAATCTGCAAATAAATACGGTGTAGTGCGACCAAAAGCTACATTCCGTTTTGGGTTCTGGCGAGAAAGAGCCTGTAATGAGCGGAGCGGTGCGGTGTAACGCTCAGCTCAATAATCCGCTCTATGCAGACGTGCACCACTCATGAACCGCGCGCTCACCGGTAAAACAATGCTCGCTCAAATCCTGCTCAGACATAACATTTATCTGTACTTGTTGTAGCCACTAAACAATGTATTTTGTGTCATATTTATGTTTAAATATTATAATGCTATTTTTAAATTTCATCTAGGCTATTATGAAAAGTGCAAAGATTCGTAATATGTCAAAGACTTCATTAAGTTTGGTTTGTAGAAAGCCTTTCTTTAAAGTAAATTTCGTTTTGTATAAATTGTATCTTAATTTTAATCAATGTTTCAATTGCCTGGATTTAATAAATAAGAAGCAAATAGGCTATAGCAGACTATAATCGTGACACGAAGGCGCGGGAGCGATCACTTTCATTGCACATGAACTAGAGCGCGTCTCATAAATAAACCGAAACTCAGCCAGCTACTTGCCTCACAGACATGAGAAATATGTGTATATAAAGCTTGAAATGTCCCTTTTAAATGAAACAACTCTAAACTAAAAGAAATAGTCAAGCGAAGTGTAATGTTCACACGAGCAGCTTAAGAGCGTTTATGATCAGAATGCTGCGCTTCATCACTGCATGTGCTGTGAGTTTAATATTGAGTTTAGTATTTAATTTAAGTTGCATACATTTTGTTCTTGCACTGATGTTGCACTTTGACAGCCAGTTTGAGATATAGGCTATATTTGATTATTGTGTGTATCGGATAGTTTGATTGCCAGTTTTTGTCATTGAAATGACTGGGAAAAAAGTGTCCCAATAACCCTGAATTCACCCTATACTCATGAAAATCCAATTAAATGAATTAAATTCAAACGTAATTTGAAATCATAATTACATTGCATTATGCTGTTTTAAATCCCACATAATATAACCTTCATTAACAATTATTCAGTTATTTGTAACAATGTCATTGTTAAAAGAAAAAGAAAAAAGAAAAGTAGTTTCAATGTTGCTAGCTACTTTTTGATAGTAACTTGTAGTGTAGCTATTTTTTCAAAAGGGTAGCTTGAATGTAACTTAAATACTTCAACTTACAAGTAGCTTGTAAGTTAAAGTGGTTCTATATAGTGCTTTAAAATTGTGTGTCTATACTGCCCTACATAGCAAAAAGGCAGTAACTACGCAGAGTGCAGAACTGAGAAAAATGACTTTAAAGTTATCCTGTCATCCAGCCTAAGTAGTTGTAGGTAGATTATTGGACATGTGGCTGTTTTGTTACTTTATATTAGCTTATTCTTTGTACATAAATCCTCATATTTAATTTGATATTTTACCATAATTTTGCAGTTCCGTATTCTTGCTATGTATTACTTACCAAATACGTGGCACCATACCAAGGAAAAAGGCAGTAACTACAGATTCTCCAAAAACTATTTTACCACAACTTGGGCTCTGGGTGTGTTAGATACACTGTATTTGAAATAATTGGAACCATTTGTTTTCCTGAACATGGATATACCAAACCCAAAATAATTTGACCATTTTAGGTCAATATTTTCCACAAGACATTTGGAATTTGTATTGCCTCAGTGACCTATTAGGCTACCTTGACAGAGGTTAGTGCTCTCTGAGTGCTTTTCTATTTTTTATTGAATATTTTTCCACCGCTGGTTGAATTATAACTTTGTGACATGAACAATAAAATGATGACATGGCATCGGCGATGATGTGAAGTTACAGAGGATAAAGTTACAGCTAGGAGCAGGGAGGATCAGGGGATCAGCTATTTAAAACGTCGCCTGTCAATTAGCATAATACTATCTGAGTGGACCTCTGAGAGGAAGTCCCGCCCTGGCGGCTGACAGGTGTTTATATTGTGATAGCCTAGCCTCTAAATGTTTAATCTGTCACTGTTACTTACCATTCTCTGGGTATTTTCTTTTCAACGCCCGTTCCACCAGCTTTGTGCCATCTCAAACAAAATTTGTGTTAAGTTAGAAGGGTGAAATCGCAAATGTTAAAACCGTCCCGTGAGGACGCCGCAAAATCAGCTGTGTGTGTTCACCATGGAAACAGTAACTTCACTGCGCAGCGACACAGTTATTTTTTGTTAGGTAAAACATAACAAGAAAACAGTAATGGATGTTACTGTACTCATGCTTTGTTTCACTAGGGCTTTTTGCAGTTACTGTACAAACGACTACCATTTTTTCTCCAAAACGACACACATTTGAGATAAGATGTTTTGTCACATAACAAAGGATGCCTTGAATGTCATGAAAATGATAATAACTCATTTTTGACCAAAAATGCAGTTACTGCCTTTTTGTTTTGTTGGGCAGTATAGGATATACTGTATATACAAAGCGTCATATAGATGCATTTTGTCTTAATAGAGATAATTAATTATCAACCTATACTTATCTATCATAGGCAAAAAAAAAAAAAAACAATACTACCCCATTCAAATGCTGTTGCAGAGGGTTTTCTGTTGTGAACCACTGATGTGTGTGTGTAATGTCTGTGTATATATATATATATATATTCTTTTTCATTAAAAAAAATTCTGTGTACGGTAATGATGCTGTACGCGACAAGTTTTTGGTTGGCCCCACCAAATGTCACTCAAAGATTTTTTTGAAAAGTTGGCCCTGTTATATGCACTAACAACATTATTCTAGTCAAACTTGTCTATGTAAAGTGCATCCAAACATCCAACTGTTGTATTTGTTCAGCTTTGTCGACTTCCATACAATGTCAGAACGAGGATACAAAAATGTGACTTCCTTGTCTACATGGGTAGTTTGCCAGACAGTATGTCTTGAATTAGCAAAAGACATAAACTTGTTTCCTTCTTGATATCTGAATATGTTTATTACAAAAGATTATATTTAACATAAATGCTGTTCTTTTGAACTAATTATCAAAAAATCCAGAAAAAAATTTTTACGCTGTTTTCAACATTGATAATGATCATAAATGTTTCTTGAGCAGCAAATCATCATATTATAATGACTTCTGAAGGATCATGTGACTCTAAAGACTGGAGTAATGATGCTGAAAATTCAGCTTTGCATCACAGAAATTATTTTTATCTTCTTTTTTTGTGGTATTTTTGATAAAACAAATGCAGCCTTGCTGAGCATAAGAGACTTCTTCTAAAAACATAAAAAATGTTACTGATCAAAAACTTTCGAACGGTACTGCTGACCGTTTGTGTTCAGCTTGTGTCTAGTTTGTTTTCAATGACATACGGTCAGCTATGCTCTTTACCTGACAACTGGCCTCTGTTAATGTACTGTACTAGCAACATCCTTTTACTAATTTATTTTATGTTACTTTATTTAACGTGTACTGATTAATCAATTAAAAAAGTTATGCTCAGAAATAGTTTGGCCTATATTTAAGATTTATGCATTTCAGTTGCATATAAAATGACCATTCATTTGGAATACACAGTTTTAAAAATAAGATTTATGTAATAGTATTAATAAAACAAACTTGTTTTAAATATGCAATAACCACGTTTACCAGGTTATCATCAATAAATCAAATATATTATATGTTAACCAATCTCATATTTTAACTAACTGAATCTCGCTTGTTTCACAACTAGCTGTATCCAAACCAATTTCATACTTTTCAACTGATTAAATTGAATTTTCACAATTAACTGATTTATGCTGATTCTAAGGAGTTATTAAATTAATTATTTTATTTAAATTATTAAATTATTTAAACTCAAATAGATGCAAATTCTTACTATGGAATGTTGTTTTTTTTGTTTAGTTTTTTAGTGTAGTCAATATTTCATGTTGACATTTGCAGTGCATCTCGTGCAGTGCCTGATCCTGCTGTCAGATATTGCTGATTTAAAGTGCTCATTTGCAGTATTTGCATTTTCTAAATCCTTCAGATTCTTAGGGACGTTGGGCAGTTTTCCCCATAACCTTCATTTCTCTCTCCCTCTCTGAGATTGTGAGACTGTGTGTGAGCTGCACAGCTTCTCTAAGAATAATGATGAAGGGGTTTGGGTGTGGGGAATATATGCAGCAGAATTTGTGTGTTTTTAAACCCCTTTTTTATTTGCCTCTGTTGTGTTTATATGTTTTGATGTCTTTTTAGTAGTTCAAAAAGTAGCTTAGACGCTTAAAGGAACACGCCGACTTTTGGGGACTTTAGGTTATTCACCGTATCCCCCAGAGTTAGATAAGTCCATACATACCATTCTCATCTCCGTGCGTGCCATAACTGTCTGACGCACCCACCGCTAGCCTAGCACAAAGACTGGAGGTAAATGGCTCTCAATAAGTGACAAAATAACGCCAATACAAAATAATGTAATACAAAACATTTTCCTATTTACATGTTGTGATGTGTATAGGTACATTGTGTACTAAGACCGACGGAAAATGAAAAGTTGCGATTTTCTAGACCGATAAGGCTAGGAACTGAGGGAGTTTTTTTTAACATGTATGCAATTTGGGGATTTTATCAAAATTCTATCAGTCCTAATTTGGGTCAATATGTTTTTCTGCTTGACAGTATTTCTAGAATACGTGTCTTTTACTTTAGGAAGGCGGTACAGTATACATTTTTTTTGCATTTTTTTTCACAGGATATGCACTGCCACAGCTTCATGGATGAATAATGCCTCCCCTGCCTCTCTTATACCAGTGAAACCTGGATCAGTAGGAATGGAAAAGAATAAACCAGAGGAAAGGTAAGATGTAGACACATTTGTTGCTGAAGAACATGTATTATACACTCATCCACACCTCCATTCTCATAGAATGTAATTAATTTGTTTCAATCTGTTGATTTAAGTGTCAAGTTGGCCAGGTTTTGGCTCAACCTTTATCGCACACACTCTCTTACTGTCTCATTGATTCTTTCACTCGCACTCCAAGTCTCACTTAAGCTCTCAGCCTCAGGCTATTAACTCAATCACACATGCATTCACTCACTTGCAAAGTCTTCATCTGTCATTGTTTAGCCTCCGACTCACACACTCGCCAACTTTTCCTTTCCTCCTACATGCCAACACAACTGTCTCTCTCTCTCTCTCTCTCTCTCTCTCTCTCTCTCTCTCTCTCTCTCTCTCTCTCTCTCTCTCTCTCTCTCTCTCTCTCTCTCTCTCTCTCTCTCTCTCTCTCTCTCTCATCTCTGCTTTCTCAGCTCTATTTCTGACTCTACACCTGTACACACACACACATACTTTCACTCAGTCTCACACTTTCCAAGCAGGGGCCATTGCAATGATCTATGGTTCTGATCCAGACACAAAGATGGATTAACTTTCCAACCTATAAAATTAATGATGCCCGGTGGCAGGTGATCAGACTCATTCAATTTAAAGTCTTTTAATCTGTTAAAAAGCTGTTTGGAAAAAAACGACTGACCTTCAGGAATGACGTCTTTGTTATGTTGCTGTTGTAAAGAGCACACTTTCATTAGAACTCCTGCAGTAACTTTCTGGATTCTGGGTGTCTGCCTGGTGTATTAACTTAAGGGCAAGTTGTTGTTTGGAGGCAATATATAAAACATTCAGCAGACTGTCAAGTGTCGAATTAAGTTAGGTACTAGTGAAGAGAGTCTAGAGTACATCGTTGCTATATCTTCAGTAACCGCAGTATTATTTATTAAAATAATAAATGTAATAAAATCTCAATTCATTAAGTCATTGTAGGGCTGGGCGATATGGCCAAAAAAAAACCCGTAATGTTAAAAAAAGCCAATAAAAATGTTCATATCAGTCGATATCGATAATTATCACGCTATGTCTTTATTGTGATGTCAAATCTTTATTTCTTTCGAGTTTATTGTCAGAACATGACAAACATTTCACATTTTTCCTTAAAAAAAAAAATATCTTAATAGAAAAATGTAATTCTCAGTTTCTGCATGTGCTAACGAGTGATATTGTTTCAAATCATGAGGTTTGTGCTGCCTGACTTTGATGACATATTTTCAGTACAATTTGCTGTGCAGGCTGCAATAATATTACATTTTGTCTCTTAGAAATGCAAGTCTTGATAACCACAGTTAAAACCATGCATGTAGCACCTCAATATCATGGTAAAATGTAACTACGGTTTCTGTGGTATTTGTATGAAAACCAGTAGCCTAAATACATTTAGTATAAATGCACAACTGTTATAGCTTAATCACAAAAAATACTGTAATTTCTGTCTATTTCTGCCACAATACCATGGTGCAGTTAGTGTTACTGCAGTAAATCCATGGTAAATGATGGCCATTTGTAGATTGAAGAGCCTGTATCATTGCGCACAGTGTTTCTATTGTTTATCAGCACTGTTTCGTCTGGTTTTAAACTAGTTTAAATCACAGAGACATTTGTGTTCTTCGCTGAATTCAAGCTCTTCTCACTAGATCTCACACTGATGTTTAGTGGTCGCGTGACTGAGGCGATCAGCGAGTAAACGCATCTGCTCTAGTAAACTCATGCTGCGCTGCTCTTTAGACTTTGAGCCGAGCGGATAAATGGTCCATGTGGCGCGGTATATAATAAAGCATATTTTGTTACCTTTTCGAGCTTTGAAGGGTTAATTTTGAGCAGATGTTTAATGTCATCATCACTGTCCTCATCAGAGCTCATTTCCCAGGACATCCAGCTTCTGGCTCATATTTGCCATCTCAGACATATTCTCAAAACTATAATTTCCATCATCTTCAAAATCAATATTTTGATCGCTGACAGCTTCTTCACCAGATCCACCATCAAGTGACAGTGACACTAATATTTGATTGTGTTTAGCACTTGCTCTGCAGTAAATCACTGAGCCATTTCAAATTTTGCTGATGATACTTCCTATTCGTTTTCTTCCTGTGTTAACTATGAGTGAAATGTCACCTCATCATTTTGTATCAGATATTCCTTTTATTCCTTGTGGAATAAAGGTAAATTGCATTTATTCAGTCATCAAAGATTCAATTATTGTTGTGCAGAAAAAATATATACTTACATTGTTACACACCTCGCGTCATTAGTGACCCTATACAATTTTTAATTGGAAAACAGGCAATCATTTTTTTTTTCTTGTTATATTGTTTATAATGAATTGATTGAGGAATACTAAGATGGCTGATGTCTAACTTTTAAAAAAATTATGAGGAGGAGGGTAGTGAATGATGTCCCGGGTCACTAAAGACCCAAGGTATGAGTTAAAGGGTTATAAATACGTTTCGTTCCACTTCTGACGCATAAACATTTATCAAAACTCTTGATATCTTATGTTTATCTCATTGAGGAAAATTATATTGTGATAATTATCGTTATCACTTTGTCGCCCAACCATAAGTCAAATGGTTTGGATGTCTTTAAATCCATTGGACGTTATTTAATTGACTAAAATTGCTTTATTACTATTATAAGTTGTATTTTTTTGTAAGATTATGGAAATATGTATGCAGTAAGTATGAATGTTTGGACAAGTCATGGAAAAGCCATTGAAATGCATTAAAAGGTGTGGAAACGGTTCTGTGCTTTGAGAACATGCTCCAAATCCACTCCAGAGGAGTTTTATTTTTTGAGCAATAAATGGCAGGATATGCCTGGATGCTGCCAACACTTGCTTGAGATTTTTTCTCTATTTGAATCATATCTACTCTTTGTTGACTATCTTACTTCTCTACTTCTTCAAAACTCAGCTCAGGGATTTTTACAGACAGACGTTAATCACACAGACTGCTTTCACTGATAACTTTAGCTGAGTCCACTTTACAGCTAGTTGGAAAGTCGTGTCCTAATCCCCACCCTTCCGAAAAGCGAGAGGTCCACTAACTGATTGCCTCCATTTTTCAGTGTCACCCTCATGAAAGCCAAGGCTGTGTACCCCTGTGAGGCTGAACACGATTCTGAACTCTCTTTCCAGGTTGGCGCAATCTTCCATGACGGTAAGTGTTAACGTTATCACTGCCACAGGCACTCACCCGAATCCGCAGACATATTGGATTTGGCGGGTCCTACCAGCACAAAAAAAAATCTGATCTTGTATCAGCATAGGCGGAAGGAGGGAAGTGGGGCAGGGGTGTAGCATCCCCTAAAATAAATCCACAAAGAACGAGACAGAGCTAGCAAATGGAAATAAGGGCCTTAATAACTATCAGAGCTCTTGTTTTCTGAAGCCATTATCTCAACATCTTCAGCGAAGCCTTTCAGCAGTCTTGGTGAATTTAACATCCACTGATTTGGCTCAAAATCTTGATTATAACTAGTGAACAAAGTGAAATTTTAGGGTGACAGATTGCGGAAGTAACTTTTTTCATTTATGAAAAACATGATTGTAAAAAAAAAAAAATCATAATAATAATATTGCTCAATTTTTTAAACCAGCGAATGCATTACAGTCACCCTGGTTAATGCTGACATGCGTTACACAAAAATGCTGTGTTGATGCTGACATGCAAAAAATTTACAAAAATAGTCAAAATATGGGCATAAAACATTAAAGCCAAGAAAGACAAAAAAAAGTTAATATATTTTGCTAGACATTTCTTATATGAATGAAAATATCAGATAGAATTTTAAATTCTGTCTATTTTTCTGCATATAGTCAATTTGCATAATTTGTTATTGTAAATGTAATTTTGATAGCACAGCATCCGCATGTTCATTTGTAAATCATTTTTGTGTTTTTTACCATATTGCTGTCTTTCTCCCACCACTTCTGTGTTTGTTTACTAAACACTTTGGCTAATAATTAAATAATAATTCTTTCAACTGTGTGTACCACATTTTCCCTTTTTTTAATCAACCCCACCCCCCTCCTCAAATTAGCACTGTAAATGCTGAAAAAGTCAGCAGACTTTGTCAGGGCCTGGCTATATCTCTTAATATTGTTATTTATTTATTTTTTTATGTAAACTTTCCAAACTCGTACCCATTGTGATCTAATTGACATTCATCAGCCATGCCTAACCATCCACATAAGAAATGTCTTCCATCCGATGAGGAATTCTTACTTGTCTTACATGCAATGTGACAGAAGAGCCGCAGTAAGACTTTTACCTGTGTGTCCGTGGGTTTTACTCTGCAGTGACACTCTCCAGGGAGCCCGGATGGCTGGAGGGTGTGCTAGAGGGAAAGCGAGGACTCATCCCTGAAAACTATGTGGAGATACTGTAACTTCGAAAAGAAAAACCCTCTGACTTCTCTATACATGGTATCCATGGTCTCGGCGGCTCTTTCACAATAGCACTGCTTGTCGCTCATCCATCCTTCTTCACACTAAAGACATTGAGAGAGTATATATACTGTATCCAAAAACACAGCTGTTGCTAGCACAGGAATTAAGTTCAAGTATAAGCTAAGAAGTGCTATATACATATAAAGAGACTGCACTTTTAAAGTTTGGAAATGTAAATATAGTTTTGCCTGGGATTCGTACATCATTGTGACCGTTTGTGTTCTCTTCTTTTAAAATGCATGTCTCATGATTTTAGAAAATTAGTTTGAGTTGTTCAGCATTAGTTTACTCAATACTCAAAGATACCTTGAATATCTTTTCTATTTAATATTATCAAGTTGCATTTGTTGGTGTATGATGTATAGTAGTAAATATGAGGAAATGTGTCAAGTTATGACTGCCCAGTGACCATTTTCACTTTGAAATAAACAGTTTGGCTTCTTGGAACACTTGAGCGCTTGCTAGACAAAATGATTGATTATTGAAATTGATATGCGATTAGTGTATATGCGTTCGCATCGAAGTGCCTTAAATGTATGCATGGCATGTGTGACGCTGTTCAACAACTTGAACAGAGCAACCTTTTTTTGATATTCTGTACATAGGTTAATGTTGTTATTTTGAAGTACAGAGACCGGTAAATAAAAAAAATAACCCATACATTGACTTCAAATTAAATATTGCCAAGTCTTACATCGGTGCTGTGTACATAGAATTATTTTTGTTCAAAAACACTTAAAAGCAAAGCACTTTCCATCTTTTAAGTGGTTAAAAGTTTTAAAGACACCACACACACAAAGAACTTAAAAGTGGCAGGACTTCACTGATGTTTAATGAGACCACTTTCATTTTCTAAGACCCCTTGTTCCAAGAGTTCGTTTTTGTGATTGGTTGTAACGGCGGTTATTTAATACAGTGATTTATGACCTCTGCAAAGGTTTTGGCATGGATATAATTTTTCTGACGGTGACTCTCTTGTTGATCAATGTTAAATAAATAAAGTGTTTTATTCTTATATCTTGGTTTTTATTTCTATTTATATGCCAAACTAAGTGTATATAAATAATGTAAGCCATATGCTGCAGGCTCTGTGGACCCCCTGATGTGCTTTCTGGGAAATAAACCACAACATTTGTGATATGGCTGTTGTTTAAGGAAAAATAAACTTTGTGTGTAATTTCTTAATGTCAATTAACTTAATTGTGTGGATGTGCTCTCATCAAGGTTTAAAAGACTGTCTTCTTTTAGGCTTCTGCTGAAAAACTTAAGCTTGAATAAATTCAAAACTATTACTGTCTTCTCATAAATGTTTGGATTTGTTTAATATGAATATTGCACGTATGAATGATAAACAATAGCCACTTTCACACATAAAACCTGTTAAATTGCAGTAAAATAGCTGGATATCTTTTCAGGTAAATGTACCACATCTGCTGTTCACACATGCAATGTCTGTCCATCATTTATCTGTATTACTACCATTCACACAAGCACCAAAATGCCATTAAAACTTGCAGATGCATTTGCTGGAAAAGAAGCTCTTTCGTTTCAGTCAAGGTTAGTTATTTTTTGTTAACACATTTGGTTTTAGTGTCCCATTTAATGACATTTTCCATAATGTAGGTAATGATGATTTTTAATTCCTTGTGTGCTGCGGTAGATTCTTCAGCGCTTTGTGATTGACTTCAAACTAGATAGATAGATAGACAGACAGACAGATATATGCATACATACATAGATAAATATCCTGCCACTTGTCACCAATTGTGACAATTTCGATTTTGTTTTGTATGTAAATGAACTGTTGTCTATTACATTTAGAGTATACTGGCTTATTCTCTCTCCCACACAATTCTAGCCCTGAAGCTTTTACATTGAACCTCTCCCCCATTAAGTGGATTAAATCCTCATTTCCTAGCAGATTTTGACTGCCTCCTCATATACTGGGCTTGAACTGTAGCACACTGCAGGCTAGGTCCTTACCATACACTGGATGGAGTGCTTGAAAACAAGCCATTTGAAATAAAAATAGACTATTTTGTTGGAGCCACAGTGCAGTGGTTAGCACACACACACTGTGATTGGAGTTACTGGATCTGGTTTAGTTTATTTCCTGTTCCCTTTCATGATGATACACATGATATGTGGACATTTCCTGCAGCATAACTAGTTTGTTCAAGTGCACTTAAAGGGATTTTCGAGGTTCCTGCTCCTGTCAACATAAAATGGCATCCACATCCCATTTTACTTCTGTAATATAATATAGATTCCTCATTGATAAAAGTTTAGTTAATTTACACAGCCTCATGTTGTTCCAAATCTGTATTACTTTGTTTCTTCTGCGGAGATCAGAATATATTTTAAAGAATGTTTGTGTTTGTTGCCCATTCATTGGTCCAAAACAACTTTGGAGCCCATTGACATTCAAATAACTTTAATAAATGTGGTTTCTTATGCTCAAATAGCGTTAAAAAAAAGTATGTTTTAGGTTGGTTTCGCCAATGTGCATTACAATCCTAAGCACGGGTTTCTGGTTTCTGTGAGAACCAGAGCTTCTAATGGCAGCTTTAGTGATCAATGAATTTACTAATTTGCAATTGGCTCTTTTATTTGGAAGGCAGAACTTGCAAATCTAGAGCTGCCATATTGCATGTTGCAATTTCTTCCATTCATAGCAATAGAAGAGCACTGTCTTGGTGCATATATAGTGTAGAAATCTGTTTGGATTGTATCCAATCTGATTTCACATTCTGAAAGATCTGGTTATGTCAACCCTAAACTTTGCAATCTGATTCACAAATCTGTTTGCGTGTACATTAGCCTAAAAGTATTCCAAAAAAAAGTTCAGCGCATGAGTAGAGCTCATTCGCCCTGTTCAGAACCACTTTTTGAGGTCTACACCACCTTTTCAATCTGATTGAAATTTCATTCAGATCGAGCGACGAGCTCAATCTGTACATAAAGGTTTTTCAGTCTGATTGAGCCATCAATCTGATTATAAACAGACTTTTTGGGTGCATGTAAATGTTAGCCAAGAAATCTAGACGCACCCTAGCAACAGCAAATGTAATTTGCAGCCAGGGCGTCTAGCAACTCTCCGTTGGCTTGACCAAACTCTAGTCAGGCCGATCACATCGTGTATAGAGTCGGTGGGCGGGCTTAACATAATGACGGCAGAGTTGCGGCGGTTCCGCGTGCTACATTGAAACGAAGCTGGCGAACAGCGGCCTTTCGAATCTGCTTTGGCCGTAACTCAGGAAGACTTGGAGTTAAGCTTTTATTTGAGCAAAGAACGGCACTGAAATCATTCTTCACCTTCACCTTCTTCGTTGCTCTGGTTGGTTGTAGCATTATCCTATTGCGTGCAGAGTTAATTTGAAAGACTACCGTTTATCCCGCCCCTCGGATTGAGCCCTGCCAATGGTGTGTTCCCAGACCCAACATCTTGATGTGGGTCTGGCTTGTCAGGCTATGTAAATGTAGCTATTGAGAAATATAAAACTCATTCATCATACAAAAAAAACAAGACATTTCAAAGGACGAACAAAGATTACCAACTTTTGTCTTTGAAATAATGTGCAGTGGATCACACAAAATAACAAAAAAAGTTAATTTTGATTTCTTGTAGAGTGAAGTATAGTCACAGCCTCTGTCTAATTAGCTTACAAAGCACCTCCGGACTTTGCCGTGTGTGTGTGCATGTTGTCACACTTCAGTGCACTGTACAAATCATTAGCGCACAAATGTCTTCCAGACTGCTGTGAGATGTGTGTCCCTGAATGGGTGTGTTTGAGTACCACGTATTACATAATTATCATGACATGGCGGAGTCACAGACATCCAATAACTAATAGAGCATATGATAGGACGAGACATGAGAGTGGGCTAAAAATAGGTGACGTGTCGAAGAGCCGGGTGCTTACATAATCAGATGAGCCCGAGCTAATGAGATGGGCAAACTCACCCTCCCGCCATTCCTGTTCGCTTCATCTCACTTTTTCACCCTCTGGCTTTCTTTTTTTTTTTTTTTTTTTTTGTCGTTCTGTGTCTCCCCTTTACTTCTGTTTCCTTGGATGCCGTTTAACCACAAAGTTCCCCATCTGTCCATTTTGTTGTGCATGGTCATGAGTTAAGACCAAAGCACTATTTGCACCATGTTGCCTGTTCCTTTGTCTCTCTGCCATAGAGAGTTAGACGGCGCAATGGAGCACTGCATCCGATCTCAGATGTAGAAGCTGCTGTGTACTTTGGTATTATCCACCAAACTCTGAATGTTTTCATTTAATTTCCTCCGGCGCATTCGTTTTGCAGCCAGCATCTCCTCCCTCCTCCATTTTTTGTACTGTACAGTAAAAGATACTACACTTTCTTTGTACTTTTTAAAAATACTCACTTCATGCTTCGTTTTCTGCCCTGGATGCAGCTATGCATGAAATATAGGCAAACGGTTATGTTTTTGTATGTCGAATGAATGAGACTAGAGAAGGTGGGACATTGAAAAACAAAGCAGAAAAGGATTGTGTGTCTGCGAGCAGAGAATCTGGGGCACAGAAGCCGCCATGTGTGAAGCCACAGCCCTGAAATCTGCCTGATCCAATAGATTCTGTTTATCTGGCAGGACTACACAGCTTGCGCTATTGGCAATCTGGGAGAGATTTGGAGTGGGCTGCGGATTTGCGCAAAAGAGCAAAAGTAATACTGTCTACTCTCACAGTCTGGCAAACAAGCACATTTTTTAGATCAGGCTTCTAACGAGGTTAATGGCGAATTTTCTCTCTGGGGACGTTGAGGTGTTACATTGTTAATGCTTATGTTCTTTGTCAGAAGATCTCGCTCTCTTGTGCTGTTTTCCGAGGATTTTTCCGTCACTGCTGCACCAGTAAATACAGACGAGACTTGCTGTTTTCCTACTCATATTACCATAATCACTTACTCCCTCATTCATGCTCAATTCCCCAGGAGAAATATAATTTGCTAAAACTGAAATCTGCCACAGAGGTTTGAATTATGATTTGGTCACTCAAACTTACTCTCCTCTTTTAGTGTTCTTTCTCTCTCTCTATGTTTTCCACTGGGCTTTGCCACATACTGTATCCAGGTTTTTTTTTGTTTTTTTTTATCCATTCCCAGTAACACTTTAGAATACTGTTCCGTCATTAATGAATAACTACACAGGAACAAATTAATAACGCACTATTAACATTCTAGTAACTACTATTAACTTACAAGAAACTCAGAATAACGATTTTGTAAGTAATGAATGAGGTAGTTGAATGAGGTAGTTCACTATTAGCTAATCAGTAACTATTTTTTCATACCTCCCAGAGGACTACTAAGAACTACTATATACATAATTAACATTAATAATGCATAATTAATTCTAAAGTGAAAAGCATGATAACTCCCTAATATTGACTGACGTCATTGTAAGCTCTTGAGGTTTTTGTAAGGTTTCGGATAGTAAGGACTCAAGTGTTACTAATCTGTCAGAAGTAATTACTATCCAAAAACTTCAAAAGCTTGCAATGGCTTCAGTATTTACAAGAGAGTTATCATGATTTTCACTTTAGAATACCGATCCAAATAATGATTAGTTCCTTTTGAAGGATGTAGTAGCACGCTAGTCATTACTATCCAAAACCTTAAAAAAAAACTCAAAAGCTTACAATGATTGCAGTCATTACTAGAGAGGTATCATGTTTTTCACTTCAGAATAATGTTCCAAATATTTAGTACTTCCTTCTTGAGGATTTGGTAATACTTGAGTCATTACTATGGGTTACCATGACCTTCACTTTAGAATGAATTATACATTATGCACTATTCACGTTAATTATAAGCCTGTGTATATTTGGGATGCACCGAATCCAGGATTCGGGTTCAGATTCAGCTGAATATTGGGCGTTTTGACGGGGTTCGGTTTCTGCCGAACCTCAGAATTTTTTTCCACCGAACCGAACCCTAGGCTTGCACTATGCGTGCTCCGCTGGTCGAACGTAATGACGCCGCCGTTGAAAGTGAAAATGGAACTCATGAACAGAAAACGTGCCAGTAGCTACTTTAAGTCAAAAGAAGGCGATTCAAGTCAAGCTACATGTTCAGTTTGCAATGCCCATTTGTCTCGTGGTGGCAAAGACCCTAAACAACAGCCGCTGTTAAAACATTTGCATATGAAACACCCGAAAGAATACGAGTTGTGCATGAGGGAATCTAAAGACAGCAGCCAAAATGTATTTTATTTTACCGTGCAAACGGCCGCATACTGATCAGATAAAATGTAAATAAAAATAATAAAATGGGGCAGATGAAATGAGTCTTTTAATGATAATAATAAAATAAAACAAGACAAAACAAACTACCCCGAAGGGGAAAAACTGACTTGCCTAGGCTAGGCTAGACTTGACAGGAGCTGGAAAACAAGAGGTACATTTGACGACGATTCCGCACTGGACTGCAAACACAAGGAGATTAAATAGGGAACAAACAAAAGAGGGTAACGAGGGAAGACAGGTGGGGCAAATGAACCAATAATCAGGACAAGGTGGGCGGGGTTAGACAATAGACATGAGCACATGGCTCAAAGAAACACTTGACAAGACGTGCTCACACCAAACGTGACATGAACATGCAGCTAATGAGAACTCATCAGCTGCATGTTCACACAAAACATGACAACATAAAAGCACGCAGCCAGTGAAGAACACCAACCACGTGCTACACAACATAAGACAAAACATGAAAGATGTAAATATGAACCGTGTGCTACACAGAACACAGACAGAAGAGCACAGGCTCACATGACAAGACAGAGCGCACGAGAACGAGCGAATGCTCATTCCGTGCGCTCGTGACAGAAAACAAACACGCGGAGCATGAATGTCCGAATCCCAACACAAAACTGAAACCCAAACTAGACTGAAATGTTGGGATCCGAACACCACGCCCCGCACACAAAACACAAGGACAGAAGACACAAGTCAAGACAAACAATACAGGAGTGTAAGGGCTCTGACAGAATCCGTTTGAAGCTTTGAAGAAACCGGAATTTTTTTGTCAAATAAAAATAGCAGGCCTAGGCTACCTCAATCCACACCTTGTATGTTTTTTTTTTGTTTTTTTTAAAGTAACATGTCCAAGTGATGTGGGTTAGTCTGGAGCACAGCCTGTTGACAGTTAAACCCGCGGCAGAAAACAACCTCTCAATCCTTCTGTCTCCACACTGCAGCGCGCACGCCTCCTGCGCTCTCCGTTGTGCTGTTCTTTGAAACGACAGAGGGCGACTCGGGGTAATTTTTCTATAAACCATCAGGAAACAGCGGCGAGAAGAACATACGCGACAATGTTTACTTCAGTAAACTTGACCAAAACCACACTACAAAAAGCCTTAAACAAGGCTTCAGATGGCACTGATGCCCCGGGAATACAGAGATAACGCCTCGCTAAAGTGGCCAGCCTCGGGAAGCACGGTTCATTTGCTTTCCACCAGTCAGGAGCTTGTACTACTGCTGTATTTTTATCAAAATGGTCCCACACAGTAAGCTTTTCCATTGCTTAATTTTGCGCGATATATCTGGTTTGTGGTTGCACATGTTGACGCGCTCCGTGAGTGAATAAATAACGCTATACAGCATATTTTTCTTAACCATGCATAACTTTTTTTTTTTTTTTTTAAAGCGTTAAAAACATTTAAACTGTTTCACAGATAGTATTAATCGGCCAAAGTTCTTACTTTCGGTTAACGGTTAAATGGTCAATAGCATCCCTACACTGCTGTGGACGTTGTTTTCTTCATTAATTTTTTTTCATCAGTGTTTTCTGTGATAATGGACTGAGGATGGGAGTAAGATTCGGTATTCGGTTTTGGATTCCGAATCTTAACCAGTGGATTTGGTATTTGGCCGAAACCCAATATATACAGTATATACAGTGAGGAAAATAAGTATTTGAACACCCTGCTATTTTGCAAGTTCTCCCACTTAGAAATCATGGCGGGGTCTGAAATGCCATCGTAGGTGCATGTCCACTGTGAGAGACATAATCTAAAAAAAAAAAATCCAGAAATCACAATGTATGATTTTTTTAACTATTTATTTGTATGATACAGCTGCAAATAAGTACAACCCCAAATCAGAAAAAGTTGGGACAGTATGGAAAACGCAAATAAAAAAGAAGTGATTTCTAAATTTACTTTGACTTGTATTTCATTGCAGACAATATGATCACAAAATATTTCATGTTTTGTCTGGTCAACTTCATGTCATTTGTAAATATGCATCCTTTCCTGTCATTCAGACCTGCAACACATTTAGAAAAAAAGTTGGGACAGTAAAGCATTTACCACTTTGTAATGTTGCCATTCCTTTTCACAACACTTAAAAGACGTTTAGGGACTGAAGACACCAAGTGATGAAGTGTTCAGGTGTAATTTTGTCCCATTCTTCCTGCAAACAAGTCTTAAGGTGGGCAACAGTACGGGGTCTTCGTTGTCGCATTTTGCGCTTCAAAATGCGCCACACATTCTCTATTGGAGACAGGTCTGGACTGCAGGCAGGCCAGTCAAGTACCCGTACCCTCTTCCTCCGCAGCCAGGACTTTGTAATGTGTGCAGAATGTGGTTTTGCATTGTCTTGTTGAAATATGCATGGACGTCCCTGGAAAAGATGTCTTCTTGAAGGCAGCATATTATGCTCCAAAATCTCTATATACTTTTCAGCATTAATGGTGCCTTCACAGAAGTGCAAGTTACTGTAGTGAATGTAGCAATTATGGGCGCAGACATATAGATGAAAGAATCTTCCAAATGATTCGATCAAATGAACATCCCCTTCACAAAGCCCAATTCAGCTCCAGACCCCAGGAAATCGACCATCGATCACGAGAGAGATGGAGGCTCGATTCTGCCCGGAGCTGCCAGTTGTAGAAAATAATTAACCGACTTCCTATGGACTTCCTATGTGACCAAAACTTAGTTAAAGAGGACAAAGGACTCGTTGTGATCACAAGACAAAGAAACAACCAGATCTCTGTCTTTTCAATGACCGGTAAATTAACTCCACGTGACACAGCTAAAACTCCAAGCAAACTCACAGAAACTGTTACATATGGAGTGCATCAAATCACTGATTATTGGACTTTCATTCAAATAGACTTCGACATAGCTTGTTAGTGTGTTTACAACTGAATACACGTGACTATTATGCATGTATATCACTCCCAATTCATGCAATTATGTAACTATTGAATGAGTGGATGAAAAGGCATCGTGTTTGATACCTGTGTGTTCGTATGGGTATAATCCAAAAGATGAGCTGAATGAAATCTTTATAGAATTGATCATGTCCTTATATTAAGAAATTAGGTCTAAATTTACTCCCTGCTTAAGAGCAGGAAACTAAATTACTATAGATGACCCAATTTTATGGGAGAGGTGGAGACACAGTCACCCCTGAAGCCTAATTGGCCAGAACCCATCCAGGGGATGGGCAAAAATTTGAGTTTAATCTCAGAACACGAACGAAGTATCCAGTTCAAGTCAGCTCAAGTTCGGTTCCAGTTCACGTCACAGCTAGTTCGCGGCCTGTTCAGAGCCAGCAGTTCGAGCCGGTTCAAGGCCTGTTCCTTTAGAGATGAGTTAAGTCCTAGCAGTTTGACCAGAGTTGAGTTCTGAACGGAGAGCTCCCAGGAGACGATCTGACGATCGTGGCAGACCAAGATCAGAGAAAATGGGTTAAACAACGATTTCATTCAGACCATCTGCTTTTCTCTCACTTTCCTTTCTTTTACTTAAAGTTTATTTTCTTTCCGTTAAGTCTCGGGTTCTGTTAAGTTTCGCCGCAAAAGTTTTTCAACAACGAGTTTCTAACAGCGCGCTTTAACTTCAAACAACGTCCACAAGACTTTCATCCAGCCGCCAACACGCCACGTGATTGGCTTCCCAAGACGTCGATTCAAGACACGACCAGACCTTCAGCGAATCAAAGAACCGGGAAAACCCCTATCCAGCCAAAAGAAGGAAACCCCCACTTGTCAGACAACACACAAGACACAAACGCAAGTAATGCCTCTAGATTCCAAGCTGAACTGGTGCATTATATCAAATGTAATAACCCTGCCTAAGAAACGATAGGAGGTTAAATTACTGATCAATGGTTTCTTTAGATCATGTGTCATAAATGCCTATATTGCTTAGGATTTCATATAATTTCTCTCTCTTAGAACTTATTCTTTTCCTCACCTTCTTCCTTTCTGCAACGTGTGAATGTGCGAGTGCGTGTGTTTATGTTAGATATTAGTTTGATGTGTTAGAGTAATCAATAAAGTTCCGTTTGTATTCAAAGATAACTGTTCTTGTGTTATGTGCTTATCAATTTAATGTCTTGAACTGCCGATCTAAGTTACCTGGCTGTTAAATAGTGTTTCACTATTGTTCGGATATTAATATATGCTGCAGAGTTGATATTTACGGCCCGTTCAAATGAACGCTGGAAGAGCCATTTGCTCGGCTGTAAAATAGACTCTCAAAATTCCCTATGAATTCATTAATTCATTAATTTGAGCTAAATATACATGTTTCCCTTTAACAGAGTCCCCTTTAAGTTCTTACATATCGGCGGGCGAATAAGTTAAGGTGTAAACATTAATTCTGAATTATTTATAAATTATAGTGTCATTCGAGTCTCTTTCATTTTAATTCAATTCCCCGTTGAGTTATTATTTTATCTGAATCATAGTCGCTACATTACCTTTGCCAAGGGCACTGACACAACCCCATACCATGACAGACCCTGGCTTTTGGACTTGTTGCTGGTAACAGTCTGGATGATCCTTTTCTTCTTTGGTCCGGAGCACACGGCGTCCATTCCTCCAAAAAAATACCTGAAATACTGATTCATCTGACCACAGTACACGTTTCCACTGTGTGATGGTCCATCCCAGATGCCTCCGAGCCCAGAGAAGTCGACGGCGCTTCTGGACACTGTTAACATAGGGCTTCCTTTTGGCACAGTACAGTTTTAACTGGCATTTGTGGATGTAACTACGTATTGTGGTACTTGACAAAGGTTTGCCAAAGTAGTCCTGAGCCCATGTGGTGATATCGCTTATAGATGAATGACGATTCTTGATGCAGTGCCGCCTGAGGGATCGGAGATCACGTTTGTTCAGCTTAGGCTTGCGCCATTGTCCTTTAAGCACTGAAATTCCTCCAGATTCCTTGAATCTTTTCATTGTTATGCACTGTTGAATGTGAAATATCCAAATCTCTTCCTATCTTTCTTTGAGGAACATTGTTTTTAAACATTTCAATAATTTTCTCACGTATTTGTTGGCAAACTGGCGATCCTCTGCCCATCTTTGCTCCTAAAGGATTAGACCTTTCTTGGATGCAGCTTTTGTACCAAATCATAATTACAATCACCTGTTGACATCACCTGTTTCAAATCACATCATTATTTAACCATTTTACCTCATTACTAGCCCTAAATTGCTCCTGTCCCAACTTTTTTTGAAATGTGTTACAGGTCTGAATGACAGGAAAGGATGTATATTTACAAATGACATGAAGTTGACCAGACAAAACATGAAATATTTTGTGTTCATATTGTCTGCAATGAAATACAAGTCAAAGTAAATTTAGAAATCACTTCTTTTTTTCTTTCTTTTTTTGCGTTTTCCATACTGTCCCGACTTTTTCTGATTTGGGGTTGTATTTGAACACCTGTCTATCAGCTAGAATTCTGACCCTCAAAGACCTGTTAGTCTGCCTTTAAAATGTCCACCTCCACTCCATTTATTATCCTAAATTAGATGCACCTGTTTGAGGTAGTTAGCTGCATAAAGACACCTGTCCACCCCATACAATCAGTAAGAATCCAACTACTAACATGGCCAAGACCAAAGAGCTGTCCAAAGACACTAGAGACAAAATTGTACACCTCCACAAGGCTGGAAAGGGCTACGGGGAAATTGCCAAGCAGCTTGGTGAAAAAAGGTCCACTGTTGGAGCAATCATTAGAAAATGGAAGAAGCTAAACATGACTGTCAATCTCCCTCGGACTGGGAAGAAGAATGATGAGTACCATCCCAAGAACACCATCCATACTGCATCATGCTTTGGGGGTGTTTTTCTGCACATGGGACTGGGCGACTGCACTGTATTAAGGAGAGGATGACCAGGGCCATTTATTGCGAGATTTTGGGGAACAACCTCCTTCCCTCAGTTAGAGCATTGAAGATGGGTCGAGGCTGGGTCTTCCAACATGACACTGACCCGAAGCACACAGCCAGGATAACCAAGGAGTGGCTCTGTAAGAAGCATATCAAGGTTCTGGCGTGGCCTAGCCAGTCTCCAGACCTAAACCCAATAGAGAATCTTTGGAGGGAGCTCAAACTCCGTGTTTCTCAGCAACAGGCCAGAAACCTGACTGATCTAGAGAAGATCTGTGTGGAGGAGTGGGCCAAAATCCCTCCTGCAGTGTGTGCAAACCTGGTGAAAAACTACAGGAAATGTTTTACCTCTGTAATTGCAAACAAAGGCTACTGTACCAAATATTAACATTGATTTTCTCAGGTGTTCAAATACTTATTTGCAGCTGTATCATACATACAAATAAATAGTTAAAAAATCATACATTGTGATTTCTGGATTTTTTTTTTTAGATTATGTCTCTCACAGTGGACAAGCACCTACGATGACAATTTCAGACCCTCCATGATTTCTAAGTGGGAGAACTTGCAAAATAGCAGGGTGTTCAAATACTTATTTTCCACACTGTATATATATATATATATATATATATATATATATATATATATATATATATATATATATATATATATATATATATATATATATATATATATATATATATATATATATAAATAACTCAAGCATAAGGGTGTCCATCAGTGCACATGGCACCAGGACACCCTAGGTCGTAGGTCAATGATCGACTTCGTGGTCGTTTCATCTGACCTGCGGCCGTATGTCTTGGACACTCGGGTGAAGAGAGGGGCGGAGCTGTCAACTGATCTCCACCTGGTGGTGAGTTGGATCCGATGGCGGGGGAGGAAGCTGGATAGACTCGGTAGACCCAAACGTACTGTGAGGGTCTGCTGGGAACGTTTGGCCGAGTCTCCTGTCAGAGAGATCTTCAACTCCTGCCTCCGGCAGAGCTTCGACCAGATCCCGAGGGAGGCTGGAGATATTGAGTCCGAGTGGACCATGTTCTCCACCTCCATTGTCAAAGCGGCTGCTCGGAGCTGTGGACGCAAGGTCTCCGGTGCCTGTCGAGGCGGCAATCCCCAAACCCGGTGGTGGACACCGGAAGTAAGGGATGCCGTCAAGCTGAAGAAGGAGTCCTATCGGGCCTGGCTGGCTTGTGGGACTCCTGAGGCAGCTGACAGGTACCGGCAGGCTAAACGGACTGCAGCCCGGGTGGTTGTGGAGGCAAAAACTCGGGCCTGGGAGGAGTTCGGTGAGGCCATGGAAAAGGACTATCGGCTGGCCTCGAAGAGATTCTGGCAAACCGTCCGGCGCCTCAGGAGGGGGAAGCAGTGCCCTACCAACGCTGTTTACAGTGGCGATGGGCGGCTGTTGACCTCAACTGGGGATGTTGTCGGACGGTGGAAGGAATACTTCGAGGATCTCCTCAATCCCGCCGTCACGTCTTCCATTGAGGAAGCAGAGACTGGGGGCTCAGAGGAGGACTCGTCCATCACCCAAGCTGAAGTCACCGAGGTGGTCAAGAAACTCCTCGGTGGCAAGGCACCGGGGGTGGATGAGATCCGCCCTGAGTACCTCAAGTCTCTGGATGTTGTGGGGCTGTCTTGGCTGACACGCCTCTGCAGCATCGCATGGCGGTCGGGGACAGTGCCTCTGGGATGGCAGACCGGGGTGGTGGTTCCTCTTTTTAAAAAGGGGGACCGGAGGGTGTGTTCCAACTATAGGGGGATCACACTTCTCAGCCTCCCCGGGAAAGTCTATGCCAGGGTACTGGAGAGGAGAATTCGGCCGATAGTTGAACCTCGGATTCAGGAGGAACAGTGTGGTTTTCGTTCTGGTCGTGGAACACTGGACCAGCTCTATACCCTCTACAGGGTGCTGGAGGGTTCATGGGAGTTTGCCCAACCAGTCCACATTTGTTTTGTGGATTTGGAGAAGGCATTCGACTGTGTCCCTCGCGGCGTCCTGTGGAGGGTGCTGGGGGAATATGGGGTCCGGGGTCCTTTGCTGAGGGCTGTCAGACCGAAGCAGGAGTTTGGTCCGCATTGCCGGCAGTAAGTCAGACTTGTTCCCGGTGCATGTTGGACTCCGGCAGGGCTGCCCTTTGTCGCCGGTTCTGTTCATAATTTTTATGGACAGAATTTCTAGGCGCAGCCAAGGGCCGGAGGGTGTCAGGTTTGGGGACCACACGGTTTCGTCTCTGCTCTTTGCGGATGACGTTGTCGTGTTGGCCCCTTCTAACCAGGACCTTCAGCATGCACTGGGACGGTTTGCAGCCGAGTGTGAAGCGGCTGGGATGGGGATCAGCACCTCCAAATCCGAGGCCATGGTCCTCAGTCGGAAAAGGGTGGCTTGCCCACTTCAGGTTGGTGGAGAGTTCCTGCCTCAAGTGGAGGAGTTCAAGTATCTAGGGGTCTTGTTCACGAGTGAGGGGAGGATGGAACGGGAGATTGACAGACGGATCGGTGCAGCTTCTGCAGTAATGCGGTCGATGTACCGGTCTGTCGTGGTGAAGAAAGAGCTAAGCCGTAAGGCGAAGCTCTCGATTTACCGGTCAATCTACGTTCCTACTCTCACCTATGGTCATGAGCTTTGGGTCATGACCGAAAGGACAAGATCCCGGATACAGGCAGCCGAAATGAGCTTTCTCCGCAGGGTGGCTGGGCGCTCGCTTAGAGATAGGGTGAGAAGCTCAGTCACTCGGGAGGAACTCGGAGTAGAGCCGCTGCTCCTCCACATCGAGAGGGGACAGCTGAGGTGGCTCGGGCATCTGTTCCGGATGCCTCCTGAACGCCTTCCCGGGAAGGTGTTTCGGGCATGTCCAACCGGGAGGAGGCCCCGGGGAAGACCAAGAACACGCTGGAGGGACTATGTCTCCCGGCTGGCCTTGGAACGCCTCGGTGTCCCCCCGGAAGAGCTAGAGGAAGTGTCTAGGGAGAGGGAAGTCTGGGCATCTCTGCTTAGACTGCTGCCCCCGCGACCCGGCCCCGGATAAGCGGAAGAAGATGGATGGATGGATGGATAAATAACTCACCTAAAGGATTACTAGGAACACCTGTTAAATTTCTCATTAATGCAATTATCTAATCAACCAATCACATGGCCGTTGCTTCAATACATTTAGGGGTGTGGTCCTGGTCAAGACAATCTCCTGAACTCCAAACTGAATGTCAGAAAGAAAGGTGATTTAAGCAATTTTGAGCGTGGCATGGTTGGTGCCAGACGGGCCGGTCTGAGTATTTCACAATCTGCTCAGTTACTGGGATTTTCACGCACAACCATTTCTAGGGTTTACAAAAAATGGTGTGAAAAGGAAAAAACATCCAGTATGCGGCATTCATGTGGGCGAAAATGCCTTGTTGATGCTAGAGGTCAGAGGAGAATAGGCCGACTGATTCAAGCTGATAAAAAAGCAACTTTGACTGAAATAACCACTCGTTACAACCGAGGTATGCCGCAAAGCATTTGTGAAGCCACAACACGCACAACCTTGTGGCGGATGGGCTACAACAGCAGAAGACCCCACCGGGTACCACTCATCTCCACTACAAATAGGAAAAAGAGGCTACAATTTGCATGAGCTCACCAAAATTGGACAGTTGAAGAATGGAAAAATGTTGCCTGGTCTGATGAGTCTTGATTTCTGTTGAGACATTCAGATGGTAGAGTCAGAATTTGGCGTAAACAGAATGAGAACATGGATCCATCATGCCTTGTTACCACTGTGCAGGCTGCTGGTGGTGGTGTAATGGTGTGGGGGATGTTTTCTTGACACACTTTAGGCACCTTAGTGCCAATTGGGCATCGTTTAAATGCCACGGCCTACCTGAGCATTGTTTCTGACCATGTCCATCCCTTTATGACCACCATGTACCCATCCTCTGATGGCTACTTCCAGCAGGATAATCCACCATGTCATAAAGCGCGAATCATTTCAAATTGGTTTCTTGAACATGACAATGAGTTCACTGTACTAAAATGGCCCCCACAGTCACCAGATCTCAACCCAAAAGAGCATCTTTGGGATGTGGTGGAACTGGAGCTTCGTGCCCTGGATGTGCATCCCACAAATCTCCATCAACTGCAAGATGCTATCCTATCAGTATGGGCTAACATTTCTAAAGAATACTTTCAGCACCTTGTTGAATCAATGCCACGCAGAATTAAAGCAGTTCTGAAGGCGAAAGGGGGTCAAACACAGTATTAGTATGGTGTTCCTAATAATCCTTTAGGTGAGTGTGTGTGTATATATATATATATATATATATATATATATATATATATATATATATATATATATATATATATATATATATATATATATATATATATATATATATATATATACAGGTGCTGGTCATATAATTAGAATATCATCAAAACGTTTATTTCACTAATTCCATTCAAAAAGTGAGACTTGTATATTATATTCATACATTACACACAGACTGATATATTCCAAATGTTTGTTTCTTTTAATTTTGATGATCATAACTGACAACTAAGGAAAATCCCCAAATTCAGTATCTCAGAAAATTAGAATATTGTGAAAAGGTTCAATATTGAAAACACCTGGTGCCACACTCTAATCAGCTAATTAACTCAAAACACCTGCAAAGGCCTTTAAATGGTCTCTCAGTCTAGTTCTGTAGGCTACACAATCATGGGGAAGACTGCTGACTTGACAGTTGTACAAAAGACGACCATTGACACCCTTGCACAAGGAGGGCAAGACACAAAAGGTCATTGCAAAAGAGGTTGGCTGTTCACAGAGCTCTGTGTCCAAGCACATTAATAGAAAGGCGAAGGGAAGGAAAAGATGCAGTAGAAAAAGTGTACAAGCAATAGGGATAACCGCACCCTGGAGAGGATTGTGAAACAAAAATCATTCGAAAATGTGGGGGAGATTCACAAAGAGTGGACTGCAGCTGGAGTCAGTGCTTCAGGAACCATTACGCACAGAGGTATGCAAGACATGGGTTTCAGCTGTCGCATTCCTTGTGTCAAGCCACTCTTGAACAACCGACAGCGTCAAAAGCGTCTCACCTGGGATAAAGACAAAAAGTGATCCAAAGTTATGTTCTCTGATGAAAGTAAATTTTGCATTTCCTTTGGAAATCAGGATCCCAGAGTCTGGAGGAAGAGAGGAGAGGCACACAATCCACTTTGCTTGAGGTCCAGTGTAAAGTTTCTACAGTCAGTGATGGTTTGGGGTGCCATGTCATCTGCAGGTGTTGTACTGTGTTTTCTGTGGTCCAAGGTCAGCGCAGCCGTATACCAGGAAGTTTTAGAGCACTTCATGCTTCCTGCTGCTGACCAACTTTACGGAGATGCAGATTTCATTTTCCAATAGGACTTGGCACCTGCACTGTTCTTAATTGGCCAGCAAACTCGCCTGACCTTAACCCCATAGAAAATCAATGGGATATTGTGAAGAGGAAGATGTGAAATGCCAGACGCAACCGTGCAGAAGAGCTGAAGGCCACTATCAGAGCAACCTGGGCTCTCATAACACCCGAGCAGTGCCACAGACTGATCGACTCCATGCCACGCCGCATTGCTGCAGTAATTCAGGCAAAAGAAGCCCCAACTAAGTATTGAGTGCTGGACATGCTCATACGTTTCATGCCACACACACACACACACACACACACACACACACACACACACACACACACACACACACACACACACACACACACACACACACACATTATATACATATATATATACATATACATATATATATACATATATATATATATATATATATATATATATATATATATATATATATATATATATATGTATGTAGTTATTGATTAGCTAATAGTAAACTACCACATTCGACTAAACATTACTTACTAATTTGTTAATCAAAGTTTCCTTTTAAGGCCACTTGCGCTGTGTCAATTGACCCTGGGGAAACGCTCTGCGTGACTGTGTCGTGAAGCACATGTGAAATCAGTCCAGTGGCGCGACAAGATGTGACGTCACAAACCAGGAAACTATAAAACATGCCCAAACAGTGTGCACTAGTTTCAGCAAGCGCTCTATGTGAAATCGTTTGTCATATTTATTGTCTGTCTACCAACGTTGTTTTGTTAAAAAGTCACAGTGAGCAAACTGCACCAGTTTAGACTGTGTTAATCCCTGCTCTCGTTTCATTACATGATCTTTATGTTGTTTTTTGGGAGAGTAGCACACACAGTCAGCATTCGAGGGTGCTGGCTGTGCACACTATGAGCAGCTTCCACTGCGAACAATCTTCTCTCACCTGGCGCTCTTTGAGGAGAGCGCTCATGCTAGCATTCCCCACGGTACCAGTCCCGCTGCTGCCGAGGCACAGCGGCGATCTACATCATGGGGATCGCAAATGGGTCTTTCAGAGGGGTTTCCCAGTCCTATCTCAGCCCTCACCTGATAGACCCAGTGCCTTTTCCTAATGTCCGGAAACACGCACTATGGTTCCTTCCGCATTGGGTGAGGCACTGGTGCTTCATATATCCAGCTCTGAGGAGTTGAATGTTGAAAGCATTGAAGAAGCGCTGGAGAAGTTGAGGACCAGCCATCTCACTATCTCCAGTGTATGAGGAACTGGTGGAGGTTGTGTCTCGCGTTGTCGCCAGATTAAACATTGACTGGCCAGCTGAGAAGCAGGAAGTCCGTCCAAAAAGTAAATTAGATGAACGCTTCCTGCCCTCACGAGCACAACCTCCGCGTCGTGGCCTACCGTTTTAAAACTCGCCTAAAGAGTTCCCCGTGCACAAACATCTCACTACTCCTCTATAGTTGGCCACAAAGGACACGGTTATGGGGTGATGCCTAAGGTCGGAAGAGATGCTAGCTAGCTATCTCTCCCCTCAGTCGGCATTGTCCCTAAAGACCCTGACACTGCCCACCAAACCAGTTAGAACCACATCAGCTTTGGTGGGCAAAGCTTATGCAGCGTCTGGTCAGGCTGCCCTACCAGGCGGATGTGTTAGGAGACCTGAATGCGAATGGGGACTTGATCAGTGTGCGTCGGGCCGCAGATCTTTTCTCTCCGGAGAGGCCACAGAGAGGCACTTATGGTTAAATCTCAGTGCTATAAAGAAGAAAGATAAGAGCTTCCTTATGGCTGTTCTGCCAACCCTGCCACCTTGTGTGCTTCAGGGCGCAGCAGTCTCCAGAAAGCACATATCTCAGTGTCCGCCCGGAACCATAGCGGCACTGGGATGCTTGCCTCCTCTGAGGAGGGTTTCAGACCTACCAGTTCGGTTGTTTCCTGCCAATGCGCCACTTCAGGGCATCAAATTGGTTGCTCAAAAAACACCAGAGGCTAGCCTCGAGAGGAACCACTTTTCTAGGCATTGTTTGGGATTCAACCATAATGCAAGGGTGTCTTTCACCTGCACGCATCGAATCAATCCTCTCAGCAGTAAACCGATTAAAGCTAGACCAGTCACATACTGTCAAATGGTTTCAGAGACTGTTGGGTCTGATGGCAGCGTCCAACGTGATACCTTTTGGCCAGTTGTACATGAGACCCCTGCAGTGGTGGCAAGATGCTAACGGCGTATCCACCCCTGACAGGATGGGGGGCTATCGCTCGACTCACAGTCTGTGGAGGGGACACCATCTATCCTGGCACATCAACTGTCCAGAAATGATGGCTGTCTTTCTTGCTCTCAAGAATTTCCTTCCAGACCTCAGGGGCCACCATGTACTTGTCTGCTCAAACAACACATCGGTGGTCACCTACATAAATCACCAGGGGGTTTGTGCTTGTCTCCACTCTGCAAACTGGCACATCAAATCCTCCTGTGGTCCCAGGGAAAGTTGCTTTTACTCAAGGCAACCTACATCCCTGGGTGCCAAAACCAAGGAGCAGACATGGAGACGGGCGGCGGCACCAGGGAATGGAGGCTCCGACCCGAGGTGGTGGAGCAAGTATGGAGAAGGTTCGGCCAGGCTCAAGTGGATTTGACCAGGGTAAGGTCCCCACTAATGTGGCTAGATCTATTTTTCTACAGGCCTTCTGTCCTCCTCCATTCCAAGATTCGGACCAGGAAAGAAATAATCTGCTTTGTCCTGTTAGGCTATTAGATGACTATGTCCACAGATCTGTACAACTGTTTGTGTGTTTTGGACCAAAGGGTCCCCAGCATCAAAGCTGAATAGTTTTGACTCCTCTACCGTGCTTAGGTTTTGCCTTATACACTGGTAAGTTGGGCATTTTGTCAACCACAACGCATGGCACAAAACTTTTCCTCTCAGTCTGGAATCTCACTCTGCTGTCAAATGTTTTCTCATTTCGTTTGTGTACTTTGTTTGAAGCTTCTGAGGCTAGTTAATAAGCTTCTTTTAGATATCTTATCAGCTTGGCAACATACTGAGAATGTTGTCTTTCCTCTGTTCCATCAGCAGATGTTTGAAAACAAAGATCAACAGGGAGTCTTGCTTCCCTCCTGAAAATTTTGAAGGACAGTACCATGTAGTGTCACATTTTGTGCTGTTATAGTCATAAACCAGATAACCCACATGCCCTCATGCTGATTCATTTTCTCACGTCCCAAGGTTCCCAACATTGAGAACAAGGTGCGATTAAACCTCTTGGGCTGAGCGTCACCTTGTGAATGATATGGAGTGGTACATGATTTGCGGATGCCCAAGAGTAGCAAGAGCTCTTTTATTTAAATGACTCTCAAAGTCATGCCCTTGGTCGGAATGGATACTTGTGGGCAAGTCATAGTACTTGTCCACTAAGATCTTTGCTACTGTGCAAGCCGTCAGATTCCTTAAGGGAAAACATCTGGACGTACCTTGTAAAATGATATGTGACCTCCAAGATTTTATTAAGATACTTATTCCATTTGAGTCAGGCTCAAGCAAGAGGAAATCTATGCAGACTAGATCCATCGCTCCACTGATGGTAATTTGATACAAAAGAACTGCTTTATTGCACAGTGTTTTGTGAGTAAGGCACTCCCCACAATTCTTTATGTATTATTCAAGACATTTTGGGCCAGTAGAATCTACTCCTGAAGAGATCTGTGGTTCTTTCTACACCCAGATGACCCATGTCATCATGTAACAAGCTGGGATATTTCTTGTTTCGGTAAAGCAAACCTTTCATTACAAGCCTATTCTCACGTTTTTATGAGACCGAATTCACTTTCACATCATTAGGCTATGTCCCTTGCTTCAATGCTTTAATTACTTTACTCAGGACAACATAATTATTTTGGACATTTGTCAGCTCGGCCATAGATTTCTGTCCATAGATAGACAACTGTCCATAGATAGACAACCTTGAACTTGTCAGGGTCTGCTGCAATGCCTTCGGCAGATACTATATGTCCTACATACTTCACTTTGGTCTGGCAGAATTGGCATTTGTCCAATGACACTTTTAACCCCACTTCCACTAATCTGTCCAGGACCTTTAGAAGTCTTTCCTTATGTTCTTTCAACAACTTTCCAAAGACAATTAGGTCATCCAGGTAGACAAGGACCTGAAGCTGGTTCATATCACCAACAGCTTTTTCAATCAAGCCCTGTGGTATACACTTGAACTGATAGAACCAAAGGGGGCATATAAAGGCCTTTTTTCCCTTCTCCCCTACGTTTTGGGGAGTGGCTTAATTTGGTAATAGCCATTTCTGAGGTCAAGGACTGAAAACCATCTAGTCCCTGACAAACAGGTCAAATGCATCATCAATGCAGGGAGTAGTATACTGGTCAGGCACTGTTTGAGCATTAAGTATGCGATAGTCTATGCACATTCTTACACTTCCATTTTTTGGGGCTATTACAATAGGGAAGGCGTATTAGGGGTGGGCGATATCTCGATATTCAAAATATATCAAGATATTTTTTAAACACGATATGGATTTAGACATATCGTATATATCGATATATTGTTTATATTTAATTCTGATCCCGCCACTTTGCTTGTTTGCCTTCTCTGTGCTGTGCTCGCCCCCGCTCGCTCGCCCCCCGCCTCCTTGCTTTTGTTCCAGAACTCGTCTTAAAAACAACTGGCTCCATTATATGGAGATACCTCGGTTAAGGCGTCGGACGAACAGCAGACAGATGTCTACTGCCATGAATGCCGACAGTTGGTTCTCAAACACTTGATCCAAGATACAGTTTAAGTTACCTAGGCGGCATTACTTTGCGAGACGAACTCCCGCGACTGTACACTACGGAGAGAGAGCGGCTTGCTTGCTGGAGAAGGTTACTTACTATGCCCTTGATATGAGTTGTTTTATTTTTGAATGAGAATTCATTATTTGCATGCGTTTTAAAGCCTTGCGCGTAGGGCACCATGCGCTTTCCCGAGCGCGCGCACTAAAAGCCTGTCAAATAAGTGATTACTGGACTAAATCTTACTGCGCTAATACTGTCAAATACACACAAGGTTAACATAAACACAGTCGGTTATGTCTAAAGTGAAAGTAAAATCGGCGTGTGTTTGTATATTAGATGCGTGAAAGTCTTAAATTGACAGCAGTGCAGCCTAGTGAACACGCTGCCGCTTGTCCTTAAAGGGACAGTTCACTCTAAAATGATGTCATTATTTACTCACTCTAATGTTGTTCCAAACCTGTATTAATTTCTTCTGTTGAACAGCTGATAGTAGCGATTGACATCCATATTATTATTTCATACAATGGGGACCAGCAACTGTTTGGTTTCCAATATGCTTCAAAATATATGTTATGTCCAACAGAAGAAAGAACTTTATTCAGGTTTAAAACAACTTGAGCGTGAGTAATCAATGACAGAATTTTCATTTTTGAGTGAACTATTCCTTTAGTGGTTAATAAAATAACAAGACAAAGACAAAATCACTCACGGCTCTTGACTGAAAAACTAATACAGTAGCTTTAATAAGAATCAATGTATATTTTATAGGGAAGTCTATGTAGTGTTTTATTTTTACATTTATTAATTCAATTTCATACTAATATGCTGCTGTACAGCTCTGAGCTGCCAGTGTAAATCTTTATAAATGTATATTTATTTTATATTATACAGTACACTAGGAATGTGTACAAGGTTTTTTAAAAGTAAAGTTTTAAGTTTAAGTAAGGTTTTTCAAGTCTAGTAAGTAAAATAAAGAAAGAGTATTGCAATAAAAAAAAATAGTATTTTTTCCTCCTTAAGCTCTTGCTGTTCGGCTAAGAATAGAATAGCAAAAATCTAGAAGACTAGCCATCAGAACCGAACCGAACCGAAAACCGTGGTAAAAAAAAACGAGGTATGTATTGAACCGTGGACTAACTGTATTGTTGCATCCCTACTTTGTTCCTACATGAACTGCCTACCTCTTTGCACTTAAATAAAAAAAAAAGACTTTGTGGTATTTGGCATATTTGTTTTTGCAGTAGTTTTTGGGGGTTATTTTTCCTGTAAAGATATCGAGATATATATCGTATATCGAGATATAGCAAAATATATCGAGATATATTTTTTGCTCCATATCGCCCAGCCCTAAGGCGTATAATTATTTCCTCAGGACCAAAGGCATTCCGAGCACTCGCGTTAACTCTGGAATCATCGTCCTCTGAAACTACCACAAATATTTTGCGCTGACGACTCGTCAACCGAACACAATCATCTGATCAAGGTAGACACTTTTCAGTCTCTGTAAAGAGTTAATTTGCTGTATTAGTATACGGTGGCTGGGATAAACACAACCAGGAATGTTTCATGGAGAAATCATCCTTACCCATCTCTGTAGTATAAGTTTCCATTGTTTTGACGCTAACACTAACTACAGACACAATTGTAACACATTACAGCATTGTTTACTCTATATTTTTGTGAAACAATATGACACCAGATGATTGTACATTCATCTACCTTGTGCTTTCCTCCTCCTTCCTAGTTAACCTCTGCTCTCCATACTTCCCGCCCCTTCACCTTAACCTAGAGCACTGATTGGACACCTAACATGGACAAATTAATGTGATTTGTTGAACAATAGAAATGTCAAAACCAAAATAATAAAAATAAATACCCCATCAATTTAATAACAAACATAGTACTTATTCACCACATACATTGTAATGTGCACACAAAACAAATATATACTTTTGAAAATTGTTTTCTATTATTGTCCTCAATTACTATGCGTCACAATGTGGAAGAAAGACTATCGCAAACTAATGCATTGACTCGTTAACAGACTTTTCTGGTGACGTATGCCGAACTTCTCCAATTATTTAATCTGCATAATCCCACCTCTTTTTTTTTAAAATAGACTGCAAGCTCCCATTCATATCTTTCTCCATCCAACCAGCAACCGATTGATAGATCCAAGTTCCAGCTAAAATATATCAGCATATGTATAAATTACCATTAAATAATGAATGGTGTAAAAGTATTGTTTATTCTCTGTTCTTATTATCAGTGTAAAAGTGTAAAACTGTTCACAATAAATTGGTACCCACTAGCCAATTCTTGTGGCAGATTTTTTGTCATTTACATAGTTGTTCAAGAATCAGAGGAAGTTAGTGAGTGGCTGATGGAAAAATACTTTCTGCTGAGATAATGGTCCCGCACACCTTCTGACAAGATCCACCGTGTCTGAAATTTTTGAATCTTTTCACTGGGAGTTGCACAAAAAAAGCAATACAAAAGCATGAATTTTGTAAGCTGCCCCTGAGTTAACCCTGAACAGATTACCAAACTGTGTAGAAGTGATGCTGGTGATTAATTAATTTCAAGTATATCAAAATAAAACTTACAGTACATTTCATCAGTAAATTAAAATACTCTAATGCTAATGCAATCAAATACATTTGTGAAGTTATACATACACTGAAATGTACAGCAGAATTAACACCAATTCCTGAAAGAAAGAGGGCACAGTAATTAATTGTTAACAGGTTTATTGGAATCCCTTGATGTTTCTGCAAACACGGTTATGGCAAGATTTGCAACAAGATATACATTTTAGAGGAACTAATTGCATCTGTCTTATGCTCATGTTGAATATTTCTGTACTGAAGAGATTTGCTAACAAGTATTGTACAAAGCACTGATTAAAAAAAAAAAATCTAAATATGAACAGGAAATGCTCTTGTCTCAAAAGAGATATGGCTTTGTCACTTTAAACAATGTACAGATTCAGGTTTATCCCAAAAATAAAGAAAAATCAATATCCATTAACACATGAGTGTTAATGTTCAAACACAAGATGTGATCTGTGGGTTTTCACTAGTAAGCTGCATTTTATTCTGTTCAAACATATTGGTTACCTTGACCATGCTTTGCCCTTATTTTGCACAAAGGTGCTGCTTGGTGGTAATGTGATTTGTACAAATGCATAGTTTTACATGTTAGGCTCCCCAGAAACACATCTAAAAAGTCTTGTCAAAGCTGAAGTAAAAAGCATCCCGTGGATCCACACCAACTTTTCGTATTTCAAGCTTCATCATTTGGTGATGGAGTAACACAAATTGCAAACATGCTGCGACACGCAAGGCAATCTATATTCTCTTAAGTTTCTGATAGACATCTGAATTCATATCAGGCTGTTCAGGTTTAGTTGTGCTCCCTGCCCTAGTTCTGTCTTTAGGATTTTCTTACATAAAAGTAATTGTTTTTATACTCTTCTAAAAATTCCATATATTTTCACATACTGTATAAATAATAATAATATAGAGAATTGCTAGTTCACAAGACATCAATAACTTGTGAAACACTGATGAAAAAAATATCTTCTAACTTTGCAAAACTAAGAGTTCTGTTTCAATGTTTTTTTCTTGGTTTGATTTTGATGTTTATATTTATTTTAAAGAAATCTTTAAAGATTCTGGGATTTTAATTTTTTTTTGGCAACCACAAGTACTTCTCTTTTCAACATAATATAGCTAACCTCTGTACTGAGCACTATGTTGTGTGTGCGTGTTTTTAAAAAAAAAAAACATTTTGTTGGCGAAGTGATGGGGGGAAAAAACAAAAACATACAATTAGTTCACATTACTACAGGCCAAAATGACAAGTTTAAAGTTAGTGACATTCAGGGAGTAAACAATTCTCTCTTGCTGTGATGTATATCCATCATGCTCTCTGGGTCTTGCTCTGGATTCTGATTGACTATGGGCAGTCAGTAACTGTTAATGGGGAAATGTGTGAACTTCATCCCAATGCTCAACAAATATTTAATATAGAAACGTTCCATACAACTCAACATAATAATTCACTGATTTATTTACAATAGATACTGTAAAATGGTAACTTTTGTGAGAAAAAAGGCACAAGTTTCCCTTCTTAAATACACTGTAAACATCTTTTCAAAAAGCATGCATAAACATTTCACTTTACAAAAGATCTCATATACTCTTTTTAGACAAATTACTAATATATTGTGTCCAGCAAAATAGAATCTCTCAAAAATACTTCACATCCTATGAACTTTTTAACATTTATTCTTTTATATTTATATATCTGTGTATTTAAAAAAGGGAAAGGTTGGGAAAAAAGAGACTACTGTAAATACCTTTGCAACATTTAGTTTTAGGTCCATCAAAAACTTTCAACATACAGTGTATTGACAGGTCGGTGATGGGATTTGCCTGGGTACCACAGATTGATTGATTTTGTTCTTTTTGAACTATTATAAGTAGGATTTTTTTTTCTTTTTTTTACCTCCAACAGTCGCTTACCACCAACCAGCTACATCACAAAGGCAAACATCAAAAGTTATTGGACCTTTCCAGTTCCAAACTGACACCCACCCACCCCCAAAGCACATTACATAACCAACACATTAGCAGAACATCTAATATCCCAATTATCACATTATCGTGTCTGTGCAAATCAAAATCAGGCAATAGGATCATACTAATCCTATCACAGAAAAAAACCAACAATGCCCTCTCAAAAATAAAGCTTTCCTGTGCCTTTGAGAAATCTGAGAGAAACAGAAAAACAAATACACGCACACAAATGCACAAAACAAACACAAACCTTCATTGTCCTCATACTCACAGCATTTCAGAACAAGCGGTACCTCTTTTGATTCCATCAGTAGCACAGTGGGGTTATGAAACATAAAACAGTGGTCCAAATTCCTTTTTTAGATACAATTCACTCAAGTACTCTCAAGTCAACTGCTATTTTCCCAAAAATAGCCAGGTTTTAATTGCAAGGTGGTTTAACAAAAACTTCCTATGTACAACGTTTGAAAAATATGCCTACAAGCAAAAATTATAATCATAAGATACACGTATATTGTGTGTTTATGAGCAGGTTACTGTTATTGTTGTTCACTAATATGAAAGCTGTATGCTTCAAAAAAGCTGATTAATCCCATACGGTATCTAACTGTACATGTGCTGCTACTGAAAATCGTCTACTTTTTACGTTAAGAAAACAGAAGCACCTTGTTAGAAAATGGCTTCTAGCTGGATTGATTCTTTGAAATAAAAGAAAAACTTTACAATCGTATAAAATGCTTTTCTCTTCTGGAACTGTAAATTAGTACTGTATTTTCCTTAACGTCAAAAGGGAGCTGGTTTAGTAACAGCTTGGGTACAATTGACTAAATTTGCTACAGTCCTAGCTCGCACACAAAATGTGGCATGTTTGTCTGTGTGAGCTTAGTTTTTTACAAGACGAGCCATAGTATTCGCTGTATTGCAAAAGTAAAAAAAAAAAAAGATTATTTCTCCTATCCAATAGCATTTTTGTCGAGCTGCCATTTTTCAGCTTATCAATCATCAGGCCACCACAGCACTCCATCAGCGTGGCCAGTTCTCTCTATGTAAACACTTCAAGTCATCAAAATATACATTGATGCCATTTTTGCAGATAAATTTAGGTTTGATTCTTTCTACAATAACATTTTTGCACTAATTAGTCACAATTCAGCTTAATTCAATGTATTGTAGCCCTTGGAATATGTCCTTTTCATTTCATCTTTGCAAACACCCAAATTGAATTTAAAATTGTGGACATAATTCTTAACCAGCTATAAAGAGCGGTTTTATTCCTGAATCTCTAATTTTTACGAGTGCCAAATTTAGTTCGAGTTACATATGAATGCAATGGCATTTACTGGCTGATTGACAGGTTTGGGAGTCAAGGATATGTCTAGTATGTGGGCCCATATTACCGTGTGTGTGATGTATTCACATGTGACTGTGCACTATAGCTTTACCAAAGAATATGGCTTCATATCCATATAGAACATTGTCAGCATTGTCTTTGGGGGTAAGAAACGCACTGTCACATGAAATATGAGTTCTTCTCTGTTGGCCGGGTACAGAGATCACTCTTTGCCTTCCCTCACTACGCAAGCCTTATATGGCTTTAAACCAAGCCTCTCGTTACGCCTTGCTTTGTGCATAGCGGGCTTGCTCTTTTTCGCTCTCTGAGGGCTGGGTGTCCTCTGTTTTCCCTCTCATTTGATCCTTCATTTTTCCCTCCTTTTGCAAGCTTTCAGTCATTTCTTATGAAAGAAGAGGGTGTGTGTTAGGCCTGACTCCACCTTTGGTATCTGATCACTGATAATTTCCACCAGCATCTCTGGAAACTCGACCTTCAGAGCCTGGGATTCACGGAAAGTGTAGAAACAAAAGTCCAACAGGCTCCCCACAAGCTGTAAAGAGAGAAACACTTCATATTTAATTCAAAATGACAGCGCTTATCATTAATGTGCTGGTGAAACATGAGTCTGGGTAAACATGTATTGATGCATTAGAAAAGAACACAAGACAGTAGAGCAGCTGAGCTCATTTATGGAGACACCGTCTAACTGACCAAAGCGCTTTTAGGCAGAACTTGTTTCTCTTCATCTTACAAATTAATAAATCAACACTGCTGTCAAGTGTTCTTCGCCCTCAAGTGCAATTCAAAACATCTTTTCCAGCACTTTTGTGTGCTATTACAAAATGTTGAGCTGGCAGCAGTGCAAAAAGTGATTAGAAATGAACAGCTCTCAGAAATGAACTGCGGCTCTCATCTCTCAGTGGCAATATGAAGGATGGCAGTTTTTCATTTGAATGCATACTTGACATAACTCTTTAATAATCTACAGCTGTAATATTTTAACATCCAGTGATTTGAAACATTTCAGCTTATAATCACAAATCACATAAACATGTGTGAGTCACTTCTTGTGGATACCTAAATATCAGTTCATTCAGATTTTTTTTATGGACAAATTTGAGATATTTGATTTATATAAGAAGAGCTTTAGGTATGTATATGTTCATATTTTAGTCAGAATGGGGTCTGCGCTTACTACAGATACTATTAAAATAAAACGGATGAGTTCTACCACTAGAAACAAAGTCTATAAATGCTGGGGGGTTTTCAAATTGAGGTCCATGGGCCCAAAGGATGTGAACTTAAGATATAAAATATGTTTAGTGCAAAAATGTATCTTATCATAAATCATGAGATTAATCACAACCTATTTGAATCCCATTAACAGCCTTCATTTTTTGACAATAATACAAATTCAGGATTTGATCATTTCTTGTGGCTTTAGTGCAATCAAAATACAAAGCAGTCATTTTTTTTTTTTTTATATTCTCATGCTTCTTCAAGAACAACTAACTATGCAAACTAACTATAAAGTTGGAAAATCCCTATTTTATATCATGTTTCTCATGTTCAAATCAAGAACCTTAAAACTGCTTTGCTTGAATAATATTTAAAATTAAACAGCCTAATTATGACAGATCTTATGGAAATCCGATGAGGTGTTTCTTGCATGACATGTATTAGTATAGGGTGGTATAGTTAGAATTTCTAGATGTGTATGAATGAATTTTAAGGGAACCATTGTGAAAGACCAATGAGCTTACTCTGGATAATTAAAGCAGATTTGCATCTGACTTTGATCTATTAGCCAATAACAGGAGAGTGTTTCAACTTACTTCATGCATGGCATCCAATAGCTTGGTGAGCTGGAAGAAGCGCTGCCATGTCTGGCCAGAATTGTTAGTGGCTTTCCCAACTGAACGGCGGAGCTCCTTGATGTAATTCACCCGCATCTCCTCAAATGCCCCTTGGTTCTTCAGACCATCTTTGGGCACTGTCAGTAAAAAAAGGATGTCACTTTGTAACAGTGGCCAGTACTCGCTATATAGTGAGTAAAACAACAGTACTTCCTTTAAGTTGCATCTTTCTGTCTGTCTGTCAGTCTGTCTCTTTTATTCATCATTCCATCTAATCTGTCTGTCTCGCAAACTACCTTCTCAGGTGATTAATGTTCCCTTGTGTAAAGTTATTCAGGATTAACTCAATCTAAGTACTGAAAAGTACTTTCACTTTTGGCAGATGAGAGATAGAATCTCATTCAGGTTGAAGGGAGTAATTCTCTCCTATCCTGTAGAGAACAAGTGCACTTATGGCCTACAGCCAACCACGTGAAGTGACATACAGCTTCTGGACAGCTGAAAAAGAAACGGCTCGTCCTCACCCTCATTCTACCCATCTTTCAACATGCAAATAACGTCTTTTCTGATGAAATTAGTAATTTTGTTGCATCCCACTGACTGGCTAATTTAATTGTTTCATTTCTGTTTGTCTCAATGTGATTTTGATAATAACAATCAATTTTTGCAGACAAAGCAGTACATGCTAAAAAAGCAATTACCTAGCGGCCCCTTTAATGTTGTAGTGATAATTATGGAAAACTTTTAATTAAAAAAAAAAAAAAAAACCTTTTTATTAAGATGCAAGAACCAACATCATTTAATAATACTCAGTGTAGCCTTAAGGCACAAACATGTTCCTAATTCTTACCACGGAACTAACTAAAAAGATTACACATTTTGTTAACATTACCAAATTACAACAAGAAGGTCTCCAGGATGCTTAAAGCTCTCGACTTAGCTCACCTCCCCTTGTTTTCTCCTCTCCCACTGACCCACATCCAGCCTCATTAGCCACAAGCTGCCATTTAGAGCCCCAGTGAATAAAAAGTGGGATGGTTATGCCACGCTAATTGGTGTCTTGTCAAAAGAAATACATTCTTCTGCCAGTAGAGTCTGTCATTTTGTTAAAATATCTGACAGGAAGAGTCAGTTAAAGAGCTTTGCCGCATGCGAGGAGACAATGAGTCGGTACACTGATTAATGCACTGTTCTGTAGATTAACATAAAACTGATGCTATTGATAGCAACAACTTCGGATGCGGAGATGCAGAGAGTTCAATAAAATTAAGGTCAATCAACATTGCGTAATGTTGGTTACCACAAAAAATAACTGTCCCTCTTTTTCTAAAAAAAAAAAAGCATAAATCAAGTTAATGGTGATGCACTTTAAATGGTATAAACGAGGCAATTCTTTGGAGGTTTTAAAAGCAGAAATGTAAAGCTTACAATATTATAAAAGTACTAAATCTTCTGTTTAAACTTTGTAATGGCAACACTGTAAAATTGCATATATGTATTTACACAGAAAGATTAAGCTTTTTTTCATACTAAAACTATGTGCAATAATATATTGACTTGCATATTATTATACGTCTTGATATACTATTAAAAAAGTGAGTATAGGAATGTTTAAGGATTGGCCGCATTAAGTGTTAAATTATTTTTTGTCGAAAAATCAACATTAAGTGCAGTCGATTGAGCTTAACTTAGAATATTCATGTAAGCCCATACTTCAAATTTGTAATTTTATCACTTAAAAGCTTGAACAGTTTGCCAGTCCTATCTCTTTAAAATGAATGCTGCAGACATTACATAGCAAATAAAACAGGTGTCCAAATTCTTTGACGCACACAATGTACACTGCCGTTCAAAAGTTTTTGATCGGTAAGATATTTAATGATTTTGAAGAAGTCTGTTATGCTCACCCAGGCTGCATTTATTTTATTAAAAATTAAATATTAAAACGTAAAAAAAACTGTTTTCTATTTGAATATATTTTAAAATGTAATGCATTTCTGTGATGCAAAGCTGAATTTTCAGCATCATTACTCCAGTCTTTAGAGTCACATGATCCTTCAGAAATCATTCTAATATGATGATTTGATACTCAAGAAACATTTATGATTATTATCAGTTGAAAACTGTTGTTTAAAAAAAATTCAGGATTCTTTGATGAATAGAAAGTACAAAAGAACAGCGATTATATTAAATAGAATCTTTTTTAACATTATACATGTCTTTACTGTCACTTTTGATCAATTGAATGCATCCTTGATGAATAAAAGCTTTTTCCCAAAAAAGTTATTTCTTACTGACCCAAAACTTTTGAACGGTAATACAATGTTGCAAAAGCTTTCTATTTCTGATAAATACTGTTCTTTTGAACTTTCTATTCATCAAAGAATCCTAAAAAGGTTTTACACAGCTGTTTTCAACATTGATAATAATCATAAATGTTTCTTGAGCAGCAAATCATCATATTAGAACGTTTGAAGGATCATGACACTGAAGACTGGAGTAGTGATGCTGAAAATTCAGCTTTGCATCATAGAAATTAATTACATTTTAAAATATAATAAAATAGAAAAGTTATTTTACATTTTAATAATATTTCACAATATAACTGTTTTTTTGTGTGTGTGTGTTTTTAATAAAATAAATGCAGCCTTGGTTAACATACGACTAAACACAAAAAATCTTACCAATCAAAAACTTTTGAAATACAGTGTATGTTGATGAAAATAAATGCAAGATTCTCTCAACAAAAGACTTCTGTCGAGGAAATTAACACGGATAACAAAACCATCACACTGACACCTTGAATTGTATAGACTTATTGCTTTTTGCACAATAGCAGCATCTGTGAGAATATTACTTTCCTAGTGTCTGGGTCTACCACAAGCCAAACAAAAGTTAAATGGACTTCATAAAAAAAGGCAAAAAACAAGAGGGGATTTAGTTTAGTGACTCACTCTTTAGCAGGTCAACCCTACCATGGCAAATAAGGTCATGTGAGAGCCTGCAGGGCTTCTGAAACCTTAGCCAAGGTCAAAGAGGAATAACAGCCTCCCTCTCTCTCTCCACGCTAAAACTACAGCAGCCCTGAAGCTTTACAACAATAGCTTTAGCAAAGCAAAAAGGTTGATAACACATCAAAATGACCCAAAATAAAACATTTCTGAAAATACTGCATTATTCAAATAAAAACATTAAGCTGTAATCATGCCATAAAGATAACATGCCACAACAGCATTAATAGAAACAAAACATTGCATGCATGCATATCAAGTAGATCATAACGAAGCGCTCTAATCCACAATTATTTGCGTAATGGGTTGATTTCCCAGTGAAATAAGTTTATTTATAAAACAAAACAGCTCTTCCTAGCATATCTCATATGTTCAACAGCACAGCAAATGTTATTACCCTTTAAAACGGCAATGATATGCATAAGCTCCATCACGGATGTAGTCCGCAAAAAACATCTAAGTTTTATATTTATGTTGATTTTGTATCAGGAAAGAATCACTCCATCAAATCCTTCAGCTCTTCAATTATGTACCGTCCCTGACTACACTTTTCCCGCTCTCCCTTCTTCCATAAGGCGCTCTTTTGGAGAGAAAAACACCAGCTCTTGGAGCAATGCCAATTTCCTGACTGGATTTTATTAAGTACAGCAGGGCTCTCTGGAAAGGCTCCAGAGGATCAGCAAGTGGTTGTGGATCCCAAAATCTACCCTGTATGAGAATTCAGAACTCAGACTTTACCCTTTTCCCTCATATGCTGTAAGCCATGAATGTTGGCTGTTGTGTCTACCTGATCTGAGTGTGTGTGCTGATCTTGGATATGAGAGCTAAACTGATCTAGCATCCAAAAGGCTTAATATATTATATTAAATTAATTATACTTACTATGTACTGATTATACTGTATATTATTGTAAATTATAGTATATCTAATATGTATGGGTCACACTTATCATACTGTATTAATTATGATTATGCCTAAAGATTTCAGCCACCCACTCTAAGTTATTAGCCTCAATTGTGCTTATGATAGTTAATATCTATGTTTATTCCTTTCCTTTAGAACCATACTTACACTGTAAAGCACCAAAGAGAATAGTGCCTGTGCATCTGTATTTCAAATGATATATATTAAACCCTTCAATGAATATCCCTGCCTTCCGTGTCCTGACTAGACACCCCATATTGGTGACTAATTTTCATAACCAGTAGAGCCCCATTACAATAATGATGATATCATATTGATAGAGTGATGATCTACTGAATTGGTTTGTAAAAATTGAAATTTGAAAAAACAAAAACAAAACATAAATGTTTACCTATTAAAGGAAAGATAAGTGTTTCCAATCTTTTGCCACAATTAATGTGATCCATCAAATTTCTCTGGTCTCACACACCCACACACTCAGTTCGGGTGCTATAGGTAAACGTGGCGATTCATTTATGCGTTTGCTTACGTTACTTTATTGTTGGAAGACTATCTGTATGTTGTGGCTCTGTTTGAAACAAATGTAGCCTATAAGATAACACAATCTCACCTGTGCTTAGCAGCAACAGGACCTTCATGGCAAGGAACTCCTCGTAAGTTAGCTGTAGACGCACAAACTCCTGGCTCACCTGCCGCATGCCCACACACAGATCGTACATGGCTGACTGCCGCATACGTTCCCTGGTAGAGAAATTGAGAGAATCTGTAGTAAACAACGTCATTGTAAAATTGTCAAAAATTGCTATGAAAATAATGCTAAAATAATATTTCTACAATAAAAAGATACTTGAGGCACCATTTGGGGTTCATTAGATTACCACATTGGCAGAGCCCTTTGGAGAACCTCTACAGTCCAAAATTAACTATCATCTACTGCCAAATTCAAGTAAAAATAGGCTTGGGCAAATTAATAAATAAACACGGCTTCCCAAATGACCAGTGACTTTATTAAGAACTTTAAAATGATTTGTAACTGCAACATAAGTGATCCAACCATCTACTAATTAAAACACAAATAACCAAAGGTATTTATACCAAATATATTAAGCATAATCAGCATAAGCCGTTTGGATATTAATAAGAAATGTTTCAACAGCATATTAGATTGATTTCTGAAGTGAGGAGCAAAGCGCTAGTAATGCCAAGGCCATGGGTTTGATTCCCAGGCAACGCATGATAAAGTGTATACCTTGAATACAATGTAAGTCACTTTGGATTAAAGCCTCTTCCAAAATGCATACATGTAAATGTAATGAATCCTATCTTCATGGCCTGAAATGAAGAAAGCTATAGGTTCACAAAGGCTTCAATAGATCACAGAACAAATCCATCATCTTAACACTTTCTTGGCTGGTTATTAATTTACCAGATAGCTTTGCTGATCGGTCAGTTTGTTTGGCTCTAGGTGTGTCTGCCTTTCTGCATACCTGACTAGGTGAATAAATGTACAGTATCTGTCTAACCTGCTGTCATTATGTGCTCAGGTTTGTCTACCAGAACTGATTCTGTCTTCCCATTCTTCCAGTCTGAGAGATTTTTTTTTTAGTATCCTAACCTTCAATCTGTTTGCAGATGGAATGAGAAAAGAGCTTTAAGAATCTCAGTTTATGGTGTCGTTACAATAGCTTTTCTTAATATTCTTTTTATTTACACCATTCGCATTCTCTCATAAATGATCAATTTTGTTGAGAAAGGCATTTATTTTGGCTCTTCTTTCCGTTGCTATGGAGATTTCTTTAAGTGATGTTGATGACTATTATGAGAGGTGTGAGCTGTACATACACAGCGGTCTGTCAGAGATCACCATGCACATGTGGATTTATCATTCTGGCTCCTTTTGACATACTTTTAGAGGACACTGAAAAGTGTCGCACTCGAAACCTAGAAACTTTTGTTTCAAGGTAGACGTCGAATGTTTTCAATCAATATCTTTTAAGGGCACTGCTATGTCAGTCCTGCAGTGCTTCTCAACTGGTTTTACTTCAGGATCTAGATTTTACATTGGACATTTGGCGACCAAAATGTCCTTAAAACCAAACATTAAAATGTAATCCATATATCCCATAATATGTACAATTATTATTACTGTATGTTGTAGAGTGAATGGTGTCTATAAATCTGTTGAATGGTTGTATGTTCTTTGCAGCCAATAATTCTCTAAATAAGGTCAGTATTATTTCATGCAGTCTGGAAACCATTATTTAATGTAGTATTTTACCATGTGTATTTCATGGTTTTCAAGATTTTGGGCACATATTTATCCATGTTAGCATATGTGTAATTTGGCATCTTCTACCAATTAGCAGGAGAATTTGGGGTAAAACGCCATAAAGTTTGATTGCATGCACATCCTCTGACATTAACCAAAAACATGAAGTGTTTTCTCCTTTTCAAGAGCCTATTTATTTTGCCATCTTAACTATGCACAATGAGCATGATAAGAACTGCACACTATTTTCGGTGTAAACATGTTCTATTCACTATTCACTTTAGGACAGTATAACACCTTATAAATACATCTATTTTACAAATATTGTGGATGACAGCACTCAGTGGCCTGCAGTGCATGCATACTGTATCGCATAGCTTAAAGACCATGACCACCTGTGGTGAAAATCAAGTTTTTAATGTTGTTTATATGTCTATGTGGTGTTTTTAATATGCTTTAAGCAACCATGTGCAAATTCATAAGTCAACAACATTGCTGAGTATTTTCTCCTTAAAACTGCTGTGAAAAAAGACGCGGTTTGAAATCGCTGGTGTTTCTTGCGTCCCAAACTACCAATCATGTCAACGTGTGGGCGGCTTTAGCATTTCATTATGCTGAAGTCTTAAGAGAAGCCAGGCTATCCCCTGTATATTTTTCTGTTGAGTTGGGTACATTTTGCAATATAGCGGGTGAATTATGTATTTAGTGTATGTTGTGATGAACTATATGCCTTTCTTCACTGATGTTCTATGTTGTTCAAAGCTTTTTCGAAGGATACACATTTTTAGAAGGTAGCTGAGATGGCGAATGGGAAAATGGTTTGTCTAACATTGGAAACATTAGCTGTTTGATAACTGTGGCAAGCAGCCGAGGCCGAGGGACAGTGAGAACGGCGCGAGGCCGGTGGCGTGATTGCAAATGAGCATCACCTTTGCGTCACACTTCGCGTCACATCTCGCATCTCACGGAGGAGCTCGGATGCATAAAGGGAGACGGCAGTGAAGGACGAGAGAGGACCAGGCCTGGATTTTACATTGTGTTTTATTTATATTTTATTATGTGTGCGCGGCAGTCGTCCGTGAGGGTTACTTTCAGTTTGTGTTAAGTTGTTAAAACGTTTGCCGGTTCCCGCCTCCTTCTTCCTTCATACGAACTGCGTTACAATAACGTAGTCAAGCCAAAGGCGAATCATATTAATGACCGTAATGTGTCAGACGTTGTAGAGAGTGATACACACAACACATAATACCATTCTGATTCATCGACTTGTAGACAAGCCTGTATGAGTGAGTGGACGCGGGGCTCATTTGCATATTCATGCATCTGCATATAATAAATGAAGCAAGGGTGTAAATTTACATTCAAGTTATTTTAATGCATGAATAAATTTTTTCACAGAATTTTTTTTTTTTTATGTCATTTTGGGGATCAAAGATGAGTTTTAAGGGATACAATTAATGAATACAGGGGGACTTTAAGTTACCTAGAGATGAACTCTTGTATTGTTGTTACAATCTTATATAAACAGATTCATTGTTTGTCAGGAGGCAGAGTTAAAATGCAAGTCTTAGGGACTGTGCTGAAGGACTGCTAATTGTTCAGGCAATAAAGCAACAGAGCTCGTTCAGAACTGTCAGCAGCATGCCAGGAAAAAACGTGACTGTTTGTTATCAGGATGTGTGGAAGTTGCGCATAAGGTGCTGAGCATATATTAATTTGTAATCATCCCAGTTAATCTGGTTAAGACAACTTTTGCCAAAGTTCTTTTTTTAAGTCATTTGGCAAATACAATGAAGTACTCCAATTTTCCTGCAGGGGTCACTGTAATCTATTTTTACACTTCTCCCACTATACGCTCAATAAATGGACATTCACACAATCACACTCTTTCCACTCAACACTTCTCGTCGATTGTGCTGATTATGTGCCCCATTGACCTAACTCTCTGCCCTGATCATACATTATCAAGAAGCATTTATAGGGAAAATGTTTTTCCTAGAGGAGTAATTGAAGGGACAGGTTTGAGGTCACAGTTGTACGCCTGCTGGGAACAGGCTTATTGAGCTTAACATTTTGTATTATTATCTTAACCTATGTTGTATGTCTGTAACTTGACGCACCAAATGCCATATACAGGGTTAACCTAAGGCCAATGCTTGTCTGTATGTTGTAGGTTATTGAAATGAAGGAATTTCTCCATTTACTTCAAATGTTTGGATGGATTTTGAATATTATGGAAATCAACATATCTAAATGAAGTAAACATGCAGTGTTGTGGAGTTAGCTTACTCGTTGAAGACGAGGTCAGGGGCGAAGTAGAGCATTTGGGCGTTGGTGTGTTTGTAGGATCTCCAGCTGAGGGAGAAGGAGGAGAGACACATCCAGGAATACTGGATCAGCGTGATTTGGTCCTCAATGGGTAGACTACGGAAACCTGGGGGGAGAAAATAAAGGGCACGTTAACACAGAGCAAAGAGACATATGGGATACTCTGGGGCATGGCTTGTCCTGAAGAAGAGCTAATATTAAGCCATAACTGTAGGCTCTAAGAAACAAAATAGGATGTACTATATATATATATATATATATATATATATATATATATATATATATATATATATACTGTGGTGTTTTTAAGGTGTTTCTATTTTAGATGCACATTTGTTATATGGCAAATGGAAAATGTCCATGCTACTCTATTAAAAGAGACATTCAAGAAATGGATGTGGTTAGTAACATATTGTTTGGAAAGAGCAAGTAGTCTTATTTACTTCTTTAGTTTATGTAATGCGTGTGGCTGTTGCCAACTTAACATTGTAAGGTCGATTCCTACAGCTGCTGAAATTTGTTCACAAATGAAAAAGTCTGTCAGTGCAGTCAGGTTTACATGAATCGCTGAAGGTTTCCACTCATTGTCCTGTTGTCAAAGAGAGTTACCAATACAGCAGACTGGATTCTTGCCAAAACTCACATTGAGAGCTATGAAGTCACCCACAAGCTATAATTTCAGCCACATGAGGACACACTACAGTATAAACTTATTGGTGAAGCATAGACTATTTTTGGCTTGTCTGCAATACACAAATTCACAATTCATTACAGACTATAATGTGTCGCACATCAACAATAACTTTCCAGGCAATCTCTTTGTGTTCTCCTTTCTTATAAATAATAATTTTCTCACATTTTCCTTTTATAAACTGAAATTATTGTCAATAAAACTTGCACAAACGTACAAAACTTACCCCCGGTTTCACAGACAAGGTTCAAGTATAGTCTCAGACTAAAATGCATGTTTGAGCTGTTTTAACTGAAAGCATCTTCCGCTGACATATCTTAAAATATGTCAGTGCCATTGTCTCAAGATGCACACCACACCAGTAATGTTTTTCCTACGGTATGTTTATAAAAGCTATTTAGATGTCCTAATTAAACTAAGGCTTAATCCTGGCTTAATCTAAGCCCTGTCTGTGAAACTGGTCCTTAACCCCTAGGAGTCTGAGCTGTTTTGGGGCCCTTTAGAAGTTTTGACATGCTCTGACATGTGTTTTTTTTCAGTTGCTTATAAACACATTAATGGCAAAAGTGTAATTACACTGTATTCAGCACAAACTGGGCTACCATAATATCTTACCAACGTGTATGTGCATGCTTGTATTTTTGATAGAGAAATGTTTATGCGTGTTTTTTGAAAAAACAATTTATTTTAAAATTAAGGCCTCAAAACACACAATAGATACAGTAAGTATCCACAAGACTTTTGACTAATTGGTGTATTTGCCTAAATTTTTGCTTTAAACTGATGTGAGAATCATTGAGCCTACTCATTCACATAAAACAATACACTGATTTAAAATTTGTAAGACAGTTTTTCTTCACAAAGACCGTATGCGAGGAGGCGTGATAACTAATGAATAATGCTGGAATCACACCTGAGAGGAAAAAAGAGCACAATACAGGGCTCCAGAGTGCGACTAAATGGTCGCATTTTGCGACTAAAACTTGAGTGTGCGACAGAATTTTACATCCAGTCACACATGTGCGACCAGTAAATTTGCCTGCTGTCGGTACTGAAGAAATTAAAAAAATACACTAATTATAATTGATAGACGTTATGTCTGGCAAATTCTATCTTTGCCAGCCGTTTCTATATGAGATAATATTAAACCATTTGTCCGTGATGCATTTTTGCCATTCGCAATCCAGAAGAGAGAGAAAGCGAGGGAGCTACAGCGAACACAACACCACAGTCAGCTTTAATGAGTGACGATGGCCAAGAACTAAACAAAAGTTTAGTCTGCTTAAACTTTAGGGATGTGCTGTGATATTAATCAAATTTTATTTTCGATTTTGGCTTCCAAGAATTATAAAAAGATGGTATACTATAAGGTAAAACTATTCCTATAGCCGTGTTCAGTCGAGCGCGACATCCTTCCCTTCACAGCTGCGCCGTCATTTCTCCCTAAACCTAAACTAAACGTCAGATTCAGTGATTGTTGTAAACTGCAGTCTCTACTGTTGCTAAACTGCGGGATGTGTTTGATAATAAAGAGCTATTAAATGCACAATAATCCGCGCAAGAGACGCTGTTTCCAACTTCAAGGCGGCGTGTGTGTGTGCTGCGAAATGGACCGACTTGCACTTAATATTTTAGGCTTCATGTGCGCGTCTAAACCATCAAATAAACAACAAATAGCCAGTGTCAAAATGACCGGATTGGAGAGTAGTTATTTTAACAGTTTATATCTTAAAGGGGCGTAAATAGTTTGGAGAAACAGGAGAATATGATATGATATGATATGATAAGGCAAATAGAAAATATTCACATCTCTTGAATTAATAACTTTAGCTTTTATAAGCATTAATCTATCAATTTATACAGTGAAAACTATGCAGTGTTATTTTACATTTCATTACTTTATTAGATTTCTTTGTAGGTTTGTTCTTTACTGTAATATTGATGTTAGCAGACCTTCTGAATGCCTGCACACTGGTCCATTTACAAATAGATGTTTTATATTTTTGTTCAAACTTTGCGGTTTCTTTTGCTATAGATATTTTACTTTTCAGATTATAAAGCCATGTTAATTATGTTCTTAATTATGTTTTTTTTTTTTTTTTTTTTTTTACATATAAAGTATAATAAAAAGAACCGGTAAGAATACTGTTAAAGTACCGGATCGATAAGCAGTATCGGTAAGAGTAGTAATACTATTAAAACCTTAACGATACCGATCCCTATTAGTAATACAGTGGAAATTAGTAGATTTGGTTAGCATGTTGATTTACGGTGTGCGCCCCTAAAATTTCTGGTTGTGCCCCTAAAATTTTCAGTTGGGGGCCACTGTGCTCCTAGTGAAAAAAGTTAGTCTGGAGCCCTGTAATAGCCTGCATAATGCATAATGAGCTGCATAATGAATGAGCTTCAGGTATGTGACTGAGAGCTTCAGGTATGTGACTGAGAGCAACAGGACAAAGGACATATATTATATAATGTTCTTATCTAGAAAATGCATCTTGATTTAAGAATGTTTAAATATTTAGACTATAAAACAATTTTTCAACATTTTTTCTAAATTTTTTCTAACATTTTTTTGTTTTTGAAAGTAGTCTCATGCTAAAAAATAATAATAATAAATAATTAAAATTAAGATACAATTTATACACAACGAAATTCACTGTAAAGAAAGCAATTCACTTTCTACAAAACAAAAAATTAGCTTTCTTCAAAACAAAACTCCAGAATAATTTATTTAGAATGTATTCAACAAAGGCCTATTATATTTTAAATGATCAAAATATTTGACTACATTGAAAAAAATGCTCTTCTTATTTAGTTGAAAATTGTACTTATCTAGTAAATGCATCTTGATTTAAGAATGTTTAAATATTTATACTAGAAACAAGACAATAAAGACTAAGAAGAGCATTTTTATAATTTTTTTGTACTATTTTTATGTTTTTGAAAGTAGAAAGTAGAATTTTTTTTAAATTAAAATTAAGATACAATTTATACAAAATTAAATTCACTGTAAAGAAAGCAATTCACTTTCTACAAAACAAAAATCGATATCAACTCGATAAAACAAACTTTGATATTAAATTAAAAAAATAACATTAGGCTATAATATTTAAACATCAATATGAAGAAAAATACGTTTGACTGGTACTATATTTATAATATTATTATAATTATAATAGTATTTATAATATATACTATATGTATAATTTTTTTGTGACTGTACAAAAACTTAACAGATTATAATGAAGTATAACACTTGCCTGAAAGAAAAAAAGCGAGCCGATCGCTCGAGGGGGTTAAATTGTTGAAATACAGTACATCCTATTTTTTTCATCTAATTATCATCCTTATATCAGCTGTTTCTGACTCCTAAAGTGGTTTAAAATCACATGTGAATCAAAGAAAAATGTTGATATAGAACAAAATAACCAATGCTGAACATCTGCAAGTCATCACTTGTAGATTGGCTGAGCGTGTGATGCATTGACTGCCCAAAGCCTGCCTGAAAAGTCTTTGAAAGTCGGTGAGCCAGTTTGCCCTGGTGTGTTTTCAGCCTTCTATTTATATATCCGGATATAGCAAGCAGACACCCTGGTATCAAATAATTGCAATACAGCAAATTACTGTCTTGTAGCAAGGTACCTTGAAAACTTAATTTGGAAAGGCAAAAAGAGATTTAAAAAAAAATAACAATTAGATATTTACAATTAGAGTTGTATGGGATGTTGTATTGTAAAATACAATATAGTGTGATTTATTCAACATATGCTAGTAATTCTCAATTAATAAATTATTATTACCCCAGACAAAATTAACCTTTGATTCTTCTATATGATAAGTCAACCTACTTTTGACATGCTTTTGAAACTCTCTTGGAAGCTTGTGGACATAGTGTCATAGAGTCAGTAAGATTTAAAAAAAAGAAATTAATACTTGTATTATTCTGAAAGGATGCATCAAAAGTGACAGTAAAGATGTTTCTTGCTTTCTGTTCATCAGAGAATCCTGATATAAATGTTTTCAATGCTGATAATAATAAGAAATGTCTCTTGAGCACCAAATCAGCATATTCGAATGACTTTGGAGTAATGGCTGCTGAAAATTCAGCTTTGCCATCAAAGGAAAAGATTACAATTGTATATTTTAAACTGTAATAATATTTCACAATATGATTTTTACTGTAGCCTTGGTGAGCATAAGAGATTTTCAAAAGCATGAACAAATCTGACTGACCCCAAACTTTTGAATGGTACTGTATGTTAATATAAAGTTCAACCCTTACAGATTTCTCAAGTGTCAGTGCTTGTTAAAAGCATGAAGATTTAAGCGTGGGCTCAAGACATAGATCATCTGAACTTGATTTATGTAAATTGTGCTTTGAAAAGGATGACCCCTACTGTACTATACCAAAGCACCTGACAGGTCAAGGATGGTATCAATCACTGCATGGTTTCGACGCACACATTTCAGAGACCAACAGCTCAACTAATACTTCACCTTGAACTACAAATGCCTAAATCAAGAGAAAATAACCCTGGCATCTGAAAGGTCAGAAGATGGAATCTGAGAAATTCCAAATTTGCCTTGGAATCATACCTGGAAGTACTTTGGCCCACTTGACCACTCGGATCATCTGTTTGCCGGCGAGCTGGTTGAGGCTGGTGAGCAGGTGATCGGTTGTGTCGGGCTGTGTGTTATCATATCCAGCGAACACAACTTCAGGCTCTATGAGCTCCAGGACGCTACACACGGACGGCGACAAAAACGGTGCTACCGTGGGGACGTGGGGGATGAGAGCGGTGGACAAGCTCAACTCTTTCTCGGAGGTCAGAAACGGAGGCCCTTCCTTTGAGTTCTGCAGGGAAGAATCCTCGCTGACACTCTTCATCTTTCCCAACTTCTTTGACTTCCGTGCTGAGAAATAACAAACATGTATTATTAAAGCTGTTCGCTTCAGCAGCCTGATCCGTTTTATGAATAATTACAATTTATGATAAACATTGAAGGTTCTTAAAATGATTTATAAGAGAGATAAATAATTTGGAATGAACAAGATATTAATGAAAAGACCCCCAGTGTAGACTTGAAGCAGTGTTCTTACAGTTTTTCATATTTGAAAGGAGCTGGAGCTGATAGAAGTAATTATTGAAGTAGAGATGGATCTTATAGCAGGGATCACAGTTTAAATCCCTGCTGTATGATGTGACCTCTTATGTAGTTCAGAAGGATGCTGTTAATTGACTGTGTGCATGTTCCAATTTGATATTAATTGCAAGATTCTGGTGCCAACAGATTTCATATCACATCAGTAAGTGAGACTGAAGGTGGCATATGTGCTAGTCCCAATAAATGCTCGGATTCTGTGCTCTCGACAACTTTGAGAAATATTTAGAGACGTTCTAATTTTTCAAAAGCATAGTCATTTATCTTTTTTTTTTTTGATGATGATGATGATGATGATGATGATGATGATGATGAAAAACTGTTAAAAAACATGTATACAGTCTATCATCAGAACCTAAAATATAATTTTTTTAGTTACATTACTTTAACAGATGCAGGGATCCACAATTTGCATTAACTTCAATTAACTTAAATTCAACCGTATTAACTAACATTATCAAGTCACATGCTTAATAAGAAAAATATAAAATAATGATGTATGTGTCTATATATATATATATATGACCCTGGACCACAAAACCAGTCCCACGGGTATGTGTGGCAATAGACAACAATACATTGTATGGGTCAAAATGATCGCCAAAAATCATTAGGATATTAAGTAAAGATCATGTTGCATGAAGATTTTTTTGTAAATTTCCTATTGTATTGTAAAAATGTATTATTAATAGTAATATACATTGCTAAGGACTTCATTTGGACAACTTAAAGTCGATTTTCTTGCACCCTCAGATTCCAGATTTTCAAATAGTTGTATCTCTGCCAAATATTGTCCTATCCTAAAAAAAACTAAAATGTATTTTGATTATGTATACATCTCAATTTAAAAAGAAATTGACCCCTATGACTGTTTTTGTGGTCCAGGGTCACTGATATAATACGTCTTCCCAGCTGATGTTCTGCAGTACCTTCATCGACCCCTCTCAAGAAGTAATGACATCAAAGAAGCACAATATTTTTTATTCTATATTGGAACTTAATGTAATTACAGGTGAATATTTTTTGTATTTCTTTCAAGATGCTCTGAAAGGACATAATGGACGTAAAATAGACATTACTGCAGGGAAATCTTATTTACTGAACTAAAGCTATATACTGTGTTATTCAGTGATAATAGCTGCTTTAAGATAAACTATATATGACACACATACATTTGTTAACCTTATTTTTAATTTTATTTATTTAACAAACTGAAATTTTGCAACCAAACCACGATTTTGATCTTTGATCAGAGCTGGCAAAATAAATGTTGTGATTCTACCCACATTACAGATGAACATCATGAAACTCCGTTTTTTTGTTTCTCCCAGTATGTGTGCTTGTGTTTTTGTCTGTTTCTAAATTTGGAATCCGAGTTAATCTTTGCCTAATGTGTTGTTTTCAGGAGTTTACATGGCGGTAGTGATGTATTCAATGTTTGTTGAGGCTATACTAATTTCTAAACCTCATTATATATATTTTTATATCTTCAATATAATAATAAGGTGGCCCCAATCAGTGTGACCCTTGGCTAGCATTTGTTACACCAACAACCAAAATCTAGTTGAAATCAACTACACTCTCAAAGTTTTAAACACATTGGTCATTTTTTCCAGCTCCCCGAGTACTGATCATATTGTGTTGCAATTATATTGAAAACACAGATGTATGTGAAGTACTTTTCAATATGTTCTTTTAAGCCACTTACCTTTTATTAAAAAACAAAATAAAAAATCATGTCTGTGGAACATTGTACAACTTTAGTAGAAAGGCAGGCCCTCATCTTATAACATTCACAATAAGGTTTTTTTTTTTTTTTTTTGATCCTTTGGATGTGTTTCTTATATTTTAAGATTAATGATCTCAGGTGTGCCGGTATAATTGTTTCATATCATTTCACAACAGATTTTGGTCCCGTAGTAAGTAAATTCAGTTACCCCCAAGATTCATCCCAGCTTGTAGACACTTCCGTACTCTGCAGGCTGGGCAGTTTTTCCGCCGAATCTTGTCAATGATACAGTCATTCCTCCCAGCACAAAGGTAGTTGTGCTGACCTGCAAGAAGAAAGAGAAACTGAAAAATCTCTTTGTATGTATCCTTTGTTGTTCTGTCTGAATCGTACAGAAATTAGGAATTAGTTCTTTCATGTTTCACATGGATAATGTACATTTAATTATTAACATAACATGCTTTTCTGCAAGGGTTTTTCTAAGAAATATCGATGTATTTTGGTTCATTTGAATAATACATCAATATAATATTAATTCAATTAAAGGTATTACATAATACAAAAAAGACAGATCAGTCAATTACATGCATTAGTCAAAATGTGACCTTTCTAAGGACACTGTGATGCATTCTGGTCCTGGTGATCCAGTCATCTCATTGTAAGTATACGACGAAAAGGAGACAGCTGTCTTACACTTTACGCCCCTGCACTATTATCACAGAGGACAAATGAGCCATCCCAAATAGTGTTTTTGAGTGTGTCATGGGTTGGCTGATGTCTTGGCGCGGGACACTATGACAGAGTCCGTAACAGCCTGAGAATCCCTCATGCGCTGCTTTCCTCAGCCAAGGCCACAGCTCGTGGAACGAGCTCTCGTTTCAGAGCACAATTCCGCTCCACTGACTCGCCGCACACCCACGCGCTCCACGGGCCAGAGCATCGCGCCGCAGGGCTGCATCCAAGCACTGTGGCCATGTACATCTCTCTTTCTTTCTCTTACCCATATTCCACCCCCTCTTTCACTCGTGCATCATGGGAAGGACTTCTCTGCTAAACTGCACGGGCACGGCACTGGACGTGCTACCTACATGAGGGCTATTTCCTTTAGTGCTTATGGGCCGTGTGGCTGCAGACAGGCACAATGAGTGTTTTCGGAGGAGGGGAAAATGCACAGCGAGTCTGTCTAAAAGCTGCCAAAAAAGCCCAGGATCTGCAAACGGAGCAACAGCAGCTGTAGCCTTGCCACTATTTCTGGCTAAATCACATGACCCCTTACATAAGCCCATTTTTCTTGCTCTAAAAAACAGTAAACTGCGACACAGGAAACACAACGAAGCCCTCCTCCGCCTCACCACCCAATCAGAGACACAAATCAGACCTGAAATCTGTTCGGCTGACTCTCGGGCCCCTTCTGACCGCTATCCGCAGCTGCCCCACAAATGCTGTTAATCATTATCCCAACAGAAGCACATACACAGACTGTCTTGTTGTGCTTGTCTGTATCAGCGCACGTGTGTGTGTAAAGGTGTTTATGGATAAAAAAAGCAGAGAGACAGTTTGTTTGTCTAAGGACGAAAGGGGAATGTCAAGTATTGTAGTGTTTCAGCACACTGTAGTTTGTGGATCTATATCTATGTGGTGTTTATGTGTGCATTGGCTCTCAGCAAGTGCATATTATGGTCTATCACAGTAACATGTAACTTCATTGTTTAGCTATTGTTTTTCAAAGTTTAGTTTAATTTTTTCTGTTTCTGATGGGAATATTTTTGCAAGTTTTAAGTTCAGTTTTCCTTAAGCCGGGTGCACACTGTGATTTTGCCCACGATTTGGCCGTCTGAGACAAATTTTGCAAATCCTAAAAGATTCCTCTGATCCTAGGCTAAAATCTGAAGTCTTTGATCATTAGTTTGACCGCTGCGATCAAATTTGACCTCAGACGAAATTCTGGCAGTGTCAGAAGATTTGGCGCACAGTCCTACAGTGTGACTTCTCCTACGACGACCGTAAAATTATCTTCTTTTTTCAAACTATGACCAAAATGAGTGCTAGAGATTTATTTGTAGCCATCACTTCAATCCTGCATGTAATGCAGCTCACTGTCACCGAACGCGTATAAAACTCCGGACAAGTTTTCTTGTGTGCATCCGTTTTTAGCGCGGCTTGACTATCGTACAGTCTGACATTAATGACAGCTGAGATCTTACAGTGTGACATGGCTTACAGCGGGGATCATGTTCGTACAGTCTGACAAGGAACAATCCTAAAGGACTATTATAAATCGCACAGTGTGTACTCGGCTTTAGTGACACAATGCTAAAAAAGTTTAAATAAAGAGTTAACCCAAAAGTATCATTTCTGACATAATTTACTCACCTCATACCATTCCAAACCCAACTTTTTTTTTCAATCTGCACAGCATAAAAGGTAATATTTTAACGATTATCTGTTTCTGTGAATTTAAGACGATGGCAGAACATTGCGCCACAAGATTGCTCTGATACGTTTTCTATGATGTGTCATTCAGTTTTTTACACTCCAGTCCAGTAAGTGGTGGAAATGCTCACCTGCTTTTTCTGGTGTTTCTGCGCACCAGCGTAAAAGTGCTTTTTACCACCATTTTTACATTTTTTACTGTTTAAATTGCTTACATATTGGACTGTTTTTCACCAAAACCAATCAAAGCAATTGGAAAATGTTCAGTGAGCCACATACACTTTTCCTGAAATTCTTCTATGCTTTATTAAGGGTTAAAGTGAGTCACAATGTACTATATTTATACTGAATTCACGCAACTAGATATTCTTTGAGTGTGTGTGTGTGTTCCATAGAAGCAAGTAAGAGGTTTGAAATTACATTAGGTTGAGTAAAGTTTTACTGCTGATTTCTTGAGCCCTTTCTAGCCTGAAATTTTGTGGATGCTTTAATCCAAAAAATGCATCTCCTCATACACATTGTACCAAATGCCATTCATTCCCACAAAAGTGTGTTTAATACTAAGGCTGAATTTGGAATACCATTTCAACCATATAAAATCAGCCTAAATGTGTGCATGTGAAGTGCTAACATGGGGGTTCCTGTACAAGCTTGTCTCCTTTTAGCCAACTACGTCATTTAATAGAGCGATGCACGGAAAACCTAGCCTGTCAGCTTCAAAATTAAGCAGACATTTAAAAAATAAAAACCATGCAAGATGCATACAGTACAGTATTCACAACTTTTTTCAGCGGTTTCCCAACATTCGTGTCCTTTATGGCTTTAACTTTGACACATGAGCTTCTCCCTCAAAGTGGTTCTCCTTATGTGAAGCTTTCAGATCTGTTTTTATGGTAATACAGTGTCATATATCTAACCTACATTTAGACAGAGATGAATAAGCCGTCCCTTTGACATTAGCCGTTAGCTACACCATGTAGGACAAACAACAACAACATAGAAAAACACCGACCAATGGCATACAAATAGCATCTGTCTAGTTCTTTCACCGTGTACTTCAAATCTCCACACGTGACTCACTGCATCATTTGTTGTTGTAGCATGCAGTTTCTGCAAAATTAGGGTATTCAGACTGCAGCAAAAAAATGTATATGCCATTTTCAACGAGATTCAGTGACCTCCGATCTTTAACGACAGTGATGCAACAAAGTTAAGCTGAGCTTGACTACCACTGGAAGTTCAGAAAATGATCCGTCACCCAATGCAGCACTTGCTATATCACCCTATCACAACCGTCAGCTCCATGACCTCCAGTGATTAAATAACAGTGTGAATGCCCCTTCAGTCAATGACATTGCCAATTTCAATTTCTCAAGTAAGAGATTGATTTCTTTCTGCTAAATATTTTTTTTTAATTGATGTAAACCGCAGCGAATCACTCTTATTTTCTTATTGTCTTCAGAGCGATTATTAAATGAACAGACACATGAGAGTTAAATTACAAACCAAAACGCAGCTGTAATCATTTATGAAATACGTTTTTTTCCACACTGTTAGACTTTACCGCAATTTTACAGTTACTTACCGCAAAAAAGCCCAGTAAAATACCATTTATATTATTTACGGTTAGCTACTGTAATATGCACTGCATTGTGGGTATTTTTAATGAAATTTACAGTAACTTACTGTATATGGGAATTTGCAGTATTTTACTGTTTACGTAAAAGCAGTAGTGCTACTGTAAACAAAGAATACACACAAACACACACACACACTGGATGTTTAAAAGTTAAATAAAAACATGTGGATGGAAGGATGTAAAATTAGTTCTTTGTGGGAGACAAAGAAGTAATTTTTATACTTAGTATTTTCTCCGACCCTTTTCACATTTTCGGGTTTCTCAGAGCGGAAGTCGTCATAGTTGGGTTAAATTTTATAGCGGTGAATGAGAGAATACAATAATTATATATTTTTTGTGTGCCCATTTGCTCAAATAGCAAAAGAAAAACTCCACAATAGTGATTTCACAACTTTCAAAAAGAGGAAAAAATAGAGTATAGAATAAATAGAGTAAAGTATTAGTGTTATAAATGTATTTCGAATTCGCCTCGTAGGAGGAGCTTCTGCCAGCGGCTCCTCTCGTTGAGAAATGACTGACATGGGCTGTGTTTACACGTCTTTTTGTGTTAAAACTGTTAATGTGTGACAAAACGTAGTTTTAAGACTTTTTTAGTCGGTAATGTAGTTGTTTAAAGCTCAAATCTGTGGTTTATTTATAAGAAGAGTGCCTATTTTAACATTTTATCTGGTGTTTTCGGAGATGTGAGCTCCAGTGAGTCAGCGGCGTTCAGCGCCTGTTTACCCGGCGAGAGTAGACTTTCCTCGGCTAGCCCTTCTGACGTCTGCCGCTGGCTCTGATGTCTCTGTGGCGTCTCCAGCTATAATTAGTCTTGTGGAGATTTAACGGCCCATATTTGCTCTCATGGATCTATAATTTGTTCCCTGGCAAATCGTTTAGGCTGAGGGCAAAGTGAAGTTTCATTACTTGTTTATTTTTCGGCTATAACTGTACGTTGCAAAATAAAATGACGGATCATGAGATATAAAATGCTAACGGTAGGCTACACACACACACACAAACACCTACTGTTAGCATTTTATATCTCATGATCCGTAATTTTATTTTATTTATTATTATTTTAATGCCAGAGTAATACCAGTACAAGTGTGGTGATATAAATGTAATTTTTAAATGTTTAAAAAATATATTTATAAACTTTGCTTACACCTCACACAATTTAAATTGTTTACTCGCGTGCCAAGCCCGCGCAAATGAGGTTTGTGTCGAGTGCGCGCATAACGGACGTCCCTGCCTGTGGATCGGATCGCCAGACACCAGCTGCGAGCTTTCCTGAGGTAAGAAGTTTTTATTTGACAAATTTGTCACAAATGTCTTTGATACTTTTAAAACGTAAACCAATATTCATTAAATATAGCTACATATATGAAGAAAGTAAATAATAATATCGAATTGCTATTACTATATGACAGTCTCGGGGAACTGTTCATTTTCCTCAAGAACCGCTTTCATAACCCATTAAATTTGCATACAATTGACTAACTGTTACCTGCATTGTACATTATGTACCAAATGTTGTATTTACGCGAACAATGGTTTCCGTCTTTTCACGGCCAGTTATAGTTACATATTTTCGTTGACAGTTAAATGTGTGTGACGCCATTTGAAGTAACGTTAGCGGTGTCAAAGGCTCTCTCTCTCTCTCTCTCTCTCTCTCTCTCTCTCTCTCTCTCTCTCTCTCTCTCTCTCTCTCTCTCGAAAATAGAACATTTACGCCAGTGTATACACCAGAGGATTAATATATATTCAAGTATAATAATAATTAGTTCAAGTATGTTCATTGATGCTTCTTATTTATTATATTATTTCATATGAATTCATTTTTACATGCCACTGAAGGCTCTATTATTGTCTTCTCTCTTTTTTCAGTGTTGATAGTCATTTGATTGTGTAAGTGGTCAATCTAGCAGTCATCCTATATCTGTGAATTATCATGTGCATAACATTTAGGCACCATTATAGTCAATAAACATTAATGAAAATTTCTTCTTTTTCTCTCTTGTGTCAACAGGAGCTAACAACACCCCAGAAAGAGCCACAGCACTGAGCATCTTTGGCTTTGTAAGTATATATTTTGACTAACATTATGTGATTAACGTCTTTTAATGCATAACATTTTATTATTTCAAAAATACTTGTTGCCTGCATTTCCTACTTGGCATCTATTTGTTATCTTGTTGTGACTGTTTAGTCTCATGTGGGATATGTCACTGCATAACATGACAAAGTAATTAAAAATGATTCATTGTATGCACTTAAAAATTTGTGTAACACTTTACAATACGGTTCATTAGTTAACTACATTAGTTAAAATTAACTAATAATGAACTGCACTTATAAAGCATTTATTTATCTTTGTTAATGTTAATTTCAACATTTACTAATGCATTATTGAAATCTTGCTAACATTAGTTAATGCACTGTGAACTAATATGAACAGCTGGATTTTTATGAACTAACGTTAAAAAAGATTAACTAATGCTGAACAGAGGTGTTGTTCATGGTTAGTTCATGTTAACTAATGCATTAAAGGGTTAGTTCACCCAAAAATGAAAATTCTGTCATTAATTACTCACCCTCATGTCGTTGGACACCCGTAAGACCTCCGTTCATCTTCAGACACAAATGAAGATATTTTAGTGTAAAGCTGATGCTGAGAAAGGCTTCAGATAGGCCTCCATTGGCATTCAGTACATTTACACTCACAAGACCCATAAAAGGCACTAAAAACGTCGTTACAAAGTCCATCTCACCACAGTGACTCTACAATCATTTTACGATATGACGACAATAGTTTTTGTGCGCAAAAAAAAATCTAAATAACACCTTTATCCAACTTGTTCTCGACTTCCGTGTGTGCCTCCACGACGCATGCGCGAGAATATGACGCAGATCCGGCGTTCGGGAATCCATGAAATGCACACTTTAACCCCATTTTGAGCACTACGCCGAGACCTAAAGCACGATCAATGTAGAATTCAACAGCTTAGACACGTGCGTCTTCCTCTGCTCGTAAACAAATCGCTTCTGGGTCATGTGTCCGAACGCCGGATCTACGTCATATTCTCGCGCATGCGTCGTGGAGGCACACACGGAAGTCGAGAACAAGTTGGATAAAGGTGTTATTTAGATTTTTTTTTGCGCACAAAAACTATTGTCGTCACATCGTAAAATTATTGTAGAGCCACTGTGGTGAGATAGACTTTGTAACGACGTTTTAAGTGCCTTTCATGGATCTTGGAAGTGTCAATGTACTGAATGCCAATGGGGGCCTATCTGAAGCCTTTCTCAGCATCAGCTTTCAACTAAAATATCTTCATTTGTGTTCCGAATATGAACGGAGGTCTTACGGGTGTCCAACGACATGAGGGTGAGTAATTAATGACAGAATTTTCATTTTTGGGTGAACTAACCCTTTAACTAATGTTAACTAATACAACCTTATTGTAAAGTGTTACCAAAATATGTATACATTATTTTATATGCAGATCATATCCAACCAGTGACCAGAAAACAGAGAGACTGAGGAATAGACGGAGAAACGGACAAAGCTGGACTACAACTAAAACCTGAACTAAAAACTAATCATGCAAGTATGTACAGGTGCAAGTATTTAATTATTTGCAATTTCTGAGAGACTTTTATCTTTTAATTTTCAGCCAACCTCGTCTTATGCTGCCTTCATGTGCTAGAAATTTCCTACTTCCCACTTCTGAAGTTGTGATTACGAGCTCATCACATTCAGATTTTGACTTGAGAGGGCGTTCATGTCCAATTTTTTAACTAGGAAACTAGTTCACTAATTCCTATAGCACGTGAAGGCAGCATAAGATGTCAGTTGAGCAGGAGGTGACGTTTGCCTACCACACCACAGGTGATATGAAGTATATCATATCATGAAATTGCTCTTATAGTCAGGGTGTCCGCGGGGTTGTAAAAGGTAGTAAATGAAATTAGCCAAAATTAAGGGCATTAAAAAGTAGTAAAAAGTACTAAACGTCATCTGACGAGGTATTACATTTTCGAGTCCAATTTTTTTTAGATAAATTTGTCAATTTGGCCTTTTTTTTCTAAAATTCGCGTGGATTTATTTATATGTTTAGAGTAGGACCTGCGCGATATCGTGTGAGGTGGTGTTCGTTCGCGCGCGCTGAAACGAACTGGATCCGCGGCTGGCTTGCTGACAAACATGTACGCGAGCTCGCTTCCATTCAGTAATTAAAGCATGGGGAAATGCAAGTTTTCGGACCTCTGGCTGGAGGACTCACGATTTAAAGACTGGCTTAGGCCAGTAGTTTGCAACAGCCGCGAGGCTTATTGCCACGTCTGCAAGAAGACAATTAATATAACCTGGGTGGGGGTGAATGGCGTCAAATCGCATATGTAATCAAATAGCCACCAAGCTAGGATGCGCGGACGTAGCGAGCAGCTTCCCATACCAATGTTCTGCGCTACAGATGCATCAACGACCTCAACCTCCACTGCTTTGCCCTCAACCCCGACTGCTCTCCCGATTCAAACCACTGCCAGTAGCCTAACGTTAGTCTAGCAGCTCCATCATCAGGTGCGTGACAGACGTCAGACAGCAGACGCTATGCCCTATCACCACCACTACATTGCGAGCTGAGGTGCTGTGGTGTTTAGACCTTGCAACTAAACACCACTCTTTCAATTTGAATCTATGGCATTGAAGAGCTGTTTCGAAATACCGTATGCAAGTTGCTTAAAGCTTGGCATACACTGTGCGATTTCAGCAAGCGTATCTACTCACACTGTACGGGTAGATCGCATGCGATGTAAAGCCAAAGCTCACGGTTTATATGCTCACACCATGGCTCGGATCAGCGAGCGCGACTTGTCTGCTCACTGTATGAGTGAAGATTTAGCATTTACTATTTATGTATATAAATGATTATTATTATTATTAGGGTAGGCCTACTTTTATTATTAAATTGATAATACATTTAATTTGCCCCCGTGATAATTTCATAATGCATCAATGCACAACCGACATGTTGCATAATAAAAGAATAGATATATTAGCTTACTCCTCATTATTTAAATACATTTTGCACAATTAAACAAGGAATTATATGCCTATAATTAAAATGATTATCAGTCTATAATATGTCAGAACACTACAATAATATCAGTATTATCAGAAAGTAAGAGCAGCTTTATTTAAAAAAAAACTTGTTTAACACGAAATGGGCCTATACTTCTCTTCTAATTTGTTTCACAATATGGGCCAAAAGAGAAATATTAAGAATATAAATTCAGACAGTTATAGGCTATACGTTATCAGCATATGTTAAAGCAGATTTATATAAATAAAGAGATATCTCTTGTCTCTGTGAGAATATGCGCCGAAAGCTTGTCAGATTTTACGTTCACTTTCAGTAGTGAATAATTGACCAGGTTTGAGACTTCACCGACTCTCACACACATTACGTTTTTGTGTGATATCCACTGACTCGCCTTCATGATTTAAAACGAAAAAGAAAAAAAATCTATATTGCGCCGTGAAAATTGCTCTGTACACTGCATGAACTATGAAGAAGATGTCTCCTTCCTATTCTGTCTTTATTTCTATTCTCATCTCTGTGGGCAGCTGATGTTAAGTTATAATGACCTCGTTACATTGTGATGCAATATGTTATTCCATTTGGAAAGATATTTCATTTACGCTACTATAGTTGCAGCTTGAAGTCGCGCTGGTATTAAAAAATATTTTGAAGGTATTAAAAAAGGTAGTAAAAGGTATTAAATTCAACTTAAGAAGTTCTGTATATACCCTGATAGTGTATGGAATGCTTTTTAAAGAAAATTTGCGGGGGGGGAAAGGAAAATGTTTAGATGAAGTAATGGAGATGGTGTGAACATGGCCTTTACATGTTCCAGCGTGAGCTGGAGGGAGGTGTCTTCCGTCAGCAGCTTGCTTTCTGATTGGGTATTGTTGCGTTTCACATGATAATCTCCAGAGCGCGCACGCTTGTCCTCGGGATAGAGATATATAATATAAGTATAACTATGAATAATAATAATATAACAAGTATAACTATGAATAACTGCTGTTGCACAAGTTGTTACCTCATCTGTCCATGAACAAATTTAGATGAGATAAACCATTTCTCACACATTGTCCCTCTGTTTTGTTTCAGATCAGCCATTAGTAGTTTACCAGTAGGGAGGCCAGCCAAGACCAGCTGGGGTATTTTGTTCATACTTTTTGTTGCCATATCGTCATGATCTCTGCTTTGATTTGTTGTAATGAATTCAGTTCTCTATTTTTTTTCTGTTTTTTGTAATTGATTGTGACGGTGAATAAAAAAATATACTGATGTACATGGACTCAAGTCTCTTATTTGGAATTTATTAAATGTATTATTTATTTTATTGCATTCATGTAAAATATTCAAAATAAAGTAATAACATATTAACATATGCATATTTTGTAAAATAAAAAGTAAAATAAATTACAGTAAAATTACTGTAAAAATTATTATACTGTAAAAATAAATTGCGGTAAGGGCATCATACTGTAAAATTAAATTGCGGTAAGGGCATCATACTGTAAAATTAAATTACGGTAAGGGCATCATACTGTAAAATTAAATTACGGTAAGGGCATCATACTGTAAAACACATTTACAGGTAAGCTACTGTAAAGGGGCAATTACAGTAACTTACTGGCAATAGTGCTGCCAGTAAGTTACCGCAAAAATACAATAAAATGTCTAACAGTGCAGTTTCCTCTCATCATTTGTTATTTCCACACATTTACTTCCTGCACTTTGCAGTCCTCTGCTTTCCTGTTAGAAATTGTATATGGTCCAAGGTTGAAAAGCTACTGCTTTATCTGTATAGAACGTCAAACAGTGCTTTAATTTCCAGTGGGAAAATGTGTTATATTGTACTGTACATGGAAATGAATCTTTTTCTCTAATGCTTTGCTGTACATTAGGCTTAGAGCTGCCTTGAGGGCAACATACAGATTAATAAGCTAAGAAAGCCAGATAGTTCATAATTAGTTGCTGCAATGCTAAATTCTGTCATCAACTGACCAGAAAAAAGCCTTTCATAATCTCAGGCATATCAAAAATATACGGTCATGACCTATGTCCTAAAATGTATTGATGTTGGAAACACAGATGCCACAATGTGATAGCCGTCATCCGATTTGCTTAAACACAAAGGGCGTCTCATTTTGCATTGATGTCAAAGAACAAAGGTATCACCCAGAAGGCGGAAGAGATGTCAGATACTGAAAGCAGCGGTGCCATAGGCAAACACAGCAGGTTATTTGAGGTGAGGAAAAAATGACACGTATGACCTGTTAAGTAGACTGTAGTGTTTTTTGACCCGTTAACACAACAAGGCATTCTGTCATATTTCAGTATGTCTGTCAAACTCGAGCATGAAAAAGTGGAGTTTGTGGAGTTTCACTTTTTATCCTTAAAAGCTTATTTCAAATTCATCTCTAGGGCTATTAATTATGGAAGCCATTATTGGAGACTTTATATATGAGACTGTATTTCTTTGAATTGTGACTTTATATGTGACTTCAATGTATGGAAATACAGTAATGTTAGTAAGTTTTGGGTCAGAAAGATTTCTTCAAAGAAATGTATTTGTTTATTCGGTACAAATGCATTACATTGATAAATTGATCAAAGGTGAAAGTAAAGACTTTTATAATATTAAACATTCCTATTTAAAATAGATGCTATACCCCCAATAAAAAATATTAAGCATTTGCAACCGCAACTGTTTTAAATATCAATAATAAAACACATTATTTGAGCACCAAAACAGCATTAGAATGATTTCTGAAGGATCATGTGACACTGAAGAAAATTTTGCTTTGCATCAAAGGAATAAATAAAATTTTGAAATATATTAAAATAGAAAACTGGATTGTAATACTGAAATAGAAACTTTTGGATTGTAATATTATTTTACAATATGTTTTTTTTGTACAAAATAAATGCAGCCTTGGTGAGCATAAGAGCTTTAAAAAAAAAAATATGACATAATTTATATAACTATAATTTCAATTTTACATTTTTTTTTTCTTCTTTTTATACTAAGATGGAAATAATGTTTTTTCTCTTGCAAATAAATCATGAAATATTCTCAGAATTTGTACATATTGACATTTTTTTATCAAACTTTTTTGTTGTATTTCCATAAGTTTCTCACTCACATACTGATGCATGTTTCTGGTCCAAATACACAAATAACTGCCATAAGTCATGTTAAAACCTCTGCAGTAGATCAGTGCAATTTCCATCAGTACTATGATTACCAAGTCACAGAAAAGTTTTAACAAATCCTCTGAAATTAGGTCTTGTTTCATTATGGTCTAGCACAGTGTTTCTCAAACCTGCCCACCCACCACTACTGGGACCCCTTTAATGGTGTAGTAAGTTCAATATAAGCCTATAAATGATGAGTTGTGCAGGACTGACACAGAGTATCATTAAACATGATGACATGCCAAGACGCTGATGGCTTTTGAATAATAAGCATATGCTGAGCTTTCTGAAAAGAATCACTGCACAACCCATATGGAAATCACAGCCAAGCTACAGACTGTGGTTTGCATAGACAAGTGATGAGGAAATGTGTTGATGGGAAAACTGTAGATAGACAAACTGTCTCACATACTTTCCTGAGCTCTTGTATGTTTGCCGAGAAAGGACATCTCAAACATTTAAAAAAAATGATGGTATAGCCATAAGATTTTACATGACGTGAGCAAACCTCTTTAATCCTGTTTACATTCCATTTTTTTTTATTATTCGCTATAAATGTTTTTGTTTTATTGGCATTTTACTGCTACTGTGAAACATTTCACTAGGACCACATCCCGCAACACAAAATGTTAAATTGGAATGCAAGACCGATTTGCTGCTTTTGCTCTTCTTTGTCCGTGCTAGAATATCAGGCTTCTATAATTTTGTCAAAAATGCTTCAAATATCTCCATTCTAGAGTTTTTGATCATCAATAATACGCATGATGTCCATGGCCAGTAAAACTGTAAGTATAAACTCTATTTCCTGAGCTCCCCAGTTTTCAAAACAGTGCATGCGTACCTCATGCTCCCTCTGCATATTGCTAACATCGCCTCATTTTGGGTAAAAATAGTTCCCTTTCGTTCAGTCACTACGACGTAACGTTAGTGACTAACGAATGGGGGTTTCGCTTAGAAGCCTATCAACTTCGAGTTTAGAGAAAACGGCCAATGGTGTGCCAATGCCATGGGGCATGCGGAATTTGCATACGTAACTCCGCCTCACTGCGTGAGTATATAAGGAAGTACGAGGCAATATCGCATTATGTTTCTGCTTTCGGAGCCAAGAGTACCTACCTCTTCACTCCTACAGCCTTCTGAGACTCTGTCAGCTTCTTCGAGACGAGCAGCTTTCCAGTCGGTGTTGGTGTGACGGCGCGTTCCAGTGATCGCATACTTCCTGCCTGCTGATCTGTGCAGTGGTCCGCCTGACAGCTGGTGTGTGTTTCCCTGGGCGCTTCGGCATCGACTGCAAAGTTTCCTCTCACAAAAGAGCTTGCACGTGACGCGTCCTTTTCAGGATGTTTCATCCGTGCACTTCTGGGTGCGGTAGATCCCTTTTTTCTTTCGACGGGCATGAGCGCTGCGTGACGTGTTTGGGCTTTCAGCACGCTCAGGCAGCGCTTGTGGATGACTCATGTTCCCTCTGCGGGAACCTGGCCATCTCGGTGCTTCGATCAAGACTCCGTGAGTTTCGTGCTGATGCCGGAACGAGAGTCCCCTCTGCCACCCCCCAATCTGCGGTCTCCCCCGGAGGCGGCACTTTGGCTGGTGGCCAGGGTGATCTGAGGGTGACGGTGTGGAACAAAGCTCCGACGCTAGTTCCTCGGCCCACACCCCCCTCTCAAGCACCTGACCCGGCCCGTGCTCAGGCGTCTACATCGGGGCCGGCTCCTGCTGTCCCGACTGTGGCGCTTGGCACGGCGGAAGAGGAAGTGATGTCTATCGCCGCATCACAAGGTGGGGATGATGATTCGGCTGTGCTGCCACCTTCGGGTGTGCCAGCATTGCCCGAGTCGGACCCAGAATGGACAGCCATGCTGTCTCGGGCCGCCGCAGCGCTTGGACTGGAGTGGAACCCTCCGCCTCAGCCCGAGCGTTCGCGGTTGGATGATTGGTTTTTGGGGGCGGCGCGCCCGGACACGCGTCCGGCCGCTCCTCCAATACCTTTCTTCCCCGAGGTGCATGAAGAGGTCGCGCGTTCCTGGAAGTCCCCGTTGTCTTCCCGTGAACGTTTGGCGAACTCTTCCGCCTTCACCTCCCTCGATGGAGCCGCGGCTCATGGGTACACTGGGGTCCCCCCAGTCGAACGTTCTGTTGCGATGCAACTGTGTCCACAGAGCGCTTCGTCCTGGCGCGGTGACCCAAAGCACCCCTCCAAAGCCTGTAGGTTTTCGTCATCCCTGGTGGCGAAGTCCTATAGAGCTGCGGGGCAGGCCGCCGCTTCTTTGCATACCATGGCAACTCTTCAGGCTTACCAAGCCAAGTTGCTGTGTGATATGCACGAGGGGGGGGGGGGGGGGGGGCTGATCCAGGACTCAGCAATGAGTTGCGTGCCGCCACCGACCTCGCTCTCCGGGCGACGAAGGTGACCGCACGCTCCCTGGGTCAGGTGATGTCCACAAATGTGGTCCAGGAGCGACACCTATGGCTCACCCTGGCCGATATGCGCGACGCTGAGCGAACCCGTTTCCTCAACGCCCCCATATCCCAGGATGGGCTATTCGGCGGAGCGGTCGAGAGCTTCGCCCAACAGTTCTCGGCCGCTCAGAAGCAGACTGAGGCTATAAAACATATCCTGCCCCGGCGGTCAGCTGCTGCCTCCACCCAACCGCCCGCGCAGGTGCCTCAGCCTGCTCGCCGCCGAGGACGCCCTCCTGCGGCTCCCTCTACCTCTGCGCCACCCAAGCAGCAGCCTCCACCCGGGCCGCGCAGAGGCAGCCGCAGGAAGGCGTCCCCGTCCGCTTCAGCCCCGCAGCCCGTGAAGAAACGCCAGGCTAAGCGGCGCTCCTGATGCGGACGGCTCAGGGATGGGCAGTTCTTTCCAGGAGACGGCGGCAGGGCCTAATGTGGTTAAAGAAAGAACTGACAATCCCATCCCTGAGCCCCCAGAGATCGGTGACGGCAGTGTGCGCCACCCTCGGGTCTCGCCACTCTCGTCCCTCTCTGTCGCCAGCCCCCTGGCAGAGCAGACCCCAGCGGAACGCGAGTCCTTCCCTGGTCTCCTCTGTCAGGGCGCAGCCGTTAACCGTGCCCCGACCCCGGGACGCCCAACAGCCTCCCCTGTCCGGGCCGGTAACGCTGCCTCGCTGCCCCACCCAGGGTACGTCTGCCGTCCGTATGACCCCGTTGGTGCAGTCTCTGGAGGCTTGGCTTCAGCTTCCGGGGCTGTCCCGCTGGGTTGCCCGGACCGTCAGGCTCGGCTACGCGATTCAGTTCGCGCAGGCTCCTCCCCGTTACAGGGGAGTCCGCTATACCGTGACCGGGGCCCATGCCCCCGTCATGCGTGCGGAGATTGCCACTCTACTGGCGAAGGGTGCGATCGAGCCTGTCCCTCCAGCCGAAATGAGGTCGGGGTTCTACAGCCCCTACTTCATTGTACCCAAGAAAACCGGTGGGTTACGACCAATCCTCGACCTTCGCATCTTGAACCGATCCCTTCACCGGCTTCCGTTCAAGATGTTGACTGCGAAACGCCTTTTCCAATGCGTTCGTCCGCACGATTGGTTTGCAGCGATCGACCTGAAGGACGCCTACTTCCATGTCTCCATCCTTCCTCGACACAGACCGTTCCTACGGTTTGCTTTCGAGGGGCGGGCATATCAGTACGCGGTTCTCCCATTCGGGCTATCTCTGTCCCCTCGCGTCTTCACGAAGATCGCCGAGGCAGCCCTTGCGCCCCTTCGGCAGCACGGGGTTCGCATCCTGAACTACCTCGACGACTGGCTCATACTGGGCCACTCTCGAGAGCAGGTTTGCGGACACAGAGATCTGGTTCTCCACCACTTAGCCCGTCTGGGCCTTCGGGTCAACTGGGAAAAGAGCAAACTTTGCCCCGTGCAGAGGATCTCTTTTCTCGGTATGGAGATCGACTCGGTCGCCATGTACGCGCAGCTTTCGAGCGAGCGCGCGCAGTCTCTGCTGACTTGCCTCCGTCAAATCGAGAGCAAGAGTGCGGTTCCACTGAAACTATTTCAGAGGCTCCTGGGGCATATGGCATCTGCAGCCGCGGTAACGCCGCTCGGATTGCTTCATATGAGACCGCTTCAGCACTGGCTTCGCGATCGAGTCCCGAGATGGGCATGGCAGTCTGGCACGCTCCGGATCCAAGTGACTCGGGCCTGCTTACAGACACTCACCCCGTGGTCGAACCTCAGTTTTCTTCGGGCCGGTGTGCCCTTAGAACGAGTTTCCAGACATGTTGTCGTATCGACGGATGCCTCTGCCACGGGCTGGGGTGCCATGTGCAATGGACAAGCAGCCGCGGGCTCCTGGACAGGACCTCAGCGCCTCCTGCATGTCAATTGCCTCGAGTTGCTGGCAGTACGGTTTGCCCTGCACCGCTTCCGAGCGCTGCTGAGGGACCAACATGTGCTTGTCCGGACAGACAACACGGCCACAGTAGCGTACATCAACCACCAGGGTGGTCTACGCTCCCGCCGTATGTCTCAACTCGCCCGCCAACTCATTCTATGGAGTCAAAAGCGCCTGAGGTCCCTTCGTGCTGTCCATATTCCGGGAGTCCTGAACCACGCAGCCGACGAGCTCTCGCGGTTTCAGCCTCTCCCGAGAGAATGGAGACTCCATCCCCAGACGGTTCAGCTGATTTGGGAACAGTTCGGCGATGCACAGGTAGATCTGTTTGCCTCCCACGACTCTTCCCACTGCAGCCTGTACTATTCCCTGACGAGGGCACGCTCGGCACGGATGCACTGGCGCACAGCTGGCCGCGGGGCCTACGCAAATATGCGTTCCCCCAAGTGAGCCTACTCGCACAGCTCCTGTGCAAGATCAGGGAGGACAAGGAGCAGGTCCTTTTGGTCGCCCCGTACTGGCACGGCCGGACCTGGTTCCCCGAACTCGTACTTCTTGCGACAGCCCCTCCCTGGCCTATTCACCCTATGGCACCCGCGTCCCGACCTCTGGAACCTCCACGTGTGGCTCCTAGACGGGACGCGGCAGGTTTGAGTGGCCTACCACCTACGGTGGTCGCCACCATCACTTCCGCTAGGGCAGAGTCCACTCGGCATGCCTATGCGTTGAAGTGGAACCTCTTCGTCACCTGGTGCTCTTCCCGCCAAGAAGACCCCTGGAAATGCCCGATCGGGTCCGTGCTTGAGTTTCTCCAAGAGGGGCTGGAGCGAAGGCTGTCTCCCTCCACCCTCAAAGTATATGTGGCCGCAATATCTGCCCACCACGATCTCTTGGAGAGCAAAAAGGTAAGTCAGCACGACCTGGTCATCAGGTTCCTGAGGGGAGCCAGGAGACTGCTCTCCTCTCGTACCCTCTTGGGACCTTGCAGTAGTGTTAACTGCTCTGCAGAGACCTCCCTTTGAGCCTTTGCGGTCGGTTGATATTAAGTTCCTGTCTATGAAGACGGCTCTGCTGACCGCATTGGCCTCAGTTAAGAGGGTCGGGGACCTGCAGGCATTTTCGGTTGACAAAGCGTGCCTGGAATTCGGGCCGGCTAACTCTCACGTGATCCTGAGACCCCGGCCTGGATATGTGCCCAAGGTTCCCACCACTCCATTTAAGGTCTTCGCTTGCTCGCCACTCCACTCCTCGGACTGGATATGTGCGATATTTCCTCAGGTGAGCTCCCCGAGAGCCCTGAGCTCCTCCAGCACTGTCGACGCCGACATCAGTTCTGTCTGCCCTTTCGAGCCCAGACCCTCATGTCCGGCCAGGTGCCCCATGTGCATGGTTCCCTCCGGCGACCCCCACATGTGTATTTCACCGTAAGTCTCCGCAGTGAGCGGGTTTCTTCCCTTGGCGTGTCCCCGCCACCCCTAGGGTTAAAAATCCACCTTCGGCTGGTACCCTAGAGATCTTCCATATGCAGCCCTTAGCGGGTCATATGTGTCTCTTAAGTCCTCCCCACGGGTAGGCATTTTGGCATTCCCTCACTGGGATATGCTTCCCAGTGTACCTTGGTATTCCTGTGTTAAGTGGGAGTCCTTCGTCCGTATTAGTCTTACGACAGGGTACTCACACTTACGCAGGGCGCTGGAAGACAGCTGAGTGGCGGGATTATATTGGGACCCCCATTCGTTAGTCACTAACGTTACGTCGTAGTGACTGAACGAAAGGGAACGTCTCGGTTACGGATGTAACCCTCGTTCCCTGAGGAGGGAACGGAGACGTAACGTCCCCTTGCCACATCAGCTGTGCTACCTGGAACGCAGGAGTTCAGTCTTGGCTCCTCAAGCAGGTAACATAATGCGATATTGCCTCGTACTTCCTTATATACTCACGCAGTGAGGCGGAGTTACGTATGCAAATTCTGCATGCCCCATGGCATTGGCACGCCATTGGGCGTTTTCTCTAAACTCGAAGTTGATAGGCTTCTAAGCGAAACCCCCATTCGTTAGTCACTAACGTTACGTCTCCGTTCCCTCCTCAGGGAACGAGGGTTACATCCGTAACCGAGACGTTTTTCAGCAAGCTACTTATTTACTCTTAATTGAGTCATATTATTTTTCAGCACTTGTACTCAAGTATAATTTACTTAAGTAGCAATACTTTTACTTAAGTACAATTTGTTAGTACTCTTTCCACCGCTGTGTGTAACTCATGTTCCCTCTGCAGCACTAGCATGTGCACTTTGGTCAATGGAAATGTAAGAAAGGTGTGGGAGGAAAGGTGTATACAGTGAGGAAAATAAGTATTTGAACACCCTGCTATTATGCAAGTTCTCCCACTTAGAAATCATGGAGGGGTCTGAAATTGTCATCGTAGGTGCCTGTCCACTGTGAGAGACATAATCAAAAAAAAAAATCCAGAAATCACAATGTATGATTTTTTAACTATTTATTTGTATGATACAGCTGCAAATATGTTTTTGAACACCTGTCTATCAGCTAGAATTCTGACCCTCAAAGACTTGTTAGTCTGCCTTTAAAATGTCCACCTCCACTCCATTTATTATCATAAATTAGATGCACCTGTTTGAGGTCGTTAGCTGCATAAATTCACCTGTCCACCCCATACAATCAGTAAGAATCCAACTACTAACATGGCCAAGACCAAAGAGCTGTCCAAAGACACTAGAGACAAAATTGTACACCTCCACAAGGCTGGAAAGGGCTACGGGGAAATTGCCAAGCAGCTTGGTGAAAAAAGGTCCACTGTTGGAGCAATCATTAGAAAATGGAAGAAGCTAAACATGACTGTCAATCTCCCTCGGACTGGGGCTCCATGCAAGATCTCACCTCGTGGGGTCTCAATGATCCTAACAAAGGTGAGAAATCAGCCCAGAACTACACAGGAGGAGCTGGTCAATGACCTGAAAAGAGCTGGGACCACCATTTCCAAGGTTACTGTTGGTAATACACTAAGACGTCATGGTTTGAAATCATGCATGGCACGGAAGGTTCCCCTGCTTAAACCAGCACATGAATTTTAAGTTTGCCAATGACCATTTGGATGATCCAGAGGAGTCATGGGAGAAAGTAATGTGGTCAGATGAGACCAAAATAGAACTTTTTGGTCATAATTCCACTAAACGTTTTTGGAGGAAGAAGAATGATGAGTACCATCCCAAGAACACCATCCCTACTGTGAAGTATGGGGGTGGTAGCATCATGCTTTGGGGGTGTTTTTCTGCACATGGGACAGGGCGACTGTACTGTATTAAGGAGAGGATGACCGGGGCCATGTATTGCGAGATTTTGGGGAACAACCTCCTTCCCTCAGTTAGAGCATTGAAGATGGGTCGAGGCTGGGTCTTCCAACATGACAATGACCCGAAGCACACAGCCAGGATAACCAAGGAGTGGCTCTGTAAGAAGCATGTCAAGGTTCTGGCGTGGCCTCGCCAGTCTCCAGACCTAAACCCAATAGAGAATCTTTGGAGGGAGTTCAAACTCCGTGTTTCTAAGCGACAGGCCAGAAACCTGACTGATCTAGAGAAGATCTGTGTGGAGGAGTGGGCCAAAATCCCTCCTGCAGTGTGTGCAAACCTAGTGAAAGACTACAGGAAACGTTTGACCTCTGTAATTGCAAACAAAGGCTACTGTACCAAATATTAACATTGATTTTCTCAGGTGTTCAAATACTTATTTGCAGCTGTATCATACAAATAAATAGTTAAAAAATCATACATTGTGATTTCTGGATTTTTTTTTTTTTTTAGATTATGTCTCTCACAGTGGACATGCATCTACGATGACAATTTCAGACCCCTCCATGATTTCTAATTGGAAGAACTTGCAAAATAGCAGGGTGTTCAAATATTTATTTTCCTCACTGTATATGCCTACATACTGCGATTATGGTTACTATAATTATGAGTATAATCATGTTAACATAATTTCAGGACTGCCTGAACATTATAAGTGTGAATGTAAACAAATCCCATGTCAAAATGAATGAACCCTTTTCCACCAAAACTGTGCTGAGCCAGAACTCAGCAGGGGGAATCTGCAAACATGTACACTGAGAACAAATTTTAACATCCAAAATTAATTCAATGTTATAACAGTAAAAAAGTTATTAAATTATATAACAAATAAAATAAATAACACTCAATTTGCACATAATATAATATTTCTAAATGTAGGCTGAAGTAGTTCATCCATCCAAGCCATCCAACAAAAATTTGTTACTGGTTCTGGTTTGAGACCAACATTTTTAAGGGGCCAGTGCACAGTCTATTTTTTTTGTTTTTGTTTTTGGAAATGCACATAATAGTTCTAAATTGGGCACCAGCTCTGGCACCAGCACTGTCGAAAAGAGGTGAATACATGCCTTTATAAAGACGTCTAATACCCGGAATAGCTAAAACACTATAAACATTGTATGTGGATTCCTTTCATTTAGCGCGTGTCCCTCTCCATGCCGGAGGTCCCAAACTCTACAGCTAAACCAACATAGTGAAACTGGTCTATCCGTAGTGCCAAATGTAATTACAAATTCTCATAATGAAGGAACAAATATTTTAGTGCTCAGACTGAACAGCTGTAGAGCTCCTAATAAAAGTCTGTTGAGTATTAGCTAGTACCATATGGCCACTTCACACTATTCCCACAGAAACAAGTGTTTATGCTGCTATTAGTTATTATTTGAACAGCTCGGGAACTACACAACAGAGGTTGTGATGTGTTGACTGCAATATTTTCCATTTGCAAAATTTTGCAGTTTTGCCGTTTTCTTTTGTACCAGAATGAGCATTCCAGAACTTTCCAACCTTTAAAAAAGAGTGAAGGGTGAAAAAAAAGGTCTATCATGCATCTTTAGGTATCAATCTGCTGGCAGTCTTTTGCTCTGTTTCAAATCTACATGAAATGCCATACAGAGGCTGAATTTTATGTCATCATAAAACCACACTCCCAACAGGAAGGCTATTCCAAAAGGTAGCCATCTTAATTATGCTACCTCCTAAGATACATTGTTTTGGCCAAATTCTGGTGTGGTCACATTTACCATTGTTCTGTGAATTTTAACCAGTGAAATCTAATAATTTCAATAGAAATAGTGATCTGGAATATCATGTGAGGGCGAAAGACTTCCCCAAGCAGATTTCGGAACAGGCTGACATTGATCATGCATAAATTCTCTGTGTTGACTAACAGAAAACTACTTGGTTTCTAAGTGACCTCATACATTGCTAGCACTGCGACAATCGCAAAATTTCACAGAAACCACACTTTTAGAAAGCATCAAATGTATACTTTGTGGCAAATAAGACAAGAGAAAACTCATTCAATACTAAAAATGTGTTAAATTTTTTTTTTTTTTAAATACTTCAGTGTAAATCAGATTGATTATTTTGGACAATATTTGTGTTTGCAGAGTATTTGGATGCTTAAAGTAGAGTTTCCCAACTCTGTTTGTGAAGGCAAACCAACAGTACACATTTTCGAACACATTTCCTTAAAAATAAAACTATTTAACTCATCAGCACAGTAGAAGAGACTCCCACGACCTAAAATGGATGGTCAGATAGGTGAGACATCCATATGTACTGTCAATGTCCTCCAGGAACAGGGCTGGAAAACGCTTGTGCTGTTAGCTTAGCATGCTAATGTCAAATTCCCCTGAAATCAAATGCCTGTCGAGTCTCCCTTGAGCGGAGCGCTACTTGTGTTAAATTACTGCCTATGTGAAGCATTCAAAATCATTCTCTTATGAGCTTCCATAACAGTTTTAGGATACTGCCTTAGAAGGCAGCTGCCTATTTAGGCAGCAGGCAGCGAGGCTAGGTTTTAAAACAGACCTGTCTCTGTCTATTCCCTCACTGTTTCTATCGTTTTATCCGTTTCCAATCTTACTGCTCACCCTCCTTTTCCCCCTAGCTCACTCTTCACAATCTCTCTCTCTCTCTCTCTCTCTCTCTGTCTCCTCCTTCCTTTCCGCTTTCTCGCTCTCTCTCTCTCTCTCTCAGATGGTAACTAGGCTGAGGTCAGGTAAGGTAATGGAGCGCACACTCTTACACAGCACTACCTCTGCTGTGGTGTTTGGAAAGCGGCTGCACTTCTGAATGCCCTTGAGGTGTGACCTCATTCAGGGCTCTAAGGAACAATCAGCCATGAGAAATTGCTTGATATAAACACACGATTTTCAAGTGTTTAATAACTTCATCTATTACTATCCTTAACTAATAAATTACTAAATTAGTTTAATAGTAAATGATACTGTATAATGTACATTCAGCTTTATCTCAGAATAAAGCCTGACAGGGGGATCAAGACACAACATGAAGAGTAGGCATCAACCTGAAAGGGTTATTTTGCAATGACTGTACATTTTTTTGCCGATTAACAAATAATAAATAAATGGACATGAAATGTTTTTTACAAGAGACGTGAAAGTAGGTCGTTATACAAGAATATTTATTTGACCCAATCAGAATTCCAGAGAGCCATTGACAAAGAAATAGTGATTCATTTTTATTCACATATAAATATTAGTCAACACACACAAGCGGATAATCAACCATATTTGCATGATGTACGAGAACAAACCTTGCTAGTTATTTCAGAATGAAATGACTTGATTTATTACTTTTGCAATGTCTTTATGAAAATTTTGAAGCATCACAGTTTTGGTTTGCCTAACCATTCAATGGACGGACTGAAATCTCTCATGTTTCATTAAAAATATCTTCTTTTCTGTTTTGAAGATGAAGGTGGTTTTGGACAAAATTTTCCACTAGATATAGCTTATTGTTTATTATATGAGAAACATGGAATATTCAGGGTTATTTTCAAATGAATGTCTAGCTGTTGTTGTCTGTGTAATCGGCAGCATGCCACAGATGCTGTCTTAATTTACACTTCAAATAAAAAAAGTTCAGAAGTTTTGACAAGGTTTTGACAAGTTTTCTTCAGCGACAGTATGTCGAGTACACAGGTGTTTCTTTGAATAGACTCAATAGATCTTTTTTTGTTTTGCCCCACCATCTCTCGCTTTTTCTGTTTTGGCTCTTATAGATGCTCTGTGGAGTTTGGATGTGTCTGTTAGCTTAATCAGCAATTTGCACCTTTCTGAAGAGGCTGTGATAATGATGTGTCTGCTTTGGAGCTAATAAACTGAAAAGTCCACTGAAAGTTTCCTGAAAGCACTACTCTTATCAGATGTGAATTATCCCATAGGACATTGTTACCTAAATACAGAGGGGTAAAAATCCAGGCCAGGGTCTACTTTACCAAGTATTGTGCAGCAGTATATGGTTAATCCTTATTTTCATTTAGATGAACTATTAAAGAGTTTTATAGTACATGTATAATATGTAATTAAATGCATCTCTTATATATATATATATATATATATATATATATATATATATATATATATATATATATATGTCTTATATTTTTTCATCAATACGCATATCTCGCCATCCAAAATGACTGCAATCTCTAGAGCTCTATGAAATATTATGCATAAACCAACCAGGAATTCATACCGCTCTAAACTGGCCTTTTCAGCACGGATTCATCCTGTTAATATGACATAAAGACATTTCTCAACAGTAAGAGAGAAATGTAAGTGATAAAACAGATGAGAGTCTTACCTTCTACTGCTCTTTTGAAGAAAACTTTGCAGCTTCCACATGTAACAACCCCGTAGTGACATCCTGACGCCTCGTCTCCACATACCAGACACACTTTGGCTGTCGAAGACGTGTGTCTCAAAGACGCACTGAAATAAAAGCAAATAAAATTGTAGCTGTAAAATGTACTAGAGACATCAAGTGACAAACCACACTAATGATATAACACAATGTTCTCGTGGTCAGAAATACAGTAGCTCTGTTGTATGTGTTGCATGGGTAACTGTAGAAATGACCAAAAACAACTTAAAGCATTTGATATTTGAAAATAGCTGGAAAATCAGAAACAAGGTAAATGGAAGTAAATCAACACTTTATTTCAGGCATTGTAAAAAAATTTAATAAAAGGGGAAATCTAAAAAAAAGAAAAAAGTAAAGTAAAGCTTCAATGTAATAACCATAAAAAAGGTATTTTGATAAATATATGATAAACATTTTTCTTTGACATTGAATCCATGTCAGGGTACACATCTTAATCATCAATTATTAAAAATAGTGCATATTTTGTGTATTTTTTTCTGCATGTTGATGTTCTGCATGTTCTGCATGTTCTGATCTTGAGGACAGAAATTGCTCAATTATTATTATTATTATTATTAGTAGTAATAATAGTAATAAACACATTATTATGAATCAATTATCGCATAATACATTAAATTCATAAATTAATAGACCCAGGAAAAAATAATTACCGCCATGTCATTGACCTGCCTGCTATTTCAATAAAATAAATAACCCTTAAATAACATCCCAGATTTGAGCTAAGTTTGTCCTGCTCTGCAGGGCCGTTTGAGCCCAACAATTTTAGCACTGCAGAAATCACGTAATTCCCACATTGTTACTGGGCACCCAAAGGGCACGGCATATGTCACTGACTCATAACATATGCCTCACAATTTTGCTCCAGATCACAAGAATGGTCTATTCAGGAAGTCTGACTGTACAAAATCTACACATTTGCGCCCATATATAAATGCCACTTTCAAAGTAGTCAATTTATACGTAATCCATTGGAGACTTAAGATACAGAGTGCACACTGAAATAAATACTGAACAATATTACGTGACAAAAAAGGAGAATGTTGGAAACTCAAAAAAAAGAGATGTTTATATCCGCTGCCCTCCAAAATGAAATTGAAACATTGAAAATGAAGCACATACTCCAAATAGTCTGGCTGACTTGGCAGTAATCTGATTAAATTGCCCAGTGAAACCTGACATAGCCTGAGTGGGCAGAGCCTCTTATAAGGATGCCCTGTGGACCCAGTGAAAGTCACTCCTATGGCGAGCACAAAAAAACGACACATAGCAGAGCTCGTTTAAAATGAACAGTAAGACTCTAACAATACTTTAACGACAAGATAGGCTTAGCACGTACCTCCCTGGCCCCGACTTTGATAATGAGTGTGCTCTCGTTTTAATCAGTAGTGCACGGTAATTGTCTGGTTAGCATTCTGACAACATCCTTGAGTCTTAACAAGCCTCTGGGTCTCAGAGGCACGTTCCCTCTCAAGGCCTGGTGCGGGTAGTAACTTCACAGCATCTTTCTGACACAGTCGAGAGAGCTGATCTAATTCTCCCTCGTCCGTCTAAACACACATTCAATTTGTTAGCCGGTTAGCAGGGGTCTCTTGCGAGGGAGTCGATTGGCAGGCCCTGGTGAGCTAATGGCCCCGGCAGCACCGCAACGCTCGCTGTGCATGATGTGGAGAGGTCTGGCTGTATTAAACTATTCAGCAAGCCCCTCCGTTTCTCTTGTTCTGCACCAAGCGTTCTCTGCCGTGGAGTAAAAAAGAAAAAGACAAAGCAAAGGGCCGGCAAGGTGACTGCTTTTGCAGGAAGTAGGTCAGTGTTCATTGTTATGAAACAGATCGCCCTTATGACCGGCATACTGCGAGGCTGCTGCTGCTGCTGCTGTGTTTAGTGCATAAAAGAAAAACACCAATTAATGATAATAACCCTTGTCTCGGTGCGTGAGTGCTCGGTGAGTTTACATGTATAACAAATGCAGATAACTATCGAAAAACAACTCATTATGACAACCTGACAACGCAAGAAACCTGTGTTTTTACGTTAGATGTTGAATTCTTTGACGTATTCTCCGGTTTTGACATCAAAACATAAACATATTGGCCATTCTTTGATAAAAGAATACAATGTCTTATATGCTGTGTGTTAGATGGAGCATGTAAACATGCTCAGCAATGCTTGAAGTGATTCTCTGGAAACAGACAGGTCATAAGGAAGGTAATAAGAAAAATGTGTGGGGTGAAGTGAGGACAGTTGTAACTATCTACAGGTGTTCGCATTTCTCATCCACTTTATGTACAATTGCAGTCTGACTAGAGTAGACTCGCCATGCGTTGAGATCAAATCTCAGTTTTTCTATTATTAATTTTTCTAGCTTTAGGTTTGATGGGGTTTTTTAAGAACAATGAAGCACAAAGCAGTAGATATGCCTTTTCATCTTCAGACTTCATAAACACATTCAGAGATATCCCTGTAAGCAAGTGGTTTACTCAAAATACTCAAAGATGAAGAAGCCCTGGTTTGAACATTAATATGACAATTGGGTCATTCCTGTTGTGCAATGTCTTTTGAACACTGTAACTTGAATATAAAAAAAATGTATGAATATGGCCATGTTTAAAAATGTAAGAATTAAAGGACATATTAAGACTTTGCTTTGGTCAAGATCAGGCACCATTGCTCAAAGAGGTATGTCAAAAAGTTATTTTAACCATATTTTGAAATTATCATAATTTCTATAATTGTATAAATCAGAACGGAATGCTTTGGGTTGAGACTACGATTATGACAAAAATCATAATTGTCGATTATTGCCTTGAAATTGTAATTGTGATTATTAATCACTATCACAATTTACATTGAATGATGTTTTGAATAGCTTGATACCATTGTTTGAAGCGTCTTCATGTCATATTGTTATATCAAAATAAACAAGCTGAAAACATTATTCCTGATAAACTTTTATTGATTTTCTATAGCATTAAGCCTCAAATCTCAAATATCCAATGGTTTGGTTTCTTCTTTAAAAAAAAAAAAAAAAAGTAAAAATATGCATGGTATTATAATGTTAAACTAAAATTGAAACAATGGGGGGGGGGGAACGCATCTTAAAGGTCCCATGGCATGGCATTTTTCTATTATTTTATAATGTTTCCTGATGTGTACTTATATTGTTAGTATGATTTTTACATAAAAAAATGTCATGATTTCAAATAAAAGGCATTTTTTCTATACAGTTATTACCCCTCTGGCTGAATGCTCTGTTTCAAGGGGCGTTCCTGCTGTGAGACTTCAGTGAAAACGGCCACTGTTGTGATTGGCTGACATCTTTGCATTTGAAATGAGTGTTAGATTATGTTGCGGAGGAGGCGTGGTTTAGCGAGGCACTGCACGCACTGCATGCATGAGAGAGAGAGACTGACTGGGCACTCGTGAACCAGAGACTGAGAGCTGGAGGAAGTTTTATTGTAGTTGTTGAGTTGTTGAGAGTGCTGTGCTGTTAGCGCAAGCTTATTTGTAGCTGAGTAGTCTCAGTCACGTCGACTCTGTCTTCTTCCACCTTATTCTACGAACTTTGTAACACATGTAATGTACCATTACAGCCGTCGAGATCAAGTACGAATCGTCAAAGTGTGGATTATAGCATTATTTTATGATCTATTCCTATCACATGAAAGGCTGCAGTGATGAACATTGAGTAGAAAGACAGTCTGTTGATCGCGTGAATGCAGGGATCTCGTCATTGCAACGCGTTTTCTCTCACAAAATGCTTTCACCACAACTAACAGCAAACACGACATCGACATGAATACAGTAAGAGCTTTGTGCAGCATAACAGTGTCATTCATTATAACGACAGTTTGGGCAAGTGTGCAGATACACTCGCGACGTGTGATTGACAGATCCGAACGTTATAAAGAGTGTCCTTTGATCGCTCTCTGTAGTTTAATCACTTAAATAACGGATTTGTTTCATGCTACTAACAGAAACGATCGTTTTAGTCACTGGCTTGATTCACTGATGCATTAAGCTTAGGGCATCAAGACTGCGATCATTAAACGATCTAGAATGAAAGTCTGAGTGAACTTGAATGATTAGCTACACATCAGAAATCACTGATCACAGATCAGGCATTAATTAATCACTGTTTTCAGCACCCATTCTGATACACCTGGAATGGCTTCCCACGCTCTCGCGTGTGCCACACGGGATAGAACGGCCTCCGGGCTCGAAACGCCGCGCTTCACGGGTTTGACGGCCTGTATAGGAGGGGCGGGCGCAGTGCACGCGCTCTCTGTGCTGTGGGCCAGCCGATCGCTCGCGATGGCTGGCCGCCCTACACACTGTATCTCTGCCGCTTCGAGCGGGGAGTGGCTTGTGTGTGGCCCTACACTCATCGCTCCGGCCACCCTGGGCGGAGAACAAATGGTGTGTGGCGCGGCGCGTAGCGCCTGAGGCATAATGTTCGCGAAAATGTGTGAACGCGTTTGAGCGGGCACAACTCTTACGCGTGGAACATGACCGGTTAAGAGTGGCTGTGTGACAGCGCGTGTGGTGGTTAGGCGTGGACGCAAACAAGCGGACACGTGACCTAACTCTAGCACTCGAGCGGCCGGTGGCCGCTTTATGTGAGTGAGAGACACGGGGTTTATAGTGCTTGTGTGCAGGGGTGAACACAGAAAAGTGGGCACATTTACTGCATTTGAAACACCTACGGCGTGAGCCATGCAACCAGAAATAATGCAAGTTTTGTGATTTCTCTGGTTCGCCGTAAAAACGGCGGTTATTGACAGGCGAGAGGGCAGTTTTGCCGGCTCGTTGGCTGTGTGAAATCCATCTGCAGCAGCCACAGTGGTGGGGGCTGACAGGAAAGAGAGTTTTGACGGTGGTCCGGCCGCGGCGGGACTTAACCGTCGTTTCTCGCCTCTGGCTAGGAGGACTTTGGAGGCTCGGACTTCAGCGCGATCCTAGGCCGGGGGCCCCGAGGGGGAGGCGGCTTACCACGGCTGGAAGAGCGCGATCTGGGGCGGCCGCTCGGTCTTCGCTGAGACGAAGGGGGCCGCGCTGGGCGCTGCGCGGAGCTCGGTGCTGGCTGGTCACGAGGACGGCGAGCAACGGAGCTATTGCTAGCGCCGGGGCATCGAGGCAGGAAGAGGTTCATGGCCTGAGTCGTCTTCTGCACTTCAGAGAAACGATCGACGATCCCCTTGACCGCTGGTCCGAAGAGCCCAGACGGGGAGAGCGGGGCGTTTAGAAAGTTTGTTCTGTTTCTCGCATATCCGCGAGCGTGAGCCAGAGGTGGCGCTCAGCTACCGTGAGGGAGGCCATAGAGCGTCCGAGGGCCTGTGCTGCGGTCTTGGTAGCGCGAAGGGCGAGATCCTTCGCGCTTCGCAAATCCGTGACCAACTCAGTGTCATAGCTTTTCTCGTCCAGGTCGCGGAGGAGATTAGCTTGGAGGATTTGCAGCACGGCCATAGAGTGCAGAGCAGATGCCGCTTGACCGGAGGCAGCGAAAGCGCGGCCGATCAGCGATGACGTCACTCTGCAGGCCTTAGACGGGAGGGCAGCCTTTGAGCGCCAACCAGAAGGCGGGCAAAGGTGCGCTGCGACCGCCTCTTCCACCGGAGGGATAGCATTGTAGCCTTTCTCAGCCGCGCCGTCAACTTGTGAGAGCGCCGAAGAAGCCTGAGACGAGACCCTCGCGGAGAATGGCGCGTTCCAGGACTTCGCAAGCTTCTCGTGAAGCTCTGGCAGAAAAGGTGCAGTCCTGGAGGTGGGCGCACGGCGGCGACTGTTTAGGAAGCATCCGTCAAGTCGATTCGGCGCTGCCACCTTGGGCGGGGCCCATTCGAGGCCTAGCTGCTCGACAGCCCGGGTGAGAAGGCGCAACAGTTCCGCGTCCTCACCCGCTCGAGAGCGTCCGGAGGCCCGGACTGAAGAGGTTGCGGAAGACCAGTCCTCGCTGTCGGAAGCCATGATGGAGCAGCTGTCCGCGCGTTCCGCGGCCGCATCCGCATCCGCCTCATCCCCGGAGGCGGCAACAGAAATGGCGGCCTGGGGTGGGGGCGGGGAAGGCGAGAGTGAAGCCGGCGGGAAGGGTTCCGGCGAGCTTCTCTCTGCGAACTCCGGAGTCCGCTGCGAGCGGCGCTTCTTTCTGCGCGGCTTAGCAGGGACTGGAGGGATGTCGTCATCGAACTGATTGAGTCGAGCCCGCAGGGTCGACATCGTCAGTTCCTCGCACTCCGGGCATCCGCCGGCGAGTAGTGCGGCGGCGGCATGATCACGGCCCAGGCAGAGAGCGCAGATCACATGTCGGTCCCCGGAACTGAGCTGCGCGTGACACGAGCCGCAGGTGGAACGAGACATTTTGTATCAAACGCTCGGCTCTTTTTGAGAAAGTGTGACGCAGCGGCGACAACACTTGAGCGTAAAAGGATATGGGCTGCCGGATAGCAGAGCAGGCACGGATGGCTGAATGTGGCGCGATGCTGCCGGCTTCTTCAGGCGCTGTCCTCTGCTTGCTTGTCTGCATGATCACGGCGGCGGGTTTCAGATCCAGCGATGCGAAGGGCTTCGCTGAAGAAAAGAAAATCGAATACGCAGCCCGTGAGCCCCGCTTATATACTCGTGGCCACGCCCCACCTGTAGGCAAATGAAGCCAGGTGGGCGCGAAGCGCCCTCATTGGTCGCCACGTCACGCGGGCTCACCGATAGGCTGCTGCAGTTGCCAGCAGAGCAGCCAATAGCACGCTGGAATAGCCTGCTATGGTCTGCCAGGCTGCCGCACTGCGTTGACAATGTTACAAAATTAAGGATAATTTTGGGTTTTTCAGAAATCTCGAAGAAAGAATACTTTCCCGATGCGTAAGGAAACTTACGCAATACGAGAGAACCTCTCGTAAGAGAACTGCTGTGTAAGATGGAGCATGTAAACATGCTCAGCAATGCTTGAAGTGATTCTCTGGAAACAGACATGTCACAAGGAAGGTAATAAGAAAAAGGTGTGGGGTGAAGTGAGGACAGTTGTAACTATCTACAGGTGTTCGCATTTCTCATCCATTTTATGTCCGTTGCAGTCTGACTAAGAAGAATCATCATGCATTTAGATCAAATGCCAATTTTTTCTAGCTTTAGGGGTTTTTTTCTTCAAGAAAAACAAGCAAAAATCAGTAGATGGGTTATACCTTTTCATCTTCAGATTTCATAAAAAACATTCAGACATATCTCTGTAAGCAAGTGGTTTACACAAAATACTAAATGATGCCGAAGCCCTGTTTTGATCATTAAAGGGTTAGTTCACCAAAAAATGAAAATTAGCCCATGATTTACTCACCCTCAAGTCATCCTAGGTGTACTGTATATGCCATTCTATACATTCTATGACATTCATTCAACACAATCAGAGTTATATAATAAAAAAATGTCCTGGCTCTTGCTAGCTTTATAATGGCAGTGATTGTTGCTCTGTTTTTTAAGTCCATAAAAGTGCATCTATATCCATCATAACTGCTCCACACGGCTTTGGGGGTTTAATAAAGGCCTTCTGAAAAGTGTAACGCCTCTCGCAGTTCAAAATACTACATCTAACGACATTGCAGAGCACACCAGTTACGCTCGTCAGACGTAGTGTAAGCATTCTGAACTGCGAGAGGATATAGATGCACTTTTATGGACTTAAAAAACAGAACAACAATCACTGCCATTATAATGCTTGGATTAGCCAGGACTTTTTTAATATAACTCTGTGTTCGTCTGAAAGAAGCATGTCCTATACACCTAGGATGACTTGAGGTTGAGTAAATTATGGGCTAATTTTCATTTTTGGGTGACCTATCCCTTTAATATGACAATGGGGTCATTCCTGTTATGCAATGCCTTGTGAACACTGTAACTCAAATAATGATAATAATAAAAAAAAATTAATATGGCCATGTTTTGTAATTTAAGAAAGAATTGATATAAAATGACATATTAGACTTTGCTTTGGTCAAGATCAGGCAGTTTATTAAACACTATTATTTACACAAATCATTGAGGAACTGTCTTTTTTTAATGTTACAAAAGACAACAGGATGGTAAGTGATAATAAGGACACCGAATAACCTATAAATTGAAGTGAAAATGAAAAGAGTTAATGCAAAGCCCCGGGGGGTTGACAAAAATATCAACATCCAAAACAAAGTTTCATGTCATGTTAAATTAATTGTGATATTATAAGAGATTAATCTTAAATTTTCCATCTTTAAAATTGGTAAATTTCATATTCAATCCAGGAGATATATGGTAGCTAAAAAATAAACTGCACAGTAGGAATGACCCAATTGCATTCGTTCAGCAGAAACTGTAGTTTATGTAAATGTCAGTGCAAAAGACATAATAGAGTATGATTATTAACCAAGTTCCATGGACAATAATCAAGAAGCATTTTTTTTTTTAACAATGCTGCACCATAATTTGTAAATACGTATTGTTCCCTGAGCAATTATACAATCTAAATTCTTTGTGACTTAAAACGGTAGTGATCACTTACAGGTCAAGTACAGAAATAAGCATATAATAATTCAAAATGTTCAAGGCCAACTTGAAAACAACGGGAGTGAAATGGAGTGCTTCGGCATTCTCTATATATTATTTGGATTCTGAATATTTATTGCTGCTTACATGTTGCTGCATCAGCTGAGATCTGCAGAAAGATACTGGGAGGGTTGAGAAAGAAGACTGACAGATGGATCAGGAATGCAAAAATAACAAACCAAATAACTGCTCGAATGCACTGTGCTGGAGCTGTCACGTATCAATCTCAGCAGAGCGCTAAAGCGGCAGTCTTTCTCCTGGCTCTATGCAGAGCAACGGGCAGAAATAGAACATGCAGCGATAGTTATGCTGAATTTAAACCATTAGAAATATTCTCTATCAGTTCAGGTGGTGTAAAGTTATCAGACTTCCCAGCGCACAGGCGTACAGATGCTAACCAAAGCCAGGAAGTAAAAGCCAGAGTAAATGAGTCCTGCTCAGCTTCAAGAGGATCACCATTCATTGTGCAAACAGTGACTGCACTTACAGACAGCCACCTCCTCACCGGTCTAGAGTATTTATGTAACACAACTTGGAATGCGGCAAAAGCTAAAGGTAGATTAGGTAAAACAATAAAACAAACAGGAGAGAGGACAGATGGCTTACATAACCAAAGTGAGACAATCTAAACATTATCACTGCACCCACACTCTACGCACCACACAGAGCGGCCCGCGGAAAATGATGGGTCCCCAGAGTGCTATTAAGACCTGGATCTACCAAAGGGTCAACTGCAACGTCAGTGAGTGCGTGTAAAATGCATTTACATTCTCTTAATAGAGCAGAACCTGAATTAATATCCTCTTGATCTGAAGTGAGCGGCCCAATATGGCTGCCTCCCTAATGCTGATGAAGCGGTGAATTATGAAGTAGTAAAACAAAAAAAAAGAATCTGTGAAACAATTATAAAATAGATTTCAAAGCTATTTTGCTAGGTGAAAAAAAAAGCGAATTCAGGCATCCAAAAGAACACATTTTATTTATTTTTTGTATGTGTGTATAAATTGTAATATATAGTATACTTTACTAGTTTATGCACGCAAAATTGTGAATTATATAATATGAATTTTACTCAAATCATTAATTACAGCAGGCAAATTACATTGTTTCGTGAATCATAAACATCGTTCTTTAGAAAAGAATTATTCTTAGTTACTATTTCTTCTTGTCTTCCACCTTATGAATAAAGTTAAGAATATTTTCTATTCCCAAAAAACAATAATCTCATGAAGACTTTTAATTTTAATTTTAGTCAATTAAAAAGGTAAATAACCTCTTAAAGTCCTCATTAAATCAAAATTGATCTTATTTACTTTGTTAGCACACATTACAGGTCTTCGGGTGAACAATTAATCTGTGCAAGTTAATACACAGAAAAAAAATTAGTTTGCCGTGGTCATCTTTAATCAAAATCTGAAAAGTAACTTCCGGTCTGGAATTGCGTTCCCTTTCCAATGATGGCAGTTTGACGGCTTGGGTTTGAATATCCTTAACCACTCCTCTCCAACTGTTAGTCTGCAATGAGTGAGAGATGGAGAGGAAGAGCGCTGAAGTGTAACCCTGCCCTCTTTTCAATATTCTGTTTCACTTGGAAATACGTCACAGCACTGAAATAAAATCAGTTGCGACTTCCGGTTCACTGGGACTTTAAAGTTAGGATAACCTCCAACTTAATTGATTTAAATCCCCAAAAGTTGGTTATTTAAAAAAGTAAGCACTTTTTTTTTTTTTACTACACATAATAAATTACTATTACAAGAGATGTGCACGGTACCTGATACCAATGATAATGTAAACAATAATTGGTCATGGTTATATGTGGCATGACTTTTTGCTGAAAAAGCAGAAAACAATTCCACAAAAACAAACCAAATAGTAACCTCATTTTTAACTTTATAATTACAACAATTTTTGTCAGCAATCAGCACAAGTGGCCCATACACAGGATGTGTCCACTATAGCAGCACACACATACACACACACACACACACACACACACACACACACACACATGTTTGTTTTTGTGAAATGTGAGGACATTCCATAGGCGTAATGGTTTTTATACTGTACAAACCGTATTTTCTATCCCCTTACACTGCCCCTGCCCCTAAACCTAGCCCTCACAGGAGACTGTGCAGTTCACTTTCTGTGAAAAAAAACTTGTTCTGTGTGATTTATAAGCATTTTGAAAAGTGAGGACATGGGGAACGTCCTCATATTTCACCCTCTTTTTGTAATACCTGTGTCATACCTATGTCATTATACACATTTGTGTCCTGATATTTCACAAAAACATGCCCACACACACACACACACACACACAGGCAAGAGGGAGCACAAATGGAGCTCAGACAGACTTTGAAAAAACAGAATGCTGAACTCCCGTCAAGCCTGTTTTTGATGAAAATAGTGTGCATGCTTATGATTATTACGGTAATCTGCAGGCAGCACAAAAAAAAACAAAAAAATAACCTTTTCAGTGTTTTTCATTGAGTTGATCAGCAAGTCTTCAGCAAGAACCACTAGATAACATCAAAGACAGCCATTTTATTCTTAAGAAAAACAAACAATGTTTCTGAGAAAATATTTAAGGACTTTTTCAAGAACTGCACTTAAATGTACTACAATGTGCCTCGTTAAAGGTGTAGAAGCTGGTATTGATACTATAGCAACTAATGCATGTGATGTGAAAGATGTTCAGAAATATTTGAGTAATAATTGGATTCATATATTATTTCTAACCCAAACATTATAGACTAAAACAGTGTTATTTTTTCGCAAACATAGTATCTCGCACGAGGCGTCAGATGCACAGTGCAAGAGATTTTCGTGGCATGAATATTCACTGCAGTTTGTATAAAATTAAGCACACTGGATCTGACATTTGAGGGAGAAACATTTGGAAACAAGCTGATTCCATGTTGTATTACAATTTTGAGCATGTAAACAGTGAGTGAGGACAGATACTTGTACATGTCTGTCAACATGAGCCCTGGAGCTATGACAAGACTGACAAATAAGTAAACTATGAATCTGACATCCTCATTTTTAACACAGTAGCACTTGGATGCCAATTACTAAAGCATGTACTCATGTAAAAAAAAAAAAAATCCTTGAAGAAAATATAGAAGAACTGGATGGACAAGGATTGTTGACTGTTGACAGTGCCAAAGGTTATATCTTCAGGGCAGACAGCCTCGGTGAACTCAGTTTTATAACTTTGCTGATATTCAGTCTTCTTATTTCCTCCATCAGGCACAATAGTGTCATGGATTGGTTTTAACATCCATGAGTTGTCTATATAATTCAACCATATAATGGATTTTTTAAATAGAACAAAAGCTAATATTGTGCATGTTTCCAGATGTTGTACACTGGTTATTAATGCTCTGTATAGCAAGAAAGGTGAGATGTGAATTTGAGATGTCATAATCAATGACTTAGTGCAACTCATCTTGTGTTATTCACCTAACTAGTTCATCTAAATCAATTGATGTTCATTAGCATGAATATTATTTCCCTGGGTGTGACAAAGCCTGGCAGAGAATGAACAGCCATCTATTAGCAAAGCCATGGAGACAGAATCTCTTGTAGGCTACCCCAGTGGTCAACGCCAGATGTGACAGCCTGAAAACATCAACAATGATGCAATGATGTTACCTGCTGCCAACTTTGTCTGTTATTATCTCTATTATCATTGCGGGCAAAGTTTGTATCAGTATTAAGCAACACAACCACACAAATCTTAATATTACAAGCAAATACAAAGAATTAGATTCAATTTTAAAGTGTTAAGTCTTCTACTCTACTCACATATGCTCTAAAATACTTCTCAAGCTTTTTGACTCCAAAGTCCCCCATTGTTCTCAACATTAATCAAAAACCCATGACTTTTCCAGTTTATAATTTACTGGATAAGACTAATAATAGTAATTATTATTATTTTATAATTTGCTGAGGCGCCCTTTGGGCCCCAGCCCACTGGTTGAGAACCACTGCTTTAAAATGTTGACAAAAATAATCTTTAGCAGATTAATGCAATAAAAAAGTATACACATTAAAAATGTATGTCCTTTTTCTCTTCCTGAAAAATAGGATTATTATCAGATGCTCTCTAGAATCACAATGCTCCTCAAACTAATACCACTTAGAGCCAACAGCACAAAGTAAATCATTTTCAGAGTTTTTTATTTTTATTTTTATGGACTAGCCTTTAAATAGGTACCTTCCAAACATCTTGTTTCAAAAGGAAGTACATCAACACCGACTGGAAAACTGAGCCCATTTCAACCACATAAGAGAAAAAAAATCATGCTTGAACATAAGCATGAAAGTTGAAATTATGAGATGCTAAATCATAATTATGATATAAAAAGTCAAAGAATATGGGATACAAAGTTGAAATGATGATATAAGTCAATTTTGAGCTAAACATTATGATATAAAAAGTCATAATGACAAAATTCGACAAATATATTACCTCTTTTTATCTCATTTAAACTGTCATCATTTTGACTTTACTTAATCATTAAAAACATTAAAGGTCATTAACATTAAAAGTCATATCATACAAAGTCAAGATACTAAGCCTGTTTTGTTTTGGGGTTTTTTTTAACAGAAATGCGCTTCCATTCTTCACCAGATAGATTAAAAAAGATAATCACTGTTATAAAACTAGCTTTATACAAAGCAATCTTACATTTAAAATAACCAGATTTCTGAGTGATCCAGATAGGGGTTTACAAAAATGTGAGGGTCTTTCTCAGCAAATAGCCACAACCACCCGTAGCACCTAATTCTAGCATTAAAACCCATATGAGGTCCTGTTTTCAGCACCTTTGGAATGATATGCCACACAATTTACACTAATCTGGCTTATGACGAGCCCGGAGATATAAACAGACCTTCATGAAAGCCTGTGCACATACAACTGTGCAAAAATGCCACAAATCCCTTGTGTTGGTGACATGGGTGAACTTGTGAACTCACAATGAGCTGTTTCCACTGAATCCAGTGTGACCATCTCTTTGCCTTTGGTGGTCTAGTTTAGGCACAGACTCGGAAACATGACCCTGATTCACTTATGACCTCCAGACTGGGTTTATGTTGACTAGGACGAATAGGAAGCTAAATCCCTGAAGTGTAGCTTACCTGAAGGGGACATACTGATGGTCCTATCTATGGTCCTGGTTAGTTACAATGAAAAATAAATAAATCCAGACTGATATAGATTTCATTTTACTATATGCAAATATTTGTAAAAAAAAAAAAAAAAAAAAAAAAAAAAGATTCCTGCAAAAAAGCAGAATTACTTGATTATTGTCATTTTTAGGTTACACTCCCTGTAGGTATTTTCATGTCAACTTGACATTTTAAATTAACTCAAGACATTTACTTAAAATGACAATGAAAAAAAAAGTTGACTTAGTGTGCAAGGACCTTTAGAACGGGCAGAATAATGAGGTTGACAAAGTTTCCTTTTGCCACTGGATGAAACTACCACAGGTTCATCCATTTCATCATACTCCTCCATCTTGTTTAGTTAAAAATCTCTTTAAACAGGATAAAAACTTGCAGCTCGACAATTGAAAGCTGGCTCATACGCATGCCGTCATTCATCTTGAAATCATATGATTCGATTCACGTCTCTTCTGGTTCTGTGAACTTACTTTTGCTGGCAAAGGGAAAAGCCATTCAGAGGTTTCTGCCAACAAACAGGTATTTCTGAATGGGCTGAGGCTGGGATTTGGTGGGTTTGAAGTAAACGTATTTGATGAACGTATACTATGTTGTGGAGAGCATTCTCTCAATATCGTTATCTCAGTTTTGACAGAAGTGGCGTTTAGCGGCTTTTGCATCTGTCTTCAAATATTCAATATAGGGTTCAAATCTGGAGACAGCCTGATGGACTTGCTCTCAAGGCACTTCTTGGTTGTCTTTGGAATTTGGTCAGGAGCATTATCTTGTTGAAAAATATCATCTGATCATTCCTCTTTCGACAACAATTTTTAATTTGTGTTCATGACTTTTCACAGTGAAGTTTCTCACCGATACTAGCAGCTAAAAAGGCTCACCACACAATGACACCTTTTCCTCCATGTTTCTATGCATTTATTATTCAATTTTCTCACCAGATTTTCGAAGACACCGCTCTGGAGCATCACTATGCAATTTGTGTTTCATTGTGATTCATCACACCCCACACAACTTCCCATATTGTGCCAAAAACTTGATTCTGTCTATGATGTTTTGCTGAGACAGCAATGGCTTAAGTAGTGCATTTGTTCCTGACCAATCATTTGTGGTTAAAGGGATAGTTCATCCAAAAATGAGTTTTACTCACCCTCAAGTCATCCTAGGTGTACATGACATTCTTCTTTCAGACGAATACAATCAGAGTTAAATTAAAAAAGTCCTGGCTCTTCTCGGCTTTATAATGGTTTGTTTTGTAAGTCCATAAAAGTGCATCTATCTATCATATAACAACTCCACACGGCTCCAGGGGATAAATGCGTTCTGAAGTGAAGTGGCTCATTTGTGTAAGAAAAATATCCATATCTAAAACTTTATAGACTAAAATAACTAGCTTCCGGCGGTCAGCGGTATGCAAAATCGACTTATAGTGAAAGAATAACCCTTGATCCTCAGATGCGCAGAGGATAGAGAAAAAAAAAACCGGTCATGAATTAGAAGTCTAAAATGAGATTTTTTTAAGAGAAATGGCGGAGATTTTCGATATAAGAGAAGAGGGGCTTGAGTTTGTTGCCCAGTGTGCAATGCTCCTATGCATTGCGTCAGGGGTTACTCTTTTGCCGTAAGTCGACTCACGTACCGCTGACCACCGGAAGATAGTTATTTTAGTCTATAAAGCTTTAATTGTGGATATTTTTCTTACACAAATGAGCCACTTGACATTAGAAGGCCTTTATTAACCCCCCGGAGCCATGTGGAGCAGTTTTATGATGGATAGATGCACTTTTATGGACCTCAAAAACGAACCAACAGTGCCATTATAAAGCTAGAAAGAGCAAGGTCATTTTTTTTTATATAACTCTGATTGTATTCGTCTGAAAGAAGAATGTCATATACAACTTGGATGACTTGAGGGTGACTAATTTTCATTTTTGGGTGAACTATCCCTTTTAGACAATTAAAAGCCTATTGTAATTTTGGGCTTGGCCCCTTTTTGTATAAAATACACTACTGTTCAAATGTTTGGGGCATGTGATGGCAAAGCCAAGTTTTCAGAAGTCATTACTCCAATCTTCAGTGTCACATGATTTCTCAGAATCATTCTAATATGCTGATTTGGTGAAAGAAATAAGAAACATTTGAAGACTTCAGATTCAAAAGCCTCTAAGTCCGTCTTCCGTTTTCTTTTAAATAAGCATTTTTGTCAGGCTTCTATGCATAGGTTTCTACCTAAGTACCGGTACTTCTGAATGGGCTGAGGCTGGGATTTAGAGGGTTTGAAGAGAAGGTATTTTATGAACGTATTCTAGTCAGTATACACTCAGTATCGTTATCTCATTTTTGACTGAAGTGGCTTTTAGAGGCTTTTGCATCTCTTCATTTGAAGACTGTATTCTGCCGGCATGTTTACCTTATGAAACAATAAACAATGGAGTTCAGGCGGGGCCGTGCCTCTGCTGGAGTCGTCTGACAGCCGGCCGGGCAATTCAGAGCTGCATTTGGACAGCGTGGCGTGCAACATTCTGTGCGTGCTCACCGTAAACTGTCCGGCCCAAGGCCAAAGTCACACAGCTGTAATGACACACTCATTGAACAAGGCTTGCTCAAGGGCAGCAAGTGGACATTTCGACTGAGTTATGAAGTTGAGTTTGCAGTCCTGCTAAGAAAACGAATCAAAATATCATACCAGCCCTTATCAGCAACAGATGTGCTTTAGAATGCTTGAGTTGTGAGTCATCTGACATGCTGTATATTTCTTTGCAGATATGACAGGTCAAGCTGATCAATGAGATACTAATTAACACCTGTGTTTGGTGTTCACTCCTCAAAAAAAGTTTTATTCTGCCTATACAAAAGAATGAGTTATAGTCACCTGGTTTTGTAACCCTGGGTTCTACAGCATTTGCCAAAATGTTGATTACCACAATTTGCATGTTGCTAACATTTTCTGTGTAAAGTTCTATCCGATTTTACCATGTTTCTTCCGTGACAACAGAATGGCACGAACCCTTAAAAGGACAACATGAAAATTCTGTCATAATTTACTCATCCTAAGGTTGTTCCAAACCTGTATGACTGAAAGTTTCTGTGGAACACAAAAGACGATATTTTAAGAATGTTGGTAACTGAACACATTTGTTACCATAGACTTCTATTGTACAGACAACAACAAAACAAAAAAAACAAAAAACACTTTTCAAGATATCTTGTTTTATGTTCAACAGAAGAAAGAAAGGTTTGGAAGGACATTAGGGTGAGTAAATGTGTGAACAATTCCTTTTAACCCTCAAACGACTATGTATTATTATTATTATTATATTATTATATTTGTATTATTGAACCTAGAATAAGCAGAATTGAGCTCTATCTATATCAAACCCCTCTGCCACGCACATTTAAGACATGCATACACTGTATTAAAAAAAAAAATATATGGTTAATAAGTTATGAGAACATATATTTTACATTGCTTTTTTCATTGTTTTTTATAAGTTATACAAAATTCAACACATTTTTCAGTTTAATTTAATTTAAGTTGAAATGACTTAAACTTCCATTTGATTGTACTTAAAATTTTAAGGCAGCAACTTTTTTTACAGTGTGAAGAGTTACTGCAAATGAAGCCATGACCACCCCCCACACACACACACACTCGCACACAAACATTTCCGTGAGAAGGAGCACCACTGGATTTAAGCCATCTAATTCGCAGCATGTGAGCCAACTGGCTGTGTACAGTCTCAAGTTCGACTGTACTTGACTTAGACAAAAATGTGCCTGATAACCAGGTTTATTTTTAAAATTGGAAATAGGATTGGGCCTCACAAGTTAATAAAGGCATGTGGGGATATCAGTCTTGCAGAGATGAATATCAGCTCTACAGATGTAAAACTATAATTTATTTTCCCCTTTGTGTATATTAGTCCCATGGTGGGTTATGATTTTTCTTATTGCTGACTATACTTAACACAATTTCAGTCTGTAGCAAGACGCATAAATCTTAATGGGGTATTGTTTGAGTTGTAGCACAAAGGGTTCTTAGATTACGGTACAAAACGTAAAAGAACATTATCAGAACATCACACACACATGTCACTTTAGACCACCAGTGTCCTTGTTTCATGACCTTTTTCAGATGTAGATTGTGCATGATGGAGGATTACTGCACCATATGGAGGTTTAAAGAACAATGCTACACCTGCCCAAGAAAGCTCATGAAGCATGTACGTACAGACCACTAGAAAAGCTCAAAATAGCTCTCGTTGCTTACTAACAACAATAAATCCTTTTTTGATTAAATTAAATCCTGTTCAATAATCATTATTTCGAGGGCAACATCAGTCGAAAGCGTGTCTGCAGATGTTAAGGAAATCTTACAGGATGGAGAATCAACTCTCATGAAAAGTACATTGGAAAATCCAAAACACTTTTTACAAAATAATCAATAGATAGACAGGTGGTCTGGGGTCAGTGAAAAATGTACAACAAAAATAATTTTTAGGGCTGCCATAGGTAGTGTGCCCTAAAAAAAAAAATCATATAGGATTTTCTTCACCAAATTGAATGACAATTCTATTTATTTCTGCTTTCTAAAGACTGTGATTTTAATTATGTTATTCAATTGACAGTACTAGTTTTTACAGTCAGAAAAAAACATGAATATAGTTTTGTTAAAAAAAAGTGAAAAAAGAAAGTGTTATTCTCAGATACGCTGTCAATTTAATAAAAAGTAAATATTTTCCAAATTTTAACAGTTTGCTTTAGTACAATATAAAAGCTAATTATTTTATTTAGTTGTCTTTACCATACTCTAAATATATTTCCTCACATGTATTTTATGAAGGGGTCCCTCGCAATCATATTTTGGTATCCATCACCGACTGTGGTGAGTTTATTAGACTTTGCGACCACTTTGATTTTAATGATTTTAAATTTTCATTAAAAAATGAATTGAAGCCATGTGTGCAAATTATACCATGACTTTCAAAAGGGTCAACTGTTTTAAAAGAATTTAATAATTTTTAATGGCAGTTCTTTTTTTTTACCATTATTGGACATTGAAACACCTGTTAAAATCTATATACAGTACAGTAGTTCTTTGAAAAACATGAAAAAGTTTATATATTACCACACAAACCACAAATTTAAGGTTTACATTTTTTTCCAGTAAGGAGAATATAACACATTATTGTGGTAAGTTTATCATTAGCAAAACGCAAAACAACGATAAACTGTTCTTACAGTGTATAAATGTCACATAAAAAAAATTATGGCAGCGGGAGATCTGTCCTCCTGCAGCAATGCCACCCAGTCTGACAGACACTAGGGTCAATGCCACATCCAGTGCCCGCAGCAAACCGACTCCACCTGATGTGTCACGCTCTGCGTCACACACTAAGACACGTGTAAGCCATGTGCCTAAGACAGATTCTGGATGCTTTCTAGGAACATACTTGCTGCTCTCTCATTTCCATTCATTTTATGAATCTGTTTTCTTTTTTTGTTCATCGTTTTGTCTCCTTCTCTATCTGTTTTTCTTTCTCTGTTTGAAGCATAACTCTCATTCAATCTAAAAATGTTAAAAATAAAAATCTGCCAGTGTAACCTTGAACCACCTTAAAAACTCGAGCCTATCGATGTATATTTAATAAGGTGAAACATTTGAGGCGATGCACTATCTGCCCTTTGCTGGATAGAGATGTCACCTTGGATAAGCAATTTCTAGGTGATGTCAGCACCATAGCACCACTAAATCTGAGCATGCTCACTGAGCCCCACATCATATAATGCATCTGTAGGTCAGATTGCAGCAAAACCTACATGGACACATTCACATTGATTTCGCTGTGAACGCATGGTTAGTCTAAAGAACTTTCCGGCGCATTTCTATAAATTATATATGGATGCACCCATTTAGCCAGCAGTAAATGTGAGCTATAATGAGAGGTTACATATTGAAATGCTTATTACATACATCAGCATCTGCTAGTTAAGGTAATTAATTGCGACTTTTTCTCTCACAATTCTGGCTCTTTTCTCAGAATTATGAGATATAAACTGTCAATTGCAAGTTACAGAGTCTGAATTGCGAGATATAAACTCACAATTCAGAGGGAAAAAAAGAATTGTGAGATAAACACTTGCAATTGCGAGAAAAAACAAGCGTTCATACACAGCCCACCAGCTACTACATACAATGTTCCTTGTCAAACCACACTTAAAGGGTCATGAAACCCTAAACAAACTTTTCTGAGATTTTAACAGAGGTATGTGTGTTGAGCATCATTGAAGACAATGTTAGCATCTGTTAGATTTAATTGTATTGTTTCGTCTTCCTGGTTAAAAATCTACATAGAGTCCACGTCACAGGATGAGTACTTGTCTCGTAATTATTCATGAGACTGATTTTTCTTATCCTATGAGAAGACACTGTCTCTTAATCTTAATTCATGACCAACGTGGTGCTTTCCAATGACAGGTGTGTCAAACTGTGAGATAGCGTAGTAGATGAGAGAGCCGTTCATGGGTCACAGGTGTTTGTTTCCGTGGTGTAAAAGTTGCATGGCTTTCCCTGCGATGCTGCCAGGGCTAGACTCTGGCTGTGGGCGGTTGGTTGGCCTCAACTACCGACACATCGAAACTGTTTGTGTGTAGCAAGCATTTTTAGTTAATAAGTTAATATGATAGTTAGTAGCGCAATTCAGAGAACCGGATCTGCCAGATTTACAACACATTAAACTTCCACTTCTCCCGAAATACATGAAAGTAACTGACCAGTGAAGTGGGAGAAGAATAAAGTAAACTTTATAGTCATACAACGTGTACCTGATAAGAATAAAACACAGACCTCTGTGTGTATTTTATATAATGTATTTTTATATATTGTATTTACATAAATGGTTTGTTTTGCTAGTACTTATGTGTATTTAAATGCAGTGGGGGACTAAAAGAGATCTAAAATTTGTACTTAAGTAAAAGTATAACTACTTAAGAAATAATTTACTTGAGTACAAGTAGAAGTACTGAAAAATAATATGAACTCATTCATTATGCAGGTCATTATGCAGTCCATTATGCATTCTTTTGTTCTCCCAGGTGTGATACCCAGCATTATTCATGATCTTCCACGCCACCTCGCATACTGGATTTGTAAAGAAAAAGTGTCTTACAAAATGTAAATTAATATATTGTTTTATGTGAATAAGTAGGCTCAATGATTCTCACATCAGTTTAAAGCAAAAACTCTAGGCAACAACACCCATTAGTCAAAAGTCTTGTGGACACATATGTATTGTGTGTTTTGAGGGCTGAATTTAAAATTGTATTTTTTCAAAACCACGCATAAACATTATTCTCTCAAAAATACAAGCATGTACAATGTTGCTCACATATTATGGTAGCACAGTGTAATTACACTTTTGCCATTAATGTGTTTATAAGCAACTGAAAAAAGCACAAATGTCAGAGCATGTGAAAACTTCTAAAGGGCCCCAAAACAGCTCAGACTCCTAGGGGTTAATCTTTTCAGAAAACTGAAACATACTTTCTAACACACTGTATACACAATTCATCGTGATTAATCGATTGGACAGCACTAATATACATTCATATATATATATATATATATATATATATATATATATATATATATATATATATATATATATATATATATATATATATATATATTAGTGCTGTCAGTTAAACGCGTTATTAACGACGTTAACGCAAACCTATTTTAACGGCGTCATTTTTTTTATCGCGAGATTAACGTTCTTTTTGGTCTAACAAACTTTGTAGTTTTTTCACATGCTATTGCAACAACTAGTAACGTTAGAAAAACTACAACACCACTCCGGATGTAGCTAGACCGGAAACAAAACATCAGGCACGCTGCGGCTGCCCGCACTCGTTTGGGCCATTAAAAGAGTAGACGTGGATGGCAAGCGTGAGACGCCGAAATGAGAAACGTATTAAGCCATGGTTTAACTCAGGGGTCTTCAACTAAAAGTGCTTGTCTTGAGCGCTGCTTTCTGCTCTGATGGTGCGTTCACACCAGACGCGAATGAAGCGTTTTGCGCGAGTGATTTAAGTCAATGCAAAGACGCAAATAGACATTCTGCGGCGCGGATTAAGCGGCGTGCATGTCGCGTCATTCGCGTCCGGTGTGAAGGCACCATCAGTCTCTTCTTCACTGCATGCTTGACCGCGCATCTGGGTCTGAACGTAGTAACTGAGCATTGCAACGTTAACTGTTTCATTACGTCAAAAGGCTTCGCGGTCCGGATTCGGACCGGAGTCCGCTAGTTGGCGACCCCTGGTTTAACTGCACTATAGGCGGAGTCCTAGTTTACCTTGCATGTGCACTTTGTAATTTTATTTTGTATCACCCTGTTTTGATCCCTTAGAAAGGGCTGTTGAAGGGGCTGTTTGTGCAACAAAGTATTTGTTTCACCCTTTTATTGATGGGCAGTGTTACATTGTGTGAGCGATTATTTGCTCCAAGTGAGAATGTTGGTGTGAAATCGAACACTAAAGTATGCCAATGTTGTTTTCAATAAAACAAACATTTGAACAAAGCAAGCCGATCCACTTTTCTATGTTGATAAGAGCATTAAAATAAGAAAAAATAATGGGACACAAAGAAATCAAGGGACATTTAGAATAAATAAAAATGTGCGATTAATTGTGAGTTAACTATGACATTAATGCGATTAATCGCGATTAAATATTTTAATCGTTTGACAGCACTAATATATATATATATATGCAATTAATTGAAATTCACTTAAGTAATTAATCAACAATTATAGCCCTTATAATAATTTATCATTGCTGAGTCTCAGAAAGAACAATATAATAGTTGATATCAATTCCAAGAAATGTTAACTGTCTCTGAAATGGCGACTGAAATGAAGCCCATGTTCATACTATAGAGAGGCAGATAGCTCATATACTGTACATTGTGGACTGTGATAAGTTAATGCAGTAACGTTACATAATGTTAGTGTCCTTTGCTCCACATCAGATAGGACAGGTAAATGATCAGCTAAATATACTCAGATGGGTTGGTTTACAAGGCTATATCATTTTGAAACCAGCTAATAGTCTCTCAGTACCTGTACCTAAAAACTCACATGTGCCGTGTGTCAACATGATAGAAAGGGGAAGGATAGATAGGTGGAGAAGCTCTGGTTGCAATAGCACTCTTATCTGACTCTAGACACCACAAATAGACTGAGTCAGAGAGACCACAGGAGGGCCAGTTACATAACAGAGAAGGGAGAGATGGGATAGCTGCAGATTGCCTCTTTACCCCTGCGTCTTCAAGGATGATTCCATCACCACATATTCATTCTGAATCACGCTGAACTTTTAATGAATCCTAACATGGGAGCACACAACTCAAACAAAGAAGAACCCAACCAAATACGCTCCAGGCTTTTAAACATTTCCCCATATTTTCCATCCTGGAGGATTGTGGGAGGAACTCAAGCCTAGTTTTACTATCCTGCGCTAACACTGTGCCTTCTTGTTTGAGGTATACTCAAGCAAGACTGCCAATGAAGGTAAATACACAGCATCATCCGCTCCTCTCATAAATATTTAGGCACCGGGACAGGCCTTTGGTACGTCTCGCTTTGTTTTAACAGAGTGGAGGAAAATAAAGTATGGGCTTTGCTGTAGACACTCAGCACCAGGCTTTTAAATTCCAAACTTGTGGAAAAGGGAAAAAAAGGAGGAAGAAAGACATAAAATGGACAGTTTACCAAGTTCTGTTCGAAAGTTCCCCTAAAAAAAACATTTAATCTTGTGGTATAGCGGTTTATGTTTCTTTTTTTATTGCCTTTGTAATTACCTTTCGAAGGTCTGGAGCTAGTCAAAGTGCTAACATGAACAACAATAAAGGCTTTCTTTCTTTGATAGTGAATATTTTCCTATAGATTTTCCCTTGAGTGATAATTCCCAATGCGAAACGAGGTTTGAAAACAAAAACACCACACATTTCTTGTTATCTCCTTGCATGTTGCTTCTTGTATACTGTGAAATCCCCTGTTTAATTAGTATTTGCACAACAAGGTGAGAAGTATCACTATTAGAACAATTCTGTAAAAACAAAGAAAGTGGAATATGAGACACTTATCTTTATGCATATTTCCCTGACCTTACTCCACAGGCTTTTTACTGCAGATTTAATTAAAAAAAAAGTTTTTACATAGTGACACCACATCCGTTTGTGGACGCATCTTTGGTGTGTTTAGCCTCATGGGAGCTGCCCTCACCCACAGACTTTTATAGAAAACATTTTCTTGAGGAAAAATTGCCAATTTCTCTACAAGGTTCCCTGCCAAAGAACACACTGGTAATGACCAGCCAAGAGGTTGAGGTGAGGTGAGGCTGCCCCTTGAAGTACATCTCCCACTGAAAATCTCCAGGGATCAGACGGGAATACTTTCCATTTAGCACCTCCAGACAAGCTTTTACGTTTTTAAGTCGGTCTCATGCATATGGAACTAGCCGGCAGATTTTAATCTCTGTCTTTGGCTAACTACGGGAGTCTCTTAGGATAAGTCTATAGCATATGTGACAGTCATTCAAAGGCAGATGACCTGGTACTAGATCTTTGGGTACTCTCTAGAACTGGGCTGTGCACATGCAGCCTTAAAGCCAGCCTGCAAGATCCACTGCAGTACCTATTGTCATAAATAAATAAACAACTGGCTAGACAGAGTGAGAAAAAAGAAGTGGGGAGAAAGCCTTGACTTCTGTATAAAAATGGCATTTTTCTAATTTCAGTTTCAGAATGAGACAATATAGTGATACAATAGTTACAACAGAATAAAAGTGACACCAATTGATGTTCCTTCTAATACACTTCATGTGCAGTTTCTCATGCACCTCCATTTTATTTTGTTGAAATGAGGTTCAGCTGAATCTAAAGCTGTATCTGTACTTGATAAGTCATGGCTGAACTATTTTAAAACCTACATTCTATTGATTCTTCCATTTTTTCAATTTCCTTTAAAGTGAAACTACAGTATTTCTTCCAAAACGCGTTCCACTTATTCGCTCTACTTTATACTCAGGCTCTTAAACTGCATCTTCCTCTGCCGTGCCTTTCAACCCAAAGTCCTTAGGTATAGCATGACTACACTGTAAAAAAAAAAAATCAGGTCTCCAATTGAAAATGTTCTAGTGATTGATCACATCTAAATGTTTTAGTTGGCCAAATTGAATTTCTGTGAATTAAATTGCATCAATTCACATAAATTCAATTTGGCCAACTGAAAAATTTAGATGTGTTCACTAGAAATTTTTCAAATGGAGGCCTGAATTTTTTTTACAGTGTATAGTATACACATCTTATTGAAGTTGCTTGATCAGACCGGTTTTTCATTTCTGCATTCATCACTTTCCTTATACTTAACTTACTGACGTGCTCTGAATACTTTCATTATTCATTCAAACTGCTCACCTTTGGCAAAATTTGCCATTACGGAAGCAAAATCAGTCACTTGTGTGTTTTCAGATGCAAAGAATTTTTGTTTGGGTGGGATGTGTGGGAGAGATCGTTCTACACAAACAGCCAATCATGTGAGTGCCAATCTGACTTCAGTGTCAGCCAATCGTGATTGACTAAAGCAGGGCATGCATTACAGCATTTAAAGCAGGGTTCCTCAAATCTAGTCCTGCCCTGCAGAGTAGTGATCCTGAAGACCTTGGTTAGCTTTCAGTGTTTGATCAGGGTCCCCCCAGGGCAAGATTTGAGGAAACCTTATTTAGACTAAATCTGAGTTATCAATATGTTTATGGGCCTGAAATGTTTTCATAGAGATTGTAATACAATATTGAACGTGAAGAGACACAAGCCCATCCAAAACAGAGCATTAATAACATCCTACAAACATGTCAAAGCAAATGTAACAAATCAACTGAAAGTACCAGATCTTATATAATTAGTGGTCAACTCTTGAGCAGATAATAATGGTGAAAACTCCATTGAACAAGTGAAAATCAATTTTCAAAAAGGAGTCAGTTTAATATAAATAAACTCACTGATAAACCAAACTCCAATATATGAAATACTTTTTAATGGCCGTCACTGGAGTAACAGGCAGTATGAGGGTGTAGTTATAGGGCATCTACCAGCAGGACAAACCACAGAAATAACAGAGCAAACTCTGTTTCCATGTTTCAGTTTCTATCTCGCTCTCTCTTTCTCAGCCTTTCCCTTCCGTCTCTTTTTCTCCTTGCATGCTAAAGGAGTGCAGATCTCATAAGAGCCAACTAAAGAAGGTATCAACTCTGTAATTGGTTTACATGCTAATCTGCAAACAAACAGAGTAAGATGGAAGACACAGGATCAGTGTGCAATGCTTGTGTATTTAACCTGTGTAACCTGAAATTAAAAAATGATAAAGACAGTTAATCTAAATATAAACAATCATACATCTTGATCAAATGTGTTAGAATAAATCCTACACTCTTAGAAAGGATGTGTTAAAAATGACACAACCCGTGTTAAATTTTAACACATCTGTGGGTGAGCTCCAGGACCACTAGTTTTGTGTTAATGTTAACTCAAGCACTGTGTTAATGAATTTAACACAGTAAATGTGTCAGAAAATTTGAACACAAAGATGTGTAAACTTGTGTAACTATCATATTTTGTGCTATCCTTGGCTACACTAAAAAAGGTACCTAAAATCCTACACAAAACGTTAGAATTTGAAAATTATGAATCTCAAGTCACTTGTTGTTAATTTTATTGTAAAAATATATATTATAATGAAATATCAGCAGTTAAATTCAATGCAGAATATAACAATAGAATTAAGCAGTCAAAAAGGACATGTCTAACACAGGACAAAACAGTTTTTACACAATCTCATTGGGTAACATGACACATTAAGCATTTTAATGTCTCACCAAAGAATTAATTTGGAATATAAAAGCAATATTGTGAAATATTACAATTTAAAATAACCGTTTTCTCTATGAATATATATAGTAAAGTGTAATTTTTTCCAGTGATCAAAGCTGAATCTTTAGCATCATTACTCCAGTCTTCAGTGACGCATTGTCCTTCAGAAATCATTCTAATCTAATATAATTTCTGATTATTATCAATGTCTGTACTATGTACATCTTTTCCACAGCATAGAAGTAAAAGTGATCATAAAAATAAAAAGTCTGTAAAAAGCCAACACAATGTTCTTGTCCACCTTTGGGGATAAATTAACTTCTCCAAAGATTGGTTCCTGTTCAGAACTTGACTGACATCAGAACGTTCCCAGGATGCATGCGTGTCCACAAACATAAATGTGCCCATGTCTTCTCAGATAGCGGTTCCAACACTATAGAAGCAAGAAAGAGAGAGAGGAAAAAGTTACACGAGTGTCAAATTGTTTTTAATCTCCAACAACATAATATAATTTGGAATATATATTTGTAAGTAACAACCTTTTGTCAGCATATTCAAACACTTCAGCTGAACTGCAAACTTAATTATGCAAGACTCAAATTTTAATACTTACATATACTTATTTCTCCAAAAATGCTGTGATGCATAGACGCCAAGAATGCAATCAAGGTTTTAGGCAATTCCAGCTTGTCAGGAGCGAAGGGATATCTGTTTGAGACAAATACACAGTAAGACACATGCAAGAAATCACCATGTGATGATCTTTTTCTTCCCATCAGTAGTTAACTTAACCCACCTGTGCGCTGATATGCTGGAATGATATTAGGCATCTTCCTGGCCAGGAGGGACTGTTCTACCTAATAAAAGATCAAAATAATACAAAAATAAAAACTAAAGTTGTTTGGAATGCTTGATTTGGTATGAATGAATGATTTAGTGACTTTTACTGCAATGCTTACCTGAATAAATCCAATCTGGTGAGACTGAACATAGAAAATGCTCCATCTTCTGATTGGTTCATATTTGCTGTGTAATAAATATAATGTTAGACATAATGCAAAAGTCACTTATTTGATAAGTTAGCAAATTTTCTCATCCTACCTAGCCTGCACTCCACCAGTTAAGTTAGCTTCAAAGCACTTATAACTATTTTTAATCATTCAGCAAACTTTCAAATCCACTACAACTATTTTAGACATAACCAAGTACATTATTTTAATACGCCATTACAGGTAACATTTCGTGTAAATCGGCTAACATTAACTGAACTTACAATCCACAGTCTAAAGGCGCGGTCACACCTGACGTTACCATTGCTTGGCAACATTTTACGTGCAAAATCCATTAAAGGTATCTTCAGTATCGGGAATTTCATGTGAAAATGGAAAACATGAAGTTTGAATCAGGTTTTCCACGCAAATTCGCTGCGTTGACCAACATAGAAGCTTTATATTAGTCAACGTGACGAGTTTGCTTGGTTTAGCTTCAGCTAATAACATACACTGCTGACAATGGACGTTTATTGCCCGCAAAACTTCGTCGTGACGGCGCTTTCAAACCAGTATTAAAATAACAGCAGCAGAAAAAATTGTTTTTGTAATTAATATGAGTAAAAATATGATTGCAGGTAGAGCTTACCTTAAGAATCTTGCTAGCAGTCACCGCCACGATTCGGCGCGAATCACATCCTCCCTCGCTGGTAACCGAAGCGTTTTCAAGTTCAGAAGCAGTTTTGACGCGACGGGTAATCAGCCGATTAACTCAATGAAGTGATATGATGATATGATAAACATCTTATTTTCAACAATATAGAAGTAAAAACGTAATGGTCGCTGTCCTTAACAGATTATGGGCTGGCTGACTGGATTCTATTCAGTCAAAGTCCCCCCTAGTCCCTATTGGTTCAGTTAGCTCATTTAAATAACGGTCGCATATAAAAATGACACATGAAGTGTGTTAGCAATCTGTCTACACATATTGTGTTAAATGCTGTGAGTAAATTCCCAAGTTGTGTTAATTTTAAACTACACATTGATATGTGTAATAGAGGTTATTTTTTTCTACACATTTTGAGTTAATATTGACACAAAATGTGTAAATTGGAGTGTTACACATTATTTGTGTAATTTTTCAACACATTCCTTCTAAGAGTGTACTATCCCAGTTTAATATGCAGAGACTATAAACAATTTGTAGGTTGAAATCAACCTTTTTCCTGAACATGGAATTTTCCTGTGATTCATACTGAAAGTTTTCAGGTGAAAAAGTTTTACATTCACATTTTAACAGTCAACAGAAATGAAAATGAGCTCAAATTTGCATAGAAGTGTCATTCTCCTGACTTGCATAGGTTTGAATAAATACAGTGCGCTGAAGAGAAAATATAACCATTTTACATAAACAATTTGAGCTAACAGGCGATAATAACTACAAGATAAATACATTAAAAGTATATTTTAAATTGACTTTAAAGACACTCCTGTCCAAGTTTATCCCGTATCATATTGTGATATCAGCAATCAATTTAAAGGGTTTAGATATTTTAAAGCAACAAAAATGCTAGATTCTCTTTAGAATAAGTGTAAAAAGTGTAATAGTCTTCTATGAATATTTCATTTTAAAAATCTTTTGTGCCAATTAAGAACTGCACATATTGAATCTGGGCTAATATTTAACTCTGCCTTGTAGTGCAAATACTTCTGGTTCGTGGTGTACTTGTAGATTCTACAATGATTTTTTAATGAGACTGGACATGGAAAAACGCAAAGTCTACAAGGTCCAATCCACTGGTTGTTCAGAAAAATGTGTAGTGTGTGTGGTCCCGGTAAACCCAAAATGTCCCCACAACGATGGCAATTTTTTGGGGTGTGTAAAGGGCTTCCAGGCTCGAGGTTTAATTCCACTTTGTTGCGTTCCTCCTTGCTGGCTAATTAGTTTGCTCATACCCTTGATAATAATTATATAATTATAATTATATACTTATTATCTCATATTATAGTCATTTCAGCGCTGCACCTAATCTATTCCTAATCTCCTCAAACACAGTAATCTAGACATACATGACAAGCCCTTTCATGTGATAAGTATTAAACACTCTCAGCAGCCAGTCTTCACGAGAGGAAATTAAATATGTCTTATTGAAGGCCAAAGGAGTGCGGTTTCTCTCGAAACTCCAGTAAGGTGGATTTTTTTGTAGGTCAAGTGAATAAATATTGTGTCTGCCTAGCATACCTGCAGAGGAAAGAGAGAGTGAGACTAGAGAAAGTTTCCTTCCAAAAGTTGTCAAAGAACCAGCTCCAAAAAAAAGAAAAGAAATTCTCAGCGCAAGCGAGGAGGGAGAAAGTCAAGACACTTTACAGATGGAGATAAAAACACAATTGACACATCAACAAACGCTCTGACAAAGTACTGCAGCATCATTCTGGGGTTGTAGCCCACCCTCCATATTTTCCCAAAGCCCTTCACAACAGCCCAATGGATTTGAGAGCTTAAATGTCACTCATCAGATCAGTGTCATTCGCATTAAGCGTCCTAAGCACAATACAATATGTATGTAGGCCAACGAGTGGGCCTCACTCAATCCAATTAAGTGCAATGAATGGAGTCTCAAGATATTTAAGATTTGTATTTTCATACATTAAATAACAATCGTCCCCACTGGTGATTTGTGGAGCTATGCACGTGTGGGCTTGGCACATCTGGAGCCTGATAGCATTTTTATTGATAATATTGTGGCATGGTGCTTTTCTCTCAAGGCATGTAAGTGACTGCAGGTGGACCAAAGCAATAAGACCCTCCTTGTCTGTTTTTTATTATGTATTAAAGTGATATGGCCACCATGATCACTTCACAGGCCTTTCATATGCAGTGGATTCAGAAAGTTTTTTGTACATGTGATGTGTGAAAAAATATATATTTAAAGCATTTTTAGCATTAGGTTGCAACATAACAAAATGTGTAAAATGAAGAGAAAGGTTTTTGTAATTTAGTCAAAAGAAACCAGGGGTATCAGGGATAATTCATCCAAAACAGAAAATTATGTCATCATTTACTCATCCTCATGTTGTTTCAAACCAGGGACACGTTTCCCGTACAATGACATAACTCACTGCTTAACCATCTTTCGTTTGAACCACATTAGTTCAACAATACAGGACTGTCATTAATGATGTAACGTGCACTTCGGCTAATTAATCATTTCGAAACTGCAATTAATGTATTTAAAATTATTATAGGTAATTTACATGAACAACAGAAAGCCGTTTTTTTTTATTACGGTGACATGCAGTATTTGGCATGATCCCGTTTATAGTACTGTCGCAAGGGCTGTGCCAAGTGTGCGACCACACAGGGCCTCGCGCAAAAGTAAAGTGACAGCTGACTTGATGATGTAAAGCCAATAGTTAAAGTTCATGTTTTTGACCTTCAAAATAGTTAATAGTTTAAAAAAACATAGCTAAAAATGTGTATCGTGATACTGGATTATTCTGCTTGTTAAAAAAATATTATGCAGTAACTTGCTATTTCTCTGTACGTGTGACAGTGATCATGCGCATATATGTCAGTCAGTCAGCGCGCCATCGCACGTCAAGTTCATAGAGCTTTATTCACAGTCCATTCAAATTCTGATTTTGGCCGCCTCTGAAATGGTTCAAACCATAGATATTAGCCTACCTAAGAAGTTCAAGTAAATACGCTAGAAATCCTCGCTCATTCAAGGATATGTATTTATTGCATGGACGGAGAAAGCACGGACGCTTGCATTTCATCTGACGGTAGCCTACGCACAAAGGTTTTTGTTTTATTTTACACTATTAAAGTTAAATAAATGTAGCCTAACTATTGCTCACCTTTCAGAGCATCAGTGAGAGCAATGGCACCGCAGAAGGAGTAGCGCCTTCTCTATCTCTAGACGTTTTTAACGTTTTTAAATCTGAAAACTGCAAAAAGCAACAAACTTGTCAGACATCCATTAAGCGCATGTTCACAGAGGAAATACTGAAAAACAGTGCTGTCCTCTCAATAATGTCTGTTTATTTTACTGAGAAATGGCTTCAGATGATTCAGTGAGAGAGCAGTCCAAACTCAAACGCGAGTTTTGCAAACGCGTTTGACCCATTCATAATTTAGAACATAATTTTTGCGTCAAAATGTTTGCACTGCCCAGTTCAGTTACACAGTTTAAATTCTTGAACCTAATGCTGTTAAAATAAATATAAAATATTTTTTTCTTAACTATCCACATAAACAACAAATTGTTTGTCGCTATGGCAACAGTAGCTATACCCCCGGGCCTCGCACATCACGTTCACACAGGGCCTGGCACCCCCCTTGCGACGGGCCTGCCCGTATACATGCGGTTCATTTAGTCAGCAGCTTTCTCCGTGTAATGTAATTTTTCTGGCATGTTTCTATAACGATCTGAGGTGAGAAATCAACTTTACTTTGAGCCTTTAATATACAAATGTTCATCGTGATATAAAAATATCCTGTAAGATTCGGAGCTGAAAACTTCCTTGTTAGTCAAAGAAAAGCTTTTATTGACACCAGACCCAGAAAACGTTTCGACCTCAGAATATGTTGACCCTTGACGTCATTATATGCTGAAACGCCGCCTCAGGCCCGCCCAGCAACTCGTGGAGCTAAACGGGTAGCGCTACCTAGCAATAAACATGTCAGTTCCAGTTCACGTTTGTAAGACATTGCGTGTTTGTTCACTTCATTTGACTGTGGAATCGTTAGCAAACAAGATACAGGTCGAGACTGGATTTGCAGACATATTGAGATTAAACACAATGCTGTGCCGTCTATATTGGATCCGACAGGAATGGTGCAACACACTTATGTAAGTAAGACATGTTTTTTATATGTGATAGTATTGAATTGTTACAGATCGTATTGATTATGTGTACGTGTCTAACTGAACATACCTTAGCACGCTGTCACAGGCTGGAGAAGCCTTTATTTGAGGTGTTATTGGTTCATTCGTGATCAGACTCGGACTTGTAACGTTATGGGCCAGGGCTCGCAAAGCCCAACATCCCGGGGCTATGTGTTTTTTCAGACGGGCTACCCAAACATAAGCCCGGCGTGCCGACGGGCTATCTTAAATAGTGAAATAACATTCCTTTCTTTTGCGCGTGTGTGTGTGCAGTTTGCCGTTATATTCACTGATCGGGCCGGCCAAGTAATAAAAAAGAACATTCCAATCAATCGCGGGTGGATGAGAGATGACTCATTGTGTTTGTTTGATAAAGACATTTTGCGAGCCCCGTGAGTGTTTCCCCACACGCTTTCAAAACAATTGACCTATCGGTAAGCCCCGCCCCCCTTAGTTACTGTTGCTAACTCGGACAAACAAACGGAGTTGCTATATCTTACAATGTACAGCTGTCAGTGTGAAAACCTTATCCCAAGATGTTTTTGGACACAGATTGTAACGTATATCCCGTCCAAATGATGGCCAAACTTAACTGATGGTTTATCAAGTTTATTGCATCGTTATTCACTCCAAAAAATCATCGTAAGAGCTGAACAAACAAAGCATCAGAAGTGCGCATTAACGTCTCATTCACAAACGATCTCTCTCCGTTGCATTACCATTAACATACACAGCAATTTACACAAAAACACTCAAACAACTAACAATAAACAAACATATACAGACCGTATGCCTTTTTGAGGGTGCAGTTAATAACTGGTAAACTTTGTATCTGCAAAACAACTCCGATAAACTGCGTGCGAGCTCTTCCTTTCGTTACCCGGAGACTATAATACCCATCAAAATAGGAGTCCTCCTTAGTAGGACAGATAATGTAGACCTTAAACATATCTAAAATTAAATTAATTTACATATAACCAGTTTAATATGGAGAGGCACTGAAATGTAGACCTTCATGTTTTTGACCTACAGTGTTACATGACGTGAGAACAGTTGGTAGGTTTGTATGTTAGCAGGGACTTTAATTGTAACTTAACGAGAGTATGACAAACACAAAATCCTCTCAGGACACCTGGAATCAGTGTTACAGTACCTCAGGCACGACGTTTTAGCATTTTTGTAGCATAAACACCATCAAACCGATGAGAGCTTCGGATTTTCCAATGCATCTCTATGGCGCTGAGACCTAAAGATGTCTGAGTTCCGGTCCCAGCGCAACTGATACTCAACTGCTATTGACTCATCTGCGTATGAGGGAAGTGGCTTACCGATAGGTCAATTCCCACATGTAATGACAGGAGCTGAAGCAAACGTCATAAGTTGACCTCAGACAACAGTATATAATATATACTTAAAAAATATATAAATAAAAAAAAAAACATGTTCATGACCCCTTTAAAGCTACATAAGCAGGTGTGTTAACGTTTTATAGTTTGCTATTGAAGCAGGGTGTTAACTCTAGTTGCTATTGGAAACACGCTTGTTCTTTAAGTATAGTTGCCATTTGAAACATGCTCATTCTAAAGGCTACCTGGTTGCTATTGGAAACATGCTGGTCTTAAGCTATAGTTGCTATTGGGAACACAATCATATTGCACATACTATGTTAATGTTAACAACACACTTGCGGCATTAGCTTTTCTAGAGTATCAATAACATGCTGTGCTTAAATACACACAGCAGGTACGTTTCACCGCAGAGGTCTCTTATTCAACACTAACAACATCGTGGCTTGGTGATCCCATGAGAGACGTAGGGGTCTTTGCCTTCTCCTCCAGCCGATGGAAACACCCCGACAGGAGCAGAATCATGATCATGAATGAGGAAGCACTGTATTTCATTGATAGCTGCAGATTGCATCTACTTGGAGATGTTGCTGCAGATGTATGTTTCCAAGACAGACTACTAGTTTAGTTCTGTGATTACAACATCCTTGTTGTATCAGATTTTGCTGCGTAAGGGGTGTAAGCTTCCCCCAATAGATACCATACAATGAATAATAATTTGGGTACCGCAACATGCTTGTTGCAAATATGTCCTTGCTTGCTGCGGTTTGGGGTGATGCTTCCCCCATAAGATCGGGAAAGCCAAAAACATGCTTTTATCATATTTTGCTTCCGCTAGGGGTGTACGTTTCCCCCAATAGATATTATGAATTTAAATTTGGTTACAGCAATATGCTTGTTGCAAATATGTCCTTGTTTGCTGCGGCTTGGGGTGATGCTTCCTCATAAGATTGGAAGACAGAAAAAAAAAAAAGGTTTTGTTTTGGGGGGCTATTGCTGCTCTCCCTGCTCTTATTCATGCAAGGCTGCATGGATGTGCAGGGAGTTCTTGCCCAGAACAGAATCATATCGGCAAACTAAACTGTATGCTAATAGTCAATCAATCATCTTTGATGATAGTGGTCCTGACAGAAACAGGGTTTTCTTATGCAATTATGCACATTCCTCAAAATAGCACAGATTGTTGACACGCTAAAATATAGGGCTGGACGATTAATCGAAACTGAAATTTAGAACCTCTAACCGACGTAATTTTCTCATGCCGGTTATTTCAGTTTTTGTCACGTGACTCCGCCCCGTCAGTCACATCAAGTGCAGTTTGCAGGCACACGGAAAGATGCAGGAGCAGTTATCTTTGTTTAAAGATGCTCAGAATTACTATGGTAATTGCATGTTTAACACAGTTTATACACGTAAGTTAATCGCCGTTCTTATATGCGCTGATACACGCAGAGACGGTGCGCGCAAGCCCCGAAGCCAGATCACTTTCACTTGCGTCCTCATTAAGTTTGTCAATTTAATGAGTTTAAAGGCTTGCCAGTTTGAACATTAAAGCGACTGTGCACTATTCAAGAACAATGTTATGGAAAACTTCTCACTTTTCTGTGACAGGAAGAGTCAAGCCGCGTCGTGTCTCTGACAACGCGCATGCCCTGAAGCAAGCCAGATCACGTTCACTTGCGTCCTCACAAAGCTTTGTCATTTGTATGTGTTTTAAGGCCTGCCAGTTTGAACACTGAAGCGAATTTAGACAATCAGATGTGGATTATGTTGAACTAATGCCTGATATTTTGTGACACGCGAACATACAGACAGTAGCTTGCACATCATGTGCATCATGCGCAGAGAGGAGCACAGAAACTCATTGTCAACGCTGTCCTGTGATTTATCACTAAAGTAGCTAAGAAACTCAACCGTTATAGCATAGATTTTAATACCATTGAAGTAAGTACAAACCACAGATTCCTAATTAATAGAGACGGTATGACTAATTCACACACACACACTCACTCTCTCGTTAATGGATTTAAATAAATGAAATGTAGGCCTACTGTGCTAATTTATCTGATGTACAACAAACTGAAATCTGCCCCATAGACAATAACTGCTAAAAAGTGAGCAGTTTCCTTAAAATCACAAAGAAATGCACTTTTTCATTAGAAAAAAATATCCCAACTTTAATAGTAGAAAATATTACAAACCTTGAAATCAGTGAACTATGAGGGCAAAAAAAGGAAAGCAAAAAAAAAAAAAAGCAAAAAAAGAAGAGCAAAATAATCGTTCATTATTCGTAATCGAGGTAAAATGTTCAATTAATCGAGATTTTTATTTTTGGTCAAATCATTACAGCCCATATATGTATATACACTTTTAGTTCTCAAAAGCATAATCTATTTAAAGGTGCAGTGTGTAATATTTATGAGGATCTATTGACAGAAAAGCAACATAATATACATAACTATGTTTTCAGTGGTGTATAAAGACCTTACATAATGAACCATAATGTTTTATTACCTTAGAATGAGCTAGGGCTGGGCGATATGGAGCAAAAAATATATCTCGATATATTTTGCTATATCTCGATATACGATATATATCTCGATATCTTTACAGGAAAAATAACCCCCCCAAAACTACTGCAAAAACAAATATGCCAAATACCACAAAGTCTTTTTTTTATTGAAGTGCAAAGAGGTAGGCAGTTCATGTAGGAACAAAGTAGGGATGCAACAATACAGTAAGTCCACAGTGTTTTTTTTACCACGGTTTTCGGTTCGGTTCGGTTCGGTTCTGATGGCTAGTCGCATCAGATTTTTGCTATTCTATTCTTAGCCGAACAGCAAGAGCTTAAGGAGGAAAAAATACTATTTTTTTATTGCAATACTCTTTCTTTATTTTACTTAAAAGACTTGAAAACCTTACTTAAACTTAAAACTTTACTTTTAAAAAACCTTGTACACATTCCTAGTGTACTGTATAATATAAAATAAATATATATATATAAAGATTTACACTGGCAGCTCAGAGCTGTACAGCAGCATTTAAGTATGAAATTGAATTAATAAATGTAAAAATAAAACACTACATAGACTTCCCTATAAAATATACATTGATTCTTATTAAAGCTACTGTATTAGTTTTTCAGTCAAGAGCCATGAGTGATTTTGTCTTTGTCTTTTGTTATTTTATTAACCACTAAAGGAATAGTTCACTCAAAAATGAAAATTCTGTCATTGATTACTCACGCTCAAGTTGTTTTAAACCTGAAGTTATTTCTTCTGTTGGACATAACATATATTTTGAAGAATATTGGAAACCAAACAGTTGCTGGTCCCCATTGTAGGAAATAATAATATGAATGTCAATCGCTACCATCAGCTGTCTGTGTTCAACAGAAGAAATTTAACACAGGTTTGGAACAACATTAGAGTGAGTAAATAATGACATCATTTTAGAGTGAACTGTCCCTTTAAGGACAAGCGGCAGCGTGTTCACTAGGCTGCACTGCTGTCAATTTAAGACTTTCACGCATCTAATATACAGACACACGCCGATTTTACTTTCACTTTAGACATAACCGACTGTGTTTATGTTAACCAGTAATCAAGATTTAGTCCAGTAATCACTTGTTTGACAGGCTTTCAGTGCGCGCGCTCGGGAAAGCACATGGTGCCCTACACGCAAGGCTTTAAAACGCATGCAAATAATGAATTTTCATTCAAAAATAAAATAGTAAGCATAGTAAGTAACCTTCTCCAGCAAGCAAGCCGCTCTCTCTCCATAGTGTACAGTCGCGGGAGTTCTTGTCTCGCAAAGTAATGCTGCCTTCGTAAACTGTATCTTGGATCAAGTGTTTGAGAACCAACTGTCGGCATTCATGGCAGTAGACATCTGTCTGCTGTTCGTCCGACGCCTTAAAACCGAATGATCTCCATATAATGGAGCCAGTTTTTTTAAGACGAGTTCTGTAGCCTCCGAGCTGGTTGCGGACGCCGCCATGACAACACGCGAGGGGAGGGGGAGCAAAAGCAAGGAGGCGGGGGGCGAGCGAGCGGGGGCGAGCACAGCACAGAGAAGGCAAACAAGCAAAGTGGCGGATTCAGAATTAAATATAAACAATATTTCGATATATACGATATCAAAATCCATATCGTGTTTAAAAAATATCTCGATATATTTTAAATATCGAGATATCGCCCACCCCTAGAATGAGCCATTTCTATCTACATACACCGCGGGTCCCCTTACAGTGAAGTCACCATTTTGTGCTGTCATGTTTCTACAGTAGCCTCTCTAAATGGATAAACTGCTGTCCTGTGTCAGCCACCGTAGCTTCAAAAAGTGAGGGGTGAGCGGTGGGCGGTTGCACTTCACAGCCTCACCGCTAGATGCCGCTACAATTTACACAGTGCACCTTTAAGTCCACATGTAATTTTAACAAGACTCAAGAGCTGTAGTTCCAACCATGCAATTTTGCGATACTGATTGTGACTGTTCGTTGTTGGTTTTGGGAAATGTCAAATCGTTTAACTATGTTGGTAACGACGGAACTTGCGAACATAGCTGACTAACAAAAGGGAAAAGTATGACTGTTAGTTTGTTTGTTTGTTTTTGTCTATACAATGGAAGTCAATGGTGACCAACATAGTTTGGTGACCAACATTCTTCAAAATATCTTCTTTTATGTTCTGTAGAAGAAATAAAGGTTTGAAATTACATGATGGTGAGTAAATGATCAGAATTTTCATTTTTGGTTGATTTATCCCTTTAAAGATGGACATCTCTGACCTTGGTCAATGTGAAACTGTATGATTGTGAGTGTAGTACTTTTAGCACCTGTTAAAAAAAGGACTGGTTAAAGTGGATTATCCATTGACCTTTATCAGTGCATGACTCAGCAGTTATTATTTTATATACTTTATAATTAAATTTTATTTAGTTGTTGTAATGCTGCTGATACACACACACACACACGCACACACAAATGTTCCTTCCAATTATTTACAAAAAAATTGCCGTAGACATAATCTATGGATGAACAGAAGCAGTATAGGCACATTTCATCTCTAGCGTTCCGTCTGTTGAGCATTTGCACTAGATCTAATCTTGTTAGTGCAGATTTAATGAACTGAAATGCCCAGATGGTTGCTAAAGAGAAATGCGAATGGTCTGATTTGCTCACATAAGGCAAGGATAGCTGGCCGTACTCTTTATTTCCTGGCCAAACGTCTTGTTGATTCTATAAATAGATATAAAGTCTGTACCACACAGGTTAGTTAGTGATGACTTACATGTAATCCATGTTAGGTTGTTTATGCATGATTTTGTATATTCTGACCCTTGTTTATGTCTGAAAAGAGACATTTCAATTTCATTGCCTTCCTTTGACCACATCCACACAGTTTAAGCAATCCTGTCTTTCTTTTATAACAATTATAGGCATAGATTTGGGAAATAGAGGTTCAAACGAAAACCTTGCCACCGCTTTCTATGCCACAATCATAGCAGAACTTTGGTTAACTCACACATGCACCAGGTTGACTATTATTATTATTATTATTATTATTATTATTATTATTATTATGAGATATTAAATCCCAGCAAGCAATTTTGCGTTTAAAAGACTTCTAATAGCTGTCCAAACACAGCCTTGACGTCTGGCTAAAACAAGGCAAAATTTAGGCTGTCAGTGGCTATGCACAGAACATGTCAAAGAAATGAAACCAAACACCTTGTAATCACTGTTGACTTTGCTTACATGATAGAATATCATACATCCCGCGAGTTATTTAGGCAAAAACGACATGTAACCAAATTCAAGGTTATTTTGGCTAGAAGTGGGTTATTCATAGCTGGACTATATCGGGTCTATAGTTAACCGAGACGGTGAGATGACGGCTATTGTTCATGGCAGTTCAAAATTATTTTTATTTTCTATGCAAATGCTCTCCCAACAAAATGACCCCGATACTTATAGATTAATTGATTATTGATTTTTATGTTCCAAATAGAGCTATTCAAGTTTTTCATATCACAATATACTGTACACTGCAGAAAAAAACGAAATATTACAATGTCATTGTCAATGTCAAACCGTGCAGCAGATACTGCTATTAAATACCTGGCAAACTTGTACTTCACTTTGTGTCTTTGTTTTTATTTGCTCTGTGTTGCTTGTTCTTTTATTACTTGAAAATTACTATTATTGAAAATCATTGTTGTCATTTATTTATTTATTTTCATATTTATATTTACCTTTTCTAAAAAGAAGTGTTTAATATTAGTTTTTGCTGTGATACAAAAAATGGTATTGAGAATCATAACAGGTATTGAGATTGACTACTGAAATGTGTGACAACTCCAGGGGTGTAGAAATTCATCTGGGCACATTTCAGCTTTTATGAACAACCTGATGAGCAAGACCTGGAGAACACCAGCGCTGTGTGTAAAACAAAGCTATCGGATTTATCAAAACAATTTAATTTACACTTGGGCACATAAATGTATCTCCGCAAAACGGATATATATACCGATCTTCAATTCCCACACTATATTTAATGGAGTTCACGTCACCAAAAACAACAGATATGAGCTGCATTTTATTGATCATTAGCTAATTTCAAAATCAAAGACCGCATAGGAGAGAGCACGGCAACAACACTGGTAAGATCATTCCGTTTCTTTAATTTTAATGAATATGATTGTATGTTGAGCACCTACGACTTTACTTTCAGTAGTTTGTGCGTTAGCTTGATGAAGAGATACGTGCTACAGTAGCGCTGTCATATCTGGCTATAACATGTCATATAGCCCATAACACGCTCTCAGATTTGTTTAGCATTGTTGCGAGGAGTAAAATGTACATATGTGGTTTCAACAACAAGATGCACCACCTCCTGAAGTGGCTTTTAGTATTTTGTGTATTTGTTCTAAATGCTCCTGTTGTCTTCTGTGCCCAGACATGAGTATTGTTTGATACATTCAAGAAGCGTGTTTTCTTTGAGCATGTAAAATTAAAGGTTCAGTTCATATAACTGACTGACAAAATTGTATACATGATGATGCAGTGCATCGTCAATGCATTGTGATGCATCGTGATATCGAATTGAACCGAATCAATGGCATGATAATTGTAATCGAACCGAACCGTGAGACCAGTTCACACCCTTAGACAACACTAGTCAGGACTATCCAAAGTAAATATTAAATTTGAGCTATTTACACTATAAATGTCATTGAATTTAATAGCATGATTGAAACAGATTATGCTGAATTTGTTGGTCTAGAAGAGCTACAATAAATCTTACTTATCCACTGGCCGAGGCTAAACTTAACTGCTCCCTCAGCTCTTTGTTTCTGCTTTCTTCTCTGTTGCAGAAGGTTACTTTCACAGAGCCTTATAAATCAACAATCTTTCAGTGGTGTGAGTTTAATTTTTAAGGTTTCCAGGGTGTTATTCATCTCTTTGGAGCAATAAGGAAATTTGCCCTAGCTATTGATTATAGTATAAATCAGATCATCGATTTTATATTGCCATCCTAATAATAAAAGAAAAGGATGACACACAATGTCATATAACGATCACTATCATATGCTGCAAATAAAACAAGCTGTTGAGCTCACAATTCTCTGTCCATCTCTCTGTTCCCATTCTAGGCCTAGATGGTCGACCAATGCAGGACACTGGCAGTAATGAAATGATTGCAGAGTGAAAACCCCTAATAAATGCTTCTCCTCTTTTCTCAAGTACAGGCCAATTACCTTAATGCGTTGCCATAATATCACTTTACAAGCGTCATGCTGCAACCATCCCAGTGAGGAGATGATTAAATGTTGCCATATTCCAGTCATTTCAGTTAAAAACTCCAAAACACCAAAATCTGCAACCTGTAACCTGCAGTCATGTTCAAGCATATCATTAATATGAATGGCCAAAATTATTCATTCAAAAAACATTCAGACATACATTTTGTTTATTTTCCATTTACTTAATTATGAAATCAGGATAAATAGCAAATCACCTTCAAGACTAGATCAATTTATTTGAGAAAAAAAAATTTGCAGCATAAATCGAACAAAATTTAGTGAGGTTTACGCTTAAAACTAGAAGAAACAATATGCCAATGTGATTAGAAAAATGAACTTTAATAATAAAATAATGAATTAAAAGTATTGAATAATTAAATTACTGTATTTGAAATGTATTTCTTTATTTTCTGAAAACAAGGCTGATTACACACTGGTTTGCCTTTCAGGTAAATGTATCTCGTTTACTGGAAAACAATACAAAAATGCTGATTAAGAATATTATTTTGTGCAATGTTCAAAAGAGATTATGAAATGTATACATTGCTTATAAGACATCATCTTATTTTTCAGTTTCACGGCAGTTTAAATCACTTTGTGTCCTGAAAATGTCTAGAGGACAAAAAAAGCTAAACAAGCATTTTTGGCACCCCTAAATAGTTCTGACATCCATGGCTTGACAACAATTGAGTTGAAAGAGTTAACATCGCCAGAGAAGAGATCATGCCTAAACAGCACACCAACTGCAGCGACTATTATGTCTCAAGTTCGGCGTTAAGTGCTAAGGAGAATTTTTAAGGGCTCCTGAGGGACCGCAGTCCCTCCTGCATGATTCCAACATGCCCTCGTTTCCAGTGCTGACAATTCTCAGGGGGCCTTGAGACTGAGGGATCCAAACTCCTCAGCGTGCTACAACCCTTGGGCGAAATCCGACTCCCCGATATCTAGTGACTCAGCATTCAGGCAAGGCATGGCAAATTCCAAGACATTTTTTCTTGGCATCCTGTCACTACAACCACTAATAGCAGGTGGAGTGAGCCTGATTATCTATGAAGCCCCTTCTCTGGCCTGTGTGTCATTGCCGATGGTCTGTTTTCCTGGCTCATTACAACGGAACTTAGTTAAAGTCATTAAAAACAGCCTCAGGTGCAAAGATAGAGTCACTTGATTAGACCCAGCATGTCTGCTCTTCTGCTAGAAAGGTGACTTTCATTTTCTTTTTTACCTTTAGTATTAATACTGCATCACATTCTGTGGTGCCATACTCAAAGAAAATAAAAAGTCTCTTTTTTTTTCTTCTTCTTTACCGTAACACACAGGGTCCAAGATCCTAAGACCTCAGCTGCTCCATCTCAAAGGGATAAAAAGTGTAATTCACATAGTGCTTTACTCCTTCCCAGTTTCAAAAAATGAAATGCAGCTCTGTGTCCCACTGAGGATGCACAAATTTGATTTGTGCATGTCTAATACAACCACAAAGAGAAATCTAATAAACATTATAGCACTACAGAGAAAACAAGAAGATACTGAATGCCATCGTGTTTGTCTAGCAGAGGTTTGCAGAGACATATGAGATATTCTCTGAGGATCTAACATAAAATAGTGCACAGATGAGTCTGTTTGAGAATTAACCTGCAACTGTGAATCCCGGTGGATTTGAAATATTGAAATGTGCCAAAAGACTGAATGAGATGCAATATCACCCTGCTTTAATAACTGTGTTCTGCCATCTATATATAATATAGTAGAAAAGAGAGCATGTTCATTTTTTTTTACTTTTCCCTAATTGATGGAACTTTTCTCAGAAAAGGTCCATGAAGTACTTTTGCTTTTACGTTTTGTAGGCTAATTAAAATAAGTTTATCCAAAAAAAGAGAGAAAATTCTGTCATTATTTATTGCCCATATTGCTTTCTTCTTTCAAATCATGGATCTAATTCACAAAGCGGTCTGAAGAATTAATTGATGAATCAGACTGATCTGGTTGCAATAGTTAACATACGACTGGTGTGGAAGACATAAGCGGATACAAACCTAAATTTAAATATTTAAATATAGCACACGAGTCATATGGCCTGCTTTTATGATACCTTTATGTTGTTTTGTAGATTTCGTCACTAAGGCCACGTGTCCACCAAAGCAGAGGCTAGCGTTTTTTCCAATTGTTTTCAATGGGAGCGCATCATATTTAAAACGGCAGCAGCACTCAGTGTTTTTTACCGTTTGCTGAGAGTTGAAAAATGTTCAACTTTGGGTAAAATGCAGCGCTGATCACTGTCACCTTTTACCCAGTGGAGGAGGGGCAGGACAAATACCACAGCGACCAACCGTCACAATAACAAATAACAACAAGCACATCTCTTCATCCAAAACTAGTGCCAGAGCAAGTACGTTTGTGTCGACATTTTTATATTCAGAGACAAAATATTAGCGAAATCAGATAGTAGTAACAGTTCCGCGGATATTTCATATCATAAAACATATAGCATTTATCCCTTTACTTTGGGAAAATTGTCGTCACTCTTACATGACCACATTCAGCATGTGTGTGCTTTCTTGTATATCTATGGACATCTGTGCGATGCATGGATTCGTTGGACTCTCTAATGTACTGTACATTAAAGATGGATCCAGCCCAACTATTCTTCCATGTGTACTGGCAAACGGACATGAAGAATGGTGGCAATGCTCATAAACCACCCTGACACACATTCCCAAAACCTGGCATATGCTTTTTAGGTATCGGAATGGAGGAAGCACTTGAGGGATGTGAAACATGTCAATAACAACTTGGACTGAGTTTCTTCTACTTCTCAAAAGACTTTAGCTTTGCCAAACACGGCTTTGCAACAAAGTGCAGGAGAGCAGAACACACTGGCTGTGGGAATACAAAAAAAGCATTATTCAGATGACTTGTGACATCAATAAAGTGGGTTAATGGGGAGGCTGGACACTGTGAATTGCCGTAAAAGCAGCACTTTTTGTCTTCAGCCACCCAATCGTTTATCATTCGGCTGATGAACATTGGTGGGGATTTGACCCAACAATTACCCCATTGGCCTTGCTATTTCTCTACAGAACAAAGTAGGAAATCTAGGTCATTACTGCAGTCTGAGCGCTAAAAACTTCCCCATTAAGCATTCATAATTTCTGATGCAGTGATGTCCTGTTTTAAATAGTAGGTAGTACGCTGTGGTATATTAGGTCCTGACAAGCATTTTATTTTATCATATTTTTGTGGTTGTAGTAACTGCATGATGCATTAAAACATATCATGGTACTGGATCTGAGCATCACATCATCAGATATGTGCTCTAGTGACGCACGTATTAAAGGTGCAGTAAGGGATTTCTGAGAAACATGGTTGTAGATCTAAACACACTCCTCCCTTCATTGCTCCGCTCCCCAAAATGCACAAACATGCAATGCAAGAGTGGATGTCTCTTTATCATAGCTGAAGTGAAGAAAAATAATGCTTTGTGTAAAATAGCACAAAGATGACGAACAAAGGAAGAACAAAAAATTAACATACAGCACACAAGAGTATATAGGCAAGAGTTTGTTGTTAGTCACCAGCAGCACACCAGCTCCAGACAAACAATGACACCCAAAACTGTCCTGTTACTATAGCTAACATTACAACAACAGCATATCTTGGTTCTGTGAAACATGGAAAAACCAATGTTACTCCCATATGGAGCAGAAACAACTCAACCTCTGCGTTTGTTTTCAGGCTTTCCTGCCTCGGCCTCTCCAGCGAAAACTTGAAAGCTTTTCTAATATTAATTTAGGTCCTAAAGCTTGTGCCTGATCATAACCCTTTTTTCCCAGTGATAATCTTTTTCTCTTTTGTAATGTCTCTCAGCCATCTCTCTTTCTACAGTCTTTCTTCAAATCTCCCTCTTGCTCACTCTCTCCTCCCCCATCATGAGTGGACATGCTCCCTACTGCTGATTGGCTACAAGTGTGTTGTGGTGCTCAGTCCGATCCACTTAAAGTTTGAAATTAAAATGAATGAAGAAATGAAGTTTTTTGGCATTTAGTATGAATGTTAGTCTAACTGTTATCTATAAGCTAGTATGCCCCAAAACAATGAGAAAATGTGCATTAAGAAGAAATAAGCATTCAAAACATACAGTCTCTGTCTTCTGCCAATATGGATCATTGATTTTGCACTGCGAACGCCCGTAGGCTACATTTTCAGGATGCATTTCTAGGACCGCAGTTCTAGGACCCTAGCAATGATTTAGTTGTTTAACTGATTAATTGGTTATTGTCCTAACCAACCCCTAGCCCTAAACCTACCCATAGGTAACCCTGTTGAAATATTTAAACTAATGTAATGATTCACATTTGACGGATGTTGTGTGACGTCATCCATAACAACAAACATGGAAGGAGGGACAGGCTGGGTGAGCACACCTGTGGCCAATACATCATTGTTGTATGGTTTTAAAAGGGGGGAGGGGAAGAATAATGGGACGGTCTGTTTGATAATTTTTTGGGGAAGACGTGTTTGAATTGTATTGGAGCCTGCAGGGTTCATAGGTCGCTTTGTGGCGTTTGTGGCTGGCTAGCACCACCGGCGCTGAAGAAAACCAGGGTCCCACATATTGGCCCGGAGGTAGACAGTGGGTAACATTTAGGTAGAGAGGAAAGCGAATATAGGTGGACACTGGCAGGCTTCACTCTGGAGAACTTCCTCTAATAGTGCCGCGGAGGGGAAGGCTGTGTCTTCGTTGTGACGGCAGGGTGTCGTCGGACACGGACAGGGAAGTCCGAGACTGTTTTATACATTTATCTATTTGTGTATTGTCTGTCGTGATCAGTCATGTGTGCTTACGTCCCTAATGCTGTATGCTGATTGTGTGTACTGGTTATCCTCACGTAGAGAAGGGATTTATACTACGAGGTTTCTAATGAAGTGTGCTGTGTCTAGAATAGTTTCCACTATTTACTGGTTGCTGTGAAGTGAGCGTGTATTGGTGATCCTTTTAAAGTGTGTGCACTGTAGAATGAGATGAAATGATCAGTGTATGTAATTAGGAATACTGAATTGTGACAATGCCATTAGGCTGCTATTATTGTTAATAAACTTTATACTTTTGCTGACTAAAGTAGCTTGTGCGTGTGCATTTAAGTGCTCCTCCTGGACCTTACTGGGTTATAACTAAAGGTGGTGGCAGCGAGAGTGCAAGTACACAAGAAAGCTCCCCAGTGCCCCTAGTGGCGACTGGGTTTATTACACTAATTTAAGAAATTAAGTTTAACATTGGCTGTGCCTGCCTTTTTGTTAAAAATAAGGTGGAAAAAGTTTGAATCAGGTCTCCTCTGTTGGAGTACAGTTGGCTAGATGAAAAACTAGACTCCTAGAAATGCAGTCCTGAAACTGCGGCAATCCTAAAAGTGCAGCCTCCGGTATTGCAGGCAGATAATATTGCTGAGAAACACTGCAGCGTGCACACAGTCTGCTCCAGTCCAGAGACACAATAGCACAGAGCAGATCATATGCACAAGTTGCCACAGACCAAAAAATGTATCGGACCCATTTGAAATAGATTTGGAGGAGATTAGAAGGAGAAGCGGTAAGTTATTAGGACGAAACTGAGGCTTTACCAAGCTCAACGGCTCTGGCTGAGCTGTGATATAAACGACACGCTATTGGCTATTTAAAAAAAGGTCTTCCTGATTCAGTGGAAATTATGTCAACACATTAAATAATGCTGCAAGTTTCAAGATACTTCAGTGGGCCTTTAAAGGATAGTTCACCCAGAATGAATACTCTGTCAGCATGTACTGTCGTTTGAAATCTTTATGAATTTCTTTGTGAATGTATATGTATATATTATATATTTTAACAATCTGAACGCATGGTCTGATGCGCATAGCGCAGGTGCACTTAGATCACATTGTCTCAATCAACTTTTGCTAGTTTAATGACAGAAAAAACGGTTGGCGCGCCAGATGCATGGTCCAATAGCCTCTTAATGAGTCATGGGTGTGTGTGTATAGTATATATATATTAGGGCTGTCAACGCGTTAACGCATGCAATTAATTTAAAGTCCTTAACGCGTTAAAATAATTGAACAGAATTAACGCGAATAAATTACAGAAGTATGTGAAGCTTTGTCATTAACGTAATTTTCGTCGCGCAGTTAGATGATGTTAGAAGTCAGGAGTTTATCAAAATCACTGAGCATCTACAAGCTCCTGTAACCCTGATAGGAGGACATTTCCATTCTGACTCTTTAACTCGATTCTGCTTCTCTGTTTGTGATCAGGCCATGTATGTATATATATATATATATATATATATATATATATATATATATATATATATATATATATATATATATATATATATATATATATATATATATATATATATATATATATATATATATATATATATATATATATATATATATATATATACACACACACACATATGAATTGATGTATACGTATATTTATGAATTTAGCTGAATGATGACATTACTGCCAAAGTGCTTCATAGATGAAATGAGCTAATTTAATAATTGAATGTCTTTACAACAGAACTGAATTAAGAGCTGTTTTCACAGCCCAAATGAACTCTATTTGCATCATTGAATACCGTAATTTTCCTGTTAGCACTGTAAAGCTGCTTTAAAACGATCTGTATTGTATAAAGCGCTATATAAATAAAGATGACTTGACTTGACTTGCACCCCACTGGTTTCCATTGTATGGACAAAAACATTCTTCAAAATACGTTCTTTCACGTTCCGCAGAAGAAAGTTGTTCATATCTGAAATAGCGTGGCAGTGAGAAAATGATGACAGGTTATTTAATTTCTATCTCTTTAAATGCTTTCATAATGAAGTTGTATTCCTAGGCGAGGGTATTATCAGCAAAGACGTACTTTCCCCTCCCTGACAGGTCAGGAGTTTTGAACTGCTGTGTAACGAAGTGCAGATTTTTTAAATCTCAAACTGTGGTCTCTCTTTTTCAGTGTGCTCTCCAATCCTCTTACTTTTCTTTCTTCAAACAAGGAATTTATATCTAGAACATTCCAGTCTGCAATGGCACAAGAGACTGGCTGCTTAATTTCCTTAAGACAAAACAAACTGCCACACGTCTCTCTCTCTCTCTGATTAGGCAAATACAAATATCACATAAAAGAGACAGTGCTTGTCCCTAAATTACTGATGACAGTAGAAACAAAGGCAGGCAGTAAACAGAATGCGAACTTGGCCGAGTACAGTGTGGTGAAATGTGGGGGTTTGGCATACTCGGCCCCGGGCAGCCTCAAAGCTGTGTATCAGGTGTTCAGAAACAACACAACATAGCCACAGGCTCTGAATACACTCATGAGTATGAGGTTCAAAATACAGGTGGTTATGTTTAAAACAATTGCCATAGAAAGAAGTTGCTATTGAGATACTGAGGCATACTTCATTCATACCCTGTATAATCACACGATTCATCTTAGTTCACTCTCAATATAATTTGTTTTATTACCTGACTCCTTTTAACATGATATTCTAAAATGCATGAAAGTAATTTCTGCCTCAGTGTAAAAAGGGGGAAAAAAGTTAATTGTTTAAAATAAGATAGTGAGGTGTGCAATAGTAAAATGTACAGTGAGTTGCAATTGTGTGAAATTGCAAAAGTTACATTACAAGAAATCATCACAGTTGTTTCAAATAGGCAATAGTCACACTGTGAAACACAAAGTTCCAATTGTGAGATCTATAGGCCTACAGCGAGTTGCAATTGTATGAAATAAAGTCTCAATGAAAACTAAATTTGCAATTGCGAGATACAGTTCTAATATTTCACAATTGTTTAAAATAAGAAAAAGTCACACTGTGAAATTAATGAGTTGCAATTATGTGATGTCTTCATTTTTAGAAAATATACTTATGTTATACTTATATTATGAGAAATAAAGCCACAAATGTGAGAAAGTAGCAAGAGTGAGATATTAATTCACATTGTGAGATAAAGTCACCATTGCCAGATAAAGTTGCAGCTACTTTACGAGAAATAAAATTGTAGTTGTGACAATTTGTGAGATATACATTTCCAGTTACTTTATTGTTTTATTTTGAGTTTATTTTGATGTTTAAGTATACTTCGCTTTTAGCAGACTTTGTACATACAATTGAACGCATAGCCTTTCAAAATATACTCCATTTTGATGTTGTCGACAGATGCGCTCTAGAAAGTTTCATCTTTGTCCAGTGTCTGCACTATTTTTTTCCAGAAGTTATGACCAATAATAAATGTTTTAGTATTCTAAAGTCTAATAACCCCCGCACACAAGTGCTTAGTCAATGCAGGCGTCTGTTTTTGACTATTTTGTTGATGTTGTTGTTCCGGCCTGCATCGGCCAGTGATGCCACTTTGTGAAACAACCAATTAGAGCAAAACAAATTCAATGCACATGTGCGACCTGCACACACAAAAATTAATTTGTGTCCTCACATACGCGTAAAGACCAGTGTATACTTTGGTCATACATGTTCAGCAACATTCCACGGACTGTCCGCGTTAAGTTTTCGTCATCAAGAAGGAGCATGTGCAGATCGTCACCGTGCAGCCTAGAGCATCTTTCCATGCTCACGGCCAAGGAGTATACTTTAGAAAAGGCTCTCACACTCAACTGTGTGCAAGACGGAGCTAAACGCGGAAAATGAAGTATGCCAGTGGCTTAAAAACGAAAGTATACTTTGGGCTCAAGGAAACAGGCTTCCACAAGGCTGTGCTTAATACTTGTAAAGAACCACCCGTTGCTGATTTAACCCCATACCATTTTTCTTTTCCTGTAATACAACTCATTGAACTTCCTGCTGAGGTTTACTCTTGTATTTGAGACTGCACCGTGGATGTGTACACTTGATATAGTGTCTTTTCTATAAAGTGCCATCTGACACCTTCCCGTGTCTTTTTACCTGCTGGTTCTGTGTGTCACTGGCTGTCTCCAGGGCATGCAACGTTTATTTGTGGACACAGTGCCTTATAGCCTAGTCACGTCAAAAAGGCGCAACTCAAGACCCAACAAAGCTCAACGGAGCTTGTGTTTGTTTCCCACAAATGAGTTCAGAGGGAGGTGGGGGATCTGAGTTTGCTTTCTAGGTCACGTCTGATGCCACAGTGTTGACCGCTTTGAAAGATTTATCAAGCATACTAAAGGTGTGGTCGGTCTATGCGAGTGTAGTGAGATAAAATGCCTTTAAACAGTGTTCTTGCTCACCTGCTCACCCCTTTTTAATTGAGCTTTACCTATTTTGTTAACAGCTCAAGCTGAAAATTAACAAATCAAAGTGCTTTTTGATCAATGGCTGCGAATTTGCCAATCAATCCAATCTATATGACTGATTCACCTGATTTCATCCACAAACTTTTGACTGCGCTGAAGCTTTCCCACAACACTTAAGCAACCTACAATTTGACGTGAATGATCAAGTTACTCTTTTTGTTTGTGCAGTCACGCACAACTAACAGCAGAAAACAGCAGCGCTGAGACTCTCCGTGAGAAGTATTAGAGGTCACATGACCTGCAAATGCAGCGCTATTGATTCAAATGAATCAAAGAATGCATTCAAATAACACTCTGGATTGTTTTTAACGTCTGGTCTCTGCTTTCAACTCACGGTTTGACAGATTCTGTTTGTACTCTCTACTGAATCATTGTGAGTTACAATCATGTGTATGAATTCATAACACAGATCATATTTTAATGAATTAAAGACAGATGTAAATTACAGAAATGACTTAATGCACTATATGAATTATTATATATGTAGTTATTCTGAAAATAATGGTCAGTCTGCCTATATAACCCTAACCCCACACAAAATATTTCCACAAATATAATATATATATATATATATATATATATATATATATATATATATATATATATATATATATATATATATATATATATATATATATACACAAACACACACACTTTTTATTATTAGGATGATAGATACAGATGATTTACGTCTTACTGTCATGATTTTTTTTCAAGGGTTTGTTGTATTATTTATAGTGTCTTGGCCACATGCTAATAAATAATAGAGATTTTAATCAGCATGACAAATTAGTACTGTTGTAATGTGGGAAGGTATGCCACAGCTACATTGAAGAAACCTGGCCCAGCATCAACAAATGCTGTTTGAGGAAGAAGTTCAAATGAGGACAGCCATTACAGACCCAGAATCACAAGCATACACTAGCTGCACTTTTAATAGAGTGCAAAGAAACCTAGTGTGTCAAGAGAATTTAACATTCTTTCAACATCCAAACTATTAGTTTGCTGTTGCCAACATTATAATGGAAATCAATTCAAGCAATTAGACAATAAACTCTCAGTTTTCTACATGCCATCATCAATTGTGATACACTCTCATTATTTAGACAAACAGAAGCAACAAGCCAAAATAATTAATTATTAACAACTTGTTTGTATTAAATATTTTAAAATACATCATACTTTGCGATTCATATTTAAAATATAGTTGATGGATATATATAAAAAAGAAAAACCCTGTCTGCAAACATCACTCTGAACTCTGGCAAAGCAGAGATCCGAACATTTTCTGCATTGGTGGACTGCATTAGTTTTTTGCCATTGCTGGATTACTAATTTGTTTTATTTAACCACTGTTATGAGATTAGGCTCAAATTAACCTTATAATGACCATAATGACCAATGCAATCTACCATGTACAGCGCAAGTTAACATCTAGTTTAAGACATGCTTTTTTTGGGGCAATACATAATGGCACAAAAACCAATAAATTGACTAGCGCAAGTCATAGTAAATCACCTTGTGTGATTCATTTAAATACTCTCCTCCCATAAATTTTGCGTCTGAAAGGGAAACTCCTACAAATGCATATGCAATAAGGTCAGCCACAATAAGCCTGTCCACACCTTTTCAGCACTAATACTAAATCACTGCATGTCTTTACTCTTTAGTGAATCCTGGCAGTAGTAATGCCAAAAGAGATTTTTCTGTTTGTTTGTACTTTGAAGCATATTGGTAACCAAACAGTTTTGGTTACCATTGACTTTGATTATATGGACATTTCTCAAAATATCTTCCTGTTCCTCAGAAGAAATAAAGTCAGACAGTTTTGGAACGTCACAAGGTTGATTTAATGATCAAAGAATTAAAAAAATGTTGTTGAACCAACTCAAATTCACTGTTACTTTTTAAAAGTTGAAAGTCTTTAATAAGGAGTAAACAGGAGACTGAAGCTGTAATTTTTTTGGAGTCAGAGGAACACGTAATGACTTCTTATATGATACGTTTTTAAGGTTTGTGAATTAATCGACAGGTAGAACTGCAAAGCAGTCCCCACAGGCATTTGTTACTCCCAAATAAGCAGCACATTGTTTCCAACACTTTTCTCTCAGGCGCAGGACTCAGAGGAAACTGTCCATACTCCCCAAACTTCCCACTTCCATTTCCCACCTCTTTCCATTCCTGCTTCCCTTCACAAATGAACAGAGGTGTTGCTCCTGTCAGCAGCCCATCATGCAGAGGGGCAGCTTTTGTGAGGTTGGAATTTAATTGGTTTATTAGTATCCAGACACATCCAAATTTATCAAATCTATGGTGGCATTAATTTTGTAGAAGAACATACAATTAAGAGCTCATTAGTGCTCTCACAGGGATATGCCCTTTCATCTGCTGGAGGAACATTAGGAGTTGGCCCAACTCCAGAGCAAAGACCTCTCTTCTTCCTCTACTGCTGCTTCTTTAGCATGCCTCATCTGGCATACTCAGTCCGGCCATATGGAATTCTGCTGTATAAAGTATTTTTATTTCTTAAATTATTAATATTTAAACAAACATTCTCAATAATTAAAACTAAACAAGGTATAAGGTTTTAAAGATTTACCATGCTCTTTCAATATATAGAAGCCTATATTTCTGGACAATGTGCTATTTTGGTAAGTGTGAATTGTGTTTCTTTTACTTGAATGACTATGCAGTATGGTATTTAGATTCTGCTTCAGCCTAATTTCAGCTTGCTTGCAGCTGAAAATAAAACTTCATACAGAACAGCATGCATCCATTTCTGCACTCAACATGTAATAAATCACCCTAAATAAGCTAGAGCAAGTTTCTATTAAAGGGTTACTTCAGCGATAAGCATTAAGCTTTGTATCAGTAGAAACCCGGTAGTATATTCGAATTATCGTACTTTCCCCCCTCATGTCCCCCTGAGACGAGAGAATTATGCATTTTATTTCTGGAAAAAAATCCTCCGATAATGCAAATATCGTAATTTTGCGTCATCTGAGGATTTTTTGGCCAGAGGCTAGAGACTACAGCCAGTAGTAGGAGCTAGTTCTGCATGTTTCCAACCCGCCCATAGGGGTGGGATCTCACTCACAGAACGTAAATGCATGCGGCCACTCAGCTCGGGCATTCATAACGGAGCAGTGCGGAGCAAAGCAAGTGTTTGAACTTTTCAATGAATTACTATAAAAGTTAAGCTTCCACAGGTATGAACTGACAACGCACCAGACTGGACACACGTTGTGAATGACTGCCACGCTTACCTCAGCTCTGCTCAGCTCTTTGCTCTCGTAATGAATGAAATCTGACTCCTGCTGCATCTGTGCCATGACGTTCGTTCGGCTCACTCACACTTTATTGAACACACGTTCAGTTTTTTATTGTAGTGTCTATTCTCTAACTGAACGAAATTATTTTATTACAATGAAAATCAAAACAACGGTGGGGACGGTGTCATGTTGGGCAAGTGATAACCAGTGGCCATGGCTTTGGGAGTGGCCTCGTTGGGCAGCGAAGCAAGTGCATTCTGGGAGTTGCTGTCTTTCATCGATATGAGACAAAAAAACATTTTCTGGCTTTTCTCAGTCTAGAAGGCAGCAAATTAAAAAATAAATGACAAAATGAAAATAAACTACATAAATGACCCAGTTTAAATACACATTCATCTTCCCAGCGCTGAAGTACCCCTTTAAGTAAAAATAAATGTAAAAATAATAATGAACTGTACACGTGGTGAACTCATTATTTTTGTTGTTTATTAATATATTTTTGTATTTATATTATTAATACGTGTGTGTGTGTGTGTGTGTGTGTGTGTGTGTGTGTGTGTGTGTTAGTGTTAGTCTTAGTGTTGGGTCCGAGTCCACCTTTGTCAAGTTCGAGTCAAGACCCAGTCTTAAATAATCAAGTCTGAGTTCTTAAAATAATTAATTTGAAAAAAGATTAGAAATTGCTATTGTAAGAAAAGAAGATATTTTGATGAATGTTTGTTACAAAGCAGATAGAGCAACCATTGACTACCATAGTATTTTTTCCCTATATGGTAGTCAATGGTTGCTCTATCTGCTTTGTAACAAACATTCTTCAAAATATCTTCTTTTGTGTTCAGCAGAACAAATAAACTCATACAGGTTTGGAACAACTTGAGGGTGAGTAAATGATGACAGAATTTTCATTTTTGGGTGAACTATCCCTTTAAGTCGATATTAAAAGATATAATAAGCAACTTACATTTCTCTAGGTTTTCTTTGAACATGTCGGTAGAAAGTCGTGCCAGACAAATCAGTAAGAGTTGATTTGCAAAATTTGCAATCTGCAGAGTGCTTCTTTTTAACGGATTTCTTGCAAATAAATTATGATTTTCATAAGCAAAACAAATCATTGCAGACATTGTCCTAGCCACGCATTGCGATCCAGTGTGTGATACGTGTTTTGTCTGCAAGCATAAGATGATGCTACTGCTGCCTGCCGGTGTGGTGCAGTAAAATGACAGGCGGGGAGTCGTTAATTAATTTCTTATCTTAGTTTTTTTTACACATGACGCGGACTCGACTGGACTCTGAATATTTTTTGGACTCGGAATATAGAGTACAACATGTCCAAGTCCTTGTCAAGTCCGAGTACAAATTCACCCGAGTGCGTGACAAGTCCTAGTTCATTCAAACTTGGACTCGAGTCCCGACTCGAGTCCGAGTCCAAGGCTGTGCCCGAAACCAGGAAAATGCTGCCTTCGGAGGACACATTTCAAGGCAGGAAGGCACCAAGGCACATCCGAATCTAATGTTACCTTCACTTCCTGTCTCCAGAGATACCTTCATCTGATCAATTTTTGAAGGCAGCAAATTTGTATCCTTCGCTGCTTTTGATATCCCACAATCCTGTGCTTTCCATTCTGTGACAGTTGAGCTAGAAAAAAAAGATGCCATCCGAAAGTTGCGTTTGCTGGTCAGTTTATGTGTAAATGTACGTTTTTTACCAATATTTTCTACTTCTGATGTCATTTCTAGCGAGAAATTACTAATGTAGTAATTAAATATTTGTTTAGTTCTCACCAAAGCTCTCTCTATTTTGCTGTAGATCATTAAACGGTTACACTGCCTAAAAAGTCTGTCCGAAATTAGTTTCGTGAGGTGCCTTCATGCACAAACGCTGCCTTACAAGCCATTGTCTGATAAGGCAGCGAGGCAACGAGTCAGCTGCCTAGGTTTTCGGACACAGCCCAAGTTTGAGTACCCCAACTCTAGTCTAGTGTGTGTGTGTGTGTGTGTGTGTGTGTGTGTGTGTGTGTGTGTGTGTGTATGTGTGTGTTTTTCATGTTTTTTCTATCCCGGTGGGGACTTCAACATGAATGCACACTGACTCATGTGGAGTCGTGTCATCGTGGGGACGTAAATTGAGGTCTTCATGAGAAAACACATGTATAAATCATACAAAATGACTTTTTTTGAAAGGTTTTTAAAAACTGGTAGGTTTAGTGTCAGGGGATAAAATATACAGTTTGTACAATATAAAAACCATTACATCTATGGAGAGTCCCCACAAAGAAAGTGAACCAGACGTGTTGTGTGTGTGTTTGTGTGTGAACGGCTTTTTGTCATTCTGTTCTGCTGCACTGAGTAAGTGTAGCTTGAAATTCACTGAAAATGTCATTGCTAGTGGTGTGACCTGCTGCCCTATGCTATGCTGCATCACTCAATTGCATAATTTTGGTTAAAGGGGATTTCCATTCCTCTCTTTTAATACTCACTGTCAATCTTCCTTATTGTATTCAAACAACAAACGGCTTATTCTTTCACTCAACATTTAATAAAATGCATTCTACTGGTTACCAAGCATAGTAGTTTCCATCATTGTAATATTTAACTTCTCAATAATTGTTATTTTTACTTAATTCGACGAGGTGTGAGTTTCAGCTAGATTGTCAATATCAATTAATTCAATTCAGAGTGGTTCAAAAAGTTGTAAGGAACATATCACTGCAGGTTGTCGTTTTGGCAGCACTTTTTACAGGAATAAGAAAAACAAAGGCATGAAGAGATTTGCCTTACACTATGCACAGCTTGAAGGCACCAAACATTTCTCTCTCTCCCCACCCCCACTTATCTTCCTATGTCATTTTCTCACTTGCTTTTCTCTTTCAGCCTATCTGGTTGATTTAAAAAAAAAAAAAAAAAACTTTTAACATGTAATTGATTCAATAATGGATTATAGTTAATGTGGATATCAAGGATCTGTGTGAGTACCATCGGGCTCCTATGATGAACCTAATGGCTTATGAAGGAGGAGACAAAAAACAGATACAAAGAAAGAAACATTAGCGAAAGACAGAGAATATAACAGTAAAACAGAGAGAAGAGTGGAAAAAACAGACATATTGACTGACCAGGCGTAATGTATGATGTTGAGGGCCAGCTGGGGCCGACGTGGCAGTGAGCCATCCCACCTCTGACTGTCATCTACTCTGACATTCTGGCTAAGCTGGATCTCATTAGGATGAGGGTGACTTTGATCCTGTCAGCAACGATGTGACTCCCACTATATAGGTTGCCTTCAAAGTAAACTGCTGTATCATTGTAACTTTCAAACATAGTCATCTATATTTGTAGTCCTTATTTTCTCTTACTTGACTGACATCCCCATATAACCTGACTATTAACCGTTCGGTTACAAATGGAAAACGAAGGTTTTAGATTAGCGCCTCTCCCCCGCCTCTCACCTCTGTTACTCACTCATGGTTTGCTCAGTGTGTTAGCTATTGATTTAAACTTGGTGACAGCGTGGAACCACTGAGAGCAAGAGAAAAACATCTACATTTTGCTATACTCAAAGGTAAATTATGTCAAGGTTTTGGGTAAAAATAAAAATGTGTGTTTCTTGATCAGTGGCATGCAGTGGTGTTCTGTCTCACAGTGGTTTTTTTATGTAAATTCATGTTCCAGTTACACTTTACTTTTTACACTATCAACAAAAACAACAATGGAGAATACTTTTACAGCATTTATTAATCTTTGTTCATGTTAATATTTGCTTTTAATTGTATTAATTAAAACTATTAAGTTAAAATGAATGTATTATACAAATGAACATAAATTAACACATTTATAATTTAACACAAACCCGGATTATTAAATGCCATAAAAATGTTTTCCCTTTAGTTCATCATACCTAATGTACTAATTGAACTTATTGTAAAGTGTTACCAAAAAAAAAAACCATTCGCTTGACCACACCTCCCGTAACCTCCTATCTTAAAAGAACTGTACACATGCATTAACAATTAAATAGCACTAAGACAGTATGCTATGTAAATCATAAACTTAAATAATTCACTGCAGCCTAGTAGCCAGTCAGAAGGGACTGCTCCATAATAGATGGTGCTACAGTGGTGAGCTCAGCTTGAATCTGCAATCTTAAGTAAACAGACTTTTAAAAAATGACCAATGAATTATACAAGTTAGACTTACAACGAAAGCTATTTAGCTGAAAAACACATGACAGAAAGCGACAAACCTATAGACAACTGACATATTTACGTTCCCTCATTAGCCAACTTAGCGTTACATGTTTCCTGATATCATTAGCGTGGTAAAAAAGGAGATTATTTTGAATGAGTGCTTGGCTGACTGTTTCAGAGGACATCTGGGATGGGGTGAAAATCATTAGCTATACTGCTAGAGCTCGGCTAGCTGTAATTGCCTTGTCTCAGAATAGCATCAAATGAACACATTCTGAAAAGGGGGTTTAATGCATCACACCGTTAACTCAGCAAACATCTGACTCTTATAAAAGTTTTGCCTGTCAGATGGGATATGCTTTATAGAACTGTTTAGGGCTTCCTGCACTTTGCTAGCTTGTTAAAGAAATTATGCAACCAGAAAATGTAAAGTCTGGTAAGCAAACATTTATGACTTCAGTAACTGGCGAGTATTTCCTAAGGCCTGTTGCGGTTGATTCAGCGTTCATATAGCAATGGCTACAGTGAAAAGGTCAAAATCTCAGTTTCGTACATTACATATCCAGTTCAGCTTTATTTTTAATTGAGCATTTAAAGCACTGGCTTAAAATCAATCAGCTTTTTGTCTCAAATCATTAATTAAGCAACTTTCTGTCTTCTTCGATTTCTGCCATTGTTTGTTTAAGAGCCTTTCATAAAAAAGGCTTGTTTATCATTGTTTTTGAAAGAAAGGTACTTGACCTACCATTAATTATGTATGATGCTGCTGCATAATGACTGGACTCAATAACAAGATATATTTCATGGCACAATATCTTCCAAGGCCTTCTGATAACAACACAATAAGTCATGTTTATGTTCACAGTCACAGAAAAAAGGCTTGATAAGAAGGAAACTTTGCTTTGCCTCTTTTAGTGGAGCTTAGTAGGCCACTTGCCTTGTAATGTTGGGTTGAGATTACATGTTGGTCAGCTTCAATTTGAAGTGTAGACTTAGTGCACCACAAAAGTGGTAAGTCTTCCATTAGGAAAGAGGATGTTACAAATGCACAAATGCAAGCTATTTGTCTGTCAGTTAGGAGCTCCCAGAAAAATGTAATTGATTTAGCCAATTTTTTTTTTGTTGGGTGAATGGGATTAATCTAATGTTCGAGAACATACAACAATACAACTGTGCAAAAGATTTCAAAGCACTCCCCTTAACATCTTGCTTTAAAACACTAATAAAAACTCCCTGCTTATGTCTTACCTTTCCATGTTTTCAGTAAGGCAGACTGGGCCTGGATATCCATCCCCCCTGGCAGAGAGAGGCCCCTGTGTCAGCCCTGGGCGAGTTTTCCACGTCTCCATTAATCCAGTAACTGGAGAAATTAGATTCAACAAGGGGTTCGTCTGGTCTCTCAAATTATGGCGTGAAAACGACATTGTTCCTTGCGCTCCGATCTGGTAATGAAATGAATGTCCACCTGAATTAACGCCAACAATAGCCGACATGGGCACATTATTATTCGCTTGGTAATAGCTGCCATCATTGGTTTCCTGTTTAATCCCCTTGGGCAGGCCATTGTTAGGAAACACACCAGGTTCATAATTGCCATTCAAAGAAGAAACAGGAGGTCCCAAGATCCCAGAAAGACTATATTCGTCAATATTATCCCTCAAAGACAAGTATGTGGTCTCTGCAGAAGGAAAGCAGCCCAGAGAGTGCTGCGTCTCAACAAACTGGAGGTTCGAACAAGTCACCTCTCTGTTTGGCTCTGTCTTAATGTGTGTTATGAATGGAGAATGTGGCATAGCGCTCTTGCTGCTGCCTAGGCATATGCTCCTGTAATCAGTGCCAGGTTCATTTTTGATATATTTGGCCACTCCCATAGCATCCAAGCCGATGTTAAACATTTCCCCGTCCACGTTCTCTACCTTCGGAAACTCGAATCCCTTGAAGTCATGCTCTCGGCTCTCAGGGCTGTTGACGTCATTTTGCACTAGGCCCAATCCACTGGGAGGGCTAGAGACAGAGAAGCCCCTTGATGAGTTCCTGGGACTGGACATGGTCATGCTGCCAACAGTGGGCAGACTGGAGATGGATGGTCTAATGTTACAGGTATTGCCTCCATTTGTTGATGGGCTTGAGACGGATGATCTCATGTTGGTGTTACAGGAAAGCGGTGACCTCACGCTACCTACACTATGAGGACTGGAAACCGGAGATTTCATAACACTGAGTGGACTAGCCAGTGGAGATGACCCCACCATGCTGGATTTTACAGGGCTACAGGTGTTGGGGCTGGTATGGTTACCGTGGGTCATGTTGGTGCTGGCTGAAGCCAGTGATGGACAATCAGAGTCAAAGTAGGTGGGGCTGGTAGTGGACGACACCATGTTGTGTCCAGTAGGACTAGACATGGGGCCAGACCCAACAGTGCTGCAAGAAAGAACGGTGGCCAGTGCAGAGGGCACTGAGGCAGAGACCACAGCACACTCCTGAGGACCACCATTGGGTTGTTGGGCCCCAGGTGGGAATGAAGATGGGGGAGCTTTCATCTTTGGGCTCCCAGTTGTTTTGGGCTGGCTGTCTTCAATCGCTTTCCCACAAAGAGGATACAGTTTGCCCGGGCTACCCTGCCCACCCGCAGTACCATGTTGGGCAAAGCCAAAATCTGCCTCCCTGGCAGCGTTCATGTACAAGCCCATAGACTCAGCAACCGTTTTGGAGAGCTCCTTTGAATCCGTTTCTGACTTGCGGTTGTGGAAGGAGTTGTTGAAGGAGGGAAAGGGTAATGGTTGATTCTGGTTAACTCTAAGCATTGTTGTCTCTGTAGCCTTAAAGTTGTTGTCCTTGCAGACAGACGGCACATTAGGGGCATTGCTCGAGTTTACAATATCCATGAGCACATCACTGTTAGTCAAACTCTCTTCTGCAGAACAGCAATAATCCATGGTGTTTGGCATCTGTGCCCATTTGTTTTCTGTAGCTGCCCCTTCGCAGAAACTTTGGTATCTTTTAGTCTCCATACCTGGATCATTTGATAAACCTAATGGACCAATAAATTAGAGACATTTAGACCTTGCAGTCAAAATGGCAAAGTTTTGATTAGTACAAATAAATCTCATTAGTGACTGTCAAACCAAATGGCACATATAATCAATATTTTATTATAGACACACTACTTATACATCTTTGCATTTTTTTGATTATAAAGAAATGAACCATTTATTTATAGGATTCATTGGGTTTTAGAAATGTAATTTCTTTATTTATATTATTCTTTGCAGCTAATACAGTTATTATTTTATTTTTCATGACCAATTTCTACCCTCAGATTTTACTCTCAGGCCGCTTTTTGCAGAATTATGCAATTGCCCTCTTCTTCCTGAATGCGGGGGCCAACTCTTCACGGTCAATCCCAACCTGAAATGTTTTTTATTTGACTAAATTATTTTAGATTTCCAATGGGCTTTACTATGTTTTCACCACCACACTGAATACACAAAAAAATTTGTAAATCTACTGTAGTTAATTTACTGTAAAAGTACTTGACATTGCCTCAGATGCAACGCTGCAAATTCGAGGTAGTTTCATGGGATCCACTCACCCCTCTTATTGAATATGAATTGTGACCTAGCAGGTAACTTTTGCTCAGCAACTCCCTCTGCTTTACTTTGCCGCCCCCTCTAACTTTAGCTGCTATCTGTCTGCTCTGCACCATAAAACAGGTCTTTTACCTGCTAAGAGACAAAAATGTAGGAGGGATGATAAGATCACCATACAGATCAGGTCAAGTTAATAAAGAAATGTCCTTCACCCCTCATATACATCCACTGAAATACAGTGCTATATTTATGCTTACTCTGGATTTGAACCTAAGACCTCTACAACTTACTTATTCACAGTGTTCACGGCAAGTCTCATTACTGGTGATTGTCTAATCTTTTGTACTTATAGTTTGTATAGAATTTCTTTGTATTTTGAATTATTATTATTACTTGTATTATTTTAGAAAAGTATTAAGTTATTTATCTTAATTCTCTTTATGCATATGTTTTTCTAACAAAGTGAATCGTTCTGTCCTTCAGATGACAACGATACAACACAATGGTGAAATGTGTGCACCTTCTGAAATGACAAATTACCCCTTAAGTAACTCATCCTGGTGCTGGCATTCTAAACATGCCAACAAAAAAGCAATAGAGGACTGAGACTTACAAAGCAGAGATGGTGTGAATGCAAAAAGAATTGGTTTGAATCTGAAAACAAGCGACAAAAGCTGTCAGGGTTCAATACGTTGTGTATTTATAATATTTTCCCCACATAGGCCTATGTAAGTTATTTTAGATTTAAAATAGTAAATAAATAGCCTAAATAAAAATGCCGTGCACACAATCAGAGGCTGATACATTTCAGCCAAAAAAGTTAATTTCCCATCCTGTTGCACACAGTAATAGAGCCGCTGTAAGTTTAAACTGTCATGTACAGTACAGGCTTATTTCACCATCCATACTAAGTCAATAGCTCTTCTCTAGCGGGATACAGTTCATCAGGCATCGCACTTCGTCAAATGGTAACGACAATATTACGTTTGACGTAGTTCGTTGTTTATGTTTTGTTTCGTTTTTTCCCCTATCGTCTTTCTTCCCACGATACCGTGCTTAAGCGCGCAACCATCGAACAGAAGCAGACACACTGTCGCCAAGAGTTTATCACGCCACTCACGGATTGGTCCCGTCGCTCTGTCAGTCTTTTATTTATAAGCTTTGTAGCCAAAGCACTGCTGCGACATTCTTTGCAACATTTAATTTACGAACTTTGCTCTATGTTAAGCCTATAAAAACTTTACGTGTTAGTTCGGATGCGTGATAATTCATGGTGCATTGCACAGCTAGCGACCTCCAGAATGAGTGTGACGCAGTTGTTTCTTTTGCAAAAGAACTCCTGAATAAATATCGCTACGATGCACTTTAAATCCATCACATGGCTTCAAGTGAATCAAGCTTGCTTAAATAAGTATGAACGTTTGCATGCATTTTCACAAGAATACATCTTATTCGCCACTGTTCTCACCAGCAGAACAGTACTGGTCATTATTGTGCCCCATCTGTCTGACTTCAGTTTCGCTCAACTCTGTATTCACTGTACTTTAGCACACGTACAGTACATAAGATGATGGTAATACAAGCTGGTATCCCTTGAGGAATATATCGACGGAACGAATCATGTAAAGCTTTGATATAACAACTATTTTGACATGGGCTTGTTTTTATATTTGATATAGCCTAAAGCGTTAGCATGCAATGTGATAAAAAGTATTCACTCTTGCATGGATGTAGTTTAGCCGAGAAAACGTCAAACATACTCCGATGCAAAGGATGCTAGAATAGAATAAATTGTATTATGCAGTTGTAATTAAAGGCCTATGGATATTTCTAATTAGGCTGCATATTTATTTTCATCGCTTTAAAGTGGAAATGCACTTCATGCAACATCAAGTTTTAGACAAGTTTTTAACGCGTCTGCATTTACAGTAGCTCATACATACAAAACTGGTTTGTTCTTCAGCGAGATAATAATAATAAGACATCTTACCGTAGTTACGGCATCCAATTTTGACAGTTATCTTTTCTGCTGGCCACTAGTAATCCGGTGGATAAAAAGGAGAAAATGACTCTAAACAGTGTCGTTAAGTAGTGTTTTAGAAGTATTCCCAGTGTTGCGACTGCTTGCATACTAGTTTCAGTTGTGACAGCTGAACGCGCCGAACACTGCCGCGCGCATGACGCGAGATCCTTAACGACAGCGCACTGTACGCGTACAACAGTCGACAGCGACTTCACCGAAACGTCCTGTCGACAGTTTTCTGTTTACGTGCACATTGCTGCTAGATTGTTGAAGGCGCCCAACTGAAGACTAATAAAAACAGCGGAGGACTCAGACAGACTTGCGTAGCGACGTCATTGTGTGCACACATGGACCCTCCTACTGCAATGAGAGCTCGAGTGGGAGGGGGCGATGAATGCGCCCAGGTATATACGGCTCTTAGTCCAGAAGTAGGGCAAGGTGGTTTGATTACGCAGGCGCTAACCTGTGCATCTAGGACAAATGGATGTGCAAACGTTAAGTGCATGACCGTACTTGCTAAATTATATTCAGTGGTAAATAAAACTAGATCGACGAATCATCATTTAATCTAATTGAACCGTGCATTACAACCCCAAACTTATTTTTAGAATACGTTTCGTAATTAAGAAGCAGAAGAAGAAAAAATAAAAACATTTTAACTTTAAAGGAGAAGTGCAATTAAATGTTGTCTTCTGCAGAAAGGGAGCATAGTGGATTGGTACTGCTCAAGCAATAAATGACAAATTGACGGACGTGCAATAAATGCAGGAAATAATGTTTTGGTCCCCCACTCTCACGTCATCCTCCAGTGGTTTCTTAAAGTTATAATCTTTTTATGCAAGTTAGATCTTCTGATCTAGAGAGCACTTGAAAACTACCAGAGAAAGTCCTTTGGAAGTGGTTTGTATGAATTTCAGGCTTGAGATGATCATAATGACCTAATCTGCTTGCAGTCAGTAGCCTAACTTTTTAACAGGCCTAGAACAAAATATGAATGTACTAATTACATGAATATAAAGTAATATGTATAGGTCCTCATTGCTATACCAAACAATGGTTTAATATAAAGGCTCCTTTTGAAAAGACCTACCACAAGATGGTGCAATTTTTGTGATTTTGTTGGAATTTGTTGACATGGAAATGGTCTTTAATAACCGTGTGCTTATGTAATGCTGATGAAGGGGTGATAATTTCACTTATATTCAATACATGTATAGTATGTAATATGAGTTATAGTAATATGTGTATAATTACAGTTTATATCAATGATAATTACATATGCAGATTTCATAGCCTTGTGTTTATCTGATTATGTTGAATAAACTCCGGCTTCATCCTTCTTATTTTCTCTAAGTCTGTGGTGGAGACGAATTCTGTCAAGCAGAGATTCGTGACCTTTGAGGCTATAATGTTACCAAACCTCCTGTGGTGCTTAACTTGTAATTTTACATGGTCAAGAACTTGCTTTAAAAAACAGAGAATTTGCCTCTATTAAGGATTAAACATAAAGTTTGCTAGAACCAGCAGCTATTTGATTTAGCCAGTGATTATAAGACAACTGTAATTTATATTGTCCATCTGTTATCAAGTCAAACTGTCAGTTCTTTCTGGTCAAATCATATGGCAAACACTTGTAAAGTAACTATTTTCTTATCTTTTGATTCTCTGTAGAGTAACAAAAAAAGCAGTCAATTATCAACTAAATATTATAGCTAACAAATAATGAGTAAATCTCTTATTACTAAGATTTTCATATAATGAAAGCAATCGGTCATGATCAAAATAATAAGGCTACTAGAATGTTCCATTTATACTATTATTCACATACAACTTCAGCTGATGTACACATATAGTGCTGGGCAGATTACTTACAAATTGTAGTTTGTTACTGATTCCAAATTACATGACACAAGTTGTATTTAGTAACATAATAAATCTTAAGTCATGAGTTCATCACTTAAACGAAGTGATATATTCCCCCCCCCCCCCCCCCCCCCCCCCCAAAAAAAAAAAAAAAACACAAGTATTTATAATAAATGTCTTTCTCAGAGTGTGCTGTCTTTGAAGTGTTTTATTGTGGGAGTTTCTCTTTCCCAACCAGGTGAAGAATAAAGAGTTAAGTTTTCGACAAAGAGATTGTTACCCAATTACATTTAATGTAATATAATCAGATACATTTTGTATTACTTTTGGCCTAACTTGTTTATCACATTGATTTGAATAGGATAATCTTATACCATTTGTATGAGATACATTTTGTGAATCCTAAAGGATTCCTTGGATCCTAGGCCAAAATCTGAAGTCTTAGATCATTAGTTTGATATGTTCACCGACTGCCGATTAATGACCATAGAGAATGCGGAGTTGCGTCACAATGTTTTCACTCCGTGTTGCATTTTGGGAAGGTGCCGCCATATTGGCAGTATACGCTATCCGTTGCCATGGTTACTTTGACAGTGAGACAAAGAAAGCAGCTTGAGATTTGCTTGCATTTTTGTGAGACGGTGCATTTCTTGGGAAGAAATGGAGAAGGAGGAAGTTGAAAGGAATGGTGCTCTATCGGTAGAGACTAAATAACAACGCCAAACTGCTTGACATCAACAACATCGACCCGTACGACCTGCAACTACAGAATGGACGAAAAAAAAACAGAATCGCTACCACCTCTCACATACCCTGACATCGTCAATTATCTGGTTTATGGTATCAGTGCCTACACAATGCAAGAGTTCATAAGCTTCTAATGACTTAAAGCTTCTGAGCTCTTGCATTGTGTAGGCACTGATACCATAAACCAGGTAACTGTGTTCTGTTACAAATTGCTCTGAGACGCGAAGGCTGAGGATCCAAACGCAGCTTTAATGAAAGGGAAATCCACAATCGTAGTCAACAGTACAGGCAAGGTCAAAACACAGGTAGGCAGTCCAAACAAACATACAAAGCAGGGGACAGAGGCAAATGGGTACTCCGGGAAACAGGCCGATCCAACGACCCAAGAGACATGAAACCCTGGAAAACGCTCAGAAATGCAGTGTAACACTAAACAAGACTTTGCAGTGAATGACAGAGGGAACATGGTGTATATAAAGGCTGAGGTAATGTGGTGAATAAGAGACAGGTGTAAACAATGAGTGCTGATGAGTCCGGGCAAAGGATTATGGGAGATGTAGTCCTTGATGGAGTGACACTCCGGGGTGGAGTGCCCTCAGGTGGAAATCAGGGGCACTCTCACTGGTGAATCATGACAGTAATGAGCGCTGCGCTTTACCCAAAGTTGAACATTTTTCAACTCTCTGCAACTGGAAAAAATGCTGAGCCCTCAGCGCTCAGCTTGAAATAGATGCTCAGCGCCTTTAAAAAACACCAGACACTCCCATTGAAAATAATTAGGAAAATACACTTGCCGTGGGAAAAAATTCACAGTAAATTTTTTTGTAAAGTAATGATACTTTTACTTGAGTATATTTTTTCAGTACTCTTTCCACTCCTGGTCTTGTCTGCCATAAAGTCGGACATTAATGACAACTGAGATCCCACAGTGTGACATGGCTTACAGCGGGGATCAAGTTCGTACAGTTTGACAAGCAACAACCTTAAAGGACTATTATAAACCGTACAGTGTGCAGTGTCCAGCTTTAGATTTTTATAGCTATTTTTCCATCTAAAGTTGCGAATTTAACTTATGCGCAAAATAGGAATACCACTTGGAACATCATTTGTGAATAAAGCACCGTTTCCATCCAGTGAAGAGGACAAAATCATCACTTCCTGATAAACTGGCACTAAATATCACTAAGAAAAGTAGAAGCAACTATATATTATAATTTTCATATATAATAAATTACTTGAATCTCAGAGCGTGCAAATGAAGTGCAATGAACATGTTATCTTGCTTACAGTGGCAGATGCTGCTGTTTGGGAACGCAGTCGTGTAAGAGAGTTCTGGGAGAGAACTACACCAAACCACTTTGATGACAGACTTTTCTTAGGCATTGCAGAACAACCAAAACAGCATTTCAGATGTTATGCCATCCCATTGCGTAGTCACATGATTTTTTGGATGAACATTGAGTAATTTATTTGGTAAATGTGTTTCCATCATAGTTTTTATGCGCATATTTTCCAATCCATTCTTACTCCCAAGGCGTCAAAATCTGAAGCATGGTCAAGTGTATTCACAATGAAGTTTCGCAGGGTACTCCATTGATTTCAGTTGTTTGCCCAATGCGTCAGATCAAGATGCATTTAATTCTTTGTATTAAGCAGACATGATTTTATGAATATGCATAGGCTACTTTTATATTTTGGAGCAACTAACCCAACTCCTACCCTAAAACCACCCACTTCTAAACAATATAAAACGCATAACGGGCAAATAAAGTACAATCAGAGGTATTTATTGCAAAAAGTCACCCTCAGTCAGTCCTATCTCACTCAAATGGTACACCGACTCTTTAGCATAATGCAATCAGTCACAAGACACACGAGAGCCAATTACATTTTACAATCAAAGCTGACGTAGGGGTAAAAGTACCTATTAAGCTAATTTTAGTGCACAGGGTATTAGTTTGAGTACCAAATAGTACTAAATATTAATCTCTCACATAATAATATTTAATTTCATTTTAAATGACAAAAGTATTTAAATTAAGATATACATCATTAAATGCAAAAAGTCTGGCTGTGCTTAATGGGTACATGTTTGAACCCTTTAAGCTCACCCCTGTTGCCATTAAGCTCACAACATGTTTTTTTTTTCTGTGTGGAAATTCTTGTTTATTTTAAACAACATTTTTAAAGAATAATTTTATAAAGATTAACTTGAAGTGACAACCATCAGTTAATATTTAAAGTCTGTTTATGAAGTATTTACATAGACGTTTAATATGGATGAGCTTTAAGGGAGCACACAGCTTTATTGGAACAGCAAACCTTTTTTGATAAAATTTGATTAAAATGTATGATTAAATTACATTTAAAAGGACAATTTTGCTAAATAAATAATCTTGGTAATGTATTAAGTTCATACATATTTTAATATGAACAGCTATTATTGAAAATATCTATGAAATTTTTTTCTTATATGTCGCACTGAAGCTGTGTGATTTTCATAGTAATGCACCCTTTAAGCTCACCTTACAATAATATGATTTCTTTAAAAAAACAGCAATGTAAAACCACAGAACATCAATAAACTGTAAATTTATAATATAATGGATTTAAAAGTACAAGCCATTAATGCCTATGAAGTAATATATTAGTAGCACACAATCTTATACAGATAGTAAGCTAACAGTGTTCTGCAGCACCAGCGCTATGTAGCGAATTAGCTCTAAGGGAAAATATTAATAATTATTCATAACTCATTATGATTATTAATTATAATTAATTATGAATATTTGAATCAGTTAAATAGATTAACTTGATGTAGCTACATTAACATTACAATCATTCAATCAGTTCGTCCTATGGACGTTCAGTATTGATTATTAATTAATTCTTAGAAAAGGATATTTTTCATGGCCACAGAAAAATAATTCTTCCTTTGTACTTACATAAGTGCCTAGAGCGCATAACAAGATCGATCATTTAAGGGACAATTTGTTTGCAGGCAGGGAGTCAGGACCAAACATATATTGTGCACAAACTTTAATAACTAAATCACGTACGAGACTAAACTGACAGAAGACATGCATACACAAAACATATACATGGAAAGAGGCAAGGTTAAAGTGGTTGGAGGGAAAAGGGTCAGAACAGATGGATGACGTTATGCAAAGAGTCTAAACCTTGGGAAGCACCATCTTTGATAAACTCCTTTGTCTGAACGAGGGAGTTTACAGTTTTACTAACTACACAGCGATTTCTGTTTCGTACTTTACTTGCATTTAGCCTGAGCTGACCGTCCAAGGTAAAATCGCAAGAGAAAGTTTTGATGGTTCCGTCCGAGGGCATTGAAGTGGCGATCAAGTTCTTCTGCATCGATTGAAGAAGAAATGATGAGCTTGCGTGGTTGTTTCGACTCCGTCGAGGTTGAGGAAGTTGCACAGGCCTTAAAGAGTTTGGGCCTGCTGGCCCATGACCATGTGAGGCCATTAGGTTTCCTGTTCCACACACACACATGGTTCTGGGTGTGCAGGCCATAGCCGCCTGGCCTGCGGACCGGCTGATAGACAGCCAAGATGACGCGTCGTTCTGGTCCAGAGGTAGAAGCGAAGAGGGAGTGGGAGGGGTCTGTCCCTTTCTTTTGAGCTCTTGGGAGAAATCCCACCTTGAAGGTCAGTGAGCAAATCGTATTCAGGCTCTTTGAGGGAAAGTTTTACGACCCTTTGTCTCAAGCAGATCATTTGGAGATTTGCATTTGGTTGCTTGATGAAAGAACTATTAAAGATTCTGTAATACTAATATGTTGCATATATGTTTATATATTTCTCAAGTGGTTATATACAGTATGGGCTATATGAGATTAAGATGGTTTATTTGTCTTTTTCAGAAAGACAGAGTTTCAGCACATTAAAGTAACCGTTGATTATGTGTCTGATTCGCCTCAGTCGCTACAGGTATGTTTGATAAAACTATCTATTGGATCGACTGCAATTATTTCCCACATCCAGGTTCCAGGTTATAATATGCAAAAGTCTAAATATTAATCTCTTAATTTTGCAGTAAGAAGTTATACTTATCGAAAATAAAGGCTTAAACATATTTTAAAAAAATGCACATTCAAGGGGCTACTCTTTTGGTGAAAGTTTTCAGACAGCTTTCAAAATGGCCGCCAGACAGTGTGAACACATGAATACACATATCTCAGTGTGCAATGGTCTGATTAGCTTGAAATTACAGGAGGTATATAATAACAAACACATCAATTGGTTAAGACATCAAGTAGGATGATACATAATTTTTTTCTTTTTATAATCTGAGCTCAAAGATGGTAGTGTGCTTAATGGGTTCTTGAGCTTAATATGTACATTTACCCTAATTACACAATTGGTCACGAGACATACGAGAGCCAATGCAATTTCACTATGAAATCTGATGTAACATTTCTTTGAGCAGCAATTTTTGAAATTTGAATGTGTGCATGATCTTCAGGCGGATGGAGCCTTGGATCGCTTTTGGGGATTTTCTTCACACAAAAATCATAACCCAATATATAATTTCATCATGACGATAACGTTCCCATGCCCAACGCGTCCGTGTATGATGCCAAAGGTTTCTCATTAAAATCATTGGAGCACCCTGCACGTCGAAAAGTGACGCCTAGGGGTATCTTTAGCGTCTTCATTGTGACGTGGAAGGCACTTGACCATGCTTCATTTTGACGCCTTGGGAGTGAAAATGGGTTGCATTTTCTTATCTGATAAAAAAAAATATCAGACTCAAATAAGCACGTTTTTTATGCACATTTATAGAATGTATTCCCATTTTGGCGTTTCCAAACAGCAGTTTTTGATCTTGTGTCTTCAGTTTCTTTGTCTTGTGTTAATGTTATATTGTGATGTGTGTATACTAGTACTCTTTTTGTTTTTATCATTCATTCTACATCACGCATATCTCATCTTGGATTTAACCAAATGCAACCCCTGACAGAACACAAGATTTTCTGCGAAAATATCATGGATATCCCTGCAGTCCTCGACCTCCTGCTGAAGCAGGGGGATCGCTTCCTCGATTTTCTCTTCTCTTCCAGGATCGCTTCCAGGATTTTCTCAACCTGCCGTGCCTCACCCATTACCCCGACCACTCGCTATGTGTTTTCTATTACACTGGGATTAGAAAGCAGTCGAAGGCATGTCTGCCTGTGGATGGTCCTCGAGGGAGATTCACAGAATATGTGGAGTGGGTGCTGGTGCAGTGCGATTCACTGTTAACCATCTGCATTACCGATGAAGACAACACCAGCCCCACTCCAGAGCCAGAGCCCACTGCTGACTGGAAGCCCCAGCCTACCATGAAAACTGAGCCAGGGTGATTGCCAGAGGCTAAATTCATCTCGAAGCCCAAGCCCAATGCAGAGTCTGTCCAGGTGTGAGTCGGCATCAGTGTCCGTCAATTAGGGCATTTTAGTGGAGTTTTGACCTGTATGACTTCTGACCTGTAATGCTGCCTGAATGACAATCATACACTGTTCATTCGTTGGCCAGAGAATAACTGGCCCCCCAATTGATCCTGGTTTCTTCCAAGGTTTTTTCTCCATTCTGTCACCTGATGAAGTTTTGGTTCCTTGCCACTGTCGGCTTTGGCTTTTGGCTTGCTTAGTTGGGGACACTAAATATTCAACACTATTATTGATCTGTCTGCATTGACACCATTGTATGAGAATTTAACTGAGCTGGACATTGACATCACAGTTTTTCCAGAGAGGCTGTATTAATAAATGTACTACTTTTTTACAACAGAAATGAACCATCACTGAACTTACTTAAGCTGGACTATGACACTATTTTCTTCTAGATCTGCTGTACAGCCGAAGCAAACTTTGTTGCATTATGTTCCTTTCATCACTGTAAAGCTGCCTTGAAACAATCTATATTGTAAAAAGCGCTATATAAATAAAAGTGACTTGACTTTTAAGGTTTGAGGTAATGAAATGGAGTACCGCCCACACTCCCAAATCTGTGGTGCATCGACCAGTCTGGAGCTGGACTGATTTAATACTGGACAAGGAAGTATTTTGTGATACCTGGACAAGGAGGTGTTTGCTAAGCTACAGTCACCTCTGGTCCCAAATTTGTCTCAGTCATTGCTGGATAAGCCCAGCTCCAAGTCATCACTGGTTAATCCCAGCTCCAATTCTTCTTCGTCATCCAGCACCAAGTCTTCATCGTCCAGCACCAAGTCTCCTTCGTTGTGGATAGTCTTGCCCAGCCTCCCTCTCCCTCCTCCACTGTCAATGCTATACAGTTCCTCTGCCTCAAGCCACCAACCCCGTGCCTCCACCTCTGCTCCACCTTAGCTAAATTCTACGTCAGCTCCACAATGGACTTTCATCCCCTGTCATCCCGGGCTCCCTCGTCCCTCTGGCTTCACCTTGGTCCATCTTTGCTCTGGCTCTGCCTCAGACTCAGACTTCCGAGTCAGCAGATTCGCCTTGACCCTCCACAGTTCTGGCTCTAAAGGGCTCCTCCTTCCCTCCGGTTCCTCCATTGTCCTCACTCCCAGCATCTCCGCCCCAGACTGCCAAGCCCACGCCTCCATCTCAATCATGCCCGACTACAGCTCCACTGTGGCCCTAAAGGCCTTATGTGTCATCCTGGGTCTTTAGCTCTTCGGCTCAGCCTAAGGGCTTGTTTACTCAACATCATTTTCAACTTAAAAACGAAAAATGTTTTTATGCATTTTTTTTAAAGGGGTCATGAATGCATCCAGATGTATTAAAACCTTGCGGGGCTTGGTAAGCAGTGAGATTTATGAGGATGTGAGAGTTTGATGGGCTTGTATGATGTGGAAGAGGTTAGATCTTACGTAGGATTCGAAAGTGTGGGAGGTCCACCGACCTAGCATTTTAATCTGGGTTTCAGATAGGTCTTTCTGAGCAGCTGTGGTAGCTGCTCCTATGCGGAATGAGTGGGAGGAAAAGTGGTTAATAGGAATTCCGGATCTGGCGAGGACGGTTTTTAGTTTTTTCTGAAACCAATGTCTGGAAGCTGGGTAGTTATTCTCATAGAGAAATAAAGGTTCAAGCGGAGAATTGATATGTGAATGCCTCTGAGATAGAAATGCGGCAAGGGACTGATAAGGCTGCATGGGTGTTGGTAGACTGAAAATAAAGACAGGATGGCCATGTTTCAATTGGTCGGTTTAACTCTGTTTGATGTTGAATCGAATTGTGTCATGGTTTAAAATAAGAAGATCTAAGACGGTTAGATGGTTAGCTGGATTGAAAGTAGAATTGGTTGAAAATTCTGAAACTCGAAGGAAGCCAAAAAAGGCTAAAATGAACATGGCGTCCAGGGTTCTGTTTGTGTTCGGAGGAAAAACCCCGGAGCGGATGGTAGTCCAATTGCCTAGGTGGTCATTGGTTAGAGGCTGCCTGGTATCGGGTTTGGTGGGGTGAGTTTTTTGTAGGCCTTTAATAAGAAGAGATGTCTGAGGATTTAAGATGGCAGGGCACTCGTGGCCATGGATGATTTTGAACAAAAAATGAATGCCGCTGAGGTAGACTTTAATGGATCCTGGGTGAATGGATTTAGGACTGTTCAGGTCTGAAATGAAAAAAATTATGGAGAGAAGGGAAAAATCTGGGAAAGCTAAGTTGTAAACTGTATGGAAGTTTTTAAAGGAGTTCCAGGCTGTCCAGTAGGATGGAAGAGTTCTTGGAGAAACGGCTTGCAATATTGATTCCATGGAAAGGGTGTGAAGATGACTGAGGGGGTGGTGTATGGGAATATGAGTTCTGAATAGGGAGGAACTGATGTCGGGTTGTAGTCTGATTCTGGAACCAATGTTCTGAATTTCTGGAAAAGAAAGCGTAAGCAATTTGGTTTTTATGGCCTGGGATATGTTCAGCCTTCACAATGAATTGGTTACAGGCTGATGTCCAAATGAGGCGTCTCAGTAGGGGCATGATTTTTGGGGCATTAGAACGGCCTTTGTTTATGCAGTGAACTATTGTTTGGTTGTCGCAGAAAAAGGAAATGGTTTTTGTTGACCAGTTCGAGCCCTATAAATGGGCTGCTACGATTATGGGATATAGCTCGAACAGTGCGATTGATTGGTCAGAATCGGGGGATAGAGTTAGCTCGGGTGGCCAGGTAGAGAGAGAGGCTGAGCTCGGCTATGATGGAGAGATAGTCGTTGAGCTCTTCGCGTCTTGTGGGAAAGACAGCGCTTATAACTTATGTTAATCTACTGAAAGCTATGCAGAACTCTGAAAAGGTGAGTGCTCGTTTGGTAGTGGGGGTGGAATCTTTTAAATGTAAAGTTATTCGAAAAATAAGTTTTCCGCATTCCGTATAGTTATCCGCATTCGAAAGAACAATGGGATTCGTTGGTAGGGACTGATGTAAGGAGAGAAGGGAGATCTATATCCGCACCTGCGAGAATTAGAGAGCGGAGTTGCGAAGACACAGGTGGAGGTTCCTGGGCTACTGCATGAGGAGGAGGTGGTTGAAGTTCTGCTGTCGCGAGGGTATGAGAAGGCCAGCGAGCTGGGGCTGTAGACGTGGAGGGCTGAGCTTGAGGCATCCTTGCAAATGCTTCTTGACTGGTATGGGTTGCGGCTGGAAAAGAGTGGGAAATGGAAGGAAAAGAAAATGGTGGGACTGACTGCGGAGGCATCCTCACGCTGTGCTCACCACCTGAAGAAAAAGGAAAAGGTAAAGGGGGCGGAACATTTAGCGGAGGCAACCTCACACTGGATTCTGCCCCTTTGTGAAAATTGAGATGAAAATTAGTAGCAGAAGGAAGAGACATTAGGTGAGAAGGAATTTCTGTTCAAACCTGGAAGATCTTAAGCCTGAAGGGAAAACCTGAGGGTTGTTTGGAGTGAGATCCGCTGCGGAACCATGTTTGGCAGCCGCTGTTGCTGGCCGGAACGAGACGGAAGTGGACCCGAAAGTGTGAGCGGTCGCTATGGGGATAGTGCGCTACGTTTGGTAGAGATTATTCTGCTGCCGCGGGGAAAAACAATTGGTTGAGGTGCATTGAGTTTTGCTCTTGGGGTTTTTTGGATGGAGTTTAGGAGGGCTGGGAGTGTTATTTGAACTCACCAGTAGCTCGAAAAGTTGGATCTTTGTAGATCTGCATGGAAACTGGACACCTGCATTAGCGAGCGCTTGACGGAGACTGTTTACAGTCCATTTCGGAATAGAGGGAATTGACAGAACCTGCTGAAGAACGAGTAGGTAGAGATAAAGACTGGGGAGGCAGAGAAGGAGAATGAGAGATAGAGGAAGCTGTGGCTCTTGATGGAGGAGGAGAGAGCGGTCTTCTTGGACGGGGTTTGTACAAAGCGCTTGAGCTGACGTCCTGGACGCTCAAGCTGTAGATCACCATCCGGGGTGGAAATACCTGGTCAAGGTCGAGGAGGCGAGGTAGACGTCTCTTGGACGCTGAGAAGTTCGTCATCTGACGGGAATAGCTGGATTTCCTGGAAATCGGACATGTTTCGAGGAAGGAAATGTCCGAATGATGCAAAGCAACTGATGCCTGAAGGAGGTAGGAAGCTGCTTATATGCTTTGGTGGTTAATTGAAAGATTAGATGGGTTCACGCCTCCCTAACTTGCGTTTGTGTACATCACTAATTGAAAAATTAGATGGGTTCACTCCTCCCGAAATTACGTTGTGAACTTCACTAAACGTCACTGGTTGAAATCGAACGCTAGAGATTTCGTTATATTTAAACGATATGATCTTATGTATGTGCATTGATCGGTGTTAAAAGAAAATAAATGTCTAAATTAGATAGTTTGAATTATGCACTCACCTGTCAATCTCTTAAAGGTGTCATGAACTGGCTTTTTTATTTTTTTATACTGTTGTCTGAGGTCTACTTGTGATGTTCGCGTGGTTTTTACATTCAAAAACATCATAATGCATAAGTAATAGGCTATTTGAAGGGCTCGCAAAAGGTCTTTATCAAACAAACACAATGATTTATCTCTCATCCACCAGCAATTACTATGAATGTTATTTTATATTACTTGGCCCGCCCGATCGGTGGATATACGTGCGCGCCAAGTACCTACATTGCAGACAGCATGATCAAAACTTCCGCAATTTTTTTCCCCCTTCAAATATCAAGTCAAGAGTGTGAACAACGCGCATCAAGAAAGGATGTTATTTCACTATTATTAAAGATGATACGTATTGGTAGCCCGTCTGGAAAACACATGGCCCCGGGACGTTGGGCTTTGCAAGTAAATTGGTAAGTTATGTTTAGTTAGACATGTACTCAATGTAACATTTGATCTGTAACAATGCAGTACTATCACATATAAAAAAATTTTTTACTCACATTAGTGTGTTGCTTCATTCATTCATGTAATCTCATCCTGTCTGCAAATCCAGTCTCTTGTTTACAAATGTGAAATTAACATATGTGCAATGTCTTCCCCACGTAAGCTGGACATTCATTAAAAATAAAGTTCAAGCACACAATTTCAATATTAGAATCCGAAGGAAGCTTATGCATCGACTGTGTTCTTCCACAACCAGGCACAGCGCAATATCTTGCTATTTTCGGCATGTTTATTGGTCGGTAGTGCGATCCGTTTAGCTCCATGAGTCGTTGGGCGGGGCTACAGAATCAGGCGTTCATATTTATCTTTTGAGGTGGCGTTTCAGCATACGATGACGTCAAGGGTCGACATATTCTGAGATCAAGCATTTTCTGGGCCTGGTGTCAATAACAGCTTTTCTTTACCTAACAAGGAAGTTTTCAGCTCCGAACCTTACAGGATATTCTTATATCACAATTAACTTTTATATATCAAAGGTTCAAGGGAAAGTTGATTTCTCAATTCATCACCCCTTTAATGTCTTGTACAAGACAGGAATGGCAAGTGACAGATAATTGGCAAGGTTTGATGGTTCTTCAGCAGTTTTATAAGCAAAGTAATTCCAAATGTCACGTCTACTCCTCTCTTTATTAATTAGTTTTGGGTGTGTTGAGTGAGATTCAACCGCTGTATTCATTTTGTTCTATGTTGTCACATTTGCTGGTTTCACATATATTTGGGTAGCTCACTGCCACCTAGCGGTGAACTTCGGAACAGCAGCATATACCGAAATGAGCAAAATCATAATATTGTTCCGTTTCTTTGAAATAAAATATATACCGGTTTTTTCCCAGTACCGGTATACCGCGCATCCCCAGCTTGATCTGGTTTAACACCACGTAGGCTATGTTACTTAGGCTACCTATTCTATTGCATGTCATGCACGAATCGGTGGGCGGGGCTAAACAGGCAGCAATGAAGTAGACATTGATCTTCATCTGCAGAGGCGGTGCTTGCCTCCCTTTGACATCATAGATCCCCACTTTGAAAAACCTGATATAACCTCAGTGCCCTAACTGGGAAGAGCAGATTCACATCTTTTTCGTCTTGCAAAGAGGGCAGAGCTGTTAGCGAAATGACTTGTGCTCTGAATGAAGTGGAGAGCACTTTAGGTTTATAACAATGTCTTGGTTTGAGGACGACTCTGGAGTCGTTAGGTCCAAACTTGAGTCAGGACACACTCACAGAGAGTGCGTGCAAGTCCCACTCACTTGACTGAGGCAGGCGCCAGCAGAAAAGCCGTTTGGAGTGAAAGGTGCCTCCTGGCCCCTATGAGGAAGCGCACAATAAAGGCTTTTCCCCAGTGACTGTCCAGTCACGTGAATGTGATATGCTGCTATGACAGCTACATATACCTTGAGCGTGGAGGGGGAACGACCCGCGTCCATCAGCTCTTGAAAGAAGGTGAGCACCTCTGCCACCTCACACGAATGTGGGTCCATGTTTCGTGCTGTACAACAGTTTGAGAATACTGACCATTTCAGCACATAGAGCCGCCTGGTTGCGGGGGCTCTAGCTTCAGAAATAGTATTCAGCACCTATTTAGGGAGTTCCCAGATACCCTTTGATGGGCCATACATGAAGGACCCACAAGTCGGGACGGGGATGCCAGATCTTCCCTTAAACCTGCATGAGGAGGTCTTTCTTCAGCAGTATAGGCCATGGGGCTGTGTCTGGCATCTGAGTCAGTTCGGAGAACCATATCTGTTTTTTCCATAGCGGGGCTATCAAGAGCACAGAGCATTTGTTTTCCTTGATCCTTTTGATGACCTGAGGTAACATTGCGATCGGAGGAAAAGCTTACAGGGGATGTCTGGGCCAGTCGTGGGCCAGCGCATCCCTGTGCTTGAAGAAAAATGTTGGCCAATGAGTATTATCTTCTGAGGTGAAAAGATTGATCTTTGCTTCGCTGAAGATACTCCAAATCAACTGAATTGTTTGTGGGTGAAGAGATCCATCCCTGGACCAGCTAAGTGTTCAGGATCACTTTAAAAATCACAGGCCAGGTGAGCTGAAGGTAGGAAGTAAACTTTGCAGGACAGTGGGTCCCCATGCAGGGTTGAAGATGTCTTCAATTATGTTTAATGGGTTATTTAATTTTATTCTAGTAATAAAGTATATTTACGAGCTGAAATTGTATTAAAATTATAAAGTAATTAAAACAAAATTAATTATTTAAAACTAAATCCATAAAATGATCCCTGGGGGAATGTTGCCTCTGGATAGCATATCTGGAGCCTGGTTCAGAATGCCTGGCATGTGAGCTGCCCTTAGCAAGCTCAGGTTGTGCCGTGCCCATAAAAGAAGATGTTTCGCCATGGAGTTTGATAGAGTGTGGTGGTGGTCTGGCCGCGGCGGGACTTAACCATCGTCTTTTTCTTCCAGTGGTTAGGAAGGCTTCGGCGGCTCGGGGTTCAACACAATCTTGGGTTGAGGTCCCGATGCTCTGGCTGTCTGTTGCGACTCACGAAGCGTGAACGTTGTCATGTTTTTCGACGCTGAGCGAGGCTGGAAAGCCTTAGCGTGACGGCCAGAAGCAGAGCTGGAGCGTTTCGGGAGGAAATGTTGCATGGCATGTGACGCTTTCTGTGCCTCTGTGAAGCGCTCGGTGAACCCTACCACTGAGGGGCCGAACAGGCCCTTGGCTGAGATAGGAGCGTCCAGGAAGGAGGCTTTATCTGATTCCTTCATCTCTGTACGGTTCAACCAAAGGTGGCACTCGAGCACAGTCAGGTTGGCTATACACCTTCCGATCGCCTGGGAAGTGGATTTGGTCACACACAGGGCTAAATCGGTAGCGCTACGCAGGTCCTTGAATGCTTCAGGGTCAGGAACAGACTCATCCAAAGTTTGGCCTGAAACACCTGAAGGACGGCCATCGTGTGAAGCGCAAAGGCAGCCTGGCCAGCGGAGACATAAGCTTGACTGGCAAGGGCTGACGTGGTGCGGCAGGGCTTCGATGGGTGCGATGCTTTGGCCTGCCATCCTCTGGCGGAGGGCAGGCAAAGGTACGCAGCAACAGCCTCTTCAAGAGGGGGGAGACTTTCATAGCCTTTTTCCTTTGCGCAGGTGACTGTCGAGAGCGCTGGGGAAAAACGTGAGCTGAAAATTAGGCCTTCGATGACTTCGTCAGCTCGTCATGTACCTCCGGAAAGAAGGGGGCGGGCTTCTGAGGAGAGGATTGGCAGCGGCCTTGCAGGAACCATTCTTCTAACCTGCTTTATGTGGGCTCCTGGGGTCGGGACCACTTGAGCCCAGGGTCTCCCACGGCCCTACTGAGCACACGGAAAAGTTTGGCGCTGGCTCGTGGCGGCCTGCGTCGACTGACCACTCACTGCCAAATACAACCAGGGAAAGGCTGTCATCGTCCTCCTTCATTTCTGGTCCTCCAAAGGAAACTGAACCGGCCGCTGCTTGAGAGGGACGCTGATCCTCGTGGACGAACATGACCGGTGAGAGCGAGGCACGCGGTGAATTATCCGGCGTGTGCTTTCTTGGTCGCTCCAGCGCCCACTGTTTGCGGCACTTTTTCTTGCGCGGCCCAAGAGGAATAGCGAGTGGGGCGGGATCCATATCAAAGATGGCGAGCCGAGCCCGCAGGTTCGGCACTGCCATCTCGTCGCACTCCGAGCAGCCGCCCTGGGAGAGTGCAACTTGGGCGTGTTTTCGTCCGAGACAGGCAAGAGGCGCAGGAAGGACGAGGCATTTGGAACAATGCTCATCTGCTCTTTTAGAATTGTTGTGTTGCAGCAGCGAATGCACACACACAGAAACACACAGATAAAAAGGATATAACGCCAGATGGCGCAGCTGGAACGGCAGAGTGCTGAAGGTGGAGTCCGGAAGGGAATCCGTCATCCTCAGGGCTGCAGTAGTTCCGCTGGGTGCTTTTCGACGATGGCTTCAAGTTCTGGAGATCAGCAAAGGGTAAGTCCGCTGAAGGAGTTTAAATCTGAATCCTATGGTGAGACATGGTCTTTTATAGCTTTGCTATGCAAATTTAGGAGGCCTTTTTAGGTGGGCTTTCATGTAGCGACCTTATTGGTCCACCTGCTTAGCCGCCTCGCCATAGGTTCCTGCAGTTGCCGCAGCACAGCCAATCAGCGTGTGGAAACGCTCTGCATGATCCGCTGTGCAGCTGCACTGCATTTTACATGGATAAAATTATAAGGATAAAATTTTGCTTCATATTCTCGAGGAAAGGAGTTTCCCCTAGCGTAGCTACGCAATACGAGAGTACTCTTGAAAGGGAATCTCTGGTTATAGTTACATGAATATGAGAGGGAGATAAAACTGGCCATACCTTGATTTATTTTTTCCCAGTATACACACTTTTAAACATCAATAGGTAACTCATAGCCATCAGTAGAAGACATGTTAATAAATAATGTTAATAAATAAATCTGGCTGCATTAGAATTAGATAAGCAACTTTGAAGCAGCCTTTTTACTCTTTTAATAAAGAAGCCTGCACCTTTAATCAAATATTCATCATTAATAATTTTTGATTCAGGTGTATTATTTAGCAGGAGATGTTTCCCTCAGTGCTTGCATATTTTGGAAATGTGATTCTAAGAAGAAGGAGGAACTCTTCTGCTAGTTTTGATCTACTTTCCTCCTTCAGTTGACTGGGTGTGCTGATATATTGATCTTTAAGTCATCATATATTGGAGGAATCTGAAAGACAGTAGTGAAAATGAAGACTAAACAGCATTCCAAAGAGATAAATTAAAGCAAATTCATTTGAGAAAAGGCTACAAAATAATATCCAAAAGACAGGGCTCTGCTGGTTCAATTTACAGAAAGTGGAAGCTATATACGTGACCTGAAAAGGTTTTCTTACAAAACTTTCTGAGTGAAGCCATTACTCGGTTCTCCTTACCTATGTAATGCCTCCCATTAGGCAGTTTGAAGAAATAGAGGGAAGAATAGATGGTTCATACCACAAAGAACTTCTGCAACGAAACATGTATAAACTTGCAAAACACTGAAGTGCTCTAAATTAGATTATTTGCAGATTTATGGTAGCATTATTTAAAAATTGAGGTGAATAAGTAGTATCCTATTCAGCTAACTGGAACAACCCAGACCATGGAAGAATAAGTCGGAATTATCTCAGTCTGGTGTATTTTTTCCTTTTAGACTTAAAGCTATTATTGCTGCTAAAAGTGACACAATTTTTCTATATAAAACCTTCTAAAAAGGGTTCTGTCAGGCGCTTGTTGCAACCTTTTAAGGGTTCCTATCATGGGATCATTTTATGGATTTAGTTCCTTTATAATTTTAATACAATTTCAGCTCGTAAATATACTTTATTACTAGAATAAAATTAAATAACCCATTAAACATAATTGAAGACATCCTTTAACCCTGCATGGGGACCCACTGTCCTGCAAAGTTTACTTCCTACCTTCAGCTCACCTGGCCTGTGATTTTTAAAGTGATCCTGAACACTTAGCTGGTCCAGGGATGGAGCTAAACAAGCAAGACCTAAGATCTAAGACATTTCTCCTCATATAGAACCTTTTTGGTATAAAGCATTCTTTAAAATCGAGTCAAATACCCTATAATAATCTTTGTTCTAAAAAACATTTTTTCTATCACTGAATTGATTTACAGTGTCAAGTTGATTTTTAATTATCACTGTAATTGCATTGAATACATTATGCACAAAGGGGATGCTGGTATTTTGACTTCTGTAACTACTTTATGTCTTTTTTGGATTTCATGGCATTCAAATGGCTGCACTGTATTATTCTGATGTTTATTTAATGTTTATTTCTGGAAAACATGGTTTTAAACTGTATTTTAAAATATCCACAATTTTGGTAAAAGGATAAAAAAATGCAAACCACATTTAAAATAATCTACATTTACTTTGAGCTCATGAGGATCAATTGACATTTTCTGAAGGTTAAGCACCTGCTTTCATGATCATTTGTTGAAAAGGGACAAATATTTAGATCTTATTTTGTTCCATTTTTATGGAAATAGGTTATTTTAAAATTTGTTGTTGCAATTTTTATTGAACTGCTAAAGTTGAGGCCATTTCAAAAAGTCAATTGACTATCATGTCAAACAGTGTGATTATGTAAATATGGTGATATGAAGTGGCAGCTGTCACATGATCCCTGACTGTAGATGATGAACAATTGTGATGTTTCAAGAATTTGAGATTCCCTTAAAGTAATATTTTGACTTAAAGGGTTAGTTCACCCAAAAATGAAAATAATGTAATTTATTACTCTCCCTCATGCCATTCCACACCCGTAAGACCTCCGTTCATCTTCGGAACACAAATTAAGATATTTTTGTTGAAATCTGAAGGCTCAGTGAGGCCTCCATAGGGAGCAAAGCAATTTACACTCTCAAGGTCCATTAATGTACTAAAAACATATTTAAATCGGTCCATGTGAGTAGTGGTTCTATATTAATATTATAAAGCGACGATAATATTTTTGGTGCAGCAAAAAAAACTAAATAACGACTTACTTAGGGATAACCGATTTCAAAAGCTGCTTCATAAAGCTTCGGAGTGTATCGAATCAGCGAGTCCATTCAGTGGTTCAGAGTGCCAAAGTCACATGATTTCAGCAGTTTGCCGGTTTGACACACGATCCGAATCATGATTCGACTTGCTGATTCGATACACTCTGAAGCTTCATGAAGCATTGTTTTGAAATCGGTTATCACTATATAAGTCTTTTTTTTTTTTTGCCGCACACAAAATATTATCATCGCTTTATACTATTAATATTGAACCACTGTACTCAGACGGACTGATTTAAATATGTTTTTGGTACATTAATGGATCTTGAGAGTGTAAATTGCTTTGCTCCCTCTGGAGTCCTCACTGAGCCTTCAGATTTTAACAAAAATATCTTAATTTGTGTTCCGAAGATGAGGGTGAGTAATAAATTACATTATTTTCATTTCTGGGTGAACTAACCCTTTAAGGCACAATATGTATGATTTTTGGATTAAAATAACCAAAAACTGTGTACTTACATTATCCCAAATGTTTCCAACAATGTTTAAATCCAGAGAAATCAGCAACTTTAACCAGAAATAAACACCAAAGATGCTTTAATATATTATGTTATATATATATATATATATATATATATATATATATATATATATATATATATATATATATATATATATATATATATATATATATATATATATATATATATATATATATATATATATATATATATTAATATATTAATTATATTTTATAAGACAGGCTAACAACTGTTTGGATACTTTTATCGAAAACTAATCATTTTCACAAAGATGAACACGGTTAGTCTTATTGTTTGAATCTCTTGTTTTCTTTATTTTCCCACATGTTTGTACTATGCCTCAGTGTATTTGTATTTGTAGTAACAGTAATACAGAATTTTCTCAAACATACAATATATTTAAAAATGAGTTGCATGCCATTTAGCAATGAAGCCATCCAGCTTTTATTAATATGAAATTCTAATATCGATCTTGTCACAGAGTTAGCCACACCGTTACAGCCACAATCATCACCCACTCACCAGGACCCGCCCACTCATTCACAATCACCAGAATACTGATTCGCTGCACCCGCACCTCATCAGAGACACTCACTATATAGGCACCCAGTCACCATTCACTTTTTGTCAGGTCTCATCTCAGTAAATGCTGATTCTACAGACTTCTTACTGCTCTACTTATGTCTCCTGTCTTCTATCCGTCAGTCTGGTTACTGATCTTCACTCACTGAGTTCTCCATCACCTGCAAGATACCACACTCTGTGTCTGCACCAGCTAAGTCACCATTTATCCTTCTACAAGTCACCATCTACTTCCACTGCCTGGTTCACGCTACTTCAACCCCACTCTACTACAATTAATAAAGAACCCTTATACTTACTTGTCTGTGCCCTTCTGTTCCGTGACAGATCTAGGTTACTGCAATGCGTAACAAGTGTCTCGTTTACTGGTTTACTTGTGGCTATTTCATTGGAATGAAATAAAATAATATAATATGAATTTATTTAAAGCTGCAGTCCGTAACTTTTTGGGGTTAAAAATTATACAAAATAATTTTGAGCAAGTACATAACCAGCCAGTGTTCAATACTATCTGCTTACCGTAGCTCGATTCACAACGGTAAGCTTGTAGTAATGTTTTAAATTCCAGTGGTACTGGTGGATATCCGCTGGAAATTCAAGCATGTCTTTGCCTCATTACGTCACATCTGTACACATAAAGAAGGTGTCCCGGCTGCGTGAGGATGTTAGAGGTGGAGATTTATAGCCTTTTCTCACAGCACTTGACAGGGCCGGCCCTGACCAATTTGCTGCCCTAGGCATGATTTTACTTGGTGCCCCTTGTAAGGTTTAGCACATGTTATCAGTCTAAGTTGTGGAATTACTACTGTTTTATTTTTGTAATGCATTGATGTTTTTATTTTTATTTTCATTGTTGTTGTTTTATATGATGTCCAGTCCATTCTACCCCGTCATTATGTTCATGATATTATTATTTTATTTTTTAAAAGGCTGATGATAGTTAAACTATTCAAAACTATACTTATGCCACATTACAGCCTAAACACAAATAGCAAGAGTAATAGCATCCAGCATTCATGAACAAACAATTCATTGAGAACTAGCAAAAGTGTTTGTTCCCTTTCGTTCAGTCACTCCGACGTACGTCAGTGACTGACGAATGGGGGTTTCGCCTAGAAGCCAATTACCTTCGAGGTGTTTAACAGCGCCCAAAGGTGTGCCAATGCCATGGGCATGCGGAATTTGCATGCGTAACTCCGCCCCACCTCGTGGGTATATAAGGAAGTACGCTAGCAACATCGCATTATGTTTTCTGCTTTGGAGCCAAGAGTATCTCTTCACTCCTTCAAGCCTGCTAACTGAGTCTTTGTCAGCCTTCGAGACGAACAGCTTTCCAGAGGCGTTGGATCTACGGCGCGTTCCAGCGATCGCACACTGCCTGCCTGCTGATCTGCGCAGTGGTCCGTCTGACAGCTGGTGTGTGGTCCCTGGGCGCTTCGGCGTCTCTGCGAAGCTTCCTCTCCTAAAAGAGCTTACACGTGGCACGTCCTTTTCAGGATGTCTCGCCCGTGTACTTCTGGGTGTGGCCGGTCGTTGACTTCCTTTGATGGGCACAATCTCTGCTTGGTATGCTTGGGCGTTCAGCATGCTCAAGCAGCGTTTGTGGATGAGTCATGTTCCCACTGCGGGAACATGACCATCGCGGTGCTGCGGTCGAGACTTAAGGATCTTCGTAATGAAGTGAAAGTCCCCTCAACCACACCCCGATCTACTGTGCCCCCCGTGGCCGGTACTTCGGCTGGTGGTCAGGGTGACCTGAGGGTTACGGTGTGGAACAAAGCCCCGACGCTCATGCCTCGGGCCACACCCCCCTCTAGCGCTCCGCAACCCGCGAGTGTTCAGACTGAAATCGCGGGGCCAGCTCCGGCTCCCTCGCGCATTTCTTTTGGCGCTCCAGAGGATGATGCTTTGTCGGTCACCGCATCACAAGGTGGGCTCGAGTCCTCTGAGGATGATGACTCGGCTGTGCTGCCGCCTTCGGGCGCGCCAGCATTGCCCGAGTCGGACCCAGAGCTGACAGCCATGCTGTCTCGGGCAGCCGCGAGTTTAGGGTTAGAGTGGGACCCTCCACCCTGTCCCGAACGCTCGCGGCTCGACGATTGGTTTTTGGGAGCCCGCGCTGACTCACGTCAGTCCCCGCCCCCAATACCTTTCTTTCCCGAGCTGCATGAGGAGATTGCCCGGTCCTGGAAGTCCCCGTTGTCTTCCCGTGATCGGTCTGCAGTCTCCTCCGCCTTCTCCACCCTTGATGGGGCCGCGACCAAAGGGTACACTGGGGTCCCCCAGGTTGAACGTTCTGTTGCGATGCAACTGTGTCCTCAGAGCGCTTCAACCTGGCGAGGTGATCCTAAGCACCCCTCCAAAGCCTGTCGATTCACATCAACCTTGGTGGCGAAATCGCACAGAGCTGCGGGGCAGGCTGCCGCCTCGCTGCATGCCATGGCGATCCTCCAGGTCTACCAGGCCAGGATCCTCAGGGACATGCACGAGGGTGGAGTTGATCCGGGGCTCTTAAATGAGCTGCGTGCCGCCACCGACCTCGCTCTCCGGGCAACGAAGGTGACCGCACGCTCCCTGGGTCAAGTGATGTCCACAAATGTGGTCCAGGAGCGACATCTGTGGCTAAACCTGGCCGATATGCGGGACACCGAGCAGACACGTTTCCACGATGCCCCCATATCCGAGGCTGGCCTCTTCGGCGGAGCGGTTGAAAACTTCGCCCAACAGTTTTCAACCGCCCAGAAGCAGACTGAGGCTATAAAGCATATATTGGCCCGGCGGCCAGCTGCTGCTTCCACCCAGCCGCCGGCACAGTCGCCTCAGCCTGCTCGCCGCAGTCAGACAGTCAGGCGCGGCTACGCGATTCAGTTCGCGCAGGTTCCTCCCTGCTTTCGGGGAGTCCGCTTTACTATGGTCGGGGCCAATGCCCCTGTCATGCGAGCGGAGGTTGCCACCCTACTGGCGAAGGGTGCGATCGAACCTGTCGCTCCAGCCGAGATGAAGTCCGGGTTTTACAGCCCCTACTTCATTGTACCCAAAAAGACCGGTGGGTTGAGACCAATCCTGGACCTGCGCATCTTGAACCGTTACCTACCCAGGCTTCCGTTCAAGATGTTGACAGCGAAATGCCTTTTCGAATGCGTTCGTCCCGACGATTGGTTTGCAGCGATCGACCTGAAGGACGCCTACTTTCATGTCTCCATCCTACCTCGACACAGACCGTTCCTACGGTTTGCTTTCGAGGAGCGGGCATACCAGTACGCGGTCCTCCCATTCGGGCTATCTCTGTCCCCTCGCGTCTTTATGAAGATTGCAGAGGCAGCCCTTGCGCCCCTACGGCAGCACGGGGTTCGCATCCTGAACTACCTCGACGACTGGCTCATACTGAGTCACTCTCGAGAGCAGGTTTGCGAACACAGAGATCTGGTTCTCCACCACTTAGCCTGTCTGGGCCTTCGGGTCAACTGGGAGAAGAGCAAACTCTGCCCCGTGCAGAGGATCTCTTTTCTCGGTATGGAGATCGACTCGGTCGCCATGTGCGCGCAGCTTACGAGCGAGCACGCGCAGTCTCTGCTGACTTGCCTCCGTCAAATCGAGAGCAAGAGTGCGGTTCCACTGAAACATTTTCAGAGGCTCCTGGGGCATATGGCATCTGCAGCCGCGGTAACGCCGCTCGGATTGCTACATATGAGACTGCTTCAGCACTGGCTTCGCGATCGAGTCCCGAGATGGGCATGGCGGTCTGGCACGCTCCGGGTCCAAATAACCCGGGCCTGCTTACAGACACTCACTCCGTGGTCGAACCTCAGTTTTCTACGGACCGGCGTGTCCTTAGAACGAGTTTCCAGGCATGTTGTTGTATCAACGGATGCCTCCTCCACGGGCTGGGGTGCCATGTGCAATGGACAAGCAGCCGCGGGCTCCTGGAAAGGACCCCAGCGCCTTCTGCATGTCAATTGCCTCGAGTTGCTGGCAGTACGGTTCGCCCTGCACCGCTTCCGAGCGTTGCTGAGGGGTCAACACGTACTTGTCTGGACAGACAACACGGCCACTGTAGCGTACATCAACCACCAGGGCGGTCTACGCTCCCGCTGTATGTCTCAACTCGCCCGCCATCTCGTTTTATGGAGTCAGAAGCACCTGAGGTCCCTTCGTGCTATCCACATCCCGGGAGAACTGAACGGTGCAGCCGACGAGCTCTCACGGATTCAGCCACTTCCTGGAGAATGGAGACTCCATCCCCAGACGGTCCAGCTGATTTGGGAACAGTTCGGCGACGCACAGGTAGATCTGTTTGCCTCCCACGACTCTTCCCACTGCAGCCTGCACGGATGCACTGGCGCACAGCTGGCCCCAGGGCCTACGCTTATATGCGTTTCCCCCAGTGAGCCTTCTCGCACGAGTACTGTGCAAGATCAGGGAGGACAAGGAGCAGGTCATGTTGGTCGCCCCGCATTGGCACGGCCAGACCTGGTTCTCAGAACTGCTACTCCTTGCGACAGCCCCTCCCTGGCCTATCCCTCTGAGACCGGACCTCATCTCTCAGAGACGGGGCACCCTATGGCACCCGCGTCCAGCGCTCTGGAAGCTCCACGTGGGGCTTCTGGACGGGACGCGGCAGGTTTGAGTGGCCTGCCACCTACGGTGGCCACCACCATCACTTCCGCTAGGGCAGAGTCTACACGACACCTCTATGCATTGAAGTGGAACCTCTTTGTCACCTGGTGCTCTTCCCGCCAAGAAGACCCCTGGAAATGCCCGATCGGGTCCGTGCTTGAGTTTCTCCAAGAGGGGCTGGAGCGAAGGCTGTCTCCCTCCACCCTGAAAGTGTATGTGGCTGCAATATCTGCCCATCACGACCTCTTGGGAGACAAAAAGGTAAGTCAGCACGACCTGATCATCAGGTTCCTGAGGGGAGCGAGGAGACTGAATCCTCCTCGCTCTCCTCTCGTTCCCTCTTGGGACCTCTCAGTAGTCCTAAGTGCTCTGCAGAGGCCTCCCTTTGAGCCTTTGCGGTCGGCCGATATTAAGTTTCTGTTGATGAAGACGGCTCTGCTGACCGCATTGGCCTCTCTCAAGAGGGTCGGGGACCTGCAGGCTTTTTCAGTTGACGAAGCGTGCCTAGAATTCGGGCCGGCTAACTCTCACGTGACCTTGAGACCCTGGCTTGGATATGTGCCCAAGGTTCCTACCACTCCCTTCAGAGATCAGGTGGTGAACCTGCAAGCGCTGCCTTTGGAGGAGGCAGACCCAGCCTTGGCATTGCTCTGTCCAGTACGCGCTCTCCACGCTTACGTAGACATGACGCAGTGTTTCAGGACCTCAGACCAGCTCTTTGTCTGTTATGGTGGAGAGCGGAAGGGAAGAGCTCTCTCTAAGCAGAGGTTGTCTCACTGGATAGTGGACACCATTGTTTTGGCCTACCAGCAGCAAGGTCGACCATGTCCCACCCGGAGTGTGGCCTCCTCTTGGGCTCTAGCGCATGGCGCCTCGCTAACAGACATCTGCAGAGCTGCAGGCTGGGTGACACCCAACACATTCGCCAGATTCTACAATCTCCGAGTGGAGCCAGTGTCCGACTATGTACTCGCCCCCCCCCCGAGGGGCCGGTAATGCACCAGGCTCTAGGTGTCTTCGCTTGCTCGCCACTCCACTCCACGGACTGGATACGTGCGATATTTTCCTCAGGTGAGCTCCCCGAGAGCCCTGAGCTCCTCCAGCACTGTCGACGCTGACATCAGTTCAGTCTGCCCTTTCGAGCCCAGACCCTCATGTCCGGACAGGTGCCCCGTGTGCATGGTTCCCTCCGGCGACCCCCACACGAGTATTTCCACCGTAAGCCTCCTCAGTGAGCAGGTGTCTTTCCCTTGGCAAGCCCTGCCACCCCTAGGGTTAAAAATCCACCTTCGGCTGGTACCCTAGAGTTTCCCATATGCAGCCCGCAGCGGGTCATATGTGTACTCTCTAAGTCCTCCCCACGGGTAGGCATCTTTGGCACTCCCTCACTGGGATATGCTTCCCAGTGTACCTTGGTAATCCTGTGATAAGTGGGAGTCCTACGGCCTTAAGTGGCGGGATCTCACACTTACGCAGGGCACTGGACGACAGCTGAGTGGCGCGGTTATATTGGAACCCCCATTCGTCAGTCACTGACGTACGTCGGAGTGACTGAACGAAAGGGAACGTCTCGGTTACGTATGTAACCCTCGTTCCCTGAGGAGGGAACGGAGACGTACGTTCCTCAGCCACGTCAGCTGTGCTGCTGGAACGCGGAGTTCAGATCTTGGCTCCGCAGCAGATACATAATGCGATGTTGCTAGCGTACTTCCTTATATACCCACGAGGTGGGGCGGAGTTACGCATGCAAATTCCGCATGCCCATGGCATTGGCACGCCATTGGGCGCTGTTAAACACCTCGAAGGTAATTGGCTTCTAGGCGAAACCCCCATTCGTCAGTCACTGACGTACGTCTCCGTTCCCTCCTCAGGGAACGAGGGTTACATACGTAACCGAGACGTTTTCCAGTAGATGGCAGCAATCTTTCACTAATATGCACATTCATGTTTTCACCATGAATTAAACTGAGAAATGTAGATATTTAATGTGAATTTTAAATAAAATGTTGCTATTTCAAATAAACCTGTATATAAATATCATTACTAATTTTGGCAAATACATTTTAAAATTGCCATATGTCCCCTTAAAACTGCACAACTGTAGAGTAAAAACATTAGGCTATTAAAAAAGTGATATTGCATGCGTTTTTATTTACAAAATCACACTAGCTGTGGCCTCGAGAACCCAGAACAGCTGTTTGCATAAAGTTTAAGGTAAAACTGGAATGAATTAGCGAACATTAGTATTTTACTACTATGCAATTAAATAAACTGTACATTAATTAGCCTACATCACGTTACCTCTGTCTTTACACTGCAAAAAATGCTCTTCTTATTTAGTATTTTTTTCTTGTTTCCAGTCCAAATTTCTAAAAATTCTTAACTATTCTTAATTATTAACTAAAATGACATTAGATATTTTTTCTTGTTTTCTGGGGGGAAAAAACACTCAAATGAAGTGAGTTTTTGCTTAAAACAAGCAAAATGATCTGCCAAATGGGGTGAGAAAAATTACATTATTTCTGTTTGGGACGGAAACAAGAAACAAGATTTAATCAGAAACTAGATTATTTTTCTCACCCCAGATAATTTAGCTTATTTTAAGCATAAACTCACTTCTTATTTTCAAGAAAACAAGAAAATATATCTTATTTCATTTTACTTATCTAGTAAATGCATCTTAATTTAAGAAGTTTTAGATATTTAGACTAGAAACAAGACAAAAATACTTAGTAAGAAGAGCATTTTTGCAGTGTATCCTTTATTTTCCCTGCATCAGAGGGATTCTGTCTTTTTTGACACTACAATTCGGCCATCCGTCATAAATTATCAGGCAATTTTCACCGTGTCTACACCTGGCGCGAGCGGCCAAGCACCGTAAAAAATGAAAGCAATCCTGTCTACGTTGGATGCGGCGAGAGGCGACGCGACACAACAAATTCCCCTAACATTAAACTGATTGGGCGTTATATTTCTGACGCACTTCAAGTAGCTCGGCAGGGGGAGATTGATGAGGTGGACCGGGAAGAGGCGGGGGACTTGGTTAAGTTAATATTTCGAATTAATATTAATAAAATAGTATCAGTAATACATTTTGGCGCCCCTAGCATTTGCCTATTCCGCTTATGCCACGGGCCGGCCCTGGCACTTGATATAATTAAACTTATCAATTTAATGGCGGATCCAGAAAGGTTCAAACACAATCACCAGTGATAACTGGAGATTCACCCGTTGTAAAAATGTACAAGACTTCGGACTTTCGGGGTGCGTCTCAATCAGCTCCCTAGTTCAGTAGTCAGGGCACTGATCAGGACACAAGTCAATGGGCTGACTCCCTGATCAGTGCCCTGACTACTGAACTAGGGAGCTGATTGAGACGCACTCTCGGAGTGGCTGCAGAAAAAAACGATACTTCAACCGGGCCTATGCGAAAACAAGGATAAAAATGGCTTTTGAAATGTGGCGTGAACTCCGTGTTTTAAAGGGGTTCAAAGCGGACACAGAGACCTCTTTTTCTGCTGGACAAGACATTTCAATGGTTCAATTATGTAATAGAAGCACACTTGTTCGATTAATTCATACAGTTACAAAGTTTTCTTTGTTGTGCCCGTCTCGTTTTGCTATGTGGATTATCGTAAATAGGCCTATCAATAATTTTGCGCTAGAGCGAGAGGGAGCAATTCTCTTCTACTCCACATATCATTTGTTGATATATGACAGTTAGAAATTAGACTGCACAGAAATGGAAACTAAACTACAGGTAGCCCTAATACACATTAAATGTAGTCACGCTATGCTGATGTTGTTAACATTAACAATTTATATACAAAGTATAATTTGCATGGTTTGACGTGATATGATAAGAGATCGTTAGATTTAATCATCGTAATTTACTGCGATGCTTTTTTCCTCTTAGTTGATCAGAACAAAAGTGGTTATCTACTTGTTCAGATGACATTTTCCGGTGAAAATGTTTATGTTGGTCATACTTTCAAAGAGTACAATCTGTGATTCTGAATGACAGTATCCACACCGGCACGGTGACTGACAGCCGCACATTCTCCTCAAAACATTGGATTCCCCGCACTGTGCCGTGCCGAGGCACAAATCACGTAAAGTTGATAATTCCGCGAATAACTGCAATTGCAGATTTCGAACAGAGATGGTGACAAAGAGGAAAAACTACGGACTGCAGCTTTAAGTGATAAAATGTAACTGGAGATTTATAGCCTTTTCTCAAAGCACTTGATATAATTAAACTTATCAATTTGATAAGTTGACCAAGTTTTTCCGGGTTGAAAAGCAAAGTCGACGCAACCTCACGGAATGTGAGGTAGAAGTGTGCTTTCGGAGTGTGTGAATGGCTGCGGGCACGATTCTACGTCATCCGGCCCTCTGCATTTATTCATGAGTAGGCCTATGAGCTCTTTTAACCCAATCACTGCACTGTATTATGAGATCCCATTACAGCAGAGAATTCAAACATGCGGCGCCTGCATAAGAGCGGTTTCTGCGCGGAACGCCACAATGAGTTTAACAACACGCACCATGTGGATCATATTAGTCGGAGATGCAGACCGGAGAGAGCGTGTTTCAAGTTTTTATGGACATATAGCCCACATTAGTGCTCTACACATGGACCAGCACCGTGTATGCGCACATATTTAATCAGGTCTTCTTCAAATGAGATATATGTGCAAATAAGGACACTGATGCAGCCGCTGATGCTGATCATGAACGAGATGACACTATTCTGATACACAGAAGACAATGATGTAGACCGACAATTCAAAGAAGAATGGGCAAAAAAGTAACTATGCCTTTATTCTTTCTGTGTTAAACTGACACTTCATTTGTTTAGAGGCTGTAGTGCTCTTAAATGTTCTGAAAATATGAGGCCTATTAGACCTTTAAATGTTCTACCACGTTTCTCCCTCGTTTTGGCAGTTTGTTGTTATATAGGGTTATATTTTTAAAATGCATCAAGGTGGCAACTCTATTTTATTTCTCTCCGTGGTCCATATTTTAATATTCATGTGTCTGTATAATGAGTGTGTTGTAGGGCTGTGTTTTATTGGTTGTCTCTTCCCCCCTTACACTCCCATGCACTTTCCACAGCTTTACACGCCCATTTTTAAAGACTTTTTGCATACACAACAATACGAAAGGAGCGGCAGCAGGCTTATATACGCTTAAAAACAACAAAAGGGATGGAAACCAGATTATACTACAACATGACAGATCAAGCATGCAAATATCAACTACAGTTTTCTCTCTTTGTTTTTGTCTCTCTTCTCCCATATATTTGACCTCCACTTGCTTGCCACACTATCTTTAAACAACAAGATTTACTCTCATTATTTAGAGGCTCAGGGCAACACCAAAGGCAGACATTTAGTATCACTTTAGCACACAAAGCATAAATGCAATTGTCTCTCCGCCTTATCATCAAAGGTCACAAAAAGGGAGAAAAAACCCGAAAAAGTAGTATGTTCATGAACACACAGCTTACGTGCCTAAATAAAGAACCCTAGGTACACCATGCAGCCACTTGTATTGAATAATGTGTTTATCCCATTATGGCTCTGATGCATACTCAGTAGGAACACTAAATATGAGCGATGGCCTGACTCCACATCAGCACATTACAGCGTCTGACTTTTATCACAGAATAATGTGTTTGACGAAATTGTGTCAAATAGATTACGAATTAATATGCTACGTGTCTCCTAGCACACATTCTGTGCAGCCTCGCCAGTTCCAGATGCCAGGGTAGGTGTCATTCGGATGACAAAAAACGCGATTCTCGCTGTGTGAAAACAAGTGATCATCAAGATAGTGCATATGTTTCTGTACTGAACCATTAGGAAAGCTTATAGCTCTTCGTACAGCCGTTAGTTGCAGTTCTAGATTCTGATTGGACGAGCAGCAGTATTTCCAGTCAGAAGTCAGAATTGTGAGAACTCGCAATTGCAAGAAAAAAAGTCAGAATTGCAAGTTTATATCTCACAATTTTATTTTCTGATGTAGTTAACAATGGTAAAAACAAATGGTAATTTTGTTAGTTAAATATCACATTCAAGAAATGTAAACCCTGCTTTAGACTGGGGCTTTGTTTGAGCATTGGTAACTCGGTGGTTGTGGTTGTGCTATATCTCTCAAAATTTGATACATGGTATTTGTCTGCGACAAATATAACTAAATTGGACATGTACAACACAATCTCAGATTATGTGAGTTAGACATAATAATGTTTGTTAGACAAATAATGCACACCCGATGTGATAGCGCGGTCATGACGCGAAGCGGAGTGTGCCTTATTTTTCAATAATTCAATGAACCAGAGTCAATTATTCTGCTTATTCTATGTTCAGATGATTTAAGTCAAGACATTTGTCAGGTTTTTATCCTTAAAACGCTCTTGTGTGCAGGACTAATTTCATGCGCATCTAAACCCAAGCCTCCGTTGCGTAGTTTTAGAGCTAGTAAAAGAGGCTTCAGCCACTGATAGCAGACTAATGCAGTTATTAATGCAGCGAGTTATTAAAGAGAGAGCGAGAGAGAGAGAGAGAGAGAGAGAGAGAGAGAGAGAGAGAGAGAGAGCGAGAGAGAGAGAGAGAGAGAGAGAGAGAGGGAGAGAGAGAATGTGAATTACCTCAGTCTGTGCGTCTCTTTCAAGTGTTCGGCAGCAGCGTCTACTAATACCAAACTACTAAGAACAGTGTTGTTATTACCTTGCTAGTGAGAAATGCCATGTAGATTTTAAGTTGCTAAACTATTTTACTAAAATCGTCAGATCAGCGCTGACAACACATTTCTGTGCAAGTGTTTGTCCTTTATGTGTGTGAAAAAACAAATAATTTGTAGTTTTTATCCTATTGTTTACTAAATTGATTTGTTTGGTCAGTGTCATTGTGGGTTTTGTTTCTTTTGCTGTTGTCGGCTGTAAAGACATTCAAAATAACTGAAATCCTTTGGCATAGTGATATGGAACTGTAATGCGGTCAAGACCTGCCTGGAACTTCTTTTGCCGTGCATAAATAATTGCACACCTTAGAGCCTTCATCAACCAATCAGATTCAAGCATTCAACAGCCCAGTAAAGTGTCATATAAATGAGTGTCCTGTCAGTCATTCTGAAATTCTCCTTTCACTCAGCGTCTGTGAAGTGGATCAGGAAAACGTCCCACCAGTCCTTGTTTCGGATCCTCATCCACAGACGACTGGTTTTATGCGCAGGAAGGGGGATTTTTACCGCATGATAAATATAAGCAGCACGGTACAACGGTTCATATGCTCATTGTCTCCAGATTATGACCAGAAATGGATAAATATTAAGTCTGCGGTATAAAACAAATAAAGAACCAATGTAGGAGAATGGTTATTATGCGCAAACAGCGGGAAACTTTGTATATTTGTGCGCATGTCAAAAAATCTATTCCGATTTGAAGCTTGTGACATATAAATGCGCACATCAACCCAACTCACTTTGTTTAGCATTCATGTAAACACATTCAGATTCATCAATCGGAATGAATTCAGTCCAATTGAAACAAAAGTTGTGCATGTAAACATAGCCAGTGAGACCTAATTTGCTGAAATGACAATCTAAATTTACGCAAGAATGTTATTGAAGAACAAAGAATACTCAGTTTTGAATAAAGTGAACAATTTAAAATAACAAAAACGTATTGTTTTTGCAGGGGTTTGAAATTAGCATGAATGCAAAGCATCAAATTAAACTAGAGAAACAGCTACTTTAGATTATGCAAGTCAAATAACTGTACCTACAATACAATGATTGCTAGGAAAAAAATAATCTTGATAAACATGTACCTTTCTTCCAGAAATTCATTTTTTTGGTCATAAAATGTACATTGTTGCTCACAGTCACATGCCACTTCCACTGTGAGCTCAAAAAGGTGATGCAAGTTCTCCCCTACTAATAAATACCATGTCAAAATATTAATTTTGTTGTCCTAATGTGCCTATTTTTTCTTTTCTTTTTTTCAAAATTTGCTCATTTTTGTTTTTTGGTAAATGTGCCTTATATGATGTTGGTAGACTTCCTGCATTGTGATGTAAATACAGTATGAAAAAAAAGAGTGTAAATAATTAATTCAGCTGATTCAAATGAGTGAGTCACTGGCGATTTTGGCTAAACTTTCAAACCAAGCAGTTTTCAGTTGGTCAACATGGCAAATTGACCAACTGAACCCGAGTTGAAATATGCGCTTGGACATCTTTCATCCTTGCTCAAAATTCCCATTCTATGGATTCCTGTGAAATTACTGGATATTGCCCTTGAACATTTGAAGAGTTCAGATGCAAAAGCCTCTAAAAACCACTTGGGTCAAAAATGAGATAACGATAACTGAGTGATTGCTCTCTGCATATAGAATATGTTCTTAAAATACTTTCACTTCAAACCCACTAAATCCCAGCCTCAGCCCATTCAGAAGTACAGTGTACCGGTACTTAGGTAGAACCCTATACTATAGGAGCCTGACAAAAATGCTTATTTTAAAGAAAAGTGTCAGACAGACTTAGACGCTTTTGCATCTGAAGTCTTCAGTTGAACAACGGCAGATATGACCAATCCCTTGCTCCAAGTTCTCAGAAATGGCTCAAGCTGTCGTTGCTATAGTTACCCAGCAGGCACGCCGCAACGTCATAAGACGTTGATATTTGGTTACATTTTGGTTGCAACGTCAGGTGACCAAAATTCAACGTCAGCTCAACGTCTAATGCCAACGTTAATTTGACGTCCAATACCAACGTCAGCTGATGTTGATATTTAGTTGTTTTTAGGTTGTGTTGTAAAGTAACCAAAATCCAACATCGAGCCAACGTCTCAAGCCAACATCATATTGACGTCAGGTTCTAACATCATTAGACACTGATCCTTTGTTGGTTTTAGGTTGTGGTATTAACTAACCAAAATCTAACGTTGAACCAACGTCTCAAGCCAACATCATATTGACGTCAGATTCTAACATCATTAGACGTTGATCCTTTGTTGGTTTTAGGATGTGGTATTAACTAGCCAAAATCTAACGTTGAGCCAACGTCTCAAGGCAACATCATATTGACGTCAGATTCTAACATCATTAGACGTTGATCCTTTGTTGGTTTTAGGATGTGGTATTAACTAGCCAAAATCTAACGTTGAGCCAACGTCTCAAGGCAACATCATATTGACGTCAGATTCTAACATCATTAGACATTGATCCTTTGTTGGTTTTAGGATGTGGTATTAACTAGCCAAAATCTAACGTTGAGCCAACGTCTCAAGGCAACATCATATTGACGTCAGATTCTAACATCATTAGACGTTGATCCTTTGTTGGTTTTAGGTTGTGGTATTAACTAACCAAAATCTAACGTTGAGCCAACGTCTCAAGCCAACATCATATTGACGTCAGATTCTAACATCATTAGACGTTGATCCTTTGTTGGTTATAGGTTGTGTTATTAACTAACCAAAATCTAACGTTGAGCCAACATCTCAAGCCAACCTCATGTTGACGTCAGATTCTAACATCATTAGACGTTGATCCTTTGTTGGTTTTAGGTTGTGGTATTAACTAACCAAAATCTAACATTGAGCCAACGTCTCAAGCCAACGTCATATTGACGTCAGATTCTAACATCATTAGACGTTGATATTTGATTAGTTTTAGGTTGTGAAACTCTAACATGAAACAGGAAACTCTAATATCATTAGACGCTGATATTTTGTTGGTTTTAACACATTTGTAGTGGAGTAGACCTCCCGAAACTACTTGTGTTGAGGAGCGGGCGTGTAACGGATACGTGGTGTTGTCAGACGCAACACTCAGTAGGCGGTCTGTTTAGTATTGTCACCTTTTCCGTTCTACATGGAGCTCACGCGTCCGTGGTTTTTTGTTATTTATTTTTTTATAAGGACTCATTTTTTATATAAGGATTTTTTTCTACTTGCCCTGCCAAAATTTTCATTGGCCCCACCACAAAAAAAGTAATAAATAAAATAAAATAAGCCCAGTATTGTTTTTGTGGTTTTTGATCCATGTAACCTTAATAAATAGGTTTATGACTCCAAAACTACTAGCCTAACTAATATATACTGTAAATATTGTTAAAGACAATCAGTAATAAAATATGAACAAATAATCAAATTACGAGCAACAGCACAGCAGAACAAACATACAAATTATGTAGGTTAATATAGGTCTAAACTAGATTTTCAGGTACACAAATAGTAATCAAATGTAAAATATTACTGCATAGTCTGCATTAAATTATATATCACTGCATATAAATATAGATTAACCCTTATTAAAAGTTATTCCGTCAATAGTCGTGAGTGATTTTTTTTTTCTGTCTTTTGTTATCTCTACGATATTTTCCACTTTCCATGTTATACGTTAGGGGGCGCTATTACACATCTACTGAATGAGTACAGCATCTCTTGATTAAAACCGGTGAAGAAGAAGAAGCAGCAATGACAACGATTACAGACTGGTGATATCACTGAATTCATAGTGTGAAATATCCTAAACCATAGCTTTTGGTTCAATCTAATATTTGCTCAGTCAGTTGTTTGTTGTTTCTTCTCTTTTTTTGTGTACATATTCACAACAGACCTAAGTAAATGTTTAGCGATTTTTAGGTTTTAGATTTTGGAATTGCATGTTATCCCTTGTGTTGCCAGAAGATAAAAACCTGTCATGGGTGAGCCCATGACCTTCCATCAAGCACCAGAGTAGAACCAGTGTGACATCTGCATTAGATATGACGAACCTGACAAAAACGATTGACAACCGGTTCATAATGTGTTATGTATTAATAGTCTGTCCAACGTTGAAGGTTGATGTCAATCTGGTGTTGTGTTTAGAACCCTACGTCAGATTGACATCAGAACCCAATGTCAGATTGATGTCAACATCCAACGTTGGACGGACGTTGCATTTTGGTTGAGAATGAAAATCGGTTGATGTCAGAACCCAACGTCAGATTGACGTCAACCTCCAACGTTGGACGGACGTTGCAGTTTGGTTGAAAATGAAAATCGGGTTGACGTCAGAACCCTTTGTCAGAACCCAACGTCAGATTGATGTCAACATCCAACGTTGGACGGATGTTGCATTTTGGTTGAAAATGAAAATTTGGGTTGACGTCAGAACCCAACGTCAATCTGATGTTATGTTCTGATGTCAACCCGATTTTCATTTTCAACCAAAATGCAACGTCTGTCCGACGTTGGGGTCCAACGTCAATCTGACGTCATATTGACGTCCGGTGCCTGCTGGGTATATGACATTTTGAAATAAATTACAGAGACTAGGCCAACTTTTGGACTAACGGCAGATCCTATGAGTATGAAACTGTTTTTTATGGTCACATTTGCTTTTGGTGTCCTACAATTTATGCATCTATCCAAAACTGACTTACATTGCATTGAGGCACAGTATACATTTGAGCAATTCATGCATTCCCTGGGAACCCTTGATGAGGATGTTGTCATAAGCTAAATATATTGGCCTATTTGAGGCTTTGTAGCTTGCTGTTTTTGCCACTAGGTGAAATATAGTCACAGTGATGGTAGCAAAGCAAGGACTCCTGCTAATTTAACACCTGGGTTTTTTTCCTGCACGTTTGAGAATGCAGATATCATGGTGGATCAGGACTGCCAGATGTACCCACACAAATATCCATGTGTGTAACTTTCCCTTCTTGATACTCTCATTCATTCAGCACAACACCACAGACACTAACCAATATCCACCCACACAGCGACAAGCTCATCCAAACACACCTTTAAAACTAACACGATTAGTGTGGGCGGCTTTAGTGGGCTATTGACCCCGGCTGAACCAGGCAGAGCCCGCCAGTGGTGAGCAGACTGGGAGACAAAGTGGGTCAGTGAGAAGGTGATGTAATGTTAAAGCAGAAGAGAGGGAGAGAGGATTGAGAGGATTAAAGCTCTTTTTCTCTCTGTCTCTTGTTCTATCATTCTCTTTCTGACTGAGTCTCTGTTGTGTTTGCTTATACCTTTGATTCTTTCTTTGCATCTTCTACTTTCTGTCTCTCTCACTCAGTTTGATTGATAATCATCCTTAGTAAGAAGTGCAATAAACAGAGCAGAATCAAGTTTAACAGTACAGAATTGGGAAAACATTGTAGGCCTAATATTGCAATTATGTTACTTTACACACATTTAAATCTAATATTTATTTTTAGTTTTTGGGCATTACTTGTTATATTTGAAAAGCTTTGTTTTGATTCTATGCCATGTAAAATAAGACTTTTTTCTTTTTTCCATATAATGGAAGTCAATAGTAAGCAAAATTATTTGGTAAACAAACTTTCTTCAAAATATATTACTTTATGTTTCACAGAAAAAAAGAAAGGCATACCGGTTTGGAACAACATGAGGGCGTGTAAATGATGACAGAATGGATATTTTTGGGTGAACTATTCCTTTAAATGACCGCTTTAAGACCCAGCTGAAGCCTCTGTCAACCGGTTGCGTGTCGATCGGTAAGTGCTAATCCTAATGTGCCAGGCACCCACTCAACTTGCTTTTCAGCAAATCAAATACAGGGAAAAGTTACATAACTTAATAATATTCATGAGGAATGCCAATAAGGTTTATAATGCGCCCCTCACCTTTCAAACTTAAACATTTCTATAATGTATGAGTAAAGACTAAGAAATCAGCTAAAATTAAACCACAGATGGAATATGACATGTGCATTTTTTATTTTTTTTTTCCATGTGCTGTCTGTGCACTCCTTACCTGACATAATGTTTTCTGAAGCACAGAGAGTGAATCAGACATCAAGCCTAACTGTTTTTGACAATGCTTGATTGTCTAACTGGTTTGTCATCTAACAAGACATGCAAGAGTTATTTTTTATTTATTTATTTATTGAATTATTTATTGCAAGATGTCATTTAGACGAATCATTCGTGCAGATCAGTGTTTAGCTGGAGAGGCAGAAACCTGCAATTTTCCATTAAGTTGTTTGGGTCTTTGTGCCAACTGAGACATAATGTTCCTTAGGCACTGATGAGTAGCTTTAATTAATCAGTGCTTTATTTGGTTGGCAGCACCGTCTGTTTTCAATGTCAGAGTTACCTGGCTTATCTGTCAACTCACGGCACAAACACAAGGAGCGTTTGATTGTTTGTTATATTTTTAATATACTTCTTCTTTTCCATATGAAGCCAGGCTAGGACATCTGGGCTACGAATTCTATTGCTCTTTAGCTTTTTAAAAATTGTATCACCTTCAACCTTTGAGTGCTTGAAGTGAAATGATTCCCACTTTTCTTCCCAGTTTCAGATGAAAATCTAATAAACATTCGTTAAAAAAATCACAGATTCTTGTTTGCACAGAGCAATACTTAACAACAAACTGTTTATTCCATATAAAAATAGAAAGATCTCTATGGGAAAGAAATTTCCTTTCATCTTTACTCTACTGCATGCAATAAGAGCAATTGACTCTTTGATGCCTTTCCAGGAGATAAAATGCTTATTTTAGACATTAAAAAAAAATCTCCCCCTTCTCGTCACGTAAACACGATTTGCCCCTGGATTTAGTTCTCATTAAACAAAGACTACATGTCAAAGCAATTAGGAAAGCAATGGTCACAGCGTCAGGATTTAGAGCCATTTAAGACCTTGTCAGCCAGATCTCTTGGCACAAAGATGTGACGCAGGCTCCTGTATTCACTGGTTATGCTGCCTTTGATGACAAACCATCTTGGATCATTATTCATATTTTTTTAACCATGATACTGACTCATTTGTTAATCTGTGAAGTATGGGATAAATGTTTTCTGAACATCTGATCTCTGAACAAATCTTACCTATATTGAGATACAGGTATATCAAAACTCAATCAAGCATTTCCAGGATGAAGTAGTACATGGTTTTAGACAGACAAAAGACAAAGATACATTTCTACTAATCCAGACAGCAACAGTTCATAACCGTTAGAAAGACTTTTCATTTTATCGCTCAGTATGGATTTCAGAGACAGTCGGCCAAATATTTAAAGCTGATGAGTGAATCATTTCACGGGAAACATTTTCTAAAGTGTCACTTGCAATTAGCAGCCAGCGTTGCATAACATGCCATTCAATGTGTCAAAGTGGGTGACACCAGACTCATCAGAATCAGCCCACAAGGCCGTTTCAGATTTGATAAAAGAGTTTCTGATGACTTATTAGCACCTTTCTCACCTGTTTTCTATCAGTGAGAATGTCCTGTTGGAAATTCTTGTGCAGATCTCACAGATGAATGCGTGTTTACTCTGCTTGTTAAATTGGCCTGTGTTAACTGATTACGACATATTGTGATAATGACTAAATAAGGTTTAATTTGAAATAATTATAGACTTTTGAGTTGGAAGAATTTAATGAAATATGCAAATCTTTGCCTTGATGTTACAATTTTAATACTCAAGGCACAAGAGGATGACTAGAGGAGACTGGAGGTATTGTTCGTAAAAGTATACTTAGTCAGTCTACTTTTACTCTGTAAAGAATGGAACTCTTTGCCAGTGTATATTAGAAATACTTACCATCTTTTACTGTTGAATTGAAGCTGTGGCTTGTCAATAATCAATTATGTGAGAACTAGTATATGATTTGTCTGTCATCTTTTTTTAAAATCTTTGTTTTGTTTATCTTTATCCTGATAATATACACTTTCAGCCTTTCGGAAAAGTCTTTTTTGGTAAAACAGAGGGATAAAGTTTTAATAATAAATGTGAATTTGAATGTAATTATGTTTCATTCTAAAATAATTTGAAGGGAAAATAAGAGTTTCATTTTAAAATTACTATTGTTTTAAATGTACACATTTCACTATTTAAAAAAATAAAGGTTCCTTATTTGCATCTATTTCCATTGCACAAAGGGTTCTTTATACAGTTCTTTAGAAGAACTGTTCACTGAATGATTCTAATTGGCATGTATGAAAACCCCCTTTTGGAACTTCATTTTAAGAGTGTTGGGGTCTCTCAGACTGCAAACATAGAAACGTTTATCACAACAGAGCATAAGTTAGAAAGTTAGTTCACCCAAAAATGAAAATTCGGTCATCATTTACTCACCTTCATCTTGTTCCAAATCCGCAAGACTTTTGTTCATCTTTCAAATATGAATGAAGATTTTTTTTTTATGTAATACTTCTTTCCCTCCATTGACAGTCTATGCAACTACCACTTTGACTTCAAAAAGTTAATAAAGTTAAAAAATAAAATCAATCTGTTCATCACATACAATTATCTAGTCTCTTCAGAAAATGTGGACTAAACTGTTCAATTTTATGAATTAGTTTTACTATAAATTTATGAATTTTTTGAAGTGACAAATTGGTCGTGTAGTCTCAATGGAGGGACAGAATTCAGATTTAATTTAAAATATTTAAAATATGTGGGCGGCAGTGGCTCAGTGGTTCATGTAGGTTGTCTACAAACCGGAAGGTTGGTGGTTCGATCCCCGGTTCCACCTGACCAAGTGCCGAGGTGTCCATGAGCAAGACACCTAACCCCAGCTGCTCCCGACGAGCTGGATGGCGCCTTGCATGGCTGACACCGCCGTCGGTGTGTGAATGAGTGTGTGAATGGGTGAATGTGAGGCAAAATGTAAAGCGCTTTGGATGGCCGTAGGTCTGTTAAAAGCGCTATATAAATGCAGTCCATTTACCATTTTACCATATCTTCACTTGTGTTTCAAAGTTGAACAAAAGTCTTTGAACAACATGAGAGTGAGTAATTGATGGCAATTTTTTTGTTTTTTTCATTTTTGGGTGAACTAACCCTTTAAGTATTAATGAGGAAGGGGTACATTTATGTTTAAGTGAGTTAAAAAAAAAATCTAAAGCAAAAAGCTTGCTTTTTTAGGATACTGCAGATAGTTCAAAATAAACAATGGAATATAATACACTTAAATTAACACAGATTCAGATTTGATCTGCTTGACGGCTAGATAAACAACAATCTGCACAGAAAGCAGGCACCAGGAGCAGACGAGGACGCCCATTCTAGGTCAGATTTGGTAAATCTAGGACAACCCAGACTCTCCCAGATCCTCGCCGCTGGTGCTGTCATGTTTTAAACCATTTTCATTTTCATCAGGAAATGCATGCGGCTCTAGCAAAAAGCTAGACACTTTCCTAGCTTTTCCGTTTTTCCATTTGTCCTTCCTTTCTACCTTTTTGTAAACTCTACTGAACATCAGACTGTTTCCACAGTCCATCTTCCCATGATTTTGTTGTAAATAACACTATTCAGGGGTTTACTAAGCTTTTGATAATTTACTTATTCATGTTTGGCCTAGTAAATATAATGGGCTACCCCCATTTCAACCTTCTATGCTCTTTGTTTTGACATCCTAAGAATGCACAAAGTTTCCAAATTCGTAATTCAGGTATCCTGTATATTACATTAGAGATGAGCTGTGCTAATCAGTGACTTACTTAAAGTTTGAACAGCAATCTGAAGCTCATCTTTCCTTTACTCATTATTCATAACAGTAGTCTCCATCTGGGATAGTGGCAGTCTTGGCTGCAGTCCTTGTCTGTCTATTGAGTAAGATCTGGGACTCTGTTTGATTGAAGATATTGTGATATGTGGCCAAGGTGTAAATTTGTCTGGCAACCATGTACATCTCCTTCCATTTTCCCTTTTTTTGACTGTTGGTACATCGTTTTTAAAAATGTATTATTATTTTGTGTGTGTGCTTTGAAGTAATAAAGTTGGCATGGCTCCTAATTCAGGAAAAACATGGAAAGATCCATGCTAGCCAGATTACATGACATAAATGGTGTCTTGTTTGTTTAAACCATTTGACAGGGTTATTGTACTTGAATTATACTTCATACATAACAGCCAGCATCAGACTCAAGGACAAACAGGGCTCTTATAAGTATGTAAAATTAAAACGATAACGAATTATTCTTGTGTCGAGGATGGCAATTATATGTAGTTTTATACAACTATCTAAGTAGTTTTCTCCTTCAAATATGTAAATGAGGTTTATCACCACAGCAGTCTTTCCAGACGCACCCTGAACCTTACCTTGTGGCCCGGCAGCCACGTTAGATTACTTACAGAGGGGGAGAGCTGTTAATATTTCACTCCTCACTGTAAAGAGCATGTGTGAATGGCCTGGAGTGTGAGACTGCACCTTCTGTTCGATGTGAGGCCTACAGTAAGCAGGCTTTTCTCACACAGTTCCCACATGACTCCACTGCCTACAAGTTATATAAAGACAGAACTAAACTTTTTGCTAAACTTTTTAGGAGTTTTACATTTTCTTGATCATCATCCTATAAATTGGAGCATCTGTAGTTTTTCCCTTTGTTATCTACTGGGAATATTAGCTGAAATAAGGGTGCCAAGGAAAGCTTCTGACATATTATATGAAACCGTATGGAGAGATTAATCTCTTGACTATTTAAATATGAAAGCATATAAAAGTAGGTTAGGCTTAATTTGTGAACACTATTATATTTTGCACAATTAAATTCCTCTGTTATTGCATGCTTTTTTTCTCCCTTTAATTTCGAAGTAAATCCCTTGCAACCTAAATGCATTTCAAACTCTTTATTTATTTATTTATTTTACAATGTAAATAAGTAAAGTTATATCCAAATATAGTTTCAAATATTGTCTGGTTAATTAAATCTCTTGACATTTATATTTTTTCTTTTTTCATATACACTACCATGCAAAAGTCTGTAAGGGGCCCTAAGATTTATTTTTATTTTTAATATATACAGTATATACTTTTTTTAATTACTACTGTTATTTAACTAGGATGCATTAAAGTTATCAAAACTGACAGTAAGGTCTTACTACAAAAAATATTTTGCAAATAAATACTGTTCCCTTTCAGTCGGTCACTTTCGACATGCGTCAGAGATGATCCGCCGAAATGGGATCACTTCTGATGAGACCAATCCTCTTCGAGTGTAACTAAACAAGCCAATGAACATTGGCATGCGGTCTTTGCATCCCGCAACCCCGCCCACACAGGGCATAAATACGGAAGCGGGTGCCCGCATCAGATTGCATTTAACTTCGGAGCCGGTTGGTTTCATGGTGAACGAACTTATTGAGTGTTTTCTTTACGAGTCTGGACTGCCTTTTATGGAAAAGCTTACCTTGTGCTGGTGTGATGGAGTGGCAGTGGCAGGAGCACCCAGTGTGTGTGAGCGTTCTGAGACGCAACAAAGGCTGTTTTAACAGCTGGTATCGGGTTCCTCTGTCTGTGCGCCGCGGGCACCTGCCCTGTGTGCATCAGCACATATATTGGTGAGTAGTCTCCTAAAAGAACAGCATGGGTGTGAGTTGTTTTTTTTTCAAGACAACATTCCGCCTGTGTGTTTCTGGATGCGGTTGTTTCCTGTCCTCATTTGACAGCCACAAACTCTCGAATATGCTCACATATAAGCATGTTGAAATTGCGTTCGTGGGTGATCCATGTTCTCTCAGGAGAATGTGATCACATCGGCACGCTGTTTGTCTCACCTTTCTTGTATGGGCTTGAGCGCTCAGCGTGCCGTGTGCCGTCGAGCTGCCGGCTGACAGCACGTGGCAGAGCGGCACGTACCGTGTTCCTGTTACTCTGTACTGTCGCCAAACCTTCAGCCCGTGGTCCGACCCTTCGTTTCTACGGGCAGGAGTTCCCCTAGAACAAGTGTCCAAGTGTGCTGTGGTGTTCACGGATGCCTCGTCCACCGGCTGGGGGGCCACATACTACGGGCATGCAGTCTCGGGTCTGTGGACGGGACCTCAACTGCATTAGCACATCAACTGCCTCAAGTTGCTAGCAGTACGTTTTGCGCTGGGCCGCCTCAAGGGGCCACTACATAGCAAGCACGTACTGGTCTGTACGGACAGCACTGCGACCGTTGCGTACATCAACCGACAAGGTTGTCAACACTCCCGCTGCATTTTACAACTTGCCCGCCATCTCCTCCTTTGGAGTCAGAAGTATCTGAGGTTGCTTCTGGCCATTCACATCCCTGGTGTGCTCGATCGTGCAGCCGACGAGCTCTCATGACAGCACACACTTCCGGGAGAGTGGCAACTCCACCTCCAGATGGTCCAGCTGATATGGGACCTTTTCGGAGACGCACAGGTAGACCTGTTTGCCTCTCCGGACTTGACCCACTACCTGTTGTTTTACTCCCTGACTGAGGGGACCCTCGGCACGGATGCACTAGCACACAGCTGGCCCCGGGACCTACGCAAATATGCATTTCCCCCAGTGAGCCTTCTTGCACAGACTCTGTGCAAAGTCAGGGAGTTACGAGGAGCAGGTCTTGTTAGTTGTGCCGCACTGGCCCAACCGGACCTGGTTCCCCGAACTTTCACTTTTCGCAACAGCCCCTCCCTGACCCATTCCTCTGAGGAAGGACCTGCTTTCTTAGAGATGGGGCACTCTATGGCACCCATGTCCAGACCTCTGGAAACGTCATGTCTGGTCCCTGGAGGTTCTAAGTGGCCTAGCACAGGCTGTGGTAGACATTATAACTTCTGCTAGAGCCCCCTCTATGAGGCGGCTCTATGCGTTGAAGTGGAACCTATTCGTTGAATTATGTTCTTCCCGTTGCGAAGACCCCCGAAATTGTTCGGTTGGAGTTGTGCTTTCCTTCCTGCTTTCCTTTTCAGTCAGTGAAGTTAAAAATCCTGTCCATGAAGACAGTACTCCTGACGGCATTGGCCTCCATCAAGAGGGTAGGGGACCTGCAAGCTTTTTCGCTTGACGAATTGTGTCTAGAATTCAGGCCGGCCAACTCTCACGTCGTCCTGGACACGTGCCCAAGGTTCCTACCACTCCCTTCATGGACCAGGTAGGGAACCTGCAAGCGCTGCCTTCGGAGGAGGCAGACCTAGCCCTGGCTTTGTTCTCTCCTGTCCGCGTTACGTGTTACATGGACAGAACGCAAAGCTTCAGGACCTCAGAGCAGCTCTTTGTCTGTTACGGAGGCCAGCAGAAGGGAAAGGCTGTCTCCAAGCAGAGGTTAACCCACTGGATAGTGAATGCTATTGTCTTGGCGTATCAGTCCCAAGACGTGCCTTGCCTGTTCGGGTTGTAAGCACACTCAACTAGAAGTGTTGCTTCCTCCTGGGCGCTGGCTCAAGGTGCCTCGCTCACAGATATTTATAGAGCTGCGGGCTGGGCGACACCTAACACGTTAGCTAGATTCTATAGCATCCGTGCAGAGTCAGTATCTTCCCGTGTACTCACCCCCAGTGGCCAGTAGCACGAAGGACCTGTTCTAAGTGTCGGATTGCAACGCCACTCCCGCCCGCTGGGCCCGCTGCTCTGTTGTTTCTGATGGTGTTCTTCCCCCCTAGAACTAGGCTGGAACCACCTTAGAGACTGCCATATGTTCCCATGGAAGGTTGTGGCTTTGGCAGCGTTCCCTTTCTCGAGACAGGCACGATTTCCCAGCATTATTGTTAGGAATCACATTTTGTTGGATCATCTCTGACGTACGTCGAGAGTGACTGACTGAAAGGGAATGTGTCGGTTACGTATGGTAACCCTCCTGAAGGAGGGAACAGAGACGTACGTCCCATCACCATACCTGCTGTACCTTCACTGCGACCGGGTCACCAAGTCGGCTCCTCAGTGAAAAGCAATCTGATGCAGGCACCCGCTTCTATATTTAATGCCCGTCTGTGCAGGCGGAGTTGCGGGATACAAAGACTGCATACCAATATTCATTGGCTCATTTAGTTACACTTGAAGAGGATTGGTCTCACCAGAAGTGATCCCATTTCGTCGGATCATCTCTGACGTACGTCTCAGTTCCCTCCTTCAGGCAACAAGGGTTACCATACGTAACCGACACGTTCTTTTGAACTCATCAAAAAATCCTGAAAAAAAAAATGCAACAAGGTTTCTACAAACATATTAAGCAGCACAGTTATTTTCAACATTAATAATAATGATCAGCTATACCATGCCATTACAGGGATATATTAGCAACATTTTAAAATATATTTAAAAAAGTATTTTGAATTATAACAATAATTCACAATATTACTACTTTTACAGTATTTTAATTTTTAAAAATGCAATATTGGTGAGCATAAGATACCGTTTTCACATTTCACATTTCACTCGTCCGACCATCAATGCTTGTCTTTAAAATCCCACAGCACATGCTCAACTACAAAAAAACCTGGTCTCATTTCCTGCAGCAATCTCTTTATAAACTTCTCTGTGTGAGACAAGAGGGACTAAAGCCATTGACTGGAGAGCAGAGAATTGGAAATTAAAAGCATTAAATCACAATTTGTTGTTTGTCGTGACACATCCTTCATGGGCCAGTGGGCCACAGCGGAGAGGTCATCCACTGGCTCTGAGTGATGTGCTTCATCAAAAGGTGCTCTGGTACCGGATATTTAGGCTCACCATTAACCCCCTCCAGATGACATGATGGGTTTGCACATTTGTTACTGCTGTGTTCCAAATTGAGATTGACAGGCTATGAAGTTGTTTTTAACATAGGCTAATAGTTTAAATAGTACTAGTGCTGTCAAAAAATGTATCGCGATTAATCACATCCGAAATAAAGTTTGTGTTTACATAATATATGTGTGTGCCGTGTATAATTATTATGTATATATAAATACACACACATGCATGTATATATTTAAGAAAAATATGTTATATTTATATATACATTTATATATATATATATATATATATATATATATATATATACATACATGCAAATATTTCTTATACATGTATGTGTGTGTATTCAAATATAGATAATAATTATACTCAGTACACACACACATTTATTATGTTTGAAGAATGTTTGTAACAAAGCAGATAGAGCAACCATTTACTACCATTTTTCCCCTACTATGGTAGTAAATGGTTGCTCTATCTGCTGGGTTACAAACATTCTTCAAAATATCTTCTTTTGTGTTCAGCAGAACAAAGAAACTCATACAGGTTTGGAACAATATGAGGGTGAGTAAATGATGACAGAATTTTCATTTTTGGGTGAACTATCCCTTTAAACCATTATTTTACCTCATAAGCCTGTTTAAAATCAGTTTTGTGAGGTACTTGCGAAAATTCTGCCTGCAAAGTCATTGCCTGATAAGGCAGAGAGGCAACAAGTCAGCTGCCTAAGCTTTCGGACACAGCCTTTACGCTTTCCAACAATTTACAAAACACATTTATTTAACCATAGCAAAAGTAAATTTCTTACTAAAGTAAATTTTTCATCTCTGTTTTTTGTGTTTATTTAAAATAAGACAAATATGATATTATTTTAATCTTATATCTGTTATTCAAGAGTTGAGATAGTTCTTAATGCTGATCTAGCCGGCAGAAGACACGAGCCGCGGTTAAAATCCCAGTTGCGCAGGTGGGGTGCGTTTTAACATTGTGTTACATTGTGCCCCAATTAGAAATATGCTATTATATTCTATATTTTATTAATTCTATTGAGAAACCATGAGAAAAAGGTGAATAAAGACTGAGAGTCAATGTTCAGAAATGCTTTATTATTATTAATTTTGAACTATGCTGTATAGCTGTGTTTTGAGGTGTTTGTTGTCAAACCCAAAGAATTGTTTATTTTTAATGATTAAAAAATGCCATTATTTTATTTGAAAATGCCATTATTTAAAAGTTAATAATTGTATTTTATTGACAAAATATTTTAGTTTATCATGGATTTTTTTGATTATATCAGATTACATTTTAAGCTGTCATATGGTAATGTTACATCGTGCCCCTCACATCTTACAATGTACCTCACCTATATGGGCATGTTGTCACAATTAACTTCCATTCTTTCTGGGTAAATCAAGAAAAAAGTATTCACTGTATTAATGAAACAAAACCACATAATTGTACTAGACATGAGTGAAATTAATGTGGGAAAAAATAAATACTCTGAACCACAAGTGGATTTCAAAAAGCGTTAGGTTGTGCCCCGCTCTCCCCTACACTACCGTTAGTAAATAGTATGTTTTTTTGTTGTTGTTTTTTTAAAAGAAATGTAATACTTTTATTCAGGATGCATTAAATTCATCAGCAGAATTAACTAAATTAACAGATAAGACATTAAGGGCCAAATTTGCATGAGAGCGCAATTCCAAAAAAAGCGCAGATGTCAACATCAGTAAATTGACAAGAGCAAACCTTAGTAAATCACATTGCATGATTCATTTAAATGAATTTGAATCTCCTCCCATAAATTTTGCGTTTGAAAGGAAAACTCTTACAAATGCATATGCAATAAGTTCAGCAGCAAAAATAACTCTGTCAACACCTATTCAGCTGTAAGTTTTCACTGCATGTCTTTAGTAAATCCTGACAGTAGTTTTTTAACAGCAAAAGAGGGTTTCGCGTTGGCGCAACCTGTAAGTAAATCTGGCCCTTATAATGTTACAAAAGATTTCTGTTTAATGTAAATGCTGTTGTTTTGATCTTTCTATTCATTAAAGAATCTTGAGCAAAAAAAAAGGATCACGGTTTACACAAAATTATTAAGTAGCACAACTGCTTTCAACATTGATCTTGAGCACCAAATCAGCATATTAAAATGATTTCTGAAGGGTCATGTGACACTGAAGACTGGAGTAATGGCTGCTGAAAATATAGCGTTGCCATCACATTCACAGGAATAAAGTACTGTCACGGTTCATGGATTCACTGACTTACCTTCATGTGTATGTATGGGGGCGGGGTCTTTTTAGCGCTGATCATTATCAGTAGCAGCTGTTCCTTATTTAGAGGTCTATTTAATGTGTGTGTTTGCATGTCCTGTTTGTCAGTTCGTTGCAGGCACTATCAGGGCCGGTCGCTCTTCTTCCGCCGTCTTCTAGGACGTGTGTTTTCCCTGGAGCTTCATTTGGGGTTCCTTGGCTTTGGATCCTTTTCATGCCTGTTCGTCGTCTGCCCATTGCAGTCCCTGCGTCACCGAGCACCACCTGCAGTCACCTGTTCTTCTATGTCTTCATCGAACTGAATCTCTGAGTTTGTCAATAAACCTGTTCGTACTCGCTATTGGATCTTCTGTGATTCTTTTACAGTGTGTCGTTACAAGTACATTTTAAAATATAAATATATTACAATAAAAAAACTGGTGTTTTAAATATTATTTCACAATTTGACTGTTTTCACTGTGTTTTTGATCAAATAAATTCAACCTTGACGAGCACAAAAAGCTCATTTCAAAAGCACAAATAAACCAACCTCAAATGGTAGTGAATAGGTTCCATAACAGTTAAAGCCTAAAAACTATAAAGATGACTATAGTGATGACTATATTAGCATCCACACCAATGCACAATGATATTCTGTTTATTATAAGCACATGCTGCAGATATGTCATCTGCCACTGTAAATGCTCAAGCTTTTTATAGATTCTGAAAAAGATTTCCAATTTTCAACAATACTGTCTGTTGTCGTTTTCGTTATATAGTTGTGATGTGGACTTCCCTTTTCTCACAGTATTAGAACAATTATTAATTTATGGGTATAGTTATCTAAGTTCTATCATGACTAGGCATGTGCCGGTAAACGGTAATACAATATACCGCAATAATGAACATGCACAATATTGTTATCGTGGGCACTTCAAAATACCGTGAAAAATTAATTATTACGAATTATTCAGATTTTTAGAATTAATTTTAAGAATACTTTACCCATCAACCTTTAAAATGAAAAACACGTCAAAGAGGAACGTGCACTGATGTAAATAGACCGTGCATGAGCCGAGCACATGGCGGAATGAGGAGACGCTGAAGTGCACATTCATTCTTCGACAGCAGAGGGCGCTGACGGAACAGCAGAAATGCAGCCGTTTCCCCAGTAATCACATAACCTAATACATAACACTTAAAGACTTGCATTTTATATTTTAATCTGGACTAAATTACATGCCCTAGATATTGTTTGAATGTGTTCTGACTGTTGTTCAATCACACACTCTACAAGGTGACAATGAAAAATACTTCTAAAGCTTGTATTAATCTTAGGTAAATGTACATTTCAGCATACCTATTGTTCTTTATAATTCTTTTGCACTTTAATCTGTTTTAAATATTTGTTTACTTTATACATTTTTGTGTATTGCTTTATTGTATTTAAATGTTTGGTTCTTTTGTTATAAGAAAGTGATTTAACCTGTTATAGTATGACAACACTTTTTGGCAACTTATTTCAATATCGTGATAATACCGTATACCGTGATAAAAGCTTCAGCAATTAATCGCAACATGAAAATTTGATACCGGCACATGCCTAATCATGACAACTCTCTGAAGAGTTTAGCATGGTAATAGGTATCATAATGTTAATGCATTTGGTCTTTGTGGCATAGATCTGCTATGCTGCTGCTGTTATTGCTGCTGCTGTTGGTTATTGCTGCTGGTGCAGAGGAAAAAAACAGAGACTTGCTACTGCCGATACAAACATAGACACACTACTGTGAGCAAGTAAGACGTGCTGCTGCTGCTGCACAAATAGCATTTGTGAAATTTTCTGTGGCATATCTACACGGGTGGAGCTGGGGAAGGTGTAGAGTTTCTGAGGAACTCGGAAAGCGTGCTGTAAAATGCTACAGCGAACATTGAACAACTATTTAAAGTTTGAGACACAAGCTCATTGGCTGCAGATGCAACAGAAATGAATGAGCTTGTGTTGTGCAGTAAATGATGTAAGGACCCATCAGCCTGCGACATAGAGTTTCATGACAGAACTTGGTGTTTGTTCTTTAATTATTGAAAATTATGTTAGATAACTCTATCAAGGGCATCTTTGAATTAGAATGAAACCAATGATATTTCTTCCAGCAAGCCATTTTGCCTGTAAGAGACGTCTCATAGCCATCCAAACACAGCCCTGACGTTTAGACTAAAACAAAGGCCAAATTTGGGCTGTCAGTGAAGATGTCTAACCATAGCCCAAGAAGAAACTACTCATCTAGAACATGAACATGTCAAAGAAATGACACCAAACACCTTGTAACCACTGTTGATTTTGCTTACATAATAGAATATCATACATCCCGCGAGTTATTTGGCAAAAACGACATGTAACCAAATTCAAGGTAATTTTGGCTAGAAGTGGTTTACTCATAGCCAGACTGTATCGGGTCTATAGTTAACCGAGACGGTGAAGTGATGGTTATTGCTTGCTGGGATTTAACATATGCAAACAAGTCTTACTTCTTTGCTGTCTGCTATTTAAAGTTTTTAGTCAGAAAACTCTAGTAGTGAGATTGTGCTAGTTTGGATTCTCTTGCCAAGGGAAAGAGTGATGAAGTTACAATAAGTATGTGAAATCACTCTATTTTATAACAATTCACAACTCAATGCAGTGACTAATTCATGGCTCATTTTAACCCTCAATCCCTTTACTCTTGCACCAGACCTGCTCCTGTCAAAAGACTATTCAAAGACACTTTAAAGCAAGCACAAGTACAAAACCAACCTTTCACCATTATCTGATCTTCTAAGAGCTCAAATGAAGAATTATATCCCACCAGCACAAACCCCCTTAATTTGAACCTCTTATTAGTTTTAATTCCATTTAAAATGAACTCACAACCTGACTGAGAAGAAGGCAATTAACACGTGCTGGCCCAGTGAATGGCAGAATGGGAGATGTGCCGTATTAGCTGATGTACTCATTCACTCTCAGCGGTGTAGACTGTTTGTGCCGTCCACACGTCCCAGGTGGGTACCCGAGAGGCATGCTCGTGGCTCAGCGCCAGATCGCCAGTTATCTATTTAAACAATTAAGCAGCTATTTCAGGAACAAGGAACCACCATCCACCCACCAGTAGACTCCATGGTGGCTCATGGGACACCATGGCAACAGCCCATTTTAGTCTTAAACAATAATAATGTGCTGTTGAATCTGGTAAAATTGTCAGTCTACATGAAAGGTCAGTTAGCAGTTATTTTTGTCTCTCTCTCTTTTTTTTGCTGGTGTATTGCCTACATTATTATTGACAGACAGACATCGGCAGACAATTCGGATATATTCTTTTTCATTAAATCCTCCTCTTACAGTAAAGATGCCTGTTTCTTTCCATAAAAAACATATTTTCGATAAATCAATAATATGCAGTAATGAACATGCTTTTTTTAAACATTTTTTTGCCATAAATACTCTGTGTAATTTTTCTTTGTACTGTATCTTTCCTAAAAACAAATTACAGTACATGGTTTCATACCCTGCCTGTTTACCAACTTTTATGATAAGTCTATAGGTGTTATTTTAGTATTTTTATATGTATATTTTTATATGTATATATTAATATTTTGAATAGCTTTTTCAGTTTTCTTTTCAACTTTATTTAGTATAACTGCTATTGGCATTTTTATTGTTTTTTTTACTTAATAAATATAAAATATACATATTTTTTTAATTTCAGTTTTAGTAATTTTAGAACAACTTATTTCAGTTAGTTGCCAAAGCAACATTTCTAATTTTTGTTTAATTGTTTTAAGTTTAGGTTTTTCATGTAATGTTTTTATTTCAGCTTTATTTCAAATAACACAAATGTTTAATAGTTTTAGTATTAGTTTTAGTTAGAGGCACAATATGACATTTTCGCTGCTAGAGGTCGCTTTGTCAAAACAAAAGCGTAGCTTAATGACGGCTTGATTTTGCAGAATCATGGGAGTTGTTGTCTTCACCTCTACAGCTGGGGGAAATAAATCCTACGGGACTCGGGCAAATCATATTCATGGATGAGCTAATGTATTAAAGATGTATGAATGTTACTGTAGTATGAAGCAGGGTGGGGCTGAAAGCCGTTGGAGCAGAACGAGGTGACTTTTGCTGATGAGTGACAAGCGTGACACATGGCTCGAGAGCAGTGGACCATTTATTATGCCGCAGATGAGTTCTTCCGCTTCTTACGGTCCTGCGTATGTTGGGTAACGAAGCACTGTTTTATCATATCAGATAAATTTGAGTGTGTTGAAAGTCATGTTATAATGCTACTCTGTGCGTTCGCTCAGCGTCTACTATGAGACACTTGTTAACACTGCAGAAAGCTAAATCGCTATTAGGCATGGCAAAACATAGTACTAGTGGTAAATCATGAAAACGAGATTTAAACAGTAAGACTGTGTTGAGCTATATAACAATGATTATTGATAAATGTATCCAAACAGTTTCTCACCTGTCTTATAAAACACATAATATATTAAAGTGTCTTTGGTGTTTCCATTTTCTACAAAATAAAACTGTAATTCAACGGTAACGCATGTATGTCATTGATAGGCGACGTGTCCTGGTTAAAATGGCAGATTTTTCTGGATTTAAAACGTTCTTGGAAACATTTGGGATAATGTAAGACAAGTCAACAAAATATTACATTATTCTAGTGGTTTTTGGATATTTTAAATCCAAAAATCATACATATTGTGCCTTTAACAATACTAGCACTGTTTGACCTACGTGCATCTCTCAGTCACAGGCAGCTGTATATGATGGGCCATTTTAAAATATGTGAACTTGTTTTACTCTGAGAAAGGATAAAATATTTCCTTTAATTTAGCATTTAAACAGCATTTAATTTAAATTTGCATTTAAATTGCATTTTATTTCTGAGTAAATGTTTTCTTTTATTTTCTTAAATGTAAATGTTTGATTTTTTCCCCCCTCAAACCACAAAAACACTAAGATCTGGAATGAATAGAGTAAACGCTCACCCTGTAATCTTAAGCGTTTTACTTTAAAAATGACTCTCATCGGATGAGCAATGTCTGTTGCAGACACAGCAACAGATTTAAGAGTAACGAGCAACAGCGAGGTTAATAAGACTGTGAAACTGTATAATAGGCTTAAAGAGGCGTGGGAGGGTTTCTTCTTGTTTTTACTATTTTGGTAGAGGTGTTATAAAATGACTGCTTACAGACTATGAGGAGTCTGAGGATCCAGCACCTTGGAATGCTATGATTTTTGTGGCAGTGCAATCTTGTCTCACACACACACACAGAATATAAACAGGTCTCGGTTTTAGATCTTGAATTGATTCATACGCAGTAGACTTTTTTCTTTTTTCTATCTTTCTCTTTTTTGTTTTTAAGTGTGTGAAAAGAAGGGGAAGAAGCTGTTAATTTTCTTGAAAAATATTATTTTCAATCATTATTATAATAACACTAAAAAGTAACATCAAAGCCTCAGGGAACAATCATTCTAAGTTACTTGTAAATGTAGAATTCCATTAATTACTTGGAAACCCAAATAAAATGCCTTGCCTCTTCTATTCCCAAAAGGGCAACAAATAATTTCTTACAAAGGAAAACGGATGAATTCAAATGAGCCAATCATCAGTCTTTCATTCATGCCTCATTGGACCACAGATTCTTTTGGATTGTTTTAGTGCAGCAGACAAAGCAATGGTCATGGTAAATTAATGTTGATATGCGAGTGATCGTTTCATTTCAGATTTATTCACAGCAGCCAGATTTTCTTAGAATCTCATGTGTAACTGACATGTTTTCTTTCACTCAAGTCAAATGTATTATTTACAAGTGTACTATTCCTTTCATAGAGATAATCTTGTGCCTGTCTCTCTGTACTTTAATTTGCATTTTTAAACACTGTAAAAAATTATTGTAATTTTATACACTCTAAAAAAAAGGCTCGTAATCATAGGGGAACCTTTTATAGTGCTATATAGCACCAATTTTGGTGCTTCAGTGGTTCTTCAGCGCGGTTCTTCAGAGGTGCTATATAGCACCTTAGTCAAAGAACCGGTGAAGAACCTCTGAAGAACCGCTGAAGAACCACTGAAGCACCAAAATTGGTGCTAGCACTAAAAAAGGTTCCCCTACACTCTCAGAAAAAAAGGTACAGTGCTGTCACTGGGACGGTACCCTAAGGTACAAAAGTGAAAAGGTACATCTTTGTCACCTAACACCCCTAAAAGGTACATATTAGTACCTCAAAAGGTACATATCAGTACTTTAAGAGTGTGTATTAGTACCTTAAAGGTACATATTAATACCTTAAAGGTACATATTAGTACCTTTTTTGTTTTATACCTTAGGGTACCGCCCCAGTGACAGCAATGTACCTTTTTTTCTGACAGTGTATGATTACGAGCCAAGAACCATTTTTGGTGCAATATAGAACCTTTTTTTTTTTTAGAGTGTATGTAAAAGACTGTAAAAATACTACAGTAAAAACCTGTTACAGTTTTTTTTAGATCGCTAAACGACAGTGGGCACAAATGGAGTCACATGTGCAAAACTCTATCTACAGTCTGCACATCAGCAGTTCATGTGGACCAAACTCTAATTTGTTTTTCATTGCTTGAACACAGTTTTCAAAACTCTACACACTTATCCCATGACTTTAACCACAACCTGCACAACACTGTGGATTTACAGCACTTTGTTCAAATGCTAACACACTGCTGTCAAAACTGTGAACCACACATTCAAAACATAATAGATTTCAGCCTTGTGCCTTTCAATTATTTGTTCGAATAACATTATGTACTTTTAGTTTCGACCTTTTTTTTCTCAATACTGTAATTCCGTAAATTAATACAGACTATTGAAGCAAACTGCTAATTTTCATTTACCTTAAATAATTGTTATGTTCTAAAAATTTAAATAAATCATGTGAAAGAATGTCACTCTGTTCTTTGAAGAAAATATTACTTTGGATGAAGTCACTGAAATTGTTCAAACTGTAAAGATGAAAAGTTTGTATTTGCTGAATTGGTGTTTGATGCTAGTGTTTTTACTCTCAGTGTGTTCTGAGTGACAGTGTGTGTGTTATCTCAGTGAGGGTTGTGCATAGTGTTTGGCTGCACTGAGCCTGTTTTGAGCCATGTGTTAAGAGTTGTGTTGCTTGGAATGAGTTTTGCAGGTGATGTGAACTGTTTAGCTCAGGTGACTGTTGGTAGTGCAGACTGTAGTTAGAGTTTTGGACATGTAGCTCCAGTTGTGCTCACTGTCGTTTAGCAATCGAAAAAAAACCATGTAATTGGTTAACAGTTCCTGAACTACGGAGAAAATATAGACCTAACCTTACGTAAAATACTGTTAAATGCACCATTTTTGAAAGTTAAAAGAACAAATCTTATAATTTAAATTTATAATTTAAAGATCCCATGATGTGGATTTTTTGTATTATTTCCTGAATTTGTTTCCTGAGGTGTACTAAAATTGTTAGTATGATTTTTACATCATAAAATGTCATAATTTTAAAATAAAAGGCATTTTTCTATCCTGATTTTTAGCCCTCTGGCTTGAATGCTCTGTTTGAAGGGGCGTGTCTGCTGTGAGACTTCAGTGGAAACGCCCACTGTTGTGATTGGCTGACATCTTTGCATTTGAAATACGTATTACATGTGGAACCCCTCTCGAATACCTTTATTCGTTTAATAAAAAAAAAAAATTATATTACATATCTGTCGAGATGAACGAATCATGAAAGTGTTGATTATAGCGGTATTTTTAGATCGTTTCTCATCACATGAAAAGCTGCAGTGATGAGCGTGTGTTGATCGCGTGAATGCAGTGAACCCGTCATTGCAACATTTCTCTCACAATATGCTTTCACCACAACTAACAGCAAACACAATATCGATATGAATACAGTAAGAGCTTCATTGTGCAGCATAACAGCGTCATTCATTATAAAGGGAGTTTGGGCAAGTGTACTCGCGACATGTGATTAACAGCTTTGAACATTGAACATGTTTTTTGATCGCTCTCTGTAGTTTAATCACAATTGAAATAACAGATTTTTTTATGCTAGGCTACTAAGAGAAACAATGTGAAGTTGATCGTTTAGTCACTGGCTTTATTCACTTATGCATAAACAGTATTAAACGATTCAGAAAGAAAGTCTGTGTGAACTTGAATTATTAGCTACATATCAGAAATCACTGATCTGGCATTAATGAACACTGTTACTCACTGTTTGTGGCGGTGCTGTCGAATCCATATCGTAAAAGTCTGTTTGTAAAGCCTGTGCTGACACTGCGACTGAATTGAATGTAAAAAAAAAACAAAAAACCTAATCCATTTTCTCCAAATTCTCTGGGCGGGCAAAGCAGACCCCGTATGACAACATATACCTATAGGGAAGATTCCAGGCCCATCTGAGCCCATTTTCTCAAAGGCAGCGCAGGATACAGGGCTTGGTTTACATCTCCATTTCTAGCTACTGGGGGACCATAGGCAGGCTAGGGGAACTCATATTAATGTTAAAAACCTCATAAAGTGAAATTTTCATGTAAAAAAAAACAAAAACATAAACCTCTCACAATTCCCAGTGTGACATTTGATGGTTTTTAATTTAATTTAAAATAAGTAAGCTTCTTATTTTTTTATCATCAGTTATGGACTACATTAGGGTTCTTTTATGTTTATGTTGTTAAATTAATGTTTATTGCATTATTTTCGTGTCGTGCGTGTTTCCATGATGGTGTTTTGTATTTATGTGCATGACACTCTGTGTGCATCTTCTATATGTCAGCTTTTGGAAAACTTGTGATGAACTTTGATTCCTCATGTGGTTTTCTCTTTACCACCTGTGTTGTTATGGTATATGTCAGTATATGTTAAAGGTGCAAAACAGATTTTAGTAGCAGCGTGGCCTTACTAAAAAAACCTGTAAATATGTTAAAATTTTCACTATATTTTTTACAGAATGATTCTGGCAACCACACATTTTATTATCACTTTTATTATCACTTTACATACCAGAAATCTGCCCAGTAGGATTTAATGTCACAATATATGACTGGATGTCGAATGGATGCCAATGGCTCTGTGATCATGTTTCATTATCATTTCAAATGGAAAATATTCAATTTGAGAACTGAATAAATTACTATTTAATTTACCAAAATGTAGCCTTTTCAGTTTAGCATCAAATCTATTTAGAATTCATTTATATAATCTACACGGTAAGACTTGTCAAGATTGTCAAGTAACTTAAAATGTACTGCGTGTGGTAACATCTAAAAGAACTGATTTTATTCAAGTAAAATATATATTATTTTATATGACTGAATCAACTAAGGTTATACCATTGAAACATAATGCATAAATAGCTCCTCGTGGTAACCTCTGCATGTTAAAGATTTTTCACTGTATTTACACAAACTGCATCAAAATGCAGATGGGTCTGTCCGTCTTTCCTGTTTTACATCTGCTTAGCAACACACCCTATTGTTCCTAAAATGTAGGTCAGTCGGCTGTTTGGTGTAAGTCCAGCGGAGGTTACTGACCTTGCACTGCCTATGCAGCACCTGAGATAAATGACAGGATTAGGAGCCTCACAGGAAGAGGGATTAATAACCCTGTTGTTGTTGTCAAAGGATGCCTGGACAATGTGTACACACAGTAGTCACGTGACACGTGGAAGCAGCTTAAAGCTGTCGAGGCTCTGCTGAACCCAGTTAAAGGTCAGTCAACAGGAAATGTTCATCTATGGAGCAAAGCTTTCTCCCAGTTTTGGGAATATATATTATAACAACACTTCTTTTTTGGCTATTTACAATGTATTGGTGATTCTTGTAAATTGTGACTATAGAATAAAACCGTGACCCTTAACCTGCAGAGGTCATAGTGGTTCAATGTAGGAAGTAACCAGATGAGTGTTTGGGCATTAAAAGTTTATCCTGGTTTGTTTGGTGCTGGTTTAGGCAACACTCCAGATAATTCAGGCTTTTTTTTTTTCTGATGGGAAATATTATAAATGATTATACTTCAAATATTTCTTAGAGTTCAGTATTTATTTTTTATATTTTGGGCAATGTCAGCATTATGGAAAGCTAAACTGTCACATGTAATTTATGTTTCATTCATACGTGATGCTGGAGGGGGCCCTCGTACAGAAAGTCCACAAGTGAGACTCATATGAGTAATACAAATTTTGGGGTGCTTCTCAATAGAGGGTATGCACGTGACGTCACCATCGGCCGGAGTGACTGCGATTACGCCCACTGAGTGAACCCATGAACATCCCTGTACCCATCTCCGTACCGATGGAGACTGCCGCCTGCTGCTTCTGCTACTAATTGCTTTTAGAGGGAAAAGCTTCCCATAACTGCTGGTCTAGGATCTGTTTTCTTCGTAATAATAGCATATATAAAAAGAGTTGGCAAAAGTTCCAGTGCGTAATCTGTATTTGAGTTCGTCAAATTATTCAATTTCCAACGTGTTTTCACTCCAGTGAGTAATGTAGCCAATCACAGACATGTTTGTTGATTTCTTGAAAGCAATGGCCAGTCACAGGTGTTTAAATGGGGAAATTTAAAACATAAACCAGGAAAAAAAATTTAACCAGGAAAGTCCGCTTGTTCACTTGCTTTGGTACGGACCAAATTAAATATATATATTTTTTTGTTGGGTGTCGTTCACTTTCACACTGCCCTTTTTACAAGTGTACCATTTACGTGATTTATTGGTACTTTACTTTTATTTCATGACATACTAATTGACAATGTTGTAACATTGCATATGAAGTGAAATAGCTACAGTGTGCGCCGCTGCATTTGGGCGTGCAATTGAAGAGTGCATGCTACGAGTGCAATATAACGACTGATAGGACAGGAAAGCTTGGTTTTCTGAGGTGAGAGAGACTTTTTATTTTGTAACAAGCTACGAAAATAACGTTAGAAATAGAATAATGACACAGACAATTCTATATAGCCTGACAACATATCATCTGACCGCAGATACTGAATCGGGACAACACGTCTCAGGCACTCCGCAACCCACCAGTTGAGAAAAACTGATCTATACAATGTTGTAATTAGGATTTTGTGAAGACGAAAATGTGCTGCAAGATGGTTCCAACGGAGAGAGCTTGCTCTTATGTGCGCCTACCATGGCACGCTGACAGTGGCACTGCGCAGAAGACGGATTAGGTACCAGAGTTCGCTTGGAACCGGACCAAGACCACCTCTTCAGCTGGGTCTCTGTACGGTTGTTTGGTCCGCACCCAAGTGCGATTGCTGTATTCACACCTGGCCAAAAGATTCGCACTAAGGGGGAAACAAACTTGAGTTTGATTCAGTCGAACCAAACAAGACAAGTGAGAATACACAATTAGAATCCACTCACGCTTGAGTATTTGTCCTGTGCTGAGTTCTGCACGTGTGAAAATCCTCTCTAACAAAGTGTAGACATTATGTTAATAAGAGATTCATTGTGTAATATGATTCCCTGATTAATATAAAGGAAATTTGTGAGATCGCTTTCATTGAATGGGTGACAGCTTTTAGTGATTATAAAGGGAGCGCTCTTTATATATCGAAATCAGGCTCCTATAAATGTCAGGAAAACATGATTCCTGGCCAACCTGATCTCACAGAATTCCGTGAAATTAACAAGGGCCCCTTAACTCAAAATCCATGGCAGTTTCACAGAATCGCCTAAAATTCTGTGATGGGTCCACGGAAGTGATGATGCCTATGTAAGTCAATGACGGTATACAGACGCATTGGGCATGTTGGTTATCATCATGAAACTATGATTTTGCCATTATGACATGGAGTGTGATTCTCGATTTAATCAGCCACCACAATTTTATTTACAATTATTTTCATTTTTTTTTTATTTACAGTATTCAGACACGTTTTGAACACGTAACCCAATCCCTTCCCTAAACCTACCCATTTGTGTATTATAAAAAAACAGGATATAACAGGCAGATGCGACTGCAGGTACAATTTATTCAAAAAGTACAAATATTCCAAGTGTTCCGAGGCCAAACGATTGATTTGTGTGAAGAAAATCCCCAAAAGTGATCAGCAGCGTCGAGTCCATCCGCCGAAGATCATAAACACATTTCAAATTTTACCGCCGGAAGAAACGTTACGTCAGCTTTGACAGCATGTCAGCATGTTGTATGTCTCGTGACCAATTGCGTCATTACGTCAGTTTTGATTGTAAAATGCCATTGGCTCTCGTGTGTCTCGTGACAGAGTGCGTCATGCTAAAGAGTCGTGTGTATTATTTGAATGAGATATGAATGAGTGTGTTCACGGAGTGGCGGGATTCATTTTAGCGATTCAAACATTAAGATCAACTCTTCAGAAGACTTGGAATGCAACATGAGTTAATACTTTTATACTGTTTTTGGTCAGTTTTTGCAATAAATACCTGTGACTGTACTTGTATTTGCCTGTAATCTGTTTTATATTGTTGAGAGTGGGTAAGTTTAGGGTAGGAGTGGAGTTAGTTGTAGCCTATAAATATTCATAAAATCATCACAATTTTTACTGTCATTGACTTGCATAAGAATCACTTCCGTGGACCCATCACGGGATTTTGAGTTAAGGGGCCAGTGTTCATTTCACGGAATTCTGTGAGACCAGGTTGTTCCTGGCTGCATGTCAATATCCATGTTTTACTGGATCTTTGGTAAGTTGCAAGGAACACTAAATCGAGTTTAATCTTTAGTTTAAACAGATAACCATTTGTTTTACGTTTTCCCCGATTAAATCCAGTCATGCAGCAGCTCTTCTGCCACTCAGTCCCGGGCTGAGGGGGCGTGTTCCGGTGGGAAAGTGACGTCAATGCATACCCTCTATAATCAAATGAATGCTTACTCATTTCCTCGCTCCTCCATCCTCTAGCCTGTGACCCGGAAACAGATCAAAGGAAACCATCTTGAAGGACAATCCTCTATTTGCACCGCGAGGACATGAGGAACGAGGAGTGAGGAAGTTAGAGGAGCGATGAGTGAGGATGAACAGGTGTAGGTGCAGAATTGTTTCTTGTTTATATTCTATACGTATAAATTCTCCTCCCCCTTCACATCAAATATTTCAACAGGGAATTATTCTTTTTTATTATGAATTTTCTTTCCTTGCTTCCATCCTTTGCATCCTACGGGGGTGGATTTGAGACACAGGGAAAATAATTGAGGAAAAGAAACAAGGATGCACGAATAAGAAATGAGAAGCACCTGTGATGTTCTAGCAAATACCTAATATGGACAAAGACATTCAGCTATTTCTGTAGCTAAATAAAATGCAAATAGATACATTTTGACTGATTAAACATGAAGAGAATTAACACACCAGTGCGAAAGAATTTGTATTATTCAAACCATCTTGGGTATTTTCACAAGGATAATGTATTTATAATGCAATGCCAATCGACATAGCCTTTATCGCTGTATAGCAGGGGTGGGGAACGTTGATCATGGAGGGCCACTCTCTTGCAGAGTTTAGCTCCAACCCTGAAAAAACACTCACCTGCCTGTAACCTTGATTAGCTTCAGGTGTGTTTGATTAGGGTTGGGGCTGAACTCTGCAGGACACTGGCCCTCGAGGACCAGGGTTGAGAAGCCCTGCTGTATGGAATACTATATAATAATGTAATATCTGCCTCGTTCGGTGATAAGAAGCCACATCAGTACACAGTTATTTCAAACAGTATGCCAGTACATGTAATTGTTCCTTTTGTACACATTGGTTTGATTTTTAATGCGCGGGGGGGGGGGGGGGGATGTTGGTGAAGTAAAGGTGAATTTGACTGATGCATTATTTCTTTCAAGATTTCTATAGATATAGCATTTTTTTCTAGATTTCTATAGATATTGTAATATATCGTTATCGTGAATCATTTTGGCCATGATAATCGTGAAGTGAAAAATCTTGATATCATGACAGCCCTACTTCAAGTAAATACAACTGTGAGCATTGCCCCCAAGTGGATCCACCAATTGGTGCAGTCAATTCAAAGCACACCCAGGAGTAAACACCCAGACCTGGCAATATGAATAAAAAAAACACCAAGAAAATATTTTTAAATTGAACAAGAGGGGTAGAGCCTTGGTCCTTTTCCAACATGCATAAATGGGTTAAATGCAACTGCAGTGCAGCAAGTGAAATTATAACTCCAAGGACCTTTATGATTTTTTTTTCTTTATTTGGCATCAGTATAAATGGGTAAGAATTGAATACAGATGGCATCCTAAAATGAGCATAATTTCCACATTCCATCTCTGTATAGAACACTGAAGAAAACAGTTGGCCCTTGAGGCTGGCTTATATCCAGTACTTGCCAGTAAGTGGATGCTGGTTAATGCCTTGAAGCATGTCTCACCTTACTCTGATTGCAGATGCTTTGTTTGACCTATTATGAGCTTTTAATTAGTGGAGATCATGGGGATTGAGGAGGTCTGATGAGTCGGGTCTCTTTGTTGCAGAAGATCGAAAAAGTATCCCTTTAAAGTTACTGCTTATCGGCTCTGCTAATTAAAACTGTGAATTTTGTTTTCTTCACTAAATCTCAGTTAACCATCATATCTGTGTAATGCAAATGTAAAAATCAAACATAGTATACGGCTATTTCATACATAGGTTCACTAAGTATCTTTTGGCGCTCTAACAAAACTGCATTGTAGTTGGAGTTACTTCTCTCTGTTTTTGTATATGACGAGTCACAATTACTGGTCATCCTGCCCGGTCTAAAATAGCTTGAATACAAGCACTTATTATAGGTGTACCATGGTGAAAACATGGTTTGGAAGATGGAAAATGTCGTACTCGCACATTATATACATTTTGAACAATGTTTTTTTTACACAGTGTACTTTTAAGTTGAATGCACATAATAGTGTCCATGATAAAGAAAAGAAAATATTTAATATATATTTATACATGTAATAACTATATATATATATATATATATATATATATATATATATATATATATATATATATATATATATATATATATATACACCGATCAAGCATAACATTATGATCACCTTCCTAATATTGAGTTGGTCCCCTTTTTGCTGCCAAAACAGCCCTGACCCGTCGAGGCATGGACTCCACTAGACCCCTGAAGGTGTGCTGTGATATCTGGCACCAATATGTTAGCAGCAGAACCTTTAAGTCCTTTAAGTTGCGAGGTGGGGCCTACATGGATCGGGCTTGTTTGTTAAGTACATCCCACAGATGCTAGATTGGATTGAGATCTGGGGAATTTGGAGGCCAAGTCAACACCTCAAACTCGTTGTTGTGCTCCTCAAACCATTCCTGAACCATTTTTGCTTTGGTACAATGCTTAGATAGGTGGTATGTGACAAAGTAACATCCACATGGATGGCAGGACCCAAGGTTTCCCAGCAGAACATTGCCCAAAGCATCACACTGCCTCCGCTGGCTTGCCTTCTTCCCATAGTGTATCCTGGTGCCATGTGTTCCCCAGGTAAGCGACGCACACGCACCCGGTCATCCACGTAATGTAAAAGAAACGTGATTCATCAGATCAGGCCACCTTTTTCCTTTGCTCCGTGGTCCAGTTCTGATGCTTACATTGTGTATTCTGACACCTTTCTATCAGAATCAGCATTAACTTCTTGAGCAAAATCGGACCACACAAGCCAGCCTTCGCTCCCCACATGCATCAATGAGCCTTGGCCGCCCATGACCCTGTCACCAGTTCACCACTGTTCCTTCCTTGGACCACTTTTGATAGATACTGACCACTGCAGACCGGGAACACCCCACAAGAGCTGTAGTTTTGGAGATGCTCTGACCCAGTCGTCCAGCCATCACAATTTGGCCCTTGTCAAACTCACTCAAATCCATTTTCATTTTTCATGCTTTTAACACATCAACTTTGAGAACAAAATGTTCACTTGCTGCCTAATATATCCCACCCACCTAACAGGTGCCGTGATGAAGAGATAATCAGTGTTATTCACTTCACCTCATAATGTTAAGTCTGATCGGTTGACACATTGTGGTTTAACATATTTGGTTGTGAAAAACAAATTCAAATCAATTAATCATACCATTAATGATTTAATATAAAGTTTTAGGAATCACACCACATGACATTTTACAACCTGAACTAACCTTGACTCATCATAAAATGTTATGTGATATTTTATGAGAATTATTAAACTTGACACACAGTAATGAGGATCTGCATGGGGCCCTCTCCATGTGATGTAATTTTCTATTTATTTTTTTGCATTTTCATCATAAAATATATTTTCATGTCCTTGAATGAATGGCATTTTCAATGTATTTTTGAATAAATTATTAGAGACAGAAAAAAATCACATCTTTGACACATAATGAGAAGTAGGATTATGTGCAGTTTGATGTCATTGAGGTGAGTGATTTAGTACAAACAGCAGTCAGAGGGGATGTCTGCTTTAGCCCATAGCAATTATAGCAGTAATATACAGTCCAGTTTATAAATCTCACTCTATGCATCATGCTGCGATCAATTCGATGAGTGTTTCGAGTGTTTACCTGCAGGTTCCAGAGAGACCACTCTATTATTTGATTCTTTGCTCATGACCCTTCCCCCGTCCTCCTGTTTGGATTTTTTTATATAGGTAATATTGGTGTGCACAAGGAAACAACAATAATGCTGAATCCTCTCTCACCAAGGTCAATATATTTAGTTTACAACTTTGTAATTGCTGTGAGCTTTGTTTCAAAAGTAATCCCTGCTGTTCAATTTGTCAATTAAAGACAGTATCATTGAACCAATAACAAAAGATTCATGATAAAATTGTGCAATGAAAGCATCATGTCAGAACATCATTACTCACACTTCTTCTTTATCTTATTGATCTAAAGCAAGTTGTTTCTTTTTTTCCTATTATTTCTTGACAACCTGCAGCAGAGTAAACACAATGACTGTAATTTGTAAAATGGGTATGTCACTGAAAAAGACATTGGTGTAGAAACAGTTTTCTCTCAGAAATTGAAGTTTCACAATTAATTACAAAGAAATAGCAAGTAGCATTTAATTAAATGTGAAATATTGAAAGACTGAAACAATATATATTATTGGATTATACTCCAATAATCTTTGTTTTATTAGATAATTGTGAATGTGGCCTAAGGAATTTTTTTTGTATTTATGTAAACTTTTAATGTAGAAAATTTATGCACAAGACCCAAGGTCTTTCTTTTTTTAAATAAAATCAGATATAGTTCTGTTACTGTGACCTCAATTACTGCCAACTGTTAAAAATCCATAAAGAGATGGAGTATTTTAACATTATCTCCCAGTGGCACTTTATGTGTGATAATGCACCCACATGGTTATAGAATTTGTCTTCAACTCAAAGTTTGTTGTGCAAGCATTAAAAATGTCATTCACAGAATTGGTATATAACCTCCATCCTACATGAGCATTTTGCATAAAGCAAGTACTCAACTCTCTGTGCTGGTTTTAAATAGATGGCATATTATGAAGATATTGGCTACTATGAGAAAATATATAAAGTAAATAATAAAATATCACTAAATAGTATGCAAATAACAAAATTTTCAAAATGAACATGCTCATCAAATATACAAAAGTCATTAAACCTGAGAATATATAAGTAGATGGTGGTGACAAATAAAATATACTGTTATAATATAGTTTGGAAGGAATGTAAAAAAAAAATATTTCCAAACTATATTAATACTTAACTGCTGTGTATTATACATAGCACACAAAATACATAACAAAACTTCAACAGACTTTGATGTGACTAACTAACTAACTAATACATTTTTTATAAATGTTTATAAATAAATAATAATAGTAATAAAATAATATACTGCAATAATATAGATTTCTTAGAGTACAAAGTAAATGCAGTTCTGGAAAATGTGTTATCATCAAATGGAAATGGAACACAGAGCATTCCCTTTTAGGAAAAAAAATAACATTACAATGGGAGAAAATAATCTGGAGAGGGAACTTTGTATCTTGACAATTAAGTAGAAAGCTTAATAATAATTTTCTGGCACTTAATATTATTTTTTCATTTTGACAAGGAATATGTTTGAACCTGAGAGAGAAGTACAGAGAAAGTGAGTGTGGTGCCACACCATACCACTTTTCCTTCTAACAAGACATTTGTAAGTGAAAAAGAAAATGAAAGGAGTCATAAGCACCGATGGACACCGAGAATAATGAAACCAAAGGTGATTGAGTGAGAACTTTAGCAACACTATGTTCAAGCAGCAAAAGAAATTAGATAAAGACCAGGTAAAAGCATGTGGACATGACAGTTTTCAGTCAGATGTGATTAAAGTAGCGTGTCTGAGAGAGAGTGAGAGATGGATAAAGAAAAAGAGACAAATATTAAGGTGTAGCGGTGCCGTGGAGCCGTCAGTGATTGGAAGGCCTCTCTTCAATTACCCATGACATGGACGACAGATGCCAGCTCGCCTGCCAAAGGCCTCATCACTCCTTGCACCCACCGACAGGCCATCATGGCAGCGGGAAACTCGTAAACATGAATCACCCTGCAGCTGTCACATCTCATCCGCCCCAACCTAATTAAACAATTAGGGCAGTTCAGTAACGATCACTCACAATGACAGCAAGAGCTGTGGATACACACAGGCCACTCACTGGAGTCCAGTCAACAGCTACAGAGCTTATATTTGTCCAGTCACTGTGAAAGGAGACAGAAGGAGTTTGTTCAGAATGATCGAGCTCCTTCAAAAGTGCTGATCATAGAAGGATTAGAAACACATTTATTGAGGAAGTTACACTTACAAAGTATTTGGTTTTGGTCGTGTATACATTTTAATGTATGTATTCATTTATTTATGACAAGCATTTTTGAATGACTGTATATCGGAAGCTTTTAGAATGTCTAGTAATATCTTGAATCATTCATTCATTCATTCATTCATTCATTCATTCATTCATTCATTCATTCATTCATTCATTCATTCATTCATTCTTTCTCTTAATTTTAAAATTCTGAGAAATTTGGTCTTGTCCTAGACTGGGTAAACCCAGCCCGATCTGCCGCCGATTTGATTTCACCCTGCAGCTCAGGCCGGAAACCTGTACATATTTCTATCCTGTTTCTGTTACAAATTTGCTGGAACCAATGACAAACCGGCTTATCCACCTGGTGCGCTATTGGTGCATTTAACACAATAACGGATAGAGAAGCGATGGATCATTGGTCTGATTGGTTGAAGGACTATCCAATTTTGAGTCATTTGAACTATAATCGTTGATCACGCCTCTTGTGCAGTAAATTCATAGCAGACTCGCCAGACCTATGTTCAACCTTAAAAGTTTGAGCTTGGTCTGGTGACAGCAAGACAAGTCTTGTCCCCTCCCCCACAGACTTTTTACCTTCTCGTCTCATTCTCTTTTCTGGGAACAAAGGTTGCAGTCGTAACGGAGACGTTTCCTTTCAAGGGAACTCGTGCTGCGTAGAGAATTAACACTGTGGGAACATTTATACCAATGCCGATGTACTGGCCAGTGCCTATCTTGTGCCGTGTGAAATCAGGCGAGCACAACTAAGACAGAAGCACCTGGGACCCAGGGGTGAAGCCCAAATCTAGGTTTTAAAACCTGACAAATGTTTGTGGAGAGGACTGGCCCGCCGCATCACACACATCTTGTAGGTAGACCCCTTATTATATGGCTTTTGAAGCCGCCATACTCCTCCTGATCCAATGCACCACAGAGGTAACAACGGGTTTCGCCCCAAAGACACCTCCCAAAGGTGCGTGGTAAGCAGCTAAGGCTGCCACGTAAACCTTTAGAGTGGAGGGGGATAACCCTGCGGCGAAATGATCCTGCAGGAATTCCAGCACTGTACCAACTGGATCCAGCTGATGATTTCCACCTGTTTCCTTGTGCAGGAAGCTCTGGAGTGAGTCTCAACAACCTTAGTTGAGAGACCTGAGTTTGAGTTGGGCTCCTTTTAGTCGGGGAGCCAAAGTCTTAAAAGCTCAATAAAATGGATTGAACCTGACATGGTCTGCCATACTTTTTATTTGTGTTTTTTCTGTTAACTTTGACCCTAAGAAACAATATTTGGAGGGTCTGCTCTGCCAGAAATATCTCGAAAAAAAATTGTGGCCATTTTCATGTATGCACCCTTTATTTTTTTATCAGAAAAATGTGAAAAATATTTTTTTTCCTCAAATCCTCAGTGGGTTGGGTAGGCTGTCAATAAATGCATTCCAGATACACAGAACACATGTGCTGACAACATCCACTGAAAAAATAACTCTTAAAACACATTTCTACATGATTTTGCATCAATTTAATGCAAAAAAATAGGCGTTTTCTCACTTTTTTCCAATATTTAAATCTTTACTTCATTGGCAATCCACTATTCCCCCAAGTTATGACATCAGTCAATATGCCATTCTTTTCACCAAATAGTGTACTCATTACACAGAAAAAAATTATAAAAATCCAATCAAAATCAATGGATATGTGATGATTTCACTACTAGTTGGCGATCAACAAGCTCAGAACCTCAATAGAATTTTAAGCTACTCTCAAAATTATGAAAAACATGCTGGATATTTAGCATCATGGCACACTTATGATCTTAGTAATTTGAATGAGTTTGGAACAACCAACAAACGGTAACCAACGGTTACCAACGGACTTCGAAGCTGCTGATCATTGTCTGTGGTATGTGACAGGTCTGCCCCAGCATTTTGGGAAAAGAACGGTAGGCCTAATATGGATATTGTAATGGTAATTAAATGAAAGGACCACGCCAGTCTTCAAACAAGTATATTTCTGTTGATTCCTCATCCCAAACGTATCCCTGTAGCAGAAGCAGAGTTCATTCTCTACTAGTTTACTTAGCTAGCTTTAGCCGTTTTAGCTCATTTCGGTGGTTTCTTTAAACGGCCATAACTCCTCAAAGGAATGGGGTATTTTTTTTACCTCTACGACTGCTCCCTGCCGGTCAGCCGCTTCAGGGGGGTCGGGAACGAGGCTCGGTTGACACCCGAGGCCAACCTCGAGAGGCTAGTTCCCTTAGCAGATTATCTTGTTGCATGGTTATGCCTTCCGAATATATCTGCTTGGGCCCTGCGACTGTAGAAAAGGGATACAGACTGCAGTTCGGTTACCCTCCCCTGAAGTTCAACAGGGTGGTCTGGACTGCAGTGGTCCCAGAGCAGGTTCGGGTAAGGGAACAGGACGTTCACTCTCTGTTTGTAAAGGAGGCCATAGAACGTGTTCCTCCGCCAGACAGGGAGTCTGGGTTCTACAGCCGGTACTTCATAGTTCCCAAGAAGGATGGGGGGTTGCATCCAATTTTAGATCTGAGGTACTTTAATCGTTCTCTGAGGAGATTCAGATTCGAGATGCTCACAATTCCAACCATCGTGAGTCAGATCCAGTTTGAGGACTGGTTTGTCACGATACTTCCATGTATCCATCCTTCAGGAAGTTCCTGAGGTTTGTTGTCGGGGGCGAAGCGTACCATTTTCAGGTTCTTCAGTTTGGCCTGGCTTTTCCCCCTCGCATGTTCACCAAGTGCATGGATGCAGCTCTGGCTCCAACTGAGTCTCCGAGGCATCCGTGTACTGAACTACATCGACGACTGGCTCATATTGGTAGTGGCAGTTCGGCATTGAGATGTCGTTCTTGGCCTTCTTGGCACATAAATTGCCTTAAAATGCTGGCGGTCTACAAAGCTCAGAGGAGCTTTTTCCTGGACCTCCGCGGCCACCATGTCTTTATGTCAGTAGTCTCATATTTAATTCATCAAGGGGGTCTGAGGTCGCAGTGGTCAGCCCTCTATGCAGACTGGCACACCAGATCCTCCTGTGGTCCCAAGGGAGACTGTCGAGCGATATATGTCCCCGGGGACCAAAATCAGGGAGCAGACGTCCTGTCAAGGCAGGGACTGAGGCCTGGGGAGCAGCGACCTTACCCAGAGGTGGTGAAAGCCATGTGCGAGAGGTTCGGCCCAGTGGAAGTGGATCTGTTCGCGTATCGAGAGACATCCCACTGCCCTCTGTGGTTTTCTCTCAAGTGCAGACGTGGCTGCTGCGTCTATGCATTTCCCCCATTCACTCTGCTCCCGAGATTCTTGGAGCGGGTCCGCCAAGAAGTGATCAGCCTACTTTTAATAGCACCCTGCTGGCTGACCCAGGTATGGTTCTCGAACATCGTAGCACTGCTAGCAGGCCTCCCGTCTCAGGCAGGGGGCACAATATTTTACCCCCGGCCAGAGCTGTGGAACCTTTGGGTCTGGCCTCTGAGGGGGCCTGGTACCTAGAGGCGGGCCTGTCGGCAGGTGTAGTTGAGACCTTACTCATCAACTCTTACCCCATCCATACTTAAAGCTACACTGTGTAACTTTTTTAGTTTATTCTTAGCTAAAAACACTTAGTTCTTTCAAAAATATATGTGCTCATTAATGTATATTTACTTCTTTCAAGTAATAAAGTATTCTCGTGAGTTAATAATATGCCATTTAAAATACATACGGGTAGGGGTTCGAATGCAGGACGCCATGTTGCCCCTCCATCTTGAAAGTACATTAGCCAAAGAGGGACATACCCGTAAATTCAAGCTTCGCCTTTCGCGTTTTAACACTCGATGGCACTGTACAAAATTCCCTGCCTCGCGCATGTGCGCGTCAACTTGTTCAGACTTGTCTGGTGCATGCGCAGAGAGTTTTCATCCCAGCAGCGTCCAGTAACAGAGTTATACAGAGTTTTCCTGGCTTGTTTATTCCTCAAAAGTCTGTTTTTCCTTGTGTGGTATTTCTGTGCGTTAATAACTCCGTAAGTAATAATAGTTATTGTCATTGTAGATGTGTCATCGCGTAATTCAGTTGATGTCACCTCAGAAGTATTTTTGTCTCAATATACAATAGCATAATGCTCACCTATTTGAATAATCATTTACTTATTTTGTTTATTCGTTTATAGAAAATATTTGCTTGTAATGTATGTTGATGGAAATATGTATCAGGTCTGATCGGCATATTAACAATTGTTATACAGAGCACACTGCAGTGCTAAAGCTGCGCACACACTTTTGTAATCTGACACCACTTGTTAGCAGCAGCAGCGGCAGCTCTGCTCCTTTTAATGCAGCTGCATTTAGCGCCTATATATGGTACAATAAGCTCTAGTTTACAGTTACATTATACAAATGTACACATTATACAAATGTAACTTATAAGTATAGTTATACAGTTCTTAACTGTGTATCTTCTGTCATGTCATTATCATGTATATTTACCATCCTTATTTGTTCTCTCACAGAAACCACATTTATGGACATATCCAGGCAAACCTGTTTATGCCTTGCAATTGGATGACTGAATAAACATTACTATCATCAAAGTTCACTCTGGATTAGCTGCAGTTCTTTCTAGTCGAATAATTAGGCCAGTTGAGTTCCAACCATCCCACTGCGCACAGAATATCCCACAGGCACCGTGTCGAATGTGGACGAGGTCGAACTGGAAGCCATGTTAATCTCGGACTAAATCGGCCATTGTAGGAGTTAAAACAAAATCGGAATTGAGAGGAACAGAAACTAAAATTCACTGGATGGTCATATACCTTTTCACCGCTAGATGGGGGAAAATATCACACAGTGTAGCTTTAAGGTGTACGTGGCTTCCATTGCAGCTTTCCACTCGCCTGTAGGTGATGGGCCTCTGGGTAAGCACCATTTGGTTGTACGTTTCCTCCATGGAGCTCAGAGGATGAGGACTGCGACTCGGTGCAGAGTCCCAACTTGGGATCTGGCAGTGGTTCTGGAAGGGTTGTCTGCGGCTCCCTTCGAACCGAGTCGGCTGAGACAAAGAACCTGACCTTTAAGGTGGCCTTTCTTCTTGCTATCACTCACTGAGGAGGGTGGGGGACTGGGGTCGGTTACGACAACTTGCCTGGAGTTTGCCCCTGGCGGAGCTAAGGCCATCTTACTTCCAAGGCCGGGCTATGTGCCCAAGGTGCCATCGAGTGTGGCACGGTCAGTGTTTTTTTAGGCCTTCCATCCTCCACCTCACATGACGGCGGAAGAAAGGAGACTTCAGAGCAGAGTTCTGGAAAGATTCATTAGATTCTACAATCTGCAACTCCCTGCGACGCCTGGCGCTAGGGTGCTCACGTCCTAAGTGTGCCTGGGTTCCAGCTTCACACTAGGGTGGGCGTGATTCTCGTGTGGCCTAGTGGGTATTCGTTCCCCAAAGTGTCATTAGATGCAGTGCGAGTTCCCTCAAAAGGGAACGTCTCAGGTTACAACTGTAACCCTTGTTCCCTGAGAAGGGAACGAGACGCATGGAGTGTCTGCTTGATCGCTATGCTTAGGGAGTGTCCCCAAAGTGTCGTTAGATGCAGTGTCTCGTTCCCTTTTCAGGGAACAAGGGTTACAGTCGTAACCCGAGATGATTTCTTTCACCTGAATGCACAATATTTCCCATTTGCAGATTTGGCTCTGATCTTATTGGGTTTGCTGTGGAGGAAAAGTTAGTGAGAAGAGAAGGCAGCAGAGGATTGGGACAGTAAAGAGGAGTAGTGTGGAGAGGAGAGTGGAGGATAGAACAGAAGAGAAGCGTGGAATGAGGAGAGAAGAGTGAAGAGGATAGGGGTGGAATGAAAAAGAAAGAAGAATAGTGGAGGAAAAAGAGGAGTGAATTGACCAGGAAAGAAGAGTGGAGTGGAGAGGTATGGAGAGGAGAGGAGGGAAGAGGAGAATAGTGGAGAGGAGTAGAAGAGGAGAAGAGTGGAGAGGATAGGAGAGGAGAGAAGAGTGGTGAGAAGTGGAGTGGATTGGAGAGGAGACTTGAGAGTGAAGAGTACAGGAGTGGATTGAACAAGAGAGAAGAGTGGAGAGGAGTGGATGGAATAGGAGAGAATAGGAGTGGAGAGGGGAGAAGAGAAGAGAAGAGGAGAGGATTAAACAAGAGAGGAGAAGCGTGGAGGAGAGGAGGAGAGGAGTGAACAGGAGAGAACAAGAGAGGAGTGATGTGAATTGACCTATCGGTAAGCCCCTCCCCTCGAACGCAGATGAGCTAATAGCAGTTGAGTATCAGTTGCGCTGGGACCGGAACTCGAACATCTTTAGGTGTCAGTGCCATAGAGATGCATTGGAAAATCCGAAGCTCTCATCGGTTTGATGGTGTTTATGCTACAAAAATGCTAAAATGTCGTGCCTGAGGTACTGTAACACTGATTCCAGGTATCCTGAGAGGATTTTCTGTTTGTCATACTCTCGTTAAGTTACGATTAAAGTCCCTGCTAACATACAAACTGTAATAACTAACTGTTCTCACGTCATGTAACACTGTAGGTCAAAAACACGAAGGTCTACATTTCAGTGCCTCTCCATATTAAACTGGTTATATGTAAATTAATTTAATTTTAGATATGTTTAAGGTCTACATTATCTGTCCTACTAAAGAGAACTCTATTTTGATGGGTATTATAGTCTACGGGTGGTGAAAGGAAGAGCTCGCTCGCAGTTTATTGGAGTTGTTTTGCAGATCATACAAAGTGTAACGTTACCAGTTATTAACTGCACCCTCGAAAAGGCATACGGTCTGTGTATATGTTTGTTTACTGTTAGTTGTAGGAGTGTTTTTGTGTAGTTTGCTGTGTATGTTAATGGTAATGCAACGGTGAGAGATAGTTTGTGAATGAGACGTTAGTGCGCACTTCTTATGCTTTGTTTGTTCAGCTCTTACGATGATTTTTTGGAGTGAAAAACGATGTAATAAACTTCATAAACCATCAGTAAAGTTTGACCATCATTCTGACGGGGTATACGCTACATTCTGTGTCCAAAAACATCTTGGGATAAGGTTTTCACACTGACAACTGTACATTGTAAGATATAGCAACTCCGTTTGTTTGTCCGAGTTAGCAACAGTAACTAAGGGGGGCGGGGCTTACCGAAGCGTTATGAATCAGCGAGTCGAATCAGCGGTTTGAATCGCCAAATTTCAGCAGTTTGGCGGTTTGACACGGGATCCGAATCATGATTCGGCTCACTGATTCATAACGCTTCTAAGCTTCATGATGCCTTGTTTTGAAATCGTCATCACTAATTCGTTATTTAGGGTTTTTTTGCGCACAAAAACTATTCTCGCCGATTCATAAAGTTATTTTAGAACCACTGTAGTGAGATGGACTTTGTAACGACGTCTTTAGTACCTTTTAAGGGTCTTGAGAGTGTTAAGTGCCATTGTGCCAATGGAGGCCTTTCAGAGCCATCAGATTTCAACTAAAATATCTTCATTTCTGTTCCGAAGATGAACGGAGGTCTTACGGGTGTCGAACGACATGAGGGTAAGTAATTAATATCAGAATTTTCATTTTTGGGTGAACTAACCCTTTAATGATCAAACTATAAGACTACTACCTAATGCCAGTATGCAACATGCTACTCAAAGTTGTAAAACCCCGGATTTAACTTAAAGTGATAGTTCACTTCCGGCACTCTGTCTGATAATTTGCCAGCAGCCATATCACCCTTTTGCCCAAGACTTGTTTCCCACTGAAGCAGGGCTGAGCATGGTCAGTACCCGGATGGGAGACCTCCTGGGAAAACCAGGTAGATGTGTTAGTGAGGCCAGCAGGGGGTGCTCACTCTGTGGTCTTCATGGGTCCTAAAACCCCAGTAGGGGACACTATACTGTCAAAGAGCACCATCCTTCAGATGAGACGTTAAACCGAGGTCCTGACTCTCTGTGGTCTTAAAAAAATCCTAGGATGTCCTTCGGAAAAAGAGTAGGGGTGTAACCCCGGCATCCTGGCCAAATTGGCCTCTGTCCATTATGGCCTCCTAATCATCCCCATATAACGATTGGCTTCATCACTCCATCTCCTCTCCACCATCAGCTGGTGTGTGGTGGGCGTTCTGGCGCAATATGGCTGCTGTCGCATCATCCAGGTGGTGCTGCACATTGGTGTTGGTTGAGGAGATTTCCCCCTTCTATATGAAGCGATTTGAGTACCCAAAAAAGCGCTATATAAATGTAACAAATTATTATTATTATTATTATTATTATTATTATTATTATTATTATTATTATTATTATTATTATTATTATTATTATTATTATTATTATTATTATGTACATTGACCACACTTACCGGAAGTGATGGCGCGCTGAACGGGTGTCGGACATAGATCATTTTTGAGGTAAAAATGTTATATAAATACTGTTCGGTATCTCGCACAAACCGATCATTTCATGTCTTAGGAGTTAAAAATCTTCATTTGTGTTCTACCGAAGAAACAAAGACACCTACATGTAATCAGATAAACATCACATTTTCATTTTTGGGTGAACTATCCCTTTAAGCAGAAGCTGATTTTCAAAACTGTGAGTGTCAAGCGTCTTTTGGGGCTGAAAAGCTATCTTGCAGTGCTGAAAAGCCTTTCACTCTAATTTCCAGGGCTTCGTTTCCCAAAACCATCGTATGCTTAAGTTGATCGTAGAACAATTGGACAATCGCAGAATAATCGCAGAATAAATACATTTAAATTAAACATTTAAATTAAACTGGGCATCAGCGTAATTCAATTGGTTTGGTAATAGCAAGGGAAAATAGAATGAAGTGATCTCCAAAAAAGAAGTACTTTTTGACTGTAAATAAAATTGTAAGGAGTGCATCCCACAAATCTCCATCAACTGCAAGATGCTATCCTATCAATATTGGCCAACATTTCTAAAGAATGCTTTCAGCACCTTTTGAATCAATGCCACGTAGAAATAAGGCAGTTCTGAAGGCGAAAGGGGGTCAAACACAGTATTAGTATGGTGTTCCTAATAATCCTTTAGGTGAGTGCATATATATATATATATATATATATATATATATATATATATATATATATATATATATATATATATATATATATATATATATATATAAGTCAGTTGATTGGTAGTTACATTGTTTAATTGGCCATTTTATAAATGTGTTAACATATATAATTTCAAGTCAAACGTGCCCCTAACTGAAGAATGACCCTTATGTAAATTGACTGTGTGACGGGTTGTTATCGAAACAGGGTTGTGGAGGGTAAAGTCAGAAGAGACCATTTACATCATGTGGACTGATTGGATTTAATCACGGTAAAACGCAGCACATAGTGCTGCCCACTTATTAAGGCTATCAAAACATTTTATGAGAGCAGCTGTGCCGCCATGGACAGGCTCTGGCACGGCCATCATGTTCTCATCAAAGACAAACCTTCCACTGACCACCAACCGCTGACTCACCTTAAGTCTGAAAATGCTGTGGTAAGAAATAACAACTCTCTTGTCTTCTGGTCCAGTCTTTTTTGACTTTATGAGCATGTAGAGTCATTTTGGCAACAATTTCAAGTTGCTGCATCCGTATAAAACTTGGCATACTCATATAACTACCAATTTTATGTCAACAACTAAGAATAAAGTTCAAAAGTGAACTTTTCAGTAATATTATTCAGCAGAATTTTATTAAGATTTAAATTCAGTCCTATTTGAACCTTATAGCAATAGTGTTTAATGTGTTTTACACCATACATATCACTTTGAATTTTGGATAGAAATAACTATCTTGGCCATATCTAAGCACACACACACACACACACACACACACACACACACACACACACACACACACACACACACACACACACACACACACACACACACACACACACACACACACACACACACACACACACACACACACACACACACACACACACACACACACACACACACACACACACACACACACACAGGTTTGTTTTTGTGAAATGTGAGGACATTCCATAGGCATAATGGTTTTTATACTGTACTGTATTTTCTATCCCCTTACACTGCCCCTGCCCCTAAACCCACCCATCACAGGAGACTGTGCAGTTTACTTTCTGTGAAAAAAAAACTTGTTCTGTATGATTTATAAGCATTTTGAAAAGTGAGGACATGGGGAACGTCCTCATATTTAACCCTCTTTTTGTAATACCTATGTCATACCCATGTCATTATACACATTTGTGTCCTGATATTTCACAAAAACATGCCCACACACACACACACACACACACACACACACACACACACACACACACACACACACACACACACACACACACACACACACACACACACACACACACACACACACACACACACACACACAAATCTTTTCCCAGATCATAAATGTGTCACTGATGTGCATTTTGGCTGCAAAAAGGCTTTCACACATGCTGTTCCTTGAGTATATCTCTTGTCTCATTAAATTGTAATGAAAGAGCTTTCATTTAAATTTCCTTGCATTTATATATAATATAACATAATATTGTCACGGTCAGTGTTGGGGAAAGTTACTTTGAAAAGTAATGCATTTCAATATTGTGTTACTCCCTTAAAAAGTAACTAATTGAGTTACTTAGATACTTTTTAAGAAAAGTAATGTGTTACGTTACTTTTGCGTTACTTTTTCTCACCTGGGCTGGGCTTGTTTTTGTTTTTTTTTTATAACAAAAAAGTTATATTTTTGTGCAACGGTAAAGACCTCTTCATACCAAAATGGAAAAAATAAGCCTCAGGCTGAAGTAAAAATGCAAATTCACGCATGAACAGTAGAGCGCGCAGCTCTGCTTTGCTGCCATTCTGGATAATGGTAGAATAGGACGCAGGAGAAAAAAGTTTTACCAATAAAAACAAAAAATCTAGTAATTTTCATCATCAAAGGTCAGCAGCAAGACATTGGTAAATTAAATATAAAGATAGATTAAATGCATAAAAATAGTTGTTTTATTTAACATTTAATTATTGGAGGTTTGCATAGTATTCTGATTTTGCATTTGACTGATTTTATTCATTTTGAGGAGTACAGAATCTTTATTGTGCAAGTGAGATAAATAAATGCTCACTATAATAGAACTACAATAACCATCATATTTACACACAACGCCTCTGCACTTATTTTTCTCAACATGGGGGCAGGAGAGCTGTCAGTCAAATTAATGTGAAAAAGTAACTCAGATATTAAGTTGTAAATTTAAAAAGTAATGCGTTACTTTACTAGTTACTTGGAAAAAGTAATATTATTACGTAATTCAAGTTACTTGTAATGCGTTACCCCCAACACTGGTGACGGTCCTGTTTGTGCTTGGACTTTCAGTTTGTATTTTGATTCGTTCCTGTGCTCCTTTTTTCAGTTTCCCGCCACTCCTATGTTTCTATGGTAACCATTGTTAGTTAGTTTAGTTCAGCTGTGTGTAGTCGATTACCTTGTTTGTGTTATCTACTTAAGTTGCACCCTCACCTTCAGTCTTTGTCCAGTCACTGTTGTGTGTTTGCATGCGTCCGTGTGTGCGTGTGTGTGTGTGTGTGTGTGTGTGTGTGTGTGTGTGTATGTATGTGTGGACTGGTAATCCCTACGTTATGGGGACAAAATGTCCCCACAAAGTGTGTGTGCGCGTGCGCGTGTGCGTGTGCTTGTGCGTGTGTGTCCGTGTCCTTCCTTCCTTCCTTCCTTCCTTCCTTCCTTCCTTCCTTCCTTCCTTCCTTCCTTCCTTCCTTCCTTCCTTCCTTCCTTCCTTCCTTCCTTCCTTCCTTCCTTCCTTCCTTCCTTCCTTCCTTCCTTCCTTCCTTCCTTCCTTCCTTCCTTCCTTCCTTCCTTCCTTAATGATTTCATTGTTGAAGAAATAAGAACATAACCCTCATCCATGCCCAATCTCGAAGGCGCCTGGGTGCTCCTACTCACCCCAAGCTTGCAACAAAACACTCCACAGCTGCTCCAGAGTCGATTTCTGCACCGGCTCAAAGAAGGAGACGAAGATGGAAGAAGGGCGCTGCCACACCTAAGCCAACGTCCTCAGCCAAGATGGACGCCGCCATGCCTGAGCCAATGTCCTCAGCCAAGATGGCCGCCGCCATGCTGAGCCAATGTCCTCAGCCAAGATGGCCACCGCCATGCCTGAGCCAATGTCCTCAGCCAATATGGCCGCCGCCATGCCTGAGCCAACGTCTTTAGCCAAGATGGCCGCCACCAGAAATCAATTCTCATCAGAACCAGCGGGGGACCACTGGTTAATAGACTTTTGGTCGGCACCTGTGATGTCTCCAGAACCGGCGCGAGACCACTGGTTAATAGACTCATCCACGGAGGCCGTCGTGAACTGCCTGCACCGCCCTGGCATCCTGAACTGCCTGCGCCGCAATCGTCACCTGAACTGCTGGCTACTGCCCTGGGGGCTTCCCATCCTGCCTAAGACTCTCCTAGCCAGCCTCCAGGGCGCCCACCCTAACTGTTTATGGCGCGAGGACACGGCTTCTGTGACGGGGAGGTAATGTCACGGTTCTGTGTGTTTGGACTTTCAGTTTGTATTTTGATTTCATTCCTGTGCTGCTTTGTTCAGTTTCCCGCCCATGGCTCCTGACCCGCCATGGCCGCCTGATGTCCTAGTCCCACCCTGGAGACCACCCAGGGCACCCACCTCCCCGGTGTTACATCTTAGGCGCGAGGACGCACCTACCGGGAGGGGGAGGTAATGTTCCAATCCATGCCTGTCCCGGACTCCATTTCCCAAGATCCTCCCTGTCTCACAGCTGAACCCTCATCGTCTCTCCCGCTCTACCTGGATTCCCTGCACCTGGTCTTGTCATTAGCACTCCTTTATATTGAACTCACTCCCTGCACTCCTGGTCCATTGTCAAATGTTATACTTGTGTGTGTGTGTGTGTGTGTGTGTGTGTGTGTGTGTGTGTGCGCGTGCGTGTGTGTGTGTGTTCAGTTTTATATTAAAACCCGTCTTTGTGGAAGCCCTGGATCTCCTCTTCTCTGCTGCACCACACCACCGTAACATGTAGCTACATTTGAAAAACAGCCATGGGTAAATTTTACCTTGTGGCAGTTCTAGTGTTAAGATGGCGGAAAACCCTATCCACTTACGGTCGAATGGAACCTAATGTTTCAGTTTTAAGAAATAAGACTACCACAGATAAGTAGTTTGCGTGTAACATGGTAAATAATGACCTGCATATAAAAATCAGTTGAAACGAGCTGAACAAAGAGTTATGTATTGTTCAAAGTGATTCTCTTGAATTTCAATTCATTAGTTTTAATTAAAAACATTTAAAAGTTGAGTGATTTGAATTATATTGTTGATTCTGGAAGCTTTGTTGTGACTCTATCCCATCATATGATATAGCCTATTAGAAGTTTGGCTCACTGTACTGTTATAAATTAACTCAATCCACATCAGTTAATAGAATAAATAACAATTATAAATTAAAGCTGCAAGCAGCATTTAGCGGGGTTCAAGCCTTTAAGGCCTTTAAGCACACAAGCATCAAAAGACATTAAGTTTTATTTAGCAAGATTTTAAACGCTGAAATAATAGATGGAAAATTCAATTTACAGGCAATTCACCATAGGAAACATGGTTTTAAAAGGTTTTTAACAGTTATAGCGCCACCTATGGTCCGATCTCTATAAAACGTTTAATGCTTGTTAAGGATCTAATCTCACACATGGCCACCAATTTTCGTTAAGTTTTGAGCTTTCCCTTAGAATTTATAGGCTTTTGAGGGTTTTTTGCCACGCCTCTTTTCGAAATGACCCTGTTATAGCCATCCAAATGCAAAAGTTAAACTTTTTTTGATAATTATTGATCTAGAGAGTCCAGAGAATTGTCCTAGACTGGTTTGGTTCCGATCGGGCAAAAAAACAGGGACTTATTTGCAAAAGTAGGTTTTTAACATAATCACAAATATTTAATGAACGATTTGATTGACAGCAATGTTTCTAGAGACAAAGTTGTTCAGTATGAGGAGATCTATCAAATTATATCAATATTGTGAGAATATGTGAAACATCACGTGATTACAGAGCCATAAAACTAATTGGCGCCTACTAGTGGCCAAATTCTTAAAAAATTATTACAGACCTCTAGGACCCTGAGTCAAACATGCTCGCCAACTTTTGTTCCGATTGGCCTCTGTTAACCTTGTCTAATAAGTGCTCACATTTCATTGGCCAATGGCGGCCATGTTTTTTGAGCTACGCCAATTTCCTTTATAGACATGCGTGGTACCTTGGACCAAGACACTGCATACCAACTTTCAAGTCAATCGGACTGGCAGTCGGGTGGTTATAGCCCTTTTCATGTTTTTTTATGTTATAGCGCCACCAAGTGTTCAATCCTCACCATTCTTTTTACCTTGACCAAAGACTCATCCCATACACAAGTGTACCAAGTTTGGTGAAGATATCTCATTTCGTTCCTGAGTTATAGCCCTTTTAGTAAAATAGGCTCTGAAACAGGCTTCAAACCAGTTGTTCCATTATGCATGGTTACACACACACACACACACACACACAATATTTTTGAGATATGTTATTGTGAAAATATCTTTTAATGGTCTATGAGCATGTCACATTTTTTTGTGAAATGCACCACGTTCTAGTATTATTTACTATGATTAACCATGTATCTATAACCATAGATCAATATTAGAGTGTAGTACAATAAAATGAACAGCGGGGGGCAGCAAAAGACCACATATTGGTCATTATTTTCATATGAACTCTGTCATTTTCACCTTTTTAACTGTTATAGAGGCAAATATTGTCCTATCTGTCTGAAAATTGTCATGCTTGTTTGGAGGCATATTACACATGTTCTGACTTGTTTTTAAGAATATCTGAGCATTCATTGAATAGATATAGGCATTTGGGGACACTTGGTCAAGGCCAGACACACACACACTTTTTTAATGCTATGGTCTATAATCATTTCACATAGCTCTTTGTAACTATTAATCAGATTTTTAAAAATGTATTCAGAAACATAGGACTACACACACACATTTTGTTGTAGTTACAGACATTTGAACTTTATGATGTTGCAGTAAACAAAATGTTTCCTGCAAGTCTCCTTCAAGATTCACATTTCTCAATGTGACAATTGTCAATAGTAATACTTAATAGATTAATTTTAACTAAATGTGATAGCAAATGTTAAAATAGTGATTTATTTAAAGCTGAAAATGACTTGTATATCAATATTAGAGTGTAGTACAATAAAATGAACAGCGGGGGGCAGCAAACGACCACTTATTGGCTTAATATACCATTATTTTCATAATTTTCAGCTTTTTAACTGTTATAGAGGCAAATATGGTCCTATCTGTCTGAAAATTTTCATGCTTGTTTAGAGGCATAGTACACATGTTCTGACTTGTTTTTAAGAATATCTGAGCATTCATTGAATAGATATAGGCATTTGGGGACACTTGGTCAAGGCCACATCTTGAAATAACCCAGTTATAGCCATTCAGATGCAAAATTTTAACTTTTTTTAAAAATAATTATTGCTCTAAAGAGTCCAGAGAATTGTACTGCACTGGTTTGGTTCTGATCAGGTTGAAAAATCTATGACTAGTTTGCAAAAGTAGGTTATTAACATAATTGTGAATGTTTAAATAACGATTTGATTGACAGTATTGGTTCTTGAGGTAAAGTTGTTCAGTATGAGGAGATCTATCATAATTTATGCATATTATGTGGATGTTTTTAACCCCACCTGATTACAGAGATGGAGAATACCATTTACAGCCAATACAGGCATTTCACCATAGGAATACATGGTTTTCAAAGCTTTTTAACAGTTATAGCGCCACCTATGGTCCGATCTCCATGAAACTTTGCATGCTTTTTCAGCATGTTATGTTACATATACATAATAATTTTCGTGAAGTTTTGAGTTTTCCTTTAGGATTTATATGCTTTTGAGTGTATTTTGCTACGCCCCTCTTCTAAATGACCCTGTTATAGGCATTCAAATGCAAAAGTTCAACTTTTTTTTGATAATTATTGATCTAGAGAGTCCAGAGAATTGTCCTAGACTGGTTTGTTTCCGATCAGGCAAAAATCCAGAGACTAGTTCGCAAAAGTAGGTTTTAAACATAATCGCAAATATTTAATGAACGATTTGATTGACAGCAATGCTTTTAGAGGAAAAGTTGTTCAGTATGCGGAGCCCTATCATATGATGTGTATATTTGGTTGATGTGTGCAACACCACGTGATTACAGAGCCAAAAAACTCGTTAGCGCCAACTAGTGGCCGATTTCTTTCAAAATTCTTACAGACCTCTAAGTCCATGAGTCAAACATGCCCACCGAGTTTCATTCCGATCAGCCTCCGTTAACCTTGTCTTAGAGGTGCTCAAACTTCATTGGCCAATAGCAGCCATGTTTTTTGAGATACGCCAATGTCCTCATAGACATATATGGTACCTTGGACCAAGACACTGCATACCAATTTTCAAGTCAATCGGACTAGCGGTCGGGTCGTTATAGCCATTTTCATGTTTTTTTCGTGTTATAGCGCCACCAAGTGTTCAATCGTCGCGATTCTTTTATCGTGACCCAAGACTCAGTCCATACACATGTGTACAAAGTTTGGTAAAGATATCTCATTTTGTTCTTGAGTTATAGCCATTTTAGTAAAATAGGCTCCTCCCACAACTTTCTTTTTCCGCCCCTTAGCGATCGTGAATAGAAATTTCAACTTTTTTTCGATAATTATTGATATTCATACTCCAGAGAACATTTCTGCACTGGTTTGGTTCCGATCGGGCAAAAATCCAGGGACTAGTTCGCAAAAGTAGTTTTTTGACAAAATTCAAAATGGCGGAAAATCTATAATGGCGGAAATGAAATCAGAGATATACATTTTTTACGTCAGGTATTCAGCTTTCCAATGATATAAGACACTTGAGTCTACGATATACGGTTTAGGAGTTATGAGCAGTTTTGCGCAATTGATTGCTATAGCGCCACCTATAGGCCAATCTGGCTCATAATTTGATAACCTCTCCTCGATTTTTGTACTACCATCTGACAAAGTTTCAAAGCTCCAGCTTCTACGGTTTGGGCTGCACGATGCGTTTTAGCGGAGAATAATAATAATAATAATAATAATTAAAGCTGCAAGCAGCATTTAGCGGGGTTCAAGCCTTTAAGGCCTTTAAGCACACAAGCATCAAAAGACATTAAGTTTTATTTAGCAAGATTTTAAACGCTGAAATAATAGATGGAAAATTCAATTTACAGGCAATTCACCATAGGAAACATGGTTTTAAAAGGTTTTTAACAGTTATAGCGCCACCTATGGTCCGATCTCTATAAAACGTTTAATGCTTGTTAAGGATCTAATGTCACATATGGCCACCAATTTTCGTGAAGTTTTGAGCTTTCCCTTAGAATTTATAGGCTTTAGAGTGTTTTTTGCCACGCCTCTTTTCGAAATGACCCTGTTATAGCCATCCAAATGCAAAAGTAAAACTTTTTTTGATAATTATTGATCTAGAGAGTCCAGAGAATTGTCCTAGACTGGTTTGGTTCCGATCGGGCAAAAAAACAGGGACTTATTTGCAAAAGTAGGTTTTTAACATAATCACAAATATTTAATGAACGATTTGATTGACAGCAATGTTTCTAGAGACAAAGTTGTTCAGTATGAGGAGATCTATCAAATTATATCAATATTGTGGGAATATGTGAAACATCACGTGATTACAGAGCCATAAAACTAATTGGCGCCTACTAGTGGCCAAATTCTTAAAAAATTATTACAGACCTCTAGGACCCTGAGTCAAACATGCTCGCCAACTTTTGTTCCGATCGGCCTCTGTTAACCTTGTCTAATAAGTGCTCACATTTCATTGGCCAATGGCGGCCATGTTTTTTGAGCTACGCCAATTTCCTTTATAGACATGCGTGGTACCTTGGACCAAGACACTGCATACCAACTTTCAAGTCAATCGGACTGGCAGTCGGGTGGTTATAGCCCTTTTCATGTTTTTTTATGTTATAGCGCCACCAAGTGTTCAATCCTCACAATTCTTTTTACCTTGACCAAAGACTCATCCCATACACAAGTGTACCAAGTTTGGTGAAGATATCTCATTTAGTTCCTGAGTTATAGCCCTTTTAGTAAAATAGGCTCTGAAACAGGCTTCAAACCAGTTGTTCCATTATGCATGGTTACACACACACACACACACACACACACACAATATTTTTGAGATATGTTATTGTGAAAATATCTTTTAATGGTCTATGAGCATGTCACATTTTTTTGTGAAATGCACCACGTTCTAGTATTATTTACTATGATTAACCATGTATCTATAACCATAGATCAATATTAGAGTGTAGTACAATAAAATGAACAGCGGGGGGCAGCAAAAGACCACATATTGGTCATTATTTTCATATGAACTCTGTCATTTTCACCTTTTTAACTGTTATAGAGGCAAATATTGTCCTATCTGTCTGAAAATTGTCATGCTTGTTTGGAGGCATATTACACATGTTCTGACTTGTTTTTAAGAATATCTGAGCATTCATTGAATAGATATAGGCATTTGGGGACACTTGGTCAAGGCCAGACACACACACACTTTTTTAATGCTATGGTCTATAATCATTTCACATAGCTCTTTGTAACTATTAATCAGATTTTTAAAAATGTATTCAGAAACATAGGACTACACACACATTTTGTTGTAGTTACAGACATTTGAACTTTATGATGTTGCAGTAAACAAAATGTTTCCTGCAAGTCTCCTTCAAGATTCACATTTCTCAATGTGACAATTGTCAATAGTAATACTTAATAGATTAATTTTAACTAAATGTGATAGCAAATGTTAAAATAGTGATTTATTTAAAGCTGAAAATGACTTGTATATCAATATTAGAGTGTAGTACAATAAAATGAACAGCGGGGGGCAGCAAACGACCACTTATTGGCTTAATATACCATTATTTTCATAATTTTCAGCTTTTTAACTGTTATAGAGGCAAATATGGTCCTATCTGTCTGAAAATTTTCATGCTTGTTTAGAGGCATAGTACACATGTTCTGACTTGTTTTTAAGAATATCTGAGCATTCATTGAATAGATATAGGCATTTGGGGACACTTGGTCAAGGCCACATCTTGAAATAACCCAGTTATAGCCATTCAGATGCAAAAGTTTAACTTTTTTTAAAAATAATTATTGCTCTAAAGAGTCCAGAGAATTGTACTGCCCTGGGTTGGTTCTGATCAGGTTGAAAAATCTATGACTAGTTTGCAAAAGTAGGTTATTAACATAATTGTGAATGTTTAAATAACGATTTGATTGACAGTATTGGTTCTTGAGGCAAAGTTGTTCAGTATGAGGAGATCTATCATAATTTATGCATATTATGTGGACGTTTTTAACCCCACCTGATTACAGAGATGGAGAATACCATTTACAGCCAATACAGGCATTTCACCATAGGAATACATGGTTTTCAAAGCTTTTTAACAGTTATAGCGCCACCTATGGTCCGATCTCCATGAAACTTTGCATGCTTTTTCAGCATGTTATGTTACATATACATAATAATTTTCGTGAAGTTTTGAGTTTTCCTTTAGGATTTATATGCTTTTGAGTGTATTTTGCTACGCCCCTCTTCTAAATGACCCTGTTATAGGCATTCAAATGCAAAAGTTCAACTTTTTTTGATAATTATTGATCTAGAGAGTCCAGAGAATTGTCCTAAACTGGTTTGTTTCCGATCAGGCAAAAATCCAGAGACTAGTTCGCAAAAGTAGGTTTCAAACATAATCGCAAATATTTAATGAACGATTTGATTGACAGCAATGCTTTAAGAGGAAAAGTTGTTCAGTATGAGGAGCCCTATCATATGATGTGTATATTTGGTTGATGTGTGCAACACCACGTGATTACAGAGCCAAAAAACTCGTTAGCGCCAACTAGTGGCCGATTTCTTTCAAAATTTTTACAGACCTCTAAGTCCATGAGTCAAACATGCCCACCGAGTTTCATTCCGATCAGCCTCCGTTAACCTTGTCTTAGAGGTGCTCAAACTTCATTGGCCAATAGCAGCCATGTTTTTTGAGATACGCCAATGTCCTCATAGACATATATGGTACCTTGGACCAAGACACTGCATACCAATTTTCAAGTCAATCGGACTAGCGGTCGGGTCGTTATAGCCATTTTCATGTTTTTTTCGTGTTATAGCGCCACCAAGTGTTCAATCGTCGCGATTATTTTATCGTGACCCAAGACTCAGTCCATACACATGTGTACAAAGTTTGGTAAAGATATCTCATTTTGTTCTTGAGTTATAGCCATTTTAGTAAAATAGGCTCCTCCCACAACGTTCGTTTTCCGCCCCTTAGCGATCGTGAATAGAAATTTCAACTTTTTTTCGATAATTATTGATATTCATACTCCAGAGAACATTTCTGCACTGGTTTGGTTCCGATCGGGCAAAAATCCAGGGACTAGTTCGCAAAAGTAGTTTTTTGACAAAATTCAAAATGGCGGAAAATCTATAATGGCGGAAATGAAATCGGAGATATACATTTTTTACGTCAGGTATTCAGCTTTCCATTGATATAAGACACTTGAGTCTACGACATACGGTTTAGGAGTTATGAGCAGTTTTGCGCAATTGATTGCTATAGCGCCACCTATAGGCCAATCTGGCTCATAATTTGATAACCTCTCCTCGATTTTTGTACTACCATCTGACAAAGTTTCAAAGCTCCAGCTTCTACGGTTTGGGCTGCACGATGCGTTTTAGCGGAGAATAATAATAATAATAATAATAATAATAAAAATCAATACAATTACAATAGGGTTTCAGCACTTCGTGCTTGAACCCCTAATAATAAAAATCAATACAATTACAATAGGGTTTCAGCACTTCGTGCTTGAACCCCTAATAATAAAAATCAATACAATTACAATAGGGTTTCAGCACTTCGTGCTTGAACCCCTAATTATGCATGCAGCATAGAAAAGGCTTGATACTATCCCAAACTGAACCAGAAGAAATGGAAATGAGCAACAGATGGATGGCAGGAAAGAGAAGACGAAAGGAAATGAGTGGAAGACACAACCAGAGATTTGAGAAGCATTAATTAATACTTCGCCAGAAGCGTTTTCTAATATCAGACAGATGAAGTGGTTTTGGGCATTTCATACCATGTCCGCAGAATAACATTATGCTGAAAATGATTAAGTGGCCATACATATTTCTCCATAATTTGAAGCCAATTTTCGTGCAGAGAGGTGATTGATCGTTAGAGGCACCTCAAGGAAGGTTGGAGACCAGATGAGGAGCTTGAGTTGCAGGTTTCCTAGCAACCAGAGGAACCATTGTCTCGGTGAGACAGAGGAACATCTGAGTGAGATTCAATTCGAATCCAGCCCGTTTGAAATGCATCCATCACACTGATTCAGCTGAAAATCTGGTCATGAATATGAGCACGCTATTTGATACAGTATTTAACCGGTGACATTGAAGTTGTTTATATTGCTCAGGTCGAGGTCACTTTTCAAAATGCATGTGGATGTTCTCTACAATGAAGTGCATTTGAAGTCTGGCATTTTAAATATACATTTGAAGACAGGTATGACTGAAAGGGCAATACCATTTCAATAAATGCAGGGATTGCAAAAGGTTCCTAAAATCCTGTTTAAGTTTCATCGATGCAGTGTCAGGGGTATCTAGCACAGAGAGTTCATTTAAGAATTCTCACAATTTAAGCAGGCCATGAAACACACATTTAAGAGTTGGATCCTGAAGACTAAAAACAAAAGCCTGAGCAACAGTTCCAACTGTTGACAGGTCGCAGAGAGCATTTTGTAGTTTTTTGTAGTCACAAACTACTAAAACTTTTGCAGTTTCTTTTTCAATATTTGTATATAAAAGACTGAAATGTCATAACATTTAAAAAATAAAAAAGCATTGAGTCTGAATCTGCTATTCTGAAGTGGTAGCTAGATGACATGACAGATATGTTAATGGCCATTTGTCAGTCATCATGGTCTTCGCACTTCAAAATGTGTAATGCGACATGAATCATGTAAACTTTCTGCGCTAAAATTGTTATGTCTCAACTCTAACAACAAAGGCATCGCTATTTGGTCAAGCAGTGGGCGACACATGGACTGTGACGATTTGAACAACGTTAGACATCAGCGAACTAAACAGATAGTGCTATCCTACAAAGAGCGCTTGATATTCACTGTGAAACTAGCCGTCAATGAACTTGACTCATGCTGAAGCAATGCATATATGACCATGCTATGTGGGAAATTGTTAATAGAGCAGGGTAATGTGTTGCTGTAAAGGGCTGTGAATTATCCTTGATTAATCTTGATTTTACATCATACATTAGACAAGGATGTATGACTGTATGACTTTCATTTTATGCAGAACACACAAAGGATGGATGGATGGATGGATGGATGGATGGATGGACAAAAAAAGTCAATAGAGTCTGGTGTTGCTTTGGACCCCACTGACTTTCATTGTATGAACACAAACTGTTGAACCATTCGGTAACACTTTATAATAACTGCATGCTATGAATTATTAGTTAACAACTTTTTTTTAATAATGTATGAGTAAACGTTGAAATTAACATTAACTAAGTTTAAGAAATTGTTATTACCAAATTTTTGGTATATACACTTTATTTTAAGGCAAGACTCCCAGGTGAATAGAGTAAAAATAATAATAATATATATCACCACACTTCCCCAATTCTTGTTCCTTTTTTGACACAGTCAAAGTTTTTTTACAGAGGGGAGATTGGATATCTCTTTTTATCACTACATAAATCATAAAATACTGTCAATACCCATTTTTTTAGGAATAAAATGTATAAAATCAGGCAAATTATATATATATATATATATATATATATATATATATATATATATATATATATATATATATATATATATATATATATATATATATATATATATATATATATATATATATATATATATATATATATATATATATATATATATATATATATATATATATGAACAAATCCCTCTATTAAAAAATTCAGAATATAGATAAGAATTGTAAAGTTTGGTGTATGTAATTGGTACTGAAGTTTTTTTCTGGCTCAGTGCAGGAGAAGAAAAAAGGCCTTTAAAGATATGTATTGTAATTGAAATAAAGTGCTATAAAAGATACACTTAATAGTATAATTTGGGGTTTTCTCTAATCTAAAAAAAGCACAACATGTCCAAATTGACAGATGCATGAGAAAGACTGTTTTTGCCTGTAGTGTCTCGCCTTAATGTGGTCTTGTTACAGTGTGATTACACAAATATTGAGCAATATTAATTAAAACATGTGCTTACTATATAATTAGGCTCAGGGCTAGGGTTTGGTTTAGGTGCTAGTTGCTTGTAATTATGCATAATTTAATGTTATTATTAGTAAGTAGATGTAAGATTTGTAGAAGGGATACTGTAAAATAAAGTGTGACTGTATTTTACTTTGTTAGTTCATGATAACTAATGCAGTTACCTAATGTTAACTATTTGAACTTATTTTGAAGTGTTATTAATGAATATAAAGAAAATAGGCCTACCTTTTTTAACATGTTTACTCCCTGTGAAACTCCAATATTAATAACCCTGCATGGATGATTTGACGGTCTCACACACCCTTCCCTTGTATGTCTCATAAACATTATTAATGCAAGCATGTTCTCATCTGCTTGAACTACTACCATATGTGTCCCAGCCTCATGGCCACAGCAGACATGCTAATAAACAAAAAACAAACTAATATATATATTTTGGGTACTCTAAATTGTCCTCAACTGGAAAAACAAATAACATTAATAATGTATTAATAATAATAATAATAATAATAATAATAATAATAATAATAATAATAATGATAATAATAATAATAATAATAAAAATGATGAGTGATGTCATTATCTCAGAATGAAAACAAAAGATTCTCTTCATCAGAAAATAATAGAAACTTGGACCATCTCAGAAGGGGTCAAGACTCATTCGGATGATTTGCTGCTGACAGACTGATTTTTATTAACCATCTTACCCAGTGATGAATAATTCAACTCAAGAGACAAGCTATGTCAAATAAATGTACTGTTACACAGAAACCAGTTTCTGACACTTTATGTCAAGTTGTGTATTAGTGCATCCTCATCTGACAAAAAGTGGAAATGCAAGTGTGAACGGCAGTATATTTTTCTGTATGGGAGGGGTCTTCAACATTTTCCCAGGCCACCTATCAACATTCATTTAAAAAAAACAAAATAATAATAATTTCATTCATCAAGACAAAGTTTGCCTCTAATAAAGTTATTATACCTTTTTCACAACAATGCTAGTAAAAGGCATGAGATGAAATATGAGATATGAGATGTGTAAATTCAAGGGAAATATCACTCATAAACATAATTCTCCATCAACTATGGAAAAAAAGGAAACACATACAATAAGGTCTCATTAGTTAATGTTAGTTCATGCATTGACTAACAATGAGCAAAACATTTGTGACAGTATTTATTCATCTTTGTTAATGTTAGTCTTCAAATAATAGTATCTTTTAAGTAATATTAACATACAACTTTTGATTTTAATAATGTATGAATAAATGTTGAAATTAACATTAACTAAGATTAAGAAACTATTTAGAAATATTTATGGTTACACTTTATTTTAAGGCAAGACTCCCCAGGTGTAAAATAAAAATAGATATCACCACACTTCCCCAGTTGATTGATTACATTAAGAATTCAAAATATATTTTGTATTACAAGTTTTCTGAAATGTTATGTTTAAATATGCAAATTAGGTGTTGTCTAATTAAATATGCACTATTGCATTTATTTCTAGAACAAAAATCTGAACATTGAATGAAGTCAGATTCCAAATTCTTGTTCCTTTTTTTTTACATATTAGAAATTATATATATAATATTTGCCTGCTTTTATACATTTTATTCCTAAAAAAATTGTGAAAATTAACTTTTTTCTGGCTGTTGACTGTATTTTCTGATTTATGTAATGATAAAAAGAGATATCCAGTCTCCCCTCTGTAAAAAAAAAACTGACTCTAATATGTCAAAAAAAAGGAACAATAATTTGGAATCTGACTTCATTCAATGTTCAGATTTTTGTTCTAGAAATGTATGCAATAGTGCATATTTAATTAGACAACACCTAATTTGCATATTTAAACATAACATTTCAGAAAACTTGTAATACAAAATATATTTTAAATTCTTAATGTAATCAATCAACCGGGGAAGTGTGGTGATATCTATTTTTATTTTACTCTATTCACCTGGGGAGTCTTGCCTTCAAATAAAGTGTAACCAAAAATATTTCTAAATAATTTCTTAATCTTAGTTAATGTTAATTTCAACATTTATTCATACATTATTAAAATCAAAAGTTGTATGTTAATATTACTTAAAATATACTATTATCTTATAATTTTGAGAAAATGGCCTTTAAATATATGTATTGAAAGACGCAAATAGATAAAGTGCTATAAAAGATACACTTAAAATTATAATTTGTGTTTCTTTTCCACTAATCTAAAAAAGCCAAAAAGCACAAAATCTCCAAATTGACAGATGCATGAGAAAGACTGTTTTTGCCTAGTGTCTCGCCTTAATGTGGTCTTGTTATTACACAAATATTGAGCAATATTAATTAAAACATGTGCTTACTGTATAATTAGGCTCAGGGCTAGGGTTTGGTTTAGGTGCTAGTTGCTTGTAATTATGCATAATTTACTAAGTGTCACAGGGTGTTTTGGTGTTGGTTCATGTTCATTGTTCCTTGTTCATGTTTTAAGTTGATTATGTTTGACTGTCATGTTTCTAAGTTTGTCTTGTCCTTTCAGTTTCCTGGTTTTGTCACGTGTTTCATTGTCATGTGATTCCTATGCCCTCATGTTGTGTCCAAGCGGCAACCTCCCGCAGTTTCTCTTGAAGCCAATACGGAAGTGCCTCAAACTGCAATTCATCGACTGGCCGCTAGGGACAGGATCCAGAAGGGAGCAGAATCTCATTGAGCCCCATGTTAAAATGGCCAACTTTAGAGCAGAATAAAACATGTTTAGAGCCTGGTACAAATTGTGCTTTTGGTCTATACGGCTCATTTTGCCCTTCATGACAACTGTGAGGGGGGTTAATTTTTTTATAACTCATTCGTTTACATTATATAAAGCATTAAAATTCTGCATAATTAAGGGCGTGGCCACTTCGAGTGACAGGTGGATAGCCTTTTATCTGCTGTCTGTTAGTCATCGCGTCACTTAAGCTCCGCCCACGTCCCGCCTTTTTGCCCATTTTCTGTTATCCGGGAGTGACGCGCGCTGACGCGCGCTGACGCGCTGCCAAGATGGCAACGGCCAGCTTTGCGCTTCAGAACGGCTCATCAGAATCCTATGGGTGACGTCACGGACACTACGTCCATATTTTTTTACAGTCTATGGTTGTGTCGCGTCATTGGCTAATTGTCTCATCACTGTTCATAGGTGTCACTTGTCTTGTCATTTAGTCTGTGTATTTAAGCCCTCATGTTTGCCGTGTGTCCTCGTCTGTTATTGATGTTGTTACCTGCTGTATAGGTGAGGTTTATGTTTGCCATGTCAAGTCTTTGTTTTGAGTATTGCCAAGGTTTTGTTTTATGTTTTTGATTAAACTGCACTTGGGTCCAACAACTTGCCTCGTCAGTAGAATCCGTGACAGAATAACAGACCGCCATTATGGACCCAGCAGTTACCATTGCCCACCCTCGTCAAGGCCAGCGTCCCATAGAGGACTATGTAAGAGACTTTATTCGGTTCATGGATTTGTTGCCCTGGGATGAGATCTTGCTTAAGAGGTGCTTTTGTTCCGGTTTGGACTCTGACTTTGCAGCCCTCATGCCATCAGAGGAACACCCCTGCACCTTTTGGCAATACATTGACTTTGTTTTATTTTTAAGTGGTCATGCTCCAGCCCACGTCCATGCTCCAGCCCACGTCCATGCTCCAGCCCACGCCCAGGCTCCAGCCCACGTCCACGTCCAGGCTCCAGCCCACGTCCACGTCCAGGCTCCAGCCCACGTCCACGTCCAGGCTCCAGCCCACGTCCACGCCCAGGCTCCAGCCCACGTCCACGCCCAGGCTCCAGCCCACGTCCACGCCCAGGCTCCAGCCCACGGCCACGCCCAGGCTCCAGCCCACGGCCACGCCCAGGCTCCAGCCCACGGCCACATCCAGGCTCCAGCCCACGGCCACGCCCAGGCTCCAGCCCACGGCCACGTCCAGGCTCCATCCCACGGCCCCGTCCAGGCTCCAGCCCACGGCCCCGTCCAGGCTCCAGCCCACGGCCCCGTCCAGGCTCCAGCCCACGGCCACGTCCAGGCTCCAGCCCACGGCCACTTCCAGGCTCCAGCCCACGGCCACGTCCAGGCTCCAGCCCACGGCCCCGTCCAGGCTCCAGCCCACGGCCCCGTCCAGGCTCCAGCCCACGGCCAGGCTCCAGCCCACGTCCACGCCCAGGCTACAGCCCACGTCCACGCCCAGGCTCCAGCCCACGGCCAGGCTCCAGCCCACGGCCACGCCCAGGCTCCAGCCCACGGCCACGCCCAGGCTCCAGCCCACGTCCACATCCAGGCTCCAGCCCACGGCCACGCCCAGTCTCCAGCCCACGGCCATGCCCAGGCTCCAGCCCACGGCCACGCCCAGGCTCCAGCCCACGTCCACGCCCAGGCTCCAGCCCACGTCCACGGCCAGGCTCCAGCCCACGGCCACGTCCAGGCTCCAGCCCACGGCCCCGTCCAGGCTCCAGCCCACGGCCCCGTCCAGGCTCCAGCCCACGGCCCCGTCCAGGCTCCAGCCCACGGCCCCGTCCAGGCTCCAGCCCACGGCCACGTCCAGGCTCCAGCCCACGGCCACGTCCAGGCTCCAGCCCACGGCCACGCCCAGGCTCCAGCCCACGGCCACGCCCAGGCTCCAGCCCACGGCCACGCCCAGGCTCCAGCCCACGGCCACGCCCAGGCTCCAGCCCACGGCCCCGTCCAGGCTCCAGCCCACGGCCCCGTCCAGGCTCCAGCCCACGGCCCCGTCCAGGCTCCAGCCCACGGCCACGTCCAGGCTCCAGCCCCCGCCCAGGCTCCAGCCCACGTCCACGCCGAGGCTCCAGCCCACGTCCACGTCCACGCCCAGGCTCCAGCCCACGCCCAGGCTCCAGCCCACGGCCACGCCCAGGCTCCAGCCCACGGCCACGTCCAGGCTCCAGCCCACGAGCCCGCTCCAGCCCACGATCCCGCTGTCCCGCCCAAGAAAATTTTTGGGGGGGGCAAGGGGTACATGGAGGCCACGAAGGCCACGCCTCTGTGGCCCCCTGAACTGCCGTTGCCGTCATGGCCTGTCGAACTGCCGTTGCCGTCATGGCCTGTCGAACTGCCGTTGTCGCCATGGCCTGTCGAACTGCCGTTGCCGCCATGGCCATCCACGGCTCCGGAGGGTCCAGGTCCGCCCACGCCTGAGGGTCCAGGTCCGCCCACGCCACAGGGTCCAGGTCCGCCCACGCCACAGGGTCCAGGTCCGCCCACGCCACAGGGTCCAGGTCCAGGTCATGTCTGGGTCCGGTGCCCCTGCACGGGCCTGGCCCACCATCCCTCCCCCAAGACTTTTTGTTGAGACTCTCTGTTAGGCTATTGGTGTTGTGGTAATGTTTGGGCGTCAGGGGCCGCCCATAGAGGGGGGGATCGGTCACAGGGTGTTTTGGTGTTGGTTCATGTTCCTTGTTCATGTTTTAAGTTGATTATGTTTGACTGTCATGTTTCTAAGTTTGTCTTGTCCATTCAGTTTCCTCAGGTTTTGTCATGTGATTCCTATGCCCTCATGTTGTGTCGCGTCATTGGCTAATTGTCTCATCACTGTTCACAGGTGTCACTTGTCTTGTCATTTAGTCTGTGTATTTAAGCCCTCATGTTTGCCGTGTGTCCTTGTCTGTTATTGATGTTGTTACCTGCTGTATAGGTGAGGTTTATGTTTGCCATGTCAAGTCTTTGTGAGTATTGCCAAGGTTTGGTTTTATGTTTTGATGTTTTTGATTAAACTGCACTTGGGTCCAACAACTTGCCTCGTCAGTAGAATCCGTGACAGTAAGTAGATGTAAGATGTGTAGCAGGCATGCTGTAAAATAAAGTGTGACTGTATTTTACTTTGTTAGTTCATGATAACTAATGTAGTTAACTATTTGAACTTATTGTGAAGTGTTATTAATGAATATAAAGAAAATAGGCCTACTTTTTTTTTTTGTACATGTTTACTCCCTGTGAGACTCACATAACTCCCATATTAATGACCCTGCATGGATGATTTGACGGTCTCACACAAACTCTTCCCTTGCATGTCTCATAACCATATTATTAATGCAAACATGTTCTCATCTTCTGGAAACTACTACCATATGTGTCCCAGCCTCATGGCCACAGCAGACATGATGTTATTTCTCAAGGGAGAGTTTTTGTGATCATGTGAGTCATGTGATCAGATGGGCTGCTCAGTGAGCTCGTCCTGATGTGTGTAACCTTGGATCACTTTTGGCCACCACAGATGAGACAGACGCCGCTCAGTAACAAATGCGCTGGCTGACAGATTGATGGCATATTTGTCAGACAGATATTTTACCCGTTTGCTGGGAAAGTATGCCATCAGCCGAAATGTTCATTTGCAATAAAAAACACACTACTGTCTGGGTCACATTTTACACAACTCCAAAGCCACCTCAGAGAAATGGCCTAATGAAAAGCGTGTTTTTATCTATTATGTGTGTGTGAAGGTGTGTGTTAGTGAGCTAAATCTGGAAAGAAATACCTCTCTAGGGTACTCTGAGTTGTCCTCAACCGGAAAAACAAATAACATGAACAATTTAGTATTAATATATATATATATATATATATAATTTTTTTTTTTTTTTTTTTTTTTTTTTTTTCTGTATGGGAGGGGTCTTCAACCTTTTTCCAGGCCACCTATGAACATTCATTGTAAAAAAAAAAAGAGCATTTTAGGATATGAACAAAACGTAGAACAAGCTATAAACCATGTCACTACTGTAAAATCATTTACATCAATTGTTTAACTAAAAGTATTTAACTACTGTAACTGTGGGGCATAATTTCACTCATTTCGTTCATCACAAAGTTTGCCTCTAATAAAGTTATTATACCTTTTTCACAACAATGTTAGTAAAAGGCATGAGATGAAATATAAAATATGAGATGTGTAAATTCAAGGGAAATATCACTAATAAGCGTAATACTATTATTGGTCATTTCCAATCAACATATTACAGTATTTAAAATACTTACGTGCCTAAGACTTTTGCACAGTACTGTACACAGTAGATTATATTTATCAATTAACTTCTGTTAACTAAATCAAATCAATATTTGGTGTGACCCCACTTTTTATTTTGTCCTAGGTACACTTGCACATAGTTTTTCAGGGAGCTTTGCAGGAAGGTTTCTTCAAGTGTCTTGGAGATGTTGCCGCAGTTCTTCTGGATAGTCTGTCTCAGTTTTTTCTGTTTCTTTATGTAATCCCAGATGGACTCGATGATGGTGAGATCAGATCTCTGTGTGGTCATACCGGCTGTTGTCACCCTTTGTGCATACAATCACTGTATTACAATTAATGGCAAAAGAAACAGGGCTCTCTCAAGTGTCACGCATTGAGCGTGACAGTCACTCATTTCGGTCTTTTGTCATGCACTCCCGCCACACATTGTATTTCTCACGCAGAAAAACTATTTATCATATATTTAATATGCCGCAGTGCAGGGCCGTGCACAGACATTTTGAGGGGCAGTGGCCCAAACCAAAAAAAGGGGCACTGGGGTGGGGTGACATTGGGGGCGAGGATTGGGTGCTTGTCCATACAAATGATCCATCTTACTCTTACTAGTCAGTCAAAACATCTAATTTTGTGTCTATCGAAAGTGATGTATGACATTGTATTATGTTGAATATCAAAGTTTTTGAGTCTATTTGTAAATGAAGGATTTGTGGACACAATGTTTTTGGCTTTGTGGAGTAAATGTTATAGCTTTTATTTTGAAGAAAAAAGATAAAATTAGACTCTTGGGGTAAGATGACCCAGCCATATGTGGCACAGAAGGCCCCAAGTTGCATGTTGTTACGGGTGTTATTGTTTTTTGAGTCGATCCTGCCACTTATCAGCCAATCAAAAAACAAAGAAAGAGGTTACACAATAGCCAATAAGAAAACAGCATTATTGTATCTGGGTAAGATTTAACGCAACAACCAATGGAAAAAAGCATACCCTCGTTCACCCACAGAGAAACCACTGGAGCTCCGAGCATCACTTTGAGCACTGAGTAAGTCATGATCTCCTGTTTTAATGTTACAACGAATTCACAACTTGTTTGACACAAACAATGACAACTTGACTGCTGTTAGAGAATGTTTCCCAGATAATCAGCGTCAGTTTTTCATGAGTGTCTGTAACTTAGCCAACAGTTTTACAGCCTGTTCACTGACAACATCTGCTCAGAACAAAAAGTCTAGGCCTAGTTATTTTTTCATTATCACACGATGACTAACATTTTGTCATAATAAACATCTCTCTCTCCAAATAGACTTAATAATTTTATTAGCACTAAATAAATTAAAGTGTATTGCATCGTCGATGTTATATGATGGTCTCTCTCTCTCTCTCTCTCTCTCTCTCTCTCTCTCTCTCTCTCTCTCTCTCACACACACACAGTGGCGTGCACAGACCTCCTCAGGGGCAGAAGGACCAAAAAGGGCACAAAAAAATAACAAGAATCAAATGTATTTTTTACATTATTTAAATACATTTATTTATGACATAAATCACCTGTATTTAAAGCAGTATGCGTATGTCTGTTGTGTTTTTAAATATTTTAACAAAAAAAAAAGGGGGGGGGGGGGTCAATTTTGTTCTCCACTGGCTTTCAATATATGGTTAAAACCATTCTTAAAAATATTCCATATTTCCTTGGCATTCTGTGAAAAGACATTGATACAAATAGAATGCATAACACATCAAACAAAAACAGGGAAATGATGATAATATTACTATATATATATATATATATATATATATATATATATATATATATATATATATATATATATATATATATATATATATATATATATATATATATATATATATATATATATATATATATATATATATATATATATATATATATATATATATATAGGCCTAATTGTTTACTTTGCTAAACAAAACAAGCAGGTAATTATGAGGAATTCATGTTCAGTTTTGTTGATGTTGTAAACCTGTATTATAAGTATGAAAGTATTTGCTATCATGAAATAGGTAACATTTTACAATAAGATTTCATTAGTTAACTACATTTGTTAACGTGAACTAATAATAAACTGCCCTTCTACAGCATTTATTAATCTTAGTTGATATTAATTTCAGCATTTACTAATACATTATTAAAATCAAAAGTTGTATATGTTATATTAGTTAATGCACTGTGTCAAGTACATGAACAAACAATGAACAGCTGTATTTTTATTAACTAACATTGACAAAGATTAAAATAATATACAATAACAAATGTATTGCTCATGGTTAACGTTAGTTCATGTTGGTTAATACATTAACTTTACAAATGAGACCTTCATGCAAGTGTTACCTTGATATCAAATATATAAATTCCATACAATTTAGAGTTTGACATGGACTTTTTAATTTAATTTGACTAGATTTATTTCCCCTAACTAATAACACGAGGACGTGCTATGGTCTTGGATAAAAACAAATTGAATGACATTGTTGTCAGACTCAGAATGCTGCTTCTGAACTCAAGACTCGAGTTATGCTTTTATTATAATTAAGCATAACTTGCACGCTCCCGCAACCTTTAGTAGCGTGGTGGTAGGATACAAAAAACATTTTCTGTAGGCTATTAGCTTACCTGCTGATCTGAGCTGAAAATGTAACTCTGCCTACCGATCCACCTCCGCCAAATAAAATAATAATAAAAAAATACTTTTTGTAATATTGTTAGTGGTAAAATGGTATATAAGCGTATTGTTATTTATTAAAATATTTATAATAATAGTAATAAATATTTTTTACTATTACCAGGGAGGGGCACATTACATTTTGAGACAAAAGGGGCAGGGGCTTGAGCCCCCCCGGCCCCCCCTTGTGCACGCCACTGCACACACACACACACACACACACAAATGAATAAAGGGAAATTTAAGTCTGGTCTTGTTTTAAAGAAGACACTCAACAGATTATTGCTGAAGTGAAAGCAATTCAAAATATGAAAGTATGAAAAAGTTATGGAAGTTTACATTTACTGTAGGCTACATGAAAAATACTGTACTAGATATTTTTTATTTTATATAAAATATATATTTTACAAAAATGTTTTACTCTAAAATTACTATAAAATCAAAGCCATATGTCTAACCAAGTTGTGTTCCAAATTTGAAGTTGATATCACAAAAATTGAAGTTCCATTGAGATTTTGTTTAGGCGCTGTACCAAAAATAGCCACCGGGTGTTATCCACATTTCATTGGTAGTTTTTTTATGCATTTTCCTGTAAAATTTCTGTCCAAATATCACTTCCATAACAAAACAGTCACCAAATACCAGTCACCAGACCTTTCCGGTGATATGTGTTTTGTCAAGATTAGAAAAGACTTTGATTATAAAGTAGTTAAAATACATTTTGTAATATGAAATATGACACCGCCCACTAGGGGAGCAGCCCGCTAGAAAAATTTAGAGTACAGTTTCCATGGTAACGCAACGTCCGATTTCAGATCGGTTTTCACAGTATGAATTTTGTGTTCGTAAGCTTTCGAATGATACTTAATTTATGATAATTACTCAAATAATGAGCGCCAGGCCAATTGTGTTCAGTGATCTTTACCAAACACAACAACACCCCCATTGTTGTGTTTGGGTGGGGGGTTGGAGATGTCACTCTTGCCTGTCTTCAAAACTTGAGAGCCCTGAAGAAATGTTTGGAAATATTTCCTACTGACACACAACAGCAAAATATATAGATAACTGGCTTAAAACTATTTGTGTGAGTGTGTGTGTGTGTGTGTGTGTGTGTGTGTGTGTGTGTGTGTGTGTGTGTGTGTGTGTGTGTGTGTGTATGTGTGTGTGTGCATGTGAAAATATTTAAGACTGTTGCACCTTTTGAAATAAATTACAGAAATGATGGAATTCTCTACTGTCCTGTAATGCACATCATTATGGGACACATCAAATAAACTAGTGAGAGTAGTGATTATTTTTGGTCCACAGGGCCAAAAGCGTCCATAGTTGAAAAATGACCCAGCTACAAAGCAATGTTATACCTGCTACTTTTATAAAACATCAGGCATGTTTCTCATGACTCTGCTCTGTGCATCACATCTCTCTCTCTCTCTCTCTCTCTCTCTCTCTCTCTCTCTCTCTCTCTCTCTCTCTCTCTCTCTCTCTCTCTCTCTCTCTCTCTCTCTCTCTCTCTCTCTCTCTCTCTCTCTCTCTCTCTCTCTCTCTCTCTCTCTCTCTCTCTCTCTCTCTCTCTCTCTCCTCCTGTGTGCAGCAGGCCAACATCCCACTCCTAATGGAATGTGAGCGATCTGGGTCATGGGAAATGCACTTCTTTTTCTCAGACACCCGCCCACTTCACTGCTGGTGGTAGAAGCTGGTGGTCTAAGATCCATGCTGGCAGTTTTGGAATTGTTATATTCTTAATCTGGATTAAGGAAGAAGAAGTTGGTTCTTTGTTAGAAGAAAAAAACATTTTTTTTGTCAGACTTGAAGTTCTTGTAATTGAACCTGACTGAAAATGATGATTTAATTTTGGCACAGTTCATAGTACATACAAATGGTGCAACTTCGATATATTTTATTAAAAAAAAATTATATTCATGAAAGAAGCATTTTACATGATGTGCAAATTTGGCATTGAGATTACATATATTTTACTGCTAACATTTACTTGAGTTACCTTATGAAACGCGTCTGAATTCATGATGGGTTCAGATCTTGGGCTTCGTTAGACGTCTTTTATAGATGTAGCTTTCCTAAATAGTGAGAACAAGGATTTCAGAGAACCATTATCCTCCGGTGCATGCATAGTTAATCCACTAGATGGCAGACTGTAATGGAAGATATTTTTTGTAGATAGCCTACACAGCACATATAGGCTATGGATTCATTTCCATTCTCCATACAGTAGCTACATCATCATCGCAATCATAATTTGCACATCATGCCCTATATATATATACAGCCTATATTCATATAAATGGTCTGGTTCAGAGATCTGGTGTTAAGGGGCATGGTTATCTGAGAACAACATTTATTTACATTTTTAAAATGTGTTACATTTACAAACAGCATATCCAGTGACTTCATTATCAAAAGCGCTCCCTATGTCAACAGGGGACCTTTTGAACGCCCCCTTTAAAATTATGGAATAACGGAATAATGGGGGGAAACTCTATTGTTTAAAGGACGGGTATATTGGATGGTAGCTATAGGCCTATTCATGAAACATTGAACTAATGACATAAAATTCTCCTTTTAATTTTTTTTGTCAATTAGTAATCCTTAAAATGAAATGTCATTAATTAATTAATTATAATTAAGATTATTATTCTTCAGTTGACCCACTCTTTTAATGGTTCAGTGATTATGTAAAACCAGGCCTTAGGCGGGTTTTACATAATCAGAGAGGGGAATCTCTCCTCTCTCTCTTCTTTCTGCTGCAACGGTTATTGTCTTCAGGATTTCCTCTCTCCGGGGCTTTTCTTCCCGTTTACTTCCCTTCATGCAGTCTCAGCTGTTTTTATTCTTCCTTTAATTCAGAAAAGAACCGCCATGTCAGAGTTTGCCCTCTACAGTGTCTCAGGAGGCAGAAAGGCCCACTCACCACAGAAAAAAAAGATATTTTGCTTATTCTGTCTTGATATATCAGTCAGCAATTTCAGTGTTGTGACTGCAAAAATATCTATGTCTAAAAACAAAGAAAAATTGGTTCTTTTGAAGGTGCTTGATTTTTGAGACAAAGACAAACTGCCCTAAAGTTCTACCACCTGCACCAAGTGTGTCTAATTCCTCCTTGATCTCATGAGTAGGATATTCATATGTATTTTATGAAAAATTGTGGTTGTATAAATATTTTAATCCACTTCAAATATACTTCAAATATTTTACACCACTGGTGAAATATGACAAATGTGTTCGCTGTTTGAATGCAGGATATTGCACAATTTTGTTATACCAGAAAGTTTCAAATTCTGTATTTTCAATTGGGGATATAGGGGGACAAATTAAAATGAGAAATATGATGTCAGTGTATGTGTTGTACATCTAGATTTAAAAAAAAATAAAAAAGTTTTTTGTATTTTAACTTATGTGAATATAACTTTTAGATTTAATATACACTAGTCAAAAGTTTGGAAACATTAAGGTTTTTTAATGTTTTTGAAAGTAGTCTCTTAATCTCACCAAGGCTGCATTTATTTGATAAAAATACAGCAAAAATATTTTTACACTTTTTTTCTATTTGAATATATATTAAAATGCAATTTATTTCTGTGTGTCAAAGCTGAATTTTCAGCATCATTACTTTTATCTTTAGAGTCACAGAAGTCATTCTAATATGCCGATTTGCTGCTCAAGAAACATTTATTATTATTATTATCAATGTTGAAAACATTTTTTTTCAGGATTATGCAATGAATAGAAAGTTCAAAAGAACAGCATTTATCTGAAATAGAAAGCTTTTGCAACATTATAAATGTCTATACTGTCACTCGATCAATTTAATGCATCCTTGCTGAATAAATGTATTCATTTCTTTAAGTTCTTTTCCAAAAAAAAAATTCTTACCGTCCCAAAACTTTTGAACTGTAGTACAATGTTACAAAAGCTTTCTATTTCAGATAAATACTGTTCTTTTGAACTTTCTATTCATTAAATAATCCTGAAAAAAATTGCACACAACTGTTTTCAACATTGATGATAATCATAAATTTTTCGTGAGCAGCAAATTCGGCATATTAGAATGACTTCTGAAGGATCATGTGACTCTAAAGATAAAAGTAATGATGCTGAAAATTCAGCTTTGAAACATAGAAATAAATTGCATTTTAAAATATATTCAAATAAAATAAAGTTATTTGAAAGTAGTCTCTTAATCTCACCAAGGCTTAGTTTATTTGAAAAAATATACAGTTTAAAATTTAGAATACAAATTTGTATTTAAAAATACAGTTTCAAATAGAAAAAATATTAACTTTTTTCTATTTGAATATATTTTAAAAAGCAATTTATTTCTGTTTCAAAGCTGAATTTTCAGCATCATTAATTTTATCTTTAGAGTTTATAATGTTTCCAAACTTTTGACTGGTAGTGTACATTTTAAATAATTTTAATAATTGATATACCAAAAAAAATATTTTAAAGTTGTCATGAAACTGAAGTTGCAATCTTTTCTTCCCTGTTGTGATGTTTATCCGAGTGAAACGGCTTCTTGAACAAGAAAATAGGACTTTATTTTGTCCATTTGGAATTGGTTAGATCATTAGATCATTGTCATTTGCTACATTCTCATGTGAGTGGCATGTTGACCTGCCCAAGCAGATCTCGCCTACCATTGACTACCATGATAGAAGAAAAAAAAAAAATACTATGGTAGTCAATGGGGAATGAGATCAGCTTGGTTACAAACATTCTTCCAAATATCTTCCTTTGTCTAGCTACAGCAGAACAAAGACATTCATACAGGTTTGGAACTACTTGAGGGTGAGTAAATGATGACAGAATTTTAATTTTGGGGATAACCATCCCTTTAAGTCATATTGTCCCCTGAGAAAGATGAGGCCCCCTAGTGGGACCAACGGTTGAAAACAACGCGTTCGTAGAGAATTAAATTGGTGTTTTAGGACCCTGAGGAGGAGTAGCTCTTATCCTCTCCTCCGTGGCTTTCGTGTAGGTGTGTGGTGAGTGTTGGCCTGATTGAGTGCCAGTGGAGGGGATGAAGAGAACAGCGGACGGTCACGCGTGTCCAGAATGCGCACACACATCTCTGCGCGTCTCATCTCATCATGACCGGGACTCACCCCAACTATAGCGTCTGTCCTTGAATTGTACAGTTCCTGGATTTGTGGACTACAGGGACTTTCACGACCATTTATTTCTCGTAATATTTATTTTTAGTCTTCCTTCTTCAGCTGTATAAAAAGTTGAGGAGAACACCTGATTTGACTGATTTCTTAAAGAAAATCCATCACATTTGATGAAAGTCCTTCAAAGGAACAAACAACACGAAAGACAACCTGTGCAAATATTCAGAAATAACAGCACAAAACAAGCTATTTCTTTCAAGGACCAGCGCTTTGACTTTAAGGGAATAAACATGTCCAGCAGAAGCATCGAGTGGGAGCATTTCGAGGAGCGCGAGAAGGGTCACCGGTCCCCGAGGGGCAGCGGCGGTTCTCATTCCGGCTCGCGAGGTAATGGGCTCGTACCCAGTCCCGCTCACAGCGCACACTGTAGCTTCTACCGCACACGCACACTGCAGTCGCTCACCTCCGAGAAGAAAGCGAAAAAAGTTCGCTTTTATCGGAACGGTGATAAGTACTTCAAGGGCTTGGTGTACGCGGTGTCCGGTGACCGCTTCAGATCTTTCGACGCGCTGCTGATGGAGCTCACCCGCTCTCTCTCGGACAATGTGAATTTACCGCAGGGAGTCCGGAGCATCTATGCTATAGAAGGGGGAAAGAAGATCACCAGTCTGGACGAGTTACTAGAAGGTGAGGTTGAAGATTGTGCAGGTGCAAATGTAGACACAACAGACACATAAAAGTCCATGTGACATCCAATAAAGCACAAATGGCAATAGCTTGATCCCACTTCCCACAAGGATGCTTGCAATTTAGGTAACTTTTCCAATAAAATTTTTAGTAGCCTACTTACTAGCATGACTGTTCTACAAATTGCGAAATATAGGCTACGTAGATAAGTCTGTGTCAGAGTTAACTTTTTAACAAGCCATACAATAAGCAATGATAAAAAGGTAAAATCCAAACCCCCTTGTTGCAAGATTTGCCTACTGTACTTAATTCACTATTAGCTGATGGAATAGTGTATTGAGTAAGCTACAGTAAGTCTCAAGTCACTTTAGGCCACAATTATTAAGGTCCATACCTCCCCTGACTGAATTTTGAAATAGAATTGGAACGGGATCTTAAATCATTAAAATTTGGGTTCACCCAAAAATGACATTTCTGTCATAATTGATTTAGGCCTACTCCATTTGGTTCTGTCTGCAAAACACACAATATATAGTTTAAATAGTTTTTTAAAATCCATATAATGAAAGTAGATAGGGTCCAAAACAAAACTGGATCTGTTGACTTTCACTGTATGGAAAAAAAAGCATAGACACACACACACACACACACACACACACACACACACACACACACACACACACGCACCGCACGCACGCACGCACGCACGCACGCACGCACGCACGCACGCACGCACGCACGCACACACACACACACACACACACACACACACACACACACACACACACACACACACACACACACACACACACACACATATATATATATATAGAAATATATAAAAATGTAATAAAAAAAATATATTTTTGGCACATTTTTTTTGTTGTAAACTATTCCTTAAGCTCCATTGATAATGCAAGCCAGTACTCAATCACAGTGAATGCATCTAAATATTAATAATGTCCTCTTAGAATACCTTTTTGATATAAGCATGTTATATAGTATGTACAATAGACTGTCATAAAAACAAACACAATATACAATATATATATATATATATATATATATATATATATATATATATATATATATATATATATATATATATATATATATATATATATATATATATATATATATATATATATATATACTAAATTAGTTTACAAGCACAATTCCAGCTGCTTTGGTCCAGCATGTGAGATTGTGACGCAGAATGTGGCTCTGTGTTTGCTCAATGATGCAATTGTACAAGTGCTTTGCATTTGAAGTGCAGAGCTCAGCATCTCTTCACGCTGACTGAGGGTTGGCTTAGTTCTCTTTTGTGTTTCAAATCTGTGTAAAGTCTTACACATGCATGATTAAAGCTATGAATGCTATTTGCTAAAGATTGCCAGGAACAGGCAGCTACAGAATGTTGGAGTGTTTGTAGTGACACTGCTTACTGTGCTGGCAAACCAAACTTTGTTGTACATCAGGGTCCCATCTGGACATCAATGCAGGACTGGTTATGGGAGGGTGATGGAGGGTTCATAACCCTTGTGGTTGTTCCAGTCCACACCTGAGGCCCATGTGAATGACATCCATTTTACTATATTCCTGTCTTCCTGCCATCTGATTTTGGGTCAGTTTTTCGTCAGTAATAGTGACCCCATCTGGAGTCTACTTCATTAATTAGCCTTTTGTTAATTTCTCAGCTTAATAAAGCCCAGTGCCTTGGGAGTCCCTCCCTCCTATTTCTGAGGAAAAGTGGGTGAAATTGAGATTTAATGATCCAGTGGTGGTAATAATGACATTTATGCTGTGGATGAATGGTTGTAGTTCTGGGTCAGTGGTGGAAGTAAATCTTGGCCATATTCTTGATTTATGAGTATGAAGTATTATTTATCTATCTAAAATGCTTTTACAAATCTTTGCATGATTTTTGGGTTTTGTTTGAGATATATTTTTGGTTTTATTAGGCCTTCATTTTGTCCTATTTTAATTGGACTGCTGGCTAAACATGACATATTTTGTATGCATCAAAGCGCACAGACTGTGTGTGTGGTTATATCACATATCGCTTCATACTCCCATGTGAATAAATACATGTTTCATTCACACTAGGTGAGTCATATGTTCTCAGTTGTCTCTCTTAGCATCTTAAGATGATAAATATATAAACTTTGCAATTCAGATTTAGATGAAATTCTGAATTCCGAAAAAAATCTATATAGACTGCTTATGCAATGAAGCTCAACATTTTGGTGTGCTCACTGTAAGTGTCTAACATTATTCTTTCACAATTTGAGCCTGATGAATTTTGATATTGTCATCCTGGAAAATGGCCTTGATGTGTCTTCTTACATGCATGGTTGTTTAAGAAATGAAAAGCTACACACACATCCTAGAAACATAATATAATCACTGCAATATTGATCCAATCATTGACTCTTAAGCATTTAAATTCAAACAGCGAAAAATATTTTTGGCCGAGCAGTGAATGAATGTCAAAATAGGGAAGACTATCGCAACTTACAAATCATGCCAACTTTATCATGTGGATCACTGAAGTTTACTCTGCTCAGCAAACATTCAGCAAAATCAGTTAGCAACAGTGATGTTATTCCGAATATTTTGGCAAATCAAAGTAGAGGAATGGAACTAACAGAGTAAATGGCAAATAGTATACAAAATATATCACACAAAATAATTTTTATTTGTATCTTGAGTTAAGAATTTAATTAATTGCTAATCATGCTTAAGTCTTGAAGCATGTTTTTCCTGCTAATTCATAAAACGTCATAACTCATATGTTGTCAATATGACATTCAGATATGTTTTCTCTGTGGTAGGGAGCAAGAGAGGATGTTTGGTTTTGAGGGTTGTTTGTCCTCTTTCGATAGACTGGCCTGCCTTTTGTCCTGACAGCACTGTGCTCCTTAGGATGACAAAGCTCTATTTTCAGACCAGCTGCCTCTGCTGTTGTGCCAAGATGTGCCATCACACGTAAACAGGCATGGCCTTTATGCTGCCATGCACACTTTCATGGGCTTTAAGTATTTAGCACAATGTCTTTCAGAGAAGCCGATGTTCAGTTTTGTATAATTTTCATAATCAATTCCAAAGCAAAACTATTTTTGCAACATTTCTTGGGCAATAATGTTTCATTCTTGTGGTATTCATTTAGAAGGCCCATTGGGTTGTGAAGTATCGCTGTGGGAATGGGAGTGAATACTTGCTAACAGCTACATTGGAATTCCTGCAAAAAAGGAAAATAATTTGCCTTGGACTTTGTCCAAAACCACAGCTGAAAAGTGTAGAGAGGCAGAGCTGGGGTCACATATGGGATAAGTGTGTGTGTGAGTGTTTTATTCAACCCAACCCTTTGCAGTCTCAGGTGTGTACATTTATAATGGCAGTATGTTATTATATTTATGAATTGTTGTACAGGTGCTGAAGTGTTTCATATGGAAGCTAGCCTGGTCTTACCAGACTCTCGTACATTTCATTTGTACAGAGAGTCTGGCCACTCTCCATTGACAAGTGTTTACTCCATTGAAGTTTAAAACTATTGTATCTGCCATAACCAATCGCTAACGTTTGGTCGTGACGTATGTCATGTGCCATTCGCCTCCGTTTCTCACATGGAAATCCGTAAAAATAACTGTGCAGATTGTGCACGCCACCTCAGTGATAAAACCCAAAACTTGTGCATTCAGATTGTGATTTATTCAGTTTTGTGATCGGGAACGCGCTGCTCTCGTGGTCCGTAACGTGATTGTATGCTGTAAATATAATGTCAAAATTAAAATTGAGTGGAAGTACGTAGGAGGGCGGAGCCAGGCTATATCGAAGCATGTGTCAAGGCTAATTTGGTTTATTCTGTTCAAAATTTAAATTTAAATGTCATTATTTTGTTCCCGTATTCTCAGTTCCTGTTTCCTTGGCTGTCATGGTTTCACAGTTCTCATTTGTTCCCTTGGTTACTGATTATGTTCCTCACCTGTGTCTAATTAAGGCCCTGTCCACACGGACACTGGTATTTTCAAAACCACAGATTTTTCTATTCTGTTTGGATGTTCGTCCACACGCAAACGCACTATCCGGTCACTGAAACCGAACTTTTTGAAAACTCCTGCCAGGGTGAACATTTTTAGAAACTCCGGTTGCAGTGGTGTCGTGTGGACAGTGAAACCAGAGATTTTGGCTTGTTGCGTCAGAAAAGGAAACCGGCAATATCTTTTTTTTCAGGCTTCTGATTGGCCAACATGGCTTTACGGTTAGGGTTATATTGCCACCTGTTGATTTGGCATGCTCTTTACAGTACTTCACAGTGCGTTTTGCGTTTTCATGCGTTTTCTTTTGGGTTTTTTTTTCAAACGGAGGAAGGGAAAACTCTGTTTATAAAAATACCCGTGTACGTGTGGACTAGGCCTAAGTTGATCATCATCCCATGCATTTAGGGGCCATTTTCAGGCCACTGTTTTCAACAAAAAATGGGAAATCTTTTATGTGTTTTGGCCATTCATTTACACGACGACTGTGTTTTGGGTGCCTGAAACTGCAAACTTGTGTTTCAAAGTGCAAGTTTTTGAAAATGATAATTGTTCCTGTGTACACTACAAAAATGCTAATTTGTGAAAACGGTGAAATCATGCTAATGCATGTTATGTGTTTAGTCTATAGGTGTGTACTGTAACTTTATAAAGTGACATCGCCAACTACTGGCCTAGCATGCATATGTAACCCCTCCTGTTCGAACCTGCCCGCTCCAAGCAGGACTTGAGTCGGACGCTCTAACAAGGAGGCTAGAGGCTGCAACCTCTAGCGTCAGTCACTAGAGCGTCTCTTGAGATCAGAGGAGTGAGGTTTACTCGCACAGCAACTACTAGCTGGCCTCCGTTACACGTAATACAGTGTTTCAGTAATTTTTGTGGATCCGTGTGAATGGGGATCGTTTTGACAACGTTGTCGTCTGTATGTGAAAAATGCAAAGGTTTTTACTAAATTTTTTGTACATTGTTGCCGTGTAAACGTACACTTATACTCCTGAGAATCTTCTGTTCATGGTCGGTTATTATTGCCAAGATCCTTGCCTCCAGTATACCTTGTGACTCAATGTGACTGCATGTTTCTGTCTCAGAGTAAAAAAATGAAAAGAACTGTAATAAAATATTTATACTAATAAGTTATACATTTCACAACTGCAACTGAAAGTTGTAACTCATAATTATGACTTTATACAGTATCTCAAAATTCTGCCTTCATATCACACTATTGTGCCAAGAATTGTAAGTTTATCTCAGAATCTCACAAGGTGACTTTATTTTTCCACAATTTGACTGTAGATCTCACATAGAGCTGCACGATTAATTGTTAAAGATCATGGACACCCACGTGATCTCATTCCTAAATGACAGCGATTCGGCTATGTCTATTAAACCTTTGACAAGTACGATCACCGCGGACATTAAAATCTGTTTTCACACATTGCTTGTGTCTTTTCAACCACAGTCTCATTATTTCAGTTTCAAATGTTCAAATTATCACAGAAGTACTGGGATAAAAGTTTATTGTTTGGATATAAACACTGATGTCTACGGTAGCAATCAAAGTAGTGAAAATCACCTTTTGAAAGTAAATTGACGCATCAAATATAAAGATTGTATCAATTGTTACGCCACATTGTTACGCCACAAGGTTGTGACAAGTAACTGTTAAAGAATTTATTTGTCATTGAATCACTCATTCAAGAGGTTCGTTCAAAAACGCTGATTCTTCCAGCAAATGAAGTATTAATGAGTGAGTCATTGAATCATTCATTCAAACCGATTTATTTTTTTTATTATTTTAAATAGACTGCAGAAATTAACATTTTGTCAGAAACTCTAGTAAATTACATGTTATTTTCTGTTATGTGTTCAGAATCGTGGGAGAAACTTTCTCTCTATTTGAAATAAAAAGAATCATGATTCTCAATTCATCCAGAATCGTGCAGCTCTAATCAGATTTATTAATTCCTTATCAGATTTAATAAAAGTATTTATATATTGTTATGGCTTAATATATATGTTTTGGTTTAATTTCTTTAGTCAAATTAAACCTATTTGTACATCTTGCACAGAACATAATTCCATTCATCTTATTCTCCTTTTCTGCTTTGGCAGGAGAAAGCTATGTGTGTGCTTCCAACGAACCCTACCGTAAAGTGGACTACACTAAGAACGTTAATCCCAACTGGTCAGTCAATGTGAAGACTGGGACATCCCGCTCGATGCCGTCTCTTACCACTTCAAAGATTGATTTGAGAGAACGAGAAAGCAAAGACTACATCAAACCCAAGCTGGTGACGGTCATCAGGAGTGGCGTCAAACCGCGCAAGGCTGTTCGGGTCCTTTTGAACAAGAAGACGGCTCACTCCTTTGAGCAGGTGCTCACAGACATTACTGATGCCATTAAACTGGACTCTGGGGCTGTGAAGAGACTCTACACTCTGGAGGGCAAACAAGTAAGTGAAAGATCTAAAACGCCATTTAATAAAATGATTTAAATAAAGATATTAGCTATAGCCTAAAGGGGGTTGAAATTATCCATATTGAGTGATTTATGCTCTGGCATTGTCTGGAAACCATAGGAAACTAAGCCTAGGTGTTCTCTGGCCTAGTGCCATAACTACATCTTTACTTTGAACAGCTATAACTTTTTAGTTGTCTTCTAAACTTTGAATCTGTAGCTACCTTTAGTCCAAAAGTTCTTGTTTTTATGGTTCTAGAAGTTAACATTTATCAGATATCAGTCCTATTAAATATAAACAAGTCATGTCCATTTAATCTATTTCTTCACTGTCTTGGTTAACTATAGACCCAATATAGTCTGGCTATGAGTAACCCACTTCTAGCCAAAATAACCTTGAATTTGGTTACAGTGATTCAACAGTGATTACAATGTGTTTGGTTTCATTTCTTTGACATGTTCATGTTCTAGATGACTAGTCTATTCTTGAGCTATGGTTAGACGTCTATTAAATTATCACTGACAGCCCAAATGTTGCCTAATTTTAGCCTAGACGTCAGGGCTGTGTTTGGATGGCTATTAGACATCTTTTTAATGCAAAATTGCTTGCTGGGTTCCTATACTCATGGGCGTCGGAACCATTGTACATGGGTGGGACAAGACCCACCCACTTTTTACGATTAATGATATTGGACCCACTTACTTTTATCGTCTCTAATTCAGCATTTACCTTCCCCTAACCGATAAACACTTATTATTAAACACGTTAGATGCTTTATTTCCACTTTTCTAATATTTTCTTCATTTTTAAAGAAAATAAATGCGTAATAAATCCGTTCTGATATGTGATGGGAAAAGGGAGTAGAGTGAGTTCGGCAAAAGGCGGACTGAACCTCGGGTCGATTTGCGTCAAAACTTGATACCATGCGTCTTACCCCTACACTATCGCCGTCCTCAATGACATGGTGATTTCCGTAATTTTGTCTTTCCCAAACAGACGTTTAGCAAACAAGGCGGTATATTTGTTCTTAAAGGTCCCATGGCATGACATTTTCATTTTATGAAGTTTTTCAACATTAAAATGAGTTCCCCTAGCCTGAATATTGTCCCCAAGTGGCTAGAAATTTTGATCGGTGTAAACCGAGTTCTGGCTGTCTTTCTCTGCCTTTGAGAAAATGACAGCCCAGACGAGCTGATCTTGAATTTTCCTGTTATGACGTCATAACAGGAACGGTTACCTCCCTTTCCTCCACCCAGAGAATTTGGCACGCCCATGCAAACGCTATATTTGTCCTCGAGAGATCATGGCTTGTGAATAAGTGAATGCTGGCAGTTTCTCAGTGTTTGGATGTACAAATGAAAACAGTCTTTTTTCAGTCCCTTCTGATCTGTGATCAGTGATTTCTGATGTGTAGCTAATTATTCAAGTTCACACAGAACTGTATTATTCGTGCACACGCTGCGGCTTCTCTCTCTCCCGACAGAACGGTGTTTTCGTGTTTTCTGTCTTGTGAGTCAGTGTTTTTGTACGTCCTTGTTGCGTCTATCTGTTCTAAAATGTGCATAAAGTCGTGAGTTTCTGCTCAACATCGGCAGAGCCACATCTTTAGAGATATACCTCATGGCCGCCGAAGCTCGGGCTGCACTGGCCGGTCGGCCTTCAACATCACCGACCCTCAGTACTGCATCTGGCCCACAGCGGAGGCGCCTTACGCGGCGCGAGATTAAGCAGAAGGGGGGTAAGCGTCAGGGTATCCGGCTAGGCTAGCCAGCTATTCCCACAATAAAATGGATTACATTTGATTACTGCTGTTGTGTCTTTGTTTGCGCTGTGTACTCAATGCGCGTCACTGCCGCTTTTCATATGATAGGAAAATATCTAAAAATAATGCTATAATCAACACTTACTCTTAACTCGTTCATCTCAACAGCTGTAATAGTACATTGCATGTGTTACAAAGTTGGTAGGATAATGATGAAGATGGACTCGGCATGACTGGGACTCGTGTTCAGAACTCTCATATACAAACAAAATAAACTCGCGCTGACAGCGCTCTCATAACTTAGTAGTTACTATAAATAACTTTGTTAGCAATCGCTCCGTCTCTGGTCTGTGATGTCCGGTTCGCGAACAAATCTTTCTTTTGAACCGGTTCTCTTTAGTGAACCAAAACCAGTTCACCAAATCGGACTGAATCATTCTAAACGGTTCGCGTCTCGAATCAGCGCTGATCCATCATTTACTTAAGTTACTAACTTTCTGACATGAGTGACAGTCACTCCAACTAGATATAAACTAATAACCTGAAGTATATGCTAGTAACTACAACAGTTCACTGATCTGAGACGTGCTGAGAACTGATGAGAAGTGAACTCAGGTCCATCCGTCTCTCTGGCAGCAGGCTCGTGCCTGCTTGTGCCTGCTCGTAGACCTCGTTAAACCACGCCCCCTCCGCTACAATAAATTATAAAATAATAGAAAAATGCCATGCCATGGGACCTTTAATGTAAATGGCATCTGCTCCAGTAAAATTGTTCTGAGAGAGGACACACCCACATTTTTTTTGCTTCCGACGCCCATGCCTATACTTACAGGATTCCTCCTGTAATTGATGCTATACATTTCAGATATTTCAAACTAAAATAACCTTTTTTTTTCTGGGATGCTCCAATAGAGCCTTTTTGAGGCACATAAGGCACATTTGAGTATTTTATCATCTTTAATAAATGTGAATGCTTCTGTGATGCTACCCTCAAAGGACCCCTAAATAATGATCTGAGCTGTTGTAGTATAGATGGGGCAGAATTATACATCAGGAGCTGGTAATGACCACCTGAACCCTATTTAATTCTGAACATGCATGAGCCAATCCAGACAGGAAATCCAGATGGGGCATGTCTTTAGTCACCTCGGTGGTTGTTAGGACACTAAAACAAGTAATTATCATTTCATTTATGTGGTTATGGTTAAACCAATCTGCAGTTCATACTAAGGGCAGCAAAGTGTCAAGTAAATGAAAGTGTTAGATTTTTTTTTTCAGCTTGCTGTCTATCTTAGTAAATATATTAATTAATTGACTAGAAATGATCAAAATATGTTGGCTATTTACAGCAGTAGGCTATCTAGAAAAAAGTCAGGAACACACATTGCATTGGTACCTGGTGTTTGGCAAAGTTTAATGTTGAGGACTGGCAGAAACCACAACCGTGACCCTGGACCACAAAACCAGTCATAAGGTTTTTTTATTTTTTTTATTTGAGATGTATACATAATCTGAAAGCTGAATAAATAAGCTTTCCATTAATGTATATGTTTTTTAGGATAGGACAATATTTTGCCACGATACAACTATTTGAAAATCTGGAATCTGAGGGTGCAAAAAAATCCTTGGCAATGCATATTACTAATAATAATACATTTTTGATATATTAATTTAGGAGATTTACAAAATATCTTCATGGAACATGATCTTTACTTAATATCCTAATGATTTTTGGCATAAACGTAAAATTTATAATTTTGACCCATACAATGTATTGTTGGCTATTGCCACACATATACCCATGTGACTTATGACTGGTTTTGTGGTCCAGGGTCACAATTGAACTTTGTATTCTGGTAATGACAGGGATACTGAGCATTCAGCCATGGTATATCCAATAGAGAAATAGTGTTTTACACTGTTTTTTATCTTATTTTATACACATAGACTTCCTTATCCTTTAAAGCTTTTTATACAATATATCTTTTATTTCCTAAAAACCAAAATGTGGATTTTCAGCAAATGAAGAATACTTATTGTTTTACACAAAAGAAATTCTGAAGAATCTTCATGCAAAAATCCTATGAGGGCATGGGAATTATCCTCTTCTGTTCTCTTTCAAAAAGCTGGGGTATGTGGTGTATTTGGATAGTTGAAGTGTCTTGATGATGTTGTAGGGGATTCGATTCGGTAGTGGTGAATTGTAGAGCTCCTGGCTGCCTCTCGGCCACAGTGAATCTCTTTGGAATTTAGTGAGAGAACTCATGTGCATATTTAAAGTCTGTCCCAGCTTGATCTGCCTTAATTATGCCAAACTGCCTCCAAGAATTGCTTGGCAAACGTGAATATAGAATAATTATGGTAATGTCTTAGGCCAGTTTTCTATGATTAAAGAATACAACGAAAGTATCTGGATGTGTTATCTCGGTACATGATATTGGTGGAAGAAATATTGTCATTATTTTTGACTGTTCTTTTAAAGACCTCTTGTGGTGAAAATCAAGTATTTAATGTTGTTTGTCTATGTGGTGTTTTTAATATTCTTTAAGATAAACCATGTGCAAATTCATAAGTCAACCTCATTGCTGAGTTTTTTTAACTTAAAACTGTTTACCAAAGATAGTTTCAAAAACGCGGTTTGAAATCGCATCACATCTACATCACAAACATGTAACCAATCCCATCAACATATCATTAACTATGTGAAACATGGGGGTCTCAAGAGATACCAGGTAATGTTGATATGAAAAATCGGGTGCATTTAGCAATATACTGTAGCGGGTGAATTGTGTATATTATGTATATATCGCAATTTTATGGTGAGCTATATTTCTCCACTGACTTTCTATGATGTTCAAAGCATTTCTAAGGATACTGATTTTTAGAAGCAAATGGGAACATGGTTTGTGCAACACATTATTAGCTGTTTGATAACATAGTAAAGCCAAAGGCTGATCATATTAATTACAGTTATGTGTCTGACGTATAGAGCAATACAAAAAGAGACTTTGGGGTCAAATGTGGAGTATACGTTATTATGGCAATGAACACTACTAAAAGCTGAGCCACTTTCATGAACTACCTAAACTGGCTTTCATTCATTGCTAAAGACATACACATATTTTCACTTGTTTTGAAAAATACCTTTTACTCTTCTAATCTCTAGTCTCTTACCTCCACAAATACAACAGTGCCACAACTGAGGTTAGCATATAATCATTATCATTATCTTAAAAAGTTTAGAATGTCAAGAATAGTCTTAATTTGTAGAGAGCATTTAAATTGGACCATATATTGGACCATATGCAGTCTTAACCTGTGAAATGGACTTTTAGCCAAAAGTGCCCTACGCTTTTAGCCTAAAGTGCTCTACAATATTTATAGACTTTGAGCAGCCAATGGCAGTTTACCACTAATATATGTAGGCCCTGGTGCTGCTGTCCATGATTGGGATGAACATGTCATCTACCCTGCAGCACAGGGAATCCTGACGTTTGTGAGTGGCTCAGTGGGAGTAGCTCCTGGCACACACACAAATAGCATGGTTTGTCGCTGATAAGCATTATAAATATGATGGGATAGCACTGCAGCAGTGATACTATGCTTTCAAGTCAATTCAGGAACATCCCTGATTTTTTGTTTTATATAGCACGATCCTCTATTGATTTTAAAAGCAGCAACTTTTTTAGTGCTAGATTAATGTTAGAGAATATTTTTATTAACATTTTTATTATATTGTAAGTGACATGTTATATATCTTATTTGCGCCTTGATTGTTAAAATAGTCATGAGACATCAAAGTGTACCATATTTGTACATTATGCCCTACTGTAAATAAATTGGTCAATTTTTGCATTTCTCTGCAGTTTATCTTGTGTGCTCAGCTCAGCGATCATGGTGAGGGGTGAGCGCATAGCTTAGTACACTCACTGTGCGTCTTTTCTAAGCCTTATAGTAAGATTAACATTTTTGAATCTCTTTAAAACGGAGGAATGAGAAAGGGGATAAGAAAGAAAAACATTAAAACCTTGAGATTAGAACTTTATATTTGTAGACATACATTTAAGGTTCCAAGAAACATCCAACTAGATAAAATCCATCAGACTGACTTAGATGAAACTTACATTTAAGCTGCTTTTCACACACTGAATACATGCCTTACTGCTTTCATTGTGTGTGTGTGTGTGTGTGTGTGTGTGTGTATGTGTGCGTATATGTAACTGTATGTATGTCTGTGTGCACACACAGAAGACAGAATTTGCTTTAGAACTGTTTACTTGAGAGCTTTTTTGGTTACATCAAGCAAGGCATCACTGCATGTCATATGTGATTACAGTTGGTACGCCCTCACTGGGACTGTGAAGAGTTTGAGGCGGCATGTCCTCAATGCACAGCTGTGAACACACTCGCCCCTGCTCCAGAGTGTATATTGTGTCACTAGATTGTTTTGATGATATTGCTTGAGCCCAGGGGCCCATATTGGGCAGGGTCATATTGGATGGGATGCATTTTTTTATTTGTTTATATACTATATGTACTTATTTTGGGGTTGGTAATATTTTTCTAATGTCTTATGCTCACCCAGGCATTTAAAAAAAAATCAAAAATACAGTAAAAACAGTAATATTGTGAAATATTATTAAAATTTAAAGCTGCTGTCCGTAACTTTTGTCCGTCTGGTAGGAACTGCAGCAGAGAAGCACAGTCCCTGCGTGACTCGCCATAGACATAAACAGTCTTGGTTTCATTTCTTTGACATGTTCATGTTCTAGATGACTAGTCTATTCTTGAGCTATGGTTAGACGTCTATTAAATTATCACTGACAGCCCAAATTTTGCCTGATTTTAGCCTAGACATCAGGGCTGTGTTTGGATGGAGCTCCGGCTACAATTTTCTTCCACAAGACGCATGCAGTTCTGTTTATTAAAGCTGCACTATGTAACTTTTCCGTCCACTAGAGGTCGCCTAATCAAAACAAAGGCGTAGTTTGTTTTGTTGGCGATTGTTAATAAGAAGAGCGCAACACAAGCCTTGCGAGCAGCGGGACCTTTATTATGGCATAGTCGGTGGCAGGACTTTTATGCCACAGTCGCTGGTGCCATTTCCGCTTTTCCAGCCATGAGTATGAGGTAACGCAGCTCTGTTTATCAGATTATCTGAGTGTGTTGGAAATTATGTTGTGACGTTACTCTGTGCATTCGCTCGGCGGCTGCTATGACACTTGTTGCACACTGTAGTGAGAGTAAAGTGAGGGGAAACTGAGGGGAACTCAGATATGACGCCATCGAAAGGCGACTCCCTCACACGTCCCGGTTCCTTGGTTAAAATAGCAATTTTCTTACGATTTACAAATAGTTGGGAACATTTGGGATATTGTAAGTACTCAACTGAACAAAATATATAACACTGGCCTAGTGGTTTTTGGATATTTTACTGAAATTTTTTTTTACATAGTGCACCTTTTGCCGTTAGAGCGCCAAATGTTACGGACTGCAGCTTTAAAATAACTGTTTTCTATTTTAAAATGTAATTTCTTCCTGTTATGACAAAGCTGAATTTTCAGCATCACTACATGATCATTTAGAAATCATTCTAATATACTGATTTGGTGCTCAAGAAACATTTCTTATTATCAATGTTTAATACAGTTGTGCTGCTTAGGATTTTTGTTCAAACTGAATTTTTTTCAGGATTATTTGATGAATAGAAAGTTCAAAAGGACATTTGAAATAGAATGTCTTTACTACTTTTGATTATTTAAATGTCTCCTTGCTGAATTATCAAAGTATCGAGTATTGAAAAAATCTTACTGACCCCAACCGTTTGAATGGGTAGTGTTTTTATAGCCTGGCTCCGCCCTCCTATATACTTCCGTTCCGCTCAATTTTCATTTTCCTTCAGTACTCTGTCTGGGATTGCGGTATATTCTCTGTTTTTCTCCAGTCAAATTTTAACTGGTCCAATCAGCGAACAGAGGGAATGGCTGAGAACGTTGAAGTTGATGTCGTTCACTAGTTTGAGATGACATACTTCACGTCCAAACGTTAGCGATTGGTTATGGCAGATCCAGAGTGGCTCTAGGCAGATCCAATAGTTTTAAACTTCAACAGAGTTCCCGCCTTCAAGGAAGTTAACGCTTGTCAATGGAGAGTGGACAGACTCTCTGTACAAATGAAATGTACGAGAGTCTGGTAGGACCAGGCTAGTGTTTTTATATTCATCATTAGCTATTTTGCTATATACCAATATAATACACTTAATTTTTGCACTTCTTATAGGACAATATACCACATCCTTAAATAAGCTATACCACTTTAAACAGGGTCAAATAACCATCTGAGCCATTGCCTTGAAATCAAAGAAAGCCCTTCATCAAACAGTAAATGATGAATATTTAGGGGTAACAAGCATGTTAACACGATAGCCACTGGATGCCATCTGCTTCTGAGCATTCCGAGCCTAATTCTCAGCAGGTGGGGGTGGGGATGCTGAATCGTGGACACCCCACTGAGACTCCATCCAGCTCTGCTGTAATTGAACCTAAAGGCTGGGGGATTTAAAGTGCAGCTGGCAGGTGCGGGCCACGTTTAGGGGGGCTAGCGGATCTGTACTAGCCAACACAAGACTCTCTCAGTCAGATACGCTTCTTAACATCTAACTCCATGAATGCCAATTGCTCTTTTCTCTTTAGTTTTTTTCCCTTAAAGAGCTTTGCTCGGTTTTACATCACAGAAGCTGATGGAGAGAAAGAATACATACTTTCTTTGGCAGGAGTTTACATTTGATTTGCCAAATTAGCAATAAGTAAATAAAACGTACCAATTTTTGATGTATTAGCCTAGATGTTAGATGCATAATGCCTCCTCCCAGCTGTGTGCTTTGGGATTAGCTGATAATGGAAACCTATGACATGGCAATAGACTATCCATGATGGTTTTATAAATCTGCATGAAGACAAGTCAATCTCCAGGGAAATGGCAGAGGGGAGGTACCATGTGAGTAGTCAAGAGGCTGGGAATAGGGGTCGTACACTTAAGTTATTATTTCTAACCCATATGCACCCTAGTGCTTCCGTCTCATCCTGTCGCTTCCTCATTGACCATACAAATAGCACTCCAAAAACGAATGATTCAAACTCTGTTGGTTTTAAAAGTCATTTGTACATTAGTTGAAAACACTTTACATTGATCTTAAGAGCTTAAGCTTTTTCAAATCTGCTTAGAAATCAGAATTGTTATGTCCCAAACACATGTTTTGTACCCAAGCCAATAATCTCAGAGTGAAGTTGGAAAGGGATCTGATTTGCAAAGCTGCAGACTTGAACAAAAACAGAAAAATAAGTGGTCCTTGGACATGTGTAATTGCAGCAAAAAAAGAAAGAAAGAAAGAAAGAAAGAAAGAAAGAAAGAAAGAAAGAAAGAAACAAAGAAAGAAAGAAAGAAAAAAACCTGGCTGTAATATGAAGTCTGCAGTGACTGTAAGTGGCCTACAACAAAACAAACTAGGACAAATAAAATAACATCACATTAAAGTGAAACTCAGACAGACCTCTCATTAGAATGTGGGTCAGTGACAAATAAGAAACATATTTTAGTAATCTAGTTTAAAACATGTTTTATATTTCTGTTGGATTCTTATGGTTTTGAGAACTTAGCATTTTCAGGAACTTTAATGACTCTAAAAATGTCATTTTATTTCTGTATAATATGTACACCATTCAAACGTTTGGGGTTGGTACGATTTTTTAAAAGTCTTACGATCACCCATGTAAATTTTTTATCAAAAATACAGTAAAAACAGTAATATTGAGTCATTTTTATGCATATTTCTGCATGTATTTACCCCCCCCCCCCCCAATTGTTTTTAAGCATCATATCCTTTCCAGCACTGACAGAGAGATACATAGATGGAGGGTAAAGTGCAAATATGAGTGTTCTAGTGTCTGAATAGGCGCTGTGGGTATATCTCGGTGCTGGACAGTGGGGGTTAGTGATTAACATAGCCCTGGAGTGCATTACCATACTAAAAGCCTTAAAGCGCTCTGTGTTTGAATGACATCAGAATAATGTGAACAAGCAATGATTTCTGATACAGTGTGATACCAGAGACGACTTCAAATCACATCTCTTCAGGTCTGTTAAATCACATTAGATCATCAACTCAGCAATAAATAGGACACACTGTTTTCAGTACTCTACAATCTGTCTGCTAGGGTTTATTTAGATGTCTACCATAATCTCTCTGAGCTGTCAATCACCCATATTAGTTTTACCTTTCATTTAGAGAAGGAATAATTAAATCAGATATGATTTTATCTCCCTGATAGGCTTATATTTCAAATTAAATGAATTATTACACAAAACAAGTGTAGTTTAGTTGCTTTCTTGCTATATAACATTTGAGATGACTCTGGGTCCTTCCTTCCAGATTTACGTATTATTTGCTTCACTTGTTTTAAGGGCAGATCAGGATTAAAAGACTAATTGAGGTCAAACTTAAATTATCATGAATCTGAAAAACAATAATTGTCTTCTAATTAATACAACAATCAGCATCTGCATATGCAGCATTAATATAACTAACAGTCTGTGTGGATGCTTCTTGTAAGTTTTAGACAAAATAGAGTGTCTGGTGTCTATGGTTTGTCTGACAGGCCCTCCAGCCCCTAGGAGACACAGAGCTGGCACACGACCAAACGTGTCAGTGGAGCCAGCCGGGGTCACTGTGTGATCTCAATGCCCTCTTTTGTTTTTATCTGCCCTGTCTGGAGTCTTTATCAAGTGAGTCTGAAGGGTGCAGAAAAGGATTTCCACGTGCCCCATTGTTCACCGGTATCAGTTTCCTGTTTGTTGTCATTTTTCCTTTTTGGTTTGAACTAGGACTGTCATAATGTGTTAATTTTTTTTATTTTTTAACACAATTAATGCAGCATTTGTTTTTTTCTGTCATCCTTTGGATTTTTTTCTGTCATCCTCTGTGCTATATGATCACGCTATCATTCATTTAAGTGCTATTAAACTAGTCAAGAGCGATAAGACCCAAAAGAAAGAATTCAAATCTGTACTGGCGCATTGTCTGTGAAGTGGCTCTCTGTGAACAAACACCCGAAACATGCACACAGAATGCCTTACTGACTCACGGCTTTTAATTTTTGTAGCTTTAGTAAGGATTAATCTATATTCAGTTGATAATTTATGCAGTGAAGACTGTTTGAGTATTCAATATATTTACCCTTATATAACTCAAAATCTTAAAGGGGTCATGAACTGGATTTTTTTTATTATTTTATAATGTTTCCTGAGGTGCAATTATAATATATAATGTACAAAATTGTCATAATTTAGAAATAAATGGCTATTTTCCATCCAGATTTTTGCCCTCTGATTTGAACGCTCTGTTCAAAGAGGCGTGTCTGCTATGAGACTTCAGTGAAAACGCCCACTGCTGTGATTGGCTAACATCTTTGCATATGAAATAAGTATTACATGTGGAACCCTCTCGAAAACATTTAGTATGTTTACTATTACAGCTGTCGAAACTAACGAATCTTGAAAAGTGTTGATTATTGCATAATTTCGAGCTACAGGCAAAACAAGTGAAAAATGTTGCAAGTAAACATCTAAAAGTATCTTTATTTGTACGTTTTCTGAGAGAAGTACCTTTCCTTTGTCCATGAAAATTACTCTGACTGACAGATCCCACACGTGCGCACAAAGACACCTCAGACAGTGCGCGGGTCACATATTTAGATCTATTCCCATCACGTGAAAGGTTGCAGCGATGAGCATTGAGCAGATGACAGACTGTCTGTTGATCGTGTGAATGCAGTGATCTCGTCAATGCAACACGATTTCTGCACTCTCACTTAATATTTTCACCATGACTAAAAATGCAAACACAATGTAAATACAGTAAGATATTCATTATGTAGTGTAAGTGCGTCACTATAATGGGAGTTAGATAAACCAGCCATTATAAAGAGAGCAGTTTTTTTACGTAAAATACTAGGTTTATTCATTATGAATTTTAACGGTCATTACCGGTTTACAAATAAAATATGCTACTTACAGTTTGCGGGGTCCTTGCTGGTTCCAGAACAGTTGGCAGAGCCTGATCTTTCAGCAAAAGTATCATATTGCGACAGTTTCTGGTAAAATATACAGTACAATCACGCAAGTTAGCACTGACATGACTAGGACGTTCGTTAAAAATAAACTGAATCCATTTTCTCTGACATCGGGATCCTTTGGCAGCTTATACAAAGATTATGTTTTTCCCACAGCCAGGAGCAGCACAACGTCTGCGTGGCATCACAATCTTGTTATTATCACAATCTTATCATAAACAACTATTTTAGATCCACTCGCTGCTCATCGACTGAACACCAGTGGACGGGGACAGTGATGTGATCATGTAAAAGTAGGCCTTGTTCTCTTGCTCCAGAGGCAGGCATGATTGTGCCCCAGTGACGTCACATGCCACCTCGGATCCAAACAAAGCTTTTTTACAGCTTGAAAATGTAAATGCTTTTTTATTGATGACGAGGACATTTTAAGTTATGGAACTTTCAGGAGGAGTTAATGATACAAGGACCTCTTATATGCCAAAAGATCAAGGAAAATTTGATTTCTCATGTCATGACCCCTTTAAAGCACTGTTTACAAGGCTACACGGGTCAAAAACAACGAAAACAATAACTTTTTTGTGCATTTTAGTGCATTGTGCATTTTAATATGCTGTTGAGATCGCTATGTCTAGAATATTATGTATTTACAGTATATTCCTGTTTTATAATGAATGCAGAGAAATTGTTACCCTACTCAAACATGAATTGCATGGCATCATTATTTCTGGTAATTTTATTAAAGTACACAATGCATATCATATTCATATTATAAAAATATAAATACAGTGCATAAAATAATAAATACAAATATAGTGACAGATAAGCCCTTTGATTGACTCTATCCCACACAGCAGATATAGCGTGGGGACACGTTACTGGTTTGACAGCTCATCTCATCTCAGTGATAAATGAAAGCTGATGTCCCATTCTCCGCCTCGTCCTCATCAGTTAGACTTTTAATGACTGACTTCTGAGACTGCCTTTATTTTTCTTTTGTGAGCAGTTGAAGCTGTGGGAGCTGTTTTAGCTGTAAAAATGTTACGTAAAAATGTAAGGTAACCTAAAAAAGATTGCTTTACATGGTAACATCTAAATGAACTGGTTTTAATAAAGTCAAAAATATTATTTATCAAACAAATGGTTTGTCTCTTTAATCTGATTGGCCAAGAGTTCGAAAGTTTGAGGACAGTTTTTGGAAGTCTCTTATGCTCAGCAAGGGTTTTACAGTAATATTGTGAAATATATGTCAATTACTATGACACTTTTCTATTTAAATTCCCCCTATAATTTCATCTTTGATCACCAAAATGACATATTTGAAAAAAAAAATTATTTGAATATAATTTCTTCATGCTTCATGTAGTATACGCAGATACATGAATATGCAGATTAGTCCTCGCCTCCACTCAATCACACCAGCTCAGAATACCTGATTCACTCGGTCAGCTTTACTGTAGTAAAGTTAAATATGTTGAACTATATCTTATATATAAGATATATTTAAATATACAGGGAGTGCAGAATTATTAGGCACGTTGATTTTCTGATCATATTTTTTTTCCAGGCATATTTGAGCAATTCCAAACCACAGTAATCCTAATAACTACTATTGATTTAGTATTTAATAATGTATAAGTGATATATAATTGTTCATGAAGCCTGGAAATGAAAATCACCTTATATTCAGGTGTGCAGAATTATTAGGCATGTTTTCTTTTACAGATAAATTGAGCCAAAAAAGAGATTTAACTCAGACTGAAAAGTCAAAAAGTATTAAATGCCCATGAGAAGGATGCAATACTAATGCAAAACTAGACGTTGCAGTTAAGGCGTGACCATTGGACAGTGAAATGCTCGTTGGGTCAGCAGGATCTGACAAAAACAGGTGGTGAAGAAAAGACACCTGTTAACTGCAAAAGAATTAAGAATTAAGGTGAAGAATTAAGGGTGAAACCATCAGGAACCCTTTAGTCTCCAGCGCCACCATTTTCCAGAGCTGCAACCTACCTGGAGTCTCCAGAAGTGCAAGGTGTCAGGATCTCAGAGACTTCAGTTAGGTAAAGAATCCTAAAAAATGACCCCCACTAGATAAGAATCACAAGCTGAAGTGTTGTAAAATACATGAAGAAGGTTTTTTATAGGCTTTATGGACAGATAGGTTGAGAGTGACTCTTGAAGGACCAGCACCACATCCTCTAGTACCACTGTTTGAAGAATTCATCTTCCAGAATCTGCCAGTACGTTTTGGGAGTTCATTTTTAGTCCATCTCTGCAAAACAGACTTCAGGATGGACTAAAATGAACTCCCAAAACGTACTGCCAGATTCTGGAAGATTAATTTTTCAAACAGTGGTACTAGAGGATGTGGTGCTGGTACTTCAAGAGTCATTCTCAACCTATAAAACATATAAAGCCTATAAAAAAGCAGGCTTTATGTATTTTACAACACTTCAGCTTGTGATTCTTATTTAGTGGGGGTCATTTTTTAGGATTCTTTACCTCACTGAAGTCTCTGAGATCCTGACACCTTGCACTTCTGGAGACTCCAGGTAGGTTGCAGCTCTGGAAAAGGGTGGCGCTGGAGACTAAAGGGTTCCTGATGGTTTCACCCTTAATTCTTCACCTTAATTCTTAATTCTTTTGCGGTTAATAGGTGTCTTTTCTCCGCCACATGTTTTTGTCTGACCCTGCTGACCCAATAAGCATTTCACTGTCCAATGGTCATGCCTTAACTGCAATCTCTAGTATTGCATTAGTATTGCATCCTTCTCATGGGCATTTAATAATTTTTGACTTTTCAGTCTGAGTTAAATCTCTTTTTTGGCTCAATTTATCTGTAAAAGAAAACATGCCTAATAATTCTGCACACCTGAATATAAGGTGTTTTTCATTTCCAGCCTTCATGAACAATTATATATCACTTATACATTATTAAATACTAAATTAATAGTAGTTATTAGGATTACTGTGGTTTGGAATTGGTCAAATGTGCCTGGAAAAAATATATGATCAGAAAACCAACGTGCCTAATAATTCTGCACTCCCTGTATTTTAAATGTCATTTATTCCTGTGATGCAAAGCTGAATTTTCAGCTGCCATTATTCTAGTCTTCAGTGTCACATGATCTTTCAGAAACCATTCGAAAGACCTTGATACATTTTTGTTTCAGGATTCTTTGATGAATGAAACGTTCAAAAGAACAGTTTGTAACATAATATTTTTGTAATATTGTAAATGTCTTTACTGTCACTAAATGAATTGAATAAGTCCTTGCTGAATAAAATAAAAAATGTTATGGAGTCCACATTTTTGAATAGAAGTGTATGTTTAACAATTGCATAAACAAACATTATATCACAAAAACAAACATTATATCTACTACAGTATGTGTACAATATTGAATAGTTATTAAACTCACATTTTATTGATTTGTTCTTGACCCAGTCATTGGCACTCTTTGATTTTTGTACTTTTTACATTATTTCATTTCCAACTCACTGATGCTCTGCTTTGGCAGCAGAAGTGCCCCATTAAATATGACTTTAAACGTATCAGTTGCTGAACACACAATCGTAACTTAGTTTTCTCTGTGAAAGGCTCATTTGTCAACGCTGCCTTTAATGGCATCAATTATTAATGGCTGATGTGAGGAAAGGCTCTCCTGTGCTTCAGTAGCTAATGGTTGACAAACTCCTCCAAGCCCAGAAGGTTCCAGCTCAGAGTAATTGATTTTGCTTCAAAGAAGCAGCAAAGCTAACAGTATACATTAGCAGTAATCAGACATGTGCTGGAGCTACTGTATAGGGGCTGTTCTGTTTCTCCCCCCATAAAGTCTATTTGGCTAATGCTCTGATCTTAGCCTCGTGTTACCCTCTTTGTTTAACATTCGTGTATTCTGCTTTGGATCAAATAAGGACCCAAACACCCCATGGAGCCCATGGAGTGAACCGGCAATATACCATTGTGTGTGACTTTGTTTTGAGCATAGAGTTCATCCCCTTTTCCCATTTATATGCTTTCTTTCTTTCCATCTTGACACAGTGTAGAGCAGTGCTGCTCTTATACCCTTCATTACTGTCAGCCAAATAAAGCTGAGCTGTTATTAGTCTCAGCACCCTGTCGGGTCTCTCTAGGTGCAGGCCTGTACTTTACTGGGCTTTGGTAGACGGACAAGATTTAGAGGAGCTTAATAATACAAGTCTTAATGAACACCTTGTAAGAAACTTAAAATAAAATGATCCATAAAAGACTTGTTTAGAAATTTGTAATGTTGATTATAATAATAAGTCACTTTTTTGATCTAACCGCTAACAACCATGAGCAATGTCTTAGCAACCCCACAGAACATCTTAACAACTGCTTAAAATACTGGGAAAGTTGGAAATGTGTGGTAGGGCTGTGCGATTAATTGTAATTGATTTTTGATTTTTTTTTATGAAAACAAGATAATCGACGCGAAATGATTATTGTGTAGCATATTGTAGTAATATTCTGTCTAGCACACCTTTCTTTCCTTCACATCGGTGCACTTTCGTTCCTTCCTAAAAGCCCAAACTTGAGCGTTTTAAGCCGCAAAAGAGATACTGTTCCCTAAGTGGCCTCCTGTGCGCGTCGCGCTTTGAGATGGGGCAGAACGTGCATAAGCAAAGTACACTGTGGGCTTTAGATATGCACCTAAACGGTCAAATAGCCTCCACACAAATATGTCGAAACGCTGTTTTGGTAATTATCCTCATAATCACTGTCGGTTATGTCTTAAAGAGCATATTGGATCCGTGCATTAGCTCTTAAAGTGACAGCAGCAGAATAAACCAGCTGCAGTCATTATTGTTAATCAAACAACAAAAGACAAAGATAAAATCACTCACTGCTCTTGTATGAATAAACTGTAGTTTTAATAAGGATTAGCCTATATTTAATGTATACAGCAGTTTTTTGTGATTTTATTATTTGATTACTTCATTCAATTTCTCTTGTAGGCTATTCACTATCTGAATACCACTGTTAGTACATCTTCCTGAAAAAGTTTTTTTAATCTGTATTTTTGTTCTGTTGTATTTTTGTCGGTTTTGTTTGTAGTTTAATTTCTTTGTTCTTATTGTATTGCTAACCGTTTACTTGTCTTCTGTAACTGTTTTGAGGACTTTTACTTAACCTAGTATTAGTTTTTGCTGAAGTTTGATAATTTGATATTGTGAAAATATTGATATTTAAAAATGACTCATATCATGAAACAAGACTTTGATCATATCACCTACCAATAATCATATTAAATAATCGAGCAAAATAATCGTGATTTAGATTTTTGCCATAATCGAGCAGCCCTAATGTGTGGTGACAGTTTTTGCACATTTGTTGAACTTGATGAATTGATGAACACACGGCTGTTTCAAATATGGGTTTAGAAGGGCCGCATTGGTCTGTTATTGGTACGAGCTGGTTATTGCATGTAGGCCAGCATGATCAGTTTATCCAGCTTGAAAATGTATTAAACACAAATAAAATTATTTTAAATGTTTAAATCTATGTTGGTACACTGTTAGACATTTATAAGAGATTTTACAGTAACTTACTGGCAACACTGTTGCCAGTAAGTTACTGTATTTGAGATTTACAGTACAATAACCGCATTTCAGTTTACAGTAACTACATGTTACTGTAATTTTGTAATACAGTACTGTTACTGTAAACCTTGGTTAACAGTGCATTAATCCTAATCCTATTCAATAATTAATACTTACTGAATTACATTAATTCTTACATTAATCTATCCTACAGAAGTAATCCAAACAGACAATTATTATGAAATATAAAATTATTTATTTAAAACATTTTAAGTGCTTTAACTTAAACATGTAAATGTGTGGAAAAAGTTCACTTTAAAACATCCTCGAATCAAATCTTATTTTCAGAAAATCATGTATAAAAGTAATCAGAGTGCATTCAATATCACTTATTTTACATTTTATTTACATTTACATTTATGCATTTGGCAGACGACTTGCATTGCATTCAAGATACACATTTTACATTTTGTCAGTTCTTGCTTTCCCTGGGAATTGAACCCATGACCTTGCTAGTGCCACACACTATTGTTTGAGCTACAATTTTAAAAACTCTGCAGAAAATAGTTGGTAGAATACTGTAAATAGTTGGTTGAAGAATACTGTAACTTTGGTGCAAAATACACATATACATGAATAAAATATAAACAAAGAGCAAATTAATTCTGAAACAAGTTATCACAACACAACACAAACACAAGTTTCATGTCTGTACCGATCTCTGCCATCTTCCACATTGGATGATTTCAAACAGGAACCAGGATTCTGCTCCATTATGGCAAGAAGTCCCTCTAGATAAGAATGATATGAAGTTAGTCATACAATTTGAGTATACACAAACATTTTACACTGTTGGAATTTAATAAAAAATAATAATCCCATTACAATTCATCATAATGGTAAAATACTATTTTATAGACAGTTAACACTTTGAGGTACACCTAGCTAAACGTATGCTGTCTAGTCTAATCCAGTCCTGCAATGCCTTCATGAAGATGTGAAATGAAATGTTCAGTTTTTGTTTTAGCTGGTGATTCAATGTTATGAATATTTTGAAGAATGTACTTTGTAGTTATGCTGAACCTGATTGCATATTAGAGAAGTGTCTCTGTTATTAGCTTAACAAAATTGATATTGAGTAAAAAACTAAAGAAAACTGTTAGTACATAATAGTAGCAGCAGCACAAACTACATGCTCCAAAAAAGTAATATTACTGAATCACCTCAACATGATTTCACAAACTATTTAATCAAAAACAACAATGTAACCTTTTATTGCAGGATGGATTACATGTATACTGCATTAGCTTTAGTAAGGTATCCTCAAACTTAATGCTACATTCACACGGGGCACCGGCGTTAACGCTTCTCATTTACTTTGAATGGTTGACGTCATGCGTTGCTGAACTGAATTGTGGGTTCCGTCGCGTCGCTTCACTCACGTTGCAAGCGGCAGAAGTTGAAAGGTGTGTTGGACATCAGCTGTGGCTGGATGCAACCAATCGGCGAGAGTAGCCGCGTGCAGGCGGGGAGGAGCTGCAAACGGAGACGTGAAGTCTGACACTTTCTGCTTCCCGCAGTGATGCTTGCACTGTGTTTGCACACTTTATCAGCTGAAGTGAAATAAATGCAATATTTGTCAATGCACAGATGTTTCAGAGACATTTTTTGTCATGTAATACTTTATGCACTACTTAATACAGCGTGTGTTTGTACAAGAATAAAGTTAACATACAAGCCTAAACTATCAATGAAGTGGGGGTCTACATTTTTCATCTGTTTTATTTTGATAAACATGACAATATAACAACGCAACTACATGAAAAGAGATTTAACTGTTATAAAAAAGAGATTTGTGCGCATTAGAGGAACTGAAGGTTTTAGAATAAACACGAAACACATGTGATCGCTGTCATGCGGAGAATCTGGCCAATCGTGGAACAGCTGTGTCGTCATCAAAGTCTGTGCAATCGCTCTAGAGAAACTGCACCGGCTGTATTAGCCGACTGCTCTCGAGGTGCTTTGATGCCATACGTCACTGTCACGTGGCGTTGGCGCTGTCTCAGGTCAGACAAAATTTCTAACCGGCATGACGCCCTGTGTGAATGCAGCGTAAGTGTCTGTGTACATTACATATCCTATTAAAAAAGTGTCTCACCTAGTCCAAGTTTTTCCATTCAAACTCCATTAGGTGGCGAAGGAAGGATGACACTATGTTGTTGATTACAGTGGTCTTCCTGTTCACAACTTCCCCGGTCTTCCGACTCACTCCGGTTTTGGTGGTGCATCTTGTTCCCTCCTCTGGGTTTTTCCTCACGAAAAAAACTTAAAGCAAGAGAAAATTAAGAGAATAAAGATATTTTAAATTTCATCACCCTTAGTGCCTTTGCTTTAAATGTTTTTGGTAACACTTTAGAATAATGGTCCGCCATTAAACGGATAGTTCACCAAAAAAAAAAAAAGTAAATTCTGTCATTTACTCGCCCTGTTGTTCTAAACCTTTTAAAGAATGTTTGTAAACAGACAATTTTGAGGCACCATTCACTTCCATGGTAGGAAAAAATTACTATAGAAGTGAATGGTGCCTCAATCTGTTAGGTTACAAACATTCTTCATCTTCTTTTGTGTTCAGAAATGTATTCAGGTTTGCACTTGAGCAACATTATTCTAAAGTTTTGCCATGTTTTTTTCATAAATTATATTTAATCTGCCAAAATCATACAAAAATTGTCCAGGACTGCTTCAATTCCAGAAAATAAAATTATAATCTGTCAGTCCTGGACAAACACAGTTTTGGATTATTTTAGTATAATATAATTTATGAAAAAAAAACATGGTACATGGCTAGTTACAGCTAAAAAGAGGTGGAAAAACTAAATTTTGTGATTCTGTTAAACAGACCCGACTAAAACATACAAGAAAAACTTTGAATTATCAGTAATATGTGGAGAAACAAAGAGGACTAACGTTACTTACCGTTGTATGAGTTCCAGTGTCGCACAGCACAGGCAGGCTCCTGGTATTCTTATCTAAAATGTAAAATAAATAATGTCAATCCAAATGTAAACTTTGTTTGTTAACGACATTATTTTTGCAACTAGTGGCCAACGTTAATTTACTAACTAACGTCGTCCTAAATGTACGCTTAATATGGTCGATAAACAAAATCTTCATTGTATTGGTAAAGTTAATTCAATAAACTCACTAACGTTAAGTCTTTTTAAAAATAAAACGTTAGGTTTATGTTACCTCAGTTTTAGTACCAAAGCTGAAGCAAATGATAACCTAACGTTATGTAAAGTATGTTGTCTCTCTCCTCGGGCAGTAACGTTACACACGACGCTGGCTGCACTGGTTCCTAATCTAATTCAATAAACTCATTTTTTTAAAATAAAACGTTAGGTTTGCCTCAGTTTTTAACAGCAAAGTTTAAGCAAATGATAACCTAACGTTATGTAAAGTATGTTGTACGGGCCGTGAGCTCTCTCCTCGGGCAGTAACGTTACACACAACGCTGGCTGCACTGGTTCCTAATCTAATTCAATAAACTCTTTTTTTTTTTTTAATAAAACGTTAGGTTTGCCTCAGTTTTTAGCAGCAAAGTTTAAGCAAATGATAACCTAACGTTATGTAAAGTATGTTGTCCGGACAAGAGCTCACGTGAGCTCTCTCCTCGGGCAAAACTTACAACGCTGCACCGGTTCCTAATCTAATTCAATAAATTCATAAAACGTTAGATTTACCACAGTTTTTAGCACCAATGCTGACAAGCTAAAATTGGGGTGCAGACAACCGCGGATAGTACAAATCACACTTACCTTGCTTGTTTGCCGTTCTCACGGGGGATGAAAAAATCTTCGCAGGGTGTCCGGACACAGCTCATATGTTCTCTGGAACCGTGAGCTCTCTCCTCGGGTGAAACTGTCAACGCTGCACTGATGGTTCCTAATATAAATCTAAAGCAAATCCTGTCGATCCCAATTGTGCCAAATAGGCCGTTGTGGTAAATACAGTATTATACTTTATTTTTAAAAAATACAGGAAATCACTGTATTTGGTGTTTGACGTCATAGAAAATACCCATGATGCAACGGGAATTACAGTTATTTACTGTAAAGAGAATTTACAGTATTATACTGGGTGATATATAGTAAATAACTGTACAAATTACAGAAATGTCTAACAGTGTAGGTATTTTTTGCTGTTTTCAGATAGGCGATGCATTTTATTACCATGCAGTTTATTTAAGCCTACTTTACTTTTCTTGTAATTTATGACTAAAAGTTCCCTTTCGTTCAGTCACTACGACGTAACGTTAGTGACTAACGAATGGGGGTTTCGCTTAGAAGCCTATCAACTTCGAGTTTTGAGAAAACGCCCAATGGCGTGCCAATGCCATGGGGCATGCGGAATTTGCATACGTAGCTCCGCCTCACTGCGTGAGTATATAAGGAAGTACGAGGCAATATCGCATTATGTTTCTGCTTTCGGAGCCAAGAGTACCTACCTCTTCACTCCTACAGCCTTCTGAGACTCTGTCAGCTTCTTCGAGACGAGCAGCTTTCCAGTCGGTTTTGGTGTGACGGCGCGTTCCAGTGATCGCATACTTCCTGCCTGCTGATCTGTGCAGTGGTCCGCCTGACAGCTGGTGTGTGTTTCCCTGGGCGCTTCGGCATCGACTGCAAGGTTTTCCTCTCACAAAAAGAGCTTGCGCGTGGCACGTCTTTTTCAAGACGGCTCGCCCGTGCACTTCCGGGTGCGATCGATTTTCCGCTGCTGTCTGAGGACGCATTCACTGCTCGAGCGTGTTTGGGCTTCAGCGCGCACGGGCAGTGTTTGCGGATGTGTCACGTTTCCATTGCGGGGGCGTGACCATCGCGATGTCACGGTCGAGACTCAATGATCTCCGTGAGGAGAGAGAGTCCCCTCTGCCACACCCCAATCTACCGTCCCCGAGTGAGATGGTACTTTGGCTGGTGGCCAGGGTGACCTGAGGGCGGTGCTGTGGTATTAAGAACCCCGACGTTCATTCCTCGGGCCACACCCCCCTCTTATACATCGCTTCCGCGAGTGTTGGATTGAATCTACGGCCCGTCTCTGATGCCCCGTTCGTTCAGTTCACGCTCCGGATAGCAGTGAGATGTCGATCGCCGCATCCCAAGGTGGGCTGGAGTCCTTTGGGGATGACGATTAGGTTGTGCTCCGCCTCCGGGTGTGTCAGCACTGCCTGATCTGACCTAAAGTTGACAGCCATGTTATCTCGGGCAGCCGCGAGTCTCGCGCTGGTGTGGAACTCCGCCCAGTCGCGGGTGCTCGTGGTTGCGCGATTGGTTTTTGGGGGCGGCACCCGACAGCTGTTGGGCCCCGCCCCCAATGCCTTTCGCTCCCGGGGTGCATGAGGAGATCACGCGGTCCCGGAAGTCCCCGTGCTTCTCGCGACCGTTTGGTGGCCTCCTCCGCCTTCTCTGCCCTTGATGGGGCCGCGGCCTAGGGTACACTGGGCCCCCCCCCCCCCCCACTGTTGAACTCTCTGTTGCGCACTACGGTGTCCACAGAGGGCTTTGACGTGGCGTGGTGTGGCTGTCCTAAGCACCCCCCCCAAAGCCTGTGGGCTCGTCTACTTCGGTGGCGTGGTCCCGCAGTGCTACGGGCAGGCCGCCGCCCCTTTGCACATGCACAAGGGTGGAGCCGACCCAGGGCTCTTCATTGAGCTGCGTGCCGCAACTGACCCCGCCCCCGGGCGGTGAAAGTGGCCACACGCTCCCTGGGTCGGGCGATGTCCACAGCTGTGGTCCGGGAGAACACCAGGCCTTACCTGGTGATGTGGAGGACGTTGAGCGGGCCCGCCTCCTCAACTTACCCATATCCCAGGCTGGCCTCTTCGGCGGCGCGGCTGAGAACTGCGCCCAACAGTTCTCGGCCGCCCCAGAGCAGACTGAGGCTGTAACACGTACTGCCCCGGCGGCCAGCTGCTGCACCAGCCGCCGGCCCAGTCGCCTCAGTCCGCTCGCCGCCGAGGGCGCCCTCCCTCTTCCCGCCCGGCCCCAGCAGCAGCCTTCACCTGGGCCGCGCCGTGGAGGTGGTTGAGGATGTCGCCCAGTCCGCTCCCCAGACTGGTTAAACGCCAGGATGGAGGTGGACAACTCAGAGATGGGTTCCAGTTCTTCCCAGGGGATGGTAGCAGGGCCTCTCCTTCCCCCGGTGGAGGGCCGGGGGAAAATCCTTCCGCTGCTGGCCCCCGGGCTAGCAGCGCTTGGGAAGAACTCATGTTCCTGTCTCTGAGCACCCAGAGACCGGTGATGACAGTGCGCGCCACCCTCGGGTCTCGCCACTCGCATCCCTCTCTGTCGCCAGCCCCCTGGCAGAGCAGACCCCAGTGGAACGCGAGTCCTTCCCTGGTCTCCTCTGTCAGGGCGCAGCCGTTAACCGTGCTCCGACCCGGGGACGCCCAACAGCCTCCCCTGTCCGCGCCGGTAACGCTGCCTCGCTGCCCCACCCAGGGTACGTCTGTCGTCCGTATGACCCCGTTGGTGCAGTCTCTGGAAGCCTGGCTTCAGCTTCCGGGGCTGTCCCGCTGGGTTGCCCGGACCATCAGGCTCGGCTACGCGATTCAGTTCGCGCAGGCTCCTCCCCGTTACAGGGGAGTCCGCTATACCATGACCGGGGCCCATGCCCCCGTCATGCGTGCGGAGATTGCCACTCTACTGGCGAAGGGTGCGATCGAGCCTGTCCCTCCAGCCGAAATGAGGTCGGGGTTCTACAGCCCCTACTTCATTGTACCCAAGAAAACCGGTGGGTTACGGCCAATCCTGGACCTTCGCATCTTGAACCGATCCCTTCACCGGCTTCCGTTCAAGATGTTGACTGCGAAACGCCTTTTCGAATGCGTTCGTCCGGACGATTGGTTGCAGCGATCGACCTGAAGGACGCCTACTTCCATGTCTCCATCCTTCCTCGACACAGACCGTTCCTACGGTTTGCTTTCGAGGGGCGGGCATACCAGTACGCAGTTCTCCCATTCGGGTTATCTCTGTCCCCTCGCGTCTTCACGAAGATCGCCGAGGCAGCCCTTGCGCCCCTTTGGCAGCACGGGGTCCGCATCCTGAACTACCTCGACGACTGGCTCATACTAGGCCACTCTCGAGAGCAGGTTTGCGGACACAGAGATCTGGTTCTCCACCACTTAACCCGTCTGGGCCTTCGGGTCAACTGGGAGAAGAGCAAACTCTGCCCAGTGCAGAGGATCTCTTTTCTCGGTATGGAGATCGACTCGGTCGCCATGTACGCGCAGCTTTCGAGCGAGCGCGCGCAGTCTCTGCTGACTTGCCTCCGACAAATCGAGAGCAAGAATGCGGTTCCACTGAAACTTTTTCAGAGGCTCCTGGGGCATATGGCATCTGCAGCCGCGGTAACGCCGCTCGGATTGCTTCATATGAGACCGCTTCAGCACTGGCTTCGCGATCGAGTCCCGAGATGGGCATGGCAGTCTGGCACGCTCCGGGTCCAAGTGACTCGGGCCTGCTTACAGACACTCACCCCGTGGTCGAACCTCAGCTTTCTACGGGCCGGTGTGCCCTTAGAACGAGTTTCCAGGCATGTTGTCGTATCGACGGATGCCTCTGCCACGGGCTGGGGTGCCATGTGCAATGGACAAGCAGCCGCGGGCTCCTGGACAGGACCCCAGCGCCTCCTGCATGTCAATTGCCTCGAGTTGCTGGCAGTACGGTTCGCCCTGCACCGCTTCCGAGCGTTGCTGAAGGGTCAACATGTGCTTGTCCAGACAGACAACACGGCCGTAGTAGCGTACATCAACCACCAGGGCGGTCTACGCTCCCGCCGCATGTCTCAACTCGCCCGCCATCTCGTCTTATGGAGTCAGAAGCGCCTGAGGTCCCTTCGTGCTGTCCATATTCCGGGAGTCCTGAACCACGCAGCCGACGAGCTCTCGCGGTTTCTGCCTCTCCCGGGAGAATGGAGACTCCATCCCCGGACGGTTCAGCTGATTTGGGAACAGTTCGGCGACGCACAGGTAGACCTGTTTGCCTCCCACGACTCTTCCCACTGCAGCCTGTATTATTCCCTGACCGAGGGCACGCTCGGCACGGATGCACTGGCGCACAGCTGGCCGCGGGGCCTACGCAAATATGCGTTTCCCCCAGTGAGCCTACTCGCACAGCTTCTGTGCAAGATCAGGGAGGACAAGGAGCAGGTCCTTTTGGTCGCCCCGTACTGGCACGGCCGGACCTCGAACTCATTCTCCTTGCGACAGCCCCTCCCTGGCCTATTCCTCTGAGACCGGACCTACTTACTCAGAGACGGGGCACCCTTTGGCACCCGCGTCCCGACCTTTGGAACCTCCAAGTGTGGCTCCTAGACGGGACCCGGCAGGTTTGAGTGGCCTACCACCTACGGTGGTCGCCACCATCACTTCCGCTAGGGCAGAGTCCACTCGGCATGCCTATGCGTTGAAGTGGAACCTCTTCGTCACCTGGTGCTCTTCCCGCCAAGAAGAACCCTGGAAATGTCCGATCGGGTCCGTGCTTGAGTTTCTCCAAGAGGGGCTGGAGCGAAGGCTGTCTCCCTCCACCCTCAAGGTATATGTGGCCGCAATATCTGCCCACCACGATCTCTTGGAGAACAAAAAGGTAAGTCAGCACGACCTGGTCATCAGGTTCCTGAGGGGAGCTAGGAGACTGAATCCTCCTCGCTCTCCTCTCGTACCCTCTTGGGACCTCGCAGTAGTGCTAACTGCTCTGCAGAGACCTCCCTTTGAGCCTTTGTGGTCGGTTGATATTAAGTTTCTGTCTATGAAGACGGCTCTGCTGACCGCATTGGCCTCAGTCAAGAGGGTCGGGGACCTGCAGGCATTTTCGGTTGACGAAGCGTGCCTGGAGTTCGGGCCGGCTAACTCTCACGTGATCCTGAGACCCCGGCCTGGATATGTGCCCAAGGTTCCCACCACTCCGTTCAAGGACCAGGTGGTGAACCTGCAAGCGCTGCCTTTGGAGGAGGCAGACCCAGCCGTGGCATTGCTCTGTCCAGTACGCGCTCTCCGCGCCTACGTAGACATGACGCAGTGTTTCAGGACCTCAGACCAGCTCTTTGTCTGTTATGGTGGAGAGCGGAAGGGAAGTGCTCTCTCAAAGCAAAGGCTGTCTCACTGGATAGTGGACACCATTGCTTTGGCTTACCAGCAGCAAGGCCGACCATGTCCCCTTGGTGTGAGGGCACACTCCACCCGGAGTGTGGCTTCCTCTTGGGCTCTAGCGCATGGCGCCTCGCTAGCAGACATCTGCAGAGCTGCAGGCTGGGCAACACCCAACACATTCGCCAGATTCTATAATCTCCGAGTGGAGCCAGTGTCCGACTATGTACTCGCCCCCCCGAGGGGCCGGTGAAGGACCAGGTTCAGGTGTCTTCGCTTGCTCGCCACTCCACTCCACGGACTGGATACGTGCGATATTTCCTCAGGTGAGTTCCCCGAGAGCCCTGAGCTCCTCCAGCACTGTCGACGCCGACATCAGTTCAGTCTGCCCCTTCGAGCCCAGACCCTCATGTCCGGCCAGGTGCCCCATGTGCATGGTTCCCTCTGGCGACCCCCACATGTGTATTTCACCGTAAGTCTCCGCAGTGAGCGGGTTTCTTCCCTTGGCGTGTCCCCGCCACCCCTAGGGTTAAAAATCCACCTTCGGCTGGTACCCTAGAGATCTTCCATATGCAACCCTCTCCGGGTCATATGTGTCTCTTAAGTCCTCCCCACGGGTAGGCATCTTGGCATTCCCTCACTGGGATATGCTTCCCAGTGTACCTTGGTAATCCTGTGTTAAGTGGGAGTCCTTCGTCCGTACTAGTCTTACGACAGGGTACTCACACTTACGCAGGGCACTGGAAGACAGCTGAGTGGCGGGATTATATTGGGACCCCCATTCGTTAGTCACTAACGTTACGTCGTAGTGACTGAACGAAAGGGAACGTCTCGGTTACGGATGTAACCCTCGTTCCCTGAGGAGGGAACGGAGACGTAACGTCCCCTTGCCACATCGAGCTGTGTTGCCTGGAACGCAGGAGTTCAGTCTTGGCTCCTCAAGCAGGTAACATAATGCGATATTGCCTCGTACTTCCTTATATACTCACGCAGTGAGGCGGAGCTACGTATGCAAATTCCGCATGCCCCATGGCATTGGCACGCCATTGGGCGTTTTCTCAAAACTCGAAGTTGATAGGCTTCTAAGCGAAACCCCCATTCGTTAGTCACTAACGTTACGTCTCCGTTCCCTCCTCAGGGAACGAGGGTTACATCCGTAACCGAGACGTTTTTTTTTACTGACAAATATTTATACTTAATGAAATACATAAAAAATTATAAAAAAAATGTTGTACCCCTTATTCTGACTGTGTATATGCTTTTGACTGTAGGTTGTAAATGTTTATCTTGTGGTTCCAATAATCAGTTTACAGAAACACTTATGACTCCATTCCAGACGGTACTTTGTTTTACAGATCCAATACATCAGCTAAAACATTTCAAGCATGTTTAATAGTCTCCCAGTGTGTCTTTAGTCTGCCACTGTACTCAGGCCAACAACTGGGCCCATATGTTCCTCTAACCCGCTTATTGATGGGAATACTGCTCAAGTTCCGTCCCACAGACCGGCCATCTTTACACTTCAGGACTTTATGTGATTCAGAGAGAAATAAAGACTTATTCAAGCTGAGTTGTTGTGATGTCTTTTTATGTTTGCAGTGAGAATATTTAAAGATTAAACCCCTCTTTTGCCATTAGAGGCTGTTGAATAGCTGATTTATCATTAGCATTATGTTACTAAAGTCCTAGATCGGTCTTAAAACAATTCTCTCTCGGCCTTTTTGTCTCTCTCTATACAGTGTCAGACTCATGAAGGGGAAGAGGGGGCTGTGTTCCTCTCCATCTGTCTGTGATCTTTCACTCAATTCCATGTAGATGTGTGTGTGTGTTTGATGGAGCTCCACATTGGGACCATCTGTTTCTTGCTGCCCACCTCCATGTGTGGAGGAGTGGGCTGAAATCCAGACGTCATTTTTTGCCCACTACCACTGCGGCTGTGTGTGTATGTGGGTGTGTTTGCATGTGCTCTTAAATTGTTTCTTTTTTTTTGTATTCCTATAGTGACGCATTGTATATCACTCAGTCTGAATTCAGATTTGGTCAATTTATCTAAAAGTAGTGATGCACTGAAATCAACTGTGAAAATGAATTTTTGGTTTCGGCCAAAACAGCTTTGGAGGGCCAAATCAAGGTGACGATTAAGTAGCTCTTCTCCAAAGACTGCATCATCATCGATTTCGCACACAACGTGGTTAAGCTTCAACAGGGAAACATCAAGCAGCTGCGTGGACACTAGGGCTGGGTTCACAATAATGATTTCTTGTTTTTAATTCATCTTAATTTTGATGAAACAATATGACTTAGACTGTGCTGTTTTCAGTTGACGCATGAACACAACTTCATTAAACATTATTTGTAATGCACATCCCATATAATAATCACAATAAGCTTTGTTCCTTGTTACTTATGATATGAAACAAAGTCTCAGCTTTCAAATTCTCTCAATTATTATAACGGAATTCAAACAATAATTGTCATATGATGATGCTCTTTAATGTTGCGGTGTACAGATTGCTCTAGATGCCTCAGTTATAGCGACACATGAACCGATTATCTAGTTTTTCTTTACTACTAGTTATAGCACAAAATAAATATGAATGGGTGAACATCAGAAGGTATGTTGGAAGAAACAGTACAACTAAAATGCATCATGTCTCACAATCATTCAATCAGTGTTTCAACCACGGAAAGAAGTCAATAAAACAGCTTGTAAAGTCTGTTGCATATGTTATGTGACATTATTTATGACTTCTTTACATTTACTTCTGGAAAGCCATTCAAAGTCCATCGCTCATTAGTCAGTTAGAAAAAAACATATTCTAGAACATTTTGATAAATATATTACTTATTCCTTATATTATTACTTAACCTGTTGTCTTTTTTATTTAACAAATGTTTGATTTCATCTGTCATTAAAACAAGTTTGTATTACCGCCACTGTTTCAATTGTATTAATCTCCATGTAGAACAATACTGAAAAAAATTATGTTTTCTATTTCTGGCTGTGTTTGAGGTGATCCTGACACCTGAGTGTGTGTTTAGCTATTGGCAGGCTGACACAGAATCTGCAGAACTCTATAAAGAACAGGAATGCCTGTCATTGATAAAATTCTACAATCATACTTTCAGCTACCATTGCTACTGCCTTCAGTTCCAATTAACAGATTTTATCATGTTTATGTCCATTTGTGCAAATGGGAAAAAAAGAACAATCAGTCTGAGTTTAGCTACTGGTATGTCTAGCTCCTGAATAGACTGCAGCACAACATTGTGAACTACTTCATGCTTTATCAGTTGATCAGATAGCTGTTATAGTCACATGGTTACTTCCATTCATTTCTCAAACAGTGTTTCTCTCTTTTTCTCTTCCCCCACCCCTTCCTCTCTCTGTTCAGATTACATGTTTGCAGGATTTTTTCGGGGACGACGACGTATTCATCGCGTGCGGCCCTGAGAAATACCGTTACGCACAGGATGATTTTGTGTTGGATCACAGTGGTAAGGCTTCCACAGCCTTTATAACCGGTAGGCTCAGCTAAACACTAACTTCATTTCAACCCAATGTTTCTCATACTAAACTCAAATAAAAAAAATGTATCCCTTCACTACACGTCTAAGAAGACATATCAAACACACACACGCACACATCTGGTTCACTATCTTTGTGGGGACTCTCCATAGACGTAATGGTTTTTATACTGTACAAACTGTATATTCTAACCCCTTACACTAACCCTACCCCAATAACCTACCCATCAGACATTCTGTATGATTTATAAGCTTGTTTCTTCATGGGGACCTCAATTTAGGTCCCCACAGTGACATGAGTTCCCATGAGTCAGTGTGTATTCAGGTTCAAGTCTCTACCAGAATAGAAAAACATGCACACACACACACACACACACACACACACACACACACACACACACACACACACACACACACACACACACACACACACACACACACACACACACACACACACACACACACACACACACACACACACACACACACACACACACACACACACACACACACGTTTGTTTTTGTGAAATGTGAGGACATTCCATAGGCGTAATGGTTTTTATACCGTGCAAACCGTATTTTCTATCCCCTTACACTGCCCCTGCCCCTAAACCTAGCCCTCACAGGAGACTGTGCAGTTCACTTTCTGTGAAAAAAAACTCATCCTGTATGATTTATAAGCATTTTGAAAAGTGAGGACATGGGGAACGTCCTCATATTTCACCCTCTTTTTGTAATACCTATGTCATACCCATGTCATTATACACATTTGTGTCCTGATATTTCACAAAAACATGCCCACACACACACACACACACACACACACACACACACACACACACACACACACACACACACACACACACACACACACACACACACACACACTGTCTAATATATATATATATATATATATATATATATATATATATATATATATATATATATATATATATATATATACATACAGTATATATATAAAACATTGCATATTATACAACCCCAATTCCAGAAAAGTTGGGACAATTTGTAAAATGCTATAAAATCAAGAATCAGTGATTTGTTAATTCTCTTGAACTTTTAATTTAAAAAGTACAAAGAAAAATGTCCAATGTTTTGGATTAATTGGCCAAATTAATTGTATTTTGTAAATATAAACATATATTGATTTTGATGGCTGCAACACACTCCAAAATAGAGAGACAGAGGTAAAATAAAAGAAGTGAAAAGATTGCAGAGTATCCAAGTTGAGCGGTTTTGAAACAGTCTAAAATAAGCAGGTGAACTGGTGGTGAGGGTATCGTGTTTGGGTATAAAAGGAAGATCCACCAAAGGCCCAGTCTTTGCAAGCAAATATGGGTCATGGCACACCAAATTTGTGCCAAAGATTGCAAAGTATTTGGTCTTTCACCATCTACCATACATAATATTGTGAAAAGATTCAGGGAATCCAGAGAAATCTCAGAACATGTAGGGCAAGGCAGGAAACCTCTGTTGAATGTGCGTGACCTTCGAGCCCTCAGATGGCCCTACATGAGAAACCATCATGCTACTGTGTTAAAAAAAAAGCCACATGGGCTCTAGAGTACTTTGGAAAACCATTGTCATTTACTGTAACAGTCTGCCTCTGTATAAAGAAATTCAACTTGAATCTCTGTTACGCAAGGAGAAAGCTATACATCTGTTCAATGCAGAGATAGTGCCAAGTTTTCTGGGCCCGAGCTCATCTCAGATGGTCAGAAGACTGATGTGTGCGGTGGTCAGATGAATCGACCTTTCTGCTGGTTTTGGGAAAATGACATTGAGTTCTCAATCCCAAAGACGAAATGGACCATCTAGACCAGGGGTGTCCAATCCTGATCCTGGAGGGCCACTGTCCTGTAAAGTTTAACTCCAATTAAACACACCTGAACCAGCTAATCAAGGTCTTATTAGGCACACTACAAACTTCCAGACAGGTGTTGAGGCAAGTAAGAGCTAAACTCTGCAGGACAGTGGCCCTCCAAGACCGAGTTTGGACACCCCTGATCTAGACTTTCATCAGCGACAGGTGCAAAAGCAAACATCTGTCATGGCATGGGGGTGCATTAGTACAAACGGCATGGGGGATTTGCATATGTGTGAATGCACCATTGACGTGGAGGCATATATTGTGATTTTACAGAGACATATACTGCCATCAAGATAACATCTTTCTTGGGAATCAAGACAATGCCAGGCCTCATTCTTCATGTGCTACATCAGTGGTTTCGTAGACACTCTACACCGTAAGGTGAATGTGCTTGAATGACCAGCCTGCAGTCCAGATCTGTCTCCTTCTGAAAATGTATGACCCATCATGAAAAGGAGAATCAGACAACAATGACCACAGAGTGTTGAGCAGCTGTCTAATTGTATCAGGCGATATTTGGTGAAAATTTCACTTGCAAAACTGCAACAATTAGTATCCTCAATTCCCAAATGATTAAAAAGTGTAATTAAAAGGAAAGGTGCCTCTGTTCCAACTTTGAAGTGTTTATATTTACAAAATACTATTAAGTTGGTCAGTGAAAACATTGAACATACTTTTGTCAGAAAAATGAAGGGTTAAGAGAAATAACAAATCACATTTCTGGAAATGGGGTTATACATTAATATACACTTCCATTCAAAGGTTTGGGGTCAGTGAGATTTTTTGTGTGAAAGCAATTCATAATTTTATTCAGAAAGGATGCATTTAATTGATCAAAATTACAAAAGATTCTATTTCAAATAAATGCTGTTCTTTTGATTTAAAAAAATCATCAAAATTCATCAAAAAATGTATCACTGTTTCCACAAAAATATTAAGCAGCATATTTTTGATCAAATAAAGGCAGCCTTTTAGAGCATAAGAGACGGTTGTGTTTAAATTTCACCCGGCTTTTTATTTTTTATATTGAGAATTTAGTTAAACAAACGTGGAAAATATTTTATAGGGAATACAATTACTATTTTGTATTTTTCACCAGTGCTTTAAAACAAAGAAGCAGGGGCAAAAAAACAAAACTGTTGTATCAGTGCATATTTATAACTTGCTATCATCACAAAAACACCATAGAATTGTCTCATACATCAGTGTGTCACTCAAAAAGGATCACAATAGTATCATTTCCATACTGGAATCGTTCATTCACATTCATTCACTGAATCCATTTTCCAGAATGAACACGAAGGACCTAAGGATTACCATTGTCAGAGGAAGTGACCTTGTTATGAGAAGTTCCTCACCATTGTTCAGTGTGCAGTTTGTGTTTGTCTACTAGTAAACATGAAAGTGCAGGTGGGGAAGTGAAGATGTTCTGTGGCCATGAAGTTCTAAATAAAATCATATGACCTTGCCTATAATTTCCGTCCTGCTTGCTGAAACACCCATTTCTTGTAGCATTTACCACACACACTGTGATAACTTGATTCATAGCTGGGCGAATTTAGTTCAGCTTCTTGGCATTTTGTCCTAGTTCTTCTCCGCTGCCCCACTTAGACTAAGTAGGACTTTTCCAAAAATATAAAGAAATGGTAAGTTTGCGTCTGACTGTATTTACTGCTCAACCATTTCTCTTTGCAGCAGAAGTGGAGTGTCCTTAAAACGCAAGCCCTCCCCAAATCTAAATCTTCTGTAACTAAAGAACTCATTACACGTTCTCTCTCAAATTCTGCTGTGAAATGCTTAAATTAAGCCCCATGAAACAGATTAGCTGGGCAGTAATGGCATTTTAATAATGCCATTCGGCTTGTTTTAACTTCATCACTCCATGATCTAGTGCTCATCTGCTAATTTATCACTGCTCGGCGTCATTAGCAAGTGCCGTGTAATCGACAGGACAGATCGGGCCCACTATATCTGCTGTACATGCATGAGTCAGTCATTCCTTACTAAAGTTCTGCACCCACTGCTCTCAGACTCATAGGTCTTGGGTAGACAATTTGATTACGCCTCTGCGAAAGCACAGTCTTGGCACGTGAATATATCTGCAGATACCACTCATTTACTAACAATTGATGTTTTATAAACAAATTTCGGGAGGAACACATTCAGGAAATTAAAACTGTTAAGTGGAGCAGACCCAGATAATTAAACCTAATTGAACACAAGAGGAGCTCATTAAAAAATCAACGATAGGAGGTGTATATAGACTTACCTTTATATATTACCTTTATATAGATTTACCTTCCTGTCGTTGACAGTTTCTTAGCATCCCTCCACCACCCCTTCTCCTCACTTAATTAAACTCACATAAGACATCAAATTAATATATGTAGTCTAGTTCTAGACTATTTCCATCACGGGGGGGTACTCTGGGTTCGGGCAAAATTCCGAGCCCGGAGCCCTCCCCCGGACAGCACGCCAAATACGCATAATATTTACTCTATTTAATTTGATGTAAGTGTGAACTCGTGAAACATCTATATTAAGATACTACTTAGGATACCTGATACTATACAAGCATTTTGTGTACGCATGCATGTCTTTTGTACTGCACATGCTATAAATCACCAGATTTATACACAACCATTCAGAAGCCGGGGGTCAATATGATAAAAAAAAGTTTTTGTTTATTTTAGCTTCTATTTCAAATAAATGCTGTTATTTTGAACTTTCTATTCATCAAATAATCCTGTTTTTTTTTAACACAGTTTCCAAAAAAGTATTAAGCAACACAACTGGTTTCAATCAAATATTAATAAGAAATCTTTCTTGAGCTCCAAATCAGCATATTAAAATGATTCCTTAAGGATCATGTGACACTGAAGACTGGAGAAATGGCTGCTTAATATTTAGCATTACATCAAATGTATAAATAACATTTTGACATATATTAAAATAGAAGTCATTTTAAATTATAATTATAATAATATGTGACCCTGGACCACAAAACTTTGCACGGGTATATTTCTGGGAATAGCCAACAATACATTGTATGGGTCAAAATTATTGATTTTTCTTTTATGCCAAGGTCATTAGGATATTAAGTAAAGATCATGTTCCATGAAGATATTTTGCACATTTCCTAAAGCAAATATATATAAAAATATTATTAGTAGTAATATGCATTGCTAAGGACTTAATTTGGAGAACTTTAAAGACAATTTTCTCAATATTTAGATTTTTTTGCACCCTCAGATTCCAGATTTTCAATAGTTGTATCTCAGATTATCCTAACAAACCATACATCAATGGAAAGCTTATTTATTCAGCTTTCAGATGATGTATAAATCTCAATTTCAAAACACTGACCCTTATGACTGGTTTTGTGGTCCAGGGTCACATATTTCTCAATATTACTGTTTTTACTATATTTTTTATCAAATAAATGCAGCCTTTCTGAGCATAAGAGACTTCTTTAAAAAAATTAAAAATAAATAAATCCCCAAACTTTTGAATGCTAGTGTACAATTAGTTAAACAGGTAAAAAGGTTAATTGTTTAAAGTGGCTAAAGACTTTAACTGCTCCTATTCTTTGTCTGTATTTGAAAACGTTCTGAGACCTCATGAGACATTATACGATATCAAGTATTTACATTCCCTGCTCATTTATAGTGTCTCTGTCTCCAGAATGCCAGGTCCTCAAGTCCTCTTATTCTTCTCGTTCTGCTCCTCCTGTGAGATACTCTGGTAGTAAAAGCCCTGGACCCACCCGCCGCAGCAAATCCCCTGGATCGGGTGAGGATACACTGCACCACCACTATAGCACACTCAATTTTGGGTGTAATGCATTACAAGTAATGTGAGTTATAATAAAGTTACTTGTTCAAGTAGCTAGTAAAGTAATACATTACTTTTAAATTGAAACAAAATATCAGAGATTTTAAGTAAGTGTTTTTCCATTTATTGATTGACACCTCTCCTGTCCCCACGCTGAGAGAAATTGGGGGAGGCGTTGTGTGCGCTGTCAGCATGATAGTTATTGTAGATCTAGACTAAATATGAGCATGCATTTACTCATCTAACTCACAAAAACAGATTCAGTATTCCTAAATATGAATAAAACAGTGAAATGCAAACTTAGAATATTGCATTATTATTAAATATGTTAAATAATACAAATATACTTTATGTTTTTAATCTCATTTTATTAATCAATGTCTTTGCTGCGGACCTTCGATAATCCAATTCAACCATATGAATAAGAAAAAAATGAACTGCATTTGCGTCTTCTACTGTACAGCCGTGAATTTGCATTTGCTTCAGCCTTTACCTCATACTCGTAGAAGGCAGGTTTGGGAAGAATAACAGCAACTGTAACTGAATTTCTGACTCTTTTTGACTTTGTGATTCACGTGTCAATTCCTGTCATTTTCCACTAATTTCTGAAAATCTGTTGTTCAATTGCTCTCCTCTCCATTTTAGTAAGAAGAACTGCTGGACACTTCTCTACAAATAGTCAATCTCCAGTCAAATCTCCAAGTAAGTTTCAATGGTAATACCCATGAAAAGAAAACAATTTTACAGCACTATATTTTTCATCTGAAGTTTTATTATAATATTCCAAAAACAGTCATAATTTAGTTTTACGTTACCATTTCCATCTTCTTTTTGCCCCTTAGAAATAAACAGAATGCTTTTCTATCGTACATTTAAGACTTCTAAAGGTAAATGACTTCTGTTGTGATGGGCTAACCTCTTGTCATGTGAGTTAAGGTGCGGTCACGTTTATCGTTGTCCGGCGTATTTTTGCAGGGCAAAATCCAGTCACTTCAATAGAAATCCACACATTCTGGAATTTTGCGCAATGGCAAAAGTTTTCCCCTTCAGATTTGGCAACAACTTCAAGTTGACTTCTATGTGAGCTGTGCATACATCATTATTCACATAGACAATTGACCTTTTTTGTCCGCAAAATTTCCGGAAACTTTCTCAGAACTTTGACTAACAATTGTTCTTCCTGTAACCTTAATAGAACATTCGTTCAGAGTTATCTAATCTTTAATAATGTTCTCAAAAGTGAGCACAAAAATGTTATTTATGCATTGTTATTTCTGATACATTTTAGTTGGATGTTTAACTTTTTTTTTTAAATGTTAATACTTGTTTTTCACATACAGAGAACATTCAAAAGTAACGTTCCCATAATGTTTCCAAAATGATCAAATGGAATGTTCCCTTAAATGTAGGGTGGCCAATTTTCGGAGAGGCTTGCAATAGCAAGCTAACTTTGAAAGTTCCTGAGACTTCCACAGAAGGTAGATGACCTTTTTTAATATTTAGACCACTTCTATTATTGATTGCTATAAGGATCTGAAGAGCGTTTCAAATAGTATAACAGAAAGTGTTTATGAAAAACATTGCCTACCCTATACCTTTAATGTTCACATAACCAAAAATATATATATTTTAAACATTTAAAAACCTGGATGTTTCGAATGTTCAGAGAACTTTCAGAAATAATGTTTTTACAGTATAACTTAATGGGAACATTAGCTAAACGTTCTTAGAACATTTTTGCAAGCTGGATGTGACCTCACCTTAACAACGCCCCCACTGCCAAGCTGAAAACCGAATAGGCATTAGTATGTAAAAAATAAGCTGTCGTTGTGTTAATTTTTTGATATATTCCCTTTAATCACATCCATATCCATTACATTATGAGTAACAGATACTTTCATGCTAGTTGTTGTTGCCTTTACCATAACCAAGACTAACCAACAAACTGACAACCAGAGAATCTGACAACCCTATGAAATTCTTGTGCTTCTCGAGAGGAATCTCCCAGTATTATGTTAAATTTATCTAAAGGACATTCATCTGTGGAAAGAGCTGTACATGACCTCTAACCCTTTGGTGCAGCATTCAATCATGCTAATAGCTCTCCTGCATGGCCTTCCAAATTCATCAGCTAGTATAGAGAGCTAACTCTCAGACTGGCCACTGCCCCAGACCCTGGCACATACTCTAATCTATCAGACATAGCAATTGGATGTGTACACTAAATGCAGTCATCCTCAAATCCTTCTGCTTAGACTGGCTAATGCAGTACACACACCCTAAATTCCTATGGCCCTGAACTGTAAATGCTCTATCGCATGCCTGGAGAGAAGTCTACTCATGCCACACATTCAACGGGAAATGCCAAGAGCAGCTTTTCTACAAATCCATGCTCCCTGTGGATTCTTATGCAACTTGGAATGCTATCCATAATGGGCATAATTGTTTTTTATTTCTGTTAAATTATTCTGCTACTAATTTATGGATGATGTTGGATGATGTTTACTATTAAAGGGTGTTTGATGCTTGATATCACTGGGTTATTCTATGATTTAGCGTTGTGGATTTGGTGTCAGGTGAGTGGTACATACCCTTGTCTCTGTGTTAAGAGACTTATTCTGGGACAAGGAGACATATGCACATGCATTCCTGAGAGGTGGTTCTGTTCATATTTTGTATTGTAACAACAATGTGCACTACCGTTCAAAAGTTTGGGGTCAGTAAGATTATTATTATTATTTTTTTTTTAAAGAAATTAATGATCACACTTCACAAATATGGTGTCATTTGTTAACATTAGTTAATGCATTAATTAACATGAATGAACTATAAGCAATGCATTTTTTATGCATTTATTAACTTTTGTTAATGTTAGTTTATTATACAATTACAATTGGACAATTGTTCATGTTAGTTCACAGTGCAACTAATGTTAACAGATGCAAGTAAATGTATAAAATTGACTAAATGTCAACAAATACAACCTTATTGTATATTTATTAATTTATAAATTGACCAAAACTGTCCACTGTTACAAAAAATCTATTACAAATAGGCCTGTGCGTGTGTGTGTGTGTGTGTGTGTGTGTGTGTGTGTGTGTGTGTGTATGGTTTCAACAAAAATATTAAGCAGCACAACCATTTCCAACACTGATAATAATAATAAGAAATGTTTCTTGAGCAGCTAATCGGCATATTCGATTCCTGAAGGATTATGTGACACTGAAGGCTGGAGTAATGATGCTGAAAAATCAACTTTGCATCCCAAGAATACATTACATTTTAAAATATATTAAAACAGAAAACAGTTGTTTTAAATTGTAACAATATTTCACATACTGTTTTTACTGGAATCTTACTTATCTACTTTTGAACAGTAATGTATGTTTATATTGTGTACACCAATATTAAATGAAGACAAGTATGAAGCAAAATATGTCTTGTTCTACTTAAAATGAAAAGTTCACTCAAATTAAATTCTGTCATTGTTTACATAATTCTTAAACCGCATGTGCACTTACATGTACTTACAGTGTACTTACCTAAGAACGTGATTAATATAAGGAAACTACATCTTCTATAACTTCTCTTGTCCATACAATGGAAGTGAATGGTGAAAGTGTGCTGTCAAACTGCAAAAATGAACAAAAGCAACATAGAATGACCATAAAGGTATGACTCGTACAGTACAATGTATTCCAAGTTGTCTAAAGCTTTGTTTGAGGTAAAGAAGATTTTTAGTTGTTGTTCATTAGGAATTTTCTCCTCCAGTGTAGCTCTTAAACCTCAATGGTTAAAATCAATTCATGTGAAACACAAAATAATGAGTTTAAGAAGTAACACCATGTTTTTTTCTTCTCTTTTCTCTGTCTCTCTCCCTCTTCTTGCTACACTCCTCAGTAAACGGAGTACCTAACAACCAAATCACTACCCCCAAATCTGCCAAATCCTCCAGTTCCTCCCCAACCAGCCCCCGCAGCATGCGCAACTTCAAGGTAAACCCGTTGGCATGGCAACAGGCATCCTCTGTGCTGCTTATCAGTTAACAGAGAAATATTGCTAGTTTTAGATTAGATTGTTTCTTCTTCAAGTCCAAGCTTCTGGTTGCTGACACATGGATGACAGCATCATAACACTCTCATTCGTGAGTTTAGGGATGCTGCCTAAATTACTGCCTCTCAGCAATTTGAAGCATACGTAACACCCTTAAATTTCAAGTTCAAGTGATGACACTTTATCAGAATATGCCAACTTCTCTTTTTTTTTGTATAGAGTCAGAAAGTCATGTATTTTTCTGCTGTCAAAGGGTTTCATATTTTTTATGATAAATGCAAGCTTTCATTTTATTTCTGTGTTGTTTGTTAAACAGAATGAATGTCAGTCTCTGGTAGCTATGATTTTACTATAAGGTCAGGAAAAATATGAAATAAAAAATAAATTGAAAGATTAAATATTTAAATATTCAGTGAACTTTGTTTCATTAATGTATTAAGCTGAAATATGTTCCTTGACTTATCAGCTTAGTAAATTGTTATCAGTTTAGTATAATATTCATATGTTTTATTATATAAGAATGTAGGTCCACTATTAATACACTATATACACTTTTACAGTAATATTATTAAAGTACTACAGCAATTATATTATTTATCTTAGGTACTTTCTTATAGTTCAAGATCACAGGTAGATCTGGATTACGGGAGTTCCCTATTACCTCACAAATCTCATGTGCACAGGCATAAAACACTTGAGAGTGTTCAGTAGTTGTCTGTATAGAGGTTGTTTCGTATAAGTGTCGTTGTTTCTACATTATCTGGTAAGGACATAGAAATCGACAGCACTTGTAATGGAAAATCCGCTCTGAAAGACCTAAGCAATTCTATTCTTGGAGGCATTGTGAGTCGATGCATTGAGATCTTGCTGAGATCTGACTACAGCACACTGTAATTAAACCAAAGGTCAAAGTCAAGTACAATCATAGTCTCGAGAACTCCTGCTGTTAATCTGCTTAACTGACCTGTCTGTCAGACAGTAAGCTTCTTGGTGTACGGGTGCTATCTTTAAAGCTTTTTGGGAAAAAGAGCACAAGGAGAAATTCCATGACTGATCATCATTTTAAGAGGATTTTAATGTTATATTTAGTAGTGAATAGGGTAAGTAAACCAACTGAGATCAATAAAATTAAATGGAGAATTTTTATCCAAGTCTTCCACTTCCACATTTTTCTCCTGAGGAAAACACCTAAGTGATCTCACATCTCAACATGTCACATATTGTGCTCACATTTAACAATAGTGGTGTCAACAATAATCGATTCGGCAATGCATCGCAATGCGGGGCATGCATGATTCAGCATCGATGCGGCTAAGTGCCATAATCGATTATGTCATCGTTTATTTTCTGGCCTTGAGTTGGACAATAAAGTTGTGAAGTTTCAATTACTTCCGGGGTCATAACAACAACAACGTCAAGATGGCTGAGGCGGAGGGAGATTACTGATTAATTAAAACACTTATGTTCACTGCTGGAAAAAGTTGGCTGTTATTATTGCTCTATTTAATTTCAAATGGTTCTAAAGCAGAGAAGAGAAACATTTCTCATTCAAAGCACTGAAAGCAGTGATTTATGTTTTCTTTTTCAGGTTTGAAAATGCCATATCCAATACCCTGTACCATTCAATTTTATTTTATTTAATGACATTTATGTCAAAGATACAGGAGAGTGATAATACACACATAGCAGCCAATAAAATCTGATGTTCAATATCTGACTGCTTGTATTGCCTCATGACTGATTAAAATGTTGCCTTGTTGTGTGCAGTAGAATTTTGATGCATGGCAATGCATCGTAGAATCGAATTGAATCGAATCGTTACCTGGTAAATCGTAATCGAATCGAATTGTGAGGGCAGTCCCAATGCACACCCCTATTTAACAACATAGTAAGTCTGCAGTCCAGGGCTTGACATTGACACCAGTCAAACGGCCAAATGCGGGTGGATTTCAGCAGTGGTGTGTCACGCAGTCACTCCTACTAGTCACTTTGACGGCTTGAATTTTATAGCCTAATACATAATAGTTTTCATCTGAAATAATAAACTAAGTGCAATGTAGTGTTGTCAAAAATATCGATTTTTCAATACATATCGATACTGAAAAATCTGAAACACTTCCAAAACTCATTTTCCGCATATACCAGCAAGTTGACACACAAACCCGCCTCCCTTCACTCACTTGTTTAATTTGCTCCGGATGAATATTGTTGGTGTTACAGGGCTTGAATTTCGGCGTGGGATTGCGCATATTGTGCATAATTTACTCATTCCTGCAGATTTTGTGCTCACACCCAAAGTGCGTGAACATAAATCCACCTCTCAGTACTCAATAAATTTTCCCCCGCTGCTAATTGTGCTTAAACTGTCAAATACACAGAAAATAATGTCAAAAGGCCGGTTTTAGCGAGTATTCTCATAAACACAGTCAGTCAGAAAGAAAACACATGTGTAACAATATAATGGATCCAAGCGTCAGGTCTTAAAGTGACAGCAGCCTAATATACCTGCTGCCAAATTATGAGATAATAAAAAATATCTATATGCCAGTTTCTCCCCATGGTATCAATGTCAAGATTGTGGAAAGTGAAAATGCTAGTAACTTTGGAAAACCACTAGGCACAGTGGCTGGTGAGCAAAAAAAGTTAATGTCAAGCCCTGCTGCAGACTATATTCAGAGATTTTTAACTGAAATGAAAAAAATATATATTTCACCAGTATTATGCATATTAACTCTTTCCCCGCCAGCGTTTATAACAAAAAAAAGTTGCCAGCCACCACCAGCGTTTTTAAAAAAATTTTAATTATCACAAAATGTTCATGGCCCCCAGAATATTTTGTTTTTTTATGAATATTTATGTACTTTTTGACAACAGGCAATATGTCAAAAGAAATAACAGAGCAGCTGTGCTTAAAAAAAGTTTTATTCTTAATTCATTCTATTTTTTGTATCAACTCTTGAATATGGATAAGTTTCATAAAAGAAGCACTTGGGGTTACTTGACTGTAACCCTGTTCCCTGATAAAGCGGAACAAGATGCTGCATAAGCTTATGCAAATGGAAAATGTCTTTGACATAACCAGCTGTGAAAATAGTGTGAAAACACGTCAATGAAATTGACCCGGAGGTATTTATAGCCTCGGCCGGTGACGTCATAGGCGCACCTGCTGCACGAGGCTATAAATAGATGAGCTTCAGCTGGAGCAAACCAGATCTTCTTTGTTTGAAAACCAGTCCTGAAGCATCATCAGCACGGCCTAGCAATGCAGCATCTCGTTCCGCTTTATCAGGGAACAGGGTTACAGTCAAGTAACCCCAAGTGTTCCCTTTCAAAAGCTACACTCAATGCTGCATAAGCTTATGCAAATGGGAACGAGAATACCCACGCCGCCTTGCTTGATGGTGCCTGGACCCCTTACGGTTGTGTAGGTGTGCACAAGAACGCAAGAAGCCTCAGGCATTAGCCTGTGATGTCGACTCAAGGACATGAGAGCCCGGAGTGGCATGAGCATCCAAACTATAAAGTCTTATGAATGTGTGCGGAGAGGACCAACCTGCCGCATCACAAACACTTTGTAAGGGAGCACCCCTTGCTAACGCAGTAGAAGAGGTGACTCCCCTGGTGGAGTGAGCCCTTAATCCTATAGGCGAAGCTTGACCGCGCACCTCATAGGCAAGAGCAGTAGCATCCCTGACCCAATGTGACATTGTTTGGTGGTGGCAGAACCTCTGTTACGGCCCCCATGGCAAACAAACAGTTGCTCTGACTTACGCCACTGGCTAGTGCGGTGGACTTAGGCCTGAAGAGCATGGACTGGACACAGTCTATGAAGTTTCTCCTGATCCGGCGTTGTGAACGGCAGAGGGCAGAAGGTTTCAAGAGTGACAGGATGTACAGTCGACAAAGGAACCTTAGGCAGGTAGTCAGGGGATGCAAAATCACTTTCACCAAACCTGGGGCAAAGTCTAAGCAGGATGCGATATTGACAGAGCCTGCATGTCCCCAATTCTTTTCAGAGAAGTTATAGCCATAAGAAAAACCATCTTTAGAGTCAGAAGTTTGTCAGACGCTGATTCTAGAGGTTCAAAGGGGGTCTCAACCAGACCCTCGAGGGCTAAAACTAAGTCCCATGAAGGGATCTTGGCTCTTAATGGAGGCCACAACTGCCTGGCACAACAAAGTGAGCAGGCAGAAGATGCCTCCCAAGCGGCACCCCATCCACCAGGGCATGGCAAGCCAAAAGAGCGGCCACATAAACCCTGAGAGTGGAGGAGCAAGCTAATGTTTCAAAGGGGGTCTCAACCAGACCCTCGAGGACTAAAGCTAAGTCCCATGAAGGGATCTTGGTTCTAACAGGTGGCCTCAACCGCCTACCCCACGAATGAAGCGAGCGAGTAGAGGATGTCTCCCGAGCGGCACCCCAACCACCAAGACGTGGCAAGCCGAAAGAGCGGCCACATGAACCCTGAGAGTGGAGGGGCAGGTGCCTGAGGACAACTTTTCTTGCAGAAAATCCAGAACTGAAGTAACCTGGCAGTTGACTGAATCTACATTGTGTCGTACACCACCTTTCAAAGACACCCCATTTATTAGCATAAACTTTCCGAGTGGAGGAAGCTCTAGCACTTAGGATGGTCTCAATAACTGCAGGCGAAAGCCCCGTGTCCCTCAGTTGGTGCCCTTCAGGGGCCAAACATGAAGGTTCCACAGGTCGGGCCTGGAATGGAATATCGTGCCCTCTGCCTGAGACAGAAGGTCCCTCCTCGCCGGAATCGCCCAAGGCGAGCCGTTGAGGAGAGACACTATCTCCGAGAACCAAACCCTGTTCGACCAACGCAGCGCTATCGATAAGAAGCAAGACCCTTGTTGGCGAACCCTGGCTAGAACTCCCAGGAGCAGAGCGACTGGAAGGAGGACATACAGACGCATTTTGGGCCATGTATGAACCATCACATCCAGACCCAGTGGGGCTGGGTGACAAAGAGAAGCAGGGACATTGCGCTGTCTGAGAAGAGGCGAAGAGGTCCACTCCCTGTGGTCAGCTCTGTAAAATCTGATCCAGATCTGCTTGACTACTTCTGGGTGGAGTTTCCACCCCCCCATCTGTAACTCTGTCTGGACAGTAAATCTGCTCCCACATTCAACCGCCCTTGAATGTACACTGCTCGAGTGACAGGAACTTGTTCTGAGCCCAGAGAAAAATAGTCTCGCTATTCTGATAGCGTGAGCACAGACCCCCCTGGTGATTATATATGAGATATTTAGCTGTACTGTCCACCCGCACTAGGACATGACAGCCCCTCAATTGGGGGAGAAAGTATTTCAGGGCCAGAAATTCAGCCGTCAACTCGAGGCAGTTGATGTGCCAACTGAGTTGATGACCCTCCCATTCCCGTTGGGCTGGACGACCACTTAAGGCCGCACCCCAGCCCGTCAGGGAAGCGTCCGTCGTTAGCAACTTGCGACGACAAGGTACGCCTAGAGTGGGACCCAAGGCAAAAACCGGGGTCTGAACCACATAGTTAGTGTACGAAGCCACATGGCGCGCCACTTTATTTGCCTGAGGATTGGCCCTAAGTCCTCTGGCTTTGAGCCACAACTGAAACGGTCTTATGTGCAACAACCCCAAAGGGAAACCCGTGGATGCTGATGCCATTAGACCTAACACTCTGGTGCTGATGATCAGTAAGATCTTGGTCTAGCCTGACTTTGCTCAGGGAATACTGAATGGTCTTGATTCAAGCGGGAAACCGTTGTGCCCACCTTGTGACCAAAAACCGAACAAACCCTAGATAAGTCGTTCTCTGGGCAGGAGAAAGAACACTTTTCTTGGTGTTGAGTCTCAACCCTAGAGAAACTAGATGAGCTAATTGTGTTTATTAATTTTAATTGTGTAAAATTGTGTTTTTGTCAAAGACTACATCTGGATCAGATTCAGAACAATAATCAAAACACAGATGGAGTAGATGGAGTTCATCAACACCCCCAAAGCTTCACAGTCCTGTAGTTCATCCTGGGTCGACATTTCATTCAGTAACATTAGGCTTTTATTTATATGCTGTTTAATGTTGATGATCGCGTTATTTTACATATGATATCACTTGTTTCTGCATCTTCTTCACTTCTTCTGTTTTGATCAAGAGATTATGTACTCTTTCAGAAGATGTGTAATAGTGCCCCTACCCAACAGTGAAAACATGAAAAGCCGGAAAATTCCGTCAATGGCGGGGAAATAGTTAATTCTCTGTATTGTATGCAATAAATTGTTAATATTTGTTTTATTTTTCCTAATATGATCTCTGAGATAAACATCTAAAACAAAGTTAAATGTTTGAAACATTGTATCAAGTCTAACAAGCTATGTAAGATCAATGTCTGCATGCATAAATTGAGAAATATGCTATTTTCAGAAGCCTGTGAATTTCTATTATGAAACAGCTTTTAACAAATTATTCATAGTATTCCACCATTATTGTGCTCTTATACTGAAGATATGACTGAATAAGTGGTTTGATGGAAAGTTGCTGGTTCTTTGCACATTGTTCCTGAGATTTCAAGCTAATTTTAGTTCAAACGCGCCAACGTTGTGGTTACATAAATATCTTCCCACTTGCTTTTAGTTTAGTTGCAACAAGCGGATAGGAGTCCCCCTCCGTCTCTCTGTACAGGTATTATGAAACTCTGCCTTATAGCAGCATTCAAATGAGCTGCAGTTCCTTCTGGATATTCAAGTCTTCAGTTGGGTATGATTGTATGAGTCACTTTCATAGCAAGTAGTTGGCTTTATATATCATTCTGCTGCATTGGGGTATTTGATTCCTTCAGAGTGGCACATAATACCCAAGTGTTGCTTGTGTACCTAGAGGAACCCTGTAGCCTTTATTAAACCAGCTTTAATCAGGATGCTGCCAGTATTTGTCTCCATTGGCTTACTTAGTCTTTTCTCACATGTCACTGTCACTTCAGTTTAATTCTTTTGTGGCTGCTGAATCAAGATAACACGCAGGCTTTTTAACCTGATTGCCAGTCCATTTTAAACCTTTTAAGACTATAGCTCCATAATTTTTTGTGTAAGTCGCACAGAGTTTGTCTTTTAGATTGTTATTTTTATGTCCTCATCATCCATTTACTTTGCTTAGGAAGCTGTTTAATGTCGGATGGCAATATGTTGTTGATAAACTGATTATGCTTTAAGTTTATTGTGAAGGTTTAGTATAATCGCATTGCTTCTATAACCAGTTTAAAATGCTTTTCATTTTAGTAGGGCTGGGCAATATAGTGAACATTCATGTTTTATAAAGATCTGACGATAAATATCACAACGATTTGAATTCACTTTTATTTGGACATTGGCTCGTTTTGCAGTCCTTCCTTGTCTAGCGACATGTGAATATGAGAATTAAAAAAAAAAAAAAAAATGAAATGTTTTCTGAAATTTGTGAATATTACTGTTTGACCTTTCACCTTTTAATGCTTATAATAAAAACAAGCATTTACTTGCCAGAAATACAGATTTGTGAATTAGAAAGGTGGTAAATGTATATTTATTTATGTTTTTTTTTTTTTACTAAAAAACTATTTGACTATCACATTCATTAAACATTCAACTTTAGCGTTTTCGGGCAAAGCTTGTTTTTTACTCTCACAAACACATTTACCCACAAATTACAGGTTTCTTTCATAATTATGTCAGACTGAGCTGTAACCATTTAATTTTTAGCTGTTGTCTACATTATAATTCCCATGTATTTTGAGCAGGAAGATGGAGTATATACAGTAAAATTGCAAACTGCAATAAATAAACATTCATCAATTAGTACTTTTTACTTTTAATACTGAAGTACATAAAAAATTAAGTACTTTTGTAAGTAAAATTGAAAAAGAGTACTTCATACTTTTACTGGAGTAATATTTTACTAGGTTATCTGTACTGTTACCCAAGTACTTGATTTGTGTACTTCGTCCACCATTGGTTAAATCAGAATTTTGAATTCATTTAGATTCATATCTGACTCACAGAAAACCAGCACTAGTCAATAAGGAAGATTTGGCAGAGTAAGAAAACTTTTGATTTTATTAGCAAAACTTGTCAAAACATTCAGACGGCAATGTCTACATTCAAGCATTTTATATAGCCTTAAACAGCTCGCCCTTTTTACAGCAGGTTTAGTTCACAAACAGTTGTGACCTAAATATGATTTTCATTTACAATAATAAATCCTAAAATTCAGCATTAGTAACACACAATTTCTTCGGTTCAAAATAACAAGGAAGGAACGTTTTTAAGGAATTTAGTGGAATAAAAAGTACAATATTATGCTTTGGTATGTAGTGAAGAAAAAGTAAAAGATTCCCAAATTTAATATACTCAGATAAAGTATAGCTACTTGAAAAATTTACTTGAGTACAGCAAAACTATAAAGTTGTGAAATATAGTAACAATTTAAAAAACTGATTTCTATTTTAATTCAGCTTTACCATCAAAGAAACAAATTGCTTTTCAAAATATACAAAGTAATTTGTTCCTTTTGAAATTACTTTTCAAAATATTAAAAGTAATTTGTTCCTTTGATGGCAACGCTGAATTTTTATATTGGTGCATACAAACTAAACATTATTGTTTTGCCTTGTGCTTATTCTTCACTGTGTTTCATTGGTGAAAACATGCATTGATTTAAAGATACAACCATTTTTTCCAGATTGTCTGGTAACAAATGTAAAAGTATAAAAAAAAAATATTTAAAAACTTAAATTAATCCACCATTAAAGCTCAATAATGTCTTAAATACACAATACGCCACCTTGGAATTATAAGGTTCTATCTGCAATCTGACTGTTTTGGAGATATTGAGCTTTAAAGTTTTTGCATTCCATTTGACTGTGTAGAAATAATCTTTTTATTTTCTAAATAAAAAGTAAAAAAAAATTAAAAACTTAAAAAACAACATCACATCATGTAAAGAAGTTGTCACAGAATAAGAATATGTGATTAACTCAATTTTGACAAAAATGTCAGATAGAACCTTATAATTCCAAGGGGACGAATACTGTTATTTACTTCTTAATAAAGGCTAAATTGTATGTTGCTTTGCATTAATGATTCATCTTATTAGAAAAAGACACTCTCTTAATCCATTTTAGACTGCACAAATATCATACTTTTTAGTTATATTGCCCAGCCTTACATTTTAGTACCTGAATAAAATGTCGAAGGAGTTTTCATTTGTTTTTGAGACTTATTTTATCTCTGTTTGCAGATTCCAGCTCATCACTCCTCTGCAACCAATGTGAACGGCTCCTCTGAGACGTCCCAACAACATAACAACAGTTTGAGCCCTGAAGGTAAGACGTCCACCCGCTATTCATCACTGTCATGCACTCACTCGCTCACCTTGGATCTTAGTGTGTTTTAAGTCCTAAAGTCCCCAAAGGGCATTTCAGGGGCATGACAGGCTTTGGCGGTGAAAGTGCTGACACATGCCATTTTGTGCCACATTTGCTCAGGCACTCTCCCACACGTTCACACACTGTGGTGGCAGTGTATGAGCAAACGTCCCAGCTCAGCAGTGCATGAGTCAGAATGACCTTCAGTTGTTTGTCTGCATAGTGCACTAACCACATTTGAATTTTTGGATGAGGATGTTGGGGCTAATCTGTTATCTCATTGTTTTCTCTTGAAAACATTTTTTGATCATATGGTGTGAAAATGATGCTATTATGTGTTTCAATCTGATATGTTTAATGTGTTGGTTTATTCCCTTTAGTTAATGGAAACAGGAACATAGCTGATTCCATTATTGTGGACAAGTACAAAATTGGCAAAGTTATTGGTGATGGAAACTTTGCTGTGGTTAAGGAGTGTGTCGAACGGTAAGAAAAATGACTAGTTACAAAAGACTTGCTTAAACAAACATGTTATTTCTGTTAAGGTCTGTCAGAAAGAGATAAAATGGCCGTTGGGGAGTCAATTAAATTTATATTTATATTTTTTATTTATCTTATTTGTAATTGTCATAATCTCAGATTAAAATACATAAACAGTATCTTTCTTGTTCATATTTTTAAGCTGAAAGGTTCGAAAGAAGATTGCACTCAAAGGATGTCAGCCTTATAAATTGGCCCCTGGGGCTCTGAATGCACTCAAAACAAACCTTCATTGACCTCCTTGGAAAAAAAAGTATATTGTTCTGTTTCTTTCCATAGATCCACTGGAAAGGAGTTTGCACTGAAGATCATCGATAAAAACAAATGCAGAGGCAAAGTGAGTTGGACTTTATAGATTTTTTGCCACAACAGCCAATGGAGAGTGAATTGAGGAAATACCACCCATAAAACTGTATTTTGCATTGATTTAATTAATGATCCATATATTTTGTCCTTATGACAATGCAATTATAGCTGTTTATTAGTTCTGGAACCTGGTTGTAAAGATGGGTTATTGCAATGTGAATTATTTACGTCTCAGTGGTTTGTGGAATTTTTGGTCCATTTAATATGGCTGATTAGATTATATTTTATTTGTTGCCATGTATCCAGCTGGCTGCAGCTTTTGCAGGTTCCCGAGGAAATCTGGCCAACAGCTAACACAACACAACTAATTTAACCTTTAAATGCATGAATGTTTTGCCAATCAATATTACATATTTGGGTCTTTAGCAACCCGGATCTATATTTATCATGGATCTCTGCCTGTCACGATAATAAAAAAAAACTCTCCTGATATTAGAGTAACTATTACAGAAGAATAGATATATTGTGTTACCTTTTGGAGCTTGGAAGTGTTCAGTTTAAGCAGATGTATTATTATACCATCATCAGTGTCCTCGTCAGAGCTCATTTTCCAGTACATTCAGCATCTGGATCATATTCATATTCTCAAACATATTCTACACTTGATAACAAAATTATAATTTTCAACATCTTCAAAATTAATATTTTGATCACTGACAGCTTCTTCACCAAATCCTCCATCAAGAGACAGTGACACTAATATTTGATTGTGTTCATGATACTTCCTATTCTTTTGTTTTCTACCTGCGGTAGATTAATGGGAAAACAGGCATTATGTTTTCTTTTTCTAGTTATATTGTTTATAATTAATTGATTAAGGGAATACTAAGATGGCTGATGAATGCACTTGAGAAATTAATGAGAAGGAGGGTAATGACAAATGTCCCGGGTCACTAAAGACCCAAGGTATGCGTTTAAGGGTAAAATGATTTAACTATGAATCTCTGTGTTTTAGCTACACTATATGATCAAAACAATGTGGACACCCCAATATCACATCCATATGTGCTTTTTATACTCTTCTGAGAAGGCTTCCCTCATATGTTGGAAATATGGATCTGCTTCCATCCAGACTCAAGAGTATCAGTGAGGTCAGACAAGGCTGTTTGGCGATGGTTTGCAGTCGGATTCATCTCAAATGCATTTAATGCATTTACAGGGTTTTTTTGTGCAGGCACATATCATTTCTCAGGGAATCATTTCTTTATGAATGTCACTTTATGCACAGGGTTTTGCCATGCTGGAATAGAAAACTCCCTCCCTAAACTGTTGCCACAATGTTGTAATGTCACCGAATGCTGTTAAATTATGATTTGTTTACACTAGAATTACTGGAATAGTAAAACCTGTTAATTAGAAGGGGTTGTCCACATACTTTTGGCAATGTATGAATGCTATGTAAACAGCAGTTATATTGGCGGCCAATGTCTCATAATCTAATTTCAGCCTGTGCTTTAACCAAGGAAGTTAGTTTCCTGTTTGCCTCGTTTTCTGCAAGAACAAACCTCAGGAATTCATGTGGATTTATGCCTCTGCAGCTAAAGACAAAAGACTGCTATGAAATGCTGTATGGTTGGGAATTTGTTGTGACACGTGCTTTGAACACACAGGAGCACCTGATCGAGAATGAGGTGGCGGTGTTGAGGCGTGTTAAGCATCCTAATATCATCATGCTGATTGAGGAGGTGGATACGCCCACTGAGCTCTATCTAGTCATGGAACTTGTGAAGGTACTGTTTGTTAGTCACCTTTTATACTGTAAATCACTTGTATGTTGCATTTAAAGACAACAACAACAACAAAAAAATTCTTGCACAATAAGACCAGGGAAATGTATCATGATTCATTCGATGACAAAAAATGATTTTGTAAATATGTAAAACTTTACTCTGCTTCTGAAACTTCTGAACTTTATTATTAAATATATATAATTCTTAAATATTTTTTTTATATCATACACTAAAAGCCAAAACTGCATTTATTTGATTAAAATTAAGTAAAAGAAAACAGTAATATTGTGAAATACCAGTTAAAATTTAAAAACACCTTTTCTATTTTAACATTTTGATATAATCTTAAAATGTAATTTCTTCCTATTTTGACAAAGCTGAATTTTCAACAGCCCCTTTTGTGATATATTTTTCAGGATACTTTGATAAAAAAAGAAAGAAAATCAGCATTCATTTGAGATAGAAATCTTTTGTAAACTAAAACAAATTATATACAGTATATTTATATAATATATTTTCATGATGCAATAAAATCCCCCATATATTATTAGGTAGGTCGAATGCATTGAGAATTCTGTATTATTGTCAACATTGCACTAAATGGCCGCTTTGAATATTGATCAAACTCTTAGCCCATTAGACAGAAAAAAAAGTTTGTCACCTCTAGGAGAAAGTGTGTTTTATACAAAATACTTTTTTTTTTTGTAATTTGTATTTCCATTTGTGTGTTTCAGGGTGGAGATCTGTTTGATGCAATCACCTCCTCAACAAAATACACTGAAAGAGATGCTAGCGTGATGGTATTTGACCTGGCGGCAGCTCTCAAATATCTGCACAGAATGTGTATCGTCCATCGAGACATCAAACCTGAGAATCTGCTGGTATGAACACTTATGCATCTTGCACAAAGACTATAAATCTAAGAATACTTTAATTCACACATCTTTGACACACACACACACACACACACACACACACACACACACACACACACACACACACACACACACACACACACACACACACACACACACACACACACACACACACACACACACAGCAGTAAAGAGACACGAAACCTGTGAAGAAAAAACGGGCACTTTGTACATGAAAAATGACTCAAGGCACAGTATGTCAAGAGGAAAAAATGTAAATCCAGGTGGATAAAAATAACCCTTTTGCATCTTTAACTATGTGTGTCGTAGGTGTGTGAGTACCCTAATGGTACAAAGTCTTTGAAGTTGGGAGATTTTGGCTTGGCCACAGTGGTTGAAGGGCCGCTGTACACTGTTTGTGGAACACCCACTTACGTTGCCCCAGAAATCATAGCAGAGTCAGGGTAAGATTCATTGATTGCTTTGTTTTTATATCATCAAAAGTGATATTGCTATGGAAGCATGAATATCTGTGTTTAATAGCCTTTAAATGCTGGAGGATGAATGTAATTGACTGTGTCTTTCTATCTGGGCATTGCCAAAGCTACGGGCTAAAGGTGGATATCTGGGCAGCTGGAGTGATTACCTACATCCTTCTATGTGGCTTCCCACCTTTCCGCAGGTAACACTAAAACTAGCTCAGTCCTTCATGTTAAAGTCAGCATGAAACTGTAGTTGCGATAGTCTTTTCTTTCCAATAGTGACGTATACACGTGTGAACGGCTTCTCAGACAATAAAAAATGTTGGACGGGACTTGATTTTGTCCATTGAGAATTGATTGGATGGTTGGTTTTGCTATTGCTGTGATATCATGTGAGTGATCAGTTTGTCCCGCTCGTGCTAGTAAACACGTCATCAGAGTAGAAAAGAGATGTCATTGCAAGTGGGAGGAGAAGTTACTTTGGTTAAAGACTGAGGACACATGAAATAAAACGTAAAAATCATTTATAATAAATACTTATTTTGTTCATAGCGTAGTGTTCTGACAAGTTATTGTACATTAAATATATTTAATGTGTGTCTATGTGCATTGCATTTGTTTTTGCAGTGAGAATAACCTTCAGGACGACCTATTTGATCAGATTCTGGTGGGGCGTTTAGAGTTCCCTACACCCTTTTGGGACAATATCTCAGCTTCTGTTAAAGTGAGTACAGACAAACACACGGATTACACATGCTACATGCTTAAAACTAACTTTCAATCTCACTCATTTATCTCCACATCCTGCATTCTCTGCCCTGACTGCTGCACCCCACTCTTTCAACCTACTCATACCATCATCTCATTCACATCCTCCTCCTCTCACCCATCCAGCTTTAGAACTGTTTTTGCATGCTTGATTATCTAACTTTCTCTTCACTGAATGGCAGATGTTTGGCTGTGTTTGCAAATGTAAAACATTCATGTTTTCATACACTTGAACATTTCATACACTTGAACACATTTTCATTTATAAAACGTGTGTGTGTGTCTAATTAGAAAATGCCAGTAATGTGTAATACTTGTTTCCACTCCATTTGACACGTTTCCCTAAATGTAAATGTAAAATGTGTCGATATAAAAGAGATGCTTATGTTCACTCTAGACAAGAGTGTTATTAGCCTACTCATTTGCTTACTCATAATGACATATAGCAACACAGCTAAAAGTATTCCCAATATGTTGGACTTTTTATTGAAAGTAGCCTACTTTTACCTGTTTAAAACCAGGAACACACCAAGCCGACGGTTGGCCGTCGGGCAACATCGGGCCATTTTTGAGCATCGGCCGATTTAGGCTTGGGACACACTACACTAAAAAAATCACCAAAAATGGTTCTTGGCTCGTAATCATAGGGGAACCTTTTTAAGTGCTATATAGCACCAATTTTGGTGCTTCAGTGGTTCTTCAGCTGTTCTTCAGAGGTTCTTCACCGGTTCTTTGACTAAGGTGCTATATAGCACTGCTAACTATGGTGCTATATAGCACCGCTACCATATACAGAACATGTTAAGATATGGTGCTATATAGCACCAAAATGGTTCCTCTATGAATATGGCGAAGAACGATTTTCAAATCTTAACCAATTTTAAAACTGTGGGAGACCACAGACATAAGGGAAGTTTCAACCGTTTTTTAGCATTATAATCCTACGAATGCACACACTACACTCTAAAAAAAAAAAAGGTTCTATATTGCACCAAAAATGGTTCTTGGCTCGTAATCATAGGGGAACCTTTTTTAGTGCTATATAGCACCAATTTTGGTGCTTCAGTGGTTCTTCAGCGGTTCTTCAGCGGTTCTTCAGAGGTTCTTCACCGGTTCTTTGACTAAGGTGCTATATAGCACCTCTGAAGAACCACTGAAGAACCACTGAAGCACCAAAATTGGTGCTATATAGCACTAAAAAAGGTTCCCCTATGATTACGAGCCTTTTTTTTTAGAGTGTAGAAGATTCGTCCGGGCCGCGAGACCAGACCACACACCTGCCGATTGTAGTAACATTTTCAGTGAGATTTTCACGTTTGATACTTATGGACTGGAATCGTGCGAGCTCCGATCGGGAGCAGTAAAATAATCGTAATGACACCACACAATTGAGATTGTTTTGGACAAAAAGTCGGTTGCAAGAAGCCTTGAATCAGGCCATACTCCCCAGATCGGGGGTTGCCCAAAATCTGGCTTAAAATCTTCAAGCGTGTGGCCAGCCTTAGTTTTTCGGTGTGTTCTGCACCGCTGGTTCTAGTCGAACGCCATAGTTGTTTGTTTTGGTATTCAACCTGTAGTCCTTTTGGTGTGTTCAAGCACAAATTTTTCCCCTACACGAGGCAATTCACAGTTGGCTTTCATCAGTGCTAGTTCTTAGGCTTTGGTTTGGTGTGTCCCTACCCTAAGAGTTGTGTTGGTGACGTTTGAGTTGGAGAAGGAACAACGTGCGAAAGGGGCATTTGCAAGGTTGAAAGTGTAAATAGCAACTAGATTCTATTTACACTGTGCAAGTAGCAATAGATTATGTTTACACTAAGTGAAAATAGCAGCATTTCTTAGCGATCTGCTTTTAAAGTAAAAATAGTGACATTCTATTTACACTGTAAACATAGCTCTATTTTCTTTGCAATAAGTGTAATAGTTAGATGATATTTATACTCATATAAATAGTGAGAGATACTATTTGCACCTCAGTGTTGTTGTACATAAAAAGGTATGCAATAATAACAGTGTAAATGATTATATTTATTAAAATTATTAAATGTATGCTACCTTGTTGGTACAATAAAGCCCTCCATAAACCTACCCCTAACACTAACCGATAAACACTTTATTGTTAAACACACGTTAGACACTTTATATCCACTTTTCAAATATTTTCTTCATTTTTATTGAAAGTAAATAACTATACGATCTGATGTGATGGGAAAAAGGAGTAGAGCGAGTTAGGCAAAAGGTGGATTTGAACTTCGGATCGATATGCATCAAAACGTCAACTTCATGCCTCACGCCTTACCCTACACCATTGCTACTGTAAACAACTTAGTGTCTCCAACAAGTGTAAATAGACACTGCATTAACCTTTAAGCACAAATATTTAATATAACAAGTTTCCTCTCCTTTTGTGTACATTTTTAATGCAAAAATCGAATAAATTGTCTTCAAATCTAATTATTGCAAATATGATCATGATGTGTTCATACAGGCGTTGATTGGTCACATGCTGCAGGTGAATGTGGAGGCCAGATATACGGCGGAGGATGTGCTGTCTCACCCCTGGGTCACGGTAAATGTGTGTGGAAGGGTTTAGTGGTGTATTTGTTGGATTGTGGGTTTTTTTGTCAATATTGTGGGCAAAGATGGGTAATGCATATGCTACACTAAAGTGTCACAATTCTATATGATATAATATACAAAAATAATTTTAGACATTATTGCATGTTGAGCAGCATGAATGCCCATGAATGGAAGGGATTCACTCGCACACTTACTCATAAAACATTATTGGTGTAATTTGAGCTGTATTAGAAGTGGTTTTGATTTATGTTTCAAATTATTTTTTCGAACTGAAACCTACAATTTAGTCAATAAGCTCTGGTGGGCACAGTTATATTGCTCACCATTAGATTGGCCTATCCTAATCCACTTCAATAACCAACAGGAGGATGCTGCAATGGAAAACAATATGAAGATGGAGGTAGCAGGTAAACTCAAAAAGCACTTTAACTCTGTGCAGAAACAGAGCAACACTTCCCCTGGAGTCTCTGTTCTTGTGGTGAGCACACACACTCACATATGAGAAACAGTCTGCCCATCATAACTGCAGCTGCTGTCGTCCGTTAATATGCTCTGCTTAAAAAAAAAAAACAATGTCATCATCTCGGTCCCTAATGATTAGTACTTGGATTGCACATAATTCCAAAGCATAGCGTCACTGAAATTACAGCCACTGTGGACACCAGCATCAAATCAATCAGTTTGTCTCCCTCAGTGCTCATGACTTACATAACTGCTAAGTCGCAGAAAATATGAGAGATTATTGTATTGCAAGCAAGCACAGCACCAAATATGCCAGAGCTATGAAATTGGAAATAACTTCAGAAGGCAGTACATCAGGCGCAAGTAAAAATATGCCATTCATTTACTATTAAAAAATGTATTTGACTTTAAGCAATAATGTATTTTTTTCAACACACCTTTCAGCAGAGACCTAATAGTGTCATTTCAACTTTTGTATGTAAAATAATTAACCTAAAAAAAAGTGTGTTTATTTTTTAATAGCCAAATTGATGGTTAAAAACTACAACCAATCAAAGACAATATGTCAAACCTTAATCACTCAACTGTGACTATACCTATATTCAATGACTATAAGTCATTTGTTTATTTGTGATGCAAAGCTGGACTCCAGTCTTCAGTGTCACATCATCTTTCAGAAATCATTATAATACGCTGATTTGGTGCTCAAGAAACATTTCTTATTATTATCAATGTTTTTTTTGTTGTTGTGGAAATTACTGATACCAAACTTTTGAACGGTGATATATACTGTGCATAGTGTTAAATACAGAAAAATGTGCAGTCATTGCTGATCTCTGTAGTGCCTGAAAATGGCTGAAAGACTCATCATAATCCTTTTATTTTTGGCTGAAGCAGTACTTTATGAGCTCAGAGGGAGACATGGGTGAAGCATTTTCCACCCTCATGTCTTATTAGATTCCCATCCCAGTTCACTGCACCATAAACCCCTCACTGCCAGCCTTGTGTCTTCTTCTCACTGTCATCAAGGTGTTCGTTTCTGTAAATGTGTTTTCAGTGTTGTCATTGGTCTTAACCTCGTCTACATTTTCATGATGAAGAATATTGTCTATCACTCATTCTTTGAACTGAACTTGACCTTATCATGCAGTTTTGAAAAGACCTCGGTATACATTTAAATAACTCAGGACATGGGCTGAGCAGCATATAGAATATTCCTGATATATTTGCAATGGTTTTGCTACAGATATGACATTAATAAACATTATATTAGTGGACATTGTGATGATATTAATTTTGACAGCATTGTATAGCATTTGTTTCTAGACTCATTTTTTCTTAAAATACATCATAAAACGATCACTATGATCACTTTTTAAAAATCAAAGGACCTTTTTTGTTCACTACACTGCTTGAAAAAGCAGCAGCAAGGTCTCTGGCTGAACATGTATTGATGTGAATCTCATTTGACAGTGTGAACTGTAATGGCAGGGCTGTACCTACACCCCTTGCTCTCCCAAGACCCGAAGTGACGTCTGCCACTGGATATTGGGTATTTGAATCCGAACCTATTTTAATGAGCTTGAGATCTTATGACTCTATACTAAAATCTAGCACTCTGGCTGCCTCTTATTAACCCTCTCTGGGGTTTTTCAGCATTTGCTGGTCTTACCTCTAATTCGAGACGATAATCATACTGTACTTAACCTCATGTCCCAACCATAATCCGGTCCACTTTCTGTGTTCCCATCTTCACATTCCACTCCATGTTCATGGTGGCTCTTTCATGGTGAACACTTTATTGCTGTAATATTCTGAGCCATATGGCTTTGTTGCACATTTTTGCTGTATATTGTTTCCCTCTGGGCTTTAGCTGGAAGGTTTGTATTGGCATGCATGCATTACTGACTGCTTGAATATTAACACTGCAATCCGATGGCTTCTCTCTCTCTCTCTCTCTCTCTCTCTCTCTCTCTCTCTCTCTCTCTCTCTTTCTCTCTCTCACTCTGTTACCTAATCCAGAGACAGTATTTCATGGCGTTTGCCAATGTCCTCAAAATGAACCTCAATTCTTAGGACCTTGACCATTGCCATCAAAATTTCAGAAAGAAAGTGGTTTGAGAATATTAAACTCTGCCACCTTCACAGTATTACAATTTAAATGAATAAATCTAATGACCGAGAGAGAGAGAGAGAGAGAGAGAGAGAGAGAGAGAGAGAGAAAGAGAGAGATGCATAATTATACACGAAAATTGCCTTGGGTGAAATATTTTACGGAAGGTTTTAAAGACTTATTTCGATATTTTTAGATGAAATGGGGATGTACTTGTTGATTATTTTATTTTTGTTTTTATTACATTTGATTAATTAATTTATTTTACAGCCAGTATATTTATCTAATAGGATTCAGACAGGTCCGATTTAAATTGAAAAGAAAGCTTTGGTTTTGTCCACAGCTGAGGAACATACCAAAGAAACCAGATCAAATCACAGTTTAAAAGAATAGCTCACTCAGAAATGAAACTTCTATCAATTACTCACTCTCATGTCATTCCAAATCCATATACTGAAAGAAAAATTGTTTTTAATTAATCGTTACAAGGATATTTTCCATACATTAACAGTTCATACTGATAGCCGTTTGTCAAGCCCTACAAAAAAAGCACTATAAAAAATGATAAAAACACTAAAGTAGTAGTCTTGTTTGCTATATTATGCACTGATAATCATTAAAAATGGTGTCTATGGCACATGGCACATTGCAGTGTTAGCAATATTATGACATCAGACATGCAACATAGGCACATAAAGCTATCATATGGTTTCAGATGGTCATATGGACTAAATGTATGGTTCTTTCATAATGGTTTTTGTCCTTTTTGTAATTTGACAGCTTGTTTGGATATTGAAATCAGCAGCATGCAGGTTTGGAACAATATGAGGGTGAACAAACAATATCCAGAAGGTTCATTTCTGAGTGAACTGCCCCTATAAGTGGCTATATTTGCTTCATTTAAGCAAGCTGATGTTTCTTAAGTAGTCCTTGTGAAACGTCCCTCAGATGAAGTGTTAGGTTATGTTAGTGTTGTGTAAGAATTTGTGCTGTATGTGCTCTGTGAGTAAGACTAGTCTTTGTCCTCTGCTTCTGCTCTCCCCATGGCATTGCTATCCTCTGACTAGCTCCAAGGCAATGGTATGTACTAACACTAACTGCTATGCTCCTCCCTCCCCGCCTCCGTCTCCTCACACATACACTCTTATACTGGGAGAAAGTGACAGTAACATCACTGAAGATACACATTTTCATCTATACAAGACATGGAAATTTGGAAGCTTGGAGCAGGGTTTTTTAATCTTTTAGATGCCTTTTAGATGGACTCTTTTAGATGGACCCCCCCCATATAGAGTATGATAATTTTCTTGCAAGGGACACCCATCCTAAACATTAGGCTATAAATTTGTAAAAACCCAAATTATATGTTGAAAAAGAAATATTACAAATGTGTAAAGTATTATTTGGAAATAATTATTTGGATTATATTTTCTACCCACTATATAGTACTTTACTGTGCATATTATTTCTTTATTTGAATTCATTCAAATATTTTTATTTTTAATTCAATTTATTTTAACTTTATAATTCATTTGAATTTATTAAGATCACATTTGTATTTTATTATTATTTAATCTAATATTTAAGTTATTCATTTTTTTAGTTGTATTATTATTTATATATTTTAATCTATTTATTTATTCAAACAGTTTAAAAACCTTTGGCTTAGAGAGTTATTTACTCACTTTAATCCTGCCATGAACTTCAGTGGTGTTTTTTTCGCTCTCTGCCATTTTCTGTCTCTTTTACTGCTATGGTCTTTTTCCACCTGTGACATCATCAATAGTATTGACTTTTCAATGAAATCGGGTTATGCATACTGTCTTTTATATCTTAGTATGAGCACGTTTCCTCTTACAGCAACAAGCAAAAACACAGAACTGCTTTATTGAAACCTTAAAGGGACATGCAACTGCCATCATTTCCTCACTCTCATATCATTCCAATGGCTTCTGTTCTTCTGCAGAACACAAAAGATGATATTTTAAATAATGTTTTAGTGTTATTTTTTTATTGGAGTGGCAAACGAGGGACAGAATAAAAACAAATATATATACATTGCTGTTTTTTTATGTAATATAAAATTGACATTTTTAATTAATTGTTGTCCAATACTGGTGCTTGTGCTTACAGCACTGACTGGTGTTAACTTATATCTGTGGTGTTACCACTATTTCAGTCAGGACCACTATCGTCAAAGATTATTGACTATTAGTAGCCTATACAGCTTGGATTGGCGTATGGTTCTGTAGCATGGCTAAGAGCAGGGAGAGCAGCAATAACCCCCCTTAGAGTAAACAGAACTTAACCAACATAATGTATTGCAGATATCATATTAATATTAAATGTACAAAATAATTCGGCAATTTAGTCTGATTCAAGGGGAATCAGAATACCAAATCCTGACTGGACGAGAGGAGGAGCTAGGGATGGAGGAGGGTAAATGAGCTCTGGAGAACGCGACAGCTGCTGCAAGGAGCTTATATATGTATGCTGTGATAGACGTCGTATCCCTATAAGGTAGATGTGATCAGCTGACAGTCAGCTGATGCGAGCTTGACTAACATGACCTGCCAGAACTGACGCTATGCTTGATTTCCGCCAAGGGAGTACAGTGACCACACATAGACTAATTCGTGGCGGTGCGCCAGAATCAACACCAGCCGCCACATATTGCACGTCGTTATTCTTTTTTGAAACATTTTTTACGCTATTTAAAACACGCAGCGTATTCCTTCAGCTGCATTTCCTTTCCCTGCTCTCTCTCTGTCACTCACTCGCGTCTCTCGCTGATATGAAACGAAGTCTAAGCTTTTAAAATGTTTAAATTTTTTATACGAAATTCAAACAATAAATAGCGTTTTGGCGCTAATGAAGCAGTTAAAGCCAGAGGCGTTGAAAAACAGAATTGCGACATGCTCTCATCTCCCGGTGGCGCGTGCGGTCACGTGGTTCATGGAGCGCTCAATAGTTCCAAACAAACCCGCGCTGTCAATACATTTGAATGGATAGACGATAGTTTCATTATACAGGTATTTGCAGCATTTTTTGGTAAACAGTACAGCATGTGCATTGATTATTACGTCAACTATTTACAGTATCATTTTATTATGGAGAGTGATGGAGATGCAACATTGTTTAACATTAATGTTAATATTTTTCTTGTATTTAGCCCTTGGGTATTCCTTAGTCACACTTGTACTCATTGATGGTCAAATGTGACCATACACCTTAACTATTTTTCAGTTAAATAAATGTTCTATATTTCAGTTTAATAATATTTATTGAATATTTTGAGGAGATCTTTTGGTACTAAATAGGCCTACTATTTGTGCAATAATTATGGTCCATTAATGACCATTTAATGAATTAAAATATTTATCTTATTTATATTATAATTAGTGTAATTAAGGTTAAAATAGAGAATTCCAATGCAAAGAGACAAATTAGAGTCATTTTGTGGCTGAAAAAATAATACATTTCATTTGTAATGCCATGGTTTACCCACTATAGGTGCCTGTATGGCTCTTTAATAAATATACATGTATCTAGTAAATATTAATGAATGCGAGCAAATATAATTTAGCCCAAGTCTAAAATAGTGCTAAAAAGGCAAACTTATTTTTCCCTATATGTACAGTAGGCTATATACATATGAACTGATACTGAATCAAGATCGAAATCGATATTTGAGCCAATCACCAACCCCCAATTGGTTTCTAATCTGTGGGAAACACTGGAGTACCACAGACAATTTAGCACAAATCCAGACTTTTCTATAACAGGATCATGACATTAATAATCTATCATTTGGATACTTTGGAAATATTATATTGAGATTGATTAAACATTTTATATTAAAATGTCAAATACATAAGTTATCAGTGTAACAACCAAAGGCTCTAATAAAGTGTGACATAAAATAAAAATGCATAAAAAAATGTTTGTGATAAGTAGGTTTAGGGTTAGGGGATGTACAGTATAAAAATCATTATGTCTATCGAATGTCCCCATAAAACATGAAAACCCAACGTGTGTGTATGTGTGTGTGAAGAAGTAAGAAAGCCATACAAATTTGGAACAACATGAGGCTGAGAAAATGATGACAGAATTCTCATTTTTGGGTGCACTGTACCTTTAAGATGGAATCTATCGCTCTCTTGACCTCCCAGATTGTAACTTCATCTCACTTACTCTTTCCCTACTGAATTGTTTTCAATTTCCTTTCCATGTTTGGGTGTGTGCACCTCATGTGAACATTAACATACAGTATTGTCTCTCTCTTTTGTAGAGCACAGCTCTAGATAAGGAAACCATCCAGCTTTCTCGCCGGCATCAGGACTACAGCCCCCCTCCAGGAAAAAGCCCCTCCTCCACCCACCCAGAGAGACGACGCTCTAATAGGGGACGACGCTCTGAGGACTCTATGAGTGCTGCTCTGGTTGAGTCTTTAGCCTCAACAACCCCCAATACACCATCAGCACCTCTGCCCTCCCCTTGCTCTGCCCCACCTCCCTACTTCCCAGAATGCAGTGCTGAGGCTGAGGCCAGCAAGGGCTTGCCGAAGGAAGAATAACTGTACTTAGGGGAAACAATATGGAGACAATTCAAAATATACATAAATAAATAATAAAATAGCAACTCTGCAAATCTTTTAAGCTTCATTCTAGCTAAAGGCTGGAATAGACTACACAAGATTTGCCCAGATTACAGTCTGGAAGAGTTGAAAATAGATGGCAAAAGTCAGAGCCAGTCTGCAGATTTTAAAGACAAGAAAATCACATATGATTCCATCCAGTTAAGTCTGCATGAAACAAAAGTTAAGGGCAGTGTTTTCTTACCAATTAACGTACATCTGAGTGAAATGGCAAATGGCATTTTCAAAAGGAATTGATTGGATTGTTGTTGTCCGCTATTGATCTCATTAGAGTGACATGTTTTCCCGTCCACGTGCCGAAAAAACATCATCCAAGAAGAAAAGAGATGTTGCTGCAAGAGGGACATGAAGTTATTTTGATTTAAGATCATGAGGGCACATGAATTTTAATAAACATTTATGATGTGCTCAGAAAAAGCACTTATATTCCATAAAACATAAGAATTGTCAATTTTGATTTCATTGTGACTTAAAGGCTGGAATACACTGCATGACTTTTAAAGTCTGATCAGATTTTAAAACACTATAGGCATCATACACTAAACAGAGGATCACACACTACCAGACTTTCAGGTCGTTCCCAACGTAACAAACTCACGCAGAAACACTAGGCTCGTCTGCCCATCATACACTTCGTGATGTTCTGGGAAATCTGTCAACTCAAATCTGCAGACTGGCTCTGAGCCTCCGACTTTCAGCAGCTATAGAGTCGACTCATCCTGCAAATTGGGGCAAAAAAATTAATCAAAATTTGTGTAATGTATTGCAGCCTAGCAGTATGGTTAGAACTGTCTGTATAGTGGTCGTCTGCACGTCTCCCTGCTTTCTTCTTCCAGTTTGGCTTCTGATTTCAGCACCCAGGGTGGGTTTGAAAACTTTATGTGATTGATTGTATGGTGCTTTGGATATGAAAGATCCGCCCTGCTTTTGTATTTACTGACATGAACAGCTTATGTCTCAATTATGAATATAGCAAGCACGTTTTAGGGTGGATCTAAATATGCTACTGGAAAGAAAGATTTTGAAACTGGCAAGAAACTTGTCCTGCTGAAACTTGAAAGTATGTTTCCTTTGAGTGTATGTTTGAAAATAGACAGCTTGACCTTTTGACTGCTGAAGAAACACAAGAAACTGATTTGCTTTTGTGTTTTCTTAAGAGGGTGTGCCTATAGGACTACTGTGTTCTGGAGTCAATCTGCAGTAGTTTAGAGTTGCCTTCATATGAGCCAGCAAAGCAAGACATCTGTAGGGATTGTTAATAGTTCTGTTCTTTTGCTAATTTATTTGTACAGATTAGACATGATGTGAAATTGTATTTTAGAATAGTTTGATATTTTCCAGCCAGAGTCATTAAGTGCACGATGTTTTGATTTCTCTCTCGCAATATTCGATTACAATCTGTCTTGGATTTGTCATATATTTCTCCATGTAGCTACTGTCTGTACTTGTTATCTCTTTGCTTACCATGGCCCTAATTCAAATAGAGTGATGAAGCTTGTTCATAAATGTACATGACATAATAAACTAATTTTTTGACATGTATTGAAGGTTTTGAGAAATATGGCAATATTCAGTATCATTTCTGAAAGGCTAGATTTCATGTTTAATATATGTTATTTTCTATTAGTGTTCCTTGTCATCTCATAATCAAGGAAATGCAATAAAATTATCTTGCTGTTGTTGATCCTTGTCTTGCCCTTATTACGGTAAGATCCCAGTAAATCAAACAAATAGCCCAGTTTTAATTTATCTCGCATTAAAGCAGGCGCAATGCAACAGCGCCATCTGTTAGTTGAAGGGTACAGTCCATTTGAGGCCTTGGCTTTATATATTTAGCTTTAAAAAATTGATGAACCAAAAACACTGGGAATATCTTGGTTTTTATTTTCTCCTACATAGCAACAAAAACTATTACACCATTTTAACGATCACATGTAGGCCTACTGCAAGAAATTGTTTTTCATATTAGACATGTTGTACTTTATTGTCCATCCTTGGCTGAAAATTGGTCTTTGACCTCGCTATAGGCTACATACAACATGACAGTTACACAACATACATACACAGGCTACATTTACATTTTCTATCACTTAATTTTTCCTACATCCATTTCCTATCCCTATCATATAATCCTGTATGGATCTATTGAGTTTTGCTTGGACCCTATGATTTTACCTATCATAATGCTATTTAATAGGCCTACGTTATTTGCAGGCCGTAAAATGAAACACTTTCAAATTAACTGATATAAACGTTTTGCAAAACACATTGACTAACAAAATAATCTCTCAAATTCCTTAACAAGAATAACACAACATTTGGAGTTTTTAGACAAGCTGGACTGCAATAAATAATCCATTAGTTTTAATGGTTTTCATTATGGGTGAAATTTGACTCACCAATCACAAGTGAGGGCGTCAGTACAATCTGTAGCAGACATCGCATTCATTTTATAAATGTTTTTTTTTTTTAAAAAGAAGGGAAAAAAAGACATCTTATGTTGAAAACGGGGTTCTGATTAGTCTGGTGGCATTGAGTTGTCAGCGATCATTAGCGCCATCTAATGACTACAAATTATTACTACGATTACCCTCTTTGCTCCAGTCTATGGTCTGTAATAATAAAAAAATGTCCTCGTTAATTTTAAAGTTTTAAGAAAACGAAAATATAGATAAGAAAACAACGCATCTGTAAAATAATCAGAGCTAGACGAGAGAGAGAGAACATAAAATAGAGCAAGAGTAATCAGAATAACAACGTTTTAATCGCATTTACGCTTGCATACACAATACATTCTTTACATACATACTTTCTTTCAGCACCAACACAGACACAACATCTAATCAAACAACAACAACAATAATAATAATAACAATAATAATAATAATAAAAGTGGTCGCGTCCTCTTAAAACTCAATTTCCCATAAGCCCCAAGCGCACTAGACGCTGTTGCGTCATGGCGTAAACGCCATTGGCCAATTCCTGTTGGGTCGGCCATATTGGAATTTTAAGTCTGCTATACTGTGTGCAGGTTGGCAGGCTCTTAGATTATATCTCTCAAATACAGCTATATTTTACTCGTATCCGCAGCGTCAGAGCCTGGCATTGCACCAGAGACCCTGCTGTTTGTGGACTGAACGCTGTCTGTGTATTTCGTGGGTAGATATGAGTCCTACAGACGCCAAACGCGGAGCGAAGCGCAGGAAGAATAAGCGGGGCGGCGGCGCAGGGAAGGCCGGAGCTCCGCCAACACCCTCCAGCAGCACTGCGCACGGAGACCCGAGCACCATCCCCAGTCTCAACGGAGAGGTGAGCGGCTGGTGGGGTTTACGGGGTGGTTGATGGTGCATGTGGTGCAGTTTAGTCCAGATTTCATAATATCGGGGGCCTAAGAGAAGCTCCTGTAGCTGATCTCACGTTTACATGGAGCCTTAGCTGAGCTTCACTGATTTAGATCTTTAATCTGACACATTTCCTGGTCTGATCATCGAAACATGGGAAGAAAACTGTGGAGACGTGTGGAAAGCACACTTAGAGCGATTTTGTGCTACGGATTTGGAGGTTTGAGTGATTAGTGTCGCTCGGAGTGATGTGAAGCTAACTTGTCAAGCGCTGCCCAGTTTTAGCTGATGTGTTTACAGGTGTATTTTAATAAGCATATTTTATCGGTCTTCCTAAATAAAAAGTAGTAAATGTATTCCCGAGGCTGAAAATATCACTGCTTTTGAGCCAGAGTCAACAGTAATGTAACCATGTTTATAGACAGACCCAATGCTAAAGTCCACCGTTTTGTTCCGCATTTAAGATCAACATATTCACTTACACGTTTCTTTATTTATTCTCTTTAGCACATGGCCTATGTTTAAAACTTTATGTATTGCGTTATTCAATAAAATTGAGGTTACAATTGCCTTTCTAAACTCTAGCAGTTGTCAAGTATGATCAAACCGGAAGTGCTTGAAAAATTCAACCGTAAATGTCAACAAACCCTTTAATATGTCTGTCAGTGCTTTTAAATTGAGACTTGTACAAAGTTTGTGATTTGGACATAAAGGTAATGTGGTGTATTATCACTTAGCACAGTTAACTCTTTGTATACACCATATTTATAGACACACACACTCTTACCTCAATTTATCAGCTGTTCTCCTCTCGTTTCAGTTGTGTATTCATGCTGCCCAGCCTGAGAAGTGTCAGGGAATGAATAGGCCACTTACAGCACAGGGTCCAGTGTTCAGGGCTTTGTCAGAGACTTATTCTTTCTGGTAGTATGCCTCTGTTTCCAAGGAAACCACATCTGTAGCTTAACAAGAGAATCAGTCTGTGTTGACATAAGCAAGCAAAAGAGACTATTTCATCACTGGTCTATGGCTCTTTTGCTTGCTTACAGTAACAGTGCACAGATATTAGTTAATTGGATTTCAGCGACCATACGTCGTGAAGATTGTCTATGATTTCTGACAATTACGTTCTCCTAAGAGTAAAGGTCTTTTATGAATTTCTTATTGCAATATTTTTTTTTCATGAATAACACAGCCAAATATCGTCGGGTTAACTTAGGCGAAGCTCTTTGTAATCTACTGCCCAGAGCTTGTTGGCAGGTTGTTGTCTTAGGAATTATTGTGACATTTTTGCGTTTAACTAAGCACATGCTCAAGACATCACATTCTCCTGTTCCTGATAAAACTAGCAATTTTGGTTATAACTGAAGCGTGTAATACATTTTTTTGTCAAACACATTTCCCAAATACTGCCATTGGTCGGACAGACAACTATTGGTTAAGTCAATGTGTCTGTTGGCTTAAATGTTGTTGTATCTGCAATGCATATTAAACAGAAATACGAGCAAGCGCTTTACCATGTAACATTTCACTCATCAGCTTTAAAGCAATTAGATTTTTTTGTTGCAATTTCATATCGTGGCCATAGCTGTCTGTATTGTCACGGGCATTGATTTATTGAATAGCTGATAACCTGCTGGCTATTCTAAATAAAAAATGAGGATTCTTTTAACAACCACGTATAACAGCTGTGACATTATTTGTGAGCTTAATTAATTTAGGTTTATTAGGAAATGTAATATTACTGAATATTTGCATTGTCTTGACTACTATATTAAAATTGCAATAACCTATTTAATGTATTAAATATGGCTAGAACACAGGAAGTGCTTATCTGGTTTTGCTTGAGGACCTGGATTTTAGAATTGAGTTGTTACTTGATGTCTACAGTCTATTTAACAACAATCTTTATTGTTTATTAGATTTTTTTTTAACATGGATTTTGTTTTGTTTTTGTTGTCATTGAAAGTGTATTATTTATTTGTAAATGCTGTATTTTGATGATTTCATGTCACTAATTCACCCTGTGGAGCAAATTATGGTCTGCACAAATCATGTTTATCCTATTTTAATGTAGTCTGGTTTGTATTTTCTTTTATTTTGCATAGTTCATGGCATGTCATGCCACCTGTCCGTGTTGGCACCTGCGAGAATTGTCTAGCTTCTATTAAGTGACAGATCAATTTACGCCAACATATCATAGTTTTAACATCTCCAACAAAAGATATTGAAATAGTTTTCTCTCATTTTGCTGTCTAATTGCATGATTGTTTCATTAGCTGCATTTTATTCTTTGCATTGCTGTCCACTGCTCTATCATAATACCCGCAATCCATTTGTGTTTTGTGAACCATCAGTTGTGAGGACCTTTGGAAAATGAAGTACATGTGGAAGATGTCATCTTGAATCTTCACAGAATCATTTTATAAAAATAGGTGTTCTGCTACTGTCAGCGGTTCATTCGGGGTCGGCCTCTATCCTGTGGAGATTTAACTCTGCTGCATGGTGGTGTTGCAAAAGGATTTTTCCTTGCGTTTTGACAGCCACGAGTAGTGCATTAAGATGGCACTCTTTAAGCTTTGAGCTGAAGTCGTAAACAACATGGTGTATGTAATTATATTATTGTAATACGTTTATAACCTTGAGCCTGGAATGAGTTGATTTATCGCCGGCTTTCTCTTTAGGTCCCATTGAATGGCGCTCCACAGTTTTCAGAAGGGCCAGTAAACGCTGACTTCTCTGGAGTCCTTCAGGTAACAGGCAAATCTCTCACTTTGCAACACTTCAACTGCGCTCTGCCGCATTTGCATTTCCTCTGTATGGTAGCCGGCAACACAGCTGTGATTTCCTGAAAGTCTGCTCTGGTATAAGTTAAGTTACTGTTTTAAAGTGTTATTCTAGTCTTCTAGAGTGTTGAGTGTTGAACCATTGATCTCCTGTAGCGGACGACCATTAGTGCAATTTGAGAATATTCTGTATTGGCAATTTACGTGTCTAGCAGAAAGGAAAGCTGCTTTCTAACAGTTGAACTGTTTTGCTGTCTCTTACGCAGACTCCGTTCACATTCGGGGTGAACCAGAGGGCACCCTACACCACTGGTGACCGTTGCCTGCTGTGTCGCAGCGAGCGTAAGGACGCCATCTCCCAGGATATTGGAGGATCCAGTCAGAATGGTACAGCCCAGTCACCCAAATCTTCCAGCGCACTTCAGTTGCCTCTGTACGTCTGCTCTGACTGCAAACGCACCGTGGAGAAGGATGATCGGCAGCCCTCCCTTGACCAGTCTTTGTTGGTAGGTTTCTCTTTCCTTCACTTGCATGTTTCTCCTCTGCCTCTAGTCTTAAAAAACATAATTGGGCAAATAATGAGTCTGAATTCTTATAATTAACATGCTCATTTTCAGCTGAGTCAGAGGAGTGTTGTTAATAATTTAAAGGAATTGTTGATTCAATCAGTTTTTTTCCCTCATTAAAAAAGGTCTACCCCAAAGCAACCAATAGTATCTCTATAGTCATATTTTAAATATGATAAGCATCATGTTGAGATCACATGACCAGTAAACCCCTTTTTGTTTGACATCTTATCTCTTGATATTAATGAATTGTGCCATTTGGAGTCTGTATAAGTCTAATGGTTCGTTTCCACTGAGCGGTACACAATTTTTGCTGTTTCCATTGTCAGAAGTTGTGAATGGTACCCTAATTTCCGAACCGTACCTTACCACTTTTTTGGCCCCCTTCCATTGGGGTACCTAGCACAGTAGTCTAGTACTAAAGGGAGGAGCTAGACTCACTGAGAATCGTCACTTGCGCATGCTTTTTCGGTTGTGTTTTTCCTTGCAGCCTGCAGCATTGGCTTAAACAAAGCGTCGTCTTGTAACTAACAGCCACATGCCGAGAAGCAAGAACAAGATCTGCTATATGTTGTCCACTGTTGTGTACTGTGTTGCTTTCTTCTTCTTTGCGCGAGAATGACGTCGATCGCTACACCACGCCTACCATAAGGGTGCTGTTGGAAACGCAAGCCAGATCACGGTTTACGGCCCCGAATCGTACTGAACTGTACTGTACTGAACCATACTGCTGGGCGGAAACGAGCCATAAGATGACTGTTAGGGCAGGATAAAAAAAAAGCTATCTTCAAGCATTATTTTGATCAATTTTTAATATGTTTACTCTTAATACCCTTTGCACCTGTGGTGAAGACAGCTGTGTCTTACCACTAACATCTTATGTTATATTGGTTTGTAAAGAGACCTTGTAGTTTTCACTCTGCGTTGATTTCACAGGCAGGTTCTGTTTTCCTTTTGACATGTTATTTATAAAGATGTTTTTAGAGCAGAGATTCCTAAGCGTCTGATGCTTAAGGTCCCCCCAAAAATCAGCAAAGGTCCCCCAGTTGTCTTTTTGCACAAATTACTTCATTTATTAAAAATTGGAAGGGCTCCATCAGTATTATTTCCACTACCAAAATAATTTACAAACCATATCTTTGTAAAGACGAATTGATTAGCTATATTCTGTTTATAAACAATAACTAAATCCAAAACACAGCATATTTTATTACATCAAAATCTTCAACTAACTTCGACAGTTTACAAATCTATTGTATTCAAATATCTACCTATGTTGAACAACATTTGACTTGACTTTACTACTGCTCCATTTAAATTGAAAAGTAATGGAAAGGAAGGACATGTTTGTTTGGATACAAAAACGCATTCTGTGTGAATGACCCTTTGAGGATTTGATGTCCGGCTGTATAGATGTCAATTTAAACCGGAGATTGGATTAGCAGAGAAACATTATTACCTTGTTAGAGAGCTCAGGGTATTTGGAGGACAGGTGCAACCAGAATTGCACACCCCCCTTGCAATACTTCTGCTGCCCACCAGGGGCTGCAGACCACAGTTTTAAAAGCTCTATCTTAGAGTATGTGCTGTTTGCTGCTTATGATTGAATGGGACTACGGGTGGAAAATAGCAACTTGCTAAAAACCCAGTGCAATGCATCTCTCCTGGTTATATACAGGGTTAATGTTTTATTGTGCACTGTCCCTGTTCAAATAAAATAAATAATAATGGCCATTTATATAGTGCTTTACTTAAAGGATTAGTTCACTTCAAAATGAAAATGTCCAGATATTTTACTCACCTCCAACTCATCCAAGATGTTCATGTCTTTCTTCAGTCGAAAAGAAATTACGTTTTTTGAGGAAAACATTCCAGGATTTTTCTCCACATAATGCACTTCTATGGCAACCAACGGGTTGAAGGTCCAAATCAATGCAGTTTCAATGGTTTTCAAAGGGTCATTAAAAAAAAAAAATGCTATACATATACTTTTTAACCTAAATTGCTCATCTTGCGTTGCTCTGTGGTAATAACGTAATAACGTTGGAAAGGTCACGCTAGACGTAGGTAAAAGTACTGCCCCCATGTTTAAAAAGTGCACTAATACAAACATCCTTTAGCAAAAAAAAAAAGGTAAAACAAAGATGGCGGATGATTTTGAAGTTTTTATTGTAAAGGGTGTTTGTATTACACTGTGTCCTAACTACACGCATCGCCGCAACACATGCTAATAGGTATCTTTACCATGTTATATAGAGGTTTTTGTCCTAACCATCAGCGACACACGACAAATCTACTTTTGAAACGGTTTCTATTTCTGCGACTTCGCGGCTGGAACAACAACACAAAACTTAATCTCAGGTAATGTTTATGTGCTTTTTTTAATGTTAAAAGTGTGTAATGTGACTTTGAATATAATTTAGTGCTCCCAGCTTTGTCATACTAAAAGCAACAATGGATAATTCACCTCAGATCTTGAAATTAAACAAATGGAAACAAGAACGTTCAAACTGTGAACAAACAAGTTTATTCTATGACAAAGATTGTCTTGGTGACTCAGTATGTATTTTTAGTAATGTTTTAATGGTGTGATATTTGTGAATTTGATTATGTACTTATCCATTTCCTTGCGAGTTCCGTCAGGATTAATCTCTGTGCATTTGCTGCGAGAGGCCGCCCACACGCTGTTCTGATTGGCTGTGGTTTTTGATTGATTTGTCGCATCTCGTAGTCGCATCTCCTCTGGTGTGGACAGACAAGTTGCTTGTCGCTGGAATCTTATCGCGCTGCGTGTAGTTAGGACACGTGTTAGTCTACGGACGTTCGCTTGAGGGGGGGTACTTCTGCCTACGTCTAGAGTGACCTTACCAACGTGATTACGCAATCCGTGGCACATCGCAGAGCAGCACAAGATGAGCAATTTAGGTTAAAAAGTATATAAATGTTTATTTTTTCTTAAAAATGACAGATGGTTTCATTAGATAAGACCCTATTCCTTGTCTGGGATCGCGCAGAGCCCTCTGAAGCCGTTTGAAACTGCATTGATTTGGACCTTCAACCTGTTGGTTGCCATAGAAGTGCATTATGTGGAGAAAATCCTGGGATGTTTTCCTCAAACTTGATTTCTTTTTGACTGAAGAAAAAAAGACATGAACATCTTGGATGAGATGGGGGTGAGTAAAATATCAGGAAATTTTCATTTTGAAGTGAACTAATCCTTTAAGCAATAAGGTGCGATAGCCTGTGCTGTATGGTAATAAGTCATGTCTGAAGGTACACACTACAAAAATTAAAGCCAAAAATCGGTGTCAATGCTATTTTCATGAAGTAAAATCGCTGAATGCCTTCCTTCCACTGGGAAAAATAGTCTCAGAGTCTGTGAACAGCATCAGAGGTGTAATATGCCATCTCATGAAGCTCAAATAAAAACAGATTTGGAACCGTTCTCATATGCTATCATTATTTTTTTAAACACAATATATGGCATTTCCTCACATAAATAGGTTACTACTTATACTTTTATAATGGCTTATTGTTCATTTAAATATTATTTCATTGACGCCATCATCGCCTGGGTGTTGATAGAGAGTGAGCGAAGGGGAGACCTGTACAGAACACATCTGTTTAAACTAAACTCATATAAGCCATGGTAATTTAAACATTCAAGCTCAAGAAGACGCGAAAGGAAACTCGTGGGCGCTGTGGGAAAATGTGTGTGTGCACTCATCCGAAGTGCGCACACAGATGCGTCTCAGACAAGACAACTTGAATGGACAAGTTCACACAAATTGTCAACATGCCTGTCTTGGCGAGTACCCTAGCAAACATAGTAGATTATGTCTTAAGTGAACGTAAACCATCAAGAAAGACCAATATATTGGATCCGTGCATTGTCTTAAAGTGACAGCAGCCTAATATTTCTGCTGCCTGTGTTTTTATTGTTAATCAAACAAACAAAAAAACAAGGAAATCAATAGCTTCTGTATTTCTTTTCATCTTTATTTAATTTGTACAGTAAAGATTATATGCAATGTTATTGTATATTTGATTACTTTATTCAATTTATGTACCTGAAAACTACTGTTACATGCCTAAATAACCTGAAAAGCATTATTTAACAGGGCTCCACAGCACCCCCTTGAATGCGGTCCAAAAACTTGGTCACACATCATACACACTTGCGGGTACACATATAGACCCCATAAACCCGAACAACTTCCTCACTCATAGGGACTCATTCCCAACAGGAAGTCCGATATTCTGGGTTTTTTGAAAAACACATGCTCTGGAATTTGATATGCCCTTTTTTCCCTTAACATATAAAATACCAAACCGTATCGAAAACTGTGATACAAACTGAACCGTGAATAATTTGCATCATTACACCCCTACTCTACATGTACTCATCATGCCAATACTCGGAGGAACAGCAGTCTGTTTCAGACTTGTGTGATATTGCTTAAAGCTGCAGTCCGTAGCTTTTGGCGCTCTAGCACTTAATAATAAATAGAATAGCCGGAGCTACTTCTCTCTGTTTATGTCTATGGCGAGTCACGTGGGTACTGCTACTCCGCAGCAACGGACTAAAATAGAGTATAAGCACTTATTATATGTGTACCATAGTGAATCAGGATATGACAAACACACGGTTTGGAAAATGGATTCATGATGTACTCACTCATTATATAAATGTATTAAATGTTGAACACAAAAAAAGTTACAGACTGCAGCTTTAACAATTTTTTTTTTTTTTACTTTTTTGTTTATTAATAAACATCAGCATGAGACTGTTTGATAAGTGCGCATGGCTGCGTCACACCTTTGGAGTGTAGTCCGTCACACGTTTTTTGCACTTGGTTTGCTGACTGAAGCAAAGTGTTTGACAGAAGGCATGAAAAGCAGCCATAACTGTTGCTCAGTATTGATGCACTTTGAGAGTTGTATTCCGATTGTATTATACATCTATTTATGAGAATCGATCGGGTCACTCACACCGGTGCACCTAAATATTTTTTCAGTCGCAAATGCGACGCAGTGTAGAGCCCTGTTACAGTATAGTGTCCCGATAGAGACAACAGGATGAGCACCCCCTGCTGGGCTCACTAACGCCTTTTCCAGCAGCAACCTAGTTTTGCCAAGAGGTCTCCCTTCCAGGTACTGACCAGGCTCAACCCTGCTTAGCTTCAATGGGCAACTGGTCTTGGCATACAGGGTGATATGGCTGTGGATATATATACATGTGTAAATAGCATAAAGATATAATTGGTAGTACCTACCTAATTTTTTCCTTGTTCTTCGCCAGAATCAGGACTTCTTATTGCACATGCCGGTGGGTAATGGTGGTTTGTCCCAGGAGCCCTTGGGTCCCGGAGGGAGACTGACAGTCGGTGCTCCTACACTGCCTGCTCCAGATCTCAGCTCTCCCCTTACCGCAGACACAGTGTGTAGCTGTGAGGCCTGTTATGAGCGGAGGTTTGTCCTGCTTCAGTCCCAATAGGATTTTTTAATATATGTTGTGGGATCAGCTCATTTATAACCATGCAGTGTTCAACTAGTCTGGTGTTTGAATGATCAGTCTAATTAAATGTGTGCATTTCGTCATCTAAAATGGTTTCATTCTGGTGTCTTTGGTTAGGGAGATCACGGCTGAGTCAGAACGGGAGTCACAACAACTGCAGAATCACTGGTCTGAGGTCAGATACCTGGTCCGGTGCATTTACCGTCAGACTGGGACTCCGCTGGCTGATGATCAGGATCAGCCTCTTGACCGGGACAAGGAGAGCATGAAGGAACTCGTTGACAGGTATATTTCGAGAATTAAATTCTCCTAAGTAATGTTTTTTGGATCAATGGACGAGGACATCGTCTATCGGCCCATCCCTAATGGACTCTATATATCATTTGGTTTTTTGGTATTCTTTTGGAGTCTCCAAGCGTCCTTTTTTGGAAAGACACCTAAATTCACCTTGAAAAAAGCCTGCAGAAAACAGTTTTATGAGAATTACCCTTCAATCTGATGGTTTATTTTGCTGGATATTGAAAATGATGACAAAATTAATGTGTTAAACAAGATAAATAGTGCATGCTTAATTTCATGATAAATGTGTTATTAATCACACAAAAGGGTGTGATTTAATTGCGTTTAAACATTTTAATCTATTGATAGCCCTTATAACAACACATTAATTATTCCACTGGATGACACTTCAAATCTCTCATTTCTTTTCCCAAAGCCTCACTTTGCTTTCTCTTTATTTAGGCTTTGTGAGAAAGATCCCTACCAGTTGTACCAGCGTCTGGAACAGCAGGCAAGAGAGTACGTCTTAGAGATGAAGGTGCGTCTACTCAAGCACCTGTCCACAGGCTCAAAGGCACCCGGTGCAGCAGCTCAAGGGCCTCCTCAGGCCCACCAGTTCATCTCACTGCTGCTAGAGGAGTACAATGCTCTTTGCCAGGCAGCCCGCACCATCAGCAGCTTCCTGCTCACCCTGGTGAGTTGATGCATAATACACGCATACATATACATGAGTGTGAATATGTTCAAAAACAACCATCAGGGTGACTTACTTCTAGCCCTGTTCTTTCTTTTCAGGAGAACGAACATTTGCAGAAGTTCCAAGTGACATGGGAGCTCCACAATAAGCACCTTTTTGAGAACTTGGTGTTCTCTGAACCCATCCTGCACAACAGTCTACCTGCCTTAGTGGCCCAGCTCAGGTATGGTCTTCAGTGAATCAGTTAAAATGTTATCATTCTCATAGCAGTCCTCTTGTCTGTATAGAATGTCATTGTTGTTGTTTTTGTTTAATAGGCAGGGCACGACATCCCATGATTCATATAGTGAGGATATGTACCGTACACTCCTGGAGAGATACCACCATCTGGACCAGGAGATGAGTACAGTGGCTCTCGAATGGCTGGAGTGTGAGAAGAGGATTGATGACTATGTTGATGAGCAGGTCTATTTCATTAGTGCCTAATGTGATCATTTGTGGCTCTCAAGGTTGATCTTGCATCTAATACCAGTTATGCCTGTTTTGCAGTTGCTTTTTAAAGTTGAAGGTCAGAATCTCACAAATCAAAGGACAGAACCACATAAGTCTTTAATTAATAGAAATGTAAGTTGCAGCACAAGTCACTCATGCGTTATTAAATGTCATACATGATTTTGTCTTTTACAAAGCAGATTGAGTGGAGTTAAATGAGATTCTCCATTTTTTTTTAAAGATGTCTTTAAGAACTAAGCAGCGGATGCTTAAAGACGATGCAGAGATCTTCAAGCAGAAAAGATTTTTTGAAGAGCAGGTAAGCAAACCTGCTCTGATTAACCATTTGTTCTTATTGAGAATAAAAAAGGTAGTTGAGGCAAGTGTACTTAAATTACCGTCTGCATGTACAGTGCATTCTTGACATCTAATGTGTTTATTGAATGAATGTATTCCTGATTAACTTGAAAATTGCCCATTCATTAAACAGCACTCTAGCCTTAGATTCAAGGCATATATACATTCAAAGTCAAAGCAACGCTAGCTTCAAATATTTTATAAAGTGTTTACTGAATTTGCTCATCCCTAGCTTCCTATCATTAAATTGCGTAACAAAGTAGTTTTCTATTGGTAATGGCCTGTTCGCTGAGCTTATTTATCATTCCTGACATACTGCTTTCAGAACTTATTTTCAGCTCATAATTTTGATGGAGACGGTGGCCCAGTAGTGCACAACTAGGGATGAAATGGTATGGAAATTTCACATCACGATTATAGGGACTCAAATTATCACGGTTATCAATATTATCACGGTTTTGTTCACATGAGATGAAAGTAGAACAGATGCACACACTTAAAACATTTCAACAAGTTTTATATTTGAAAATCAACAAACAGCAAATAAATCAAGCAGCTCCAAGCACTTTTTTAAGCTAGATTCTATTCTGTGGGGTTTCCTTCCTTATGATGGCCGTCGACAATAGCAACGCATAAATAATAATAATTTGGTGTTTCCCCCGATTACAGCGACTTTCTTCTGGCATGTTCTGCAAACAGGGTGACCATCTTCGATTAAGTTTCCCTCAGGACTTTTGTAAAAGCCAAAATAAAATTTTAAACGATATTACTAACCGTCAGTACATTTTATCGTGAAACCGGTAATCATTTCGCGATACCGGTTTCACGATAAATTTTAAATTGTTTTAAAATAACCTAATAAATATATATATATATATCGTACATCTCGTACATCTCATCGTGGCTTGTTTCCACTGTTGTTGTTGTTAACTTGTGTTTGCTGGTTAAATTTAGTTGTTTTGAACACTACTGGGCCATCGTAGATGGATGATTACAAAAACTGATTAAAAACAACACTGAATATTTCCATATTAAACAAGCTCAAACTTATCTCTTATCTAGCCTCGTATACTCTATTACACATGTCTTTTGTGTAAAAATATACACTATTATTCAAAAGTTTGTTTTTGAAAGAAATTATTTTATAGTTTCAGCAAGGATGCATTACATTGATCAAATGTGACAGTAAAGAAATTCATGTTACAAATTATTTCTATTTCAAATAAATGAGCTTTTGAACTTTATATTCATCAAACAATCCTGAAAGTGTATCACAAAAATATGAAGCAGCACAACTGTTTTCAACATAGATGATAATTGTTTCTTGAGCATCAAATCAGCATGTTAGAATGATTTCTGAAGGACCACGTGACACTGAAGACTGGAGTAATGATGCTGAAAATTCTGATTTGCCATCACAGGAATAAATTACGTTTTGAAATATATTAAAATAGTAAACAGTTATTTGAAATTGTAATATTTCACAATACTGTGTTTTTATTTAAATAAATACAGCATTGATGAACATGAGAGACTTAAGAGACAAAAAAAGTATCAAACTTTTGAACAGTAGTGTGTGTATGTAGATATCTGCTGGTATGTCTTGAGGTTTTCTTTATAAAAGCAGCTGTGTTCAGAGCCATTTCTCAGTTATCAGTACATATATTCTATTATGTATGTTATATGCCTTAGAAATACGCAATCATCGTTTTAATATTGTGGTTGCAGTTCCTACTGAACAGTAAAAAGTCTCTTGGTGGTGAAAGTAAGTTCACAGACACAGTGAAACACATGCTGTCCTCCAGACTGAGTATCCCAGACTGTCCCAACTGCAACTACAGACGGAGGTACTTTACAGTTTTATTCAATAAAAGTATTTGCCTGTGTAATAAATCTGATTTGCATTTCCTCCTTGAATGTGGTCTCTTTTTGGGGGCCATATTTAAAAAAAAAAATTGGCAGTGAAAAAAACCCAAAACCTTTTGGTCTTTTGTCCTTTGAGTATCCTTGCCTTCACCATTGTTGTATATCGTTAGCCTCAAAGCCTAATAATAAAGGTGATATATTTACCTCCAGATGCACCTGTGATGACTGCAGCCTGTCTCACATCCTCACCTGTGGCATCATGGATGCTCCCATGGCAGAGGACCTGCACCTTAAGCTGCCCCTGCAGGCAGAGCCTCCCCGGGACTACCTGTCAGAAGTCCATCCCCCCAGCATGTCATCGGGCAGCTCGGGGTCCGGCTCGGCCCCAGGCTCCCCCATCACCATCCAGCAGCACCCATGCCTCATCCTCCCACAGGATGGAACTACCACATTGTGAGTTAAAACCGTTTTATGCTTTCTCCTTAATTTGAAATGCAGCTTCAGGTTGCTTGGACACTTAAAACGTTTGGATGTAGGCAGGGCCGTTGCTAGGGAGTTCTGGTGCCATGCACCTAAAAAGGATTTCTTACAAAATAACAAAATAGACTATAAATTATATTATTATTTATAAATAAATAAATGCAAATAAAAAGGTTATTGCTTTTACTTATTTTATATGCAAAATTGTATAAATATTATATCAAAACAATGACATTAAAGCTACACTATGTAACTTTTCCGTCCACTAGAGGTCGCCTGTTCAAAACAAAGGCGTAGTTTGATGCCGCCACGTTTGAGCGCAGAATCTTGGGACGTGTGGTCTTCACCTCACAGCCGGTGGGAAAGAGTCAGGATAGGACTGGGGCAGAAATCATGTTCATGGATGCGATTATTAACATTACTGTAGTGAAGCAGAGCAGGACCGAGTGTTGAGGAGCTGAGCAAGGCCGCAGGAGCGATTGAAGAGCGGGACTGTTATTATGGCATAGTCGCCGGCGGGACTTTTATTATGACACGGTTGCCGGCGCCACTTCCTCTTTTCCAGTCATGAGTATGAGGTAACGCAACTCTGTTTATCGTATTAGATATATCTGAGTGTGTTGAAAAGGAAGTTATGACGTTCGCTCGGCAGCTGCTATGACACTTGTTCACACTGCAGTGAGAGTAAAGTGTTTCACTGAATAAAACCGGAAACCGAGGGTGACGCAGATATGACGCAATCGACAAGCGACTCCCTCACACGCATAGCTCACACGTCCCGGTTCCTTGGTTAAAATAGCAATTTCTCACGATTTACAAATAGTTGGAAACATTTGGGATATTCTAAGTATTCAACTGAACAAAATATATAACACTGGCCTAGTGGTTTCTGGATATTTTACTGCAAAAATCCTACATAGTTCACCTTTTAGGGATTAATAATGTATGATTGTTTAAAGTCACCAATCAATAATGCAAGGCAAATTAATAAAACAACAATAGACAAGAAATTAGTAAAATGATAAATAAACATTTAAAAAAAAAAAGTAGGCCTACCAGCAATATAATAGGCCTAAAAATGTCAGTCTGGTGTCTAACAGCTGAGATAAATATTCAGAAACTAAAAGGAATGCAGTCAAATGTAAAATAAAACCACTTAAGTTTCTCACTGTCATAAATTTTGATGAAGATAATGTGCTACTATTTTATTAAATAAAGTGAAGGAATGTATTTATCATTAGCAACAAGTTGTATTCAAGTTTTCTTGACAGTATTGTTAAAAGTATCACACCAGCAGCCAGCAAGTCTGTAATCCTTGTGACACGCACATCTATTTTTCAACATATTATTCAAACCAACAAACTACATAATAGCGCAAAAAGACAGACTTTGACTGCGTAATCTTTTGGGCAGTGCGCGCCGTGCTGCTACACTCTTATTTGGTGTCCTCTTCCGGCGAAAGTAAATTGGGTAGAGAAAACAGCACCCCATCATATTGACTACCCTGGCTACAGTCCACTAACCTGTCTTGTTAATGACCGTTTTGATAGACTGATTGAGCAATTTTTCTGACCTCCCTCTCCTTTTCATGATGTTACTGATAGGCCAACCCAGATTTTTTCCTGACATTTTTAGTCAGTTTCTTCCACTGTAACTTCTTATAACTTCAAATGTTCTCGGATCAGCCTCAATTCATTCATATCGAATTTTATTATATTATTCATGTAGGCATGTATTAAATGTATTAAATGAGTAGTGGAATATAATTACAGTATTTTTGTGCGTTAGTGCATTTATACTAAATGTGTTTGGGCTACTGTTTTTCATACAAATACCATAGAAACCATATAGTTAAATTTTACCATGATATTGAGGTGCTATATGCGTGGTTTTAACTGTGGTTAACATGATCTAAATGTATGATACTGAGGAAGACTGATGGTTCATTTTAATAAAACTTAACATATTTCAATTTTACCATATACAAATTAGATTGTTACAATTTTTACTGATGTTACTGTTTTTGTTAATGAACATAAATTTAAATCCTAACTCAAGCTACTACTACTGTCAACTCAAGCTATTGTCAAATGTTCTAAGAGACAAAACATGTAGTAATATTAATATTGCAGCCTGCACTGCAAACTGTGCCAAATATACGTGGCATCAAAGTCAGGCAACACAAACCCGTTTCATAATTTGAAACAATATCACACACATTAGCACATGCAGAAACTGAGAAATGGATATATTTATTTTAAGGAACAGGGATGGGAAAAGTGTTAAGAATTCAAAAACATGAAGTGTTTGTCATGTTCTGACAATAAAGAGTAGTTTAAAACCACAAGTAATGGTCCGGTTTCTACAACTTCCACTTAAAGATCTGTCTTTAAACTCGAATCACATAAAGATTTGACATTAATTGTAATAATTATTGAGTTAGAAAATAAAAAATAATTTAATGGATTTCAATTTTTATCGAGCCCTAGTCAGTAGTGATACTAAAGATTTTCATGAACCATAAGTACTCTACCATGCTTAATTTCAGGATGGACGTCACTGACAGTAATGACAACTTTCAGTAAGTTAGTCAAATGTTGATTTAGTAACCGCTCTGACCAATTCAGTGAGTCCATTCAATAAAGGATTTTTTTAGACTGATTTTAACTTGAAGTCTTTTTGAATTATTCATTAAAAAACCAGCTGATTAAAGTCACTTTTGTGAAGTTGTGTGAAGTAAAATCATTCACTTCTCACAACAGGAAATATTCTAGGATTTTTTTTCTAGCATTGCATTACTTTCAGGCAGCACACTCACATTCAGAATATTGGATAAAATATTATTTATTTTTGCAGTTATTTTACTGATTTTAATCTTGATTTTCAAGGTTTCCTATTTGAATTGTGTTGGTATCATCTGTAGGCCTTGTCCAAAATGAACAATTATGAAACCCCAAATTTGATTTAAAACTTTGTTCAGTAAATAAAACAAAGTACCAGTTGGCTGGCAGCATTTCTTCTGTGCCTTGCTCCAAAGTCTCATCTCTAATGTGATTATGCAAGTGACATAATGAACCACACTGTTTGTTTGTAATATACAAGGGGAAACAACAACATCTTATAAATGTTGTAAACAGTTGTTCTGCTTTAATATTTTTGTGGAATTGTTTTGATGAATAGAAAGTTCAAAAGAACTCTGCATTGAAATAGATTTTTTTTTTTTTTTTAATGTAAGATTCCTTACTTAGTCACTTTTGAATAAAAGTGTTAATTTCTGACATTTGAAAGGTAGTGTAAATAAATGTAAATCAGTTTCATGGACAGTGAAATAATCATCTAAGTTCAGTTCACCTGACATTGCCAGGTGTGGCAATCGTTTGTTGTTCCTTGTCTGCTTGCTTTACGGCTGCATTAACAGTTTAATGAGCTGTCAAGGGTTTTTACGCGCATAATGCTGAAATAAAGCTTGGGAATTTTTTTGAGTTGTTGTAGTTTATAGTACTAGTAATATGTCTCCTGTAGACAGTTTTGCAAAAATCAGATATGGGTCAGATCAGGCAAGTTCCAATTATTATAGTCATTACTGTATTCATGATTTCAGTGACTTCATAATGTACTTTCCTGCTAAGCTCACTCAGTTTCTGTTTTTCATTTTCTTCAGTGTCATCAGTTTTTATTGCATCACAAGTCCAACGGCTGAGTCATTAGTCTCCTTTTGCTTTCTTTCTTCTGCCTTTTCTGCCTCAGCGATGACGAAGTGCCTCCGTTGTCTGCAATCTACCCTCTGAGTGGGTATGAAGACCCTTCGATGGTGGCCAGCATTAATGGCATCCACAACCAGCTGAGTGGAGGGGAAGAGAGCATGACCCTTAAAGATAAAGTAGGTGTCAGCTGATCATCTGGCAGTGTTTTTGCCACCTACAGTGTACAATTAACATTTGTCAACTGGAAAAAATTGACATTTGAGTTTGAACAGTGGTAATAAGCGCTCCTCTCTTGTTTTCCCAGTCTTCACGGGGGAGCAGCAGCAGTAGCAGTTCCTCTGAAGGTGATGAGGGGGAGAGGGAATGTGGTGGGGAGCCTCCAGGCCATGAGTCGCCGCTCTCTGGAGGGAAAAATGACTGTCCGCCTCCATCATACCCTCATACACAGGTAGAGCTTAGGAAGAGGGACTATTAAACAACTGACCATTGGCATCCATTTTGAAAACTATGTTTAAAATTTTGATTCATATAGCAGCAACAGTACAATGTCAGAGACCATTGGTTTGAGTGGTTTGCATTTGCAGGCATTGCAGTAAATGATCTCTGAAAAAAATGACCTCTTTCTCCTTTTTTAGATGGATCAGGTACAGCATCCATGCGAGTGTCACGTGTGTAATCAGGGCACCGGGGATGGTAGCACCTCCAGCCTGAGCTCCACCTGTCTGCCTACCAGCAGGCTGCACACAGGGGGTCACCAGTTCTTCTCAGAGAAGACAGCAGCCCACCCTGCCCTCCACCTCTACCCCCACATACACGGCCATCTCCCTTTACACAACCTCTCCCACCTGCCCAGGCCACTGCTGCCCACCCTCTACTCCACTCCTCCGCTCACACACAGCAAGGTTAGACGCACGCACACGCACAAGAAATTCCCAGCTTTCCCATTGAGAGTTGCGTGGGTTGTAGGTGCTCAGTGGCTGTTATTTTTCCAGCCACAAGAGGGATCACTTGTATCAAAAATCATAGTCTTAAAAAGAGGCACAAGTGCAAAATTTCACTTCCTACTGGGCATGTCCCTTTCCACATCACTGATTATTGCATATCAAGAAATGATATAATGCCACTATACATTTTTCTGTAACATTTTCATTATCCTTATCACTGAATTTCATGGTAAATCATTTTAAAACGACTTTCATTTAATCATTTTTCATGTAATGATCCCAACTCTCTCCATATCTCTTCTTTAGACTCTTCCTCCCACCCCCACGTCCAGTCACACAGGCGGAAAGCAGCAAGCGTTCAACCCCACCCTACCGGAGCATGTCTATCAGAGCTGCTTCAGCACGGCGGGGGACTGGAACGGCTCTTTGCCATGCCCCTCGCTCAAACTAGAGAACCTCTGGGACACGCACATTATGAAGAACTGGAACCCTTCTGTGCTGCTCCAGGAGCCATTACCCGGTCAGTTTCCCAAGCCATTTTAAAGATGTTTTGCACACTTCAAAGAAGATAATAGTAAAACTAAAATCCATTTTGAATTTTTAGTGGGGAGTTTTGACATCTAAGAGTAATTCAGATGTTTTTAACCATTGAAAGGCTCCATTTAGATCTATTATTATCTTTCTGGTGATCAGCTCATTCAGACTACATTCAGAGGTACACTCTTAAAGTCGCCATAAAATGATCTTACCCTTCCCTACTATTGATATCTCTTGTTCAATGATGTGAGCACCTGCGTAAGCACTGGCCAATTATCCATCTCTTCCAGCAACCTTAAACTGACATGAGTTCGCTGCATTTAGCAAATGACAATGATCCAGCAATGTAATCAGTTTATGATTGACAAAGTCAAGTCCTGTCCTACATTTTTTTCCGTTTAAGTAGCTGTTTCACTCGGATATATGTCACAATAAAAAAAGTAAAGATGATTGGAATTTCCTTTTCATGTCTTCTTTAAAAATGAAGGTTCTGTATTGGCATCTATGGTTCCACAAAGAACCTTTTACATCAATGGAACCTTTGCAAATGCACTTAAAGGTTCTAAGAGTGGAACAACATTCTTCAAATTATTGAAATAAGAACTCTTCACTGAAAGGTTCTTTGAGGAACCAAAAAAGAGGTTCCCTTTTGGAACCTTTATTTTTAGGAGTTTAGTAGAAAACACATTTGACCAGATCACATTTTGTAGTTAAGCACTACTATGTCCCAGACAACTGCAAATAACTGCATACTTGCCTGTCAATCAAACAGTGTGCTAAAATAAGGGCTTCAAATAATTTAGAAAAGCACAAAACATACATAAAGGACCAAGATGTGAAGTTTAATTCAGACACTTGACTAAAAAAACTGAGAAATAAGCTTGAAATATGATGAGTCTTTTATATGCAGTCACAAACTCAGAGTCCATCCCCTCAATCCGATCAAAACTCTGAACAGCCATAATCGCACTGAAGTAGTTGTGCGAATCCATGAAATGATTTCTATTTTCTATAGTCTTAACCCCTAAAACTATATATGGGATACAGGAGTCACTCACAAGAATTAATGTAGTTACAATAGGAACGTTTTTGACTTTTTGTAACCATGAGCTAGAAACTACAAACGTTTGAAGCTGTTTGGTGGAGCTGTTTTTGACCAAAGTAATATTAGCAATCAGACACGTGTAGGGCTGTTAAACAATTAATCGCGCCTGTTTGCATAATATATCTGTGTGCGCTGTTTATAATTATTATGTATATATAAATACACACACGCATGTGTATATATATATATTTTTTATATATATAATATAAATGGTATAAATATATACAGTGTATACATGCAACTATTTCTTAAATATATGCATGTATGTGTGTGTATTCAAATATACATAATTTTACACAGCACACACAGATATATATATTATGTAAATACAAACTTTTATTTTGGATGCGATTAATCGTTAAACAGCCCTAGACACGTGTAATCGCCCAGCAATCATTAGCAAAATGTCGTCCACATAGGAGATGTGTTATGGTTATCCTCATTAAGCTTTTGCTTTTAAATGGTGTGTTCTCTCTGGACCATAATTGATGGGTTTCCCCGAGACCGCAAGGCTGGTGGTGAGAAACTGTTGGAGAAAGATCAAAATTTGTGAATGAGTCAAAATGTAATTTTCTTGCACCACACCTCAGACGAGCAGTCTGTGTCCAAAAGAGGTTGGCGTCACTGTAGTTACAAACAGTTGTTCAGCTCGGCTCCTTACACATTAGAATTTTATACACTTGTATATTTTATATACATTTAATTGGTCACTACATTACCAAAAATTATGTGTCGAGTGGCTTTTATTGTCTTCAGTATCTCTATGACCTCACTGAAACTCTTCTCCCGGTCAAAGGTGACATGCTGGGTCCTCCCCTTCCCGACGTGCCCCTTCTCTCCTCCAGTTTGGACCCCACTGTCAACCCCCATCCTGCCCCAGATGGCAAAGAGAGGAAGAATGGCGCCAAGAAAAAGTGTCTCTTCAACTACCAAGATGCCTTCATGGAGGCCAGTGAAGTGGTGATGGCCACTTCCTCTGCCACCTCCTCTGTCTCCAGTGCCGCCACCACTGTCCAGTCGAGTAATAATCACTTCCACATTTCTAAATGATCCATCATTAGTCTTAAGATTAAATTTTTGCTTTCATTTGCTGATTGTCCTTTTTTCTTCTTTATTTAGATGAAGTTTTCCATAATTTAGGTAAAGAGGACCATAGACATCCCACTCCGGTTGCTCCAAGGAACAGTCCCACCAGTCTCTCGTCTCTCCCCCCTCTCAGTGGAACCTCACACCCCTCTTCCCCCAACACACACTTACCAAGTATAGGCTCCCAGTCCTTCCCAAAGACTGTAACTCAGACTCCAGGCTTCATGGATGTCCATCAGGGTCTGTGTTTGTCATCTGGTGAGCAGCCAACCGCCCCTGTTGATGGTTTAGTCAGTGGTCCAAATAGCGTGTGCAGGTCAGTTCATCATCTATAGTATTTATATGCCTTCTGTACGATGTTCCAGCTGTCCCACCATCCAAAAAACATAGACAGGCTGTTGTAATTTCTATGCCATGTCGACCTTTAAATATTTAATAAAGAAACTGGAATATGAGCTGGAATTGAGTCCATATACTCATGTTTTTGTTAGTGATCCAGACTGTGAGGGTCATCGCTGTGAAGGGAACGGAGGCTACGAGCACCAGCCATATGAAGGAGAGGAGAGCCAAGATGATGACAGCAGCTCGGAGCACAGTTCATCCACCTCCACCTCAACCAATCAGAAGGAAGGAAAGTACTGTGACTGCTGCTACTGTGAATTCTTCGGTCACGGAGGGGTATGGAAACACTCACTTGGCTTTCACCAAATATAATAATATATTACTTAATAACATCATAATATTTATAATATATATATTTATACATATTATTTTGGTTGTCAGCTGATTTTCAAGCTTTCACACCTGCAAACTTGTCGCTTTTCGGCGACAATCGCCATTTTCTTGGTCAATTGGGTCATTTACGTGAATCGTGTAGAACCGGAGAGTTTTTTTAGGAGGGGGGGGGGGGGGGGGGGTAGGTTTGGTGCACGTGTGTAATGAACGGTTTCCGAGTGCAATCTTTAAAGTTCACATTCGGCTTGTTTTAAGCGCGGAACACACTTCAATCCGAGTTCCCACACGAACATATTAAGTATCCAGTCCATTTTATCACGAAATTAAAACGATAAATTCCGTTTTGACGCTCTATGTGGCGTGACTTATCACAGTTCAAGAGGCCGCCAGACGCGCACACGCGTGAACACGATCATCTGTGAAGGCGATCGATCATCTCTTCCTAAAGAATAAACATGAATGAACATCAAAAGGTATGCTGAGGATACATTACAACTTACTGTTATGTATGTGGTGTAATCGCTAAATCAGTGTTTCAACGGCGGAAAGACGTCAAAATAACTGCTTGTAAACTAAACAATGTCATGTAACGTTAGCATCACATTTACCTCAGGCAGTCATTCAGTGTTCACAGAATTATATTCACTAGAGAAATCAACTCTCTCACTAAATATATGCTCTATATTAGCCTATATATTCATTATATTTTACTTAACCTGTTAGGGATGTCTTGATTATTTCATGCATGTTAAATAAACTTGTCATGAAAATGACAGACACTGTGTATAAATTATTATATTTCAACAACAAATTGGAGAAAAAACTATTTTATAATTAGATTTAGAAGTTAATGCAAAAACTGCCTTATGTGAAGTTTACATGTTTGCATACAATGTGTTATTTGAGTGTTGATTATTATACCTAAAAATAAATACCAACTGAATTTAGGCTAATAGTTTGGGCTCTGTTGTTAACCTTTAATATTAATGTGCAAGTAAGGGCTCCCTATATAATTTACAGAAATATCTTCAATAAACTTTTAGATATAATTTAATTCATTCAAGGACAGACACTTTTTTTCTTCTTCAGTAAAACACTGTTAAATATAAAAATAAATAAAGCAATTTTGTAAAACTGCTGTACAGAACTCGTACCGAACCGTGATTTCAAAACCGAGGTACGAACCATCAGTTTTGTGTACCGTTACACCCCTACTGTCAGTCTTTTATTTTTTATTTGTGTCATGCGTCACAACACTTCCTTGAGTTCCAGGCGTTTCCGTGTTGTAAATAAAATCATTTTTAAAATATTAAATGTGTCATTCTCTTTCACGCTCAGAAATGTGTCATTTGCATATTAAAATCACAAAAAAAAATCGAGCCGGGGTCCCGTGACACTGTCACCTTTTTTACTCTCAGGAGTTTGCAGGTCTGAGCTTTAATCTATTGTATATGTTAATATTGGATATACAGTAGTTTTGGATATTTAATTGTCTTCGCTCATTAAATGTTTTTACATTTAAATTGTTTTCCGTCATCAAACAGTCACTTAAAGTTTATCTTTTAAAAACACCTATACAGTAATAATTGTTAAATGTAATCTTTAAAAAATCTCAAAATGAAAATCCATTTTTCATACAGTACATTATAATTTTATAATAAATCAACAGTTGATTTTTAGTTTTTAGTGTTTTATTTATTAATTTAATTATAAAATCTGTTTGAAGCGCACAACAATGGGAATTCAGAAACAATAAATCAATAAATCCAGAAAAATGGCTGAATACAGAAAACACATTAATATTGATGTTGACAATACCAGACAAAGAACTAAGGAAAACAGAGTAATCAGTGTGAAACAGAACAGGTGCGGGGAATTAGGGAAGATGGATACTAATTAATAAACAGGAAAACTAACTGGGAACTCAGGAACAGGGTGAAAACTAAATTAAAACAGAACATACAAAAGCCAGGAGCAGGAGTAGCCAGGCGGGGACCCAGAGTGCAGCCAGGATGAAGGCAGAGTCGAGGGAGGAGCCATGGTGGAGGCTTGGCTGTCGACACCAGGGGAATGACTGATGGAGACGAGGCTGATGGAAGTGGAGCCTTAGTAGCAGACAGAGAGCAGTTGGGACCGGACGACACTGATGGTCCTGGAGGCCGAGGTGGTGCCACAGTGACAAGTGTCCGAGGTTGAGCCAGAGGACTGAAGTGGAGCCGAGGATAGAGCTGAAGGGGTGGAGAGACTGAGTGCAGCAAACGGCTCAGATGTCCGTGGCGCAGGCGGAGCGACGTCTGACCAAGGCAGAGCCGGAGGGATGAGGTAGCCTGGTGGATAGGGATGGGTACTGAAACCCGGTTCTGCTGTCTAAAAAATTTAGAAAATACACAAAAAAAATATACAAAAACACTCTTACAACTAACGGCAAACACATATACAGACCTTATGGCTTTTCGGGGGTGCTAATAAACTAAACTTTGTATCTGAAAATAACTCTAGATAACCTGCGAGTGCTATCTCTCCCTTTCACTACCCGCATTGCTCCGTTGACTATAATACCCATCAAAATAGGAGTCCTTTAAGAGATGAAATCATGCTTGTTATTTTCTATTTTTTTTAAATGCACTTTTAATTTTTTGATTCACACTTATAATAATAATATACATTATTGTTTTCATTTTGTGCAATATATTGTTTTACATGATTTTCTGTGTTGATCACATTTGTGTTGTGAAAAGCGCTATAGAAATAAAGGTGACTTGACTTAAATGGGCATAAATAGTTGGGAGAAAATATGTGTATTATTAGTTGTGCACTCAGTCTTCAAGTGGCAGCAGTCTAATAAACTATGTGAATCAAACAACAAAAGGCGAAGAGAAAATTATTCACACCTCTTGAATGAATAACTTTAGCTTTAATAAGCATTAATCTTTCAATTTATACTGTGGAAACTATGAATTTGATTACATTACAGCTACACATTGATTACTTTAATAATTTCTTTTGTAGGCCATATTACTTACATGAACAGTAATGTTAGTAGACCTTCCTGAAATTGTTTATATCATTTGTATCTGTTTTATTTTTGTTTTATCTTTGTATATTTATTGTATTTATTTGACCATTTGTTTTTGCTTTGTTTCTTTGTTCTTGTTCTTATTGTATGTATATAAACCCCCCCAAAAATGCCTGCACACTGGTGTGTTTACTAGGGATGCCACAATTCTCAATATAATATTGAACCGTTAGGTACGGCATGTGAATTGCGTTTTTTTCGGTTTCGCATTTAATTAATTATTTTTCTACAAATTCTATAATTTGCCTCCATCCCAATATACTGAACAATGCGACATACATTCACATCACACGTTATTGGTAGAGTTATACTCACGGAACACTATAGATATTCACAATCACGAAAGTTCATTTTAAAGCCTTGCCGGTTTCATTCGCGTGCGCGGTTTTAACATGCGCTTTTCAGAGCGCGCGCACTAAAAGCCTGTCAAACACGTGATTACAGGACTAATGCTGCCTTCACGTGCAATCGGAAATTTGATCATTCCGACTTCTGAAGTCGTGATTACGAGCTCATTGCGTTCAAGTTTCAAAATGTGAGGGCCTTCATGTGCAATTGTTACCTAGGAAACTCGTATTTACGATAATTCCGAGAGCACGTTAAGGCAGCATAAGTAGTCGTCTTACTGCACTAATACTGTCAAATACACACAAGTCAAATACAGACAATTTACACACATAAACATAGTCGGTACTTATGTCTAAAGTGAAAGTGAAATCGCAATCGTGTCTATATTAGATGCACGCAGGTCTTAAATTGACAACAGGGGAGTGAACACGCGATCCTTAAAGGGACAGTTCACCTATAAAATGATGTCATTATTTACTCACTCTAATATTGTTCCAAACCTGTATTCATTTCTCGATGACAGAATTTTCATTTTTGAGTGAAATATCCCTTTAATGTTAATACAACAACAAAAGACAGAGAAAATCACTCACTGCTCTTGACTGAAAAACTAATACAGTAGCTAAGAATCAGTGTATATTTTATAGTGATGTCTATGTAGTGTTTTATTTTTACATTCATTCTTTCAATTTCATACTTTAATGCTGCTGTGCAGCTCTGAGCTGCCAGTGTAAATCTTTATATATATTTATATTATATTATCCAATACACTAGGAATGTGTACAAGGGTTTTTTTTAAGTAAAGTTTTAAGTTTAAGTAAGGTTTTTCAATTCTTTTAAGTAAAATAAAGAAAGATTATTGCAATAAAAAATAGTCTTTTTTCTCTTTAACCTCTTGCTGTTCCTGTCGCCTAAGAATAGAATAACAAAAAATGTATGTGACAAGCCATCAGAACCGAACCGAACCGAAAACCGTGGTTAAAAACCGAGGTATGTATTGAACCGTGGACTAACTGTATTGTTGCATCCCTAGTGTTTACAAATAGATGTTTTATATTTGTTCAAACATTGCGGTTTCTTTTGTTATAGATGCTTATTTTACAGTGTAAAGTAATGTTACTTATGTTCTTAATTTGTTTCTTTTCCTTTTTTTATTAAAAAAAAATAACAAAAAGAATCAATAAGAATACTGTTCAAGTACAGGATCGTTAAGCAGTATCAGTAAGAGTAGTAATACCGTTAAAATTGCTGGGACATTACTGGGAGCCGCAAGGACGATGGTGTCTGGAGCCGTGGGAGGGAGGAGCCAAGGCAGAACTGATATGTTGACAGACCGGGGAGGAGTGACCGGATCAGCGGCTGGAGGCAGAGCTGGGATCCTCTTGACTGGGCAGAGCTGGAGATTGGAAGACCCGGGGTGGGTCCGCGGAGAAGAGTAGAGTAAACCAGGGAGGAACTGATGAACTGGGAGGAACTGATGAGCAGACGGGAACCAGCAGGGAGATGGAAGACTTGGAGCTGGGCAAAACTAGTGGAGACACAGGAGAACCAGCAGGAAAGGGAGAATAAAGGAAATATCCTTTTTCACCAGAGTTCAGCAGCAGCTCACCCTCAGCAGTGGAAGTGTGGGTAGGGTCTACATCCATTTCCTTAGAACTCCACTAGCAGTCCTATGGTGGCACATGATGAAGCCAGCTCACGTGCCTAATCAGACTCCCAATGGGACTCGGGCTCTTGGGAGATGGTTTGCTCAGTCCTTTTCTTTGGCGCTTGCTCATTCATCACGGCAGGTTCTAGCCCTCTGTCTTCGGTTGGCTCTGGCGTCATGTCTGTGCTGTGGGGTGCTGGCTGGCTGGGCTCTGGGTCCGTGGGTGAGTGGGGCTGGTTATGTCCTCCAATGGTGAACGCTGATCCGTTGTTCACCAGCACCTACTCCACAAATGCAGCAAAGTTCCCCAGAGGACCGACACCGAGCAGGTGTGCTTTTGTGTGATCGTTCAATCTGGTGTAAAAGATGATGCACAGAATAACAGTCAGGAAAGTTTGTGTAACACGTCAGTTCGAAAAATCCTCAGGTGTGGTCCTTGAGAGATTGCTTCTCCTGCTCCAAACAGAGCAGCTGGACTGCCAGTAAGTCCATCTTTCTTTGAGGGTCTGATATTCTGTCGTGGCTGGTGACTGTATGAAGCGAACGACAAAGGAAATTCTGGAACAATAAATCAATTAATCCACACAAAAAAAAATCAGGAGATCACTGGAGATGCAGAAAACACAGCTACATTAATACTGACGTTGACAATACCAGACAAAGAACTAAGGAAAACTCGGGGCATAAATATGTGGGGAGTAATCAGCATGAAACAGAACAGGTGTGTGGAATTAGGGACTATGGAAACTAATTAACCAAGCAACTCAGGAAAACAGGAACAGAGTGAAAACCAAACTAAAACAGAACATATATGTGACATAGTGATTTATTTGTTTAGTGAAAATAGTAAAGAATATGAATGTGACATTTATCGGTTGTTGACCATAACATAAATCTGTATTTATTGGTATTTGCAAGAATTGGACCATGATGCAAAGTACAGTTTCTTTTCACTTTAACATTAGCACAAGGCAGTCCCTACTCACAGATAGCCACAGATAGATCTGTCCACGGTATAGTAAAATCTCTACAAGTTAACACTTTTCTGCCTGTACACACTTATACATCAGAATGGCCAGCTTTATTTCAGTTATAGTCAGTCACTTTAAGGTGTTATCAGAACTTTTTAATCAGTGTGTGGTGTTCACATTGTCTGATGGATCAGTACATGCTCTGCACCAAATCAGTTTAGCATAATTCAGTGCTTATGTAAATCAACCCATGATTTACATGAACTGCCTCCACACATTTTCCATTAATAGAGCTATTAATGGATTTTTTGTGGAAACAGTTCATGTTAAGCATTTACCATAGAAAGTGTCATGAATAAACTAATCAAACTCATGTTGTTTGTGGTTTATAGCCTCCTGCCGCACCCACCAGTAGGAACTATGCAGAGATGCGGGAAAAGTTGCGACTCAGGCTGACTAAGCGGAAGGAGGAACAGCCTAAGAAGGAAGAATTGCTGCTGGAGCGGGACGGGGTGGAAGACCATCGCAAGGTAGAGGACCTGCTACAGTTCATCAACAGTGCAGACAACAAACCTTCCACCAGCTCCAAAGCAGCCAAACGGGCCCGCCACAAACAGAAGAAGGTAAACTAATTTTTTGCTCTTTTGTCTGTATCTACAACCCCAAATCAGAAAGTTGGGACAGTATGGAAAACACAAAAAAAAAAAAGTGATTTCTAAATTTACTTTGACTTGTATTTCATTGCAGACAATATGAACACAAAGTATTTCATGTTTTGTCTGGTCAACTTCATGTCATTTGTAAATATGCATCCTTTCCTGTCATTCAGACCTGCAACACATTTCATAAAAAGTTGGGACAGTAAAGCATTTACCACTTTGTAATGTGTCCATTCCTTTTCACAACACTTAAAAGACGTTTAGGGACTGAAGACACCAAGTGATGAAGTGTTTCAGGTGTAATTTTGTCCCGTTCTTCCTGCAAACAAGTCTTAAGGTGGGCAACAGTACGGGGTCTTCGTTGTCGCATTTTGTGCTTCAAAATGCGCCACACATTCTCTATTGGAGACAGGTCGGGACTGCAGGCTAGTCAAGTACCCGTACCCTCTTTCTCCGCAGCCAGGACTTTGTAATGTGTGCAGAATGTGGTTTTGCATTGTCTTGTTGAAATATGCATGGACGTCCCTGGAAAAGATGTCTTCTTGAAGGCAGCAAATTATGCTCCAAAATCTCTATGTACTTTTCAGCATTAATGGTGCCTTCACAGAAGTGCAAGTTACCTTTGCCAAGGGCACTGACACAACCCCATACCATGACAGACCCTGGCTTTTGGACTTGTTGCTGGTAACAGTCTGGATGATCCTTTTCTTCTTTGGTCCGGAGCACACGGCGTCCATTCCTCCCCAAAAATACCTGAAATACTGATTCATCTGACCACAGTACACGTTTCCACTGTGTGATGGTCCATCCCAGATGCCTCCGAGCCCAGAGAAGTCGACGGCGCTTCTGGACACTGTTAACATAGGGCTTCCTTTTGGCACAGTACAGTTTTAACTGGCATTTGTGGCTGTAACTACGTATTGTGGTACTTGACAAAGGTTTGCCAAAGTAGTCCTGAGCCCATGTGGTGATATCGCTTATAGATGAATGACGATTCTTGATGCAGTGCCGCCTGAGGGATCGGAGATCACGGTTGTTCAGCTTAGGCTTGCGCCCTTGTCCTTTACGCACTGAAATTCGTCCAGATTCCTTGAATCTTTTAATTATGTTATGCACTGTTGAATGTGAAATATCCAAATCTCTTCCTATCTTTCTTTGAGGAACATTGTTTTTAAACATTTCAATAATGTTCTCACGTTTTTGTTGGCAAACTGGCGATCCTCTGCCCATCTTTGCTCCTAAAGGATTAGACCTTTCTTGGATGCTGCTTTTGTACCAAATCATAATTACAATCACCTGTTGACATCCCCTGTTTCAAATCACATCATTATTTAACCATTTTACCTCATTACTAGCCCTAAATTGCTCCTGTCCCAACTTTTTTTGAAATGTGTTGCAGGTCTGAATGACAGGAAAGGATGCATATTTACAAATGACATGAAGTTGACCAGACAAAACATGAAATATTTTGTGTTCATATTGTCTGCAATGAAATACAAGTCAAAGTAAAATTCTTTTTTTTTTTTTTTTGCGTTTTCCATACTGTCCCAACTTTTTCTGATTTGGGGTTGTATTAATGTATACAAAAATACTTTATGTATGTACCCGTGTGTGTGTTTGTGTGTATATATACGGGTGACAAACATACATGCATACAATGCCTTTGATTAACTGATCACCAGCAAGTGTGATCACCTCTATAAAAGCTGAAGTTCTGGCAGTTTGCTGGTCTGGAGCATTCAGATGTGTGTTAACACAATGCCAAGGAAGAAAGGCATCAGCAATGATCTTAGAGAAGCAATTGTTGCTGCCTTCAATCTGGGAAGGGTTACAAGGCCATTTCCAAACAATTTGAAGTCCATCAATCTACAGTGGGGAAGATTATTCACAAGTGGAAGACATTCACCCATCTTCCCATGAGTGGATGTCCCAGCAAATTCACCCAAAGATTAGACTGTGTGATGCTCAGAAAAATTGCAGACAACCCAAGAACTACACCTCAGACTCTACAGGCTTCAGTTAAATGTTAAAGTTCACGAGAGTACAATTAGAAAAAGATGGGTCAAGTATGGCATGTTTGGAAGGGTTGCCAGGAGAAAGCCTCTTCTGCACGGCTTAGGTTTGCAAAGTTGCATCTGGACAAACCATAAGACTTCTAGAACAGTGTCCTTTGGACAGACGAGACCAAAGTGGAGATGTTTGGCCATAATGCACAGCGCCAAGTTTGGTGAAAACCAAAGCAGCATATCAACACAAACACCTCATATAAAAAGTCAAGCATGCTGGTGGAGGGGTGATGATTTTGGGCTTGTTTTGTAGCCACAGGACCTGGGCACTTCAGTCATTGAGTTGACCATGAACTCCTCTGTATACCAAAGTATTCTAGAGTCAAACAGCTTAACAGCTTAAGCTTTTCTAGAGTCAACAGTAGGGATGAAACGATTACCGGTTTCACGATAAACCACGATAAAATTTAGTGACGGTTAGTAATATCGTATAAAATTTTATTATCATTAAAACCGCGTGTGATTATCACGGTTGTGAAAACTCGCTGTAAATCCTGTGTAGTCAGCGTCAGTCAGGCGCAGCACCGCTGTTTTTTGAATGATAAGAAATGGCAGAAGGCAGTGACAGCACTTCTGGGGATTGTTCAGCCTCTAAAAGGACCAAATCTGAGGTGTGGTCATATTTTGGCTTTTACAAAAGTCCTGAGGGAAACTTATAGATGGTCACCCTGTCTGCAGAACATGCCAGAAGAAAGTCACTGTAATAGGGGAAACACTTCAAAACTACGAACGGCAAGTGGACTTTGACCTCAATACCAAAACTACATCTGGGAAATAATAAGTGAAGCGAACGAACAAATTTAGTCAAGACTAACATTTAAGGGATAATCAGGGCTTGACATTAACAACCGCCATTTGCGGGTGTAAGTTAACGTTATTTCGGCTGCACACTAGTCACTCTGGCTGTTGAACTTATAATAGTCTTCTCAAAAGCCATCTGTTATAATCGCGTTGCGCATTATAACCACTCACACGTGTTTCTATTGAGTTTATGAATGCAATGCCTCATAATCAGAGGCGTTCAGATTAGCCGGAGTTTCATTCAGAGCACGCGCCGCTCTTACTCGCTGAAATCTACACTAAAAGCAGAGATAAACGTGCGATGTATGCAGGAGATTCATTCATCATATAGTGGTTGTACTGTTTTTGTTCTATTTCAGCAGCGAAAATGGTTTTAAAAACACAGCGGAAGCACAGCGCATCTGACATGACTGGCATAACGCTGGTGAATTTAGGGACCGTCTCTAAAGTTACATACAACATTGGTAACGTTATACACGTTTCTGACTTCAATAGCATTTGAAGAGAATGACAGTCATAAAACTGACTGTAAAGTGATCATTTAGGTGTCAGGTATGATGCACACATTTTGATATTTAATAAAATAAACTGTCAAATCATATGGAAATATGGATATGCATTATTTCACTTGGATACTGTTTGGGCTCTAACACAAAATATGCTAGATTTAAATGCATCATTGCTGAACACTGTAAATATATTCTCAAGCAATATTCTCATCAGAGATAATATTAGAGATTATATTTACGACAAATTATTATTACTTATGCGTTGCTATTGACGACGGCCAATAAGGAAGGAAATCCCACTGAATCTAGCTTAAAAAAGTGCATAGAGCTGCTTGATTTAGGCTGCGTTCACACTGCAGGCTGAAACGACCCAATTCCGATTTTTTTGCCCTTATGCGACCTGTATCTGATCTTTTCATGACAGTCTGAACGACACAGATCCGATCTTTTCAAATGCGACCCAGGCCACTTGGGTATGTGGTCCAAATCCGATACATATCCGATCTTTTGAAATGCGTCTTCAGTCTGAACTGCCAGGTCACATGTATCCGACCCGCACGTCGTTGATACGCGACAAACGTCATCATTGTAACTCCCGTTCCTTACTCCAGTCCAGTGGTGGCGGTAATGCACAAGAAATAGTTGCTAACCGCCAATAAAAGAAGAAGTACGCACCTGTTGCTAGCCAATACACTCCAACGCGTTTCTGCACTGTTATGGGCCGCCGCAGACGTGTCTCTTCCCGTGACAAAGTTAGTTGAAGGCGCTCGCAAACATAATTGAAGGTGGATCTGGTCATTCTGAAGTTACTGACGAATTCGGTATCAGTAAAGCCACTCACATCAGTATCCCACTCCTCCTCTTTTTTAATTTTCTTCTTAACATGAGAAGGTTGTAATGGTGCTGGCTCCGTTGCGAAAATAACTTTAATAAAGCTAAACGAACTCCAATGCTGACACCCATATTTGGCTACTTCCGTAAACAACAAGTGACGTCGTTGACCGTTGAGTACTCTTCTGCGCATGCGGGTCACTTCTGGGTCATTTCACGTTCACACAGGAGATCACAAAAGGTCGCATTTAATTGGAAATGTGAACGGCCTTGCAAAAAAATCGCATTTTTTCAAAAAATCGGAATTGAGCATTAAGCCCTGCAATGTGAACACAGCCTTATTTGTTGTTTGTTGATTTTCAAATATAAAACTTGTTGAAATGTTTTAAGTGAGTGCATCAGTTCTTTTTGAACACTTTCATCTCGTTTGAACAAAACCGTGATAATATTGATAACCGTGATAATTTGGGTCACTATAATCGTGATGTTAAATTTCCATACCGTTTCATCCCTAGTCAACAGCTTAAGCTTGGCCAAAATTGATCACCAGCAATCCTGACTGAAATGCTGTGGCAAGAGCTGTGCATCAACAAATACCCACAAACCTCAATAAACTGAAGCAACGTTGTAAAGAAGAGCAGGCCAAAATTCCTCCAGAATGATGTGAGATACTGAAAAATCATGCAGAAAATGATTACTTCAAGTTATTGATGCTTAAAGTGGATCTACAGGCAATTGAATGATAGGGTGTCCTAACTTTGTCACCCATAGTTTTTCCATCTTGACTTTATTTTTGCTAAATAATTGACACGGTGTAATATGTCATGTAGGGCTGTTCGAATTTCGAAATTAAAATTTACAAAAATAAATGCACATTTTAAATGCAATAAATGAATTTTTGGTAGAAGCGCGCAAGACATGACGATGACGTAACTGACGCGGTTTGTTTATCCAGTACGGCTGTGTTGTTAATTTGAAAAAGGCGGAAAAAACAGTAAGGATTCGGAGTCAGAGAGAAAATGGGCAACCTGTTCGACGGCGTATACAGTCAGACGCAGAGCAGAAGAAGGCAATCAGGGCTTTGCAACATGAGATGGATATAAATGAAAGAGAAGATACGCTACCTGCTGACAAAAATCCTCTCAGTTGGTGGCAAAATCATGTGGTATAACGTATAACGTTATATGTATCCACATATTGCGCAGCTGGCAAAGACATACTTGATCATACCTCACCAAAAAACGCTCAGCACTCGCTGCAGGTCAAGTTGACCGTTTGGTGTTTTGGACAAACAATATGTTTAGTGAGTGGAAATGGATTGTTTCTGAATGTCAGTTTGTTATTTTTTGTTCACATTACGTTGCCTGTTGAAGCGTGTTTTCTCATGTAATTTGCTGTTTTATGCACGTTTGTTACCTAATTTTCCTTACATGCTCATTAATGAAATCATATTTTATTTAGTAACAATTGTTTGAAAAGTTAATTTAAAAAAAAAGTGAATTTAATTTCAATAAAAGACGCAATGCTTGATTTGGTTTACATTTGCTTGTTGCGCTCGCTTGCACCCTCTTGTGGACATAGGAGACAATACAGTACTTTTTCCCCTCTAACATTAAAGGTGAACTATGTAGGATTTTTGCAGTAAAATATCCAGAAACCACTAGGCCAGTGTTATATATTTTGTTCAGTTGAGTACTTAGAATATCCCAAATGTTTCCAACTATTTGTAAATCGTGAGAAATTGCTATTTTAACCAAGGAACCGGGACGTGTGAGCTATGCGTGTGAGGGAGTCGCCTGTCGATTGCGTCATATCTGCGTCACCCTCGGTTTCCGGTTTTATTCAGTGAAACACTTTACTCTCTCTGCAGTGTGAACAAGTGTCATAGCAGCCGCCGAGCGAACGTCATAACTTCCTTTTCAACACACTCAGATATATATATACGATAAACAGAGTTGTGTTACCTCATACTCATGACTGGAAAAGAGGAAGTGGCGCCGGCAACCGTGTCATAATAAAAGTCCCGCCGGCGACTATGCCATAATAACAGTCCCGCTCTTCAATCGCTCCTGCGGCCTTGCTCAGCTCCACAACACTCGGTCCTGCTCTGCTTCAGACTACAGTAATGTTAATAATCGCATCCATGAACATGATTTCTGCCCGAGTCCTATCCTGACTGTTTTCCTGACTGAGGTGAAGACCACATGTCCCAAGATTCTGCGCTCAAACGTGGCGTCATCAAACTACGCCTTTGTTTTGAACAGGCGACCTCTAGTGGACGGAAAAGTTACATAGTGTAGCTTTAAGTATTGCCTTTAGAATTCGAATATAATTAGAATTTTGATAATATTTAAGAAAGAATATCGAATTTAGTTTTTCATCCATTTTGACAGCCCTTATGTCATGTGTTGTTCATCTGAGGTTTTATTTTCCAAATTTTAAGACCTGACAAGCACTAGATGATTTTTTTTATTAGTTAGCGGCTATACACTAGATGCTATTTACACTCAGTGAAAAGAGCATATTTTCTTAGCGATAATTGCTATTTACACTGTGCAAATAGCGATATATATACTATTTACACCAAGTGTAAATGAACATTTTATCTATGTGCAGCTAAAATACCTTCACTGCATTTAAAGGTCCCATGGCATGACATTTTCATTTTATGAGGTTTTTCAACATTAATATGAGTTCCCCTAGCCTGAATATTGTCCCCAAGTGGATAGAAATGTTGACAGTTCTGGCTGTTTTTCTCTGCCTTTGAGAAAATGACAGGCCAGACTAGCCAATCCTGAAGTCTCCTGGTTTGACGTCCAAGCAGGAACAGTTACCTCCCTTTCCTCCGCCCAGAGAATCTGGCACGCCCATGCAAACGCTCGAGAGATCATGGGTTGTGAACGAGTGAACGCTGGCAGTTTCTCAGTGTTTGGATGTAAAAATGAAAACCGAAGTCTTTTTTCAGTTCCTTCTGATCTGTGATCAGTGATTTCTGATGTGTAGCTAATTATTTATTATTCGTGCACACACTGCAGCTTCTCTCTCTCCCGACAGAACGGTGTTTTCGTGTTTTCTATCTTGTGAGTCAGTGTTTTTGTACGTCCTCGTCGCGTCTATTTGTTCTAAAATGTGCATACAGTCGTTTCTGCTCAACATCAGCAGAGTAACATCTTTAAAGATAAACCTCACGCACGCCGAAGCTCGGGCTGCACTGACCGGTCGGCCTTCAACATCCCGACCCCCAGTACTGCATCTGGCCCACAGCGGAGGCGCCTTACGCGGCGCGAGATTAAGCAGAAGGGGGGTAAGCGTGAGGGTATCCAGCTAGGCTAGCCAGCTATTCCCCACAATAAACTGGATTACATTCGATTAATGCTGTTGTATCTTTGTTTGCGCTGTGTACTCAATGCGCGTCACTGACGCTTTTCATATGATAGGAACATATCTAAAAATAATGCTATTATCAACACTTACTCGTAACTCGTTCATCTCGACAGCTGTAATGGTACTTTGCATGTGTTACAAAGTTGGTAATAATGATGAAGACGGACTCGGTGTGACTGAGACTCGTGTTTATTCAGAACTCTCAGATACAAACACAATAAACTCGCGCTGACTGACAGCGCTCTCATAACTCAGTAGTTACTATAAATAACTTTGTTAGCAATCGCTGTGCTCCGTCTCTGGTACATTAGTGATGTCCGGTTCGCGAACGATCTTTCTTTTGAACCGGTTCTTTTTAGTGAACCGAATCAGTTTACCAAATCGGACTGAATCGTTCGCGTCTCCAGTCAGCGCTGATCCATAATTTACTAAAGTTACTAACTTTCACCGCTTGTGACATGAGTGACAGTCCCTCCGACTAGAAATAGACTAATAACCTGAAGTATATGCTGTAACTACAACAGTTCACTGAACTGAGACTGACAGAACTGATGTGAAGTGAACTCCGGTCCATCCGTCTCTCTGGCAGCAGCTCGTGCCTCGTAGACCTCGTTAAACCACGCCCCCTCCGCTCATTTCAAATGCAAAGATGTCAGCCAATCACAACAGTGGGCGTTTTTACTGAAGTCTCACAGCAGACACACCTCTTGAAACAGGGCATTCAGCCACAGGGCAAACATCAGTATTGAAAAAATGCCTTTTATTTCTAAATTATGACATTTTATGATGTAAAAATTATACTAACAATATAAGTACACCTCAGGAAACATTATAAAATAATAGAAAAATGCCATGCCATGGGACCTTTAAAGGCTTAGTTCACCCAAAAATGAAAATTCTGTCATTAATTACTCACCCTAAATGTCACCCCAAACCCGTTCTTCGAAACTCAAATGAAGATATTTTTAATGAAATCTGAGAGCTCTCTGACCCCTCCATAGACAGCCAACACAATTGCAACTTTGACGCTTCAAAAAGTTCATAAAGAGATCAGAAAACGAAATGAATTAAGTGGTTTAGTCCAAATATTATGAAGAGACTCGATCGCTTTTTATGATGAACAGATTGAATTTAGGCGTAAACTCATATAAACACTGATCAGCGAACATAAACAGAAGCGCAACCGAACTCGAATGACGCGCTGCAGTTACACGCTACACACTAGAATTAACCTCATTGGTTGCGCAACCCGTTTGAGCTCCAACCAAAAGGTTTTGTTCTTGGGTGTCATTCAAGTTCAGTTGAGCTTCTGTTTTTGTTCGCTGATCAATGTTTCTATGTGAGTAAAAGCCTAAATTAATGTGTTCATCATAAAAAGCGATCAAGTCTCTTATTCACATAAACACCGTCGGTTATGTGTTAAGTGAACACAAACTGTTGGGAATTAATTTGCATGTGTAACATTTATATTAGATCCGTGCAATCGGTCTTAAAGTGACCGCAACCTAATATTCCTATTTTGGTGATCGGTACCGGTGATCGGAATCAACACCGAAATTCCTTATCACAGCACCTTTAATATATACAGTGACATTAAAAAACACACTAGTCATGGGATAATGTGTTTGCATGTATATATCTTTTGGAGGCTCATGAGATTAACTGTCTGGGGTTTTGTTTGGTTGCAGCTGGAGGAGAAAGCCCGTCTAGAGGCAGAGGCTCGGGAACTGGAGGAGCAGCAGCAACTTCTAAAGGAACAGAGAAGGCAGCAGGAGGAGGAGGAGGCGGCACTGAAGCAGGAGCTGCTCCGTCTGCAGGAAATGCAGCATTTGCGGGCATCTAAGAAGAAAAAGAAAGACAATAAAGCCAAGGAGGTAACCAAGTCTGAAAATCCTTCTCTCGTTCCAACAACCAATAATCCTCAGCCTCTTCAGCAAACCGCACAGAGTGTTTTAGAAAAGAACATGCAGAATGGCAAAACACAGCTACTACATAGTCTCATCCGCCTCGGTCCTAAGGAACCTCGTCTAGAACCTGAATCACCTACCAATGGGAAGAACGGCCCATCGCAACAGCCAAGCCCAAAGACTTGCAAAGAGAGACCTTTAGAGTCTCCTGCCCTCCAGAATGGCACCACCTCCCACCCAGAGTCCTCCCATACCAAGGTCAAACCCAAACAGCAAACAAATGGCTCCAAAACCAATGGTGAGGCCACAAAGAGGCCAGCCGAGACCTCCAAAGCTCCAGAGCCTCCCAAAGCTGGGAATGCGGCCAGCCCTCAAACTGAAGCCAAAGCCAAGCAGAGAGCTTCAGAGGAGTCAGTGACTGAGATCAAGAGGGAAGAGAGGAATAATGGGAAAAAGCAGCAGAATGGAGCAAAAGACGAGAGGAACTCTCCTGTTATCGAATCTTCAGCTTTAGACTCTCCTCAGCAGAATGGCAAAGTCCCAAACAACGAGTCCCCTCAGCCCAAAAGCAAAGCCAAGAAGAATAAGAAGAAAAAAGCGGACAAGATGAATAACTCAATAGGTAAGTGTTTCGAACTGCCAAATTGTCTGAAAAGGAATATTTTACAATTTGTCCACGTTTGTACAAGTCAGAATTATCTTATTTTCCAACAGATGATGTATTTCTGCCCAAAGACATTGATTTGGACAGCGTAGAAATGGACGAGACTGAACGCGAGGTGGAATATTTCAAAAGGTACTGTTTGGTAGTATTCAGTCAGATTTTGAAATACGGTCAAAAATTTCCGTCAGGTCCATTGTCAATAGTGATGTATAAAGCTCTGCTTACACAGTAGACACTTTCAAACCAGGCAGCTTTCTGTTGGTCAGTGTGGCAAATTCAAAATCTGCATTGGGAACTTTTCTGCCGTCACACGAAACTCCCTATTGTGCGGATTCCTATTCTTATGACTGGATTTTGCCATTTGGAATTTCGCCGAGCAATGGTAAATGTGACCTGGCATTCATGACCTTTTGTTCCCCGATTAATTTATTCTTCACCTTTTTCGCAGGTTCTGCTTGGACTCTGCGCGACAGACGAGGCAGAGGTTGTCTATCAACTGGTCCAATTTTAGCTTGAAGAAGGCCACGTTTGCTGCCCACTAAATGGGTCTTCCTTTCAAGAGACAATGGCAGGACTCGATAAGCGTTCCCCTGGTTTCTTCTTTCTCTCCCACGTTTCTACAGACTGACTGCTGACCCCAGTGCTGCTATGCTTCAACCGCTCCTCTGGTCTACATTATCCATGCCGCCTTGCCTTGTCCTTGTTGCTGTGGGCTCTGCAAGGAACCCAAAACGAGCTTATATCCCTGCAGTACTTCTGGAGAGAGAGAAAAAAAGAGCAAAGTCAAAAAAACAACTCCAAAATGCTACTCTATAAGTTTATCCCTATTATTTTGGTTTCCCTTTTCTTCTTTTAAAAAGCGTGTGCGCTTTTTGTCAGTGAGTGGGCCGTTTCCCTTAGGTCTGTGTGTCATGTTCTGGGTTTTCTCTGGCTTTATGTACATTTGGATGAAGGCACTGCAGAAGACATGCTTTAAGAAAAAAGATGAATATGAAAAAAAAAAAGATCGTTTTATTCAAATCAACTGTGGCTTTGCTCACCTTTGCACCTAGCACTGCACTTCCTCACAACTCGTCAAGAGAATCGGACTGGTCAGCTTCAAGTCATTGTCCCCTATCTCTCCCTTTATCAGGAGAACGGCTAATACTTGACAATGTTCACATGTCAGTTCCATTTAAAATTGTTCAGAGTAACAACTGTGTTCAAGTTACCTTTTTTTTTTTTTTTTTTCTTCTTTTTTTTTTTTTTTTCAACTTGTACCAAGCTTGTATCAGAATACTTTCAGAATTGAATCGAAAAGAACAATACTCACACTATCAATCTGTTATAGAGTGTATATTGTATTAACACTGAAGCCGGACTGGCTACTTTTTAACATATTGTTAAGTAATATTAAAATCTTGTCTTTCTTTTTGAAAGATGGAATACAGTAGAGTGGCAGGACAATTCTGTGTCCGTTGTCTTTTTTCCATCTGCATCTTATAACACATACCAAATTCCTAACCTTATCCAATCAAGGGGAAATACAGAGCCGACTACAGATCAACATAAAAGGAGCAACCTAACACCCCTAATTTGCATTACTTGGCACCTTGCAAAGGGTCCGTCCCCTTCGTTCTGGTAAGAACGGATGCATATGAAACACCACAACAATTTTAATTGTGTTTACGGTTTTACACTGGCTGCATCTGCATACTTAAGCAGTAATAACAGTGATGACATTAATAGCTATCCTGGCATAATTTCAAATGTTAAAGTCATTATGAATAGTTTACGGTTTATTTAGCTATGTTTTCTTTCCTGTTACCTTATTTCCAGGGGTGTGGCAGGTACAATCCCGGTTCAGGCTGGTGTTTTCTCTTATCAGTTAAACCATCTTTTCCAGTCCAATCAATGAGCGTCGTTGGACGCAGTATTATTGTTTCTGCTGAGAGGTAAGTGTATGTTGAAGGTGAAAATAATAACCTTAAAATAAAAGTATTTCAGATTTTATCATTTAGCACTACTTATTTGCACTAAGCGTGCCCTGCTGAATACATTTTGAGATAAAGGTGATATTTATGCTGGCAGCTGGCTTAATTTTTCTGAAATGCCGTCAGAAGAAATAAAAGGAAAAAAAATCCCCGCCATCCCATGAAGGGTGTGTTAAAGTCAACATGAAATTTAAATAGATTTTCTAAATGTGCCATGTATTATTGTGCATGATTCTCCATTTCAAATTATTTTAAAGGAATGGTGCTTTGAAATATTGTGATGTTTCATCAAACTAATAGTTTGGTTGTTTTTCTTTTCTCTTGATTATAAGACTATCATTACCTTGTCAGAAAGGCTACCCAAAAGTGAATCATTTGACAACTCTTACTAGTTGAGGAGTATTGGTGCAATATGGTTCATTTTAGCTAAGCTTTGCCTGATACATTCTGGTGACCCCATTCGTGGAACTCTGTAATAAACATTGAGATTGAACAATTTTAATACAAAAATGTTAAAAATAATTGTGTTGGTATTGTGAGACATTTAGCTTGGTGTTTAAAGTGACAGAATGTTTAGAAGCATTTACATGATTTTGGCTTTCACTTCTAAAGTGCAACAAAAAAAGTGTGATTACCTCACTTCAAAAAATGTATTGGAATCACATTTTAAAATGGGAGGGAGAGCATATTTTTAATCTTCGAAACTACTTGACAGACTATTTCTAAACTTATGACTCCTACAGAAAGGGAACTTTTGTCACTATCCGTCGTCATCAAACTTTGTTTCATGTAGGGCTTTTTTTTTCTTCACTTCCTGCCAAAAAAACTTTTTCGCTGTGGTGGAACGCCTACCTCCTTTTAGTGTGTAACAAAGAAACAGATATAACAGGTTAGAGAGACTGTTGCTTGTCTTTTTCTGGAAGAGATGATCTCATTTTAGTAATTGATGATAATATATTTAAACATTTTCACACCATGCCATTTTAAATGGCAAGTATAAAGTTAGCGACTGGTTTATAGACAAACCAGGCACTAACTTTATACTTTAGAATGTCGTGACGGTGTTTTTTTTTTTTTTTTTAATGATCAATTACTAAAATTAGATGAGCATAACCGATGGCCATTGCATATGCAGATTGATATCAAAAGGTTTTTTTTTTTTCTCACTAACATTTAGATATTTGCTCCCACTTTATTTTAGGTGGCCTTAACTACTATGTACTTATATCAAAAAATAAGTACAATGTACTGCACATATTGTATTGCAAAACACTTTTGCTGATTTTGAGGTGGGATACGGGTAAAGTTAGGGACAGGTGTGGTTGTATGGGTAAGTTTAAGGGTAGGGTTAGGTGTAAGGGAAGTGTCAACAGTGTAATTATAAATGTAATAATTACAGATGTAATTACATGCAGGTAATTTTTCAAATGTAAGTACAATGTAAAAACATGTATGTACACAATAAGTGCATTGTTTCAAAATATTAATTTAAATGTTAGTACATAGTAGTTAAGGCCACCTAATATAAAGTGGGTCCAGATATTTAAATGTAAAAATGGCAACAATAAAAATAACTAGCTAGGTTAGCTGATTACCTTAAAAGTCCATATCAGCGTCAGTTCGTACTGCTGTTAACGCTTTCTCCAACAAGCGGATGAGATAAGACCTGTGATGTAGTTACAAGTATTTATTCAAATAAGTACTGAGTTTATCAATTAATATTAATTAATTTACATGATCAATGTAAAGGTCAATGACATGCCATGTATTTTTTGTGCCCGAATTAATTTTTTTCCTAAAAAGAATTTTAATAAATACATGTCATTTATCAAATTGATCTACAATATTTCCTTTATAAGAAACCCTTTTAATTTTTTTGAAATTCAATTGACTTTAGTTGTGGTGTTTGAAAGACCAAAAATGTCAGGTTGTGCGACCGTCTGAACGTACAAACAGGAAACAAAACTGCAATAAAAAGGTTCATTTTCTTAATAAAATTCTTAATCAAATAGTTTGGAATGATTTTACGTTAAATTCCTTATAAATGAAGGAAAATAGTGTATCAGTCCTATTTCAAAACTATTCTATTACTTTAATTCTACTTCTCCAAATGTCAGGGAGAGCGACTGACATAAAAATGGCATTTTATGCAATGTTACTTTAAGAAAACCATGTGACGGCATATGACATCACACAGAAGAGCCCAGAGGACCCCTTTGATGCAGTTACAATGTTAGTCACCCTCCCATAAATATTAAATCATTTGACATTTTTGAGTAATGGTCAGTAAAATGTCAGGTGGTATGACCCCTGTAAAACTTTGAAAATGTGTTGTTATTATAAAAATTTGTATTTGATTTAAAAAATGTATGTATAACCTTGAGCCTATGTATATGTATATTATTTTAAATGAATATATGGTCGCACCACCTGACATTTTCTGGGTGGTAAAATCAGAAATCTTGTTTAATAATGAATGAATGCTGTCTTATAAGCCGTAAAACCAATATGAATCAACACCATGCATTTTTTGGACATAAAAATGCATTTTAAAACTTTTGCTTAAAATTATAATTTTTCATTGAACCACTTACAGTAGAGTTATGGTTTGGTTTATACTTAGTTACTTGTAATGTAATGTTATTACCATAGTAATAAATACCTTAAAATAAAGCGTTACCCTGTTTTCCTGTATGTTCATGTGACGTTCGGCGTAAAGCCTATATAATATTCAAAAGTTTGGGGTCAGTACGATTTTGTTTTGTTTTTTCAGCAAAGATGCATTCAATTTATACAAGGTGACTGTAAAGACTTCTACATTGTTGTAAACTTTAATGATATTTTACAACATAACAGTTTTTTTATTTATTTTTTTTACTGTATTTTTGATCAAATAAATGCAGCCTTGGTTTTATTTAAGTACAAGAGACAAAAAAAATTCTAAATGAAATATTTTAGTATTGTAATCTAGAACTTAAATGTTATAGTAAAATAAATGTATATAAAATATACATTTATTTTACATTTTAAAATGTAAAAAATATATAGTAAAATAATTCAATTAACTAAAATATATATTTGTATAATTTAAAAATCAGCATGTGTTTGGCTGGGAAATCGGAGAATGAACAATGGGAGATTTTGTGAATCTCCTGGAAGTGCTTTTTTAAGTCTGCCCACTTTTAGTCACCCATGATGCAATGCTGGAGTTACCTCATTTTTGTAAAATCTTGATGCCAGATTCATTTAGTACTTTCAACATGAACTTTAATTGTTTTGACTGAATGAGAAGAGCAACTACACAAGATGACTGCATACATATCCACACACACACACACACACACACACACACACACACACACACACACACACACACACACACACACACACACACACACACACACACACACACACACACACACACACACATTATACTATAGACATTTGGGAATTATAATGTCAGTTGAGTATTAGATAAATGTAACTGCATCCTAGTATGTTCCCTTGCCATATTCATCATCCGAATATAACAGCTGTCGTTTTTTTATCCCGTCTTGACAGGAAAAAGTGCAGAGAGATGTCTAGAATCAGTCTTCCAAAGAAGGGCTTGGACAATAAAAGGGTCAGAGAGAGATGGGTTTATTGAAGAGGAATCAAAGATCGGAGATGAGAGAGTATTATTTGTAATCACTCATGAAGATCTTTTCACTGAGGATGGCCCAGAGCTAAGGAGAAACCGAGAGCTTAAGAGGGAAAACCCCCATCATTCCACATACTGGAATTGACAATAGAGTTCTGATCGCTCTTATCTAAAAAAACAACACAACAGGTTGTGATAACTCTTAAACAGTCAGTAACAACAACAGTGTTAAATAAGGTGCTGCTCTTTCAAACGAGTTAGCCAGTGCTCGGGAATTCCCTGCGTTAAAGATTAAAGGCCATATTTATCTGTTTTGGCATGGCATTTGGCAAAAGTTTTCCCAGCCGGAACAGCATGGCAGGTGAAGTCAAGGATAATAACGACTAGACAAGCTACACCATGATAGGCTACTTGTTTTTCTTTCCCCATTGTTGCAGTGCAGGATTCTAGTGCTGACCTGGTGTTGAATTTTTTTAATCTAAATTCTGGAGCAAGTGTTACTATTTTACTGTAAAAGTCATGTGATCATGTGACCTAATTATTTCCACTTTCTGAAGGTGGATTGTGGTGCGTGTGCTTTTCTTGTGATAGATGTGCTGGCCTCACATTATTGTAGATGTGTATGAAGTGTGTGTGTGTATGTGGAGGTGGGGAATCCCTTCCAGTCTGCCTTTCACTTCTCCAAGGAAAAAGGTTTCGTTAAAGAACAAAACTACAGCGGGTCCCACACATCCATCACTTCAGCTTTTCGCTAATCTCCAGTTCTTCACAGCAACACACTTTCCTCAATGATTACTCGGGTAGAAAAAAGGCACTGTTCTGTGCAGAATTGCTGCGGCCACATGCATCTTCTGAAGTGTGTACTTGTGCTCGGGCGACGTCATTTCGAGAGTGGTGACTTGACTGAAGTAGAGAGCATGAAACTCCACCTGGAGTTTTCCCTTCTACCCCCGTGGCAGCTAGCTAGGGCCGTGTGTCTGACCTCATCAAGGGTTTATTGACTCAGGGGACCATGATGCTCCTTTACATGTCTGACGTGATCTTGTATAAGCTGAATATGGGCCTGCACTGATGACTGGTTTCCCAGATATAACACACACATGCGACTAGGGTGACATTACTTTTTAAGTTGACAATTCACAGAATTGCTCGTCAGAAACCGTTTGGTTAATGCTGTCACTTTAGTAATCCTAGTTGTGTTTGTGTAATGTGTAAAAAATGTCACTGCCACTTATGGTTCCACATGTCACCCACCTAACAAGTTATACTCCCAAACAAAGTTTCAATTTGACCTCACTATGATAAATAATGATTGTATTTTTAGAATACCATTTATTACAACATTGTTAGGGTTAGTAATGGTTTCCGGCTCGTTTGAATTCAGACATAATAAAAAATTGATTTGCAGTACTACAGTGAAGGAGTCTGTTATAAACTCGGCCTCATTCAAAAGGCTTTGATAAATACGTTTTGTAAATCTTTTTGAAAAGATCGTAATTTCAATTACAATTCAGAAATCACAGCTGCGGTACTCAACAAAGTATTTTTTGGATTTAAAGGAACACGTTGACTTTTTGGGACTTTAGCTTACTCACCGTATCCCCCAGAGTTAGATAAGTCCATACTATTTTCATCTCTGTGCGTGCCATAACTCTGTCTGACGCACCCACCGCTAGCCTAGCTTAGCACAAAGACTTGAGGTAAACAGCTCCAGCTAGCCTACTGCTCAATAAGTGACTAAATAAAACCAACATTTTCCTATTTACATGTTGTGATTTTGTATAGTTACATCGTGTACTAAGAGACGGAAAATTTTAAGTTGTGATTTTCTTGACAGATATTGCTAGCAGGGTTCCTGCGGGTTTTGGAAAAGTATGGAAAAGTATGGAATTTGATTTGAGTAATTTCCAGGTCTGGAAAAGTATGGAAAAAATAAATCCGAGTATGGAAAAATATTTTTCCAGACTATTGTCCCTATTTCATTTTCTAAATATAAAATGAAGAATTTCTAAATGTATATAATAAATATATACAAAATCGTTTTTTTTCAATGAATGAAAAACTTGTAGCCTAGCTATGGCAGTAAAGGTCAGACCTGTGTGTTCCTTCCTTTTCACAGTTCAACAGTGGTTAACACAGCACTTTGTAGTTTGAGAAAGCAAGTTGGGTTTGAGGATAAAACAGAGTCGATGGTGGAGTTCTTAAAGGAATAGTACACCCAAAATGAAAATTTGTCATTTATTCACCCCCATGTCTTTCAAAACCATAAGACTTTATTATATTAACATTTTTAATGTTTTAAACCTGAGAGATTTCAGTCCCTTTATTAAAGGACTTGTTCACCCCAAAATGAAAATGTCCTAATCATTTACTCAACTCTATGCCATCCAAGATATCCATGACTTACTTTCTTCAGTGAAAGATAAATTACGTTTTTGAGCAACCAACTGAGTTGGTTGCCATTTTGGATGGCATTGGGGTGAGTAACTGATTAGGACATTTTCATTTTGAGGTGAACTAATCCTTTAAATATCTTCATGTGTCCAAGATTAACAAAAGTCTTATTAGTTTAGAATGACATTTGGGTAAGTAAATTATGATAGAAATTAAATTTTTGGGTAAATTAATAACCCTTTAAAAAAATTGTGACTGATTTAGCATTTTGATCGTTAAGGTCACAAAAGGCAATATTTTAATATAGGATTTCTAAATATTAGATAGCCTACATAGAGGATTTGACTCAGAGTATAACATACTTGTCGGTGGCGATAGCATTGTGGGTAAGTGGTTTGCCATGTAGTGCTGTTGTGCTTCGGGAGACCCGAGTTCGAGTCCTGCCTCATGGACTTTTCCCAATCCCTCCCCCCTCTCTCCCTCCTGTCTAGCTACTTTCCTATCCTAATAAAAGGCAAAAACGCCAATACTAAATCTTTAGAATGTAACACTTGTTAGCAGTTGAATTTGAAAACATTTTATCAGAACAAGTTAAATATGTTCGTAAAAATCTGTAGGAAGTCTGGAAATTCGAGTCTGGAAAAGTATGGAATTTTGAAATGAAAATTGTGTAGGAACCCTGTGCTAGGAACTATACTCTCATTCCTGCGTAATAATTAAGGAACTTTGCTGCCGTCCCATGGGTGCAGCGGCGCAATATTACGCAGCGCCTGAAAATAGGCTAACTTTCGTCAACATAACCAACGTGACAACCTGCTTTCACAGGGAGCGTACTGGGGACTATTTTCAGGCGCTGTGTAATATCATTGCGCCTGCTGCACCCATGGTTGATTATTACGCAGGAATGAGAGTATAGTTCCTAGCCATATCGGTCTAGAAAATCGCAACTTTTCATTTTCCACTGGTCTTAGTACACGATGTAACTATACACATCACAACATGTAAATAGGAAAATGTTGCCGTTATTGTGTCACTTATTGAGCAGTAGGCTAGCTGCAGCCATATACCTCTAGTCTTTGTGCTAAGCTAGGCTAGCAGGGGGGTGCGTCAGACAGAGTTATGGCACGCACGGAGATGAGAATGGCATGTATGGACTTATCTCTGGGGGATACGGTGAATAAGCTCCCAGAAAGTCGGCGAGTCAATTGTTTGCTGTTCGGCGATCACTGCTGGTGCAGTGCTGCTTGTTTTGCACAGTGAACACTTGTGGACAAATTGCAGCAGTGATGTTTTTTTTTTTTTAGGCCAACCTGTAAATTAGAATCACCCTGGTTCCTTAGACAAAAACCCAATAGGTTTTTTCCATTGCCTTTTGGATTATTGCAGACAATAACCTCTGTGACCGACAAAAGCGCATGATTCTTGTACTTTTTTTTTTTCATCATGATAATCTTCACAAAATAAACAACTTTTATACTAGTGCTGTCAGTTAAACGCGTTATTAACGACGTTAACGCAAACCTATTTTAACGGCGTCAATTTTTTTATCGCGAGATTAACGTTCTTTTTGGTCTAACAAACTTTGTAGTTTTTTCACATGCTGTTGCAACAACTAGTAACGTTAGAAAAACTACAACACCACTCCGGATGTAGCTAGACCGGAAACAAAACATCAGGCACGCTGCGGCTGCCCGCACTCGTTTGGGCCATTAAAAGATTAGACGTGGATGGCAAGCGTGAGACGCCGAAATGAGAAACGTATTAAGCCATGGTTTAACTCAGGGGTCTTCAACTAAAAGTGCTTGTCTTGAGCGCTGCTTTCTGCTCTGATGGTGCGTTCACACCAGACGCGAATGAAGCACTTTGCGCGAGTGATTTAAGTCAATGCAAAGACGCAAATAGACATTCTGCGGCGCGGATTAAGCGGCGTGCATGTCGCGTCATTCGCGTCCGGTGTGAACGCACCATCAGTCTCTTCTTCACTGCATGCTTGACCGCGCGTCTGGGTCTGAACGTAGTAACTGAGCATTGCAACGTTAACTGTTTCATTACGTCAAAAGGCTTCGCGGTCCGGATTCGGACCGGAGTCCGCTAGTTGGCGACCCCTGGTTTAACTGCACTATAGGCGGAGTCCTAGTTTACCTTGCATGTGCACTTTGTAATTTTATATTGTATCACCCTGTTTTGATCCCTTTGTAAGGGCTGTTGAAGGGGCTGTTTGTGCAACAAAGTATTTGTTTCACCCTTTTATTGATGGGCAGTGTTACATTGTGTGAGATTATTTGCTCCAAGTGAGAATGTTGGTGTGAAATCGAACACTAAAGTATGCCAATGTTGTTTTCAATAAAACAAACATTTGAACAAAGCAAGCCGATCCACTTTTCTATGTTGATAAGAGCATTAAAATAAGAAAAAATAATGGGACAAAAAGAAATCAAGGGACATTTAGAATAAATAAAAATGTGCGATTAATTGTGATTAATTGTGAGTTAACTATGACATTAATGCGATTAATCGCGATTAAATATTTTAATCGTTTGACAGCACTATTTTATACATTTTAAAACAATCACCAGAAGTAAAAAGCATAGGCTATAACCGAACTACACCATGACTGCAACTTTGCCACTGTATGGCTTCCGACAACTCTTTAAATCTTTAAAAAGCATTTTCCCTGAAGGTTTGAGCTAGAATAGTTTAAGCATGTGATTATAAACACAATGAGGTTGTAGAAGTTGACTAGTGCTTAGAAGAGTTTTCGATTTGGTGTGATGTTAAGGGCTTGACTTTTTGCTCACCAGCCACTGTGGCTAGTGATTTTCCTGTCCACTCAGCATTTTCACTAGCCACCATTTTGACATCGATACCATGGGGAAAAACAGCCATATAGATATTTTTTATATCATCTCATAATTAGGCAGCAGGTATATTAGTTACTGCTGTCACTTTAAGACCTGACGCACGGATCCATTATACTGTTACACATGCATTTGCTTTCTCAACTGTTTACATTCTCTTAAAACATAACTGACTGTGTTTATGTGAATACTCAAGACTGGCATTTTGAAAAAAGAAAGTTGTGTGTATTTGATTGTTTCAGTGCAATAAGCAGCAACTATATTTTTTTATAGTTATTTAAAAAAAAAACTAAGAACTAAAAATAATTTAGTTCTGAGAGGTGCTTTGTGTGCGCAATTTGGGTGTGAGCACAAAATCTGCAAATGTGTGTATAATTACGTGCAATCCCACACTGAATTTCAAGCCCTCTTGAAAATGTCAAATGTTAATGTCAAGCCCTGGGTCACAAAAAAGGTCTCATTTAGCCACTTGTTAACAGCCTTTTTCAAGACAAGTAAACGCACAAGGTATTTTATGTTGTAGAATAAAATGTGAAAATCACTTGTTAACCATCTTATTTCAGGTACTTAACCACAGTGACTTCAGGACAATAGAACCGGAAATGCTCAAATGATTCTGGACGTTTGAGCTTTGGCCTACAAAAATACATCATCCCAGCAGCACTCTATTGACTATTGCCATAAGATATTATATAACAAATCGCATATCGACGCACGCACGATTTTCCAGTCTGTCACCAATGGCAAATATAGCCTATTTTAAACTGTCACGTTTTTTGTTGCATTTTAGTCGCAGTCTGAATCACTTCATAAAGGCACGGATGTGTTACTGGCCTTTCAAAATGGCAGCGGTTCAGCTACAGTACTAAGTACAAAATGTGTATATTATGTTAATTAGACAATAGTAATTTAATTCAGTGAATATGTATTTGATAAGAGATAGTTACAGACACTAGCCTTGTTTGGTCCCATAGCCTCCTCCCCTTTAAATAGCCAGTCCCACGATATCCCTCTACTGCTATTCACTTCCAGGCCTCAGGACAGCTGAGAATTTGCTGCAGTTATAGCCTGTCCATTCAGTTGTGCTTGGGAAGGGGCTTTCCACCACTTGTGCACATACACACTTTTTCAAATCCCATGGGACTTGAGTTTAATGCTTTATGACACACAATGCCTCATGAATCATGATCTTACAAGCATTATCACAACTATCTCAGTGTCTGGCTTCCCATTTCTTACAAATAATTACCTTTGACCGCACAAATACACTCACAGACATGGTTTAGAAAAGGCTCCTTAAGCAAACATTTTATTATAAAAATAAATCATCTTATAGTTATCACATTTCTGTTTTACTTTGTCATCTCAGGAATAATTCCTTGTCAATTGATTTGTGTTGCTAGGACCTTTATACCCTGTAAAAGTGTGCTGAAAATAGGAGGCCATTTTGTCAGACGCAGCAACGCAGACATGAACATTTCACATCTCAATTTACCAGGATGTAGGGAACTTCCTCTCTTACTTAAAACTAGAATGTTTTTAGCTGCAGAGGGGGATCAAATGGCAAGTACCTCACAGTCAGAAGGTGCCTAGAAGTCTGAGAAAGTAATGACGTGTTGAACCATGTTACATTTCTAATCGTAAACTGAAGATTGAGATATATATATATATATATTATGAGTCAAATAGTCAAATATCTAAATATTATTAATAGTGTGTGCTGTGCTGCTCTGTATTTCTTGGCACAAATAAAATTATGTTTTTAAAATGTACGCTCTATACCTACAAGGCAATATACCTACAAATAAACAGAAAATGAAATGTAGAAACATTACAATATACTTTACAAATAGCACCATGACAAAAGTATGAATTCTATTCCATAGCCTAATAATAAACAAGCTTATGTATTAAATATAAAAGAATATGTACTTTTATCATCTGTATTTGGAAATAATTAAAATAACAAAAAGTGCAAACCAGCTGATAAAGAGAATACATATCAGTGAGGTATATGATACCCATTAGGATCCATCTGAATTATACACAGATCTGCAATACAGCGTTAAGCAAAATTTGATTGAAACTCGTACCATGCTTGAAACCATGACACCGAACAAATGGCAAAACCCAGTGACTTATAAACCGCAAATGCTTAAGATTGAATAACTTTTCATAACCAAACCCGTCTGCATTCCATATGACAGCCATGTGAGTAAGCCTTTGAACTGGAAATGACCAAGCCAAAGTTATATTCTGAGTCCTATGCCTCAAGCAACCTTCTTAACATCAACCAAGTCCACAAATCCAAGCCGACAGAAAAAAAAAAAGAAAGAAAAAAAGCTCTTCCTTCGACTCCATCCTGTTTAAACGTGCCCCTGCCTTCATCAACACCCTGTCACACATCCCACAGTCTGCGAGCTTGTAGTGATTTTGTCCTCAGTGCTTTCTGTGCCCTATGAAAAGTCAGTGAGGTGAGAGACTCACAGCTTAGCACACTCGTCCCAATGGTTTAGGTATTCGGCCGTGTGCTCATCGTCGTATGTGGTGAGACACCGAGGGCACTGCAGTTCAGCGGCTCCTTGCGGTGCAGTGTTACTGATAGTCCTCTTTGAGCTTGTTTCTGGGGGACTGTTCCTTAGTGGTTCGGCAGTTTCCGTCTGGCGGTGGGTAACTTTTTTAAGGCCCATGTGAAGTCGGCGTGAGGAAGAGGCATCTTGGACGCTCTGTGTGATGAAGAAACAATGCATGCTATAAGAAGGAAATGGCCTTTGGATTAAAAAATAAATAAACTCATGCTGGTTTGGGTTATTTAGTAGTACGACAAAGAATGGGGGAAAATTATGTTTGGCGTTAAATGAAACTTCACCCTATCTATATAGTAAATGCGTTATAGATCTTATTGCAAATTAATCATCCATCTATATTAAATTTTTTTACCAAAAAAATTTAAATGTCATTTTAAATTTAAACGTTTCATCAAAATGTCATAATGACAGACTTCTCTCTGTTTTATTAGTAAATGTTGAAATTAACATTAACAAAGTTAATCAAATGCTTTATAAGTGCAATTCATTATTATTTCATGTTAACTTATGTAGTTAACTAATGTTAACCAATGAACCATATTGTAAAGTATTACCACATTTTTTATTTTTTTCAATAATCCGCTTTCATTGTGACTATAAAAAAAAATTTGAAATATTTTTGAGATGCTTTTTCAGATATCATGAATTATTCATTCAAAATATCTGTAATATTCATATGCTGTTTGGGTTTAGTAGTTTTAAAATGTATTTCAAATCATTTTTAAACAATATATTTTTTGTCAAATATCATGAATTATTGTTTTCGTAAATATCATTTGTATTCCGGGGAGTCGCACTACACGACATCTTACAACCCGAACTAACCTTGTCATAAAAAGGTCAAATTTTCTTCTTTTTGTTTTAAGAATTTCATTCTTTTAGTAAGGATTTTTAAATGATACTTGCCTGTGTGCGTATTTGCAGTTGAAGTCGCCCAACTTCGTCTTGAAGGTCCAGGATTTTACCCTGAGCCCTCTCGCGGTCTGCCCTCTCCGATTTGAAGTCCTCAATATAGGCCAAAACCTATATGAGGGAACAAGGACTCGGTTTATGGGCAGCAAACCAAACCTAACTACTTCTCTCTGCTGTAACAAAAATACAATGACTTCCTTTTTAAGAGGAATTCAAATTCTGCTAATTGAACTGATAAAGACCTGCTGCTCAAGCATCTGAATGCGCTCGTAGTCTCTTCTTGTATAGTCATCCCTCTCTCTGCTGAGTCTCTCGCACTCCATCATCTTGTCCTGCAGGAGGCCGTTGAGTCGTGCGATCTCCTGCTGGATCAAAGCCGTGCTGCCCGCAGCCTGAGTTTGGGTCAGGGTGGGACCTGCCGATGCCAGACCGTTTGACTCCTTCAACTTTTGACACAAACCTCTCACGTACTCCTCTCTACTGGAGTCATACTTCTGCCACTTTGAGTTTAAACTTTCCACCTGAGATGGAGCAAAAACACGTATTTATGATGTGAACAGAAAAAAAATTACGACATTTTCCAAGAAAATTTTATATTGCTGTTTCTTTCCGTAAAAAGTACAGAGCGACATTTTCTGCATATGACATGGGTAAAACAAATGTCAATGATCATGTGATCCTTACATAGGCAACTCTCTTTTTAAGCTGGTCATTCTCCTCTTCTAACTTGCAGATGATGACATTTAGATGGGGAACTTCGGGGGAATCTATTGTCTTGTGAAGATAGAAAAATGTTAAACACATATATTGTTAAAAATCAATTTCTACGTTTTTTTTAAAGGTGGTCCAGATTTTGCAGAATGCTGATAGTTTCCAACACACCTCATTAACTTGAGCTCTCTGATCTGTCAAGGCTGTCTTGCTTTTCTCTTTCTCCATGTGCCCCAAAAGCTCCTGGCACACCTGCACGGTGGCCCCCAGTTGGGCCCTCAACTGCTCTGCTTCTTCAGCAAGAGAGTTGCAAAGGACGGCCCTGGTGGCCTGTGTACGATCCCTTTCGGCCAAGGTGGAGCGTAGTTGCTGGATCTCCCTCTCTTTCTCCTGCTCGGGCCTTTCCCTGATGGTCTTCAGCTCTTGATCCTTCTCCTTCAACTTGTCTTGCAATCGCTGAATCTCCTGGAACAAGCAAACAGTCAGGAGACTCTCTCATGCCTGTTTTCTGACCGTTCAGGTGTTCATGAACAACAAATGCACTTGTTTCGCCAGAGCTCAAGCATATACTGTGAAGTATCCAAATACTCATAAAGGCGAGCAAACGGTTCTAATCTGCTGAAAAACATCCTACTGATTTGCTGGTCAGGCTAAGATTTTGGGCACTCTAGTCGAGGCCATCTTAAAATATCTAGGACCAGCAAACAATTGTAGGCTGGATTAAGCTGTTATAATATGTATAAATATGATTCACTATTATTATTATATTTTCTTGAGTAAGGAATTCAAGTATTTTACATATAATATATACTTTACAGTGTTTTAGGGTGGTAAGAGGGAAAAAACAATGAACTGTTGTAAATGTTTGCATAGGAGAAGTAGGAACACAAGTGAGAAATGTGCTGTAACTTACTGTTTTACTGGTTTCCAATTTCTGGGCGGTGTCCGCCTCTGATTCCGTGAGTTTTTGCTTTAATTTGCAAATTTCCTTACACAAACTCTCGATTAGAGATTTCGACGGCCCTACAATATAAGGATCCTCTCCCTCAATGACCACGGTTTTCTCATACTTTCCCAGTCTTGCCTTTAAATCGGCGATAATTCCGTCTTTGGATGTAACCAAGAGATTTAAACGAGCAATCTCTTGTTGTGTTTCGTGGTAAAATGTGTTGAGGGTAGAGCAGCCGCGCAACTTCGCCCTCAGCGCCTCGTTCTCCCTCTTCATCTCATCCATGCTGAACAATCCGCTCGCGCGTTAAAACGAGTGTAAACTACGAATTTCCCATAGATTGTACAGGTTTGAGTGTCATGGGCTTACATGCGTCGGCTGTAGACCAAAAGCAGAAAGCTTCAGCCTGTGAGAGCTTCACTCAATTTCGAAATTATCTTATGAAGAGGGGATTTCCTTGCGGGGACTTCCCCCCTTCTCAAATTGGGTATATTTTTTTTTTCTCGTACTTCACATAAAAAATAGCTAGGTAACAGCCCCTACTTTAGCATTAAAAGAGGTTAACTGTGGAGTCGTGTGCGATTTAATTGTGGTTTTACACTTTTTAGAGACGGTTGTCTCTCTCCTCGGTGTGATATCAGGTTTGGGGAGAACAGTTCAGCTTGACGTCGCCTGCCCTGGTGCGTGTGCACGAAGAATGCGCGCTACCCACGCTGTCAGTGACGCGATATGAAAAAATCTAGTTTAGACAGCTTCCTTGATTATAATAGGGACGTTTTAGTTTGTCGCGTCACTCGCGGACTGTGTAAAAACCGGGTTTAACTGGACTTCAGCACGCTTTAATCATATAAAGTCCCTATCTGAAGAGATGTCTGTTGAACTTGTATGGTGGCAGGCTTAGTGAAGCTTCTATATCCAAGAAACCAAGGCATGAAAACATTTTCAAAAGTCCACCCAAGGATGAAGACTGATCATTTAGGCTTCTCACTCTCATGTTGTTCCAATGTCTTCTGCAGAAAACAAGAGATGCTATTCTGAAGGATGTTGGTAACCAAACAGCTTCGGTTCACATTAACTCCCTTTGTTTTGTTTTGTTCTGCTCTCTCTCTCTCTCTCTCTCTCTCTCTCTCTCTCTCTCTCTCTCTCTCTCTCTCTCTCTCTCTCTCTCTCTCTCTCTCTCTCTCTCTCTCTCTCTCTCTCTCTCTCTCTCTCTCTCTCTCTCTCTCTCTCTCTCTCTCTCTCTCTCTCTCTCTCTCTCTCTCTCTCTCTCGAGGGCTGATATTCAGCATGCACAATAAGTGAATTTGTACATTTTTGCTGATTGGACAAATTGACAGTGTTGCAACTGACCCACATTCTCTTAAATGCATTGCATAACTTTAAATAAAATATAAATAACAAAAAGTCCATTGTGTTATAGTAGGCTAGTATTTTAGCTGTAGGCCTATCTGATGAAACAATCAGATGTTAAGATTTCTTGCTTTGTCAGGATTCTTTTTAAATGTATTCTAACTGTAAAATTTGAGGGAAAGCACACCTGACAATTTCATACTGCCATAGGTTTTCTTGCAAAAAAAATTTACTCCAAATTTTTGGGATTTTTTTTTTTACACTCTCTGTAGTCTCATAGTACAATTATTTAAAGTTTTCATTTTACACCATCCCTCCTTGTCATAATGGATAATGTGCCTACCATTATCTCGGATCACATTATGCCAATTGTCTAGACAATGAAAGCCAATGGTGCTTAGTCTGTTATCTGAAGGTTGAACCATAAAACAGTAATTTTAATTATACAGTAATTAACACACTTACAATGTCTAAACCCTCATTCTCAGCGTAAGGAATCTTTATCCCTCTGCCAAAAGCAGCACACATGAAACGGCAGAAAGTCCCGCTCAGTGTGTAATGTTTGTGTGAGAGTTTATGATGTTCTTCCTAGGGAAACCCCACCTCTGTTTTTTAAAGTTTGCCACCATCTTGTGGTATCAAAACAGCAATGACATGTGTTTGACAGACATGATATATTACTTGTAAATATAAGTCAATCGCACACACGTATAATTGTTGCAATATTCCATGCTGAAAGTGCTCTTTCATAGCTTGATGTTACACAACAGTCATTTCAGCTCTCTATACACATTTTTATTGTTTAGACATGCTTTTGCAAAGGTATGAAGTAAATCTGTAAAATTATAGGCAATGAAGTTGGTAATTACTCTTGGATTGCATTAGGGCAACCCTTTGATTTTAGGAATGTGGAGGTGCTTGCGTTTGCAACTTTTTAGCATGAAGAATTCATGGGGAAAAACAACCACGGCATACTTTTTAAAAAATTTATTTGAAAATGGTTAATATCACCAGTAAAAATAAATGACTATAAAATCTATAAATAATTTTAAAAAAAACAACACTGCACACAATTCGGTAACACTTTACAATATAGTTTCATTTGTTAACATTAGTAAGTTAACATGAACTAACAATGAACAATTCTTAGAGCATTTATTAATCTTCGTTAATGTTAAACATTTAGGCTAATACATTTTAAGTTAACAGTTATGTTAACTAATGCACACAATGTTATTAATTAACATTAATAAAGGTTAATAAATGCTATAATAATAGGCTATAGCCTATTGCTTATGGTTCATGTAAGCTAGCCTAATGCATTAACAAACGAGACTTTATTGTAAATTATAAAAACAAAATATCAAAGTATGCCTAAAATTAAGAATGGTGTATTGAGGTACCTTAAAACATTATTATATTAATTAATATTCTATAAATTTCCTTGCATACCCTCCTTTAAATATTTGATCCTTAATAGAACATTCCCATTTGAATATGTTCCTGGGATTTCCACTTGCAGATATCAGAGCATTGAGTCATAAGATTATGTCTTAAACTGCTGCTAGGGCTCAGTGACATCAGGCATTAGGAAGCCATTGAAAGGGTCGGTTGCACCATCATCACCGATATCCTGAGGGAAGTCTTCCTCGCTGTCACATTCTTGGCTGTCAGCCCCGGGAAGACACTCAGTTGAGCGACTTTCGCTGTCCACTGAACTGTTTTTGGACTCGGTGCTTTCACTGCTACTACTGCTGCTGCTGCTGTTGCTCGTACTCTCTGTACCTTCAACACTATAACTGTGTTCGGTGCTTTCACTCGTGTCGGCACTTTTATCCTCTTCCTTTGTGCTCAGGGCAACCGTTTCCTGGCTTTCACTTGATTCACTACTTTCGCTCTTTTTCGATGCGTCACTACTGGGTTTAATGCCATTCTCGTCTGGCTGGCTGGTCGCTTGCACGTTGCTGCTGTTGTTCGTATGGACCCATTTGAGGGTGTAGATCCAGCCCTGTGTGAATGCATCATGATGGTCATTATTCTAGTGTAACCACACATTTTGTACGATAGGCTACATAAAATTCGGTGTTACTTACCCTACGGACATTCTCTTTGCTGCTTTGAGTGTTATCTGATGTCAGTGCTGTCTCGCTTTTTCCAATCTAGATAAGCATAAGACGTAGGACAGTATAAACATGCAGTAAATAGGCTTTAGAGCTGTTGTTGTTGTTGTTATAGGGCAACATAACTTACCAGACTTTCCACAGAATGGCTTTCACTCTCTTTAGAGATCTTGAAACAAGATATTTAAAAAAAAGATTTGTTAGTCACTCATCTGGTTAGAGGTTTTGTAAATTTGTGAAAAGATATGAACAGTTATTATTAGTTATACCGATTCATCTGAGTCAGATTCAAGAGATTCTGAGCTCTGTCAAGAAAACAGAAAATTTTAAGTGAGAAATCCTTAAGAGAAATATATTCATTAAATTTGTTCACATAATAGTCTTTGCGCTTACATTGCTGTCGGAGGCATTTTCCTTGGATTTCTGTAAAATAAATAAAATAGTTTGAACTCATAAAGGCACAGACTATAATCCAAATAAAGGTTAAACCATACAATTGTTTTTATGGTTTTCCGCAGCAGAACTTTTGCACTATGCATGCATTTGTGTATATATTGTTGGATATTCTTGCTATGAGCAAATACAAATATGTATATATCACTCCTATATGATTTTTTTTGTTTTGTTTGTTATACCGTAAAGACATTATACAACTGTCTCTCCTTCTAGACACACACTGCAAAAATGCTTTTCTTACTTACTATTTTTGTCTTGTCTCCAGTCCAAATATCTGCAAATTCTTAAATCAATGCTTTTACTAGATAAATAAAATGACAAGATATTTTTTCTTGTTTTCTGGGGAGAAAAAATCAATGGGGTAAGAAAAATAATCTTGTTTTTTGCTTGAAATCTGTCCCTTGTTTTCTTACCCCATTGGCAGATAATTTAGCTTGTTTTAAGCAAAGAATCTCTTCATTTTTATTTTCCAGAAAACGAGAAAAAAATATATAATGTCATTTTACTAAAATATCTAAGATATTTAGACTTGAAACAAGACAAAATGACTAAGTAAGAAAAGCATTTTCTGCAGTGTTAAGTGTAATTTTGCATAAATGACATGAAATTTGACTTGAAGCGTACCTCTTCTGAAGGTTCTGAGGTATTACTCTGGTCGGAGGATTCAGATATTGAAGAGCTTTCCGACTGTGGAATATACAAAATTATAAGAACAGAATTACTTGAACACTCATAAAGTTAAATTTCTTTAAATTCATCTCAGCATCACTTACAGAGTTGGATGCGTGTTGAATCATCTCCATAGCCATTTTATGCAAGACCTGTGTGATGTAATTCAAGGAAGAAAAATCTTTACTCTTTCAAATGTACGAAAAGAACATTGAAATGCTTTTTATGGTAATTCACTGCATACTCACTGGATTAGCATAGGCTGCTCCCAGCAGACAGAGAATCAGAATGGCAGGTTTCATTCTGCAATACAAAATCAGTATTTATTATTATGTTTTAAGGTTTCATAAAAACCTTTCTGCATAAATAGAATGAATAGGGTTTGAGGACCTTACCTGCTCTTCTTCTAGTCCAAATGCAAAGTCCAAGAAAGTAGAAGAGACCGACTAAATGAGCAAGTGTTTATAGCTAAAGCTAAAGACTGGATTTAATGGTATGTCTAGAGAAAGCGCTATTTAACAGGCTGACTCTTCATTAAGGCAACAGCATCACTTCCTGCTCGCCAACACTCACATTACTGTGGGGGCACATTAACTGAAGCTGGAATACAAGAAAATGAGAGTGCCACAGTAAGAATGTTTACATAATGCAATGACACACACTACAGTGAGCACTCACCCAAACTTCCTCTCCTGTACGTGTCTATTTTAGGATTCTAAACTATAGGGTGTGTGGCCTCTAAATACTAAGTAAGAGTACAGTCTGGTCCCACACTGGGACAGGAAGTCCATAATGAGAGCATTCCAACCTCCTTTTTTTTTTTTCATAGACACGCAGTACTGTATATACCTTACATCAATTCTATATGTTTATTATGAACCTAATGGTTATATGATTGAAACAAGAAATTGCATCATTCTTTTATAATAGATTATGCTTGTAGAGATAATCTTATATTATCTTCCAATACTTATTATTTCTCTTGCTAAATCGTTTACATCACCACTTCCTGGAGCTCCATATTTGGACTGCTGCTTTTTTTCCCCCGTGTTGATGAAGAGTGGAATATTTCCATTTTACAAACATTCCTCACAATTATACTCTTAATCATTGCAGCGTACCCAAAAACCCACATAGAACTGTGCTCCAAGATGTTTGCTGATAATGGAGCAGAGAAAATATATAACAAGGCACAGTGGTTCACTAATGAATATTCAGCTCTTGCAATTTGAGTGGAATTTGCTTGCAGTTATAATTTGATTTCCTGAAAAAGGTGAATGTGGAAAGGGTAGATGGGACAAAGATAGAGAAAGGGAGAGATCTAACTTAAAAAATGTATACAAATTATAGTTATTAATAATTATTAAATTTCCATAATTAAGGTTGACTGTGTTATTGTTAAAACTGATTAAGAATATGCCAAGATGTTTTGTAGTTTACAATGTGGTTAAAACACAAGGATCTTTTAAATGACTTTACATTTTTATTTAATTACAAAATTTAGATATACTGTATGCATATATAAAATAAAATGTATAATTATAACAAACCGGGATGATTTCATTCTTTGATAAATAAAAAATAGCATTTATTAAAAAATTTTTTGAATAATGTACATTTAATCTGTCTCTCGCTCTCTCGCTCTCTCTTTTCTGTCTGTATGTGGTTCTGGTACCCTACACTTTTGATCCATGAGGAAAACTGTTTATAAATCATGCGAAGTGATGTCTTTAGAATATAGATTATATAGTTTGTACAGTATAAAAATCATTACGTCTATGGAATGTCCCCACACAGTGTGTGTGTGTGTGTGTGTGTGTGTGTGTGTGTGTGTGTGTGTGTGTGTGTGTGTGTGTGTGTGTGTGTGTGTGTGTGTGTGTGTGTGTGTGTGTGTGTGTGTGTGTGTGTGTGTGTGTGTGTGTGTGTGTGTGTGTGTGTGTGTGTGTGTGTGTGTGTGTGTGTGTGTGTGTGTGTGTGTGTGTGTGTGTGTGTGTGTGTGTGTGTGTGTGTGTACCTGAATGTACACTGACTCATGGGGCCTTGTGTCACTGTGGGGACCTAAATTGAGGACCTAAATTGAAAATAAAAATAACGAATTTTTTTTGAAAATGTAAAAATGCTGAAAGTTTTGTGTGATGGGTGTAGGTTTAGGGTTAGTGTAAGGGGATAGAATAGACCTATACAATTTGTACACATACAGTGCATCCGGAAAGTCTTCACAGCGCTTCACTTTTTCCAAATTTTGTTATGTCACAGCCTTATTCCAAAATTGATTAAATTTCTAATTTTTTTCCCTCAATTCTACAAACAATACCCCATAATGACAACGGGAAAGACGTTTGGGTTTTTCTGGGTTTCAATACTTGTGTACATGTGATTTCCCAAAATTTAGGAATTTTGAAATAAGGCATGTAATATGGCAAAATGTGGAAAAAGTGAAGCACTGTGAATACTTTCTGGATTCACTCTAAAAGCTATTACGACTATGGAGAGTCCCCACAAAGATAGCAAACCAGACTGACGGTATGTAACCAAAATACATGCACAATTGATAAAAGATTAATTCAAGGTCTGCAAAAACACTGGGCGCCATCTACAGGCTTTTAGCTTTGAATGTCAAAATTCGCTGTCCCAGGGCTGCTCAAATGCAAGATTTGACAATCTGCCAAGTACCAGAAGGGTTCCTTTTTTGTTTTCCCCATAGATTTACTGAACGTTTTGGAAAAGCACAACTAGACTGTTAAAGTAAAATGTTAAATAATTTTAATACAATAAATGGAAAGCTAGTTCAAAGTATGGTGTATTTTCGTTGTCACTCTCCATCTCTCTGTTCCTCACCCCCACCCCCCTGCAGCTTCAGTTGGTTGTCTCTCTGTGGCCCAGTACAGATGAAGGAAGGGCATCTGATGGACAGTACTGAGGGGGAGGCATAAGGGACTCAGAGGTATTTTGGTAAATTTCTGCAACGTGAAATTGAATGATTCCTCCCCTTTCTATCGGCAACCTCATAGCTCAGGTAAGACTCAAATTTCTCATTTCCTATTAGTGTAATTGAATTAACTAAATAATCATTTCTGAAATAAGGCAGTGTAAAAATAAATACTAAAATTGTATGCATGATGCAAATCATGCTGATGTAATCATTGTCATTTATTTGCACTTTTTCATTGCAAGAGATTTTTCTAGTACAAATTTTTGGATGTTTTCTAAGTATTTAATATGATAAATAATCCGGAATTAAAGTATTTGCCGCAATGAGTGCATATTTTAAGTAATTGTTAAAAATTATAATGTTTAAAAAATGTCTTTGCATTTCTTTCTTAAACCTGAATACTACAGACAAAATAGTAAAAAAAAAAAAAAAACTAATTTAATTAAATAATGTAAAGTTATTTATCTTCTGGAGATAAATAACTTATCTTCAAAAATCATAAATAATTAATCTTCATAAATATCTTCAATTCAGACCATTGCACCCAAGCCATTGTCCACATCAACATGGCCTATAATGGGCATATTGTCTCTGTGCAGGAGGCAAAAAGCTTGTGTACTTAGTCAACTCTTTTTCCAGTCTAGTAGGTTCTGATGTTTGCTTTGCCCCTCCGGACTTTGAATGTGACTTTTGAGCGGGGCTCATCTCTTGGGCCCTGTTGCCACGACAACTGAGGTGGCTGATTTATGCCGGGGTGTCATGGCAGGAGTGCGTCCAGCATACAGATGGAGAACTCTGAACCCTGTGTAAGAATGTCCCAGGGGCCAGTAAAGCAGAATTCTTAGATAGAAAGAATAGGAAATTGGGAGATCATGTCACTTGAAGTTTTTTCTGGAAGTTTTAAGATAGGAGACAGGACTGTGGTGAAATCCATACAAATTATGTTTGATTTTGATTTTTTCTAGAAATGAAGAACGACCTGTTTCTCTTCTGCTTTTTGGTCTCTGCACTGGCTGCATATGTAAGTAAAATATCCAAACATTTAGCAACATGTCTATAATCCTTCTCTTATTCAAAATCTACAACATCATGTCCAAAGGTCAAAGAACAAAATGAAATCAAACACCAACCCAAAAGACGTTTCCAAGAACATAGTTCAAAAAGCAAGTATGCGTACTGGGAATCTGAGACGAGGAGCTTTTAGAGAGCCAATCAAATCATATCAAGAGTATAGATAAATCAACAAGAACATTGTAAGCTGGAATGAAATCTTTTGTAATATATGACCAGGGTAAACCGAGAGGGTTTGACACAGCTAATCGCAAACATCGCTATATATTATTCCATTGCCTTACTCTTGGGATTGGAAGGGGAGTAGACTAACTCTTAAATGGAGTTCTGCTGGGCAGTAAATCAATCCCACAGTCCCATGGCTGGTGATAGGATAATTGTGTAGCTTTAAAATGACAAAATGCCTCGTTTAAATCATAAGACCGCGGCATGTTTTCCAATTCAGCTAGGAGATTGTAATGTAAGTGGACTCTCAACATTAGTTGCTTATCAGATAGAAAGACAATACTTCCCTGGAATAATATCTGCATTCCTCCAGGAAATTAGAACATGAAGAGAGCAGTTTGGCAAAGATAATCTCAAACAATTGAGTTGGAAGTAGATTACATGAAAAGCAATATGTTGTAATTGTATGAGTCGTGCAGCTGAAACAAGATTTTTGCTTGGATAAATACAGTTGGTTCTGTAAAGAGAGCCGTGAACATCATGTGTGGGACATCTATGCCAACTCTATGCTGAAAAATATTATTTTGAAAGTTTAAAACTTCAACATGGTATGGTATTGTACTACCCAACTTATTGCTACCTGGAATTGCTAAAATGAAAAATATGTTTGACAGCTTAGCCCTAACTTTAATAAACCAAAACAAAAGGCTACGTTGCTTTTTTACAATTTTTTTCGGTACAAAGTAAGCCTTGTGAAAAAATCAGCATGTCAAACATAACCCAACTCCACAAGAGCAGGTGATTCTTAAAAGGTTTTAATTTTCTCTCAGACCTCTTAAAATATTATTGGGAAAAGATATCGCATGTACTGTACTTTATTTATTTATTTTTTTCAAAAAAGCGGATGCATCCAGGAACAAAACTGTAATCCTAATGCTCAAAATAATTAATTGGTTTGAGTAGAGTAAACTTCAATTAAACAAATTTGTTCAATCAAATGAACTTTTATTAGTATTTATAGCTTTCTTTTTCTTATTAGTTCACAAAACTGACATATTTGAAGTAATCTGAATTGTTTCATTGTTTTGAGTTTTATAAACTTGATTCTTTTAATTTAGACTAACTACAAATTTACTGAAACTGGGCTAGGATTTCAATTTTTTGTGCAAAATTGATGTTAAATGGGATAGTGTTGTGTTTAATGTTTTGCTATGCTAATTTTAGAAGAGTTATGTTTGGTGTTTTTTTTTTTTGGGGGGGGGGGGGTACAAAATAAAAATCTACCAGTTTTGCTTAAACTTTGAATTTCTTAACTTCAAATTAACCTCGCATTTGAGTTTTGCCAACTTATTTGTGAGCGAATCACTGAATTATTCACTCAACCAATTTGTTAAAGAACACTAATTCAATCAGGCATAATTATTATTTTTTTTATATTGTGTAAATATAATTTGCTGTCTTAAATGTTTTCAATCTGTTACATGTTACATGTTCCTCAAATGTAGTCTTTGTAAATGTTTTTCTTCTTACAATATTGTTTTTAAGTCAGTGAAGATTCATGACAGTAAGGATGGAGTTCTTCCCACATTTCTGCCTTTTGAGTCCAGCTCTCAGGATGAGGACATGAGTGAAGAGAAGGAAAGCCATGTGGAGATGAAGCCAGCGGGGACAGAAGAGCTTGAAGGTTCAGAGGGAGGTGAGAAGTACACACCTTTGCTCCTGAGTGAGGAGGCACTGACTCAGCTCCTGCAGGTCTCTGACGAGGCAGAGGTAACTGTGGAGAATGGAGATGATAGTGACAGTCCAGAAAAAGACAAAGAAGTTAAGGAGATTGCGGAGGAGGAGAGAAAGGAAAATGGAGAATCTACAATGGAGAATGAAGATGAAACCGAGAAGAGTGAAGGTGAGGACGCAAAGGAGACTGACACCAGTACTGAGTCAGAGATACCAATGGATTTGGACTATGCAGCCGACCGTGATGCTTCACAGCCACTATCCATCAAGCTAGAGGAGGCCAAAGCTTCAACCAGCAACACTATGGAAAAAGATAAGGCAGAAACAATTGAAGATGTAATCCCCACAGCCACAATAGACTATGATTCCCTGCAATCCATCAATGACTCAGAGGACATTGCAGAGGAACAGGAAGTGTCAGCAGAGCAAACACAAGATGGGCTGAAAGAGCCTTTTCAAGACTTCGAGAATGACAAAGAAAAAAAGAAGAGTGATCAACAGGATGAGAAGAACAGCATTGAACCTAAGACTATTCTTTCTAGTGGCAAGAAAGCAAAGAAGGAGAAGAAGCAGAAGAATGAAAGTAATAGACATGGAAAGACCAATGCAAAGAAGCAGCAAAACAACCAGCGGCTGGAGAAGATGCAGAGTGACCAAGCGAGTGAAATGGAAACAAATGAGGAACATGCTCAGAGGAAAGACCCAGAAAAAGTGGTGGAGCCCACTGAAAACACAGAGCCTAAACCCAGAAAGAAGAGCGGGAAATGGGTACAAAATGCATCACATTGTTATAAAATATAAAAAGTATAAAAGTCCTGGAAGTCTGTATCCTGCACTTATGTTTTTTTTAGTAAATTACTTGAAATTTCTAATTAATTATTATTTTTCAGCTAAAGTAGTTTTAAATATAAATTCACCAAACATTGCAAACGGTTAAACACACTATTCACGCCATAAGCTTTTACATTATTTACGTCATTTTTATTCAGTGCAAACAATATTATTCAGCTTCTGAATAATATAATATAATATAGAGAAACATATTTTACTATGTTCGTTCTTGCACCTTTCATTGTTATTTCTCAAAATAAAAATCAGTGGCACTGAAAGGTTAATGCTCTATCTAATTTGAAAGCAACTGATATTGTGAGCAAAGGCAAATATAATATATAAATCGCATTTGCTGAAGGAACCACATAATTTTAGCCAACAACACTTTCGAGTTTCACAAGACTCGTGCCTTTGTTCTGCAAGTGCAAAAAACATATTTATAGAGATGGTTATGTAATGCAAACTTTAAATTGGTTTTGGAGTTAGTAAATGTGAAGATAGACTGTCACGTTTTTTCCAATGATGTTTTTAATGTAAGTGCGAGTGCAGACATTTTTAACTTAAATGTGCAAGGCTTCTGGTGTCAACCGTTTTAGCTTTAGCTGTAGAAAAGCAGTCCGTTATGTTGCTTGGTGTTGCAAACTGGTTTTTATTTTCCTGTTGTTTTAATGTATTATCGACATGATAATTGAAGTTTGTGTGCGGAAATAGTTTTACCTTTTACTGCACTTTGTTATTCTAGTTTACTATAGCAGCAATGAATCGGAAGTCTCACAGATTCACAGGAAATAGCTTTTTTGGAAAATGTGCACTCGTTTAAAGTGTTTGATATACACTCACCTAAAGAATAATAGGAACACCATACTAACACTGTGTCTGACCCCCTTTCGCCTTCAGAACTGCCTTTATTCTACGTGGCATTGATTCAACAAGGTGCTGAAAGCATTCTTTAGAAATGTTGGCCCATATTGATTGGATAGCATCTTGCAGATGATTGAGATTTGTGGGATGCACATCCAGGGCACGAAGCTCTCGTTCCACCACATCCCAAAGATGCTCTATTGGGTTGAGATCTGGTGACTGTGGGGGCCATTTTAGTACAGTGAACTCATTGTCATGTTCAAGAAACCAATTTGAAATGATTCGAACTTTGTGACATGGTGCATTATCCTGCTGGAAGTGGCCATCAGAGGATGGGTACATGGTGGTCATAAAGGGATGGACATGGTCAGAAACAATGCTCAGGTAGGCTGTGGCATTTAAACAATGCCCAATTGGCACTAAGGTGCCTAAAGTGTGCTAAGAAAACATCCCCCACACCATTTCACCACCACCACCAGCCTGCACAGTGGTAACAAGGCATGATGGATCCATGTTCTCATTCTGTTTACGCCAAATTCTGACTCTACCATCTGAATGTCTCAACAGAAATCGAGACTCATCCAATCAGTCAACATTTTTCCAGTCTTCAACTGTCCAATTTTGGTGAGCTCGTGCAAATTGTTGCCTCTTTTTCCTATTTGTAGTGGAGATGAGTGGTACCCAGTGGGGTCTTCTGCTGTTGTGGCCCATCCGCCTCAAGGTTGTGCGTGTTGTGGCTTCACAAATGCTTTGCTGCATACCTCGGTTGTAACGAGTGGTTATTTCAGTCAAAGTTGCTCTTCTATCAGCTTGAATCAGTCGGCCCATTCTCCTCTGACCTCTAGCATCAAAGAGGCATTTTCGCCCCCACAGGACTGCCGCATACTGGATGTTTTTCCCTTTTCACACCATTCTTTGTAAACCCTAGAAATGGTTGTGCGTGAAAATCCCAGTAACTGAGCAGATTGTGAAATACTCAGACCAAATACTCAAAATTGCTTAAATCACCTTTCTTTTCCATTCTGACATTCAGTTTGGAGTTCAGGAGATTGTCTTGACCAGAACCACACCCTAAATGTATTGAAGCAACTGCCATGTGATTGGTTGATTAGATAATTGCATTAATGAGAAATTGAACAAGTGTTCCTAATAATCCTTTAGGTGAGTGTATTCTTAGTGTATTCCTTCCAAAGTGTTTGAAATTTGAACAAACTTTGGACGGTAAAATAAAAATGCTATTAAAAACCATTAGGCGTAATTGTTGGTCTATAAGAATTGGTTGTGCCTCTTTACAGACTCGTTTGGTGGGGATGAATCCAGTACAGATTAGAGCCACTATGGAGCTTTACCCTGACCTTCGGCCCACACATCGGCCCAGCGGACAGGGGGTGCCAGCTGGTGAGTGTTGTTTCTGCACTGTCTCCATAGCCCTGGATTATTATTAGGAATCTGCTGAGCAGAGCTTTTCTTTAACATAGACTGTTAAACCGACCTGGCTTAAAAAGTCAATGAGAGTCTTAGCCCCTGGTTTAAGCTCTATCCAAACCAACAGATGCAAAGGAATGTTGGCACTTTTTTACAGGGTGGTTATATATATAACCTTTATTAGATGTGTCTCTGAGAGACTTTTTTCAAGCAACAGTGAATGTCTGAGTTGAGGATACAGTATTGTATAGGATATTTGCACATTATTTCATTGTTTTATCCAGACCCCTGTGAGAACTTTCACTGTAAAAGAGGGAAGACATGCAAAATGAACAATGAAAACAAGCCTGTCTGTGTGTGTCAGGAGCCATCAGCATGTCCTCCCAGTGTAAACGATTTTGACCATGTAAGTATGTGTTATCTTGCAAATTTGTTCAGTGGAATTCAACTGATTACAATAAAATGTATATTTATTCCATTACTGATTAATTACCATTAAGTAACAGATATTGATTAAAGAAAAAAGACGATAACATTTGCTAATAATAAGCCATTTTTGCCGGGACATTTTCATTGTAGGTTTGTGGAACTGACAATAAGACATATGACACATCCTGTCAGCTCTTTGCCACAAAGTGTGGCCTTGACGGGACCAAAATAGGCCACAGACTTCACCTGGACTACACTGGATCCTGCAAATGTAAGAAATACTTCTGACATGCTTATTTTAATTGTTAGCACATGAGAGGTACAATTTAGTTACCAGTGATGCTAATGTGATTAATAATTTTAGCAGCAGAATAATTTTCATTAGAAAAAGTCCCTAGTAATATTGTGTGTCAGAAGAGATGCAAAGATTTAAAGTCTCTGTAAAGGCAATTCTAAAAGAGTTTTGTTTCTAAACACATTGTAACATGTTTCAGCAATACATTTCTAACATTTACAAAGACTGTGAACTGTGTACTGAATTGTGGAGTTAGACTGTTAAACGTTTTATTTTGTTGTTGTTTTTTTTAAACATTTCTGTGTTCAGGATTTTTTGAGCGGGGCTAAAACGGTGGCTCGATGACGCACTTGAGCCATTCTGAGCATGGCCCCTCCCCTAACACTATAATAACTAGAGCACATTTGCATCAGTTCGCCCTTTCAATCGCAAGTTACTGTCAGTACCGTTAGTTACTGCAGCCTTCAGTTTGCTAGCTAGTTATGCCTTTGTCACGTCAATGCATATTACCTACTTGCGATAACTTACAAAACAGCTGTCTGTATAGTCACATCATTCAAATTTGGCTGGGTGGTTAATAACACATCTTTCTGTGGTGTGACAAACTCAGAACACATATCTAATTTGGACTTTACACAGACTTTAAAGACCCCCTGTGATGAAAATCAAGTTTTTAATGTTGTTTATATGTCTATGTAGTGTTTTTATGAAATGAAAGGAATGAAAACAAATTTTCCACAGGTAAAAACCTTAAAATATGTAATTTTGGTGATCCAATACGGATTTTAAGGGATAAAATCATTGACATCAGGGGGACTCTAAATGTTTTAGATGTAGAGTTTTTGAAGAGATCTCAACAATGTCTTAGAAACTACACTTTGATTTAACAAGATACCAAAGTCTGAAATCAAAATCCAGAATTAGCTATCCACATTTAATATTTCCATTTAATTTAATAACATAAGTTCTATACCCTTATGTATCTACATAGTGATTTTTTAATGTACATTTTAATATTATAGTTGGATACAATGCAACATTTACTTTCGGGACCCACAGCCAAAAGCCTCATCCATTTTAAGTTTGAGCACCTCTGCTCTTAATATATAACTTCTGTTGTTGTTGTTTTTTGTCTATTTTTAATTCTCCTGGCAGTTATTGCTTCATGTCTTGAGTCAGAGCTGGTGCAGTTCCCTCTGCGCATGCGGGATTGGCTGAAGAACGTGCTTCTGCAGTTATTCGAGCATGACTCCATGTCTCCTGGCTTTCTTACAGCTAAACAAAGAATCAGGGTATGTCTATCAGAGATACTGGGCAGACAGTTATTTATTTCGATATCACATGTCTCCTAAAGAGACAAATTTCACTCATCTCCCCAACTTTTGACAGTAAAAAATAAAGGCAGATGAATGCTCTGCTCAACAGGTTCAGAAGATCTATGAGAGCGAGAGGCGTCTTCATGCAGGCGATCACCCTGTCGAGCTTCTACAGCAGGACTTTGAGAAGAACTACAACATGTACATCTATCCAGTGCACTGGCAGTTTGCACAAATGGACCAAAATCCTTCAGACAGGTGGGGGGGCTGAGTGTCCGTACAAATTTCTCCTTGCAATATTGCTTAGTTTATTGGAAATGGGGAGATCCCAATTATCTCTGTAAAAGTTGACAAATTCACTTGACATTTATATTGGCTGTTAAATGCCTTGCAGAGCCAGACGCTGGGCTAAAAGACTGATAAAAAAATATATCTGGAGCCTGACTCCTGAAATTGCTTAAAGCTACCCAATCAGATAAGTGCGATTTTAGGAAATGCTTGCCATTTTGGAGTGCATTTGTGATTGGTTCATGGGCAGTTCGTGGGCAAGACGTCTGAGGCGCTGAGACTATTCTAATTCTGACTTACTCATACAGGAGGTTCAGCAATATTTTTAGCTAATGTGAGGATGTGGTTGAGGGACATTTCTAGAAAAAGAAAGACTTGGTGCCAGTATCCTCCACAGCATCGGTCAGCCTTTGAGACCGAAGCTTTAAAGCTGCAGTTTGCGCTTTTGGGCACAATCTGCCTACGAATCACTTACTTATAGATGTATTAGACTGATATATAAGAAAATTACATACTGTAGCTTAAAGAATCTTTTGTTGGTTTGTGATTTCAAAGAAAAGGTTCTATATAAACCTTAAGGGGTTCTGTCAAGCACTTCGTATACAGAATCTTTTAGGAGTTCCCATCATAGGATCTTTTTGTGGATTTAGTTTTCATTTTTTATTTAATTTTAAATTTCATGTATTAAACAGGTCATAAACATACTTTGTCATTAGAAAAATTTGAAATAACCTGTTAAACATATGTATTTATAATCATTTAAGACATTTCTCCTTATATGGAACCTTTTATGCATAAAGACAATAACCATAGGGTTCTATATAGAACCCCATTGAACAGTATGCACATGAAGTATGTTAATTACAAGATTTTTCTTCTTTCTTCTGTTAATGCATTTCTGTCCTCATGACAAATGAACAATACCTGAATCGTTTTTTTTCACCAGTGGATATTCATAATACTGTTGCAGGTTTCTTTCTCACTCTGAACTGGCTCCACTGCGCGTTCCCCTGGTTCCCATGGAGCATTGCACCTCAGTCTTTTTCCAAAAGTGTGATGCTGACAAGGACAAACTAGTCTCCTTCAAAGAGTGGTGCAGCTGCTTTGGCATTAAGGAAGGTAGGAGTATTTTGAAGGCCTTGTCTTAAACAGCTCAAAAAGTTCATTTATTATTCATTCTCTTTAAATGCATAATTCATGCAGACTTTTTAAATAAATCAAAAACTTTATAAACAACTCAACTTTCTCCATATTTTCATTCCTACAGAGGATATGGATACCAACCTGCTGTTCTGAGCACGAGCGAGTGCCTAAACAAGCATCTCTGAGCTATAACAGGAGCAAATGAGGTTGTGTCTTCTTTGAAGAAATATATAGATAATACGGGAGGTCTGTTCAGTGAAATGGTACTGTTTTTTCTTGTATGTGTAATGATCATGATGGACAAGAATGTCTAAATGCCTTTTCTTTTTTATGCATTATATTGTGTAGCATATTGGTTATAATAAAAGGAACTATAGTTAATTTTTTAGTTTATTAAAAAAAATTATTAAAAAGGTTTAGCTTGAGTGTTTTTGTTTGCATTCCAGCGAGGGAAAAGTTTACATAGTGAATAAAAGAACAAAATAAAGCGATTTTATAAAAATGTTGTAAAATTATTTTAGATAATGGAGAAAATGGCTCTCATATGTGCTTGTGGTTGAATAATTCGCCTACATATTTATTTCAAATGGCTTTTTTTTTTTTATTTTCACCTAGCATTTTTTATGAACATGTAAAATAAATCTTAAACATGATAAATTGATAAAGGACAATATCTTTAACACCATTAAAGTTCTGGTTCAATTTACATAGCAAGTTTTATGTCCTCTGTCACAAGCCCTGGAAGCTTTGTTATGCACACTTACAACGTTTACTGTGTTTGGAAAAGAAATGTGTGGGTTATGAGTTATGACCACTGTAATAAAAAATAAAAAATAAAAAAAAAAACTGTCTGGAAAAAAACCCTTAGGAAGTCATTAAATTACTTCTGTCAGAACTGTGTGCCTAAGTGTGCAGCGCAATTCAATGATTTCTGTGAGCAGTTGATGCATGGTCGTCTTCTCTGCCTCAATGCAATGAACAGTATTTCATCATTTGAGGACAATGATCTCAAATAACCTTGTATAATCAGTTTTTGTAGCACGCATTTCCAATAATTTGGAAATACGTGTCGCCTAAAGCTGTAGGCGACAAATCTTGTCAGCTCCTGTAATCCTTAAGTTGTTCGGAGAATGGATGGATGGACAAATGCTCTGTTTTTCTTCTTTTTTTCCCCTTTTCTGTAAAATGAATGAATAGGCCTGACTAAACTAATACGCAAGAAAAAGAAGTTAATTTACTTTAAAGGGATCACATTTGGACTATTTGATTTCCTCCTTACTGCAGTCTGAGTATTGGTGTCAGTATCTCCCCAAAACAGAATTTGCTGGATTAAAAGAGTAGAACAATTTTAGTTTGATTATGGATTTTACATGCATATTATTGCACACGCTTTCTGTCAGGTTTGATAAGATAAAACCACCTGGTGCTAAGATTTCAGATGTAAATCAAAAATGCCAGGAAGGATTATGGAGAAAAGCAAAAAGAGGTCAGTGGAAAACAACAAAAGTAATGCAAAAGACAAGCCAACGATAGACCTACTGATGATTTGTATCGCTTTATGAGTGATACAAATCATGATGGTGGTCCAGTGGGTTAAACCATGGAACTGATACGCAGAAGGTTGCTGGTTCAATCCCAGTGGTCGCCACCAGTGTGTCCTTGAGCAAGGCACTTTACTCCATGTTGCTCCAGGGGGATTGTCCCTGTAATAAGGGCACTGTAAGTCGCTTTGGATAAAAGCGTCTGCCAAATGCATAAATGTAATGTAATGCTTTAGAACAAATACTCTATATCACTGAAACATCTGCGAGTGAAGTCAAGAGTTCTATTGTGCTGAGATAGGCCTACTTCACGCTAATTGAAAAAGGGAAGCTATGAAAGGCACGACTCAAAAAGAACAATGCAATTGACTAATGAATATACTAATGAATAGACATAAAGATATAAATATATTTTATTTAGTCTTCAAATTGATTAAATCAGTTCATCAATCTTTAAAGCGTCTCTTCTAATTAGAAAAACAGCTTGTCTAATCCCTCCTTTGGGGCTCGTATGCGGGCAGCCCACTGTGGGCACAGATACCGGCGTGAAATGTGGGGCACGTGTGGGCCCCCCACTATGGGGCCCAGGTGGGGCACCAGTGGGACAGCCCAAAGTGTGGCCTGACTGTGGGCCTAGGCATAAAATGAGGGGCATGTGTGGGCACCACACTATGGGACCCGGGTGGGACTGTGGGCTGGCCAAAACTATAAGCAGAGTTGAGGCCATTTGTTGGGCCCACAGCAATCCCCCACACTGTGGGCAAAGTGTGGGTATTCTGTGGGTACACTGGAAAAAGTGTGGGCATACTGTGGGCAATGCACGTGTCAGAATATACCTGTAGCCCTAATAAACAACAAGATTAATTTGGTTCTACTTTGCATTTGCCACAATACACACATAATATATTACCTTGTTGAAAGTAGACAGAATAAATTATAAGTAATATGTTTCAAATAATGTAATTTATTCACAGTCACGTACAAAATTTAAATATAAAATATATTACCATTCAAAAGATTGGGGTCAGTAAGATTTTTAAAATGCTTTTGAAAGAAGTCCCTTTTGCTCATCAAGGCTGCATTTATTTGATAAAAAAAATACATTAAAAAGTGTAATATTATTGCAACTTAAAATAACTCTTTTCTGTTTTAATATATTTTACAAAGTAACTATGTAAAAGTCTTTACTGACACTTTTGATCGATTTCATGTATCCATGCAAATATTTTTTTCTTAAAATAATAAAAACAATCTTCCTTTTTATGAAACAGAAAAATGACCAATTATAACCACATCACAACACATTAAGTGGATTATGAATCCTCTAGGGCCAATTGTTCAAAGGTAAGGTGATCAGATTTTGGTTATCGGATTGGATCAAATCTTGAAAATGGGTTGTTCAAAAGGGAAAGAAGGAATCTGAAATCAGATTAGAATCCAATCCTAGTTTTAATCTGGATCAAACCTTCAGTTTGTGTTGTTCAAAACTTGTCAATAGGATTTGGATAACTTTGATCCAAAAAAAGGATTATCCTGATCCCAACAGGGAGTAGGATTTCAAGGTGGATTCCAGGAAGAAAATGTAGTAACTTTAAAATTGGTAAAAAAATACAACACTTTTTTCATATAATACACAAACACATATTTTATTTCGCTCTTGATTAGTTAGGCTAATTGTTAAAGTAATAAATTAGAAGTAGACGTTAGGCTATACCTAAGCCTTCCAGGTAGCCTACAGTCAAAGTAAAAAAAAGATTTAGCCGCTATAAAATAATCCCCAAACAGCTGTAAATATCAAACAAAAATATTATATTCAATTTAAAGTGTTTTTTTTATCACTTATAAGATTTTTTACTTCTTGTCAATTATAAGAGATGAACCAGTCAAAAGTTCTTCGCAAGGTTTCTCGGGTGAAAAGGGCAAAACTTTTCTGAGAGAACACAAAAGCATTTAAACATTTTTTTTCATATTTTTTCCATCATCATGTCCCTTTAGGGGCTCCGTAGAGCACTAGTAATGATGTTTCAGTAACAAAGTTCGGGAGGAGCACGTTCAAATGATCTATCTAATCATCATGTCATTCCAACCAGCTGTCAGCAATCAGTAATCAACATGTCTACCCAATCAGCACAAGTGGAGGATCATATAAATACCCAGTCAACTCACCAATGTTTCTCGACAAGTTTTGCAGCATCCCTCCACCACCCCATCTTCCTCACACTCACCTGGTTACTTCCTAAACCAGACATACGGGGGGAGTACTCTGGGTTCGGGCCAAATACCGAGCTCGGAGCCCTCTCCTCGGACAGCACGCCAAATACGCATACCATTCTTTCTATCTGACTTATTTGTAAGTGTGAACTCGTGAAATCCAGATTTGGTAATCTGAAAAGGTGTGTATCTGGATCAGGGTGATCCAGATTTTGCTTTGAAAAACTGGCACAAAAGTAAAATGGATTACCTGATCCTGGATAGCAAAACATGGGATTTCCAAATCCTGGGGCCCGTTTCAGAAAGGAGGGTAAGTGAAAACTCTGAGTAGGTTAACCCTGAAATAAGGGAAACTCTGGGTTTTCTGTTTCAGAATGGGAGGTATGTCAAACCCGAGAAAGCAGGGTAAGCCAAGCCCGTTTCTGAAAGAGAGGTAACATACTCAGAGTCAGTTACCAGGGTAACTTACTCTGTGAACCTAACCTGGTCAGGAGCAGGTTTTCTTTGGTAAACCCAGAGTTTATTTCGTTCTCCTCCCCCTTTTTAAAGCACCAGCAGTGTTTAAATACTTTATTCATTATTTAAAACGCCACAAATGCTTTTCTTACTGAGTATTTTGGTTGTATTTCAAGTATAAATATAAAAAAATTATAAATTTAATCTAAATCTAAAGTAAGCAAAGTTTACTTAAAACAAATTAAATTATCTGCCACTTGACAAAAATACAAAGTAAGAAAAGCATTCTTTGTGGGAATATTCATTGCTCATATTTTCATCATGAGGACACTGTCAAAGTGACAAAAATGGCATGTCCTACAGGATCCTGACGTTCACTTGATAAACCTCTAGAAGTAACCTAATAATTAGAATTTCCTTTAGGATTTCCAGTGGTTGGGCGCATTTATGACACTCATATACCCATCATCACACTTTCTGAAAACGGATTATTGTATGGAATGGAAGGATGCTGCCAGATGGTAGTACAAGATATATGGCATAACCACCACCACAGCTGTTATATAAATTTATTTACATTTTTTATAGTCATCTTTATTTCCTACAAATACTTTATTCTTTTTCCTGTTGGGTGTTAATATTCTTCCTCCATCTCCTCTTCATCTGTCAGTGGTGCTGGTGTTTGGCTGGCCTGAGTAGAAGTCAAATGTTTAATGTCATTACCCTGATTAATAAATGTAACAGGTGGGATCAGAGAACATTTCATTATGAGAAAAGAGCATAGACCCTTTTCACAATTCTGGGTTTCAGAAGCTGAAGTCGTCATAGTTGGGTTAACTCTTATAACGGTGAATGAGAGAATACATCAAATATATATTTTTGTGTCTCCATTTGCTCAAATAGCAAAATAAAAACTCCACAATAGTGATTTCACAACTTTCAAAAAGGGAAAAATTAAAGTTAGATTGATAACTGCAGTGAAAAGAGAGAAAGATGTTAATTTTAACTATCACTCCCATAGACGCTGTATTAGAAACACTCTCACAGCAGCGGTAACTTGATTTTTGTAATTTGATGCAAAAGTAATATAATACAAAGTATTAGTGTTATAAATGTACATACATAAAAAAAAATACAAAAAACGTTGCAGGATTTACGATATTAATGACCATTAAAACGTCATCACAGTCTGTGAAAAGGGTCTATGTGGGAAAAGCTGCTGTACATTGGACATTGAATGATATTTATTTAATGTGTCAAATGTTTGTAAAGTCATTAAACCTACACCCATGAACATTTTATGCTTAAAGCTTTTCCTGATTGAATTATGTTTTTTGGTTTTTTTTAGCTGCTGCTGCCACATTCTTTGTTTGCCTTTTGGATACCATGAAAATTAAACTTCATTAAAATAATTAAGAATTAAACTTGTGTATTGACCTGGAAGTATGCAAACGTCTTTTTGTTGGGTGCTGTTGCCATGGTGAATCGTAATTTCGGAGCTCCATTGATCGTGGCTTTTCATAGTTGGAGTGCATGAGCTTAACTCAGAGTCAGTCTACTCAGAGTTGATTGAACTACCTCATTTCAGCTGTTCTGAAACCCAAAACTCAGAGTTTCCCATCTCAGAGTAAGTCAACTCAGAGTTCAGGTTTAAACTCAGAGTTGGTTGAACCTCCTTTCTGAAACAGGCCCCTGATCATTTTGATCTAGATTAAATGTTTTGAACAACTGGCCCCTAATGTATCAATCCCCTCGGATACCAGTAGATCTTTGCCTGATCTCCAGTCTTCTGTTTCTTCCGCTCCTCCCACCATCTTGCATAACGGAGGCATGATTTAACAGGAGTTTTAACTTCGGATGCTCCGGCCTGGCCGCTTTTTGTGCCAGCATCTAAAGTGAAGGAAAAAAACAACAACAACAATTAAAATGTTAACATAAAAAAACAAAGATTGTCCCAATTGTAATGTAATTGTCATAATTTGAGTTCCTAAAAATAGTTCCTGGTGTTGTTGTTTTTTAATATATAAAAAAATGTAGGCTGTGTTGTTGAGAGAGAAAGACGAAGAGAGCAAACAAGTTGAGGGCAGGATGAACTGAGAGCATGAGAACAATATACTAAAAATGACCCTCATGTCATTCCAAACCTACACGATTTCTTCTGTGGAATGTCAACAATGTCAATGGGATCCAATGCTGTTTTCATTGTATGGACAAGACAGATGAAACATTATTCAAAATATATTTTGCATTCCACAGAAAAAAGTAAGTAATACAGGTTTGGAACAACATGAAGAACTATCCCTTTAATGTCTTCATTAAGAAATCATTGATGACTTGACTTTAAGCAGCATGAATATGCAAGTTTTATTAAAATAAATGCAAACACTTAGAATGTGTCTGACAGTCAAAAATGTACTTACACAGCAAAAGATGCAGTGATCTGTGCCTGAGTGGCCTTTGGGTTTATTTATCACAAAGGAAAAAAAGAGAGAAGATAACTGAATATTAGTCAAATATTGCATAAATCCAGCCTATTCAAATTAAAATGTAGGACTATTCATGTTTCAGGAGTTCTCAACTCTGGCCGTTCAAAGTGCACCGTCTTGCAGAGTTTATGTCCAGACCTGACCAATCTCACCTGCTTGTGAATTTCTAGTCAGTAGCTAAACCAAAAGACCTCGCTTGTTCAGGTGTGTTGGACCAGAGTTGGTGTTAAAGTCTGCAGGACAGTGGTCCTCGAGGGCCAGAGCTGAGATCCCCTGCAATATTCTGAGCATGACAATTCAGAGATCCAGAATGACTGCTAGATCAGTCACTTAAAACAGTGGTGTCTAGTCCTGGATGTGGAGGACCAACGTCCTGCAGAGTTTAGCTCTATAGCCTGCCTGTAGTTTCTTCTGATCCTGTAGACCTTGATCAACTGGTTCAGGTATGCTTAATTGGGGCTGGAGCTCAATTCTGCAGTCAGGACTAGATGGCAGTACATACTGAAAAAAGAGAGGACAAACAACATTTAATGGTATAAATCCAAACATTTCACATAGCTATAATTTAAGGAGTTGCTGATGAATGTATCTTGTTCTTGTCTAATGTAGGTTTGCTTTTATAATAAGGAAAACATTTAAACTCTTAATTAAACATTCTCAATGAGAGTTTTGTGATATCAATATGATTTAAGTAATTTCGTCTACGCTTAAACGATTGGCTCTAATTTCAAATTAGCCCTTAATTGTTAATAGGCTATAGAGGCATGGAGAGTAGCCTACAGTACAAAGGGTTAGCTACGATTTTGTTACTTGGTTTACAAGTATTCTTCGCAAACAAAAACAGAGATGCATGCCTTTGCCATATGGCCATGAGTCAGTTGAGTTCACGTGTCTGCGTCAGTTAAAAGTGCGCACGTTTGCGGCAACGACACGCTTGTTTTACTTCCTTTTGCAGCGAAGAAACCAAATCAAAAGTAATCTACAGTTTATCGCAAGACCCAGACACTGTTGAATGAGATTCATCTGAAGTAAATCCACACGCGCACTAGCTCTCACTAGCTTATCAAGACATTTTTGTTTAACTCAGTAGTAGGCTATCTTTTTTCATGTATTCAGTTTATTTCCTGTTTCTATATAGCACACACACACACACACACACACACACACACACACACACACACACACACACACACACACACACACACACACACACACACACACACACACACACACACACACACACACACACACACACACACACACACACAAACACATAGGCCTACCTACACAAACATACCGTTACACATATTTAAAACAACAGTTAAAAACATTCACACAGACAAGAGTCAATACACTACAATCACTTGAACACGCGCAGTACAAAACATTAACCTCTAGTTAAACAACTAGCCTATGCAGTAATGCAAATATTTCATATTCATGGTGGTACATTGAGTAGGCCTATTAATTCGAGTTTTGGCATCAAATAGAATATCATAGCCTATGCGGACAGTGTTAATCAAGAGCTTTGGTCGCTTATTCATTCCTTGGATGTGTTAGGCTGACTTACTCTAAACTGATGCTTACAACTCCACGAGTAGGCTAGTTATATGAATAAAGCATTGGAAATGCTGAATTAAAAACGAAAATGAAATGGAAACACCTGCCACAGGAATGATCATTGCAATAACTTTTCCAATAGAGGGCAGCATAACATCAGCACAATTTTGGCTCGTGACTGCATTCAAATGTTTCGAGGCTGTTAAGACAAGCATTTAGCATTTATTAAACAAAACTTGTAGGCTATGTTTCTTCATTTTGCAAACATTTATTTTAAAGTGTTTATTTTTGGTGTGTGCTTTTATCAAACATGGATTTGCAAGTCTGTTTTGAAGCTCTCTGAGGTTTCATCAGGTCTTGCTCTGGTCTTTGAAAACATGTTAGGCGTCTGAATGCTAAAATGACTCTCTTAGGAGAGGATGTTCAAACATGATCCTCACCGACTTTTGAAAACAAATGTTAGCACTGGCATATTTGTTTGGCCGTGGCCCAAGAGCATTGTATGAATTAGATGAGACCGCTAATGGTGTACAGCAGGTGACACTTCAAGGGCTCTCTGACACTTTAATGGAGTACGAAGAGGGTGCATGTGAGATGTGCTGTTAGGGAATGCGGTTAGAAATGTGTGTGGTTGTGTGACTAGAGTAGCATCTGACTTAAACATCCCCCTTTGATCCCCCATCCGGCTCTTTGTGAGAGTTTCCTCCTGGTATCATCCTGTCCATTTAGTGATCACTGCTGTAAATTACAGAGGAAAGAGGTCATGAAAACCATGCCATGCATTTAGAAAATTGTGTGTTATTATTGAGCATTATCATAGTTATTTTGAGTAGCATCATAAAGGTTTGCATTTGATGGGTTTTTTTTGGGGTGTGTGTGTTGGTCTGAGATAAAATCTTGGTTCATTTATTTTTTTCTTTTTTTAACTTTGATTCATGAATTATTCATAGCCTAAATGAAAAGCTTCAATATTAGAAGTCCAGTCTCCTCGGGTCATACCTAGTTGTTTTGGCAGAGATTGTCAGTTTATTGATTTCAAATTAAGCTCACAATCTTCCTGCCCTATCTAGCTCTGAATATTCAGATGAATTTTACAAGGCAAAGTAGGCCTCATTAAATATTCATGTTACTCTATCAGCGCAATCAAAGAGCATATTTACATGTTTTCTAAAATACAATTCTACAAAACCATCTCAGTCCTTATTACTTTTGAAACATTGTTTAATTTGACCAAGGAAAAGGATAATGAGTGTTCCTGCACATATAAGCCAGGCAGCTGCAGTTGGTCTATGTAACTGGCTTACACGCAGCTTGTAAATTGATTTTTTGAGTCGCACAAGGTTCAAGGTTGGGATGAAATGTCCTTCTAATGGAATTAAATTTCAATTCAATCAAATGCAGTTGTACTAAAAGCTGTTCATCCAATTACCCTCACCCCTCTGGCTTGTTTTTTTTAAAGACACCTCTGTTTTAAATTACACCATAGTTTTATTCTTGTATTTTAGAAAGTGTAGGTTAGCATGGATGATAGATGCTGAGTCTATCTAATAAATGTTGTGAAATTAATTTAAACGTGTCACTATATTGATAATATGCAAAAGTAGTATTTTGCATTTTTTGAGCGTTATGTTTGAGTAATATCTGAGCCTCTGTGTTATCATATTGATTGTTATCATTAACTAAAACTATTGAAAACCATATTTGTTCTCAGGGAACTTTTTGCCGCACCTGCCAATGGCTGGTGACTTAGGAAAAAGTACTGGCCAAAAATATTTTTTACCAGCCATACCATGACACATAAACAGGCAGTTATGACACCAACATTTTTGATACTAGTGAAAATTCACAATCCTCTATTCCAATTTCGATGCCACAGCTAAAACTACTAGCTTAACTAATATAAATTAAATAGCCTACATTTTTAAAGACAAGTAAACTGTCAATAATAAAATAAGAACAAACAATCAAATTACAAGCAATAGCACAAAAAAATACGAGACAACAAAGATACAATTGAAATAAACAGTACTCATCAGGCAGGTCTAATAGTTTTCTGGTACTGGAATTTTATAAAATAGGCTAATCAAATAAATAAAACAACATAGTCTTCATATCCTTTTAAAAGTTCTAAAGCAGTGCGTTTTTTTTTCTTTCTTTTCCCCTTTGTTGTGTGATTAACATTATAGATGCAGACACTGGCAGGATTATTAGGATGCTGTCACTTTAAGACAGAATGCATGCCATGTACGGATCATGCGTTTTGTGTTTGTGTTCACTTAAGGCATAACAGACTATGTTTACTAGGATACTCGCCAAGACGGGCATTTTTTGACATAATTTTGAGTGAATTTGTCCATTCAAGCACAGGAAGGGGGGTGGGGGGGGGGGGGTGGGGGGTTATTTAACTGTTCAAGAGGGAAATGGCCTGTGCCTAGATGTTCTAGTGGCCAGTGATCGGAGTCGCCGTCCTGATGGTAACAGTTCAAACAGGCGGTGTCCAGGGTGAGCGGAGTCTGTGATGATTTTCCCTGCTCTCTTCCTCACTCTGGAAGAGTACAGGTCCTGGAGGATTGGCAGGGGAGCACCAATAATCCTCTCCGCTGTCCGGATTGTGCGTTGTAGTCTCTTGATGTCAGATTTGGTAGCTGAACCAAACCAGATAGTGATGGAAGTTCATAACACAGACTCAATGACAGCCGAGTAGAACTGAATCAGCAGCTCCTGTGGGAGGTTGAACTTCCTCAGCTGACGAAGGAAGTACAGTCTCTGCTGGGCCTTTTTCACAATGGAGTCAATGTGATTGTCCCACTTCAGGTCCTGAGAGATGGTAGTGCCCAGGAACCTGAATGACTCCACTGCTTCCACAGTGCTGTTCATGATGGTGAGTGGGGGGAGAGCTGGGCTATTCCTCCTGAAGTCCACAATCATCTCCACCGTTTTGAGTGTGTTGAGTTCAAGGTTGTTATAACTGCACCAGACAGCCAGCTGTTCAACCTCCAGTCTGTAAGCAGACTCGTCACCGTTTTGGATGAGACCAGACAGTGGTGTCGTCTGCAAATTTCAGGAGCTTCACAGAGGGGTCTTTAGAAGTGCAGTCATTGGTGTACAGGGAGAAGAGCAGAGGGGAGAGAACACACCCCTGGGGGGCGCCAGTGCTGGTAGTGAGAGTCCTGGATGTGAGTTTCCCCAGTCTCACTCGCTGCTGCCGGTCTGTCAGGAAGCTGGAGATCCACTGACAGATTGAGGACGGCATAGAGAGCTGGGTCAGTTTAGCTGAGAGAAGATCAGGCATGATGGTATTGAAGGCCGAACTGAAGTCCACAAATAAGATCCTTGCATAAGTCCCAGGTCTGTCGAGATGTTGCAGGATATAATGCAGTCCCATGTTGACTGCATCATCCACAGACCTGTTTGCTCTGTAGGCAAATTGAAGAGGATCTAACAAGGGTCCAGTGATGTCCTTCAGGTGGGCCAGAACCAGTCTTTCAAACGACTTCATGACCACAGACGTGAGAGCGACAGGTATGTAGTCATTAAGTCCAGTGATTTGGTTTTTTTTGGGGACGGGAATGATAGTGGACCATTTGAAGCAGCAGGGAACTTCACACTGCTCCAATAATCTGTTGAAGATCTGCGTGAAGACTGGGGCCAGTTGGTCAGCGCAGGCTTTCAAACAGGCAGATGAGATGCCGTCTGGGCCTGAAGCTTTCCTAGTCTTCTGTTTTTTGAAGACTCGGCTCACATCCTCCACACAGACCTTAAGCTCGGGTTGGATGACAGGAGGGGGAGGAGAGGGGGAGCAGGAGGTGATGGGGGACGTGTGAATTGCAGATCAGAGCAGATGTGTGGTGTGAGACTGGGCTTTTCAAATCTGCAGTAAAAAGCATTCAGCTCATCGGCCAGTTGTTGATTCTCAGCAGATCGGGGGGATGGTGACTTGTAATTGGTGATATTCTTCAAGCCTGACCAAACTGAAGCTGGGTCGTTGGAAGAAAACTGGTTTCTCAGCTTTTCAGAGTAGCTTCTTTTAGCAACTCTGATCTCCTTTGTCAGTCTGTTTCTGGCCTGGTTATACAAGACTTTATCCCCATTTCTGTAAGCATCCTCTTTGGCATGACGAAGCTGTTTGAGTTTCTAGTAAACCATGGTTTACTATTTTTACAGTCTTTATTATAGATTTAGCTGATTTCAGTTTCTGCCTGTAGGTCGGTATAAGATGAACCACACAGTAATCAGAGAGCCCCAAAGCTGCCTGTGGGACGGAGTGATATGCATTCTTTATTGTGGTGTAACAGTGGTCCAGTATATTACGGTCTCTGGTGGGACATGTAGTGCTGTCTGTATTTTGGCAGTTCACGGGAGAGATTTGCTTTATTAAAATCCCCAAGAATGATTCAAAGAGAGTCTGAATACCTTTGTTCAGTCTCAGCTATTTTTTTCAGCCAGCTGTTGTAGCTCCGCGCTCACATACGCGTCTGGAGCGATGTACACATTCACGAGAATGCACGAGGAAAACTCCTGCTGCGAGTAGAAAGGTTTACAGTTTATGAAGTGCGCCTCTAGATTAGGAGAGCACATATTCTTCAGCGTTGTTACATCTGAACACCAACTTTCCTTAATGTAGAAACACAATCCACCACCTCTCGTTTTCCCTGTTAGTTCCGCGATGCGATCCGCTCGGAACAGCTGGAAGCCCGGCAGATATAGTGCGTTGTCCGGGATGGCTTCACTCAGCCAGGTTTCAGTGAAGCACAGTGCAGCAGAGTTTGAAAAATCCTTGTTAATGCGGGTGAGGAGAAGAAGTTCGTCTGTTTTGTTAGGAAGTGATCGGAGATTCGCAAGATGAATACTAGGGAGTGCAGTGCGGAGGCCGCGCGCACAGAGTTTCACCAGCGCGCCTGCTCGCTTCCCCCGCTTGTTTTAAACACAGCTGCGGCTCCGACGAGAAAATCAAACAAAACGTCCGAATAATCAAAAACTGCAGAAATGTTGTCTGGTGTGTGTTTCCTAATGTCCAGTAGTTCGTCTTTGGTGAAACTGATCGGAAAAGAATGACTAAACGCAGAATAAACGAACAAAAACAACACAATAGCTGAAGAGCTCCATACCGAGGCTGCCATCCGCAGCGCCATCTTGTATAAGAACAATAGTTATACAGAAATGCATGAAAAAGACATGAAATGTTTATTAATTCATAGCTTAATGCAACAATTACATAAGTAAACTCTCAAAACATTATAATTATATTAAAATTTTCATGTAACGCCAAATAAATAGCTGCATGCGACATTGCAATTCTAACATTCGCGTTGTATATGCAAACTATATGCATGGCTTTCCAGAGTGTGGTATTCGATGGAACGGTGTAACTGGGTTCAAAGAAGTTGATAATTCTCCTGAAACTGCAGAGAGTGGTCTTATATCCTTCAATATAAAAAAGAGCCCTGCATTTTCATGCCCAGGCTTCGGACCTGTTTTAGGCTTCTCCTTCGTTTTATATTTTAGACATTCATTAGTTAAAATAAACGATGAGATGTGCTGCGCTGGTGGAAACAACACGATGCGCTCCTGTGACTCGCACAGTGTTTAGAGTCGCGCCAGCAGCAGCGTGTGCGTTCCTTCAGCGCAGCTGCAAGAGTTATGGCCTTTTTACAATTGGTCACTTAAAGGTGCCCTAGAATGAGTTGAAATAATATTTTAAATGGTTCTCTGATATCTACATAGAGGTTTATGTGACTTATTTAAGGGCAAAAATTGTCCAGATACGGTTTTACAGGTCCATTTACAACCCTAGAAATTGTCCCTAGAATTAAATGTTCTGTTTTTGCCTTATTTGGAAGTGTCATGAATATTAATGTGGAGTTCTGCTCTGATTGGCAGTTTCACTGCGCGGCTAATTACAGTAGCTATAGTGACAGAAACATTTATACTGTCCGTCATAAAAATGGAGAGATTATGCATCCAACTTTATATGTTTGATCCTGTTTCTGACGAAGATGCAGATTTTGAGGAACAGGTTTTGAGATTGGTAATGGACGCTTCTGAGTGGTAAGTTCAGTTTTTATTTTCAGTAAGAACCTGCAAAACGTAACTTCAGTACTATAACTTCAGCCTACATGTGAACTAGCTTATAACATTAACTTTATACATTAGCGCATAACGTCAGCAGTCACAACTTTGTTTTTAGCATTGTGAAAATATTTTAATCATTGTAATGCGTCATTGTATTTTACAATGATCACTTCTTCATTTTGAGTCACAAACTCGATAAATATATTGCGTAAATATATTGTTTGTACAGTAAAGTAAATGTTTTTTTTTTTTAACAAATTGATTAGATGGCTTGTCAAATGACTATCGTTTCAACTTAAGCGGTGGAGAAGATGACAGCTAGAAGGATCGAGTGAGCTATAAGCATCTAAAGTAACATAGTTAGCTCCTGAGTTATGTGTTGTTGATGAAATATAGGCTAAATTATAAGTCTATCCGACAAAAGGAATTGCCATATGTATCTACGGTTGTATTTTGTAGATTTATATGACAACACTGGCAGGAAATAATATTAACCTTTGTCATTTGTCATACTTTTATGTATGCTACATGGAGTTTCCTATTGTTAAACAACACAGGGGATATTATCGGTAATGTTGTCTCACTAAGAAACTTTCAATTTAATCAGAAATTGTTTAGACAGTCAATAAGTGGATAAAATCATTATTTACTGCTTGCGGGAATATAGTTTGAATTGCCGCTTCTCCAGTATCAGACGCTGAGCGAAGCCTGCTTGATATTGTCCCAGTTTAGAAAAACTGTCCGTGGTGAAATGGGCAGAGCAAACAAACAACTTTAAATTACATTGTTGCGGTATCCGGTTATAGATAAACATCAACCATGCCTGTTGACAGTTTTGTTCAGTGGAAAGGGTATGAAAAGTTCTCACGTCCCCTGCACAGCCTGGAACATAACATTTATTTCCATGATCTGCCATTTTCGCTATCCTCGCGTGACGCTTGTTTCTTCACAATACCTGCAGATACGCAACTCCCGATGATTCGGGTGCAGTTCTGCTTGGCCTTGAACATGGGCTGGCATATGCAAATGTTGGGGGCGTACATATTAATGATCCCGACTGTTGCGTAACAGTCGGTGTTATGTTGAGATTCACCTATTTTTCCGTGGTGTTTTTCACAAACTAAATTTACATATGAAGGAGGAAGCAATGGTGTTTGAGACTCACTGTATGTGATGTCCATGTACTGAACTCTTGTTATTCAACTATGCCATGGTTAATGCAATTTTTCATTCTAGGGCACCTAGATGATCAGATATCTATCCGTTTGTATATGTATGTGTGTGTGTGTGTGTGTGTGTGTGTATATATATATATATATATATATATATATATATATATATATATATATATATATATATATAATATAAACTTCCTTCTCCTATTGCAGTCATTGATTTTGAAATTAGCTGATGATAAAAATGCAGCTCATGTTGCTTTCATTGACGTGAACTCCGTTAAATGTGCATCTAACGCGGAAACTGAAGATCAGATTTATATTCGTTTTGTGGAGAATTGTAAGGTAAGACAACCTGCATGTTTAATTTTTTTTTAAATTTTGTTTTAGTTTAGATTGTGTTGCCCGTTTCGTTTGTGAGCGGAGTTGCGACCAGCCTCAGCTTGTCAAAAATGCCTTTTTACTGTGGTGGTGATAGTAAACGTTTAAACTAACACTGTGATATGCTTGAAGTGTTTTATATCTATTGATTTTATTATAGGCAAGACAAGTCAAGTGTTGATTTGAGAGGCTAAAGCATTTGGTTAACTCACTGTCGGCCAGCGGCCGCTTGATCGTCACTTTAAAAAACAAAAACTTTAATTGAACAAACAACATGCTCAATTTTTTCTAAATTAACTTAATAAAGAAACTAAACGAAATATAACTACTGACATTAAAAACTAAACTGAACTATTTTAATAGCTACAACAGTAGTGTGTAATTAGTGAGGATTTAAATAAAAAAACAAAAAAACAACACGGGCTCCAGTCGGTCTCGGGCCCGTGCAGGGCTTTACTATGAAAAGCCCTTCTTATTCTTCTTCTCTCTGTAGTCCGGCGTTTACATAATTCACCATTGTTCGTTTGCTGCGTGGTGTGCATCTCACTAACATTTGCCTTTGTTGTTGGATATTTCAATCGTAGATGGTTGTGAAGAGCTGTCGTACTGCTGTATTTTAAAGTATTCTTACAAAGTTGGCAAATTACAATATTTTTGTCATCCTTGATTAATTACTTGGTGTCTGTTGGTGACGTTCGCTATTTTGAATTAATTTATTGTTAATGCACGCTCGAGTAGTCGATTGTTTCCAACAGCGCCGACTAGTGGTTGAAGTAGTCGATCGCTCGACTTCTCGACTAGTCTATGCAAGTCCTGGCTACTGACTTTCATATACTCACCAATGCTGTTTTTTACTCGCATTTGGCGCTTGGCGAGTGTTCATTTTAAGCCCTGTTTGTTTGTGAAAATTGTCAGTGATTCTCTGTGATTTTACGTGGACTACCACTTTGTGGCTTAGTTGCTGTTGTTCCCAATTGCTTCCACTTTGTTATAATACCACTAACAGTTGACCGTGGAATATTTAGTAGTGAGGAAATTTCACGAATGGACTTATTGCACAGGTGGAAACCTATCACGGTAACACGCTTGAGTTCACGGAGCTCCTGAGAGCGACCCATTCTTTCACAAATGTTGTAGAAGCAGTCTGCATGCCTAGGTGCTTGAACCTGTGGCCATGGAAGTGATTGGAACACCTGAATTCAATTATTTGAAGGGGTGTACTTTTGGCAGTGTATATATATCATTAAAACAATCAATAAAACTCTGAGTGTCTATTACACACGTAGGCCCCGTCCACACGAAGCCAGAGCTTTTCCTATCCAACCTTTTTTTTTTCCTCGTTTCAAGAAATATCGGTGTACACACGAGAGCACTGAAACCGGCTCAAAACGATGTAGTATACATGCCAGACCAGTATGTGGCACTGTAATTCTGCCACAGAAATAAACTAAAAACGGAGAAGAAGAGTTGTGGCTAGAAAGGGGTACAACAATGGTCGGAAGTGAGGCAAAATCTCACAATAAAATAACAATAAATAAACGTGCTACTTACCAGATTTGTTTTATTAACGCCTACACCTTAAACCTACCCTTACAATAATGCAAATACAGTAATTAAATGACGCAATATTTATGTGTGCATGCCCGGTGCCCGTAGTTGTATCCCTTTCTAGTCTTTCCCACGCGGGACATGGTGCAATGAAATCACTGTTTCACAAAATATACGGATTGGCTGTATACACAAAAACACAAGTGTGTCGTTTTCAGATTTATCCACTCTGGGACCCGGTTTAAAGAAAAAATCATAAACCTTGCAGATTTAATCGAATGCTGCTGTCAGAGATTCTGAAATGCGCATTTGTAGCTTGCATGGACTTGTTACTCTGTGCGCAACGGTTGGTCCGTGTGAATTGTATGCGGACAGGAGAGTTCAGCTTCACTGGAGACGCACGATCGACAAACTTTAAACCCTTGATTTTAAAGGTCCCATTCCGCATGATCCCATTGTTCAAACTTTAGTTAGTGTGTAATGTTGCTGTTAGAGCATAAATAATACCTGTAAAATTATAAAGCTCAAAGTTCAATGCCAAGCGAGATATTTTATTTAACAGAAGTTCCCTTTCAAAGCCTACAGCGAACGGCTGGCTTGGACTACATCCTGGTACTTCCTTCTTTAATTACGTCAGTAGAGCAGTAGAACAGACTAACCTCCGCCCACAAAGAAACGCGAAAAAGGGGGCGCGGTCTTGTTGCTGTCCCACGTGGAGAAGCGGACGTGTCGCGTGGAGAAAAGGAACTGTTGCGTTGAGTGTGTTTATCGCCATGTCGTCGAGACGCTGTTATTTTCATCCAGGAGTCAAATCACCTTTGTTTGGCTTTCCCAGGGACGCTGTAGAGATTATTGAACGCATACATCTCTCCGTTAAGAGGCGTGACCTTTCCAACGTGCGCTAAGCTGCTGTCGAATCATAACACAGGAACTGCTGGCACGTGCGCTAAGCTGCGGTCGAATTACAACACGGTAAGCGCTTGCACAATCAGAACTCGTTACGTATTTCTGAAGGAGGGACTTCATAGCACAAGGAAATCACCAGCCGTTTTTAGGACAGTGGAAACAGCGGTACACAGATAAGTACATTGTGTGAAAAATACTGTGTTTTTTTACACGCGAAACATGAACACATGTTATATTGCACACTGTAAACACAATCAAAGCTTCAAAAAAACACGAAGAACGGGACCTTTAAAATATGCTGAGCTATATTCAGTTGCACATCAATGTCCATTAAAAAAAACAATATCGGTCTATATTCATACTCTGTTCATGATAACTGGCCCCCCTGACTGATCCTGGTTTCTCCCAAGGTTTTTTCTCCATCCTGTCACCAGCAGAACACCAGCTCTGCGTCAGAAGGGCTGCATCCGAAATCGCATCTCTTGAGGTACTTATTTAGAATAAGTAATTACTTCACGACCATTAAAAAAGTATGTTCTATATAGTGTGAGTGTGCGTAGTTTGATTGTAATCTGGACATGCTACATTCGCCTTGTTGCTCTTATCATGTTACCTACCAGCGTCAGTTGCGTTGCGTCACCTCCATTCATTCAATTCAATTCACATTTGTATAGCGCTTTTCACAATACATAGCCTATCGTTTCAAAGCAGCTTTACAGAAAATGCATGTGTACATTACAATTTAGAGTGATCTGTTATCGGAGGTGACCGTCCACTCCAGTGGCGGCTGGTGAAAATTTATTTTTGGGGGGGTGTTTTTTTTTCGCCCGGGTCGGGTCAGTATCAAGATGCATGTTGACTAAATTCAAGCATTAAAAGAGAAAACAGTGTCTTTACTTTTATCTTTTTACACATTCATTTCCCACATATAATTTAATGAGGAAATGAAAAACAAAAGAAAACAGCCACAACAGTCTTGAACATACATTTTGCTCTCAAATTTCTCAATGACTCTCTGATTAAAGTCAGTCATCTCAGTAGTGTCATGACGTTTGCATTGTTCAGTCAGATATTTGAGGTCTCTTACCCCCCTTGTTGTCCACAAAACTTCAGTACCGACACTAAAGGGCCTTGCTAACAACACATCCAGCCAGCCACCTACGTTTCTCATAACAAGCGCGTGAAGCTCCGAGTGCAGCTGCGTCCTGTCACTGGCCTGCTGCTCGATTTGTAAATTGCATTGGTCCGGTTCGGGATCTTCCAACGAACGCCTTGTGAAAGAATTTGGTTTAACTGCTGCCATCTCTACGAAACTGATCATCATAACAAGGTTTTGGCGGAGTCGGAGTGACTGTGTCGCCCGCGCACTTTCGCTTTTGTGGCCAAGAACGGAAAGTGGAATGACAGGTGACGAGAACCAATCAGATTGGATAAAATAACACGCATCCAATTCTCGCCAGGGACGCAACGACCTACGTCCGGAGGAGGATCTTTAAGAACCAATTATAGACCAGCTTCAGGTCACATGCTACCCGTATATTTTTAGACTCCGATAGACATCCATTTGTCCGGCGTCCCTCACGCATGAAACCGCATGACACATATTGAAGAGCATATAAAATAGTTAACCCATCAAAGCCAGTTTTTATTAAATGCTGAGGCTCTTACTAACTGCCAGCACATCGTATGAGTAAACTATTTCATTTTTATTTCACTTTTGTATCATTTTTGTATACATGATGTATTTCTGGAATCTTGATGGGGGCGGCGCCCCAGCACCCTCTATTGACCAGCCGCAACTGGTCCACTCCAAATTATGTATTTCAGAAATGTTAGCTAACAAAGTATTAATTTAAATGATGTATTACAGAAACATTGAGCTCATTGAAGTAATGAATTAATGTTAACAAATGATTAGGATATACAGCAGAATTTAGCAATGGTGCATGTTGATTCAGAGTTGCGGCATCTGAAGTCCTCACAGGAGTTGGAGTCGTCTCTTCACAGGTGTTGAGGCGTTTGAAGTCTTCATGTGAGGCTGTATCCAGACTGGAGCTGACGGACAGCGTAGCTGCTGTTCATAACATTAAGCAAAGCTAATTATGTGCATTTGATCTGATATAACTGGAGTACACGGTTATGAGATGCGTTATGTGAATGCTTGGCTAAAGAGATGCGTCTTTAATCTGATTTCATGAATCCTTTCCCATCCTTGTCCTCATGGGATAGTAAAGTGGCCATCGTATACACACCTCAGAATCTCGACAGAAGAAGTAGGTCATCCGTGTACTTTCTGCCTACTCTTTTATGAGTACTGTGAATTTGGACATACTTCTTTTTTTCTCGGATGCAGCCAATGCCACTATCCTGTTACTTACTATAGGTAACATTACAACAACAGCATATCTTGATTCTGTGAAACATGGCAAAACCAATGTTACTCCCATTTGGAGCAGAAACAACTCAATCTCTGCGTTTGTTTTCAGGCTTTCCTGCTTAGTTCTCTTCAGCGCATGAAAGCTTTTCTAATATTAATGCCGCTCCTAAAGCTTGTGCCTGATCATAACCCTTCTTTTTCCAGTGATAATCCTTTTCTCTTTTGTAATGTCTCTCAGCCATCTCTATTTCTTCAAATCTCCCTCTTGCTCACTCTCTCTCCTCCCCCATCACGAGTGGACACACCCCCTACTGCTGATTGGCTACAAGTGTGTTGTGGTGCTTGTACCACTTTCAACAGCATTTCTCAGAAATCGCTTACTGCACATTTACGTCAAAGTACTAAATTAATAACTTAAATAAAACTAAAATGAAATGACACTGGTCACATCCAAGTTTGGTAGACAAACGTCTGCCTGCATTTTCTTCAGTGGACATTCATAAGTTTTGATTGTGTGAACTTCCTTAGTTAAACTTGACAAACCATAATGAGGTAAAAAATGAGGAACTACTGTTCATATCAAACCTGTCATCTGCCTCAGAATTTTCTCTCACTCTAGAGATGTGAAAATAATAGTGATAAGGGCATCTCTGGTAACATACTGGAAGTTTTCAAATGAGTTTCTGCAGAGAGTTTCTCTTCGCCCGGACATTGATTACATGGTTCCCATAAAGAAACAAGAATGTCTTTTTTATTTTTTTATTTTGTAGTTTATTCCTGGTCACAAAAAAGGTGTAATGAAAATGTTTGTTAATGTTTTGGGGCTCATCTTTAGGCTAGGGTGAGTATCAGTGTAATTGAGTTATTGCTGTCTTCCAGAATGCTCACACAAACTGTACTTCCCTGCTGCATATATTGCAATTAGAGCTAATTGTTTGTCACAGTCATTGCAGCTAAACTTATGGCTGTTGATTCAGCCAGATAAACAGATGTTAATTGGATTTCATTTAGCAGGAGGATAACTTATAGCCTAAATGATTTCTGTAGATCGTCGAAAGCTTGTTCATAATCCTAATGAGGCAATTTGTTAAAAAAAACCCATTCCATTACTCTGTTAGAGTTAACACAGTATTGGGTATATTTTGCATCACAATTCATTGCCACGCTTGCAAAGTATGCACTTTTACTTTTGTGTTTGTTTTCTCTGTATTGTCACAGTAATGAGCTTGTGTCCTGTCCTGTGATGGAGCAATTCTCCACAGTTACCATTTCAGTTGGACTGACTATCAAAAATTAATGAATGTTATCAGTGGATAAATGTTGATTTGAAAATAATCAATAAATATAGAGATTAATAAATACAATTAACACAAATAAATAGAATATATATCAATTGAATACATATTAAATTGGAAATAACACTGATATAATATAAAATTATGTAGAGTTTCAAAGTCAAGATCAGTATGCACGTGACGTCCCCGTCAGCCGGAGTGACTGTGGTTTGCAAAAAGTGACAGCATTTATTTTCAGCTTGAATGCAGAGAAAAACACATCTAAAACAGGAAAGAGCTTTGAGATTGACTGTACAAATATATATGACACGAAATCTGAGATGTATTTTTGCAGACTGCCAAAAGCTACAGAAAAGAGAAGCAAATGACTTGCTGCAATTCACAGAAATAACTGGACTCCAGGCAGCGAAATGTGGATTCCGATTCCTGACTGCATGTCAATATCCATGGATCACTGAATCTTTGCTAAGTTGTAAGGAACACATATTAATTCCAACCTTTAGTTTAAACTGATAATCATTTGTTTTACTCTCTTTTTTTACAGTTTCCCCTATTAAATCCAGTCATGCAGCAGGCTCATTCTGGCTGAGGGGGTGTGTTCCAGCGGGAAAGTGACGTCAATGCATACCTTCTATGGGTATGTTTGCACGACACCGTTTTCAACTGAAAACAGAAAACTTTATGCGTTTTGGCCGTTCATTTACACAACAATGGCATTTTTTCAGGCCTGAAAATCGCCGTTTTTGAAAAGGGGTTTCAAAGGTTTTGAATTAATGCTTTTACTGTAAACAACAAAATCGTGAATTTATAAAAACGGTGATGTCATGAGCATGCGTATTACATGTTCACGCATGTGTATTATGTATTCGCAGGTTTTTTCCGGTGTCTCAATAAGATGCAACTTAAAGGAACATGCCAACTGTTTGGCACTTTGGCTAATTAACTGTATTAGCTTAGCACAAAGACTGGAAGTATATGGCTCCAGCTAGCCTACTGCTCAATAAGTGACAAAATAACGCCAACATTTTCCTATTTACATGTTGTGATGTGTATAGTCACAGCGTGTACAAATAACAACGTTACATGAGTCACAGCCATCTTATAAACATATACATACTGGGGACTATATTCTCAGAAGGCGCAGCACTGCTCTACTTCTGGGGAGTGATTTGCTAGCAGCACCTGAGAAGCAGCGTTGTTACTTCCGTCAACAAAACCAGTGTGACTAGGTAGCTGTTTTTGCACAATGAACCCACAAACAAAAATCAAAACTGTCCATCCCCCCTCCAATTCATTAGCAAGGTAAATGCTACAGTCCAGAGAATTACCTCTAGCACCGCTCATTTGTTACTGTGACAGAGCGCGTTCGTGACAACACAATACTAACATTACAGGGGTACATGGAGCCCGGGAAAAACTGCAGTATAGTAGTGACCACCCTATTCATGTTACAGTGTCACAAACGTTACATTAGATATAGCTAATGGTACTGTTACAGTAGGCTAGTCATCTAAAAACATAACGGAACACTTAGCGCAGCCGCAGGTGATCCGCGTCTGTACTATCGATGGGATGGCCGTATCCTTCAGCACACATTTCATGGTCCGTGTGGCAAATTCCATTTTTTCAAAATAGTCGTCCTCTGTGAAATGTTCAGAGCAAACGCGATGGTGCTTGATGATGGCTACAGGTGTGTTTGGATCTATATCCAGAGCAAGCAGCCATCGATTCATCAGGTCAGCGTTTTGGATTGGAATTCTATGAAATATCATTGTAGTACCTGGTCTCCCCTGTTTATTGTCGCAGTTCTTTACAATACATTGAACACCCATGATTGTAAACTATCTAGTAATTGCTGACTATTACTCCAACTCTTAGCGAACTCTCTTCTCAGGTGCTGCGAGCAAATCACTCCGCACTCCACAGAAGTAGAGCAGTGCTGCGCCTTCTGAGAATATAATCCCCAGTATGTATACGTTTATAAGATGGCTGTCTCATGTAACCTTGTTATTTGTACACGCTGTGACTATACACATCACAACATGTAAATAGGAAAATGTTGGCGTTATTTTGTCACTTATTGAGCAGTAGGCTAGCTGGAGCCATATACCTCCAGTCTTTGAGCTAAGCTAAGCTAGCAGGGGGGTGTGTCAGACAGAGTTATGGCACGCATGGAGATGAGAATGGTATGTATGGACTTATCTAACTCTGGGGAATACAGTTAATAAGCCAAAGTCCCAAAAAGTTGGCGTGTTCCTTTAAATTCAAACGTGCTTTCGCACTTTGACTGGCACCAAGCCAGAGACAGACGCGCTCAGCGCTTGTCACATATTACAAATGTACAGTGTTTTCAACAACGTAATGTTTATTTTAGGTTTCAGACACTTAAATGCACATAAGTAGGCCCTACTAGCAAAAAATAAATGTATAGTTTGTTAAATACACACTTATGTCTGTGGAAGCGGCAATAATAAACCTTTCAATTATAATTTGACTATGTGTTTTATTAATTTAATATGAGATACACATTGTATAGTTAACTATATAGTTTACTCTATTCTTCTCCCAGTTGCCCAGTCACTTACTTTCATGTATTTCGGGAGAGGTGGATGAATTGACATGTTGTAAATCTGGCAGGACCGATTCTCTGAATTGCAGTGCGAACTAACATGGCGGCACCCATCGCGCATTATAGATCAACTAAGGTGATCATTATAAAGGGTTTTAAATTACAAAATACATTCACTTACACACATTCTGAATATCAGATAGTTCATGACATAGTTAACAAAAGGAAAAACAAAATAAAAGCGATATATATCTGTCATACAGCACTTTTGTGGCTGCGGTGTGTCACGTGAGAAGCATGACGCGTCGCCATGGAAAAAAATAAGGTGATCCGTTCTAAAATATTTTGCCAGAGAAGGCAATATGGTCAAATTTCTGCAAAAGAATTGCTGAAACTTGAAGCTGGTTTGTAGCATACCAAGAATACCAACTACTTTGCAGTACTGTTACTGTTATTTAGTGTTAATTATTGTAGTTGGGTTAGGTGGCATGACGTGTCAGTTAGGTTTTATTGTGAATTTATTATGCAAATTTGTTGTGTTTTGTATTTTTATATTTATATATTTAAATATACTTTAAACTTTCAATAAACTCTAACACTTTTTCAATAAAAACATTCTTTAATGTCATCCACCGTCGTTTTGTTGCTCTTTAAAAAAACCTAAAAAAAACAAAGTATCAGTTTAGGCACCGGTATCGTAAAAAACCCAAATGATACCCAACCCTATTCATAATAAATTGCAGCAAACAAATCTTCCACCAAGTTCATTATACTGCCTGCAGGCTCTTTTGTGGTTGCAAAGCAACTTGGCATATGAATAGTAATTTTACAGTTATTTATAATGACTTTGAATCCAATAAAAATGAGTACAGTCAGTAATACACTTTCATAAATTCTGATGTTAATAATCATAATTCAGTATGTGAAGTGCAAATGGGACCCTAGTTCTCCTTCAAAAAGAACATCCCACCGCTTTTCAATCATCTGTGTTTGAGATGTTGTGACATAACTGTAATGATAGCTGTTTCAAGAAGTCCAATGTAGATCCACTGGGTGGGCTTGGAAACCACTAGTTTACACTACATTTTCAGAGGAGAGTCATATCAGTGTGTCTATTAACACAGAGTCCTCTCCATCCTTCTTGCCAGCTTGGTGAGATCGATGAATGATCCATGTCACAGTGGCAAAATCAATACTAAACGCATAGACAAAAGCACACTGTGTCGTTAAGGTTGCGTCTTTGGCGAGAATAACCTGTTTCCCCACAGGCTTTTAGAGTGTGTTTTGGTGTTTAGTTTATTTAATGCATGGTTAACAGTGCTACAACAACTGTGGAGAACAGTTTGTTCGCTAGATTATAATAAGATTTGTAGCCAGTGTTGACCTTGTGGATAATGAGGAGACTGTGTGTTGCTGAGGTGTACATCCTCTCTCTTTTGTTTAGATCTTTTGTTTTGAAAGGTATTGCAACCAACCTACAGATCTCACTGACCAGCCATCGTCTTGCTTGTATCTGATGCATATTCTTCAGCAAATGCAAAATGACATATCGCAAAATGGTGATTGCTATCCATGGTGATTGTGAGTGAGCATTTATTTGGTGTACGGTTCAGTCGACAGTACAATCTGTGCTGGAGTTCCATTAATTTTCTTCCTGAAGCTGAACTTGAACATACTTTTTACAGCAGGCCCTGAAGGAACAAAGACACAATCAAAGCGTAAAGTTACTCCAAGAACTGCATCCAAATTCGGTTTATTATAGTTTATGGTTATGAGGTACTCCTGTTCTTATTTTGGTAGGCTTCACATTGATTTGCGCATTGACATTTCACTCTTCTTCTCTCATGCATGTCAGAGGCAGTCGTTTAATCAAGTCACCCCTCTTCCATTCTTAATAGGTGACTGAGACAGACCTCTAACAGACGAGTCGACTCGGCTGCTGTGACACCTGGGTGGACTTTGCCAAATAATAGATCCTGTTTTCTTTCATCTGGGAACCTGTAATGTCGGTCATGTTATTGTTATGTTAAGTTGTGTAGCATATTTTCGATGCTAAATTTAAAATTGTGTGTTGCAGTTAAGAAATTGTTACTTTACATCTTAATTATTACTGTACAAAAGTCGATAAATGACATCAGAGCTGTCTGCTCCTTCCCGCACACACTATATTGTGCCTACCATTTTTATATTACTGCCCCTTCCCATTCTAAACAGTCTAGGACTGTGGCTGTTATACTAGTTTACATATACTACATTATATAAGATGCATTTTGATGTATGTATGTGTATGATAAATGTCTTAAGTGATTGCAAAATATTTTAATGTTTAACGTTTGCATTATTTTTTTAATAATTAAGTATATTTATGGGCTGTTAAATTAATAAAATGTCATTAAAAATGAATTAAAACAAAACCCCTACAAGGGCTGAAGTGCCTGACAGAACTCTTTAAGGTTATAGTACCTTTTCTTCTTAGAGTGTACTTCAGAATTCCAGTAAATCTGACCTTTTTTGCCAGCTGTCTCCATATAAATAATCATCCTTCAGGTAATTAGCCTGACACACTAATACGTGATTTGAATGCAAGTGTGTAAGAGCTCAGTTTAGACTGCTTGCACCAAGTATTTAAAAAGCTGTCATGTCATAACGTGCTCTTCATGGCAACTCTTCAGTATTATACTGAAATATTTAATGCGATTCACATTCAGGGTTGCCAACTTTTAAGTTCAGGTTGGAGTGAGATTTTTATTATAGATTTCGATCTTGATTCAGTAACAATTCATATGGAAATGCAGTTTGCCTTTTTAATGCTATTTTAAACTTAAATTCAGTATTGCTTGCATTCATTAATATTCACTTTTGTGTGCCGATACGAGTATTATTAAAAAAAATTAGGATGCAAGTTATTAACTCTTAAATTTCACATAGTGTTTGATCATGTCTAAATATTTATTCAAATGCAAAACCTAAAAATAAGCAGGCAGTTATGACCTGCAATACTCATGAGCAACCAAATAAGTAGATACATGTATATTTATAATCAACCACTGTCATACAGAACAATGCAAAGAGGCAAACTACAGGCATTTTGTAATAATTATATTATTACAAATAATAATAATAATTATATTATCAAAAATAATAATTTTCATTTGTAATGAAATACCTTTTCTTGAACTGTCACCTTATCGTGATGGAGAGGTTTGAGTACCCGAATGATCCTGGGAGCTATGTTGTCTGGGGCTATATGCCCCTGGTAGGGTCTCCCAAGGCAAACAGGTCCTTGGTGACGGGCCAGACTAAGAACAGTTCACAAAGCCTTCATGACAATTAAAACAAGGACCGAGACGTCGCCCCCATGGGGCCCGTAAGGAGTGACGTGGGGCCGCCCTCCTGTGGGCTCACCACCTGCAGGAGGGAGCGTAAGGGGCTGGTGCATAGTGGATCGGGTGACAGTCGAAGGCGAGGCCCCCGACGACCCGATCTCTGGACACAGAATCTGGCTTTAGGGACGTGGAATTCGTGGAACATCAAGAGGAGCCAGCTGAGGTGGCTCGGGCATCTATTTCGGATGCCTCCTGGACGCCTTCCCAGGGAGGTATTCCAGGCACGTCCCACCGGGAGGAGGCCCCGGGGAAGACCTAGGACACGCTGGAGGGATTATGTCTCCTGGGTGGCCTGTGAACGCCTCGGGGTTCCCCCGGAAGAGCTGGAGGAAGTGGCTAGGGAGAGGGAAGTCTGGGCGTCTCTGCTTAGACTGTTGCCCCTCGCGACCTGTCCCCGGATAAGCGGAAGATGATGATGGATGTAATTAAATGGTTTACCCACTAGGTGCCTGTATGTCTCTTTTAAGGTGTCATGAACTGGCTTTTGTCTGAGGTCAACTTATTGCATTCGTATAGTTTTTACATTCAAAAACATCATAATGAATAAGTAATAGGCTATTTTCTGCCCTGGTTTTGAGGCTCTCTCAAGACACGCTCAGTTTTTATGGGCGTGCTGCACTGAAGACTTGGAAGTAAACAGCTAGGATTGGATAAGATTTGCATATTTAATGAGCTTCTGCTCCCCCTGTCAGTGAAAGCGCGTGGCAACCGGAATGAATTGCCCAGCCCACAGACAGGGCTCGCAAAATGTCTTTATCAAACAAACACAATGATTAATCTCTCATCCACCCGCGATTGATTAGAATCTTATTTTTTTATTAACGTTACTTGGCCTGCCCGATCTATAAATATAACCATACACATACACATACGCACGTGCACCCTTCAAATATCAAGTCGAGAGTGAAAAACGCACATCAAGACAGTAATCAACCAAGAACACCACAAAGTATTCTCCAGCCTTTGACACCGTGCTAAGGTATGTTCAGTTAGACATGTACACATAATCAATACTATCTGTAACAATGCAATACTATCATATATAAAATAAATGTTTTTACTCACGTTAGTGTGTTGCTTCATTCGTTCATGTAATCTTATCCTGTCTGCAAATCCAGTCTCTAGTTTACAAACGAATCCGTGGTTAAATTAACATACGTGCAATGTCTTCCCCATGTGAGCTGGATATTTATTAAAAATAAAGTTAATCCATGCATTCATAATATTGGAATCCGAATGAAGCGTATGTGGTATGTTTACTGCTTAGAAATTCGATGCTGTTTAGCTCTATGCTGCTCTTAGCTGTCATGTTAGAGACACGAGTCGGTGGGCGGGGCTACAGAATCAGGCATTGTTATTTTTGTGTCAAGGTGTGGCATATTCTGAAATCGATCGTTTGCTGGGCCTGGTGTCTATAAAAGCTTTTCTTTGACTAACAAGGAAGTTTTCAGCTCTGAAACTTACAGGATATTCTTATATTACCATGATCTTTTATATATCAAAAGCTCAAGGGAAAGTTGATTTCTCAATTCATGACCACTTTAAATACAAGAAAAACTTAAATATTAATGTTTCCTCTCCATCACTCTCCAGATTAAAAAGATACTGTAAATGTTGTTGACGTAATAATGCACACTATGCTGTAATGTTTACCAAAAATTGCTGCAAGTACCTGTATAGTAAAGCTGTTGTCTATCCTGTTTAAAGCCATTCAAATGTATTGACATTGCTGGTTTGTTTGGAACTATTGAGAGCTCCATGAACCACGTGACCGCATGGCGGTGGCGCCTGCGAAGTAAAAGCATGTCCCAACTCGGTTTTTCAACAGCTCAGGCTTTAACTGAGGCGCTACAATGACCTGTTATGTCATATTAAGTATGCCAAAATGGTATTTATTGTTTGAATTTCGGATTAAAACCTACAAAATTTGAAAGCAGAGACTTTGTTTCATATCAAAAACAGGGTTGCCAATTTGTCGTGAGATTTCCTTGGGCAGAGTGAGAGCGTGAGACAGAGCCTGGAAGCGTTGGCAGCAGTGTTGGCAACCCTGCACCTTTAAAATGCTGTCTTGGTCAGAAAATATTCACTGTTTGTAGGTAATTGATCGTTGACTCATTGCATTTTTTTAGATAGATCTTGAAAACATTTTTGTATTCAAGCTATATATGAATCATTCATTTTACTTATGAGTCTTATGTTTTCCTCATGGCCCTGATTTGCAAGTCATGACATTACAAATGCAGTAACTCACTGCACATTAGCTCGTCCTTTCTTTCACGCATGCTGTTGCACATTATAAATGCACCCAGCGCTGTGATTTATCTTGGTATCCATAACGGTAATGGTGTGTTAGATGAAACTAGCCCGAATGCTGAGAAGCGCTAGACTTTTGGGTGCTTGTTAACTTCCACCCTTATCACTGCTTGTGCTCAGCCCAGCCTCGCTGGACCAGAAGGAGAAATCAATAACTTATTCCCCAAGCGAAATCCCATTTCTAACCCCTGAAACACCCCGAGCAGAAAACCAGCAGCTTTCTGTAGCCTTTATTATGTGGAGACTGTGGTGCATGTAGGCGTGGAAACAAATAGCCACAATTTAGCAATGGTGCTTTGATGAGACACAGAGAAATCTATCTGACATGCAGAATCTAATTGAGTCTCTAGAGTCTGATGTTCTCTCTCTATCTCTCTGATGCCACTGGATTTGGCTCCAAACCACAAGCTGAATGCATCGCACAACATGAAGCAGGACCATAGGTGCGTTTGAAAGCAAAGAAATTCGTTCCTATCAATCTTGTACAATAGCAATGTTCGCTAGGATCTCTACTTGCCATAACGAATGATAACTGATGTGTGAGGAAATGCAGAAGCCGTGGCCTAATTATAACTTGAGAACATGTTCAGTAATGACTCTAGCCTTTTATGTTGCATTGTTTGGTTTGATACGTGTTGCATGAAGCCAGCATATTTCTGGTATCGTTGGGGCTCCACATACATATAAAAAGATGCAGAAATCCTTGCTAGCTTGTCTTGAGTTTCTGTAGATGGAGCTATTGGCCTCGTCTCTGCAGCTGGAAATATATCCTCAGGAAGCCAAAAGCCCACAGGGCCTGATTAATTTAAAATAGGAAGTGTAGCAAAACAGACTTTTAATCACTTCAAGACTGATATGGTGAACTGGGAGAACATATCTTAAAACCCCTCAGAAATTGATATTTATCAGGGAAACGAATCATTTAATATTCTGTCAGCAAGAGCACACTTATCACCATCACGGTATTCATACAGTCACTGTTGTGACTGAATGGCTTTTCCTACTGAGGGATTATGAAACATTGGGGCAATTTTACTGTGTTGTACGCTGTTTTTTATGCTGTGTTGTGACATGACATAATACTATAAATTGTGCATTTATAAGCATATGAAAATGTATTTCTCTTAAGGGACTGGCATCCTTTTTTTGTTCAACAGCAAAGATCTCAGAACTTTGTACTATTCAAGTAGGTATGGGATTATATCCTAAGGTTGAGTTTTTAGAGAATCTTTGAGTTTTATTTTTGCATAAAATTCTTCATTAGTCTTTTGGGAGGGAGACATAATTGCCTATGACGAGAGAATATTATTGTGCTGGACTTTTAACTTTTATTACTATTTTGACCTTTACATTGTTCAAAGGGGTCATGGGTTCACATTTTTTCATTTCATTCTTAATTATGTTTAATGCAAATATTTCCGAATTTCGTAAGATATGTCTGTTTATTTAAATCTATAATTTATTTTAACCAATTTAAACTAAAATAGAGCTTTGAGATGCAACTGTGCAATTTAATCAACTGTAGATATTCTTAATTATAAGATTTCATATATTTTGATATTAGATACACTATTTTGCCAAAAGTTTTGGGACGCCTGCCTTTAAATGCACTTAAATGACATCCCATTCTTAATCCGTAGGGTTTAATATGGAGTTTGCCCACCCTTGGCAGCTATAATAGCTTAAACTCCTCTGGGAAGGCTTTCCACAATGTTTAGGAGTGTGTTTATGGGAATTTTGGACCATTCTTCTAGAAGCGCATTTGTGAGGTCAGGCACTGATGTTGGACAAGAAGGCCTGGCTTGCAGTCTCCACTCTAATTCATCCCAAAGGTGTTCTATTGGGTTGAGGTCAGGACTCTGTGCAGGCCAGTCAAGTTCCCCCACACCAAGCTCACTCATCCATGTCTTTATGGACATTGCTTTGTGCACTCGTGCTCAGTCATGTTGGAACAGGAAGGGGCCATCCCCAAACTGTTCCCACAAAGTTGGGAGCATGACATTTTACAGAATGTAAATTTTTTTTTTATACATGTCTTGGTGTGCTGAAGCATTAAAAGTTCCTTTCACTGGAACTAAGGGGCCAAGCCCAAACCCTAAAAAACAATCCCACCCTATAATCCCCCCTCTACCAACTTTACACTTGGCACAATGCAGCCAGGCAAGTACCTGGCAACCACCAAACCCAGACTCGTCCATTGGATTGCCAGACAGAGAACCGTGATTCGTCACTTCAGAGAACACGTCACCACTGCTTCCTGCTTAGCTACTGTTCGGATGCTCTTGCTTACTGCTCCGCGCTTTGCTCTATCGAATGTTTTGCTCTATCGCTTTTTATATTTTATCTCTTCATTTTAACTACAGCAAAATGAAGTGATCAAAATTTTGTGACTAGAAAACTACAGAAAAGGGGAATTTTTATCCGACCAGCCTCTTACCGACAGCAGCCACCAGCTTACATTACAGAGAAGGGAAAACACAGCTGCCTACATTCAAAAGGATAAGAAAGAAAATGCCTCTTCTGGTTGAGGAATCTACATACTGCACAAACTGCCACAGACTTTTACAAAGGATTGCAGTTCTTGACATAAAGATACTTGCGGGACTACCAAACCAGATGGAACACACAACAGAGCTTAGTCATGGACACCCCACCATACAGTCGGTGAGTCCCATGAATCTAGTGCTCCGCAACAGGCCATAACGAGTGTAGAGAAACAAGTCGTAACTGATCAACACACTAATCAATGGTACAAACAGGAAGCAAGACCTAAAGGCACTCGAGACATCAGATTGTCACAAGTATCACAGATTGCCGCAGTAGACTTCTTCAATCTTCACTGCATTTTCATAGCCTGACAAGCCAGACCCACATCAAGATGTTTGGTCTGGAAACTCACTATTGACAGGGCTCAATCCGAGGGGCGGGATAAACGGTTGTCTTTCAAATTCCCTCTGCATGCAATTGGATAGCGCCATGAGAGCCACAACCAACCATAGCAAAGAAGAAGGTCAAGCCAAGCTAACGTTAGTTGATAGACTTTCGCCGTATCCGGTAGGCAAAACTTCGAACATATCTTCTTTTCTTAAGAATGACATCAGTGCCATTCTTTGTTCTTTTCTCAAAGAAAAGCTTAACTCCAAGTCCTCCAGAGTCGCGGCCAAAGCCGATTCAAAAGACCGCTGTTCACCAGCTGCTTTGTTTACGAGTAGCAAAACTTCGAACATATCTTCTTTTCTTAAGAATGACATCAGTGCCATTCTTTGTTCTTTTCTCAAAGAAAAGCTTAACTCCAAGTCCTCCAGAGTCGCGGCCAAAGCCGATTCAAAAGACCGCTGTTCACCAGCTGCTTTGTTTACGAGTAGCAACCAGAACCTCCGCAACTCTGCCGTGACATGCCGTCATTATGTTAAGCCCGCCCACCGACTCTACACACGCTGTTATTGGCCTGACCAGAGTTTGGTTTTTCCAGCTCTCAGGTCTACCGAGAGTTGCTAGACTACACTCGCGGCAAAATAAATGTTCTGCCTCGAGAGTGCGTCTAGATTTCTAGGCTAGAATTTTTCTCCTTATCCTCTAATTCTTGTATTATATTGTGCAACAAAAACATTGTTTTCTCGCATTCGGTGTTTGATATATGAGTGTCTCTGTCTATTGGAATGGCTAGATACTTCGCGGCTTTCAGCTTTGCTGACAGGCTCTCTTTCATTATGTCAGCAATTTGACCGATCATCTCCGCATATTTTACATCATTGTCATATGTGGGATTAATGTCAACTCCGTTTTTGTGGTGGAGTCTGATAAGCGGCCCAAAATTTAAGAAAGGTTCTTCTTCTTTCGCAATTAAGTATGCAATGTTTACCTTTATTTTCAGCTGCCACCTCTTCTTCTCCTCAGATAGCAGCACTTACCTCCTCAAGGCTGCTGACACTGTGCCCGATGGTTTCTCCTGTCTAAACAGGTACAGAACTCTACACTGGATATGCTGCTGCGAGATGTTGTGTTATCTCTTTTCATATGTGGGTTTCCTGACACGAACAACAAGTTGCCAGCCTGTTTCTGCCCTCTACAATATTTGCAGAACATGAGGTTGTTCTCGAAAACCAGCCATTGGCAATTGACCAATTGACATTAAATGTATATGTTTTCCCTCTGCCAGCTCCAGTGGATGTTGAAGTGGCAGCGGGAGTCACCGTAGGTTCGCTAAAGTTGTTCTTAGCCCCAGGTAAATCTTGTGAAGAAACCTTGTTAATTTAACCTTCCGAACCCCCCTCACCAGGTTCATTTTTGTATTTGTTTCTTTTTCCTTCAAAATAAAAATGAATGTGCTTCATTTTCAACTATTTGCCTCACTATCACTTGACGGACGCTTTCACTTAAAATCCAGCATTTCCCACACATCCCCTCACTATTTCAGTGATTGGCTTATTGGTTGCAAATGTTGCGAATTGTCGCTTTCATTGGCATAAAGTTAAGCGCATCATCATGCTATGTTCACACCCCGACAACTTCACGTCCACTTGCTTCCTTTCCATGTAAAAATCAATGCTTCATTGCTCTGTTGTTCCGTGTATTGAGAACATCCCGTCACTCGCACATTGTGCACATAAATCATTTTTCCAGTTCGCACATCTATTTTGAGGGGGAAATGCGAGTGAAATACTCGCACTGTAGAGCCCTGTTAAGAGGGATTTTAATGAACTTTTTGAAAAACTTAGACTGAAAGTTCGATCGTTCATCAGTGGACCACTACCAGCAGGAGGAACAAATAGGTTTTCACGGTTGCTTGGGCTTAATACATGGCTGCAAAAAAACTGCAACATAAAGAAACTGAACTTCATTGACAACTTCAGTCTTTTCTGGAGTCAGAGACAACTGTTTAAACAGGATGGTCTCCACCCAAACAAACTTGGTACAAGAGTGCTAAAGGACAATATATACTCTCTCCATCATCCTTCAGCAGTGTGCACTGTTAGACATTTATAAGAGGTTACGATGTTACTGTATTTGAGATTTACAGTACAATAACCGCATTTCAGTTTACAATAACTACATGTTACTGTAATTTTGTAATACAGTACCGTTACTGTAAACCTTGGTTAACAGTGCATTAATCCTAATCCTATTCAATCATTAATATTTACTGAATTACATTAATTCTTACATTAATCTATCCTACAGAAGTAATCCAAACAGACACAATTATTATGAAATATAAAATTATTTATTTAAAACATTTAAGTGCTTTAACTTAAACATGTAAATGTGTGGAAAAAGTTCACTTTAAAACATCCTCGAATCACATCTTATTTTCAGAAAATCATAAAAGTTATCAGAGTGCATTCAATATCACTTATTTTACATTTTATTTACATTAACGCATTTGGCAGACGCTTTTATCCAAAGCGACTTGCATTGCATTCGAGATACACATTTTACATTTTGTCAGTTCTTGCTTTCCCTGGGAATTGAACCCATGACCTTGCTAGCGCCCCACACTATTGTTTGAGCTACAATTTTAAAAACTCTGCAGAAAATAGTTGGTAGAATACTGTAAATAGTTGGTTGAAGAATACTGTAACTTTGGTGCAAAATACACATATACATGAATAAAATATAAACAAAGAGCAAATTAATTCTGAAACAAGTTATCACAACACAAACACAAGTTTCATGTACCGATCTGTGCCATCTTCCACATTGGATGATTTCAAACAGGAACCAGGATTCTGCTCCATTATGGCAAGAAGTCCCTCTAGATAAGAATGATATGAAGTTAGTCATACAATTTGAGTATACACAAACTTTTTACACTGTTGGAATTTAATGAAAAATAACAATCCCATTACAATTCATCATAATGGTAAAATAGTATTTTATAGAAAGTTAACACTTTGAGGTACACCTCTAAACGTATGCTGTCTAGTCTAATCCAGTCCTGCAATGCCTTCATGAAGATGTGAAATTAAATGTTCAGTTTTTGTTTTAGCTGGTGATTCAATGTTATTAATATTTTGAAGAATGTACTTTGTAGTGATGCTGAACCTGATTGCATATTAGAGAGGTGTCTCTGTAATTTAGCTTAACAAAATTGATATTGAGTGAAAAACTAAAGAAAACTGTCAGTACATAATAGTAGCATCAGCACAAACTACATGCTCCAAAAAAGTAATATTACTGAATCACCTCAACATGATTTCACAAACTATTTAATCAAAAACAACAATGTAACCTTTTATTGAAGGATGGATTACATGTATACTGCATTAGCTTTAGTAAGGTATCCTCAAACTTAATGCTACATTCGCACCGGCGTTAACGCTTCTCATTTACTTTGAATGGGTGACGTCATGCGTTGCTGAACTGAATTGTGGGTCGCGTCGCGTCGCGTCGCTTCACTCACGTTGCAAGCGGCAGAAGTTGAAAGGTGTGTTGGACATCAGCTGTGGCTGGATGCAACCAGTCAGCGAGAGTAGCCACAGGCGGGGAGGAGCTGCAAACGGAGACGTGAAGTCTGACACTTTCTGCTTCCCGCAGTGACGCTCTTGCTGTGTTTGCATACTTTATCAGCTGAAGTTAAATAAATGCAATATTTGTCAATACACAGATGTTTCAGAGACATTTTTTGTCATGTAATACTTTATGCACTGCTTAATACAGCGTGTGTTTGTACAAGAATAAAGTTAACATACAAGCCTACACTATCAATGAAGTAGGGTCTACATTTTCATCTGTTTTATTTTGATAAACATGACATTATAACATCGCAACTACATGAAAAGAGGTTTAACTGTTATAAAAAATAGATTTGTGCGCATTAGAGGAACTGAAGGTTTTAGAATAAACACGAAACACATGTGATCGCTGTCATGCGGAGAATCTGGCCAATCGTGGAACAGCTAAGTCATAATCAAAGTCTGTGCAGTCGCTCTGGAGAAACTGCACTGGCTGTATTAGCCGACTGCTCTCGAATTGCTCTCGAGGTGCTTTGATGCCATACGTCACTGTCACGTGGAGTCGGCGCTGCCTCAAGTCAGACAAAATTTCTAACCGGCATTACGCCCTGTGTGAATGCAGCGTAAGTGTCTGTGTACATTACATATCCTATTAAAAAAGTGTCTCACCTTGTGAGTTTTTATATTCAAACTCCATTAGGTGGCGATGGAAGGATGACACTCTGTTGTTGTTACTTCCCTGGTCTTCCGACTCACTCCGGTTTTGGTGGTGCATCTTGTTCCCTCCTCTGGGTTTTTCCTCACGAAAAAAAACTTAAAGCAAGAGAAAATTAAGAGAATAAAGATATTTTAAATTTCATCACCCTTAGTGCCTTTGCTTTAAATGTTTTTGTTAACACTTTAGAATAATGGTCCGTCATTAAACGGATAGTTCACAAAAAAAAAAGAGTAAATTCTGTCATTTACTCGCCCAGTTGTTCTAAACCTTTTAAAGAATGTTTGTAACCAGACAATTTTGAGGCACCTTTCACTTCCATAGTAGGAAAAAATTACTATAGAAGTGAATGGTGCCTCAATCTGTTAGGTTACAACATTCTTCATCTTCTTTTGTGTTCAGAAATGTATTCAGGTTTGCACTTGAACAACATTATTCTAAAGTTTTGCCATGTTTTTTTCATAAATTATATTTAATCTGCCAAAATCATCCAAAAATTGTCCAAGACTGCTTAAATTCCAGAAAATAAAATTATATTCTGTCAGTCCTGGACATACACAGTTTTGGATTATTTTAGTATAATATAATTTATGAAAAAACATGGTACATGGCTAGTTACAGCTAAAAAGAGGTGGAAAAACTAAATAATTTTGTGATTCAGTTAAACAGACCTGACTAAAACATACAAGAAAAACTTTGAATTAACAGTAAAATGTGGAGAAACAAAGAGGGGTAACGTTACTTACCGTTGTATGAGTTCCAGTGTCGCACAGCACAGGCAGGCTCCTGGTATTCTTATCTAAAATGTAAAATAAATAATGTCAATCCAAATGTAAACGTTGCTTGTTAACGACGTTATTTTTGCAACTAGTGGCCAACGTTAATTTACTAACTAACGCCATCCTAATGTACGCTTAATATGCTCGATAAACAAAATCTTCATTGTATTGGTAAAGTTAATTCAATAAACTCACTAACGTTAAGTCTTTTTAAAAATAAAACGTTAGGTTTACGTTACCTCAGTTTTAGTACCAAAGCTGAAGCAAATGATAACCTAACGTTATGTAAAGTATGTTGTCCGGGCCGTGAGCTCTCTCCTCGGGCAAAACTTACGCAATGGCTGCACTGGTTCCTAATCGAATTCAATAAACTCATTTTTTAAAATAAAACATTAGGTTTACCTCAGTTTTTAGCAGCAAAGTTTAAGCAAATGATAACCTAACGTTATGTAAAGTATGTTGTCCGGACTGTGAGCTCTCTCCTCGGGCAAAACTTACAACGCTGCACCGGTTCCTAATCTAATTCAATAAACTAAGTTACTTTTTTTTTTTTTTTAATAAAACGTTAGGTTTACCTCAGTTTTTAGCACCAATGCTGACAAGCAAAAATTGGGGTGGAGACAACCGCGGCTAGTACAAATCACACTTACCTTGCTTGTTTGCTGTTCTCACTGGGGATGAAAAAATCTTCGCAGGGTGTCCGGACACAGCTCATATGTTCTCTGGAACCGTGAGCTCTCTCCTCGGGTGAAACTTTCAACGCTGCACTGATGGTTCCTAATATGAATCTAAAGCAAATCCTGTCGATCCCAATTGTGCCAAAGAGGCCGTTGTGGTAAATACAGTATTATACTTTATTTTTAAAAAATACAGGAAATCACTGTATTTGGTGTTTGACGTCATAGAAAATACCCACGAGGCAACGGGAATTACAGTTATTTACTGTAAAGAGAATTTACAGTATTATACTGGGTGATATATAGTAAATAACTGTACAAATTACAGAAATGTCTAACAGTGTGTGGCAATCCACTCAATGACACACACACATCACAGGACTTCACTTCAGCATCTGAATGGACATGTGGTTGACACATCCCACAAGGGCAATGATAACACTACGCAGCCACAACAACCACTGCTCACGGACACATTCCCAGCTCACTACAGATAGACTGTGATGGATTAGGACTACTCCCAGATTCAGCACCCAAGGATGACTTTCTGGAAAACAGCCAGGGAAGCCAGGACAACATATTACAGTCTCTGGTAGCACCAGAGCAACAGCCCCCCCCCCCCCCCCCCCCCCCCTCACCAGACATGTTATTCCTCTCTCCAGCATCCCCGCTTCTGAGCTTCTCCGAGAAAATGGAGGAACTGGTGGATGCTGGAACCAGACTATCACACTTGATCGCTGCGAGCCCCCAGATATCAACCAAAAAGCGGCGACCACCAAAGCCGATGGGCACAGCTCGTCCACCTGCTCCTCCTGTGAGATTTCTTCGTTCACACCGCCAGGGCCCACACCCTCCTCCATCTGTTGTAGGTGAACCAAAAACAACTGATACCAGCTTTCAGAACAAGCGGGAACCCAGTGTGCCGGTAGCTTTCTCTATTTCTGTTCTATTACGTGATAGAAAATCGAAGGCCTTCTCAAGCCGTATGGCAAACCCATTTAATCTGCTGCCTATTACACATCAAACTAATATTAATATGGGGACAAAAAGTAAGACCGTTAAGTTAGCACTTTTAAACATCCGCTCACTTAAAAATAAATCACTTCTAGTCAACGACTTAACCACAAACAACCTGAATTTGATGTTTCTTAATGAAACGTGGCCAGAAGGCAGCTGATATCTTCGGATATCTGGGTATTGTGTTAAAAGGTGCGTCATGCATTCTAATTATCATTATTTACAGGCCTCCGAAATACTCTCCAGCCTTTGTTGAGGAGTTTACATAGCTGTTATCAACAATCTCTTCTGAGTTTGACTGTATTACTATTGCTGGGGATTTTAACATTCACATTGACAATGCTGAATCCAGTACAGCAAAAGATCTCATGACTGTTCTTAACACTTTTGATCTGACTAATGCTGCGTTCACACCGAACGCAAATAGAGCGTCTGTATATACGTCCTCAATACTGATACAGGTAAATTATCAGTGCTGGTGCTACTCGACCTCAGTGCAGCATTTGACACTGTCGATCACAACATACTTCTTGACAGGCTGGAAAACTGGATCTGGCTTTCTGGGATGGTCCTTAAATGGTTCAGGTCATACTTAGAAGAGAGAGGTTACGATGTGAGTATAGGTGACCAAACCATTGTGGTTGGGCTGGCTCTGTGGTAATGTAGCGTGGTTAAGAAATTTCTAGAAGAGAAATTGAGATCACATGGGTTAAATACAGCACAGTTAAGAAGTTTCTGGACAAGGAAGATAAATTGAAACTGCGTGGGTGATAAATTGGAGCGTGGACTGAAATAGTCCTAGATCGGACATGCTGGAGTCATCGGACAGATTATTTAGGCGTGCCAAAAGAAGTCCACAGAGAAGATGAGAAGTCTATCTATGTATCATCTTTTCACTCTTTTAATTCCTTTTATAACTGTATTATCTTTACAAATTTGGACACCACACACTGCTATTGACTGACCACAAACGGGTAATAACGTTCTTTTTGTTTTTTTCATTCATTAATGTCTCGCGGTCTTGCTATTTTTTTTCTTGTTTTTTATTTTTATTTTATTTTTTAACAATTACATTTTGGGCTAAAAGTGTGTAGTAGCGCGAGCATTACTGAACATGTACAGAGTAAAATATTACTGAAAATTGATTAGTAATGCCTTACACTACTGTGTTACAGCAAAAAGTAATATGTTACTGTAATGCATTACTCCCAACACTGGACGCTTTGCATTGCACTTGGTAATGTAAGGCTTGGATGCAGCTTCTCGGCCATGGAAACCTATTCCATGAAGCTCTCTATGCACTGTTCTTGAGCTAATCTGAAGGCCACACGAAGTTTGGAGGTGTGTAGATATTGACTCTGCAGAAAGTTGGCGACTTCTGCGCACTGTGCGCCTCAGCATGCGCTGACCCCACTCTGTGATTTTACGTGGCCTACCACTTTGTGGCTGAGTTGCTGTTGTTCCCAATTGCTTCAACTTTGTTATAATACTACTTACAGTTGACCGTGGAATATCTAGTAGTGAGGAAATTTCATGAATGTACCATGCTTGGATTCACTGAGCTCCTGAGAGCGACCCATTCTTTCATAAACGTTTGTAGAAGCAGTCTGCCTAGGTGCTTGATTTTATACACCTGTGTCCATGGAAGTGATTGGGACACCTGAATTTAATGATTTGGAGGGGTGTCCCAATACTTTTGGCAATATAGTGTTATACTGTAAACCATATCTAGGGTATCCAGGGTCTTGGTGCTGGTTGTTGCTGTGGGCTCGGTTGAAATTGTGGGCTACTGAAAACCGCTTTTATTTTTCTCATCGTAATTTTTTTTCAGGTGTTTGGCTGTATGGCTGGGTGCAATAAAACATACAGTGAGGCTAGTGACAATTACGTATGGACACTAGCCAGGATCATATGTTTAAATATTTGCAGTTAATAAATGAATTTCTGTCGTGAAAGTTAAAAACCATAGACACCAATCCTGGAAGACAACATGACTGCAAACAAAGGACACAATTGATTGCGTGCTCACTTTACTGTAACTGAGGCAGTCATGCAGCCTGCATGCCATTCTAGATTAGAGTAATTACAATACCTAATTAAATTAAAATTGACTAGCCATGGCTCACAACGTGACTTTTAGAATGAATACGGTAGACATAGCATGGCATGAAGTTTGCAAGATTAAAGAATTAAATTGCTTGACTAGTGCATTTTTCTGAGACTATTTACTAGGCCTAATACTAGGCCATAATATAGTATATATTATGATATTACTATTATGATATTTACTTCATATAGGGGTAAACTAGCTTTTGGGGGCTCTCAAAAACACAAATCTCTTAATTTTGATTAATGTGGTCTTTAAGCAAAATGTTACACAACAACACTTAATGCTAACTCCATGTAGATGTAATGTAACTTTGAAGGAGTTTATTATTTCCTTCAGGGACCGAAGGCAGGGGAAAAGTTTTTTTCTGAAGGGAAGATAGTCGCTGTAGCCTTTTTTTCAAATGGGTTGGAGCTCCTTATGGAGACAGACTGCTGCAGGGTTTAGCAAAATGACGCATTTGTAGCCTTGGTCTGCGGTTAATTCAGATGACCTTTTCTCATGTTTTCTGCCATGTAGAGCAGGTGTAGAGTTATAAATGCTCATTGCTGAACTTGTTAAATGAATTTTTGCTGCTAATGCTTCTCGCCAACTGTCTTCTCGGAGGCTAATAATACGTTCGGAAGGGGGCAAAAATAGGACAATCTCAGCCATTATTTAACAAGACCCATTTGTCTGTGCATGTTTTGGTTACCTAATATATTTATTAGAGAAGCAGCACATAATGCTCTGGTGGTCTGTGCTCTTTAAGCATCACTCCTTTACAATATAATCACTATTAATGCAATTACATTTTGCGTGTTTGCTCAGAGCTGATAAAAGTAACCTCTCCCCAGTGTTCTGTGTCCCCAGACCTTCAGTGTGGCTTTCGTTCTCTGCTGTTCTAAATGGACTGAAAGGAAATTTGGAAGAGAGAACCGTAAGACAGATTCAGCGACTGTGCCAGCCAACAGGAGCTAAATTTGGCCTTGTGATCTACCCACAGGACACCTACAGAAACTTTTGACTAAATAGGTTATTCTGTTGCGCACTGTAATATAAGCTTATTCTGTTGGGTGGCCATCTGTAAAATTGAAAGCAGGATTCTAGCATATACCATATTAAATGTACAAATATGTACAATAAGAAAATACGCTACTATATATTTTTGGTCAAAATCAGTGTAAGTAACCTTTTTACATGGCAAAAAAACCAACCAGTGACATAACAGGTTACATGTTTTGTGTTGGTCATCTGACTTAAAGGGGCCATGAACTGCATTGTTTTATTGTTTTATAATGTTTCCTGTGGTGCACATATAATGTTAGTATGATTAGTATGACGCCCACTACTGTGATTGGCTAACAAAAGTTTGTATATGAAATAGCCAAGTATTACATACAACTCTCTCTAAAAACTTTTAGCACGTTTTTACTATTACAGCTCTCAAGGTTAAATAATATTGAAAAAAAGGGTTGATTATAGCATTATATTAGGATCTATAGCATTATATTTAGATTGTGGCATGAAAGGTTGCAGTGATGAGCATTGTAGCCGATCACAGACATGTTGAGAGCATGAATGCAGTGATCTCGTCATTGCAGCTTGATTTGCGCACAATGAATGCTATCATCCCAACTAACAGTGCAAATACTATGTAAATAAGAGAGTCGTTGATTATAATGGGAGTTTTGGTGCGAGTCCACAGATAAACGTGCTGTTTGATTGACAGCTCCAGCAATTGTAAAGGGAGTGTTCTTTGATCGCTTTTCTATACACAATTTATTCACAGTTTAAATAACAGATTATTTTCATCCTACTAAGAGAAACAATGTGAAGTTGACTGTTTAGTCACTGATTTGATTTACTGGCACATTTGCAAACATCTGCACATGTTGTTGCATTACTGTCGAGTCCATATCGTAAACTTTTATTTAGACAACGCTGGGAACCCAGCTCCCGAGAACAGACTTGCTTGAGTGCCCATTCTCCTTCTTCCTTAGTTTACTATCTTTGTTTAATAGTTCTGTCTAATAATTAAGGCAGTTTTTTCATAAACCATCAACATTCAACAAAAAAGCCTTTGGATATATAAAACATTTAATGACACACTCCAGCCGTTAAATGTTCTAGTGCGAATAACCTAGAAAAAAAAAACATGTGTACTCTGTGAGTCACAGCCATCTGTGCAAATGATCTAAGACATGGGAATCAGATGCAAGCAGGACACTTCGTCTGTCACAGTGGGCATGTTTATTTTACAGATTTTTACCAAGATACATTTTTCAAATCTATTCAGTTACCACAAATTATTTATAATTATTTTAGCAAATATTATTATTTGCAGTAAATAATTTAATTGCAGAAATTCTGCATGTATTATCCACTAATTCAGTAGTGCAGGGCTGGACTGGGGCTAAAATTCAGCCCTGGACAAACCCAGCCCATGAGTTCCTAAAATTCGAGTAAATAAATTAAAATAGGACCGGGACAAAAAAAATGATGGATATTATTGAATTTACTGCAAATGCAGTTAACAAATTTAATATTGCTCTTTTGTCACACAGAAATGCACTTGACAGTAAAGAACTGATTTTGAGCTAGGATGCATTAAAGTGAATTTACTGCTATTAAATTCTGTCATCATTTACTCACCCTCAAGTTGTTCCAAACCTGTTTGACTTACTCTCTTCTGTGAAACAAAAAATAAGATATTTTAAAGAATGTTGGCAACCAAACCATTTTGGTTTGGCTACCATTGAATATTGTATGGACAAAAAAAACAAAGACTTGAATCATTTTCATATATGTTACACAGAAAGAAATTCATTAAGTTTTGTAATGACATTAGAGTGAGTTAAATGATCAATTGAACTACCCCTTTAAAAACAATAATATTTTAGAGTTAACACCTAATTTATGTAAGACACTGATATCTATCTTTCATGAGGCTCTCATTGAAATTATTAAATTTCATTAGAACTATTAAAAAGTTCATAAAACATTTAAAGAGAAAAACGTCTTGTCCTTAATTAAAGTCCCTGTAAAGTCAAAACTAAACATGTGTTCTGAGAAGTACAGAATCCGGGAAGTACATAAAATAGCTTATCAAAAACCTAAAAAAAATGAGCAGCATTCTCTGCTCTCAAACGCTGGGGGTGTGTCCGGAAAGCGGCAGTAGCACACAAGACAACACTCACTGATCACGACGTACCAGATGTCGGCGGGACGGGAGGATGAAGGCCTGGGCGGGGGATAGTCGGTTCTGCAGCGGATTATCAGTGAATCCCAGTTGTCTCCGGTGAAAGTTTGTAAAACGATCCGGTGTAAAGTCACTGCAGAGGTAGGTGTCGGTGATGATCCTCAGCTCTCCATCAAGGTTGCTGTTCACAAAATTAATCCACCTCTTCATCGTTTTTGTTTTGTAAGCTGTTATGTAAGTTGTTGACTATAGTAACTAACAGTACTAACAGTAACTCGCGATCGAACTGATGCGAATGTGCTCTAGTTATGATCGTGTTAGGGGAGGAGCCAGGCTCAGTGGCTCCACTGCGTCATCGAGCCACCGTTTTAGCCCCGCCCAGAAAATCCTGAACACAGCAACGGTGAAAAACTGTTTAACGGTCTAACTTCTGAATTCAGTACTTCATAGTTCACAGTCTTTGTAATGTGTTTCAGCAATACATTTCTAACATTTATAATGTGTTTAGAAACAAATCTCAGAATTGCCTTTACAGGGACTTTAATGGGATCCAGGCTTTAAAGCAGTTTTGTTGATTATCATTTAATTACCCTAATGAAATTGTATTTATAGTTTAACTGTACTTTCATTTAACTGTAAGATCATGGTAGTCACAGGTAAAACCATGCTCCTCATTACCATGGGTTTCTAAAATAAATAAATAATACTAAATTATTGAATTTGTAATAAAATATATTGTAAACATATGTAGAAAATACGAAAACAGCCTCTATAAAAGTGATTTATATTCTGCAATATTTAATGTAAATAATAATAGCAACATTTTTAATAAATACATTTCTGCCAAAATGCCATATTTCTTCACTGTAAGTAGCTGCAAGGTAAATTATTATAAAGGTGTGGTGGTGCTTGATTGACAAGTTTGGAGTTGTGTGTACGTTTTCCAATTTACCTCGTCATGTAGGCCTATTTACATGGTCGCGGCTGTTTTCAGCTAGATTCACCACAGAACCTGTAATGTTCCCATATCACACGACTGTATAAAACAAAATGCCGTTCATCACTTCATAGAGCAGCAGAAACGCAGCGCACGCTCTTCAGCGGCAGCACATGTGCGGATATTCGCTTTTTGCAGTTTCCCATGCACTCAAAAAAAAAGAAGAAAAAAACAGCGCCTATTGCCCCGTTTCCACCGAAATTACCCGGAAAAATTTGTACCAGGAACTTTTTTTACAGGAACTCCCCCCCTCCCCCTAGGCTAGATTTAAAATAAGACAGCGTATGTTATTATCAGCTATTATGGACATTGACCGTGAGATGGCAGAGACGAACGCGCGCCATCGGACAAAAAGAGCGGTTTAAATAAAATGCTGCGTGAGCTCAACCGATCAGCATGTTCAGCGCCCAAGTCCCACCCCCGAAAGTTCCTGAACTTTGAAAAAGTGCTACCTCGGGAGCAGGGTCGTTCGGAGGGGGAAATATTTACTCGGAACTTCATTTAGACCCTGGTTCCTGTGGTCGAAACACACAGAGTACCACCCCAAAGTTCCCAGTTCCTGGGGAAAGTTCCTGCGGTGGAAACGCGGCTTAATATGGACTTAATTTTTTACCCTCCTGTCCTGACTTGTATCATGTGGAGCCCGATCTCACGAAAATGCGTATAAATAATACGAGTGTGCAATCTTGTGGAATGTATACGACAAAATGAGTTTTGGTGTGCATATGGTACGCCATTTTTCGCGTGCATATGATACACACTTTATGGCGTATTATACGTACGAACCCCCCACCCCCTACCCTCACCCTACCCAAAAGCGTGTCATATGCACGCCATAAAGTGCGTATCATATGCACGCGAAAAACTGCGTAGCATATGCATGCCAAAACTCATTTTGGCGTATACATTCCACGAGATTGCACACTCATACTATTGATACGCATTGTCTTGAGATCGTGTTGATCATGTGCAGTGAATTTTTCTTCTTCTTCTTTTTTTTTCATGTAGGGTTCTGCTCAGTCAAAGACATGGTGATATGAGCTGTATGTTATCTGAAGCTTTTCAGTCCAGTCTCTTTTAGTCCAGTCTCTGGTTTGTGTGTTGTCTAAATGTTGCTCTTAACACTTATTTGATGTTGCTGTCAGTTAATTATCCAATTTGACAGATAAACCTGCACCTCAGTTGGAATTAATGTTGAATAATCTGACAGGAATTTTGGAAGTCGGCATCTGTGATACTTTAGTCACTGTCGCTATGGTTACAGGTATATCCATGGCTAATGTGACAAAAGGCGCATGTCTTAGGTTATTAGTTCTTACAGACTGTATCAGAGCCACACCTGTAAACAGGGCAAATTGAGAGTCAAACCATTAGTGTTTGTCACACATGGACTACATTCACAGCTGCTATAGGAAATATGGTAGGCATTTACTAACAGATGTGAATAGAGTGTATGCTTGATAATGCACAGTTAAAGTGAATCAGAGAGATGAGCTCATGAATCACTGATGGTGTAAATGAATTCTTCCTGCATCTAAAACAGGGTGCAACTCCATCTGCCCTGTCAGATAATTGTACAATATGTAATATCAGGAGAAGAAGAGGCAACAATTTGCATAGTAATAGCCAGATGATGTCATATGTCCAGCTGAACCATGCCATTGTGTACATGGGTGGTTTTCTGGAGGCTATTTGAAATGCTTGAACTGAGGAGGAGGAGGAGGTTTTTCTCCTCTCACACATGAAAATGCATATATGAAGCAGCTACATACATTTTGCATAGCCTATGTTTTAGAGCAAGTCATGTGATACTGTGGAAAGTGATGGGCCATAGGTTAGGGCAAAATGTCATTGTTGCTGCAACTAAAAGATAAGTACTTGTCAACCTGTTTTAATTGTCTGACAGTTTTTGTTTTTTAAATTGAAGCTTCTATTTTTTTTTTTTTTTTTTTACCAATGTAGTATTTAAAGCTACACTGTGTGATATTTTCCCCCATCTAGTGGTGAAAAGGTATATGACCATCAAGTGAATTTTAGTTTCTGTTCCTCTCAATTCCGATTTCGTTTCAACTCCTACGGTGGCCGATTTAGTCCAAGATTAACATGGCTTCCAGTTCGACCTCGTCCACATTCGACACGGTGCCTGTGGGATATTTTCTGTGCGCAGTGGGATGGTTGGAACTAGGCTTGCTACGATAGTCGGTGTTGCCGGTGTTACCGGTGTCCAGACTCAACACCGGTTACATCACTTGCCCACCGTGGCACCTCCCACCGTCTTTTTGATTTTTTTATAGTAATAAAATAATTTAGTTCAGTTAGAGAACAGACAATACGAATAAAAGCTGAACGTATCTGCTTAATAAAGCAGGATCCGACCGTGAGTCTCGGCAGCGGCAGGAGTCATTCATCAGATTGTGAGGAGCTGACTGAGATGATCGCCTAAGATTTGGTTTCAAAGCGAAACGTAAAAGCGCCTATTTAAGGGAGTTTGTCATTTGTTTTGTTGTTGTGTTTTTCATTAAAAATAATAGACTAATGAACCCATAATTCAAGCAACCCGCAGCCGAATTGGCGCTTATTCAAAACCGAAAGTTAAATGTGCACGGCCGCACAGAGCGCGCATTGTTTACTTTCGCCTGTCTCTGCTCCGCTACGCTGACTGCGCGCATTTATTTTTGCCGCGCGCACCCTCGCGCTCGTGCGGGCGCGTCGAGTATAAACGAGGCTTTACGGACGAACTGTTATTCATTCATGGCGTGCATCTCAATCATAGACTGATCAATGCTTGATCAGTGCCCTGACTACTGAACTAGGGAACTGATTGAGACGCACCCATGGCCTCACAGAGCGCGCATTTACAGACGAGCTGTCATTCACGGTGTGTGAATACGCAACACTGGCGCGTTTTCAGTTCAGAGCGGTCGTGTGCATGTTACTTTCGCTTAGATAGAATTAGTGATTTAAAAGCCTCCGCCGGTGATACCGGTATTACCGGTGTTGTCACACATCAATTAACCGGTGGGAAAATGTCCTCACCGTCACATCCCTAGTTGGAACTCAACTGGCCTAATTATTCGGCTAGAAAGAACTGCAGCTAATCCAGAGTGAACTTTGATGATAGTAATGTTTATTCAGTCATCCAATTGCAAGGCATAAACAGGTTTGCGTGGATATGTACATAAATGTGGTTTCTGTGAGAGAACAAATAAGGATGGTAAATATACATACACAGTTAAGAACTGTATAACTATACTTATAAGTTACATTTGTATAATGTAACCGTAAACCATAGCTTATTGTACCATATATAGGCGCTAAATGCAGCTGCATTAAAAGGAGCGGAGCTGCCGCTGCTAACAAGCGGTGTCGGATTACAAAAGTGTGTGCGCTGCTTTAACGTTAGCACTGCAGTGCGCTCTGTATAACAATTGTTAATATGCCGATCAGACCTGATACATATTTCCATCAACATACATTACAAGCAAATATTTTCTAAAAACGAATAAACATTGTTGATAACAAAATAACTGAATGATTATTCAAATAGGTGAGCATTATGCTATTGTATGTTGACACAAAAATACTTCTGTGGTGACATCAACTGAATTACGCAATGACACACTCTGAAACACATCTACAATGACAATAACTATTATTACTTACGGAGTTATTAACGCACAGAAATACCACACAAGGAAAAACAGACTTTTGAGGAATAAACAAGCCAAGAAAACTCCGTATAACTCTGTTACTGGACGCTGCTGAGATGAAAACTCTCTGCGCATGCACCAGACAAGTCTGAACAAGTTGACGCGCACATGCGCGAGGCAGAGAATTTTGTACAGTGCCATCGAGTATTAAAACCGGTTAAAACGCGAAAGGCGAAGCTTGAATTTACGGGTATGTCCCTCTTTGGCTAATGTACTTTCAAGATGGAGGGGCAACATGGCGACCACCGTTAGATCCCATTACCTTATGTATTTTCAATGGCATATTATAAACTTACGAGAATACTTTATTACTTGAAAGAATTAAATATACATTAATGAGCACATTTATTTTTGAAAGAACTAAGTGTTTTTAGCTAAGAATAGACTAAAAAAGTTACACAGTGTAGCTTTAATCAAATAGACAGGTTTTTTTTTTTTATATATTGTATATTTTATATACCATTAAATATCATTAAATTGATCAAAAGCGAGAGTAAAGAATTTAGAATGTTAAAAAGATTTGCATTTCAATATAAAATGGTTCTTTTAAAAAAATTTTGATTTTGATGAATGTTTCTTGAGCACCAAGTCATCATATTTCAATGATTTCTGAAGAATCATGTGACACTGAAGACTGAAGTAATGGCTGCTGAAAATTCAGCTTTGCCATCACAGTAATAATTACATTTTAAAATATATTAAAATAGAAAATGGTTATCCTCATCCTTCCCTCACACTTTGTAACAAATCCTTTCCTCACGGTCGTGGGTGAAAATGACCCTAAACCCTGAAATTATACTTTTTTTTTTTTTTTTGTCCAGAAAGCATATTTCATTTCATTTTGATAATATATTTTTTGATTTTTAATGCGTTTTTTTTGGGAGATTTTTAATTACTAGATTTTATCAACATATATAGTAAGTTAAGCACATTTTTCACATTATTTCAACTTAAATTCAAAATAACTCACAATTTCATACATAACCCTTTTAATTCAGATCAAAATATCTCTCTTATGGAAAAAAGATAATATAACATGAAATTTCATGACTCTTGCCACTAGATGGCGTTATAGCTCTACATGGAGCAGATGAGCTGTTCTGCTGGGTCCCAAATCAGTTCGCTTCATTATGCATACAGATACACATGACACTATAAAATAATTTTTTGGTAAAGCTTTAGCATTTTTCGTTTGAATTTTGAGCATTATTAGATTTTTCTATGTGTACTGAAGTATTCCTCGCATTCCATTCATTCCTATGGGGGTCAAATTGACCCGTGAGGGAAGGATTTGTAAATTTTTTTAATTTCAACCACATATTTTTTTGTGCATTCATGGTTCAAGTGTGACAAAAGTCCTAGGGTCTTGATGAACTCTCAATTTAAATTTTTTTAGAAATGAGTTTCGAGTCAAAATGACCCGAGGGATATAGTAATATTTCACTGTTTTTAATTTACTGATTTTGATGATGACTATTCCAGACTCTTAAAAAATAAAATAAAGCAAACTGCATCTGACCAGGATATTGTTACGTAGAGAGAGCTGGATCCAAATGCAGGGAGTTTAATAATACAATAAACATAATAACAAATCCAACACAGAGAGGAACAAAATTAGTGCACCATACATAACATCCATGTAGGACAAGACCCGATAAGGAACACAAGAAACACTGGGGTTTAAATAGAAGGGTTAAACATGACACAGAACAGGAAATAACACAACAAGGCCAGGGGAACACAGGCTGGGATCATGACAGATATAGAGATAAGTGCACAGCTCAGATGCACAACAAAAGGACAAGTGGCTCTCTAGTTTGAGAAGCAGACTTCCCATTGGGGCTCAGCTGGTAGATTCATTGACCAGGACACACTATACACCAGCTTCGTCTGCAACAGTGCAGAGAGGTCTCCGGGATTCTGCCCCTTTGGGCAGTGTTTCAAAGAAAAAGACTGACACTGGCAAATAAGAAAAGGGTTGGATGTACAAGAGAACAAAGATTGGATTGGAAAGGTTGATTTAAGGCGAGACACTACAGGTGAATAGGGAATTTTTTTTAATTACAAGATATCACTGTGAAACTTCTCCAGTTTATTACTGGCATAAACATAAGGAAAAAATGTATTACACGTTTTGTGTAAATTAATGTTTTAATATGCAAATGAGGCCTTATATACTTAAATATACGCTCAATTGCATACTTTTCCAAAAACAAAATCTTGAAATTGGAAAGGACCATGTTTAAAATTCTTGGTTCTATTTGTTGACATGTTAGATGAGAGGGCTTTTACAGAGGGGATTCTGGATATCTTATTTTGTGCTTTAGTAAATTAGAGAATACTGACAATAGCCTTAAAAAATCAATTTTCGCCATGTTTTTTGGAGTCAAAGGACCTATAACTCAGGATAGGAATGATATATCAACAAATCCCTCTGTAAAAGCCTTCAGAATATAGTTCAGTATAAGACTGCAAAAGTTGGTGCTTGTAGTTGCTACTGAAGTGGATATATCTGACTCTGAGTGTGAGAAAAAACTCATTTTGAGAAAACGGCCTTTAAAGTTTTATACTGTATAACTGCATACATTTCTATAAAACCCCCAACCTACAAACAAAATATATATTCAGTTAATTAATATCAGTAGTGTATAATATTTAAAACACGTGGAAATTGATAAATTAATAAATTATTAATAGCAATAGCTATTAGAGAACTACCTTAAGAGAACTACCTTAACAAACGCCAGTCACAAAAACTGCAGATGAACTGTCCCTGTTTGTTGTATTGGTCCATCTCTAACTATTTGAATCTAATTCTGACGGGGTTTCGTCGTCTAATCTGTTGTTGTTTACTTTCTTTTTACTAGCTCTTGCTACTTGCTCTTTTCTGTGAGCGTTTATGAGCCGATTTCAGCGTTTTCTGCACTTTCTCTCAGGTGGAGAATACACAAGCAATCGGCAGCGCGTAAGAAATTCACATGACCAATCAGATGTGGTGTTTGGCTGCAAACTTTCGCGGTTGGTTAGTTCTACAAAGGAAATGTCCATATTTGGATTAGCCAGCGGTGTGTGTGAGACTGAGAGCTTTATAATGATACCAAGCATGACATGTTTCTGTGAATGGAGACGGCACGAGAGATCGCGCTAGAATAACGTTTGATGATTTCGGGTAGAAATCTAAAGGCGCACGGTGACAAAATATAATGAAATAACCACCTTAATGTGTAATGTTGACATTTTTTTTTATTTTGACATGAAAGCTTACATGTTAAGGGAGCAAACTGGCCCAAAATCTCAAAATTGACCACTGCATGAAAAAACGATGTTTTCACCTGCCGTGTCTCGCCTTAAGAGTATTAAGGATAGATGAATGTAAGTTTAAGGTGTTGAGCTGTTGTGGGAACAGAAGGTTTGTGAGAAGCGTCCTACAAGCCAGTCACTTCAATGGGAGGTGCATGGGATGAAAAGTTCTGAAAATTTTCTTAAACTGACAACTAGAATTAATTTAAAACCTTGGTGATTCAAAGTATCAGTTTCTTTCAACGTTACATTTCACTTCACAAAACATTCAGGTCTTCTTCGTCGTCTCCATGTTATTCTTCATTTTCTTCTTATTCTTTGTCTTCTTCATTGTCGTCATGTTCTTTGTTGTCATCAACTTCTTCATCATCATATTATTATATCTTCGTCATGTTAATCTTCATCTTATTCTTTGTCTTCTTCATCGTAGTTATCTTATTCTTCGTTTTACTCTTCTTCATCTTCATATTCTTATTCCTCGTCTTCGTTGTCATGATCTTATTCTTATATATCTTATTTCTGCTAGTCTTTGTTGTTGATTTCATAATCTTTGTCTTTGTTTTTGTCGTCGTTGTCATCTTCATCATCGTATTCTTAGGGCCCTATCTTGCACCCAGCGCAATTGACTTTGTACACCGACGCATGTGTCATTCCTATTTTGCACCCGCGCAAAGCGCGCTTTTCCCTCCACAGAAGCACGTCGCTAAACTAGTGAATGAACTTGCGCTACCTGGGCGGTTCAGCGCAAAAAAGGAGGCGTGTTCCGGCGCAAACAATCCCTGGTGCTATTTTGCTGTTCCATTAAACAATTGTGCCACTGACCAGAAAAAACCTAGTCTAAAGTCAGTGGCGCGTTGCGCGTTGTTCATTATGCTATTTTAAGGGCGCATGCTTGACCATAATGTATAGCGTGCACAACGCGCATACACTTTGCTCATGTAATCTACACAGATGCAACAGTTGTTTTTGCAAATCATAAATTGTTACACTAAAAAATATTAACACATGAGATGACGGAAATCATTGTGGTGTGCCACGAAGATGTGAAAAAATAGGCATAAATCTAGCTTACAAATTATTCAGGCTAATTGTAGTCTAATAATTAAGGAAACCTGTTTGCCCAATAGTGGCAACTTCTGGCAAGACATATATGTATATAAGGACATCTAACAAATTGGTTTGTCCGTCAAGAACCAGGAAAAAAAATCGGTGAGGGTGGACGCAGCCTGATTGATGCTGGCAAGCTTGGACTTTCCCCGTCTTCTGATGTCATTGTAGCGCTTGCACTGGTGCGACGTCCTGGGGATGCCAGCTGATGAAACAATTGTGGCTATTTCCTCCCACGCCTGTTTAACCGACGCTATTTTGGGTGGGTTTCTCCCATCCCCATACAACACAACTTCTCTGTCTTTCACTGCTCTTACAAGAACATCAGTCTCCTCGGCTGTGAACCGCTCCTGGCGTGCGCCTGGTAAATACGCCATAATAATAGCAATCCATAATGGAACTTGCGCACCTGCTTTTACAGGGAATGTTGGATGACGCTCTGATTGGTTTATTCACGTTACGCCCAAACCACACCTATGAATAATGAAGCTACTTCAGACCAACCCATTTTAGATTTGCGCCGGGCGCAAGAGCCCTTTATCCCGCTGGGAAAATAGCAACAGCGCCGAGACCCGCCCACAAAGTTACTTGCGTTTCAGATCGTTAAAATAGGGCCCTTAGTCTTTGTTTTCTTTGTCTTCGTGTTGTTCTTCAAGGTCTTCTTCGTCATCTTCATCTTATTTGTCTTCATTTACTTCTTGTTCTTTCTTTTCTTCATCGTCATCTTTTGTTGTCGTCTTCATTGTTTTCTTAGTCTTCATGTTCTTCATCTTGTTCTTAATTGTCATTTTTACCGTTGTTGTCTTCATCTTTTTCTTGTTCTTTATTGTCTTCATTTCCTTCTTCGTCACCGTCTTCTACTTTGCCTATGTTTAAAACAATAATGATGAATGATCACGCAATGAATTCTATTGCAAAGAGGTCACTGTGATTTTGTCAAGTAAGACATGTTCCTGGATCAACATCTTTAGTTGATCCTGGAACAACATTCCTGTCTAAAAACATAGTCCCAACCCTATCCCTGCTTCTAAAGCTAACCCTACCCATAACTTATCCCTAACATCAGAGAGAAATGAAAGGTGAATAAGAATGGTGTAAAGGGCCCCTAACCATTGCTGCAAGCCTAAACTTGTAAACCTATTCCTCAAGTCTGATTGGTTGATTGGAATGTTGTTCCAGGATCAACAAGGATGTTGATCCAGGAACATGTTTTACTTGGTGAAATCACATTCACCATTGTGGAGAAGCCCCACTCTTGATGACATATTTAATAATTCTTCTACTGGATATTGTATTCCTCATAATTGTTTAAAAATTCTATGGTAATTCTCCAAAAGTGTAGTAGCGGCAGATGCGGACCATGCTGAGACGTTTATTCATATACTGTCTGTAAGCAGTGTTACATATCCCACGCTGAGCACTACAGGCTCTTACACTGCACATAAATAAACACCCCACATCAGGCACATCACCTGGCGGCCATTACTCTGCCTCCCTCATAAGGTGAGGTGGGGGTGCTTCTGTGGGACAGAGAGCAGTCTTTTTATTGATAACAGCAGGTAGGCAAACACACAAGGCTTTTATATCACCGCCACCAAACACAGAGCATCAGTTCTTTGCACTGGGCAAGCTGTTGCAGTTTAATCAGACATGTTTTTCTCCAATAGAGGGTTTGCCTAAATAATAGAGGAAAAAAGTTCCACCATTAAAAGGCTAGAAAAATTTAGCACACAAAGGGCTGGTGTGGTGTATTTATTCCTCAATGACACACTATTTTTTTGTAATAAATATCTAGCCAGTGTAATCTACATTATTTAACATAATGCACAGTTTCTTACATTAATAGATACAGTTCATGGTTATTGTACAAGAAAACAACATTTTCCTATGTTCATAATTACTCAGATGGAACGCCCACACAGGACACCAACAGCCCTTTAAAATGGTTTCAGAACATGAATTGCATGCAAAAACAATTCTTGATCTTTCCAGAACGCCCACATGTTATTGTTTAGTATTAATTCTTCACATTTCCTGCTTTTGGAGTCAAATTTGAGGCAGCTTGGTATACTAATGATTACAGAGAATGTAGATAGAAACCAGAGAAACAACATTTCTCTTCTCATTGTCAGGTTAAGAAACATTTTCAGAAGTTGTACTAAAGCACAGTTCTTGGAGCATGTAATCAGTTTGTTATAGACGAGAGTTTTTGCAGTGCAGGCATAATTAAGGAAAGCAATTCAGTTCAATTTCTTGACCACTTACTGTCAAACGTGACTCGATTTAATACTCGCCTGCAAAAAGATAATTCATACTTTTTTATCATTAAGTGCTGTTAATCAAGGAGCATCAGAGCAGCGAGTAGTTCATGACTGATGAACAGGTGACGTGCCTGCTGAAGATAGATTAAATTCTAATGTGTCCTTTAATTCAGTCTGAGGAGTTAAATACATTAGAATAAAGCTGTGAACGTGATACATGTATGTTGAAATAAATGAACCTTTACGAGAATATCTTTTGTTTTAATTAACTTGTCTCTTTAGTTGTTTTCAGCTTTTCTTGTCTCAAATGTTTTTAGTTCTTTTAACTTATTATGGTGTACAGTGTAAGATTAACTGATAAAATGTCTCAAAGCCTTTTTAACTGTAGATTTACTTGTGTATATAATATAGGTACTTAACCTTACGTTTCAGCCAGTGACCAAGCAATATCAAATGCATGCGTATCTGATTTAATTAACACTAAACAAAGTGTCTCAATATATTCAGTGGTTAAACTGTAAATTGAATCATTGACTGTGCAGGGTGAAGTAAGAGTTTCTTTACAACCCATCAAAATGCACATTTAATCACACAATCAAAGGTTTTTTTTTTTTTTTTTACGTTAGGTTAACAAGCCCTCTCACACACCATAATGTGATGTTTAAAAAGCATCATATAAGGCCATTTGTTGTCAGAGGCTTTGGGCATGCGATGCATACAGAAAGTATTAACATTATTAACGTACTGTAAATTCCACCGGATCAATAAAACCCCTTTAGCCAGCAAGCCACCTGCTGACTTACATGTATTCTCTGGCAGGAACTGTAAACTACTGCCCTACTCAAGTGAGAACATTAAAGAAAGTCGTCATCATCAAATGTTCCCACCTTGCATGGATGGTTTCTTTTGTGCTGTAATGTTATGGGATATGTATAGAATAAAAGGGGCAAATTTGGTTCGAGGAGAAGAAGAAGAAAATTATCATCTTGATTGAATGAAGCAGTTTCATATAGGCGATGATAGTGGTGCCATAGAAATGCATAATTCCCCAGTCCGAGTATAACGTCATGTGTTGGTATCTTGAGAATACGGTAATTACAACATGGAGTGAATGCAGCAAAACGTGATTTAAGTGACTGTGAACATGGCATGGTTGTTGGTGCCAGATGGGCTGGTCTAAGTGTTTCGGAAACTGCTGATCTACTGGGATTTTTCACACATCAATCTCTAGGGTTTATGAAGAATGGTCAGAAAAAGAGAAAATATCCAGTGAACTTCAGTTCTGTGGGCAAAAATGCCTTGTTGATGCCAGAGGTCAGAGGAGAATGGCCAGACTGGTTTGAGCTGATTGAAAGGCAACAGTAACTCAAATAACCACTCGCTACAACCAAGGTATATGCAAAATAGCATCTCTGAATGCAAAACACTTTTAAACTTTAAACTTTAAGCCATCTCCTTTAAGCCAAATCTTAAAGGAGATGGGCTACAGCAGCAGATCACCACATCGGGTGCCACTCCTGTCAGTTAAGAAAGAACAGGAAACTGAGGCTACAATTTACACAGGATCACCAAAATTAGACAATTGAAGATTGGAAAAACGATGCCTGGTCTAATGGTCGGGTCAGAATTAAACAACATGAAAGCTTGGATCCATCCTGCCTTGGATCAGTGGTCAGGCTGCTGGTGATGTAATGGTGTGGGAGATTTTCTTGGCATTCTTCGGGCACCTTAGTACCCATTGTTTAAACACCACAGCCTACATGAGTATTGTTGCTGACCTCCCTTTATGACTACAGTGTACCCATCTTCTAATGGCTAATTCAAGCTGGATAACGTGGCATCTCATAAAGCTCAAATAATCTCAAACGGGTTTCTTGAAGTTCACTACTCAAATGGCCTCCTCCACAGTCACCAGATCTCAATCCAATAGAGCACCTTTGGGATATGGTGGAACGAGAGATCCAGGATGTTCAGCCAACAAATCTGCAGCAACTGCATGATGCTATCATGTCATATACAAAATCTCTGAGGAATGTTTCCAGCTCGTGGTTGAATCCAAGCCACAGAGATTTAAGGCAGTTCTGAAGGCAAAAGGGGTCCTACCCAGTACTAGCAAGGTGTACCTAAAAAGTGGCGGGTGAGTGTATATAGTACTGTATACATACAATATGCAGTAAATATATTTTTATTGAGACAGTATATGGATAGAGCTTAGGTTGTATACAACCATGAATTTTAAAGGGTTAGTTCACCCAAAAATAAGTCAGTCATGAATTATTCACCCTCATCTCGTTCCAAACCTGTAAGACTTTCATTCATCTTCGTAACACAAATTAAGCTATTTAAAATGAAATCTATGAGATATCTGTCCCTCCATCTACACAACTACCACTTTGCTGTTTCAAAAAGTACATGAAGTGATAAAACTAATCCATATGAATTGTGGTTTAGTCCAAATTTTCTGAAGGGACTCTATCATTGTATATGATGAACAGATTGAATTTAGGCTTTTATTTACATATAAACATCGATCAGCTATCATAAACAGAAGCTCAACCGCACATGCTTGATCACACATGCCTCATCGGTTCTCACATGCCAAGCAAGCATGCTTGAGCTTCTGTTTATCATTTCTTATATGTGTGTTGATAAAACTTTATATGTGTAATGATAATCCACTGGAGGCAAGTGTAGATGAACCCAAGTGCAGTTTATTCCAAAACAAGAAACGATACAAAAGAAACAAGGACTTGACTTGAACAGACACTCACCATAGCGGGTTACACAAACAATACTCGACCAGGAACATGGCAAACATAAGGGCTGCCTCTGAAACCTGGAAAATGCTGCCTTCGGAGGACACATTTCAAGGCAGGAAGGCATCAAGGCATGTACAAATCTAATGTTAACTTGACTTCCTGTCTCCTGAGATACCTTCATCTGATCGATTTTTGAAGGCAGCATATTTGTATCCTTCGCTGCCTTTGATATCCCACAATCCTGTGCGCTCCATTCTGTGACAGTTGAGCTGGAAAAAAAAGATGGCGTCTGAAAAGCTCTCACCAAAGAGTTTAGTTCTACCAGAAAGACTCGGGAGAATTAATGCTGTAACAATAACATTTATTTAGGAGCTCAGCAAGCAATCAAGTTCTTTGGCGTAGGCCCCATTCGTAATTCGCATTCCGAGGGTACGGAATCTGCGTATCCTGCCCCCGCGAAGTAAGGAAGGGGGCCATCTGGTGGTGGTGTTGTAGATGGAGGAAAAGAACATCCTGAAGTCTTCGGGGTAGAGGCGAGAGCCCATCTGGTGGGGTTGAGGGTGATAGGAGGGCCCGACTGGTGGTGTAGGGGGGGATGGAGGAAAGGTCCCATCTTGGTGGTGGTGGGGAGAATGGTGGTGCTGAAGCGGCAGTATATGCGAACTCAGACATGAGTAATTACTACCTTTTTATGCTATAGAAAAGGATATGATTGGATAGATGAGCAGGTAATTCTCACCAAAGCTCTCTCTATTTTGCTGTAGATTATTAAACGGTTACACTGCCTTATGGTGCGTTGACACCGGACGCGAATGACGCGATTTGCGCGAGTAATTTACATGTTAAGTCAATGCAGAGACGCGAAATGGCATTCTGCGGCGCGATTCGCGCAAATAGAGCGTTTTGAACGCATGTAATAAAAGCCTAACTTCAATCTGTTCATCATATAAAACAATCGAGTCTCTTCAGAAAATTTGGACTAAACCACTCAATTCATATGGATTCAGTTTATGATCTCTTTTTTATTTGTCAATGTGGTAGTTGCCTAGTATGTCAATAGAGGGACAGAAGTCTTTAAGATTACATTTAAAAAAATCTTCATTTGTGTTTTAAAAGATGAACGAAAGTCTTATGGGTTTGTAACGACATAGTGAGTTATATGACAGAATTTTCATTTTAGGGTGAACTAATCCTTTAATTGGTCTTAAAGGTCCCATGGCATGAAATTTTCATTTTATGAGGTTTTTCAACATTAATATGAGTTCCCCTAGCCTGAATATTGTCCCCAAGTGGCTAGAAATTTTGATCGGTGTAAACCGAGTTCTGGCTGTCTCTCTCTGCCTTTGAGAAAATGACAGCCCAGACGAGCTGATCTGAAATTTTCCTGTTATGATGTCATAACAGGAACGGTTACCTCCCTTTCCTCCGCCCAGAGATTTTGGCACGCCCATGCAAGCGCCTCAAGAGATCATGGCTTGTGAACGAGTGAATGCTGGCAGTTTCTCAGTGTTTGGATGTACAAAATTAAAACAGAAGTCTTTTTTCAGTTCCTTCTGATCTGAGATCAGTGATTTCTGATATGTAGCTAATTATTCAAGTTAACACAGAACTTTATTATTCGTGCTGCGGCTTCTCTTCCAACACAGAACGGTGTTTTCATATTTTCTATCTTGTGAGTCAGTGTTTTTGTACGTCCTCGTCACGTCTATCTGTTCTAAAATGGCATACAGTCGTGAGTTTCTGCTCAACATCGGCAGAGCCACATCTTTAGAGATAAACCTCACGCACGCCGAAGCTCGGGCTGCACTGGCCGGTCGGCCTTCAACATCACCAACCCCCAGTACTGCATCTGGCACACAGCAGAGGCACCAAACGTGGCGCGAGATTAAGCAGAAGGGGGGTAAGCGTGAGCGTATCCGGGCTAGCCAGCCTAGCCCCACAATAAACTGGATTACATTCGATTACTGCCGTTGTGTCTTTTTTTTTGCGCTGTGTACTCAATGCGCATCACTGACGCTTTTCATATGATAGGAAAATATCTAAAAATAATGCTATAATCAACACTTACTCGTAACTCGTTCATCTCGACAACTGTAATGGTACATTGCATGTGTTACAAAGTTGGTAGAATAATGATGAAGATGGACTCGGCGTGATTGGAACTCGTGTTTATTCAGAACTCTCAGATACAAACAAAATAAACTTGCGCTGACAGCGCTTTCACAAATCAGTAGTTACTATATAATTTTGTCATCAATCGCTCCGTCTCTGGTCCGTGATGTCCGGTTTGTGAATGAATCGTTCTTTTGAAGCGGTTCTTTTTAGTGAACCTGGATTACATTCGATTACTGCTGTTGTGTCTTTTATAGATAATATCCTGCCTGTCAGGTCCTGCCTGATCGATTGCTCCTGTCTGCCTGCTGTGTCTGTTGCTCTGTAGCTCAAGTCTGTAGCTCTGTAGAGCCTTGCTTACGTTTGAATCTTTATTTTGATATTTCCTCTTTCTTCTACTGCTAAATATAACTTACTCATCACCATACATTGTTTAAAAATTGCCTATCACGTTAAATTTGACATCGCTAGCTTTTAATCTAAATCACCATCACACGTTAGCATTTTGCTAGCCTGTTAGCTTGTTATCTCTGCACCCGGGTCTCCCTTTTTCTGAGTTCATAACTTGGATTAGTAAATTGTGTCCAGCAAACGATTGTGGTAAGTGGTAAATTGGATTAATCAACAAACACGGTAAGTCATGTCTTCTCCTGTCATTATCACCTGCACTGCATGTCGTATGTTTAGTGTAGGCTTCTCCGCTGGCGAACAGGGCTTCACATGTGATAAATGTAAGGAGATAGTTAGGCTGACGGAGAAGATTTCAGAATTAGAAACACGCATCCATACTTTATCTGAGAGTAGTGAGGATGTAACAGCTTTAGACACTGATTTGGATGCGAATAGCTTAGTGAACTCTGTACATTCTTCGGTTCCGGCTGCAGGGCCCTCGCAGCAGGGAAACTGGGTAACAGTGAGGCAGCATAGTCGCAGACCAAAGAACCGCTTTTCCGTTCCGGTTAGAACATCAAACAGGTTCTCCCCTCTCAGTGAAGCACCCACTGAGTATCCTGTTGAAAGTGCCCAAGTCATTGGCGATTCTATTACACGGAACGTGAAGATAGAGACACCAGCCACCATAGTCACTTGTTTACCGGGAGCCAGAGCACCTGACATCAAAGCAAATTTAAAAGTGCTGGCTAAAGCTAATCGTAAATTCTCTAAGATTATTATTCACGTCGGCACTAATGATGTTCGACTTCGCCAGTCGGAGATCACCAAAATTAACATTAAAGAGGTGTGTGAACTCGCTAGTACGATGTCTGAGGCTGTTTTTTGTTCTGGACCGCTCCCGGCAAAAAGGAGTGATGAGATAGTTAGCAGACTATCATCACTCAATGGCTGGTTGTCTAAGTGGTGTCTGCAAAATAACATAGGGTTCATAGACAATTGGAAAAGTTTTTGGGGCAGACCTGACCTGTTGAAGAAGGATGGCATCCATCCCTCTTGGGGTGGTGCCGCTCTTCTCTCTAGTAATCTGGCACATAGTCTTAGAGCTAAACCTTGACTCACTAGGGCCCAGGTCAGGAAGCAGACAAACTGGCTAAACCGACCGTCTGCTAGCTGTCTCACGTTACCGGAGTCAGATAAATCCCAGCACATAGAGACTCTTTCACCTAGATATTATCATATAGAGACTGTGTCTGTTCCCCGAATTAGTAAATACAAAAAAACATCAAAACCATTCAACAGTAAAAATTTTATTGACGTCCAACAAATAAACAAAATATATAATACAGATCAACAATTGATAAAGCTTGGGTTGCTGAATATTAGATCCCTTTCCCCAAAAGCGCTTATTGTTAATGATATTATTACAGATAAAAATCTAGATGTGCTCTGTTTGACAGAAACCTGGCTAAAACCTGACGACTACATTACCTTAAATGAGTCCACCCCCCAAGATTATTGTTATAAACATGAGCTGCGTCTGAAAGGTAAAAGGGGAGGGGTTGCTGTAATTTATAATAATATCTTCAGTATTACTCAGAAGTCTAGTTTCAAATATAATTCCTTCGAAGTTTTGGTGCTTTATGTAACGCTATGTAGTGTACATGATAAAACCCGTTCAACATTTGTGTTAGCTACTGTATACAGGCCACCTGGGCATAATACAGACTTTATCAAAGAATTTGCTGATTTTCTATCAGAGTTAGTACTGGCCGTAGATAAAGTACTAATTGTTGGTGATTTTAATATCCATGTAGACAACGGAAAAGACGTATTGGGATTAGCATTTAAAGACACACTAAACTCTATTGGAGTTAGGCAACACGTGTCAGGAGCCACTCATCGCCATAATCATACTTTAGACCTAATATTGTCACATGGAATAAATGTTGATACCGTTGAAATTCTGCAGCAGAGCGATGACATCTCAGATCATTACTTAGTATCATGTATACTTAATTTAGCTAAGGTTGCAAAGCCGCCCCCTCGCTGTAAAAATGGCAGGACAATCACTGCCGCTACTAAAGATTGCTTTTTAAATAATCTCCCTCATCAGTATCATCTGCTCAGCATCCCAGATAGTATAGAAGAACTCGATGTTGCAACAGAAACTATTGACTCTCTCTTTTCCAGTACTTTAGACACAGTTGCTCCTCTGCGCTTAAAGAAGATTAAAGAAAATAGTCCAATGCCGTGGTACAACGAGCACACCCGGCCCTTAAAACAGCAGCCAGAAAAATGGAGCGCAGCTGGAAGAAAACAAAATTAGAGGTATTTCGTAATTCGTGGAAAGAGCACATGATCACATACAGAAAGGCTGTAAAAACTGCTAGATCTGCTTATTTCTCAACTCTCTTGGAAGAAAACAAACACAACCCAAGGTCTTTATTCGATACAGTGGCTTAATTAACCAAAAATAAAGCTTCAAATTCTGATGATTGTAAACAGCACAGCAGTAATGACTTTGTGAACTTCTTCACATGTAAGATTGATAATATTAGGAACATTTTTTTAACCATGCAGCCGTCTAATACAGCATCACATCAGACAGAGCATTGTAGTGTCACTGAGGAAAAATTACACTCATTCACTGCTATAGGAGAAGAAGAATTGGCTAAACTCGTTAAATCATCAAAATCGACAACATGTATGCTCGACCCTATACCAACTAGGCTATTAAAAGAGATGCTACCAGAGGTCATAGATCCTCTTCTTAATATCATTAATTCATCTTTGTCATTAGGATATGTACCGAAAACTTTTAAGTTGGCTATTATTAAACCACTTATTAAAAAAACGCAACTTGATCCTACAGATTTAGTCAATTATAGACCAATCTCAAATCTACCCTTTCTGTCAAAAATACTTGAAAAGGCAGTGTCTTCACAATTATGTTCCTTTTTAGAAAGAAATGGTATCTGTGAGGATTTCCAGTCAGGATTTAGACCGTATCATAGCACTGAGACTGCTCTCGTCAGAGTTACAAATGATTTGCTCTTATCATCCGATCGTGGCTGTATCTCTCTATTAGTGTTACTCGATCTTAGCGCTGCATTTGATACTATCGACCACAACATTCTTTTGAATAGACTCGAAAATTATGTAGGTATTAGTGAAATTGCATTATCATGGTTTAAATCATACCTATGCGACCGTTATCAGTTTGTAGTAGTAAATTAAGATGTGTCACACCGATCGCAAGTTCAGTATGGAGTACCACAAGGCTCAGTGCTAGGACCGCTACTCTTCACCCTGTACATGCTACCACTGGGAGATATCATTAGGAAGCATGGCGTTAGTTTTCATTGTTATGCTGACGATACTCAGCTCTATATTTCTTCACGCCCTGATGAAACTTACCAATTCACAAGATTAACGGAATGCATAGCTGATATAAAACATTGGATGACTGGTAATTTCCTGCAACTCAATTCAGAAAAAACTGAATTTTTAATTATTGGACAAAAAAGCTCCACAAGTAGTAACCTAGAATACTGTCTAACACTTTATGGCTGTTCTGTCAAGTCCTCGTCGTCAGTGAGGAACCTGGGTGTGCTCTTTGATACCAATCTTTCGTTTGAAAGCCACGTTTCTAGCATCTGTAAAACTGCTTTCTACCATCTTAAAAATATATCTAAATTACGGCACATGCTCTCAATGCAAAATGCTGAACGGTTAGTTCATGCGTTCATGACCTCAAGGTTAGATTATTGTAATGCTCTACTGGGTGGTTGCCCTGCTCGCTTAATAAATAAACTCCAGCTGGTCCAAAACGCAGCAGCTCAAGTTCTTACTAGAACCAGGAAGTATGACCATATTAGCCCAGTTCTGTCAACACTGCACTGGCTGCCTATTAAACATCGCATAAATTTTAAAATCGTACTTATTACTTACAAAGCACTAAATGGTTTAGCTCCCCAATACTTGAGCGAGCTCTTAACATATTATACTCCATCACGTCTACTGCGGTCTCAAAATTCTGGCCAGTTGATCATACCGAGAATATCCAAATCAACTGCAGGCGGTCGATCGTTTTCCTATTTAGCACCTAAACTCTGGAACAGTCTTCCTAACATTGTTCGGGAAGCAGACACACTCTGTCAGTTTAAATCTAGACTAAAAACACATCTCTTTACTGTGGCATACACATAAAACACTTTTTCAATGAAATGATTGTTAGGCTGCATTAACTAGGTCAGCCGGAACCGGGAAAACTTCCCATAACACCTGATGTACTCGTTACATCATCAGAAGAATGGCATCTACGCTAATGATAGTCTCTCTGTTTTATCCCGAGGTTTACTGCAGTCAGCCGGATCCGGGCCGTATCCAGTTCAGATGGTGGACCTGCGCCCAGAGAAGACCAACACAGGACCCCGAAGTGTCTGGAAGACCGTGATTAGACTCCCCCTGCAACTGCCTCATCGACACGGCATCTCAATAAACCCGTCTCCGGCGTGTTGACTCAGATTGTTCGAATATTACAATTAAATAATACTTAAATCGATATGTCATCCTCAATAAACCAGTCTCCAGCGTGTTGCCTCCGATCATTCGAATATTGCACTTTAATAATTATTTAATCAACATCATCCTCAATAAACCCGTCTCCAGCATGTTGCCCCCGGTCCCTCGAATATTCTGATCTATTATGACCTCCGAGCTGTAAAACTGCCAGAATAATAATAATAATACGCTGTTTGTTAATTGGCCAGAGGAGAACTGGCACCCCGACTGAGCCTGGTTTCTCCCAAGGTTTATTTTTCTCCATTAGGTCACCTAATGGGGTTTTGGTTTCCTTGCCACTGTTGCCTCTGGCTTGGCGTGCTCAGTTGGGGACACTAAATTTTTCAACTAAACATCGAAATACATCTAAATAATAAACTAAATTAACCATTTAAACTAAATTACTGATCAAATTATTGATCTAAAGCCCACACTGTCACTGTATGATACTTGAAATTTTTCCAGAATGGCTATACAGCTGAATAAAATTATGCTGCATTATTTTCCTGTTTAACACTGTAAAGCTGCTTTGAAACAATCTACATTGTTAAAAGCGCTATATAAATAAAGTTGACTTGACTTGACTTGAACCGAACTAGTTCACCAAATCGGACTGAATCATTCTAAACGGTTCGCGTCTCCAGTCAGCGCTGATCCATAATTTACTAAAGTTACTAACTTTCTGACATGAGTGACAGTCCCTCCGACTAGAAATAAACTAATAACCTGAAGTATATGCTAGTAACTACAACAGTTCACTGAACTGAGACGTGCTGAGAGAACTAATGAGAAGTGAACTCAGGTCCATCCGTCTCTCTGGCAGCTGCCTGCTCGTAGACCTTGTTAAACCACGCCCCCTCTGCTGCAAGATCTGATACTCATTTCAAATGTAAAGATGTCAGCCAATCACAACATGAGATCACAACGCGTTTTTACTGAAGTCTCACAGCAGACACGCCTCTTGAAACAGGGCATTCAGCCACAGGGCAAACATCAGTATAGAAAAAAATGCCTTTTATTTCTAAAGTATGACATTTTATGATGTAAAAATCATACTAACAATATAAGTACACCTCAGAATACATTATAAAATTATAGAAAAATGCCATGCCATGGGACCTTTAAATGTGCGTGTGTGTGTGTGTGTGTGTGGCTGTGTTTTAGGATTTGGGGTAGATTATTCACATTCATAATATTGATTTTATACAGCACACTTACTTGGTTCAGTGTATTGAGGCGATAACCACTGGCCACAGTATATTCTCGTAAATGGGCCATTCTTCTCTGCACAAGTGTGCGCACAAAATGCTCGATTAGATCATTGTTGTTTTTTTTTCTGGGAGGGATGTTTTGTGTGCTGCTGTAATCTCATTATTCATCAGTAGCGCGTTACATGTCTCCCTTCCAGGTTCGATGTCTTTTGAGGATTTTTGTTAGCTTTCAGCAGAGCAGTGCTTTGCAAGCCTCAGCACTGTGTGTTATCAGCGCTCCATCCTTAATTGAAGACAAAACCATGTTATGTTTCTAATATCCAGAGGGAAGAATAAGATACAAAAGATGATGAAAAGATCTGATAAAAAAAAAAAGCTGGGGAGTTTATCCTCTGGCACTATTTTGTTTCAGATGTGAGGAAATAAAGTAGGGGAGACAAATAGAACATATTGTTGGCCTCTGTTTATTACAATTCACAGTATCTAGGCTTACAGTATGTAGTGTAGTCATAAGTTGTCGTTTCTAGGTTGCTCACACGAATATGCACAGGGATGTTTAAAAGCAGCCGCCTATCAGCTGGTATCAAATTAAGTTTGTACTCTTCCGAGAAAAGCTTTGTATCGCTACATTTTTGAGATTATCGATTTATAGAACTACCAGTATTTTTGTAAACACCAAGTGTGTATTTGTCTGTGAATTTGTTCCTGAATGAGGGGATTCTAAGGAAGCAGAGTTTGGTGTTAGCATATTGCTAAACTTATAGCAATGTGGGCCGTTCTCCGGACAGGGTTAAAATTGGTGTAGCACCCTGGCTTAATAATTGGATTGAGTCTTGGGCTGCATTTCCCGAAACCTTCTTAACACTACGTCGTTCTTAAGTTATACCTTAAGGTTTACCTTAACGTTAATACGTGTTTCCCGAAACCATCTTAGATAAGAATACCTTCTGTAAGTATTACTTTCGTAAGGTTGGTCTGGACCACTCTTAGCTATACCTTATCACTATTGACAGTTCATTCCACTAGTGGCCACCACTGTGCAAAAAGCTTCTTTACATGTCAGTCTATACGAATATAATTCTGAAGTTGTAATATACACCCAATGTTCAATCAGGCTATTTTTTTTTTTAATGAAAAAAAGTGATTTCAGTGATTTTTCAGTGATTTCAGATGGAGCAGCATTTACTACTGATCACAGAGCCATCCTGCACTGACAAACTACACTTAAAGAATAATCGCAGCCTTTGTGATTACATAATCATGATAGCCAAATCGGTTTAAGCGCGATTTCACGATAGCCAAATCGGTTTAAGCGCGATTTCATGTTCATTGCGATTAATCGTGCAGCCCTAATACATAGGCTACACACACACACACACACACACACACACACACACACACACACACACACACACACACACACACACACACACACACACACACACACACACACACACACACACACACACACACACACACACACACACACACACACACACACACACACACACACACACACACGCACACACACACACACAGGTTACAATGCAAAAGAATATTTTTTTTTCAATAAAAATAATTAAATAATAACAAGCTACCATTAAACACAAGAGGCTGTTCAAGTCAACATTACATTGTGTGTGATGAGCTGTAGTTCTGAAGAGGACAAAACAAAAAAAATATGTGAGGACTAAATAAATATGAAAAATTCTCTACCACTGCAGTGACAGGAAGAGATGAATAAATGCCTCTCAGCTGACCTTACTATTTAAAAATAACAAAATAATTAACCTCCAATTCTGCTCTACAGTACATGTCTTTAGGTTGGATGCACATGTATTTGCTGCTAAATTGGTCAAATATTATGCGGATGTGGAATGATGTATAATAAATAATTTCTGGTAGCTTACATACTGTTCTTATATTTAATAAAACACTTGAATATTTTGTTAATTTATATAGTAATTGTCTGCTTTAGCTTTACAGTGAAATGATGAAGATAATTTAATACATTTTAGTAACACTTTACAACAAGGTTTCATTAATTAACAATGTTAACTAACATGAACTAACCATGAGTAATACATTTGTTACACTCTAAAAAATGCTGGGTTAAAAATAACCCAAGTTGGGTTGAAAATGGACTAACTCAGCAGGCCATTCAAACAATAGAGGAGTTTGAACGACGTGTGTTTAAGCGCCCTTACAGTTCCTGCTCCAGCCTACAGGGGAGCTGCTGAATATGACCTTACACACACACACACATACACACACACACACACACACGCGTAGGTCAAATTGGTCAAAAGTTAAAAAAAAAATCCCCAGAGCGTTTTTACTTGATTTTAACATGATTTAAACACACACACCTGTAGGTCCACACTTGGTGAAAAGAAAAAGAAAAAATCACCAGAGCGTTTTTTTTTTTTTTTTTTACTTGGTTTTAACATGATTTAAAGCATGACCAACAGGGGACCTGAAAACTGTCCCCTCTTGGCTCAGCGATCCCCTGTTGGTGAGTGTGTAACGACACCGAGGTCCCCTGTTAGATAGGTAGACAATTACACACACACACACACACACACACACACACACACACACACACACACACACACACACACACACACACACACACACACACACACACACACACATAAATATTTGTGTCCTCAATTTAGTCCTGGAGAAGCTCTAGTCTTCCTCCAGGAAATCAGCTTATTAAACCCTGGACTAGACCAAGTCTAGGGCTATTTAAAACCATATGTTAAAAATAAAACTACATGGCATGCACAACAATGTTTGCAAAAATTATACATTTTTAATTACACTTAGTTTTTAATTAAAATGTTTAGAGATACTTTTTCATAACTGACATTTGTCTCATCTTATCTGCCATTTTGGATTCGTTTTTCAGTGAGTGTATCGCTGTGTGTTGTGAGATTGCATTATGTCTAAAGGATAAATGTGAGCCTTTGTGTTAACTTTTTAACGCAAATGCTGCTTTCGTAGGTGTCTCACCAAGTTTTGGAGCAGCGCATGCATAAGATAAAGTTCTGTGAGGTGCACTGGAGCTCCAAAAGTCACATGCTGCTGAGTTTGATATTTGCATTAACCTCCAGTGGCCTGTAGGGAGAGGGACTCCAGATCTGATACTGTTCAGCATGAGCAACAGCCACCTCCTCTGGAGAGAGATTAGACATCTGCTGAAATTACAAGAGAGCAGTTGCGGCTTTAGGTAGGGCAGATTCTGGGTCTTAGCGCCAGTTTATGATAAACATTTTTTAAGCTTTATGTTCTAATCACTGAGCACACGCAAAACATTTTTGGCAGAGGTTGGGTTATTCAGTCTGAGGGTGGCGCCCTAATGTTGATTGACATGCTTCAAGTACACACGACACACGCATAGAATTCCCTTAATGTAGCACTTATTGCCTCTGAATGTTATTTTCAAATATTAAAAAGTGTAGGAATTCCAGTAAGAAAAAGAAAGTAATTTCTAATCTCGGAACAAACATAAAACAAACACAACAGTACTATATAAAGGCATTCACATGAGCACATTTAAACTAAAGGATTTATACTTTCATAAATACACTAGTCTACATGGGCAGAACAGACATGCCAACTAGTTACTGACCTGATGCAGACTAATCTACACATAGCTGAAGTGGATTGATGTTGTTAGTGGGGAAGCCTGAAATTTGCCCAATGGCTCTAAATCAGAGCGTGCTGCAGTACCATTTTTCACCACAGATTTGAATCATAGACTGTAAAAAAAATATGGACGTAGTGTCCGTGACGTCACCCGTAGGATTCTCAAAAGCATTTTTTAAACCTAAAGCCAGCCGTAGCCATCTTGGATAATGGATAACTGAAAATGGTCAAAGAGGCGGGACGTGGGTGGAGCCCATATAGTTGCAATCCACCTGTCACTCCTGACCACTTAATTATGCAGAACTTTAAGGCTTAACCCTCTCGAGTCGGCGGCCGCGTTTTGCCAAAGTTTTGCCAAACACACATTACAGTTTTGGTTAGTTATCGTTTTTTTAAATGTGATGTTTACATAGTCTTGAAGCAAAAATTCTAGCCTACGTGATCCAGTTTTCAAAAGTCTTGTGAAGAAATATTCAGTATGGTTTTCATGGCCGTATTTAAGCGACTTAAAATAAATATTTTTTTCACAAATCACGTATAAACAAAACTACTAACTAGCACATAAATGCTGCTCACATATTATTGTTGCAGAGTTTGTGCTGAATGCAGAGTAATCAGAATTTAGCCATGAAAATGTTACAAGAAACAGAAATGAGCACAAATGTCAGGGCATGTCAAAACACTTTCAGGGCCCAGAAAAGAGCTCGGACTTCAGAGGGTTAATATAATTTAAACAGATGAGTTAGAAAAAATATTAACCCCCCTCACAGTTGCATGAAGGGCAAAATTAGCTGTATCAAGACCAAAACCACTTTTTGTACCAGACTTTAGACATTTTTTCTGCTGTAAAGTTGGCCGTTTTAACATGGGGGATATATGGAATTGACTCCCTTTTGGAGCCTGTCTCTAGCGGCCAGTCGATAAATTGCAGTTTAAGTCTCTTCCGTGTTGGCTTCAAGAGAGACCGCGGGTGGTTGCCACTTGATTTAAATTGGAAAATGATGGGGCGCTGTAGATCTGGTGAGAGCTCAGGCACCCTCTGCCCCGCTTAGAATCACAATACATGCCTGCCGAAGCCATACGTTAAATTTTAAAATATCCTGCTCACTTTGCAACTTAAAATAGCCTAAAATATCCGAAAAAGATTTGTTGTAGAATGCTGAACACATTTACAATTTATTATTGATTCAGCTTATATAGAGGTCTATGTTTTGGATGAATATCTTGGCTCTGCCCCACCTGCCCATACAGACAATCTGCGGCTGCAGAAGAGCATAGAAGAGCATAGTGGTTATCACACACACACACACACACACACACACACACACACACACACACACACACACACACACACACACACACACACACACACCTAGCTCACATTATTCCATTTCTGAAATATTCCTGATGGTCACAGCGTGTCTGTAACATGATTAATTCCAGTGCTTTTAAACTTTATTTCTTTTTATGACTTTTAATTTGGGCAGGACTCATTTACCCAGGATCATCCTCATGAAATTAAAAACTCCAGATGTCTGTGTTCTTCCACGCTCTCTTTCTCTCCCCTCATGGATTTCTATATTACTTTCAAGTACCTTGTACAATTAAATCCTTTTGGCCAACTTGCGTCTCTGAAATGTTATCTGCAGAGCTGATTGCTTCATTTAGTATTCGCTGAGCCATTAATATGCAAATTAGCCCTGCCTCCACTCACTCGCACCAGCTCAGCGATCCACTCGGTCAACTTTTACTCAAGTTACTGTGGTAAACACAGTACTGCACAATAGTATTGCTCTTTACAACGTTGGACACATAACAGTAATTAATATGATTAGCCTTTTGCTTGACTACGTTACCAAATGTAATAATGTGTTGTTTATGTTACACAAACCATGTTCCCATTCGCCATCTCAAAATCAGACAGCTGCCTTCTAAAAATCAGTATCCTTAGAAACGCTTTGAACAAATTAGAATGTCAGTGGAGAAAGGCACCACTGTTCATCATAACATCGTAATATACATCATGTACATAATTCACCCGCTATATTGCTAAATGTACACGATTTTTCATATTATTAGAAAAATATACTGGGATAACCTGGCTTCTCTTGAGACTTCCCTGCTATAGAGAATAGTTAATGATATGCTAAAGCCCGACCCGCATGTTGGCGTGATTGGTTACAAGGTAGTTTGTGAAGCAAGAAACACTTCAAACAGTGTTTTTGAGACTTTGGTTATAACTACAGTTTTAAAGAGATAGTTCACCCAAAAATGAAAATTCTGTCTGTAATTACTCACCCTCATGTCCAGAGCCGGCTCTCCCTATAAGCGAACTAAGCGGCTGCTTAGGGCCCCGCCGCCACTAGGGGGCCCCCTAACTACAGATTGCACTCGCCAGCGTCGCCGCAGTTTATCACGCAAGACGCTCAATTCGCGTCATTCGCACCGCGCGAAAAGCGCCTTCCGCGCCGCAGGACCTCTAGACGCGCGTCAACGCAGCTTTCCATTGACTTAACATTGAAATCAAATCACTCGCGCCAGACACTCTATTTGCGTCATTCACTCTCATTTGACAGTCAAAATCAAAATGAAGTTTAAAATAAAGCGGTTAAATACAAGCTTTTTCTTATGGTCTTAATTGAATAGGCAATTAAAGATTATTAATAAATATTAATCTATATACTATTATGAAATATTTTATATAGGCTATTGTTAAGCTAAATCGCCCAGACCATTTAAACCTAAAGAAAACACAGTGTCCTCTCTGAAACATTATTGAATGATGATCGATACAAGACACCTAAAAGCAAAATGGATTTGTGGTAAATTTTAGTAAAGAACACTGTAAAAAAAAGCAGGTCCCCAATTGAAAATTTTCTAGTGAGCGATCACATCTAAATTTTTCAGTTGGCCAAATTGAATTAATGTGAATTGATGCATTTTAATTCAATTAAATTTCAAGAAATTAAATTTGGCCAACTGAAAATTTTAGATGTGATCGCTCACTAGAAAATTTTCAATTGGGCACCTGATTTTTTTTTTACAGTGAATGTATTACTGTATGTAATCATAAAAGGTAAAAAATATCTCACTCCATGCTGTGAAGGTTTAAAATATGAACAGTATGTAAGAGTTAATCAACCAATAATTAAATAATATAATTTAACATTGGATTTCTTTTAATTTACCCTTAACATAATTGTAAAAAACTAAATGTCACTTTCTCAGGAGGAGCCATTCTTAAATATTTTGGTGGTCGTGGAGAAACATTTCATGAGGCTGACACAAGTAAATATTTCCCACTGCCTTTCTTTTGAATAGTTTTGTGCGCAACTTCAACATAGCTAATTTTCCTCTTGCCAATAAAAAATTTAGTTTTATAATCATAATTCACTATGTTGTCTAATTGTACTTTAATATTCATTTAAAATGAATGTGTTTTATCTACTCTGCATACTGTATTTATTATTAATTATATTGTAATCTCAGCAGCTGGAGGAGGTGACTCTACTGCTGCTTCAGTAGAGCATAGCGAGCCGCATACCACTATGGCTAATGTTGTAAGTTAGCTATATATTGTTAATGCTAAATTATTAATATTTATTTGTTTACAACAAATTGACCTTAAATTTGCAAATCTATAATCTTTACTTTTACTGTTTCAGTGAGTGTACTTTAATAAGCAGTAAAATAATTGTAGGCAATCATGTTAAAAGATATACAGATGAAATATGTAAGTGTTAGATTGTATACAGTTGCTGGTTTGCAGTGCAATACTCCATTATTCACTGCAAGGCAGGGCCCCAAAATGATCCTGCTTAGGGCCCCCAGATTTACAGAGCCGGCCCTGCTCATGTCGTTCCAAACCTTCATTCATCTTCTGAACACAAATGAAGATATTTTTTATTAAATCCGAGAGCTCTCTGACCCCTCCATAGACAGCTATTTATTGAACACTTTCAAAGTCCAGAAAGGTAAAAACATCATAAAAATAGTCCATGTGACTCAAGTGGTTCAACCTTAATTTTAATTGTCTCCTACGCCGTTTCTTGCAGGTGTAAGATTTTAAATTACTTTTATAATTATAAAATATCGAATTATTATAAATATGTTAGTCATCTGGTTATTTGTTAGTCAAATATTTGAAGTACAGTGTATATGTGTGTGTGTATATATATATATATATATATATATATATATATAGAACCTGGTAGGAAAACCATTCTACAAGCGTTTTAGCTTAAAATCATTCTACTTTCTAGAAAGCACAGGGTAGCCCTCTGACAGGCTTAGCACATGGGCAGCTGCATGTGTATGTGGAAATAACAATTACAGGCACCGTAAGTGGTCTTGACCAAATTGCAGTTTATTTCAATCTGCTCTCAGAAATTCTAATCAGCCACTAAACGTGGACATGAGTTGCATGGCTTTTCCTATTGCATTTAAACACACTGTGCTCAGCTTCTCCTCGTTTGCCGTCTCTCTGTTTTGAAGAGTTTTCAGTTTCTCGAGAGCGCCTTTCTGTTCTAACTAGTTTGGCTTCAAGCTGTAGAACATCTGGGACCTGAATGCTATACTCTCTTGTCATTATAGTGCACTTTACTGCATTCTACCCCTTGGTTTTAATAGCTGCAATTGTTCCTTGGCCAAAAAAAGGATGCCTTTTGAAACACTCTGTTTCAGATTCTGATGTAACTCAAATGTTAAGCTTAAAATCATTATAGGAAAAGTGTTAGTGAAGAACTTCCAACATATATGAAAACATGTTAACTTATGGAATGATAATCAGAAAACAACAGTAATGGATTGTAAAACATTTGCACTATAAAAATAACTATATTAGCATCCACACCAATGCACGATAAACATGATTTCTGTTTTCCTCTGAGCCAGGTTACAGTTTTTTTTTGTTCAATTATCAGCTGACTTTCAAATGTTTGAAATTATTTTATGTACAATCCTGAATTTGAGATTAGAGTAATGACCAGTGACAGAAGCAGGGTTTGAAATTAACACCCGTCAACTTGCCAAATGCAGGTAAAAATAAAATGTGGCAGGTAATGCTGTCAAATCACTAGCCAATTTGTCGGCTTATTATGTTTACTCACTTTGCTGGGGAAGTTTATGTAAGCCAAATCTGTGCATATTTAGCGCAAATACTCAACTCATGAGCCATCATTATACAACGTATTGTGCAGAATTTGTGCATATCTAGCTTACTTGAACACACAGCATTACGCAAAAAAATAAGCCCTGAGTGAGGTGAGAAGATATTTTGTTCCGTGTGTTGTTTTATGCTCTTTGAAAGAGGAAGGGAGGAGATGAGAAATGAATGTATGAAATTAAAATGTTATAATAAATAAATATATATATAGGCATTGATAATCTGGTTTATTTCTCTTTTTTCTTTTTGGCTAGTAAAAGTTCTGAATGGCCGGTAACTTAAAAATGTAGTAGCCAAATTGGCCGGTAAGTGAAAAAGTTAATTTCAAACCCTGGACAGAAGACAATGCAAACATGATCCAGATGTTTTCTGGTACATCTGTGGGTGTCTACATCCAGAAAATGACAGTGACACAAGCTAATTTATAATTATTTATAAACTTGTGTTTAGGTAAAGTTTGTTGACATTAAATGGATTATTTCAACATATTTTTCCCAGGTTACAACTAAAATATGTTTTGAATACTTCTTTTTGTCAAAATGTTTAGCATTTGAGTTATATGCTATATAGCTTTTGCTATTTTGCATTAAAGCTGATAAATATAATCTTAATTATTATTTTGTGAAAAATGTATGGAAAGTTTTTCTACTCAGCATCGTCAAATTAGGTAATATTAGGCATTTTTGTAAATCAGCAGAAATGTATGTTGGGCTGTGTAATTTCTAATCATGCAAAAAAGTTGTCTCAGTCAATGAAATCACTTTAGGGTCCAAAAATCTTAGCAGTAAATGCCATGTAACTAATCACTCTGGAGCTGCAGGAAATTATGAGTCTTGGCTTTCTCTGTGTGGTGGTCCATTAATCTTTGCTCATAGTGTTTAGGGTTGTAAACATTGTTAAGGTCAGTCGTTCTGTTTGGCTCACAGACGGATGATGTATTTGTGGTTCAAAAAAGTTACCTCACAGGCACTTGAAGTAAGAATCTGTTTATTAACCTTATGAATTCACTGCACTCGACTGAGCAGGGCCATATTAACGCTTCATGATATGACCTTACAGACATTTAGACAGGTGCATTTGTCAGAGGGGTTGTGATCCTCACCTAGAGTGACATTCCCATTGGCAAGTGTGCAACAAAGAAGAAGAAATAGGCTAGTAGATCTAGTCAAGGATCTTATGAGTAGGATAATGTTTTTCAGGTGAATGAGACAAATGTATTGTTTATCTCTTTTTAACAGTAAAGGAATTGTTATAGTTTTTCATGTATTTGTGGAGATATTTTTTTTAATTCAACAAAGTAGTAAAAATGTATCACATTTCATATTTTATGTGGTTTAATTATGTATGTAGATGATACCTTGAACACTGGGTTAGTTGTGGCAGAAATGCATGCCACTTATTGCTTTTGCTTCTAACAAAGTATGAGCGAAAGCCTACTGGAAAACTTGAGTTTGTTAATATTTGACCAAAATGACAAGAATGCCACTTCTAATCGGTAATTACATTTTTAATCAGTGTGCTAGAGGATAAACACTAGTGCTAAATCTCAATAAATGAAGCTGATGGGGAGACTCATCCGTATGAGAGCTGCACAAACATGAAAATTAAAGTCAATTTGTAACCCAAACAGATGCACAGACAAAATCAGCAGAGCATCCTCTCTCTATCTTTCATGCAACTGCTCGGAGATGCGAAGGTTGAGGATCCAAATGCAGTTTAATAGTGTAATCCACAGATGTAATCCCAAAAACAGGCAAGAGGTCACAACACAAAACAAATACCAGGCAGACTGGGTAATCCAGAAAACAGGCAGTGGGTAAAAACCACGAACAGGAGAAAACCAAAGACAGAACGCTCGGAAATGCAGCAGTAGCCGTGTTTCCATTACAGATTTGCGCAAAGATTTTTGGGATATTTTCTAAATGTCGATAAAAAACTATTGCAAAATGACTGCGTTCTCTTTACCGATGTTATGTCTTGCGCGATAAGTCATTCCAAAAATCATGGCAACGAATGTTGGTAGGTTTACGTATAATGCAGCCACTGCACTAGCCATTATTTTTAATCAAAGGAGATGTAGGAGTGTTATCCAAGCATTAATGGCAAGGAAAGCCCCTTGGGAGCAGCCATGTACGTATGAGGTGTTTCTGGGTGTTTCTCCCTCACATCTGCTTCAAGGTTTTGATAAATTGTGGCATTTCCTTGTTTAATAGTATTCCCGTAATTATTTAGTCTTTAATATGAGTTTAATAAAGAACTCTCTCATCTTCTGTCCAATACTGTGTCTTCTTTAAAGAATGGTGACTTTTACGTATGCCAGGTGACCTGTAAATGCAAAAACTGTGTGCGTAAATTGCAATTTTGCTAAATATTCCATTTTCGAATTGCCTGAGAAACCACCTCATACGAGCAAAAACGTATTTTTGATATATGTAGGGATGGCTGACGTGAAACTGGCGTTTCTGCGCTTTGTCAAGGTCCCGAAGCGCAGATGTTTCGAAACACTGCCCCGAACTGTGATTCAAAACAACCCATGTCACGTGACTATGGCTAAAGGAAGCTTCAAGTGTTTCATCAGGTGGCGACTGTCGAAACTGCGTTTGATTGAAAGGGGCGGTAACAAACCACACAGTCACACATCTGTATGAACCTTATTCCCTCAGGGATGATGAAGACCGGGCAGTGAGTTCTAGGAAATGTAGTCCATGTTTGAATGACAATGAATAAGAGGGGAGTGCCCTCTGGTGGATATCAAGGGCACTCGACCTGGTGATCGTGATACTATCACTGTTCCTCTGTGCAACCTTCTAAGTAATGAAGATCTAAACCAGATTACGCTGACCTGTTGTAAAGTGTAATTAATTTATTTATTAATCAGATGCCTTTTTTTCAAATGCCATTTTTAAAGGGATAATTAGGGATAACCCCAAAAATGAAAAGAGAAAGATATTGGACCTCATTGACTTTCATTGTATGACAATGAATCTTAAAAATCTTCTTACATAAAAAGAATACATATTTAAGCTTGGAGCATTATCATTATAACACAAGTGAACCTTGTAAAATGGTGAAGAGCTTTTTATTTATTTTGCAGAGACCTTTTTTTGTGTAAATAGGCCCAAATAATGCATGAAAAAGCTGAAACTGTTTCCCTATCTGCCAGTAATCATGGATGAGAGGTAGAACTTGGCAGATGATTTTGGCTGTCATCCACATTCATTTTAACAGTAAAGGTAATTACAATGGGCTCTATAAGTTTGTGTGATGTGATATAAATCACAGAAAAGAAGATGAGCAGCCACCTAAAGAGAGAGAGGAGCTTGTCTTTTGATGACCCTTCTGTTTTGAGAGCGTTTACTTTCTAAAATACCTCAGGGACCCATACACAGTTGACGGAAAATGACTGTATATGCAGTAGATTGTTAATGTCTTATTTTCTCAAAATCCCATAAGCCAACCACAATCACTGTCAGCTGCATTGTTAACCAACTTTACGGTGGGTATGTTTCACCCGTGACAAGTGTGACCTCACACAGTAGATTTAAATGCTGTAAATCTACACATGCTCTGAGGAAAGGAGCCATAAATACAAGAGCCATCGGTCTCCCAGTCCCAGACACTTAGGTTGAGGAGTCGGTCAAAGCTGCCTTATGAGACAGCAGTAAATCTGTCAGACACGCTCCTCATGTCTCTGAGACATAAAAACACGAAATAGAACAATCAAGGCGGAACAATGTTCAACCTGTAATATAACCAATTGCACCCCAATTGCCTGAGATTGAAAGCCTACAGTTCTGTCATTCAGGAATATATTTTTTCAGTCTGCACTCGACTGCTTTTCATACCTTCCGTTTTGATAGAATATAGCTGAGAAATAATTTCATCCTAAATTGGGTGGCAGGCAAACACAACCACATGATTATTGGCATCACTCTCAAAACCATGTAATCCATTCGGAATGATGAGGATGCTGAAAAAATTGTGCCACTATAAAGAGTTTAAAATAAACACCACATTTATTCTAAAATAAGCAGTGCGAGTCCGTGAATGTTTTTGATGAAAATTATTAACATTCACCTCCTAAACTGCTTTCAGCACCTGCCTTTTACCCGCAGGGACCAAAGCCTGTGTATCTGTGCTAATTCAGGTTCAGCCTGTTATATCTACAGGTGGCTTCCTCCCCTAGGAGCCAGAGACTTTGTCTGCTGTGATGCTGGGCTGTTTTAGCCTTTGGAACTCAATAGGTTTTCTAATGAGAGCACCATCTGTTCAAAACAGCCCTCATCTATTCTCAAGCTAATGTATATCTTATTGGAAGCCCGTGCTTCTAAAAATACCTGGCAAAATGGCTTAGTCCTTCTACCTAACCTGGCGCAGGCTCCCCCACATTGTAATTAGACCAGGCCTGCATATCCATCAAGCAGCTGATGAGAGCATATTTGATATGACAGAGAACAGTAAGCCCATCTAAAGGCAATTTAACAGGGAGAGAAAAGAAATATTGGAAAAAATTTTGAAGGAACGAAAAACATGATTTATCATCCTTCCAAGCTGAAAAAGTGTAGAATATCTGCATGATTGCACAACGGAGTCCCACTGATTGAGAAAGAAAAGCAATTACAGTTTGATTTGATGACAAATTAACTGCAGTGTAAAATGTACAATATTTCATGAGTTATATGTGTCACATGCTTGGTAGAATTTAAGTAACACAGCTGTTGTATGTCATGACGCAAAGCTCTTTTTTCAACCAATAAGTTTATTCAAAAATATGTTTTAAAAAATCCTATTCATGCATACAATAACTTGAATACACTTCTTCTATGCTGGCCATGTTTTTTATTTTTTGCATAACATTTTTTTGATCTTGTTTGAGCAAGTCAAAAATGGCACGGTGATATAAATTTCCTGAAATCATAATGAGATCTTCACTTGTTTTTCTTTTAAAAAAAAAAAACATTAAGCAAAAATACTGCTTATTAATATTTGCAAAAACCTTGTTATATTTCTATCATAGCGAAGGCAAAACCATCAGATAATTTGATGTTTTATAACAAGACAAGGGGTTCGTTTTGGTTATAAATGTCATGTGGTGCAACTCCCCATAGCCATAAGAAAATGTATGAATTAATGATTAAAATTATGTATTCAAGGTGTGAGAAAAAATACTTTTTACATGATGGTTACACCACATGACATTCAAACCATCAAAACCAACTTATGATGCTTGCGTGGTTTTTACATTCAAAAACATCATAAAGAATAAGTAATAGGCTATTTTCTACCCTGGTTTTGAGTCTAGCTTCTGGAGCGCTCGGTTTTTATGGGCATACCGCATTAAAGACTATGATTGGATAACAGTTTTGCATATTATAATGAGCTTCGACTCCCCCGTCAGTACACAAGGGAAAAACGGCAACCGAAATGATTCGCCCACAAGGCTCGCAAAATGTCTTTATAAAAAAACAATGATTTATCTCTCATCCAACCGCAATTAATCGGAATGTTATTTTTTTATTACTTGGCCCGCCCGATCGGTGGATATAACCGCGAACCGTGCATCACTTACACACACACAAACCATATACGTGCATCAGCAAAACTTCTCTGCAGACAAATCAGCATATTCAAAACTTCCTCGACTGTATTTTTCCTTCAAATAACCAGTCAAGAGAGTGAACAACGCACATCAAGAAAGGAATGTTATTTCACTATTTAAGAAAGCCTGTCAGGCAGGCCGGTGATACATTTTGGTAGCCCGTCTGGAAAACACATTAGCCCCGGGACGTCAGGCTTTGCGAGCCCTGGCCCATACATGTTTTATTTTGCAGGACAATGAACCAACAGCACCTCAAATGCAAAGGATACTCCAGCCTGTGACAGCGCGGTAAGTTATTGTTAATTATGTTTAGTTAGACACGTACACATAATCAGTAGATATCAAACTATCTGTAACAATGCAATACTATCACTTACAAACATTTTTACTCACATAAGTGTGTTGCACCATTCCTGTCGGATCCAATATAGAAGGTATAGCATGTTTGTTTTTTTATCTCATTCTGTCTGCAAATCCATTGTCTTGTTTACAAACAAATCCACTGTGAAATGAAGCGAACAAACGCTCAATATCTTACCCATGTGACCTGGAACTTCATTAAAAATAAAGTTCAACCTCATTCCTAATATTGGAATCCGAATGAAGCAATGCAGCGACTGTGTTCTTCCACAATCAGACACTGCACAATATTTTGTAATCTTCAGCGGCATGTTTATTGCTTGGTAGTTCGATCCAGTTTAGCTCCACGTGGGCCTGTGTTATTTATGTTACATGTCATGCGTGAATCGGTGGGCTGAATTAGGCAGTCTTCTTCTTCCTTCTTCTGACCTTGTATATATCAAAAATTTGATTTCTCAATTCATGACCCCTTTAACACATTTTTATGCCATATATCATGTTATTGACCAGTGAAATAAAGAGAGCCTCTCCACTGTTTGTAAAATTACACTGTCATGATCCCCAGTCGCCAGCCCAGTCACCACAGCACTACATTTCCCAGCATCCCTCCTGGCTCCCACCTGCACACTCAATCATAAACTGCACCTGCCAACAAACACCCTCATCAGCAGCACCACATTTAGGGTATATTTACACGATGACTATGTACTAAAAACAGATAACAACGGACGGATATGCGAAAATTACTAATAAGGCTGTATTATGCATGCCAGGTCAGTAGTTGCCAATGACACTTTGTCAAGAAACACCATGCAATACACATAATATGCATGCAAGAACATTTAATACATATGTGCAATTCACGTTTTTGTTGTTTACATGGAGATGGTAAAGGCATAATAAATAAAAAAAACATGCACTTTGAAACCCGTTTTCAATAGCTTGCACTTTCAGGCCACAAAAACACTGCTGTTGTGCAAATGAACGGCCAAAACACATCAAATTTTCAGTGTCGTGTAAACATACCCTTAAGCATGCCATCCACACTCTGGCCTTGTGGATACTTACCCTTTACGATCATCATCCTCTTCCTTGCATTGACAATCTCTATTCTTCCATACCTACTAAGGACAAAGAGAATATAAAGTTCAAACTAAGTGGTGACTCAGTGAATTTCTTTGATACTGTTGGCTTACTGGATTATTTCCTTGTGTTTGCACTTTCAATAAAGAAGCAGATCTTTGAGTCTGCTGTCTCTTCTTGTGACATACACAGCATAATTTGCATCACTGTCATAAGCATAAAAATGCTAAAACTGGAAAGCTGTGAAAATCCTGCCAATTTTATGCCTTAATTTACTGTTTCTTCCTAGTACGTTCCTAATTTAACCAACAAAAATAATTGCAGAGTTCCAGACATATTTTAATAAGTCAGCATTACTGGATTATTTATAGACTCACAAAAACGAACCCTGAGAAAATGAAATAAGCTTTATTTATTTATTTGTGTAATTTCCATTACCTCTATCTGGAGGATTTGCCCAGTATTCCATTGAGAAGGTGCCATACCAGGGGTATTGTTTACCCCAAATAGTCGATGTAATTGGCTCTCTGAAGTCAGAAAATTGCTTTAATAATGCCCTGCAGCTCGCCAGCAAGAAGATATTAAAAGTAAACATCCTCATCAAAGAAAAGAGGCCGCCACCTGAGGTGCCTAAATACATTAGACTCCGTTAAAAAGCTATGGTCCACGTCGCTGCCACTGTTGGCTCTACCCATGCTACGAGTTAATAACTTTTTCAGGGCTGTATGCCTTGTAATAAATGTTGAGTCTATGCCCTCAATTAACATGATTATGAACCACTCTTGGAAAGTGTTTATTGAATGCCATTCTTTGTGTTTGGCTGGGGATGATGATACATGCACATCCCCAGTTGTGTTTTAAACCACCTCAGAGTGCTCTTTTATCCCTTATTTAAGTGTAGATGGTAGGTTAACTGAAATCAATGCGGCTAGATGTTATTTAGCAGAGAGAGCACCCAAACCACAGTTTGCCATGGAAACTCATTGTGATTGAATGGGTGAACAATGAAACCTCCCTGAACGCTCCTTTAGTTTTCAGCATTACTTCGAAATAGCACCATGTTATGATCTCCTATACTGGCTTATTACAGTCGACAGATATCGAAGTAGAGGTTAGGCCAGGTCCTGCCAGAGAAAAGGTCACCTGTCCAAAATATTCCCTTTTCTCTACCCAGTCTCCTGTCAGCACATAGATATCATTACCCATTATGACTGGTTGGGTTTCTAAGCAGCCTCGCTTGGTTCTCAGCATGCAGTATTAATCATACCCATGGGGCTGTATGGTCTTCAGTAAAACCTTTAAAAGACCTCGGTTTTGTGGCGGACTCCAGCCCCTGAGTATATGAGAGCATGGTGTTGAGTTTATCAGTGGCCACATGTTTCTGTTATACAGTATTTAGGTCCATAATTAGCCTTTGTTAATGAGATGGAAATGAATTCAGAGAGGCATTTGGGTCAGGTGGAATGTATCATGATTATGATAAGCTGACAAGCCAGTTAATTGAGGTTTGGGTCAGTTGGGCTATTTATTGAAAGTTAAACTGTGTTTAGGGGTTTAATACTGTTATGGAGTACTACATGCACAGACTTACCAGATAAGAGCATGGAAAACAATATACATATTTTTGTATTGGCAAATTATTCAGTTATATCTGCTACTTCTGTCATGTATTGTACAACACACATGGCTTTCCACTCCATACAATTGCCAACCTTATTTAGTTTTTGATGCATAATTCTTTAGAATGGTTTACATAACAGGGTATCGAGGCTTAATGCAGACTGGCTTAATTAGTTACTGTACGTACAATGCCGTGAGCTAAATGCCAAGCCTCAAGCTATAATTGCAAAATATGTTATGTTGGCATTCAGCTGGAAAAACACAAGGTTATATGAGGACAAGAAGATGCTCAAGGATAGATAAACACTGGGTAAATGTAAATCCATAATCCAATCAGGTAAACCCAAGCATGTATGGGTGTAGTTTTTCTGGATTTTTCTGCATGTTGTTTGCACCACATGCCTTTAGATTTTGTGGACAAAAGTTTTTCAAATATGAATAAGCAGTGAAGCAGTTTTATTAAAACATATCAGTTTCATATGTTTTGAGTCAGTTCATTTCTTTTCCAGGATACTCACCGTGATTTTGCCAAGTAAGACATGTTCCTGGATCAACATATTTTGATGACTGGTTACCTGGTTGCTTACAATTTTGAGTTAATTGAAAGAAAAAAAACAATTGAGTTAATACGATGAAGGAGATTCGCTTAAAACCTGTTAACTAGCACAGGCCCATATACATAAAGGAGCGTGTCCATAATTTTATGACCTTTGTTTTATAATAAATAATCACTCAACAGCATAAACTATGCATAATTTGAAAGCTAAAACACTCAAGAATCATGTTCTGAACTTGTTTTTGCAATAAATACACCAGAGAGGAAAGGGTTAAATTAAATGCTGAAGGACCGGCCATGTAAACATGAACAAAATGAATGCAGTACTCATCTTTCATCTCCTCTGGTTAAGATCAGATCAGATGAATCCAAGAAACACCTGCACACCTTTCAATGTAAGGGTCCACTCTTCAAAATGCATTCCACTTTTTTAATCCAAAACAACGAAAAAATGGTTTGTTTGCATGATCGTTTTGAGTTAGAGTAATCAATCATGTCCATTTTCAATGAAATATCGATTCTAATCAGTATTCTGATGATCTCCCCTGCAGTTTAGACTCTTCCGATCAATATGAGCCCTCCCTCCTCTCTCTCTCTCTCCTTCAATCACAGGCTTTGTGGTGACTCAACATATCCAGGAAGCGCATTTCAGGCTTTGCGATGTGTCTATCATAGCACCCATGGTTTCGTTGGATAAAGCCAGTCAACACTTAGCCAATGCCTTGTCAGCAATGTTTTGTTGGATGGACGTAGTAACCAATCAAAAGGCGATATCTTGCGCAGTTTATGTAAACAGCATTGGAGAATACTCATGCTCACGTTTCCATTGACTCCCGCGCACTTCTGCCAGTTTACACCATAGACTGTAAAAAAATATGGACGTAGTGTCTGTGACGTCACCCATAGGATTCTGAAGAGCAGTTTTGAAGCGTAAAATAAGGTCGAGCTGGCCGTTGCCATCTTGGCAGTGCATCACTCCCGGATAATAGAAAATGGGCAAAGAGGCGGGACGTGGGTGGAGCTGAGGTGACGCGATGACTAACAGACAGCAGATAAATGGCTCTCCACCTGTCACTCAAAGTGTCCATGCCCTTAATTATGCTGGACTTTAAAGCTTTATATAATGTAAACGAATGAGTTATAAAAAAAAATCACCCCCCTCACAGTTGTCATGAAGGGCAAAATTAGCCGTATAGACCAAAACCACAATTTGTACCAGGCTGATGTTTTTTTCTGCTATAAAGTTGAACATTTTAACATGGGGCTCGATGAGATTCTTCTCCCTTCTGGAGCCTGATGAATTGCAGTTTAAATCACTTCCATATTGGCTTCAAGAGAAACTGCGGGAGGTTGCCGCTTGGTTTACACCAAGGTTGTAGGTTTGGTCTCAGCTTTGGTGGGGACATCCCACCAGGTTTGCCAAGATTATATAGTCTATTATTTATGTTATAGAGAATGGAAATGCACCATAGTTTTGGAATGAATACGTCTATGAATTTATGAGGCTTTAAATTATATTTTTTTATTAATGCTTAGCTGTAATTGGAATTATTTTGTTGTAAGATACCAGTGCCTTAATGGTGATTTCCTTTGTTATTTCAGACTGTTCGCAATAATTAGATTAACTTCTATATTGTGATATTCTGTAGTCTCATTATACACTGTAAAAAATGTATAATCTTCCCAACTCAAAATTTTCTAGTGACTGGTCACATCTAAATTTTTCAATTGGCCAAATTGAATTTCTGTGAATTGAATTTTATCCATTGTGGCAACAGCCTGTTAACATGGGCTCAATTAGAAATAATATGTTGAGCCAATGGAAAAATGTAATTTACCAACACTGTAAAAAATGTCAGGCCTCTCCAATTTAAAATTTTCTAGTGACCGATCACATCAATTTTTCAATTTGGCCAACTAAAAAAATGTAATGTGTTCGCTCACTAGAAAATTTTGAATTGGATAAATGTTTTACAGTGAAACTGTGAGGTTGGTCCAATTAAATATTTTAAATTGTAGTAACAATTGTTTATTTCTCACTGTCCCAAAAGACAAAAATGACTAAAAACATAAATATATCAAGCAAAATACAGAACACAGACAACAGGGTTGACATTTTATCACATTACTTTATTAACAAGTAAATTCCAACACAGGATATTTGGTGAAAATACCTTATTTTCAATAAGGAAAACTCTGAATATTCAATAAGTCTTCTGCATAACAGGATGTCTTAAAGTGGTGAAGAAAGCGCGGCACTGCAAGCTAAAAACCTGCAAATAAAAATAAAAACTAACATTAATGGCAAAGTTTCCCTGCATCACATCTGGCAAATGACAGAACAGAAGTTACTTCATTATATAATGAGGATGAGACGAATGAATAAGAAAATCGAGCTTGACGTGTTTGATATTAAAAGGCAATAACTCAAGCCCTGAAAGAGGTCGACGCCAAATGGAATCTCCGGCACCACGTTCAACGGTCGCATGCCGCACATATCACACAAATTACTTAATTTACTTATTACCTATCATTTTAGACATATAAGACATGAGGAAAATAAAACTATTGGCTACCCTTAGAGTAAACGAGGTAAACGAGAACACACGCATGAAACCAATGAATGCATGAACTCGTGATTCTACAAAATGTCTTTTAAACTTCATACCGGGTCATAAAGCAAAACTCTGTACAATAATTTCAGTGCTCAATACTCACCAACGTCTTTGTGAGATGAATATATCTCTATTCTCTTGGGAATGTCTGTTTCGGTCTTCAGCACCTGCTGGTTCGGGTCCGCTTGCGCTGCCGCTCCCGCGTCTCCGCATTTGAAATCTCCACACGAACAAATTTTTTTCAAGCGCATTTTGCACATGCGTATACCGTTTTTCGGACGTAGGACTTGTTCAGCCAACAAGGATTTTTCACTTCGACTTCATAGATTGACTGAGCACAATTCAATATGTTCGGTGAATATACAATTTTAATTTTGAGTTAAGACCTTAAGCTATGATTAGTACAATGCATCTTTTTGCATGGGGATAATTATTTGGAAGTCATTTATTGGGCCAATATGTAATGATCAATTGTCACAATTTTTCCAAACATTTTTTTTTTTTACAGTGTATTGTATCCTGACTGATACACCATCCTGTATACTGTCCCTAAAGAGCTAGTATAACTGGATAATCTCAAAAATGCTCTCAAAAAAATGAAATACCTGAGACTGTGTAATGCTGAACAACCAAACGTTTTATTAACAAATTATTATGTACAGTAAAGTATTATGTAGCACAAAAAACAGTTTTTGCCCCATTGACTTCCATTATAATGAATTTTTTGGATCGCAAAGCCATGACACCATATAATCATGCATTTTGATTGTTGGTGGTTTTCCCTGTTGGGAAGAGGTAACATTTTTTATTTTTACTGTTGATAACCAGGTGGCACCATTAACCTCTTAACTGTCACCGTCCCACAGGTGGGACGCCTGGTGCTCTTTTTTTTGAGCGCCTTTTTTCATATCATATATTTAAGTAATTATCACAAATTAGGTATCATTTGAAAGCTTACAAACTCAAAATTCATCCTGTGAAAACCGTTTTGAAATCGGACATTGTGTTGCCATGGAAACGTTACTCTAAATTATTCTAGTGGGCTCCTCCCCTAGTGGGCGCTGTCATGTTTCATATTACAACAATTATTTTAACTACTTTATATTCAAAATCTTTTCCAATCTTGACAAAACGCATATTGTCGGAAAGGTCTGAGTCTCAAGGGTCCATATTTGGTGACTGTTTTGTGATGGAAGTAATATTTGGACAGAAATTTACAGGAAAATGCATCAAAACAACAATAAATGGAATTTGAATGACACCCGGTGGCTATTTTTGGTACAGCACCCTAAACAAAATCTCATGGGGACTTCAATTTTTGTGATATCAACTTCAAATTTGGAACACAAATTGGTTAGACATATGGCTTTGATTTTATAGTAATTTTAGAGTAAATTATTTTTTGTAAAATATATATTTTATATGAAATAAAAAATATTTAGTACAGTATTTTTCATTTACAGTAAATTTAAACTTCCATAACTATTTCATACTTTCATATTTTGAATTGCTTTCACTTCAGCAATAATCTGCAGAATGTCGTCTTTAAAACGAGACCAAACTTTGGTCTTTATTCCAAAGCATTCTTGAATTACAGCCCTTTAAGTTTGGATAGTGCATTTTCATGTGTATTCTCAAAAAGGGGGGTGACAGTCAAAGGGTTAACCCTTTAGATAGGCCTGAAAAAATTTTTATATGGTGTATAACAGTATATAAATGAGGGAGAAAAACATAAAATCTGATGCTGCACAAAAAATTAATAATAATAATTTGTTACATTTATATAGCGCTTTTCTAGGCACTCAAAGCGCTTTACATAGAAGGGGGGAATCTCCTCAACCACCACCAATGTGCAGCATCCACCTGGATGATGCGACGGCAGCCATATTGCGCCAGTACGCCCACCACACACCAGCTGATTGGTGGAGAGGAGACAGAGTGATGAAGCCAATCGTATATATATAGGCCAATGGGCAAATTTGGCCAGGATGCCGGGGTTACACCCCTACTCTTTATCGATGGACATCCTGGGATTTTTAATGACCACAGAGTCAGGACCTCGGTTTAACGTCTCATCCGAAGGACGGGAAAAACTAACAATGCATCAAAGCCAATGTTGTTACTAATCTTTCACATGTCCTAGACTGTGATAAAAGATAAAAAATAAAAAAAATCCAATCCACAATAACTTTTTATATTGAAAATAAGTCATTTTGTGTTTTTTTTTTTTTTTTTTTCAAATCAGTGACATCATTTATGAGAGTAAACATCCTGGATTTTTTTTTTTAACTTTTAGAGTTTTGATCAGGACTGAGTTTGATTCACAGATTTATGCAAAAAAATGGACAAAAAAATGTATCTGATACATTTTTACAGCAGTTTAATTTAGTGGATGTTTTCATCCCGAACATAACGAAAGGGTAGTGAATTTGAACAATGCACAAGGTAGGCTAATTAACATTCAGTGACTTGGTAACGTAGCATTCTATCATGATAGCGCAACTTCTTTGTGACTATCCATGCTGCACACCCCTAATCAATACTCCTAATCTTGGTTGAAAGATTACAGAAGCTTGGTTTAGCTGTAACAATATCCTGGGTAACATATACTATCACCAGTTAATACTAATTTCCACAGTAGAATCTGCAATACCGCTGTTTGTGTGGCTGACATTAGTTATTTTGCCTACTTAAGTTACACTCTGCTTTATGAAAAAGCTTTGTATGTCCCCTTTCTTCTTCTTGGGTGGCATAGCTGATCTACAAAGCACAAAAAGGGGCAAACATGTACATTCTGAAGGGCAAAGGGAATATTAAAATGTTTTACTCTGGCCTTTTATGGGATATGCAGACAGCCCTAGTAACTTACAGTTGTCGTCGACACACACGCCCGCTCGCTTGTCTGCCAGTGCTTTGACACTCTCCCGTGCGTATAGCGTGTCATATACACTCACCCCCCACCCCCCTCTGGTTTTCAGCTAATCAAATGACGGGGTTTCTTGTACTCTCGTCCTGGCCGTCAGAATCAATCCATATAGCAGCACAAAGGAGTTCGCTAAAATATTGGTGGGGACAATTTTGTCATCTTAAAATATTGATTGGGACTAGTACCTAGCGTCCCCCCCTAAACCTACGCCCATGGTTTACACTCTTATCAACTAAATTAGTTTTTTTAATTTGTCTGTAAATTCTGTAAATAGTTGTTTTAGTTTTTCAGTATCTGTATATTCTTTATAATTAGCAGTTTATTGCAGATTTATTTGAATACATTACTCTTTACAATTACAAATGTTCTGAAATAAATGGCCTTTTTGAAAGGACGCCTAGACTTTTCTTGACATAAAAGCTTAAAGAAGCTTCATTTTTGAGAGTATCATCCTCAAATTTTAATCAAAACATGATCAGACATCAGTTTTATCTTTAGGATATGTTCAGGTCTTAAAGTCTCATCCATTTTTCCCCAAGTGAATTTCAATGAAAAAAAAAACTTCCATGTAGTAATTTTATCTTGTTTTACTCTGTTCCTATACTACTTTGAGTTAGTATGACTCTTGGGTAACAACATTTGTTTAAACTTGTTTAAAATAAGACCAGATTTATGAATATAGACCATAGGGTTTAAGAGCTGCAGACTTTTTATTTGGGTATGTCATTTTCAGAAAATGCTCAAAAATAGGGGCGCACAGGCGCAGATTAACACACAGGCTCATGTAGGCTGCAGCCTAGGGGCCCCACGTGTGCAGGGGCCCAGGATTGGCCAGACTATTTTTTTTATTATTTAAAATTTACTTCAGCGCGAACAAAAAAAGACCCTCATTGGCCCATAAGAAACAATAAGCAGGTGATTGGATAGATCTGTCCAATCAGCTGCTGGTCAAATCATGTCAATAATTTTAATTTACGTCAATGCAAGACAGCATAACGGCAAAATGTCTGAAAGAAAGCACGATAGTGGAGCACAAAAACGGAAAATACAAAGGTAAAAAGAACAATGTAACCAAGATATACCGAAAAAAATCCCTAAATTGACTGGATACTTAAAGGCTGCTGAATCTTCATCCAGTCGAAGACAAGATCCACAGCAGGAGGACTGTGTTATGGAGGGCGATCAGGTATTTCGTTTAATTTTATTATTAATCTGTATTTACTTCACTCAAATAGCGATGTTGATCCAGGAACATGATGTGCTTAGTGAAATCATGTTCACCCCTGCCCTCTGCCCAATCAAATATGATTTAGACAGATGGATAAATCAGAATGATGCCTGTCACTCAGTCAAGTCCAGCTTTAGATGTTGCCAATCTCAAGACAGTTTTGAACAGAAGGTCCACTGCAGGAGATCAAGGCTGCGGATAAACCCATACAGTGCTTGCTGCTTGAATCGATGCCGCAACCGCCTGCATGTGTATAGATAAGAGAGGGCAGCACGCGGATCCTTAAGAGCCCGCTGGAAAAGAACTCCCAGGTTCATCTCCAATCGAAAATACATCTCCTAACTGAGTTTTACAGCACAGCCAATCAATGCTTTTAAACTTCAAAGTAGGCCTGCCGATGTCTCGCAGCACATAATCAGATATCGACAGGTGAGTTATTCAGTGTGATGGTCCTAGATTTGAAACTGAGTGCAAACCCCTCCTGCTTCTCACTTATGGGCCAGGTGCTGAAATAATAGTAAATCCATTAAATGATATATAAGTCATGCTTCAAAAACCAATTTGAATAATTGTGCTTTTATTACTGTGGAGAAAAAGTCCAAGTTAAAAAGAGTGAAGTCTTAAATTGCGACAAGGTCAGAGAACAATGAGTAGTTTATCTCGCTTCACTGATACGCTGACATTTTATGATTTTATGATAATGAACGGAGAATAAATATTCAGGTGACTGAAAAATGATGACATAAAGCTAGACCCACAGAACGAGAGGATGCACATGTAGGTGGATATAGAAGCTAATACATATTCAAAGTTAAATTCTGCTGCAGTGTTTTGCATTCTCATGCTTGATCTTGTCTAATCATTTCAAGGGTAAAGAGTATTAATTAGCAGATGCAGGTCCCGCTTTATTTACAGCCGTAGAGGTTCTGAATGTCTTTGAAACCCTATTTATCTTTAAAGACAAAGTATTTGCATTAGTTTAACATTTTGCATCTAGGTCATGTGAAGTGCACTCATCTAAGAGTGCAGTGAATTTCAACACCACTAAAGTGTTATGAATTTGGGACAGGTTTACTGCATACTGTACAGTCCCTTTATCTCATCTCCATAAGCACTGGTGTGAAATATAATTTTTCTGTCATGAAAAAGGGGGAGGGAGGGGGGTTAAATCCTATGATGAGATTTTTATATTAACCTGTTATCAATGTGTCAAACATTGCTGATTTAACTTCCTTCCTCTGTTATGACAAGGGATTAGATTCACAATGCTGCATTTGGGATCTTGATGACAGACATATTAAATTGAGTAATGGCAGTGTCAGCTGCCTTGATTATGAGGTATTAAAAGAAATGGGATGTAGATATTTCCAAGCTGGGTGTGGCGTTCTGGAGGAGGGAACTGCATTACTTCATGCATCAATATTGAGTGATGCAGGCTCAATAAAGACAAGCATTTTTGGGTCATTAACACAAAACACTCAAGTTTTACACGGTTTGCTTGAGTGCAGGAAGCGTTATTAAACGGTTCACAGTATTGTGATGGAGATAGTTGCTGTGCGACGCAATGGTGTGGGATGGCTATTGACAAGGTCTTTTGAAGGAACCTTTTGTTTTTTTATTTATTTTACTTGCCGTTAAGATCATTTTCAGCTGGGTACTGTAACTCAACTGTTTAGTGCTTTTCACATTGTGGTTAACCCCAGGTTATCATCATTCTGAACCCTGCTTTTAACCCAAGATAAAGGAACGTTTCACACTTGTAATCTAAAAGCAGGGTTAGTGCCGCTTTTTACCCGGTTTATGAATCTAGAGCTAGAGCTGCTTTTGCAGTGTTAACTCTGCTTTTGCAGGGTTAATTCCGCATTGTGGTTCCAAACTTGTGCAGTGTGAAATGATGCAGTGTTAGAATGTTGCGGGGAGATATTTAGCAACTGACAGTCAATTGCGTACCTCATATTCACATGCTTTAAGGTACATATGTGCGGCGCTATATAGGGACCTAAAACTTGTCGGCAATCCCTTCAACAGAGACCTCAGAAAATTATTTGTGCCCCGGGTGTATTAAGGCAATATACATCTGGGAAATCCACCGATGTAAGCCAATCCCGAGGATGTAGAGGGCATAACAGGTGACATACTGTTAGCATTTTGACCTTGTAACACCTTAAAGTGCTTGTTCAACTGCAGCAAATCTAAGGGTAGGCTATGTTTACACGACAACAATGTACTAAAAACGGGCAACAACGTTGTCAAAATGATTCCCGTTCACACGGATCTGCAAAAATGACTAGAAAAGACTGTATTATACATGCCAGGCCAGTAATTGGCAATGACACTTTGTCAAGAAACACCCTGCAAGCACGTAATATGCATGTGTGAATATGTAAGCATGCACTTGATGTCACCGTTTTCACAAATTCACATTTTTGTTGTTTACATGGAGACGGTAAAGGCATCGTTTTCAAAAGCTTATGTTTACAGGCCCCCAAAACGCCATTGTCATGTAAATAAACGGCCAAACGATTTTTGTGTAAATGTACCCTAAGATAGGGCCGAAACTTCCCTTTTCTTTGGTAAGTGGAAGTAATGGCTGAAAAACCTCTTCCTCCATCTTCCCTTGTGGCACCACAAGTTTTGCCATGCACTTTGCTGAGGAGACTGGGGAAGCCCTCTCGGGCACCAAAGTTGCAATTACTCAGTCGAAACGGGGTGTACAAAAGAAACAGCAGCCGGTAGCCACACTGGAATCATGCGAAGAATCCACGTGCTAGTGTGTGTGCGCGCTAACGCTTGAGGCAGACAGCGATGATCCCCAGGCATCACCTGGGGAACCCCCACGTCCTTTTGCAAAGCATTTTCAATCTCTCTGTTGGTGCACAGCCCGCCTGTGAGGTTAGCGGTTCTAATGCATTTGGACTGTTTTGACAAATTAACACGAGGCCTTGCAGCTCTTGTAGGGTGTTCCCGGTCTGCAGTGGTCAATATCTATCAAAAGTGGTGAATCAGCAACAGGGTTATGGCCAGCCAAGGCTCATTGATGCACGCAGGGAGCGAAGGATGGCCCATGTGGTCCGATCAAACAAACAAGCTACTGTAGCTCAAATTGCTCAAGAAGTTAATGCTGGTTCTGATAGAAGGTGGAGTCCATGCCTCGATGGCTCCGGGCTGTTTTGGCAGCAAAAAGGGTCCAACACAATGTTAGGAAAATTGGTGCACTTACAACTGCACCCGCTATCTTGTACAATGAACTGTGCAAAAAGCATTTTGAACATCTCCAGCATGTTTTATAATTACCCAAAAATCAAACATAGTTCACCCCTCACCCCATCACGTTCGCCAAAAACTTGCCAGCTGGCTGTCGGTTTAAATATTAGAACTAAAAACATTGTCATAATACAATCAATCACTTCATGGAATACTTGCCATCTGATAAATAAATAATGTAACTATAAATTTGTTGTTCACTCGCTGAAATTGAATCGGAAAGATCAGTGAACAGAGTGAAATACTTCACACTGCATGCTAAAGAAAATAAATGTCAATCCAATTGAAAAACTTTGCAGGGTTAGTGAACATCGTTCAACGTTTTGCACGAACAACACATTCTTATTCTGACATCCGTGTTTTGAATATTTTCAGCAATTTTTGATTTTTTGACTGATCTTTTGAATTTTGGCAATAGGTGAACTGTTAAAAAAGTGATCTTGAGATGAGTCCCTGTCGTCCAATTTGACTCTCATATACTGATGTAATATATATTATAAGTTCGATAAAATGTTCTTTTTTTTCTTCTTTTCAATAAAAGATGAAGATTTTACATTCAATCACCCCTTAGCAGATTTTTACTTGAATAACACAGTTAAAATTCTTTCTCAAATAAAGCTATTTAATGATTCCAGATGACTTGGAATCATGAGTCGTATGGACCACTTTTATTTTTTTTTGGAAAAGCTTCCATTTTGAAGACGTAATTAAACTAATGTTAATTGCATGAAAAAATGTCTTCAAAATTTCTCCACTGCAAAAAGAAAGTCATACATGTTTGGGGAGGTAAATGATGTATGTGTGTCTCTCAAAGAGAGTGAATGTGTGCAGCCATGATTGCTGTTAATCTGATCAAGGCTGTGTCATATGGGATTCTTGCCGAGATGTCACTGCAGACATATACTCCCCCTGGTAAAGCGGTGGTCCAGGTGAGGAGCTTGGCCTTGTTCATTACTCTTCATTAGTCTGGACTTCATCCCTCAGTGGGACTCTGTGACGTGATTGGGGGAGCGCTGCATTTTATTCGTTTTGTAGCTTTCCTGCTCTCAGCGTGATAATAAGCCCATCACAGACTCTGTGTTCAGGGGTCACAGACGTCATTTCCCTCTGCAGAGAGGCTGGATCTCTTTCTCATACTGTGCTGCCTGATTCTCCATCTTCTTGCTTCACTAAACTCTCTCTCTCTCAGTTAAGCCAATAAGAACAGAGAAATTTGAAGAGCTGTGAATATTACAGTCTCTATCTTCCCCCCCGAAGTCCTGTGTGTAGGTGTGAGTATGTGAATATCATTGTGTGTATTCTATTAGCAGGAGCCAAATGAAATCCAAATTTATATTTGAAATAACTGAATGCATATCTGCCAATAATTCTCCCACTTTCTGATAACTCTGATATTCTCTCCAATATGCCCGTCTCTTTTCACACATTTTCCAACCATTTAGAATGCTAAATGACTTTCTAAAACAAGCGTTATATGGCACTTTTTTTGGCCTTTTTGGAGCTCGAAAGTTGGATTCATCAGTCTCTTTTGTTGTGTGGCAAAGATCAGCCCTTTCTTACACTTACAATTTATACTTACATTTCCAAACTTGGATGGATTTTTTTCTTCTGGGGGAATTTTTTCTTCTGGGAAAAGTATGAATATGATTTTAATGTCTCAGTGTTTTTTATCCATACAATGGAAGTCAATTGTAGCCAAAACTGTTACCAACATTCTTTAAAATGTCAGGTGTGTAAATTGTCAGAATGTTCATTTTTGGTTGAACCCTTCTTTTAAAATTCTGCAAAACTATTCAACTGAATAAACCTAATATATTACAGGTTTAGAATGACATGATTGTGAGTAAATAGTGAAGTTAAATAATCGTGTTAGCATTCACCTGCAGGAAATGTCTTCCCTGTCCTCCCTTGCGCTTTTGACAAGTGGCTTTGGGGCAAGGGATATTCGCTCGTCAACATCAAAATAATGGCCAATCAGATCAAAGAAGGTCAACTTTAGAGGAGCCGAGAGTAAATTTTAGCACACAGCTTAAGTTTTAACTGTCAAAAAGTCAGATTTAAGATGTAAGTAGCTAAACATTTCATATTTGACAACCAGAGCCATTTTTAGGCATATTAGCATGAGATTAAAGGTCCCATGGCATGGCATTTTTCTATAATTTTATAGTGTTTCCTGAGGTGTACTTATATTGTTAGTATGATTTTTACATCATAAAATGTCATAATTTAGAAATAAAAGGCATTTTTTCTATACTGTTGTTTGCCCTGTGGCTGAATGCTCTGCTTCAAGAGGCGTGTCTGCTGTGAGACAGTAAAAACGCCCACTGTTGTGATTGGCTGACATCTTTGCATTTTAAATGAGCGGAGGGGGCGTGGTTTAACGAGGCACGAGCAGGCACGAGCTACTGCCAGAGAGATGGATGGACCTGTGTTCACTTCTCATCAGTTCTCTCAGCATGTCTCAGTTGAGGGTGAACTGTTGTAGTTACTTGCATATACTTCAGGTTATTAGTTTATTTCTAGTCGGAGGGACTGTCACTCATGTCAGAAAGTTAGTAACTTTAGTAAATTATGGATCAACGCTGACTCGAGACGCGAACCGTTTAGAACGATTCAGTCCGATTTGGTGAACTGGTTCGGTTCACTAAAAAGAACCGATTCAAAAGAATTATTCGTTCGCGAACCGGACATCACGGAGACGGAGCGATTGCTAACAAAGTTATTTAGTAACTACTGAGTTATGAGAGCGCTGTCTGTCAGCGCGAGTTTATTGTGTTTGTATCTGAGAGTTCTGAATAAACACGAGTCCCAGTCACGCCGAGTCCGTCTTCATCATTATTCTACCAACTTTGTAACACATGCAATGTACCATTACAGCGAGATGAATGAGTTAGTAAGTGTTGAGTATAGCATTATTTCTAGATATGTTCCAATCATATGAAAAGCGTCAGTGACGCGCATTGTAACGTTACACAGCGCAAACAAAGACACAACAGCAGTAATCGAATGTAATCCAGTTTATTGTGGGGAAAGCTAGCTAGCCTAGCCCAGATATGCTCACGCTTACCCTCCTTCTGCTTAATCTCACGCCGCGTTTGGTGCCTCCGCTGTGGGCCAGATGCAGTACTGGGGGTCGGGGATGTTGAAGGCCGAGCTTCGGCGTGTGTGAGGTTTATCTCTAAAGATTTGACTCTGCTGGTGTTGAGCAGAAAAGACTGTATGCACATTTAAGAACAGATAGACGCGACGAGGACGTACAAAAACACTGACTCACAAGATAGAAAACACCTTTCTGTCGGGAGAGAGAGAAGCCGCAGCGTTTGCACGAATAATAAATAATTAGCTACACATAAGAAATCACTGATCACAGATCAGAAGGAACTGAAGAAAGACTTCTGTTTTCATTTGCACATCCAAACACTGAGAAACTGCCAGCATTCACTCGTTCACAAGTAATGATCTCTTGAGCGCTTGCAAGGGCGTGCCAGATTCTCTGGGCGGAGGAAAGGGAGGTAACCGTTCCTGCTTGGACGTCAAACCAGGAGACTTCAGGATTGGCTCGTCTGGCCTGTCATTTTCTCAAAGGCAGAGAAAGACAGCCAGAACTCGGGTTTACACCGATCAACATTTCTATCCATTTGGGGACAATATTCAGGCTAGGGGAACTCATATTAATGTTGAAATACCTCATAAAATGAAAATTTCATGCCATGGGACCTTTAAGGCCCTATCAACACGAACACGCAGCTTTTTCTACGCTGTTTGGCTGTTCGTCCACATGCAAACGCAGTATCCGGTTACTGAAACTTGACTTTTTTGAAAACTCCTGCCAGGGTGAAGATTTTTAGAAACTCCGGTTGCAACGTTGTCGTGTAGATGGTGAAACCGGAGATTTCGGCTTGTGAAGTCGAAGTGTGCGCCATTCTCTCCTTTGTTTGACGTCAGATTGTGCGCCGTTGCAATGTCTCTTTTGTTTACATGAGTCGAGTCCGGACGTAGCTTTTAATAACTCTGCTAACAGCGCTTATCACATGTATACAGATACATGCGCAGTTATCTCATTGTATTGCAGAACAGAGGGGCCAGAATGCAATAATACAAAATAGCAGAGGTGGACAAAGTACACAACTCCATTACTTGAGTAAAAGTAAAAGATCTATTGGTTAAATATTACTCCATTACAAGTGAAAGTTGTAAAGATAGATTTTTACTTAAGTAAAAGTACAGAAATACTTGCTTTTAAAAGTACTTAAGTATCAAAAGTAAAAGTAAACGCATTATTTTATTATTGTTGCATTGTTGTATGAATGCACGCTGTTCCATCATGGTGGTATATGCCAGTCATGCTCCATCTGACATGCTAGCATATCTTGAACTTTCAAGTTACAAAGCTCTTATCAAATCAAAATCATACTAGAAAAGAAAGGTTTTTACATTGTGTTTATTTGACAGGATTATGTAAAAACATATTTCTGAAAGGACTTCAGTTAACATTATTAGCCCAACTACGTTTTTGCATGCTAACTAACATCATTGTTGAACGTTAGCTATGCGTTAGCGCTGTCTCCACAAGGCTATGGCAACTTGGCGGGTAAATCTGTAAAAATCAGTGTTAATTTTGACAGCAAATTTTTATTTAGTTTTAGTCAGTCTTTTGACTATAACATTTTAGGCATCTGAATTGTTTTAGTCTATTTTTAATTGACTATAATAAGATTTTAGTAAATTCAATAGACTAAAATTCAGTACTTGTGGTCTGGCGTCTGAGAGGCAGCTTTCTGTGTGCACTTTCAGACTTATCCACGTCTGTTCTTCTGAATTTTAACTTTTAAGTATGACCATGGTTGTGCGCACTGCATCTGGGAATCACAAAGCAATTAATTGGTTTTATTTAACTCTGACACATTTTTCGAGTTGTGTTGTGGTAAGAATAGCTGTGGGTAGCGCCAGTGGATTGCCGAGTGCAACCATTCTACGTCATCAACCTAGAACACAAACAAAATGGCGCCGCCCATTGTCCAAATATATAATGGAGTTTTTAAATAACGTGGATCTTTCATGGGTTTTCTACTACATATTTCAGTAAGAGACAACATTTATGTTAAATTAAGCCATACAAGTCTTGACACCATGGGATCCCTTTAATATTGACACAAACACTAGAGTGCTACACATGTAATTTGTCTGCACATTTCTTCTAAGTGTGTAAACTTGTGGCCTTTTGTGTTCCACTGAATAAACCAAATTTATTATAGGTTGAGTAAGTGTCATCAGCTTTTTATCCACTATGTTGGCTCATTGACTGGCCATCATAGTTTAAGTATTACTCAACTTGGCTTTCAGAATTAACAAGAACTCTTATAACTATACTTGACAGTCCTTGAGTTGCTTTAATGGATAGTTGTGGTGCTTCGTGAGTTCACGTCAGAGACCCAAACGGAAAACAAGGACATGTTGAATAAAGGGTTATTATTTATTTATTATATAAAGGGTTATTATTTAGATTTTTTTTTTGCACAAAAAAACTGTAGTGAGATGGACTTTGTAACGACTCTTTAGTACCTTTTATGGGTCTGTGAGTGCAAAATACATTGCTGCCAATGGAGGCCTTTCTGAGCCATCGGATTTCAACAAAAATATCTTCATTTGTGTTCCGAAGATGAACAAAGGTCTTACGGGTGTCGAACGACATGAAGGTAAGTAATTAATGACATAATTTTCATTTTTGGGTGAACTAACCCTTTGAGAGCACACATCCTTGATTTATACACGCATGTTGAACAAAATTGTGATGTCATGATTTCAAATACGGGCATTTCAGGAAAGTGGAAAACAAAGTGCTTTTATTAAGGACATTATTGTATTATATATGATTCCACGTGTCTTGTAACCAAATGTGACATGCAAAGTTTGAGTATACAGGAGCATGGGTGAGATTTAAAAGATATTTAGTCAATAATGGTATTTTGAGCAAACTACTTTCATTACACTGTTTTGTTTGTGTCATTTATTGGAGCTTGACAGCACCTGGCCACCATTTACTTTCATTAAAAAAAAAAGAAAATCTCCTTTTTTGTGTTTCCAGGAACAACAATAAGAATGTTTTTGAAAAATGCTGACAATTTTCCATTCTTTCATTTGGTGCTGCCTTTGTTGCTAGATCATTTAAAGATGGACTGATTATTATTCTGATTGAAACATTGGATGTACAAATGAAGAAAAAACCTAGACAAAAATCCTGAGCTGTACACTTTAACAAAGACCAGCCGGGTGATTTACTGTAGTCATATATAAAATTCCATTCTACTCATAATTTTGTTATACGAAGATCACCCTGTTGTTACCGCATGGGCACTCTTTCTCTCCATTTTATCATCCTCTTTCTCTATCTTGCCCCCTCTCTCAGTGTCAGTGTAATAGAGCATTTGATTTGAGAGTCTTGGAAAGACTGTGATGTTATTGATAAGATCGGCCACCTGCCGCAACCACAGTGATGAACGGCCCCAGACTTTCATTATTGAACACCAACACATTTATAAATCTTTCATATGACTGGTGTGGCCACACCAACCAGCCTTCTCTGAATGTGCTCAGTGCACATCACTCTTTCATTAAGACCAGAAAGGTCCAACATGGATATAAGGTAATGTAATATTTATGTGCATTAGTCATTTGATCAGCAAGCTGATGGACCTTAAAAATACATTGTCATTGATGCATGTTCCCTCTAGTATAAATGTCAGCTAGTGTAAAGCTAAAGCAGAGCTGTGTTTATGCCTCATTCAAAATAAGTCACCTGAACCCCCCCCCCCCCCCCTAAATGCTGAATAATGGATTGGAATGGTCTGTTTAAATGCTCTCTCAAAGCTATTGTAGCAAATTATCTTAAAAGAAATGTGAATTATTAATTATAAATTGTTATAATTAATTATAAATATTTGGATCAGTTAATAGAATTACAGTGATGTAGCAGAATTATTACATTCAATTTAAGGTGCTCTATGTATAGTGGGGAGAACAAGTATTTGATACACTGCTGATTTTGCAGGTTTTCCTTACAAAGCATGTAGAGGTCTGTCATTTTTATCATAGGTACACTTCAACTGTGAGAGACGGAATCTAAAATCCAGAACACCTGTTAGTTTTTCTTTAAGAAGCCCTCCTGTTCTCCACTCATTACCTGTATTAACTGCACCTGTTTGAACCTGTATAAAAAAAGACACCTGTCCACACACTCAATAAAACAGACTCCAACCTCTCCACAATGGCCAAGACCAGAGAGCTATGTAAGGACATCAGGGATAAAATTGTTGACCTGCACAAGGCTGGGATGGGCTACAGGACAATAGGCAAGCAGCTTGGTGAGAAGGCAACAACTGTTGGCGCAATTATTAGAAAATGGAAGAAGTTCAAAATGACGGTCAATCTCCCTCTGTCTGGGGCACCATGCAAGATCTCACCTCGTGGGGCATCAATGATCATGAGGAAGGTGAGGACTACAGCCCAGAACTACACGGCAGGACCTGGTCAATGACCTGAAGAGAGCTGGGACCACAGTCTCAAAGAAAACCATTAGTAACACACTACGCCGTCATGGATTAAAATCCTGCAGCGCACACAAGGTCCCCCTGCTCAAGCCAGCGCATGTCCAGGCCCATCTGAAATTTGCCAATGACCATCTGGATGATCCAGAGGAGGAATGGGAGAAGGTCATGTGGTCTGATGAGACAAAAATAGAGCTTTTTGGTCTAAACTCCACTCGCCGTGTTTGGAGGAAGAAGAAGGATGAGTACAACCCCAAGAACACCATCCCAACCGTGAAGCATGGAGGTTGAAATATCATTCTTTGGGGATGCTTTTCTGCAAAGGGGACAGGATGACTGCACCGTATTGAGGGGAGGATGGATAGGGCCATGTATCGCGAGATCTTGGCCAACAACCTCCTTCCCTCAGTAAGAGCATTGAAGATGGGTCGTGGCTGGGTCTTCCAGCATGACAACGAGCCGAAACACACAGCCAGGGCAACTAAGGAGTGGCTCCGTAAGAAGCATCTCAAGGTTCTGGAATGGCCTAGCCAGTCTCCAGACCTGAACCCAGTAGAAAACAGCCCCGAAACCTGAAGGATCTGGAGAAGGTCTGTATGGAGGAGTGGGCCAAAACCTCTGCTGCAGTGTGTGCAAACCTGGTCAAGAACTACAGGAAACGTATGATCTCTTTAATTGCAAACAAAGGCTTCTGTACCAAATATTAAGTTCTGCTTTTCTGATGTATCAAATACTTATGTAATGCATTAAAATGCAAATTAATTACTTAAAAAACATACAATGTGATTTTCTGGATTTTTGGTTTAGATTCCGTCACTCACAGCTGAAGAGTACCTATGATAAAATTACAGACTTCTACATGCTTTGTAAGTGGGCAAACCTGCAAAATCGACAGTGTATCAAATACTTGTTCTCCCCACTGTATTTTTTGGAAAAATGCATTAACCAATAATGAATGAAGGGCTTTTTGGTCAAAAAAGGTTACTGACCTATGTACTCAATGAGCTGGGAATATGTTTGTTCAATGTTTGTCTATGAATCTACGACTTTTGGGTCATATCTTTGAAGCACTGGTATCCTGGTGACCGTTATGCCTTTTGGGTTGTCACAGACATTTTGGCACCTAGTTTTGATATTGAGTAAGGGTCTGTTGAATTATTCATTGAATATAACAAATGATTGTGTCTGATTGGTCCACCCGCTGCACTGAGACATTTTTAATTGCACAAATTATGAAATTACTCTTAATGGTGAACAAATGCAGTTATTTATAAGTGTATCCAATCATTTCCCATACCCATGATCCCATCATTCAGGCTATACTCTCTCTCTCTCTCTCTCTCTCTCTCTCTCTCTCTCTCTCTCTCTCTCTCTCTCTCTCTCTCTCTCTCTCTCTCTCTTTCTTTTTCTTTTTTTTTATTCATGCCTTATAGAACATTTACAATAATCATTTCACTCCTTCTGAGGGAGAAGCACTCTGTAATGACACCTTTCATAACCTCTCTCGGTCTCGCTTCGCATGCCAGTCTGTGATATTGGTTCAGAATAAGTGACAGTGCGATACAATCTGCTTTTTATCCAGCACTGGATTTTGACAAGTGCAATTAAAGCTCCTTTAGCTGTCGTCTGGTAGGACAATGCACATTCATCTCACCTCTCTTGCCTTGATGTGCAACATCTCTTTCTCGCTTCCCTTCCCAACTCATTGTGTCTGTCTGACTTTCTCTCCTTCACTGTCTCAATCTCACTTTAGCTCAAATACATATTTCAGAACAGAAAACTGTTCTATTGTCAGACATGTCTCTTGCCCTTTTTTCCTTCAAGTGATATATAATGATGTCTCTCTATGTATGTGTGTATACACAGTTGCAAGAAAAAGTATGTGAACCGCTTGCAGAATCTGTGAATATGTGAATAATTTTAACTTAATAAGAGAAATCATACAAAATGCATGTTATTTTTTATTTAGTACTGTCCTGAATAAGATATTTGACAAAAAGGCAAGACATTTAGTCCACAAGACGCAAAAAAAGCAGAATTTATTAAAACGACCCCATTTAAAGGTTTATGAACCATTGATTCTCAATACTGTGTGTCGTTACCTGGATGATCCATGGCTGTTTTTTTTTTTGGTTTTTGATGGTTATTCTTGAGTCTCTTTTTTGTCCTGAACAGTTAAACTGCCCAATGCTCTTCAGAAAAATCCACCAGGTCCTGCAAGTTCTTCAGTTTTCCAGCATTTTTTGAGCACATTTGAACCCTTTCCAGCAGTGACTATGATTTTGGGATCCATCTTTTCACACTGAGGACAATTTAGAGCCGGGGGTGAAAACTTAAGCCGCGTTTCCACCGCAGGAACTTTCCCCAGGAACTAGGAACTTTGGGATGGTACTCGGTGTGTTTCGACCGCAGGAACCAGGGTCTAAATGAAGTTCCAGGTAAATATTTCCCCCTCCGAAAGTCCCTGCTCGCGAGGTAGTACTTTTTCAAAGTTCAGGAACTTTCGGGGGTGGGACTCGTTCTGCGTTCAGTAAATATCAGTCTTGCTCTTTCTGTCCGATGGCGCGTGTTGGAAACGGGGCTTGATTGAATTTGAAGATCAAGGTAAATTGTACTTAATGTGTCTTCCGGGAAACATGCAAGTATCTTCTGTTGCTTAGGGCAGTACTAAATGAAAATAATTTATATTTAAACAAAATAAGAATAATTTGGACATCATCCTGTTCAAAAGTGTACATAAATGTTTTCACATCAAAGGTACAAGTGATAGGCAAAATGACTGATTACTGCATGATTGGTTGCTGTGTTATTTATTAGACATAGCAACAAGACTCTGATTGGTCGAAATCACTGCAGTCGTTACGGAATTTTCAAACAGAACAGAGAGCGGGATGCAGACTATTTGTTTTGACCTTTTATCAATATAAAAGCTCTTTAGAGTGTGGATTTTATAATCTTAGGACATTTCCTTATTATATTCTTTCTTCTGAGCACACAAAGGTTGACATGCAATGCAGTTTTTAAAGTGGCATTGTTTTTCTTATTTGAATTTACTTTTTCCATGCCACATGTACAATGCTTGGACCAAAATGATAATTCAAAAATATTATTTACATTTTCTATTTCCTACAATAGCTTTGACATAAAATTTAAACATACATTTTAACGTTTTATAAGTTGTGAAATTAAAATGAAAATGTATTCAAATGATTAGATCTGTTTAACATGTAACAAGCTAAATTTTTAGCAAAATTATCATTTAAATTGTATTTTTTCTACTTGTATTTACACTAACACACTTTTGATTGCATTTTTATTAAATACCCACAATGAATGTAGCAACATTCAATGATCATGTCCTGACCCGCCCTGTCAATCATTGCATCAAGGTGGTTCGAAATGCATTTTCAAATCCACATTGAACTTTGCAAAATTCACTGTGGATAATTAATAAAAATGCAATCACAAAACTCTTTAATGTGAGTGTAAATGCAATTACAAAAAATTAAATTTAAATGATAATTTTCCAAAAATTTTTGCTTGAACATGTTAAATGTATCTAATAATTTCTCTAATGCATTTTCATTGTAATTTAGCAAATTATAAAAAATTTAAATATGTTTAAATTATATGTTAATATACATGTTAGATGCATAAATGCCTAAATTAAATGTGCCATATAAAGTAACCGGGTCTGTTCAGAAGATTTGTATTAAACCAGTCGATTCATATGAATTTATTTAACATTCTCTTTTTGAACTTTTTGAAGCATCAAACATTTGGGTCAACAGACTTTTATTGGAGAAACCAAAATCTATCAGGTTTCGTTAAAAATATCTTCATCTCTGTTTCAACGATGGATGAAGGTCTTAGGGGTTTGTGACAACACGAGGGTGATATATTGGTGTTCATTCTTTGGTGAACTTTGCAATTAACATTTACTGTCAGTATGGCTTATAAACCCTGTGAAGATTGAAAAAATAATCAAGTTTTATTATTGATGAATAATTCACAGAGGGCATTCAAAGTGGCTTAAGGGTGAGTAAATAGTGTCAATAGTAACCCAAGGTATGAAACAGTGTAAGTATTTTTTTTTCTCTGCGCAACAATAGAGTCTGATGACTATCAAGGTGGCAATGTCTGATACACGATGATGACATGATGTTTCACTCATAATAACCACAGGCATAAAACAAAAATTACACAATCAGAGCTCACTATTTCCTACTAAAATTAAAATGAATAGATGCTAAGATAGTCTTCTGTGGTCTGCAACATAAACACATCTCAGATTTAATTTCTGTTTCATGACAGACAAATTACACATCACATGCATAACAACTTTACTATTTGGCTTTTTAAATTTGTTTTGATTAGTTACATTGATTAGTAAGGCACATTTAAATTGCTTTCCCAGAAATACTAATTGTAGCTTGACTCCCCTGTTGTACTGTTGTGGTGGGTTATGTTTAAGGGCAGGGTTAGGGGATAGAATATGGAGTTTGTACAGTGTAGAAATTGCCTATAGAAATTTCCCATAAAACATGGAAACTGTGTGAATTATTTTATACAATGGCAAACAGGAAATAACATTAAATGTAATGAACTCTTATTTTTTTATCTGCATTTCAGTTATTCCAGGAAATTGTCCAAATGAACTAACCGCAAAACATTTGTTACTGCTGTTCATTGTTTGTTACTTTACAATGCATTAACTAATGTTAACAAATACAACATTTTATGTTAATAGTAAATGTTGAAATTAACATTAACAAAAATTAACTGTAGACGTGCATTCGTTCATGTTAAAGGGGTCGTAAAACACATTCTTTTCAAGGCCGCTTGGGGCGGCAGTGGCTCAGTGGTTCATGTAGGTTGTCTACAAACTGAAAGGATGGTGGTTCGATCCCCGGTTCCACCTGACCAAGTGCCGAGGTGTCCATGAGCAAGACACCTAACCCCAGCTGCTCCCGACGAGCTGGATGGCGCCTTGCATGGCTGACACCGCCGTCGGTGTGTGAATGAGTGTATGAATGAATGAATGTGAGGCAAATGTAAAGCGCTTTGGATGTTAAAAGCGCTATATAAATGCAGTCCATTTACCATTTACCATTTGATTGTGTTTGTGGGGTGCACTGTAACGTGTTCATGCTTCGTTTAAAAAAGAAATTGCATTATTTTTCATATATTTGACCTTTATTCTACACTGCTCTGTCCCTCCTTTTAAAAACGGTCTGATGGTTTCCGGGCTGTATGAAGCCAGTCCCTCAAAAATACGCAGTGCGCTCAGATTGGTTAGCTGGCCCAGTGTGTTGTAATTCGCTAACCGTCTAGTGCACGTTTGTCGGAAACGTCACGCCCCTTACCTTTACCGGTAGACTGTGCTTTGGTCAGTATTAGAAACAATGGCGTCAATAAAACCATACCAATTTGAGCCCGAATCGGACCCAGAACACTTTAGTGAAGATGATCGAGCAGAACCTGTTCATTCCTCAAGAGTAAAGACTGCAGACCTATAGTGATCGCTACTGAATGGCACTGTTACTTTTGTATTTTTAGAATCGCAAGAACTATTAACCCAAAACTAACACTAAACATTGGCTTTGCTATAGTAGCCAAATCAAACACAGAACCATGTTTAGCATGCCTGTAGATAAACAATACATAAAAGCTCTAATCAAAGAATAATTTACACTAAGGCCAAGTTCGCTGTTGAGATTTTAACGTTAGGTGTTTGTAACGTTAGGTGTTTTTACTATTACAGGAAAACACATCGACGAAAAATAAATCATACTTTAAATCATAAATCACAGGTTGTGGCCCGTAAACAGCTTCTGTTTTTAAACCCATCTTTCAGGACAAGCCGTTGTACGAATCCTTCATTGAACTCGCAAAGATTGTGGAAGCTTTCCTCCGTGAAATGTGCAGCGGGAGCCGCACGCACCCGTGTGCATTCACACTGGCAGCGTTTGTCTCGCGCAGCTGAACCACGGCTCGTGAATTGCAAATACAGACGAATATTGTCCATTATGTCACATTTTCCAGTCTTCTCCTCCGACCCCTGTCTGTCTCGTGCTTTGATGTATGATGGGCAGCATATATCTGCTGCAAATGCGACCTGTTCCCCTCTGTCTCATACACACATGCATATAACATGCTGTATGTTAAACGCACTGCAACGCACCCCCGTCCCTAGGAAAGCTGAACAAAGTGGACCTGCAATTCGGATGAAAATAACAGCGTTTCGTCGGCATTGCGGCAACAACACTCCAGCCTACTAACCACAACAACGCAGCGATACAAAATGGCCCGGAGGAGGGGTTTATGTAAATAATGGGGCTGGTGATGTCAGCAACCCTAGAGGAATGTCTGTAGTCGTTTGCTGTACCGGCCGTTTGCTGTAGTCCTTAGAAATTGATTTCTTTAAAAGCAAATATCTCCCTTTGCTTTAAACTTTGAACGTTGTAACTTTGCAGATGTTGTTTATGCTCAAGCAGCAACATTACATGCTAGCTAAAGTTAGAATAGTGAAATCGTGGTTTACCACCCCTTTAACTAATTAAACTGTATTGTAACGTTTTACCCATAATGAGAAAGCTCTTAATGTGAGAGTTTTTTTTTTTTTCAAAAACATTCTTGCTATCCACATTTTCCCGAGCAAATGATTTCTGCCAGAAAGACTCGGGAGAATAAATACTGTGACAATTATCCATTTATTAACAACCCAGCAAGCAATAAAGTATATTGGCATAGGCCCCGTCCGTAGCTCGCAATCTGAGGGTCCGGACTCTGCATATCCTGCCTGAAGACGAAGGCAGAGGCGCAGCCGACCCCCACGTGAGGTATGGAAGGGACCATCCTGGTGGTGGTGGGGTGGATGTAGGGAAGGATTTGACTTGGAGGTGGTGGGGAGGATGGCGGTGAATGGGAGCGTCAGCATCTGCGAACTCAGACATGAGTAAGTACCGATCTTTTATACCCAGGTATTTAGCATGTGATTGGATAGATAAAATTAAAGTGACATGACAATTAAGTCTTCCTGGCAGAACTTACGCTAAAGCTTCCATGAGTGAAGCCATTTTGATGCTCTCCTGTTCCGTTCTACATAGGAACCCATTGTTAAAACAGGGTAAAAATAGCAACTGAAATATTTAATCCGCAACATGACATCATGACTTTGCGTAAACATACACGCCACTTTCTAAAGCCAAATGGCGTGTTATCTGTACGCATTTTGAGCTATCCGCGTGTATGTCTACGCCGTGTGATTCCGCGTGTATGTGTACGCCGAAACGAACCATCATCTCCGCGTGTATGTCTATGCCGTGTGATTCCGCGTGTATGTCTACGCCGTGTGATTCCGCGTGTATGTCTACGCCGTGTGATTCCGCGTGTATGTCTACGCCGTGTGATTTCGCGTGAATGTAAATGGATTTATAAACATACTAAATTATGTTTTTTTGAAAATGTAAAAATGCAGAATGTTTCTTGTGATGGGTAGGTTTAGGGGCAGGGGCAGGGGCAGTGTGTGTGTGTGTGTGTGTGTGTGTGTGTGTGATGGGTAGGTTTAGGGGTAGGGGCAGTGTAGGGGGATAGAATGAAACGGCGTTGATAAACACACTAAAAAGCAATTATGCGTCTTGATAGCACCCCAAATTGCATAGCGAATTGGCGTGTCATACATACGCAATTTCATGAGATCAGTCTGTAAACCGAAACTTTTTGAACATTACTAAAAATGAAAATTAGCACAGGGTTATTAAGCTGTGCTGCTGTTGTCTGCCACAATAACAGCAATAAACTGAAGAAATTCTTGGAAAGTACGTGTTTTGAGCACCAGCAAATCTGAAAAGATTTTTGGGTATATTTTTGCCCGTATATGGCACCATATGCCTTGCATTTTATGCCACTGACAAGACTGACAAGAGAAAACGAGCATGGCTTGCAGCACTTAAGTTAAAAGACACCCCATAAAATGTATATGTGCACTCGTATCATTTTGAGGACAAATCCCCCCAAACTTCCCCCGATCGGGAAGTGTGTAGGATATGAGCGGCCATCTGTTTTCAATGTAGCTAACTTTGAGCCGCTTCATGTCATCTACACTCATCATAAAATGTATGAGTGAGGCACTGACAAAAGATGGTCATTGTGACACTGTAAAGTGATGGTACTATTGTTACAAACAGAGGTGACACGGATAACAGAAGCAGGTGAAAGCAGAGTTTATTTGCAGAACCAGGATGCGAGCAGATGAGGTGAGAGTCAGATAGAGTGATTCAGGTGAATGCTGGATATGCTGATGATACGATACGTTTTCTTGATTGTAGAACAACGGGACAATGGATCGAAGGAGACGAGGACCAGGAGACAGGACGAGACGAGGAGACACTCAGGATACGAAGGAGATCAGGTAAGTAGTCAGGTGAGTCCGAGGAAGCAAGCATGAGTGGTAGCATGTGCAAACGATACCGGACAGTGACTGAGTGTGAGCGTGGGGCTTAAGTGCAGGTGGTGATTGCAGTGATGATGACGTGCAGGTGTGTGTGCTCAGTATTCCGGTGATAGGGATCGTTGTGGTTGTGAGAGGGTGGAGCCTGGCGTGCTTGTAACAACTATGGAGCCATGTCCTTTTTAAAACCACTTTCATAGGTTTAATGTTGCCATATCAGCTTGGAAAATACTCTAACTTGACTAGAAACACCAGAGACCAGAAATGTATTGGATAATTCCGCTATGAGTCAAGTAAGACTTCCACGTTCAGGAAAACAGTGGATATGCACAAAATATTCTGATTTTAGAATTCACCCCACAAAGACAGCTGCAAACGATCAACCGTTTTTTTGTTTTTTTTTGTTTTAAAGGTGGGGTAAGTGCTTTCTGGTAACCGATGTTGATATTTCAAATGACCAAAACATACACCCCTACCCCAAAAGGGTCTCGCCCCTATTTTGATACCTCCGCCCCACACATACGTACTTAACCCAGGCAATGACTATGGCGGAATCTGCTGTGCCAGCCGGCCGAGGGTATGATGCCATCAATAAGTGAAAGCAATGTGTGTTACTATGGTAATCCAGGTCGAATGTTCAATGAAAAAGTCATCCCTTACATCCCAAAAACACAAATACAGTTCTCGTGAACAACTCGATAGCACGAGCATGACAGTCCAACTAACGAACATATTACAATTATGACCAGATTAGAGGGTTATAGCGATCACAAAAACACAAACAGTTCTCATGAACAACTCGATAGCATGAGCACTACAGACCATCTAACGCACATATTACAAATATGACAATATTAAAGGGTTATATCGATCACGAAAAGAGGAACCAAAGGAAACAAACATATATTAGGAGTTTATTATCATACTTTTCAGACACTTTTTGGGAGCTGACGCTTGAAACAGACAGTGAGGAGTTTAGGACTCTCCAGGCTTATACAGTGTGGAAATGAATGGGTCTTTATCATCACTGAAGTGAACAACGTTACGATCGCAAATGGACAAACAAGCGAACATGACACACGAGCATATTCAAGCAAAAGCTAGCATATATTAGTTCTGTGAAACAAAACAAAACCAATGTTACTCGCCTAGCGAGAAGAAATAAAGCAACCTCTGCGTCCGATTGCAGGTCTTAGTGCTCCTTGAGTTCTCTCCAGCGCTGGAAAGCTGATACTTCTTGCCTGATCGTAAGCCTTCTTTTGTTCCATAGACATTTTCCACATGTGTTTTCTATCTGCCATCTCTCTCTTTCTGTCGTCGCTCGGCTATTGTCCGTCCTGTGTAGGGTTGGGTATCGTTTGGGTTTTTTCCGATACCGGTGCCAAACCGATACTTTTAAAACGGTACCGGTGCCTAAACGGTGCCTGAACCGATACTTTAAAAAAAGAGCCACAAAACGAGGTGGATGAGATTAAAGAATGGCTTTTTATTGATTTTTTTTTATTATTATTTAAATTGAACAATTTATTACAAGTTTAAAGTATACTTAAATATGTAAATATAAATAAATACAAAACACAATTTACATAACAAATTCACAGTAAAATTAAAGCCACCTAACCCAACTACAATAGGCCTAATTTAACTCTAAATACAGTAATAAAAGCAGTAGTCTGTATTCTTGGTATGCTACAAACCAGCCTCAAGCTTTAGCTTTATTTTGCAGAAATATGACCATATTCTCTGGCTAAATATTTTAGAGCGCATCACCTTATTGTTTCCATGGAGACGCGTCATGCTTCTCACATGACACACAGCTGCTACAATAGCGCTGTATGACAGCTCACTCAGCTGTATCGGGTTTATTTCGCTTTTTCTTTTTTAATCAAAATATTCACAAACTTTCTAACTATGTCATGAACTATCTGATATTCTGATTTTCAAATATGTGTGTGAGTAAATGTGTGTTAGTTGATCTATACTGCGCGATGGGCGGCGCCACGTTAGTTTGCGCCTCAGAGAATCGGATCTGTCGGATTTACATCACATACATGTATCTTCATCTCACGAAATACATGAAAGTAAGTGACGTGCTGAACTGGGAGAAGAATAGAGTAAACTGTATAGTCACTATATAATGTGTATCTGATGTGAATAAAACACTTAGTCAAGTTATCTTAACTGTCTGAAAGGATTGTTTTTGCCGCTTCCATAGACATCATTGTGTATTTTTTGCTAGTACTTATGAGCATTTAAATGTCTGAAACCTAAAATAAACATGATGTGGATGAAAACACTGAATAGTTGTGATATGTGACGAGCGCTGAGCGTGTCTGTCTCTGGCTCAGCGCCGGCCAAAGCGCGAAAGCACGTTTGATTTTAAGTGGCACCGAAATGAGGCACCGAAATCTGCGTTCTGATTCGGTCTGGTACATACCGGTCATATTGGCACCGGGTTTCGGTACCCAACCCTAGTCCTGTGTCGTGTATTTTGAATAATGTTGCTCTCTTCTCACCATCTTAAGTAGACACGCCCCTTACTGCTTACTACTGGCTACAAGTTTGTTTTGGTCCTCGGCCCGAGACACTTTTATAAAGCATTTTTTAAATAACACTTACCCCACCTTTAAGTACATATATAAATAATGGATTGATTTAAATGCATGCATACTGTTTTGCAGTGTGTAATTTGACAACTTTACCTTATTTTTATTATCCTCAGGTTAGGTAATTCGAATCTGACCTAAATTATAAGCTCTTTAAAATACTTACAATTGGACTGAAGACTTCTCTGTGGTTTGTTCTGGCTCAATGTCATAAATCAATGCACCGGGAGGCTGACTTTGTTATAAAAATAGAAGTAAATATATTGATTATAAATTAATTTCTCCAGCAGTATAAGTGTTCTACAAATACTCTATATAAGTTTTTCAATCAAGGCAATTTCAGTGATGGTTCTGGTGCCGGAGATGCTCTTCAGGTTGTCACAAAGCAGCGTCTGATGTCACTGTCGTCATCACGGATATTTAAAGATAATTAAGCCTCGTTCAGACTGTTAGACCATATCCAAAAAAAAATTAGCATATCCGATTGAAATCCATTCCGATATAGCAAGTCTGAACTGCCAGCAATCACATGAAATCCTATTCAAATCGCAATTCTGGAAATCCGTTTCAGTCTGACCATTCTGATCGGATTTTGCATGGTTATGTGACTTCTCACGCCACGTAAAATGTAAACGCCGGACGTTGTTATAGAAAACAAGCTGAAGGTCGCTTCAGAAACAAGGTTGTGTTGTTGCAAAGTGCCGGTCGAGCAGAAAATGACAATATAACGGAGACAAACCAGCCTCCTACGGTTCTGCAGCTGCCTCAGAAGATGCAGTACTCCTGCGTGCGGTGGCTGCACAATGTAATGTAATAAATAAGACAACATCTGTACTGCAAACCTCTCTATTTTGTGGTTGTTGTTGTCGTTTTTGGCTAATGCCTACCAACGCAACGTCGTTGCCATAGAAACCAATGCAGATATTCTGTAAAACTAAAGAGCTGAATGGACACACAAATCGGATCTGAACAGTTGCGATACACAGTGTGGACAGTCAAACATTCGATAAGATTCCAATCGGATATGCATAAAAATCAGATTTTGACTGACAACCTGAATGAGGCTTTAGTGACCTCCCCAAATAAGGTCATCCAAACTGGGAATGCACCCTTTAAAAAGGCCTGTTTTCTATTTTCCGCATTTGGCGAGCTCCTCTCCTCTTGTCAGCATCACTTCATCCACGGCAACATACTTAACACATAATAGATATAAAGTTGCTCTATTACACGTTTTCTTCTCTACTTTGAGCAGACATAGGTCATATGTAGAGTGGTCTCATCCTTACCTATTTGACCTCAAATTTGTACAGCCACTTCTGCACACACATATAACTCTGAAATGCTCTCCAGCCTAACACTCACAGTACTACTGGGTGAATAGTATAACACGTCATACAAATGTTATATTCACTGTATTAAAAAATAAATATCTATGTAGCTGTTACATCCAGGGAATAAACTGATAATAAAAATTACACAAATAATAACTAATATATTAGTTAAATGCATCAAACAATGAGGCAGGGTAATTGTATTCTTATGCATATTACTCAACAATGCATACATACATACACCGATCAGGCATAACATTATGACCTAATATTGTGTTGGTCCCCATTTTGCTGCCAAAACACTGACCCGTCGAGGCATGGACTTCACTAGACCCCTGAAGGTGTGCTGTGGTATCTGGCACCAAGATGTTAGCAGCAGATCCTTTAAGTCCTGTAAGTTGTTAGGTGGGGCCTCCATGTATCGGACTTGTTTGTTCAGCACATCCCACAGATGCTCGATTAGATTGAGATCTGGGGAATTTGGAGGCCAAGTCAACACCTCAAACTCCTTGTTGTGCTCCTCAAACCATTCCTGAACCATTTTTGCTTTGTGGCAGGGCGCATTATGCTGCTGAAAGAGGCCACAGCCACCAGGGAATACTGTTTCCATGAAAGGGTGTACATGATCTGTAACAATGCTTTGGTAGGTTGTACATGTCAAAGTAACATCCACATGGATGGCAGGACCCAAGGTTTCCCAGCAGAACATTGCCCAAAGCATCCACTGCCTCCGTCGTCTTGCCTTCTTCCCATAGTGCATCCTGGATTCCATGTGTTCCCCAGGTAAACGACACACATGCACCCGGCCATCCACGTGATGTAAAAGAAAACGTGATTCATCAGAACAGGCCACCTTCTTCCATTGCTCCGTGGGATAATCAGTGTTAGTTTCACTTCACCTGTCAGTGGTCATAATTTTATGCCTGATCATTGTACATACATACTCTAGTGGCATTATGACAAACAACTTTGTGATTTTTTTTCTTTTAATTTGTATTAATACTGAACTAAATATGAAAACATTTTATATGATCAAAGATCAATTCAAGAACATGTTGCTTTTGGGGCTACTGTAAATAAACAAATGTGACCTATTCAGTAATTGGTTTTTTTTCAGTTCAAATTTCAACAAATTATTGTACTGAATATATTTAGTAAAGAAACATTTGGTATTGAATTTTAAATTAATACAAAAATAGGAGCATTTTTTTCTACAAACTTCTGGACCCTATTATACTTATATACATGTACAACTTTAATGCATGTCATCAGAGTTCAAGATAATTATTTGCATTATATACAACATGAATCTCATGATTAGAAAAGTATGTAATTTATTGTGCAATTTATAATGATAAAATGACCATGTCATTACCTTAGATGAATTAGTTGTGCCCTATATTCTTTGGTCAGTGCATGAATTTGTACAATGTTAGGTTTGGACAAGAGTTCAATGTGTCAGATTCAGTGTGAGGTTTGTAGCTGTGATGAATCACAGCTGGACATGAAGGCCGAGTTTGCTTCTGTCATTGACCACCTAGCCTCTTTCTACACTTTCAGGCCAATGCACTTGCCTGCATGTACAATAAGTGACAAAAAACAAGTGAAAGTGAGCAATGGAAGAAGTCAGGTGAGTGCACTAGCAGATCTGCTAGGGCAAGAGTTATTATTTCGAAGCATAGAATTACTGCTATTGATTCAAAGAAAGCTCTTAATAAATGTATTTACTCTACATTCACCAAACCCCAGGGCCAAGCCTGAATGAAGAACTGTGCTAAAAAACATCTTGAACTTATTAAGTTACTCTGTGGATTCCATAGGCTTCTCATAGCTCACCAGGCCAACCTTTTTATAGTTATGGTTGCTCATAGTTCCCAGAATTTCTTGGTCACCTTTTAGCTTTCACACTTGCAACATTTACACGTAATTACACATACATTTTAGGTGTGCAATAATTTTTTAATATGTATTATTAACGGGTTCAATCCTAATTTTACTCTGCATGCAGTATTTGAGGGTTGTTCCACTGTACTTTTTGTGTCTATGTGCTTGTGCAAATGTACGTCTCTATGTGCTTGCATCTGTTTATGCTGCCGTGATGCATCACCCAGCCGTCGTGGTTGTGACAGGAAAGAAGAAAGACATGAAGAGAAATAGGATGAGTTAGATAAAGAGATGTCAGAAAGCATCCATCACCTGCTGCAGTTGAGAGACACCATTCCTGTGAGATGTAACAAATAGATATGAACACTAAATGAAAGTGTGTGGTTCAGGTAAACCCTACATAATGGGGAGAAAAAGATCCCCACAAAGATGGCAATATCCCAAATCCTTGTCCTTTACAATATACATTTTTTTAGTCCCCAACAGTCAAACCAAAAATTATTCAGACACCAGATACATTTTTTTACTAATATAGGTGTAGGACACTATAGTTCATTTATGTAAGTGAAGATAGCAAAATAAATCAACTGTGACGTATTATACCCAAAATATAAATTCTTCATACAGTGGACTACCAGTAAAATTTATACAAATTTGGGTCCACAATTATTCACTTTGACCTGGCCATGTTTTGCTTAAGTGTTTTTTGTTTCTTTTCTTTAACGGCTAATGCAAACTTTTACAGCACATACTGAACACAATTAAACCCATTCAAGCCCACCGGCAACTATAGTTGTCGCAGTGTATAGTTGGCATTTTCCTTTTGTAAGTATTTTTCTAGATAGTATCCATGTTCCCTTTCGTTCAGTCACTACGACGTAACGTTAGTGACTAACGAATGGGGGTTTCGCTTAGAAGCCTATCAACTTCGAGTTTAGAGAAAACGCCCAATGGCGTGCCGGAATTTGCATACGTAACTCCGCCTCACTGCGTGAGTATATAAGGAAGTACGAGGCAAAATCGCATTATGTTTCTGCTTTCGGAGCCAAGAGTACCTACCTCTTCACTCCTACAGCCTTCTGAGACTCTGTCAGCTTCTTCGAGACGAGCAGCTTTCCAGTCGGTGTTGGTGTGACGGCGCGTTCCAGTGATCGCATACTTCCTGCCTGCTGATCTGTGCAGTGGTCCGCCTGACAGCTGGTGTGTGTTTCCCTGGGCGCTTCGGCATCGACTGCAAAGTTTCCTCTCACAAAAGAGCTTGCACGTGACACGTCCTTTTCAGGATGTTTCGTCCGTGCACTTCTGGGTGTGGTAGATCGCTTTTTTCTTTTGACGGGCACGAGCGCTGCGTGATGTGTTTGGGCTTTCAGCACGCTCAGGCAGCGCTTGTGGATGACTCATGTTCCCTCTGCGGGAACCTGGCCATCTCGGTGCTTCGATCTAGACTCCGTGAATTCCGTGCTGATGCCGGAACGAGAGTCCCCTCCGCCACCCCCCAATCTGCGGTCTCCTCTGGAGGCGGCACTTTGGCTGGTGACCAGGGTGATCTGAGGGTGACGGTGTGGAACAAAGCTCCGACGCTAGTTCCTCGGCCCACACCCCCCTCTCATGCACCTGACCCGGTCCGCGCTCAGGCGTCTACATCGGGGCCGGCTCCTGCTGTCCCGACTGTGGCGTTTGGCGCGGCGGAAGAAGAAGTGATGTCTATCGCCGCATCACAAGGTGGGCTGGAGTCATCTGAGGATGATGATTCGGCTGTGCTGCCACCTTCGGGTGCGCCAACATTGCCCGAGTCGGACCCAGAGTTGACAGCCATGCTGTCTCGGGCCGCGGCAGCGCTTGGACTGGAGTGGAACCCTCCGCCTCAGCCCGAGTGTTCGTGGTTGGATGATTGGTTTTTGGGGGTGGCGCGTCCGGACACCCGTCCGGCCGCTCCTCCAATACCTTTCTTCCCCGAGGTGCATGAAGAGGTCGCGCGTTCCTGGAAGTCCCCGTTGTCTTCCCGTGAACGTTTGGCGAACTCTTCCGCCTTCACCTCCCTCGATGGAGCCGCGGCTCATGGGTACACTGGGGTCCCCCCAGTCGAACGTTCTGTTGCGATGCAACTGTGTCCACAGAGCGCTTCGTCCTGGCGTGGTGACCCAAAGCACCCCTCCAAAGCCTGTAGGTTTTCGTCATCCCTGGTGGCGAAGTCCTATAGAGCTGCGGGGCAGGCCGCCGCTTCTCTGCATACCATGGCAACTCTTCAGGCTTACCAAGCCAAGTTGCTGTGTGATATGCACGAGGGAGGGGCTGATCCAGGACTCAGCAATGAGTTGCGTGCCGCCACCGACCTCGCTCTCCGGGCGACGAAGGTGACCGCACGCTCCCTGGGTCAGGTGATGTCCACAAACGTGGTCCAGGAGAGACACCTATGGCTCAACCTGTCTGATATGTGTGACGCTGAGCGAACCCGTTTCCTCAATGCCCCCATATCACAGGATGGGCTATTCGGCGGAGCGGTCGAGAGCTTCGCCCAACAGTTCTCGGCCGCTCAGAAGCAGACTGAGGCAATAAAACATCCTGCCCCGGCGGTCAGCTGCTGCCTCCACCCAACTGCCCGCGCAGGTGCCTCAGCCCGCTCGCCGCCGAGGGCGCCCTCCTGCGGCTCCCTCTACCTCTGCGCCACCCAAGCAGCAGCCTCCACCCGGGCCGCGCAGAGGCAGCCGCAGGAAGGCGTCCCAGTCCGCTCCAGCCCCGCAGCCCGCGAAGAAACGCCAGGCTAAGCGGCGCTCCTGATGCGGACGGCTCAGGGATGGGCAGTTCTTTCCAGGAGACGGCGGCAGGGCCCTCCACCGGGGGAGAATCTTTTGTTCAGCTGCTGGCCCCCGGGTCAGCAGCACCCTAATGTGGTTAAAGAAAGAACTGACAACCCCATCCCTGAGCCCCCAGAGATCGGTGACGGCAGTGCGCGCCACCCTCGGGTCTCGCCACTCTCGTCCCTCTCTGTCGCCAGCCCCCTGGCAGAGCAGACCCCAGTGGAACGCGAGTCCTTCCCTGGTCTCCTCTGTCAGGGCGCAGCCGTTAACCGTGCCCCGACCCCGGGACGCCCAACAGCCTCCCCTGTCCGTGCCGGTAACGCTGCCTCGCTGCCCCACCCAGGGTATGTCTGCCGTCCGTATGACCCCGTTGGTGCAGTCTCTGGAAGCCTGGCTTCAGCTTCCGGGGCTGTCCCGCTGGGTTGCCCGGACCGTCAGGCTCGGCTACGCGATTCAGTTCGCGCAGGCTCCTCCCCGTTACAGGGGAGTCCGCTATACCGTGACCGGGGCCCATGCCCCCGTCATGCATGCGGAGATTGCCACTCTACTGGCGAAGGGTGCGATCGAGCCTGTCCCTCCAGCCGAAATGAGGTCGGGGTTCTACAGCCCCTACTTCATTGTACCCAAGAAAACCGGTGGGTTACGGCCAATCCTGGACCTTCGCATCTTGAACCGATCCCTTCACCGGCTTCCGTTCAAGATGTTGACTGCGAAACGCCTTTTCTAATGCGTTCGTCCTCACGATTGGTTTGCAGCGATCGACCTGAAGGACGCCTACTTCCATGTCTCCATCCTTCCTCGACACAGACCGTTCCCACGGTTTGCTTTCGAGGGGCGGGCATACCAGTACGCGGTTCTCCCATTCGGGCTATCTCTGTCCCCTCGCGTCTTCACAAAGATCGCCGAGGCAGCCCTTGCGCCCCTTTGGCAGCACGGGGTTCGCATCCTGAACTACCTCGACGACTGGCTCATACTAGGCCACTCTCGAGAGCAGGTTTGCGGACACAGAGATCTGGTTCTCCACCACTTAGCCCGTCTGGGCCTTTGGGTCAACTGGGAAAAGAGCAAACTTTGTCCCGTGCAGAGGATCTCTTTTCTCGGTATGGAGATCGACTCGGTCGCCATGTACGCGCAGCTTTCGAGCGAGCGCGCGCAGTCTCTGCTGACTTGCCTCCGTCAAATCGAGAGCAAGAGTGCGGTTCCACTGAAACTATTTCAGAGGCTCCTGGGGCATATGGCATCTGCAGCCGCGGTAACGCCGCTCGGATTGCTTCATATGAGACCGCTTCAGCACTGGCTTCGGGATCGAGTCCCGAGATGGGCATGGCAGTCTGGCACGCTCCGGGTCCAAGTGACTCGGGCCTGCCTACAGACGCTCACCCCGTGGTCGAACCTCAGTTTTCTCCGGGCCGGTGTGCCCTTAGAACGAGTGTCCAGGCATGTTGTCGTATCGACGGATGCCTCTGCCACGGGCTGGGGTGCCATGTGCAATGGACAAGCAGCCGCGGGCTCCTGGACAGGACCCCAGCGCCTCCTGCATGTCATTTGCCTCGAGTTGCTGGCAGTACGTTTCGCCTTGCACCGCTTCCGAGCGCTGCTGAAGGACCAACATGTACTTGTCCGGACAGACAACACGGCCGCAGTAGCGTACATCAACCACCAGGGCGGTCTACGCTCCCGCCGTATGTCTCAACTCGCCCGCCATCTCATTCTATGGAGTCAGAAGCGCCTGAGGTCCCTTCGTGCTGTCCATATTCCGGGAGTCCTGAACCACGCAGCCGATGAGCTCTCGCGGTTTCAGCCTCTCCCGGGAGAATGGAGACTCCATCCCCGGACGGTTCAGCTGATTTGGAAACAGTTCGGCGACGCACAGGTAGATCTGTTTGCCTCCCACGACTCTTCCCAATGCAGCCTGTATTATTCCCTGACCGAGGGCACGCTCGGCACGGATGCACTGGCGCACAGCTGGCCGCGGGGCCTGCGCAAATATACGTTCCCCCCAGTGAGCCTACTCGCACAGCTCCTGTGCAAGATCAGGGAGGACAAGGAGCAGGTCCTTTTGGTCGCCCCGTACTGGCACGGCCGGACCTGGTTCCCCGAACTCGTACTCCTTGCGACAGCCCCTCCCTGGCCTATTCCTCTGAGACCGGACCTCCTTACTCAGAGACGGGGCACCCTTTGGCACCCACGTCCCGACCTCTGGAGCCTCCACGTGTGGCTCCTAGACGGGACGCGGCAGGTTTGAGTGGCCTACCACCTACGGTGGTCGCCACCATCACTTCCGCTAGGGCAGAGTCCACTCGGCATGCCTATGCGTTGAAGTGGAACCTCTTCGTCACCTGGTGCTCTTCCCACCAAGAAGACCCCTGGAAATGCCCGATCGGGTCCGTGCTTGAGTTTCTCCAAGAGGGGCTGGAGCGAAGGCTGTCTCCCTCCACCCTCAAAGTATATGTGGCGGCAATATCTGCCCACCACGATCTCTTGGAGAACAAAAAGGTAAGTCAGCACGACCTGGTCATCAGGTTCCTGAGGGGAGCCAGGAGACTGAATCCTCCTCGCTCTCCTCTCGTACCCTCTTGGGACCTCGCAGTAGTGTTAACTGCTCTGCAGAGACCTCCCTTTGAGCCTTTGCAGTCGGTTGATATTAAGTTCCTGTCTATGAAGACGGCTCTGCTGACCGCATTGGCCTCAGTTAAGAGGGTCGGGGACCTGCAGGCATTTTCGGTTGACAAAGCGTGCCTGGAATTCGGGCCGGCTAACTCTCACGTGATCCTGAGACCCCGGCCTGGATATGTGCCCAAGGTTCCCACCACTCCGTTTAAGGACCAGGTGGTGAACCTGCAAGCGCTGCCTTTGGAGGAGGCAGACCCAGCCTTGGCATTGCTCTGTCCAGTAAGCGCCCTCCGCGCCTACGTAGACATGACGCAGTGTTTCAGGACCTCAGACCAGCTCTTTGTCTGTTATGGTGGAGAGCGGAAGGGAAGTGCTCTCTCAAAGCAAAGGCTGTCTCACTGGATAGTGGACACCATTGCTTTGGCTTACCAGCAGCAAGGCCGACCATGTCCCCTTGGTGTGAAGGCACACTCCACCCGGAGTGTGGCCTCCTCTTGGGCTCTAGCGCATGGCGCCTCGCTAGCAGACATCTGCAGAGCTGCAGGCTGGGCGACACCCAACACATTCGCCAGATTCTATAATCTCCGAGTGGAGCCAGTGTCCGACTATGTACTCGCCCCCCCGTGGGGCCGTTGATGGGCCAGGCTCAGGTGTCTTCGCTTGCTCGCCACTCCACTCTACGGACTGGATACGTGCGATATTTCCTCAGGTGAGCTCCCCGAGACCCCTGAGCTCCTCCAGCACTGTCGACGCCGACATCAGTTCAGTCTGCCCTTTCGAGCCCAGACCCTCATGTCCGGCCAGGTGCCCCATGTGCATGGTTCCCTCCGGCGACCCCCACATGTGTATTTCACCGTAAGTCTCCGCAGTGAGCGGGTTTCTTCCCTTGGCGTGTCCCCGCCACCCCTAGGGTTAAAAATCCACCTTCGGCTGGTACCCTAGAGATCTTCCATATGCAGCCCTCAGCGGGTCATATGTGTCTCTTAAGTCCTCCCCACGGGTAGGCATTTTTGGCATTCCCTCACTGGGATATGCTTCCCAGTGTACCTTGGTAATCCTGTGATAACTGGGAGTCCTTCGTCCGTACTAGTCTTACGACAGAGTACTCACACTTACACAGGGCACTGGAAGACGGCTGAGTGGCGGGATTATATTGGGACCCCCATTCGTTAGTCACTAACGTTACGTCGTAGTGACTGAACGAAAGGGAACGTCTCGGTTACGGATGTAACCCTCGTTCCCTGAGGAGGGAACAGAGACGTAACGTCCCCTTGCCACATCAGCTGTGCTACCTGGAACGCAGGAGTTCAGTCTTGGCTCCTCAAGCAGGTAACATAATGCGATATTGCCTCGTACTTCCTTATATACTCACGCAGTGAGGCGGAGTTACGTATGCAAATTCCGCATGCCCATGGCATTGGCACGCCATTGGGCGTTTTCTCTAAACTCGAAGTTGATAGGCTTCTAAGCGAAACCCCCATTCGTTAGTCACTAACGTTACGTCTCTGTTCCCTCCTCAGGGAACGAGGGTTACATCCGTAACCGAGACGTTTTTAATCTCAATGACACGCAAGAAAACAACCAAATAAAGGATTTCAAGAGAAATAAAAAGGTATTAACTTCCTTCCTGTCACATGAGACTGCCAACTTCCTACCCCTACTTCCAGGAAGCATAACAAAGGCAAACCCTCCCAAAGAAAGGTTATTTTCATGTTACTAATAAGTATTTTTTGTTGACATATATATATATATCTACATAATCGTGAATCATCCAAACAAAACAATTCTTACAAGAGATCTATAGTTTTTTGTACACTTAGTCAAAAGTCCAAGTGGTAACTATAGTTGACTTGTAAGTACATATAATGGGGAAGTGGAGTATACCGTGTTAACAGGTTAATAAATCAAGATTTTTGGTCTTGTTTAGTGCTTTTTTGCTTTCATAATATCCCACCAAAAACATAACTTAACCCTTTAACTGACACTGTAAACCCGAATAAGTTACCAGAACTCAAAAAAATTAGTACACAACCACACCATTTTATGTTAACAAAACTCAATTTTTATTGCTTTATGTTGTCATTGTTTTAAGTACACGTTAGTCAAATATGTTGAGTTTGTTTACTTAAAAACATGTGACTCAAAACTAAAAAATTTGAGGCAATTGAGATCCAGCACGGTTTTCATCAGAGAAGCTGAATAAGTTTTAAAATATATTGTATGTTAAGTACTTTGACCTCCAGCAAGATTTACTCACACACAGACATCAAGAATCAGCCTATGAATCTCAACCATGGTGACATGATGCATGCCGCAATGCATTCTGGGTGCATCATGCAAAACTCATCCATGGCTCCCATAATGCACTGCGGCATGAAGCGTGTCACCATGGTTGAGATTCATAGGCTGATTCTTGATGTCTGTGTGTGAGTAAATCTCACAGGAGGTCAAAGTACTTATCATACAATCTATTTTATAACTAATTCAGCTTTTCTGACTAAAAATGTGCTGGATCTCAATTGCCTCAAAATTTTAAGTTTAAGTCACATGTTTTTAAGTAAACAAACTCAACATATTTGACTAACGTGTACTTAAAGCAATGATAACACAAAGCAATAAAAATTTAGTTTTGTTAACATAAAATGGTGTGGTTGTGTACTTATTTTTTAAAGTTCTGTGAAAACTCAAAACTTTGTTATAATAACTGAAAATAATTGAGTTGCCTTAACAGAAAACTGTAAGTCATATTAACTGCAAATATTTATACTGCAATAGATTGCCTCAATTTTTTTGAGTTCTTGGAACTTATTCGGGTTTACAGTGTATTATTGTTGTAGATTAAACCCTTTTGTGCATTAATTTTATTCATTTAAATATTGCATATTGTTCGATTACCACAACCATTCTGGATCTTGTGCTGTAGAATCACATAGATTCTATTATGAATAATACAAACAAAGTTTGTGTTTTGTTAAAAAAAAATTCTGTCAACCTGCTATGCCTTGAGCAGGGAGACCGGCCCCTCTAAGAACACCTGGATGAGTTCCTGTATCTGGCGTGGGATTAGAGGGCATGGAGGAGAGCCCCGCCCACCCTCTCGCCACTGAGAGCGAGACTGGCAGACACCACATTCGGACCTTCAGTTAAAAGATTTGGTAACACTTTACAATAAGGTTGTATTAGTTAACATTAGTTAATGCATTAGTTAACATGAACTAACCATGAACAACACCTCTGTTCAGCATTAGTTAATCTTTGTTAATATTAAAGTTAATAAAAATACAGCTGTTCATGGTTTGTCCATGTAGTTCACAGTGCATTTACTAATGTTAACAAGATTTGAATAATGCATTAGTAAATGTTGAAATTAACATTAACAAAGATAAATAAATGCTTTAAAAGTGCAGTTCATTGTTAGTTCATGTTAACTAATGTAGTTAACTAATGAACATTGTTGTAAAGTGTTACCAAAGATTCTTTATCTGTCCCGTCAGTCCCACCAAGCCTCCTTCTCCCCACCACCTTTTCCAACCACCTTGGAGGATTTAGCCCTTATCATTGGACTGTTTATTTCTCTCCAGCCTCGTCTTCAGCCCTCAACCACTCATGCCAATCACTCCTCACCGTCTCCACCATTCCCTCTGTATCCACTCCTCCTCTCAGTGGCGAGGATCCACCCTGGGCCAGTTGGGAACCGTCTCCGCCAGGCAAGAGGAGCCCACGACTCCGCTTACAACTTCGGCAGACTTCACTCCTCCTCGACCTGTTGCCCTAACTCCCACGTCTATGCTCCTCCTGCCCACAATTCCAGCTTGGACCATCGCCATTCGGCCTAGCCGATTTCCCTCGTTCAGTCAGCTCCACCTGGGTCAGACCTCACCACACCTGTACTTTGGACTTACGGGCCGTCCGCTGCTTTTCTGCCCTCCACCTCTTCGACTACAGCCTGCTCCGCCACCACCCTCATTTGCTCCAGCTGGCTCTTTGACCTCCGGACCCACACCATGTTCACGCAAGGTCGTCGCTGTGGCTCAGTCGTGGCCAATGGGGTCTTGTGTGTGTGTCTTTACCGGGTCTCGTCAACGTGTACGTTGTGTGTGAATTTTGTGGAATTACACTTTTGGATATTAAAGCCTGTTAACCTTCTTCATCATCTTCGACATGCGTTTAGTCTCGCCCTCACAACCCGTGTCAGTAAGTTTTAACTCTCACTGTTGATCAATTTAATGCTTCCTTTATTTTTTTAATGTTATATGTATTAGCTAGGTTTGGTGATTTTTGTGATACCTTTGAATATGCTGTGATAATTTTAAGCATGAGAAGTTTGAAGGAATTAACCGACATGTAGTGTTTCATGTTACAGATGTATTTTGGAAAATGCCTAACTACTGCATCAGCTACACTTAATAGGTTTCATGTTTTTAGAGAGTTGAGCACCTATGTGTCAGAAAACTAAAGCTCTTGTAATCCAGAGCTATTTAACATGTGCGTTTCTTTTTTCTTGCAAGCAGCTATGCTCTAAAAAGGGGAAATGAAAAAGATCAATGTTGGAGAGTTTAATGAGGATATAAGATGTCTCTGGAGGCAGTTTTTCTTCCTATGAATTTTAAGATCGTTTCAGGCCCAGTCCAATGTCAGGCAGATTTGCATTTGATTTATAGTCACTGTCACTGAGATTTTGACTGATGAGTAAAACCAAAATATTCCCATCTTTTGCTCTATTCACCCGGGAACATAAACACAACCATACATTTTTTGCTTGCCCTTGCTTTTATTAATAAGTTTCAGAGGATAAACCACAGGACAGTATTACATTTGAAAGAAGCATTATTGCACAGCTGATGATGAATCTTCCCTTATGGCACACTTTGAGACAGGAATAAATTACATGCTTCAGTATTAAACAGAAACGAACAAAAAAATCACCCAAATTGCTCTTTGTGTTAAATATCATGTACTTGCTGAGCGAGTGAACTAAGTTTTGAACCATGTGCACCTTCCTTTATGTTTTTATGAACCTGTGGACATATAAGAATGAAGAAATCACTCTCCACATCCAGTGCTTTCCTAGAACAGCTTGAGAAAGCAATAAACTTCAACATCAATACATCAGAGGCGAAGTCATACCTTCATCTCCTCTGAAATGAGCCCAGTGGTCTCCTCCCACACTTCAGGCTCTCATTTCACTGCAGTTCATTCGCCTGAAGGGCGAAATTGTCCCCACTGGAATATTGGCACCAAATATACTATTACAAAGCAATTTTGTTGGTAAAATAAGCATGATGTTACTGCTTTTTTTGAGGCAGCAGTCCTTTTTCATTATTAAGGAAAACCTCAACCCCCCTGAGATGCGCGGTAGGATCACATTTAACACAATCCACCAACATACTATTCGTTATATGGATCTCTGTTCTGGTAGAACGATTATTTGTATGCTGTGTTGTTTTGACTTTTTTTTTATTTGTTATCGGTCATTACTGTGTACTTCTTCAAAGTGCCTTCTTTACAAAAATACAAACATAAAAAAAAAACGTTTTAAGCCAAACCATTTTTAATTTACCTTGGACCATATTAAAAAAGCTAACGACACCAATTTCTTTGAGCGCTGCTTTTGTTGATCCTTTCTTAAGTGTGGTTAACCCAAAGAAAGCAATGCTTGGGGAGTCCGTATCCACATGGGACTCAATTAAACCTTCTGACTTTCTGTAGCAAAAGCATTTAATTGTGTCCATGTGTTTTATCTTCCTAAAAGTTCAGGGTGTTTGGTGACTAAATCCCTGCTAAGTCATCACATAGCATTTTATTCTGCTCTGAAGGAGTTGTTTGCCTTGGTACACAGATACAAAATGAAAAAAAGAAATTCAATAATTTTCTACACTGAAATTAGCTAGATGGTGCTAATTATGATGATTAGGGATGCTGCATGATTTGGATCACTGTAATGGCTATGGTTTGATTGTTGGATCGTTCATTGATTTTGTTCATTGATTGATGAAACTAGTTAGCATTATCATAGCAGTAGCAACCTGCAGTACAATAACTATGACAAACAAAGATCCCTCTGGCAGTTGATTAAATACACTTTTACACATATAAAATGGTAACACTTTACAATAAGCTTTCATTAACTAACATTATCTAACAACGATAAATATATTTGTTAAAGTATTTGTTGATCTTTGTTAATGTTTATAATGTTAAGTACAACTATTCATTGTTAACAACTCATGTTAACAAATGGAACCCTTGACCTATAATATAAATAAACTGTAACTTAAGTTACTGTTGTAAACTGTTGGTTCAGCATGGTTGTAAAAATTATTTTAGTATTTTTCACTATTTCCAGCCAATTAAAATCAGCTATATATTCTGATTTTTCACATATTTGAGTAACATATCACCCTAAATAACAAATGTGCTTATGTAAATATGCATGCGCGCGCGTGCGCGCACACACACACACACACACACACACACACACACACACGTGTATATACACATAAACTGTGTGTGTGTGTATACACATTTACATACGCACATTTATTATAGGGTGACATGTTATTGAAATATGTAGGCCCTATGTACAAAATCATTTTAAATGGCTGTCATTAGAGAAATACGATTTATAGAACCACATAGTTACAACATATATTAGTAGGAGCCACCAAGTTCATGGTAATCAACCAACAAAGTACAAGGGTTTAACTTTACTCTAGAGTGTTTAAATGAAATTTACCTCAGATATATGTGGCATCTCTCTTCAGGCAATGCTAATTAAAAGTTTAGTGTGTAGTAAAGGGGCCAATTTGTGAAACATCATTATTTGACAGCTAACATAAACATATCATTAAACAGCACACCTGAATTTAATTGCATACATTTCAGAAAAAAAAAACACCTGCTTTCACCGCCAAAACGACTTACTGTTGCCCTCTGTTTTGACAGAATGGGCAACACAGAATAGGCTTTTCACATCCTGCCTGCCATAGAATTTAGAACATGCATCTCTTAGACCTCAGCATAATAAATTGTCATCCTATATATCACATTCTTGTCTTTAGTAATGGTTTTTTATTTGCCCTTCTTCACATCCACCATTGCTGGTTGCCTGATGTATTGTTATTGCTCTCTGGAAGTCTGGATTCTATTCTAACTTATTTGCTAGGGGCATAACTCAACCTGATCCAATCTATTCAACACCAGACCTCACTGAAAATAAAAATGGGGAAAAAGCTAGTCCTGATCCACATCAGTCTGCTTGGGTTATTTTGCATCACTTAAAATGGAAACATGCACCCTGGAGCATATTAAGCATGCTAATCATTCCCTGACCATAAATGTTTGCTATAATTGGCTGTTTTTGTCTTTTGGTGCATTCAAGATGATGTTTATACCCTAGAATGGAGAGAACAAGCCTCTGTGCATCTGAAGCCCAATGGCTTCACCCCATGAGAGACAATTAGGCATGGCTTTTCATGCCTTCTGTAATAACTGTGTGTACATTGTTTCTCGGCGCTCTGCAGACGAGCTGTCCTATCATTCTTCAGCTTTCAAACTGTGCTCTGGGTCAACAATGCACTAAATTCATGCTAAATGCCACCACATTTAAATTTAAATAATTTATCCCTCAGACACAATCAGCATTTTCACAGCAGTAACTTAATTAGCAGTAATTACCACATTCTCGGAATACTTTTCAGCATCAGACCTAAAATTATATTGTAAAACATTTTATGTGAATCTTTGATTGGATCTTACAGTAGGTTAAATGGTCATAACATTTGAGCAATGGAAGTCTTGTGGTTCGCAAGTTATCATGGGTTCTAATGCTCATATGGACAAGTGCCAAAAACTGTGTTTAAAGTTACTGTGTTTTTGTTTAGTGCCACCTGATTAAATTGTACTGCGATGAAAATGACAAATTGCTCTACTCTCCAACTTTGAGTCTAAAGGGGTTCTGAATTCAGTTTAGTTTGTGACAATACAATGATACAAAATAGAGTTTTAATAATGGCTATTTATTGGTTATTGGCCAATAACATGTTAAAGGGGTAAAGGGGGTCTTATAATGCCCCTTTTACAAGATGTAAAATAAGTCTCTGATGTCCTCAGAGTGTGTATGTGAAGTTTTAGCTCAAAATACTCCACATATAATTTTTTATAGCATGTTAAAATTGAATTTTTTGAGGTTTTGTGTGTGTCCCTTTAAATGCAAATGAGCTGCTGCTCCCTTTCAAGAAGAGGGTGGAGCTTCAAGAGCTGGTGTTAGCAGCTCCGATTAAGCAGACATGCACTGAAGCAGACTCGATGCACTTCAGCCTCTTATGTTCAAACCAGGAGTTGGACAATGAAGGAGAGACTCAAGAAGAAGTGACATGTAAAATGCAACAGGACATTTCTAAATGGTTAGTTGATAAATGTGTGTAGCAGGTGGGTATTCCAGAAAGCAAGGTCAACTTAGCGTCACATATACCTTGACCTCGCAGTTGATTAACCCAAACCTTGCTTACTCGAGGTATGCTGGTTCCAAAAACGAGTATGTTCCTGGTTAACACACAAGATATTCTTAACAGAGCAATGAATCAATGATTCACCATGGAATGTGACGCTAAGAAAAAACGTGCCATTCTACTTCCTTCTTCTTCTTTTGTTTAATGGCGATTTACATAACCTACTTAATGCACATCACCACCTATTTGGTGGTTGTGCAATCATTTTTTCGATCTTTTCGTTTAATAAGTATTCTTTATTCACTGAGAATAAGGATTGTATTTTTTGTTTGATGCTAATTTATTGAATGCAGATCCATGTGTGAGATGACAATAAATATAATAAATACATTTGAATTGAATTAACATTTACACATTACCTTGTTGTAATAGGGCTTTAGAATTAATATATAATATTGTATATTATATAACTGTAACTATATAACAAATATTAATTATTAATTATATAACATGCATCTGAATACCTCTTAACTCTTAAACCCAGATACTTGACTTCCACACACCCAATCGCACACTTCTTCGGGTTGGCCGTCAGCCCTGCCCCCCTCAGCGAGTTCAGTACCGCCTGCACATGCTGCATATGCCGCTGCCAATCATTACTATAGATGATTATATCATCCAAGTATGCCACGGCATATGCAGTGTGCGGTCGAAGGACAAGGTCCATCAGTCGCTGAAAGGTGGCGGGTGCCCCGAACAACCCGAAAGGAAGCGTGACAAATTGGTGCAACTCGAACGGCGCTGTGAAAGCTGTCTTTTCTTTGGATAATGGAGTTAAGGGGATCTGCCAATATCCTTTCGTTAAATCCAGTGTCGAATAAAAGCGAGCCGCACCTAGCCGATCAAGCAACTTGTCAATCCGCGGCATTGGATAAGCATCGAATTTCGACACAGCATTCACCTTGCAGTAATCCACACAGAACCGAACCGAGCCGTCCGTTTTAGGAACTAAAACTATCGGGCTCGCCCAGTCACTATGGGATTCTTCTATTACACCCAGGTCTAGCATCGCTTCCAATTCCGTCTGAACCACCTTTTTCTTATGCTCAGGTAATCTATACGGCCGGCTGCGAACTACCACGCCCGGCTCTGTCTCAATATGGTGACGTATGAGATTCGTTCGACCGGGTAGGGGCGAGAACACGTCCGCAAAATCCGCTTGCAACTGGGCAATGTCAGTGAGCTGGGCCGGTGCGAGGCGATCTCCCCCTGGGGCCAGGGCGGTCGGTTGGCATTTGATGCTCGCTTCTGGCCCGAGATCATCCTCTGATGATACCACCGTGGCCATTATCACTGACTCCGCCTCGTTCCATTTTTTAAGGAGATTAAGGTGGTATATCTGACGTGCCCTGTTCCTATCCGTTCTAACTACCTCATAATTGAGATCCCCCACTCGCTGTGTAACCTCAAAGGGTCCTTGCCACTTGCCGAGTAATTTTGAGCTAGACGTGGGTAGCAATAGAAGTACCTTCTCTCCCGGTGTAAATTCTCGCAGCTTGGTTCGTCTGTTGTACAACCGGCTTTGTGTGTCCTGAGCCTGTAGCAAATTATCCATTGATAGCCGCCCCAAAGTGTGGAGTTTTGCTCTCAGGTCCGGGACATACTGAATTTCATTTTTGCTCTCCGAGGGTCCGTCCTCCCAAGCTTCTCGCATGACGTCACGGACCCCTCGGGGTTGCCGCCCATACAAGAGCTCGAAGGGGGAAAATCCCGTGGAGGCTTGGGGGACCTCTCTGACAGCGAACAACAGAGGTTCCAGCCATTTGTCCCAATTCTTGGCGTCTTCGTGTACAAATTTACGAATCATTGTCTTTAACGTGCGATTAAATCGTTCTACCAGACCGTCTGTTTGTGGGTGGTAAACGCTGGTACGAACTGACTTCGTGCCCAATAATCCGTAAAGTTTGCTTATGGTGCGAGACATAAACGCCGTGCCCTGGTCGGTGAGAATCTCTTTCGGGATTCCCACCCGGGAGATTAAACGAAACAGCGCATCCGCAACACTCTTTGCTGAGATGTTGCGGAGGGCTACTGCTTCGGGGTATCGTGTTGCATAATCCACTATGACTAATGCAAAACGATACCCCCGTGCGGATCGTTCTAATGGCCCGATGAGGTCCATACCAATTCTTTCGAAGGGGACCTGCACGAGAGGTAGAGGGCGCAACGGCGCTTTTAGATCGGCCGGTGGGTTCACCAGCTGACATTCACGACAAGCGGCACACCATCTGCGCACATTCTCGTGAGAACATTCTTTGCCCGGCCAAAAAAATCGAGCCATTAAACGATTCAACGTGCCGGTTTGCCCCAGGTGACCAGCCATGGGATTACAATGAGCCGCCTGGAAAAGCATTTCCCGACGGCTCTTTGGTACCAATAACTGGGTTGTATCCTGCTTTGTCTGAGCATCCTGGGTTACTCGATACAACCTATCTTTGATTACTGCAAAATAAGGATACGATAGCGGTCGCGCCGGTTGGATCAGCCGTCCGTCGATGGTGCGGACCTGCTCAAAGGCATTTTTGAGCGATTCGTCCTGGGACTGTTCCAGAGGAAAATCATCACGGTCGGAAAGGATTAGCCTCTCTACCGCGCTCCCTTCCTCTGACCCAGCCCCAGACGGTCCTGAATCGGCTTCCCCCAGCTGCGCGACCGCGCTCGCTCCCGCTTCCTTTTTTCCCAGGAGACACCCACACAAATACACCCCAATAACTCCGTGAACGCTGGCCAATCTGTCCCTAAAATCAGCTGGTGTCTGAGGTGGGTACTAACCGCTACCTCCACACTATGTTTTATTCCCCGAAATTGAATCACGACCGGTACCAGTGGGAACTTCACCATATCCCGTGCACACACCTCACCGTAACCAAGCGGCCATTATCCAATGCCTCGGGTTGAACCAGGCTTTGATGAATAGAGTCCACCAAGGCCTGATATGTACCCCCCTTAATACTCACGGGTATTTGGTACAGGCCGGCTCGATCGAGGGCGGCTTGTGGTTCATCGGGGACCCGGACCAGCGCCCCCACCTCCATCACTGGACACCTGTCAATGAAATGCCCCGGGTCCCCGCAGCGCCAACAAGCCGGCCCAGGCTTTCCCGCCGCTATAGTGGCAGGAAGCGGGACAAGGGATTGGCGTGGAGAGAGCGGCGGAGCGTGGCCGGAGATCTGGCCCACCCCCGACAATCCGTCCATCCGGAACGGGGTCCCCGACCCCGTGGGTCCCTCGCAATGTCCGCAAACGGCGTGACTGGCGGGGTTTGCATGATGGCAACGGCTTCTTCTTCCTCTCCCGGGTTTTGGCACCAGTGTAAAGAGGTTCAGATGTGAGGTGGGAAAGGAAGAAGGCAGGGTCGGCAAAACGCTGGAACTCATGGGATTTATTTTCAACTCAGTTATAAACATAAACTGGCGCCTTGTGCACTCATATCAATCACTCAAAACTTGTATCCTCCTCTGGTTAACAACAGCTTTCTCTCAAACCACAGTCCCAGCGTCTCTCCCACGAGTCCTCAGCGTCTCTCTCTCGCACACTGCTTCCGGCCGGGCTTTTAAGCGGTCTCTCCGCGGCAATCACTGCAATTAGACACAGGTGTTTATCATCATGCACTTGACCTACTTTCTTACCGCTCATCTCCCGGCCTCCTCCGTCCGTGCAGACCTCGCGAAACCACGCCCCCCTCGCCACAGTGTCATAATGGCAAAATCATAACCCAATATATGATCATCATGACGATAACGTTCCCATGCCCAACACGTCTGTGTATGAACGAATAGAGCACTCAGCACGTCGATATAGTGACACTTAGGGGGGCCTTTAGCATCTTTATTGTGATGCGGAAAGCACTTGACCATGCTTCGGAATTTGACGCCTTGGGAGTGAGAACGGGTTGCTCTTAAGCAAACTAACCCTAGAACATAACCTGCTGTGGAGCAGGTTATGTTCCGAGAGTGAGTTGCTATGGCTACTTACCCTGAAAGTTACCTCCGTTTTTGGAACCGAAAGTTGAGGTTATCCGCTTACTTACTCTTAAACATACTCGGGTATGTCACATAATCTGCTTTCTGGAATGGAGTTAACTATCATCAAGTCATTGATTAGCATATTCTGTCAGGATAATCTATAAATCGCTTTTGTGGGAACTGTTGTGAGATGCCTACAGAGCCAGAGAATATATGCTGCATGAAGATAGAACAGGTATAGTTTAGTTTAATTAAGGTTATAACTTAAATTTTAGGGTGTCAGGACTACACTTTGTTGTAGTCCTTAAAAAACAATTTCTTTAAAATAAAATATTTCCCTTTGCTTTGAACTTTGAGTGTCGTAACTGCAGTTGTTTATGCTCAAACAGCAACATTACACACTAACTTCAGTTAAAAAAGTGAAATCATAATCAATCACCCCTTTAAAATAGTCATTGACTTATCAGTATTGCCAATACAAAATACATTTGCTTTATTTATGTGTAAGACATGCATGTATTCTTTATTCTTTATAATTGTTCTGCCCCGTTATGCAATATTAATATTTGCTTTATGGTTAATAACTAATAAAAATGTGCCTGAAAAATTGTATAAATATTGTAATGCACAAGAGATACATTTCCTGTAAAAAAAAAAAAAAAAAAAAGTGGCATATGCCACATTAATTAGCATTATGTAACCAGTTAATTATGCTGTATTTGCTGTATTTTGTTACTTAATTATTATTTTTTTTAATTCTTATGAGTGAACTGTAACTAGCAACAGCGGTCAACGGAAGGTTTCACGTGTGATTGGCCAAACTACAGCGCCAAAAGCCCCCCACATGAGACACATTTGAGAGCCAAATATAGTGTCAAAGATCCTCCCATGCTGTCTCTAGAAACCAGAGCCAGAGTTTGTAACATATAGAGCCACCAATATAACTTACTCTAAAAACATTTACTATGGTTTACTTTGGTGAAACATTTACACTCAAAAATATTGATTACATATAAAAGCAGTGAAATCAATTATATACACCGTATAAAAAGTCATTCAAGTGTAATCAACCAGTCTATTATCCCGCTTCCACTGTATCAACGCTGGTTCTTGTGCCGGAGTGGGACTCGCTCTCTGCGGGTGAACTTCGAACTTCAGACCGCCGTCCTGCGTTTCGCTCGTAGCCGAAAGACGCTGCGATGCGCCTCACTCCATAACCTACCCATAAACAAACAGTGCACAATTCTGAGAACATTTTATCTTCCAAATTAATTATATTCATTATCTTTAGAAATAAAGTTGTGTGTTTTGAGGAAGGCACCAAGTATTTCAAAGACAGTCGCCACACTCGTTTAGGTGACTCACATTGCATTCCTGTATGTGGTTTTGTATTAAATAAAATAATTTAACAGAATAATTCACATTAATGATTTAATAGATGTAAGCCCGCTGAAATCGTTCCAATGGAGGCTAACGATCGGGGGTGAAGGTCGCTGCGTTCGGTCTTTTCAGCTGACTAAGGGATTTCATTCCAATTTATCTTTTATCTGACTCCCTTTATTATAATCTCAAATTTAGGTTAGAATGCCAATTACATTTAATAGTTAATCACACATTTAATTATTCTGTTGTTGAAATTATACTCGTTCATAATCTTCTAGAGATTATGTTAATAATCCAGAGTAAATCAGAATAGATCAAAATGTAACAATTTATTAACTGTCAGGTAAATATATTTTTATATTTTTCAATTACATAATCAATTCAAAGATGATCCATACATAACATCAAATACTCTGAAGTAAAGAGTGAAAGATGCATACCTGACTTCTGAAAATTACATAACGCTGAGCATCTGTAGGAGACACCCAGTGTTATGGGCGGAATGATGTAAAGTTTGCGCCATGAACCTTTTGTCACACCTCCTTATTATGCCCAGACCAAGACAGAAATCTCTTCCAAATGGAAACGCATTTTAACAATGGGAATTTACATTTAATCACTATCCCATATGACCTGTATTGACGAAAGACCAAATGGTTGAAGCCACACCCACCATAATAAGCCACATTTTTCTAAACTCTTAAAACCTTTATTTTCTTCTTGTTTAGTTCTGTGGTGATGATATCTTTGTACCAGTGGCACTGAGACATTTCAAACTATATCAAACACGTATAATACTGTATAGTGAGAATTGACATTAAACCATATAGATTTTGTGAATCCTAGAGGAAGGATGGGGGAACATTCAGGTGAAAGGAAAAGCATGTAAATTAAAGCCATTCTCAAATGATTCACTCAGTGTGACGTCGTCTCGGATGGGAGTGATAACTGTAAGAGACAGTTCAGATGTTAATTTCCAGAAAATGTCTTTTGTCTTCTCGGGGAGCACTTGTTCTCAATTCAGACATTCTGGCATGCTAGCTTTTTAAAGTCTTACATAGATAAAATAAGACACACAATCCTGAATTTCACAGAGGAAATGCACCAATTCTGTGAAGCTGAGAAGAAGGAACTGCTCTGCTGGAGACTGAAGAGAATTCAAACAGCCCACACTCTCTCAACCGGCGAGTTGTCGTCAGGTCGGAGGGTGGGGGAGGGGTGCATTGTTTTAATTGAGTAAACTTGCTCAATTTCTTAAAGCTTGGTACATATTCTGCAAGAACAAAGAAATGTGTTAGTTTTCTCGATGTGGCAAGAACAAGAACAAAGTTCGTTCTGGCCAGGACATTCCATGCTTCATGAGAAAAGCAGGTGCTAAACATTTCCGTTTCTCCGCATTAACCCTGCCCACTTAAATTTTTTGACCAGTCACACAATAGTTCTCGGACACCCACAAGAAAAAAGTTCTGCTCAGATGACGTGTCGAGAACGAGCTGCAAGAACTCCCAAACCAGGGCTGCGAGAACAAAATTACGTAATTTTTTTTCTCGCAGCCCTGGGAGCAAGAACTTTTTTCTCTGTTCTTGCAGAGTATGTAATTTCTTGCAGAGTATGTGAAAAAAGTGTGCGTTAAAGGCAAGCGGCAACCTCCCCCAGTTTCTCTTGAAGCCAATATGGAAGTGACTTAAACTGCAATTCATCAACTGGACGCTAGAGACAGGCTCCAAAAGGGAGCAGAATCTAATTGAGCTCCATGTTAAAATGGTCAACTTTACAGCAGAAAAAAAAAATATGTTTACAGCCTGGTACAAATTGTGGTTTTGGTCTATGTGGCTAGTTTTGCCCTTCATGACAACTGTGAGGGGGATGAATTTTTTTTATAACTCATTCATTTACATTATATAAAGCCTTAAAGTTCTCCATAATTAAGGGTGTGGCCACTTTGAGTGACAAGTGGATTGTCGTTTGTCAGCTGTTTGTTAGTCCTCACATTCAGTTATCCGGGAGTGACGCGCAATGACGCGCTGCCAAGATGGCAACGGCGGACTTTGAGGCTTCAAAACTGCTCTTCAGAACCCATGGGTAACGTCACGGACACTATGTCCATATTTTTTTTGCAGTCTATGGTTAAAGATTAATAATGCTTTCCTGTAGCTCAAACAGTAGAGCATGGCGCTTCCAACACCAAGGTCATGGGTTCGATTCCCAGGGAAAGCAAGAACTGACAAAATGTAAAATGTTGAATGCAATGTAAGTCGCTTTGGATAAAAGTGTCTGCCAAATGCATAAATGTAAATGTAAATAATGTTGATTTGAATTAAGTAATATTTTTGGTTCAGAACAGATCAGTATAATTCTCCATTCTAAAATATTTTTATAGAAATTTCACAAATATATAAAGTACATTTTAAATAAATAATTGGTTAGTCAAATACTAAATTCTTTTAGTGAAAAAAACTTAAATATAACTACATTTAAGACAAAATTAACTGTTGGATTTTTTTGTCAATTATTTTGGTTAATAAAGTTAAAGTTATAACTGTGATTTTTACTAAGTCACTGATTTTTTTTTTTAAGAGTGTGTATTATAAATAATAATGCTTAAGTCCTGCCCATACTTCTAATGACAAAAGAGACGAAAAAGTCAGTTATTTTTTTTATGACTGAAATATTTTAAATGTGAAACTTTAATTGGAATTTGAAGGTTGAGTTTGTGGTCAGTATCCCTGTACCCTCATTATACATAGAAAACATATAAGTATCGATGTTCTTTAATGATTTCATCCGTACATTTCCATAGGTTCATACGATTGCTCTGCAGCAGAGGTGAACGACTGGCCGCAGTAGCGAAGAGGAAGCCAATAAAGTGCCGCCCTTGAGTGTGAGCCAAACGCCCTGTGACACACTCAACCCTCCACAGAACAAGGTCTGCCAATACAATTCATTAGGCAGCCAATTACTCAATGCCGAGGCTTTTTTTTTACAGTAACTCTCCCTGACCCACAAAGAGCTTGCTACTGGAAAGGAAGCTGTTATCTTGCCTATGCCTTACCTGTTTGGCTTTCCAGACGTGGAAATTACTTGACTTTGCCCTGGATTGAGGGCAGGATATTTTGAGGGAGGAGGCCTACTCCTTCATCGGTTCTTTTCTTTATTGGTGTCCTTTCAGCATGAAGCGTGTCAGCCAAATCAATACAGGACTCTGAGGGAGATAGATGAAGCAGATAGTGATTATAGGACCATGTTTTATGTGTTTGCTGCATTATTAACCAAGAGATTTCATTTTGAATGCGTGTCTCCTCCTGAAAGGCCTGAGAGCTTAATTACAGAAGAACAGCCTTGACCATCTGCTTTCATTACAGGCTTGCCTCAGACTGCAAAATTGGAGGCAGTTTTAGCTCACCTCTGTCTTACATCAATCGTATAATAAAGTTTTGATTGAAATTCTGGTCCTGTGTACAATAAGAGATGAATCTGATGTAAACCTGAAGTAAAAATCCTTCTTCATGAAATAAGGCTAATTATTTAAGCACTGAGCTTCCCAGTTCCCATTAAATAATAATAATAATAATAATAATAATAATAATAATAATAATAATAATAATAATAATAATAATAATTATTATTATTATTATTCAACATATTCTGTATACGTCTGCCATATAAAATACCCCATGAAGTCAAAATTGGAGTTTTGTGGCATTAAGTTCATTCTATATCTGCTATTTTTGAAGACATTTATTTGCTAATGCAGGGGATTTCAGACTTATTGCAGGGTGCTACAAAAGAGTTCAGGGGGTCTGTGCAAAATTTGAGAGGAAAAGAAAGATTTTACAAAACGTTTTGGTAACATTTTCTATGAAGCCTGTATTTACAGTATACTGCATTATAAGGGTATTCGTAATTAATTAAGGCTGTTTAAAAGAAGACTTAACTTTTGTTACTTTACTTAAAGCAGACATAGACCACTTATAAATATGACCACATTATAAAGTTCTTTAGATGTTTAAAAGAAGACTTTACTTTATGCAGTAAAAGACACTCATGAGATGTAGTATGATACTGTGCAGATCTTTAGTAAACAATGTCAAGATATGAGACTTGGGGAAGTAAAATATATGACTTATACACTGTAAAACCTAACAATGGCCATTAAAACCTAAACATTAAATGTTAATTTTACTTAATTTAAAAAAAAAAGTTAATTGAACTTAATAAATAGGCCTATTTGTGATGTGAACTCAAAAACTTATTATATTAAGCAGAACTCAATCTAAATAAACTAATTTGCAATTTTTTTACTCTAATGGTTTAAGTTAGATATTTATTTAATCTAGTTTACATCTATGGCTAATTACAAATTACAAAACAGAGCATGTTGTGCAAGATGATTTTTCTTACACAAACCCATTGATTCACTTCAGAAGGCCTTTATTATCACCCCGGAGCCGAATCAAGTACTTTTATAATGGATGGATGCACTTTTTTGGCATTTTTTTGTGGCATTTTTGTAATTTTTGAGTAAATAAAGACAGAATTTTCATTTTGGGGTGAACTATCCCTTTTGTGTTATAAATAACTTTATGTTGATGCCAAGTTAAATTTGATGAAAATGAACATTCAACACCCTTGGACCCCCCGCCCCCCCCCCCCCCAATTAAACCTTGCTGACAAAAAACTCTGGAAGTCATTCTGTAAAATTGAAGTACTATAGGGTTTTAAATAAGCACACACCCAATTGAATAAACAATACTCCGTTCCTTCATGTTTTTTTATTTATGAAAATGTAAATATGGTGTCTGCCCTGACATGGGTTATTTTTATATGTGGTGACATAAACTAACATATTTTTTTCAATGCATATAGAAAAAGGAGCTTGACCAGGTACAGAAGGAGTCACCATCATTGCTGTTGAGGAGGAAGAGGAAACGTTACCTTTGCTTTAATTGTCTTTAAAGATGTGGTGGTGATGTCTGCCGGTCTTCGGTCAGTGCAATATACTGAAAGTACACTAACTAAGTTCATACAGTGCTTTTGAATCTTGAGGAGAAATTCAACTTTTTATATTTTAATAGATTTGAATTCAATTGGGCGTTTCTTTTCCGATATAATTAAGCTTATATATACACATTTCGGTAACACTTTACAATAAGGTTGTATTAGTTAACATTAGTTAATGCATTAGTTAACATGAACTAACCATGAACAACACCTCTTTTCAGCATTAGTTAATCTTTGTCAACGTTAGTTAATAAAAATACAGCTGTTCATGGTTTGTTCATGTTAGCTCACGGTGCATTTACTAATGTTAACAAGATTTTAATAATGCATTAATAATAGATTATAGATGTATTAATTTATTATATCTAATAATAGATTAATAAATGCTTTATAAGTGCAGTTCATTATTAGTTCATGTTAACTAATGTTTACTAATGAACCTTGTTGTAAAGTTTTGCCCACATTCCAATAGTCAACATTGATTAAGAAATATTGATGACTTTTTCTGCATTTGCTCATTATGCCCAATCAAATGTTCTCTAGATTGAGAATATTCCCCCAAAAATAACCCCTCAACTGAATAGAAAGCAACAAATCAATGCCTGTGACGTAACGTCTCGGTTACGGATGTAACCCTCGTTCCCTGAGGAGGGAACGGAGACGTAACGTTAGTGACTAACGAATGGGGGTTTCGCTTTGAAGTCTATCATCTTCGAGCTTAGAGAAAACGCCCAATGGCGTGCCAATGCCATAGGGCATGCGGAATTTGCATACGTAACTCCGCCTCACTGCGTGAGTATATAAGGAAGTACGTGGCAATATCGCATTATGTTACCTGCTTGAGGAGCCAAGACTGAACTCCTGCGTTCCAGGTAGCACAGCTGATGTGGCAACGGGACGTTACGTCTCTGTTCCCTCCTCAGGGAACGAGGGTTACATCCGTAACCGAGACGTTCCCTTTTGTTCAGTCACTACGACGTAACGTTAGTGACTAACGAATGGGGGTCCCAATATAATCCCGCCACTCAGCTGTCTTCCAGTGCCCTGCGTAAGTGTGAGTACCCTGTCGTAAGACTAGTACGGACGAAGAACTCCCACTTAACACAGGAATACCAAGGTACACTGGGAAGCATATCCCAGTGAGGGAATGCCAAGATGCCTACCCGTGGGGAGGACTTAAGAGTACACATATGACCCGCAAGGGCTGCATATGGGAAAACTCTAGGGTACCAGCCGAAGGTGGATTTTTAACCCTAGGGGTGGCGGGGACACGCCAAGGGAAGATACACGTGTGGGGGTCGCCGGAGGGGAACCATGCACACGGGGCACCTGGCCGGACATGAGGGTCTGGGCTCGAAGGGCAGACTGAACTGATGTCGGCTCTCGGGGAGCTCACCTGAGGAAAATATCGCACATATCCAGTCCGTGGAGTGGAGTGGCGAGCAAGCGAAGACACCTGAGCCTGGCCCATTACCGGCCCCTCGGGGGGGGCGAGTACATAGTCGGACACTGGCTCCACTCGGAGATTGTAGAATCTGGCGAATGTGTTAGGTGTCGCCCAGCCTGCAGCTCTGCAGATGTCTGTTAGCGAGGCGCCATGCGCTAGAGCCCAAGAGGAGGCCACACTCCGGGTGGAGTGTGCCCTCACACCAAGGCGACATGGTCGACCTTGCTGCTGGTAAGCCAAAACAATGGTGTCCACTATCCAGTGAGACAGCCTTTGCTTTGAGAGAGCACTTCCCTTCCGCTCTCCACCATAACAGACAAAGAGCTGGACTGAGGTCCTGAAACACTGCGTCATGTCTACGTAAGCGCGGAGAGCGCGTACTGGACAGAGCAATGCCAAGGCTGGGTCTGCCTCCTCCAAAGGCAGCGCTTGCAGGTTCACCACCTGGTCCTTGAACGGAGTGGTGGGAACCTTGGGCACATATCCAGGCCGGGGTCTCAGGATCACGTGAGAGTTAGCCGGCCCGAACTCCAGGCACGCTTCGTCAACCGAAAATGCCTGCAGGTCCCCGACCCTCTTCAGAGAGGCCAATGCGGTCAGCAGAGCCGTCTTCATCGACAGGAACTTAATATCAACCGACCGCAAAGGCTAAAAGGGAGGCCTCTGCAGAGCACTTAGAACTACTGAGAGGTCCCAAGAGGGTACAAGAGTTGAGCGAGGAGGATTCAGTCTCCTCGCTCCCCTCAGGAACCTGATGATCAGGTTGTGCTGACTTACCTTTTTGTTCTCCAAGAGATCGTGGTGGGCAGATATAGCGGCCACATAAACTTTGAGGGTGGAGGGAGACAGCCTTCGCTCCAGCCCAAATGTGTCCAGCCCAAATCAATGCGCCGTTACACCAACACCGACTGGAAAGCTGCTTGTCTCGAAGAAGCTGACAGAGTCTCAGAAGGCTGTAGGAGTGAAGAGGTAGGTTCTCTTGGCTCCGAAAGCAGAAACATAATGCGATATTGCCACGTACTTCCTTATATACTCACGCGGTGAGGCGGAGTTACGTATGCAAATTCCGGATGCCCTATGGCATTGGCACGCCATTGGGCGTTTTCTCTAAGCTCGAAGATGATAGGCTTCTAAGCGAAACCCCCATTCGTTAGTCACTAACGTTACGTCGTAGTGACTGAACGAAAGGGATCTAATGCCGTTTGTAATTTTTAAAAGGGAAAAAATTGTAAACACATTAGAAGAGGAAATTGTGCTTGTCAAATAAATGGGGTGTTTCGTGTACATTTGTAAAAATGTTTAATCTTTTTTTTTTCTTCTGTTAAACAAAACCAAATTCTTATTTATACTCTAGTTTTTGTGATTTGTAGAACAGCTGGGCCAACATGCAGGTTTGCATAAATCAAATTGGATTATATATGCCATTATCATGTAAATTATTTAATATGTAATATCTTGTAGCAGTTGAGATGGCTGCTCCCTTCTCTCCGTGCCATTGCTATTCTCCATGTGACATTAATCATGTAATTATCGCTGTTTGCTTGGTGACATCCAGTCAGCGTTTTGGTGGCTTTTACCTCAGCTTCATTATTCAATACTGAAAAGGTTACATTGATTTGGATTTTCTCCGAGGGGGGGCAATTTGCAGTCTCAGGAAGGAATCTTAATATATCATATCATTTTTGACAGTTATGGCGAAGGGCTTCAGGAAATGTGGGTATTGTCTTTTTTTATTTTTTTTGTGTTTGCATTGCAGAGCAGCCGTTGGTATTAAGAGTAATGACCAAGTGACACAGATAATGTCAGGGTGGAATTTTCTGCATGCATGGTGGCAGGTGAAATGACAAGCTTTTATTTATGACACAACAATATTTGCGCTTTCAATTTGCCCAAGTTGCTGCCTAATGACCTTTCTCAGAATGTTATTTCTGTGAGACGCTGGACAGCATTTCATATACCCCCACCCCCCTCCACCCCCCAGAGTCTTGATTAATCTTGTTATCTATTTCCTGTGTCGCTTTCTCATGTATTGTTTTTTTTTTTTTTTTAGAATTTTCAGAATTTTCATAATGCTTATGCAATGTCTTCTCCTGTCTCTGCATTCATTGTGTCCATTACAGTCAATACTGAATAGGCTTGTATTATTATGTTTCATATAACAGCTCTGTCTCACTTGCGTCGTCTCTCTAAAATTGAAGTGAAATAAACAATTATTTCAGTTTTGAAGTATTGCTGTGGTCCTGAGCTACAAATGTTAAGACTTAAATGTAAGAGACATTACATCATCTTCTCTCTGATCTGGTGAACTGAAACATTGGATCAAAATGTTGCGTGGGGTGCAGCAAAAAATAGTAATAAAAACAACCACTGACTCAGAAGAAAGGTGGGTTCCAACATTATCTCACACACATTTTCCCACCTTTGCATAGAATATGAAATATAGATTGTTGCTTATTGACAAGTGGTTACATCTATATTATGGGTGAAGTTAGGGACATATTAGGATATAATAATATAATATAATATAATACTAAAAATTGACTAGAACATAATACAAGCTTTTTATGGTTCTAAAGCATACACATGTAAATCTACATTGTAGATACTGTCAATATTGTACCTTTTGGCTTATATGCGAATTTATAAATGTTATCTATGAAAATGCCTACAATTTCTTATGAGATCAGGTTGAGTATTCAGAGCAAAGTTGTACATTCTGAGCTGTTCATTATTTTGTTTGTAACTCATGAACGTACTTAATCACTATACAGGGCAGAAAGAGCAATGCATTAATAATTCTACTCCAGGTGCTAGTTTGCATAAAGTACAACTATGATTTAGTTGTAGATGCAAACAGCATCACAAAAAAAAGTTCATCCACCCACACAATATCTCAGATCAGCTACTGTACGGTGAGATTATAAGGTAACAGCTGAATAATTGAACAGACTTCTTGAGTGGTATTCTCTATGATTGCCTTCAAGGTACAGAGGCGGCCTTTGCAATTGGGAGGACCATTTCAAAGAAATGTCTGGGCCCTGAGACCCCCCCCCCCCCACTTTATAAAAAGACAAACAAATATTAAAATTTTGTATGAAATTCGACTGCAATTACTTTATTATCTCTGTTTTCTCGCAATTACTTTATTATCTCTGATTAAATTTTTGCCCTATTTATCTTGAATTTTGAGAGCATTTTTTATTAATTTCTGTGGCATCTTTGCCCCAAGCCCCATTCATTTACAACCCAGGCATGATGAAGGGGGAACCTGGAGGTCCCTTCTGTTGCAAGGCCCGTTTCAAGTGAAACAGGTGAAACATAGCAAAGTCTGCTACTGTCAAGCCTCTTCTCTTATAAAAGGGGCATATAGCAATTTCCTAGCAGTGTAGTGTCTTTGTGACTATAGCAAATGGATCTAGCTTGGCTTTTTGTTCGTGATCTTTATAAAAGATATTTGGTGAAACTATAATAACATGGGCTTTGATAGTCACATATCTCATAAAGACAAATTATTGGTTCTTGTTTGGCGAATGAAATGATGTTCTTAGAGTATCTGGATGTTCAATTTCATGCAGAAGCAGTTTCATCTTATGTGAAACTTTATAGAAAATAAAGACATACGTTTGGCTGTTCGTGCGTGTGTGTGTGTGTGTGTGTGTGTGTGTGTGTGTGTGTGTGTGTGTGTGTGTTTAGGAGACTCAGGAAGGCTGTTAAATTTGGCCATGAAATGGGTTTACAGCCAGTCTCTCATCCATTTCATGAGGGCTGGAGCTGGTTGCCCAACAACAGGCATTTGGGTCACATCAACCTCTCTGCTTTTCCATGCTACATTAATCTAACTATCCACCTGAAATCTGCTGTGAAATTAGCCTGTCTAAATACAGATGACTTAAGAGATGTTTTGGAGAGAGCACAGCAAATATCTAAGAAATATGTGTATTTGTGTGTACATGAAAAGGAACAGAGTTAGAGAAAATGAAGGAAAGACTTGGGATACACAAAGGTTTTTTTTTTCATGATTGTATGCTACATTTACATTAAAATACATTTTAAGACAATAGATAGACCTGAATGGGAGGCTGTAATCGAAACATATTCACTAATAGATAAAAGTGGCAGCCATAATTGCAATCTTGATTGTTTATAAATTATTTATAAGTATAGATAATTTATATTATGAACCAAAATATTGAATGGAAAAAGTGACAAATTTGGAGAAAGTACATTTATCGGTATGAAAATACTCTCTTATATGAAGAAAAATTCAGCATTTACGTTTATTCATTTCGTAGACGCTTTTATCCAAATGAGGAACATCAAAAGCGAGTTATCGTAATGGCCACTTTCTTGCAGTACTGAGATGTGCATTAAAGGTCCCATGGCATGAAAATGTAATTTTATAACATTTTTTTAACATTAATATGAGTTCCTCTTGCCTGTCTATGGTCCCCAAATGGCTAGAAATTTTTATTGGTGTAAACCGAGTTCTGGCTGTCTTTCTCTGCCTTTGAGAAAAGGAGAGCTCAGAGGCGATCTGGAAATCTTCCCTGTATGTCGTCATACAGGGAAACTTCACCTCAATGGTTACCTCCCCTTCCTCTGCTTTGCCCGCCCAGAGAATTTGGAGGAAATGGATTGTTTATTTTACTCGCAATGTCAGCACAGGCTTTTACGATATGGATTCGACAGCACCGCCACAAACAGTAAGTAACAGTGTTCATTAATGCCTGATCTGTGATCAGTGATTTCTGATGTGAAGCTAATCATTCAAGTTCACACAGACTTTCTCTCTAAATCGTTTGTTTATGCATCCGTGAATCAAGCCAGTGACTAAACAATCAACTTCACATTGTTTCTTTTAGTAGCCTAGCATGAAACAAATATGTTATTTATATTGTGATTAGATGCTAGATTAGCGATCAAAGAAAACTCTCTTTATAATGTTCGGATCTGTCAATCACACGTCGTGAGTGTATCTGCACACTTGCCCAAACTGCCGTTATAATGAAAGTCGCTGTTATACTGCACAACAAAACTCTTACTGTATTCCTGTCGATGTCGTGTTTGCTGTTTGTTGTGGTGAAAGCATTTTGTGAGAGAAAACGCGTTGCAATGACGAGATCACTGCATTCACGCGATCAACATGTGATGGGAAAAGATCTAAAAATAATGCTATAATCCACACTTTCACGATTCATTCATCTCGACAGCTGTAATGGTGCATTACATGTGTTACAAAGTTCGTAGAATAAGGAGGAAGAAGGGTCGGTGTGACTGGGACTCGTGTTTATTCAGAACTCTCAGATACAAACAAAATAAACTCTCAACAACTCGGTACAATATAACTTTCTTAGCAATCTTTGTTCTCCAGCTCTCCGTCTTTCTGGTCCACGAGTGCACAGCCACAGTCACGTCTCTCTCTCTCTGGCAGGCTCACAGACCTCTCTAAACCACGCCCCCACCGCCACACCTAATACTCAATCTAATACTCAGTTCAAATGCAAAGATGTCAGCCAATCACAACAGTGGGCGTTTTTACTGAAGTCTCACAGCAGACACGCCCCCTGAAACAGGGCATTCAAGCCAGAGGGCTGATATCAGTATAGAAAAAATGCTTTTTATTTCTAAATTGACATTTTATGATGTAAAAATCATACTAACAATATAAGTACACCTCAGGACATATTATAAAACAAAGAAAAAAAATCCACGCCATGGGACCTTTAAGTAATTTTAGGTTTCACACACAAAGAAATGGACAGTACATTTTCAACATACACTATATAGCCAAAAGCATTGGGACACCCCTCCAAATCATTGAATTCCGGTGTTCCAATCACTTCCATGGTCACAGGTGTATAAAATCAAACACATAGGCATGCAGACTGCTTCTACAAGCATTTGTGAAAGAATGGGTCGCTCTCAGGAGCTCAGTGAATTCAAGTGTGGTAGCCTAATAGGTTGCTACCTGTGCAACAAGTCCATTCGTGAAATTTCCTCACAATATTCTACGGTCAACTGTTAGTTGTATTATAAAATAAAGGGAACAACATCAATCACAGAGCATGGTCAACGCATGCTGAGGTGCACAGTGTGCAGAAGTCACCAACTTTCTGCATAGTCAATAGCTACAGACCTCCAAACTTTGTGTGGCCTTCAGATTAGCTCAAGAACAGTACATAGAGAGCTTCATGGAAGGGGTTTCCATGGCCGAGCAGCTGCATCCAAGTTTTATATCACCAAGTGCAATGCAAAGCATTGGATGCAGTGGTGTAAAGCACGCCGCCACTGGACTCAAGAGCAGACAAATCTGTGGAGTGACAAATCATGCTTCTATGTCTGGCAATGGAAGAGTCTGTGTTTGGCTTTTGCCTGGAGAACGGTACTTGCCTGACTGCATTGTGCCAAGTGTAAAGTTTGGTGGAGGGGGATTATGGTGTGGGGTTGTTTTTCAGTGGTTGGGGTTGGCCCCTTAGTTCCAGTGAAGGGAAATCTTAATCCTTCAGCATACCAAGACATTTTGGACAATTTCATGCTCCCAACTTTGTGGGAACAGTTTGGGGATGGCCCCTTCCTGTTCCAACATGACTGAGCACCAGTGCACAAAGCAAGGTCCATAAAGACATGGATGAGCGAGTTTGGTGTGGAGGAACTTGGCTGGCCTGCACAAAGTCCTGACCTCAACCCTATAGATTCTATAGTATAGAACATCTTTGGGATGAATTAGAGCGGAGACTGCGAGCGAGGCCTTCTCGTCCAACATCAGGTAAATCCCATAAACACACTCCTAAAGCTTGTGGAAAGCCTTCCCAGAAGAGTTTAAGCTGTTATAGCTGCAAAGGGTGGACCAGCTCCATATTAAACCCTATGGATTAACAATGGGATGTCATCAAGTCCATGTGCATGTAAAGGCAGACGTCCCAAAACTTTTGGCAATATTGTTTATGAATTGAAGACTCCAGTCAGATATGTAGGCGAATAACAGCTTTTATTCCTAGAAAAATGGAATCCTGGTGCATTTTTTCAGCCAAAAATTATTCTTTGTCTTGAGTAAAGCTGTATCCACAGCAGTAAGTGTCAGTAGTCTAAAGCGATGCCAGTGCAACCTAACATAAATAAAAAATTACTAATTCACATTTTAGCCTTAAAGTCATGCATACGGATGTAATAAAACACACCAGCCAGTTATTGTAATTTCCTATAAGAAAGAAAATATTGAAAAAAGTGCTACGAATGTAGATCTTACATTTCTAGTGAATAATTCCACACATTGAATTTTATTATTAGTATTATTAATAATGTGTTTCACTTTCATTGAGAGGTGAAAGGAAACATTTGGAAGATGCAGCACTACCTGCCAGACCATGTCTACGACTGTTCCACACATTGACAGCATTTGGTGCTCTAGATAGAAGGGTTATACAGCCGAGAAGGACATTTACGGGAGTAAATGGGGCAGTTAGGATTGTGTCGTGATTGAGGAAGATTGATTATTTCAGCAGAGGATGCTGCTGTGATTTCCTTCAAATCTTGGCTCTTCTACTGGGGTGAGTGATCACATTCTAGGTTGAGGTTTACAGCTTTTTCTTTCTTTAACTAAGCAAAGACTCTTGTGTTGTGACCCTGCATTCATCAAAAAGGAAAGTGGATATCCCCAAACACTGGTTGCTATAGGCATCAGGACAGAATCTTCTAGAGGGCCATTAAACCCATCATGCCATTTTCATGTGTTTCTGTTATTCCAGTTTGCCCTGGTGGCATTTAGAAAATAAATAATTAAAAGCAAGTAGACTGACCTTTATTTAATCCAGTTCTGTGTATCCTGCTGTATCCTATATTTACAGATATTTATTTGAATCTATATTGTAAAATAGTCACTAGACACATGCAGTTTTCCTCCTTGCCAGTTTCTCTGCATGAAAATGAGCAAAGGTGGCAAACTTCTGCTATTCTACTAACTGAGAGAGAAGTTTGCAGGCATCACTGGGTTTGCTGCATGACTGGTGTTAGAAATTCTCTTTGTGTACCACACAGTAGATGCATTCGTAATGAATGATTCTGGGTTTCTCTCCTGTTTTGCAGAAATATTCATCACAAACTTGTAACATCATTTATATAGAGGAGTCCTTGCTTCGGTACACTTAGTGCCGCGTCATTAATATTCACAATTTAACAGGTACTTTACGGACTGCAATCAGATGTCACTTTAACTTTTCCTCAAACACTCAACCGCATAAAAGATACACAAACCTCTAGTCTACAGGGGAACACATTTTTTAATGAGAAATGGTACAGCAGAACACCCATGCAAAATGAGGTCATGCTAGTGAAAATGTTAAGCAAGTATCATAAATGGTTTCATTTTCTGCTTTCTGTGTTTTTTAAGAAACAGGTCCAATGTAGTGCTTTTTCATTATCTACCCAAGTGCAGGAAACGGCATCTGGTAAAAGCTCAACATGAGTCGTTTAATTGGTCGAAATGTAATGTGCAAGGAGGTGGAGGAGTAAACCAGTGATTCATTTAGGTTTGACAGCACATTTGGCAAAATCAAGTTAAATCTAATCCTTTTAGGGCGTGTATGCCTTTAACTACAGCCTACTGATAAAAATAACCTCACACCTCCACACAGAAAGTTAACACTGAGTAAAATTGATAGGCAATCTGGAGCAATGATTGGGCAGCCTTGCCTGATCTTTAACTGCTTTCTACAGGGATGATAGAAATTGTCTCTCTCACTAAACCAGCCCAGACGCAATTTTACAACCATTGCCACTGCTTCGTTCAATGATGCAGTGTCCAACAATCAGGGACCTTCTGTTCTGGGATATATCAGCTAACTCAAATGACTTGAGTTCTCTCAGCCTATTTGGGCACAAACTGTCCCAAAATACGTAAAATTCTGCAGGTATTTTGTCAATGCAAACCTGTTATCAGACAATGTTGCCAGTGAAAACCATTTATTTCTGGTTTGCACAAAAGTAGATATGACAGCATATGTCCAGGACTCAACAATAACGATGTCTGCTGGCTCAAAGCCAGTGTGAAAGCGTTTCAGGGCAGTTGTGTAATTGTCACTTGCCCATTTGTGTCAGTGCTGCATTGCTGCATCTAACTCTGTTCCACAATTTCATTTAAATACATAAACATACATACACAAACATTTATATCAGTCAAAGGCCTGAAATAATTAAACATTTTAATGATTTTAAAACAAGTCTCTTATGCTCGCCAAGCATTTATTTGATAAAAAATACAGTAAAAACAGTAATATTGTGAAATTGTATTACAATTTAAAATAATTGCTTTCTATTTGAATGTTTTTTAAAATGTAATTAATTTATGTGATGGAAAATGATTTTCGAAGGATCATGCGACACTGAAGACTGGAGTAACGAATGCTGAAAATTCAGCTTTGCCATCATAGGAATAAATAACATTTTAAAACATAGAAAAAATATAAAACAGTTATTTTAAATTGTAATATTTCACAATATTATTGTTTTACAATTTTTCTTTAGGAAATAAATGCAGCCTTGGTGAGCAAATAAGATTTCTTTCAAAAACAAATTTTATTCCGCACTTTTAACCAGTAGTGTACGTATAAATACATATTCACAAAATAATAATAATTATTATTATTATAATCCTGTGTCCAAATATGCCTATGTGAGCCAAGTAGTATGTCTGAATTCATATTTATTAAACATATAGGCCAAAAGTACCCAGATGACCTACTACTTCTGGTGAGATTCTGAAGATTCTGCATCCGATGGACACTTTACTATCCCTATACGGTCACGGGAGAGGATTTGTGAATGAGGGTTAAGCGACAATGACAAAATGGCAGATGAAAATAACACTTTATTTTGATGGTCCACTTTAGACATTCTGTTGACTAATAAGTAACATTGCACCTTCAGTAAATGTCAACTTACTCTTAGTAAAGTATTATTAGACCATGCTTATTATCTGCTAACACTTTATTTTGACTGTCCCCCAACAGAGACTCTACACTCTAAAAAAAAAGGCTCGTAATCATAGGGGAACCTTTTTTAGTGCTATATAGCACCAATTTTGGTGCTTCAGTGGTTCTTCAGCGGTTCTTCAGAGGTGCTATATAGCACCTTAGTCAAAGAACCGGTGAAGAACCGGTGAAGAACCTCTGAAGAACCGCTGAAGAACCTCTGAAGAACCGCTGAAGAACCACTGAAGCACCAAAATTGGTGCTATATAGCACTAAAAAAGGTTCCCCTATGATTACGAGCCAAGAACCATTTTTGGTGCAATATAGAACCTTTTTTTTTTTAGAGTGTACTGACTAGGGGCCAGATTTACTAACACTCACAATAAAAACAAAATGTTGTGCTTTTTGCAAAATAAAGAAAACAAACATGATGCGCAATCTGCATTCTCTCTGTCAATGACGTCCAATCTGATACTCTTCAGAAAATGAACTGTAACTTAGTGAATACTTGTCACAGAAACATGAGACATGTCTAAAGAAACATTGAAATGTCAGGTTTTAAATAATGTAAATCAAATCGAAAACAAATATTCTCTGTTTATGTAATCTGTTTGAAAAAAGAGAGATGTCAGTCGTTCGTGAGTGCCTTCATTATCCTCTAATGCGGCCACGCCCACGGAGCGCGCATTCTTTTGAAAGTCAAATACTGACAAGATCCATGCGAACAGAGTCAACACCCACATCAGCTCGAATAAACACATCAGGTTTAGTGCATGTACTTTTTTTACATCTTTTTGAGACGCGGTGAGGAATAATCCTGGAATAATTTACCTCAGAAGAAAATCTGTTAATCATGGTTTCGTGATTTACAAAGGTTTGCGCTCGTCAATTTACTGGTGTTTGCGCCTTATTTACCACCCCAAAAAAACCAGACGCTAACGGATAGATTGCGCTGGTCATAATGGAAATGATCCGGCTGCGTCTGTGTTCATTAATTTGTGCGTCGTCAGTAGATCACTGTCACAACACAGAAGGGAACAGACAGCGGATGTGATAAAAGGTGAAGTTTATTAACTGAGCAGTTTAGAGCAGACACGCCACAAGACAAATGAATGAATGGTAGCTTGCAGATCTTGAACTTAGCTGACGAAGACTGACTGAGATGACCACAGGGACAAGGGATGACGAGACAACAAGGGCTGAAGATGAAAACGAAGATGACGACAAAGGTTCAAGACTCAGGTGAGCAGGTTGGGTCTGTGTATCTGTGACGAGATCAGATGGTGAACCGAGGAGTGAGGTTGCTTGATATAGGGACGGTGATGAGGATGGACAGGTGCAGGTGATCAGAACTCCGGTGACTGTGAACGAAGGGGCGTGGCAGGTGCAGACGGCTGAGTGCATGGAGAGAGAGACTCTGTGACAATCACGCGCAGGACTGTCCCTAACCCTAATCCAACAGTCTACTTACACTGAACGAAAGAGAGTCAGTAGACATGTAGGCGCTTATAGTCAACAGAATGTTTAAAGGGGACCATCAAAATAAATTGTAACCGGCAGATGTAGTAGTTCCAAATTTAATTAATATTACACACATTCATACTATATATAACATACTTTTTAAATGGTTGTTCCTACTACTCAGTATGCGATTTTGGACAGGGGAGTGGTATAGTTTTTCTTGCATTTTTTATTATAGTTATTACAACAGTTTTCCTCCTGTGACCTAAAAAAATATCATCACACTTATGTCATGTCCGTGTCCCAGAACAGACACATGGCCTTATTAGCAGACCCACACTGAATCTGCACCCACAGAATCCTTTAGAAAGCTCCACAGATTTCCACAGAATTATAACATCTGTCATTCCCTTTCCTGTTGATTTATTAACTGTTTTTGGCGTATTCAATTAGGCTTTCAGCTACCAATTAAGAGTGCAGTTCTTGGCTCCATTTAACATATTTTGCCATATTTAAAAGTACCGTATTCCACAAAATTTCCCCCAGTCAGTGCAGAAAAAAAAAAAAAAAAACACACCCTCTGCAGATTCTGTACAGGTTTGCTTATTAGTATGCATCCTTCATTGCCATGCAGTATTGGTTAGAACTGAGATGGATCTTCTTAATTCTCTGTAAACATTCAATTAGGGACTCATAGATGGATTTAAGTAGACAAATAGACTAAATATTACTAAATTATACTTGGCATATTTGCTCAAGCAAGATGGCTTTTTCATCCATAGATCTTCCTTTGCAAATATGTCTTGATATCTGCAATCTAGCCTGGTTTGATTGTCCTTAGCACATGACTGCAATAGGTCCCTGGTGCAATGCAGTAATAATTAGGTTTGAATCCCCTGTGCTGTTGTGCTCCTTGGAGGCTGAACCCCATCAGAGCCTGGACAGAAGCACAGAGGACACGTCGACTCCTTGTGTCCCTGAGAACCAGAGGCTTAAATGCTGCTTTACAGGAAATCAATACAAGCAGGTATCCTGCCGGCTGTCCTCGGATCAGTGGGAGAGTGGACAGACACGCTTTTTTGACTGTTCGCTCAGAAGAGAAACTATAGCAGAAAATTGTGTATGCTTTTCAACAGAGGTTGGCTCACATTCTACAGTAATTAATTTAAGAATGTGCAATATAAAGTTGCTTCAGAGAGGGAAATACAAACTATGCATTTAAGAAATGAGCGCACATTATGAAATTAGAAATGTAAACATGGCTGTGGAAGGATACTGCCTTCTTTTTTAATGTTTGTCAAAACCCAGCAACAAAAATATACAAAAATAATTGACCTTTTCTCAGCCCTGCCTAAAATTTTACAGACCAATTGTCCCTTAGCAACTGCTGCAATCCACCTTTCAGAACTTGTGTAATGTCTATGGAGGGTCTATGTATCTAGGTAGTTTTAGATGCAATATCATAAAAATACGTTGTTGTTTGGTTAATAATAATAGTGAAACAAGGTATACAGTAGGTATACAGTTAGTTTGTTCGTTCATCCGTATATTTATGTTTGTCTATCCATTTATCCCTTAAATGCATGAATGTTTTGCCAATCATTATTACATATTTTGGTCTTTAGCGATCCGGATCTATATCTAACACGGATGGATCTATACCTGTTGTGATAAAATAAAACTCTCCTGATATTAGAGTAACAATTACAGAAGAATAAAATAAACCATATTTTGTTACCTCTTGGAGCTTGGAAGGGTTCAGTTTGAGCAGATGTTTTATACCATCATCACTGTCCTCGTCAGAGCTCATTTGCCAGTACATTCAGCATCTGGTTCATATTCGCCATCTCAAACATATTCTCAAAACTATAATTTTCAACATCTTTAAAAAAAATAGTTTGATCACTGACAGCTTCTTCACCAGATCCTCCATCAAGTGACATTGACACTAATATTTGATTGTATTCAGTTCTTGCTCTGCAGTAAATCACTGAGCCATTTAGTTTTTTTGTTCATTCCAACTTTTGCTGATGATACTTCCTATTCTTTTGTTTTCTGCCTGCGGTAATTTTGAGTGAAAATGTCACTTCATCATTGTGTATCAGACATTCCCTTTATTCCTTGTGGAATAAAGGTGAATTGCATTTATTCAGTCATCAAAGATTCAATTATTGTTGTGCAGAAAAAAATATACTTACACTGTTACACACCTCGGGTTGTTAGATAACCTATACAATCTTTACAACAAATGAATTGGAAAACAGGCATTATTTTATAATTGTATTTTTTCTTCTTGTTATATCGTTTTTATAAAGAATTGATTGATGAATACTAAGACGGTTGATGTCTAACTTTATGAACTTTATGAAAATTAATGAGGAGGAGGGTAGTGAATGACGTCCCGGGTCACTAAAGACCCGAGGTATGCGCTTAAGGGTTATTCATCTTTATTTATTTATTCTTTACATATCTTTAAATGTATTTTGAGAAGTGCATGCTGTTTAACTGTGTCATCCCTCATTCTCAAATATACCCTAATAACATCAACATAACCCATATTTAGGTAAATTCAAGGTTGTGACTGAATATCATTGTTCTGTCGACAGTAACAAAAGAGTTCACATTATCATAGTGAATAGGTTGTAGAAGCATAAGCAATAGTTCTGTTCACATACACTCATTTAACATTTTAGAAAATCACAAATAAAAATATTTGTATTATCACTAACTTTTTAATGGGCACATTTTAAAGAAAATCACACTGTCCATGACAATCATCAGTTCATTTCTATGGGATGTTATAATGCGTGTCTGAATTGGCAACATGAAAAAAATTGCATTGTGCAAAGGGCTTTTTGAAATATTTTAATTGATTATAAAAAAAAAAATGTTGTTCAGGGACTTGGTTTTATTTATCATTTGTTGATTGGATATTTTATTTATTAAGCTGGAAGATCAAGTTATGATATTATGATTAAATATCGCAAGGTAAAAAAAGAAAGATAGGTGATGAATGCATAAATGAATGATATGCATATATGAATTATTCACAATGAGATCAGAAAATGTTACGGATGATGGTGCTCAGGAACAGGCTGTAGACTCAGGAGATCCAAATATGACAAACTTTAACGTGAACTCTCAAGAATAACACGGAACAACTACAATACAACCGTAACATAACGGTGACCAGACAAAGAGTCATTTAACAGGGAAGACCTGAAGTAGCAAACACAGATGACTGAATAAACGAAGCACAGGTGATACAGGTGATGACTAACTAAACACAGCTGAATGAGGGTAACCAAGGAAACAGACATGTGGTGGGAAACTAAGACAAAGGAACACGTGACAGAATCAAAACACAATCAAAACAGACTAAACATGTGACAGTAAAATGCATTCAGAAAATAGACTTTAAGGTTTAAAGCTTAAACACTAAGGGGCCTATTTTAACGATCTAAGCGCATAGCCTAAAGCTCATGGAGCAAGTGCACTTAATCTACTTGGCGTGTTTGAATCCACTTTTGCTAGTTTAATGACAGGAAAAATGGTCTGAATGCCCGGCGCATGGTCTAAAAGGGTAGTCCCTATTCTCTTAATGAGTCCACTCAGAGTCTCATCTCCTGTGAGGGGCCGAGAGGTCAGGAACAAGGAACACAAGCTTTCCACTGTTGGGTCTTTATTTGAACCCAAGAAAACACTTTACAAACTCATATATTTCTTACAACACAAGAACAAATAAACAAACTAAGTCAAAACAATTCAGACAGAAAACAAACCAACAAACTAAAACTGACCTACTCAAATGAAAAAAAGCAACAACTTATAAAGGAAAAGATGGGCCCATTCCAAATTAAGAGGAAAAACAATGAAACTTTACATTAAATATATAAAACCAAGTAAATCTAAATTTAACCAAAACGATATATTAAAAGCAAAATGTAATTAAATACCATAAATGTTCAACTAAATAAATCAATTAATAAAGACATCAACGTATTCTCCTCCCCCGGGCAACCCCAGCAAATGATATGTCCGGGCGGAACCAATAAAGCTTAAATTCTTTGTTCCTGCCCGGACTCTAATTTTGTGTTGGTGCTGAAAGAATAAGGTATGGCAATAGAAGGAATGATGTAATCATAATGAGAATAGGGCATACAGCATTAAATTACAGTTTGCAAAACATTAAAATGGTTATTGTGATAAATGTGGACTCCCAGAAACGGTACAGCATATTTTTTTAATAAGTGTTGCACATAAAAGATAAATATTTGAGCTATCTCAAGAATTAGAATTGATGGGAATTAATAATATATTTCTGCAGGTGCTATTAGGAAATGGGTTAATGCAATCAAGAGTATATGATAAAATGTTGAACTATCTAAAAAAGATAGGAATAATGGAAAGAATAATAATAAAAAAGTTTTATTTATTTTTTATTGTAGAAGTCTATGTGCACTTCACACTCCAGACCAGTAGGTGGTGGAAATGCGCCTTTGAAGTTGGTTTGCCAAACTGCCATAAAACTCCAGAAGAAGAAGAAGGACTCTAATTTAATTTTAGTCATGCCAGAATGCGGCTGCAGCGGATGCTCCATGTCTGAAGATCATTGCTACACTTCTTGGGTAAACTTAAACTCAAAATAGAAACAAATATAAGTAAAAGATACAAAGTAACTAATTTATATGCACTTCAAATCAGTAACAATGTATATAAAGATATGTTGTAAATGTAAATAAATGGAAACCTAAAAATAAAGAATTAAATTAATAGTGTTTGTTATGCGTGGTTATTATAAACTATTATACTGAAACAAAAATGAATGTGAATGACAAAGTTTAAATAAAGATTATCCTTAAATGAATAAACAGATGTATATGTTTGTGTAGATGTATGTTAAGATAAAGATACATCGACTTTACCACTCTTGTGCGGCCACCACTTGGGCCGTCCCATCTCCCATTCCCTTTAATAGCTAATTACGCTCGCAACATGGCGGATTAGCTATTTACATGGTAGAATTTGCAAGCGGAAAAACTGAACGCTTTGGAGGAAACGGATCTTCTCGTCCAATGACACCTTTACTGCATTACTGCAAATAGGTAGGCTAATTCTGATACATGCAATGACATTATGACATATAGGCATTTTTTATAGTGTGAATGATCGTGAATAATGCTGTGATTTACACCTGCGAGGACAAAGAACCACATAATCAGCCACATAATGAATGAGCCTTTGAGTCACGTATGTGAGAGGGAGCTAAGGAACAGGACAAAAATAAATATATTTTGTACTCAAATATAATTTCGAGTTACGGTTAATTTATGCATGATCGCGCCGGCACCTATAATAGGCTATTGTCTTCTATATTTGCTTCTTATTTATTAAATCCAGGCAATTGGCTGATGTAACACTGATTCAAATTAAGATACAATTTATACAAAACAAAATTCGCTATATAGGAAGGCTTTCTACAAAACAAAAATTATTGAAGTGGTCAAAATCATGACTGACTCACTTCATAATCTGTCCAAAACAGGCCAAAGAAATCTTGTCTAAACAGTCTTGCATCTATTACGTTTTATGTTGCAGCAGGATTCATATTTAAACTGTCTTTGTGTGGTTTAATATTCATAGACACTAACAGAATAAACTTACCTCACAATCAGCAGCTGAATCCGTTGCTCTTAGGCCCCGTTCACACATGGCACACAGTTTAGCTGTAAACGTAAAAATGTTGTATCGCATCAGCGTTTCGTCCAGACGGATCCGGCATTTTTGGAGTCTGAAACTGGTATTTTTTAAAACCGGGTCCCATAGTGAATAAATCTGAAACCGACACCCTTACGTTTTCGTGTGTACAGCCAATCGGTATATTTTGTGAAACGGAGATATCATCACACCACGTTCCGCACGGTAAAGACTAGAAGGGATACAGCTACGGCCACTGGGCATGCACACATCAATATTGCGTCATTTAATTACTGTATTTGCATTATTGTAAGGGTAGGTATAGGGTTGGGGTAGGCGTTAATAAAACACAATCTGGTAAGTAGCAAATTTATTTATTGCTATTTTATCGCAAGATTTTGCCTCACTTCCGACCCTTGCTGTACCCCTTCTAGCCTCTTTTTCTCCGTTTTTAGTGTATTTCTGTGGCAGAATTACAGCACCACATACTGGTCTGGCATGTATACTACATCGTTTTTAGTCGGTTTCAGTGATTTCGTGTGTATGCAGATATTTCTTGAGACAAGGGACAAAAAAGATTGGATAGGGAAAACTCTGGCTTCGTGTGGATGTGGCCTTAGAAATAAACAGCTTTTCTTCTGAGGGAAATTATTCCAGGATTATTCCTCACCGCGTCTCAAAATGATGTAAAGTACATGCACTAATCTTGATGTGTTTATTCGAGTTGATGTGGGCGGGGATACTCGGATTTTGGCATATTTGATTGCGTCAGTATTTGAATTTCAAAAGAGCGCGCCCCGTGGGCTAATGAAGAGGCTGGCAACAACTGACATCTCTCTCTTTTCAAACAGATTACATAAACAGAGAATATTTGTTTTCGATTTGATTTACATTATTTAAAAACCTGACATTTCAATATTTCTTTAGATATATGCCTCATGTTTCAAGTATTCACTAAATTACAGTTAATTTTCTGAAGAGTATATCAGATTGGACTTCGTTGACAGGGAGGCTGCAGATTGTGCATCATGTTGGTTTTTTTCTTTGCAAAAAGCACACCATTTTGTTTTTATTGTGAGTGTACACAAATAAAAGTAGATACTTAACAGATTATAATGATGTATAACACTTGCCTGAATGATACATTTGTGATTATGTAAAATGATTATTTGAGTCCCTTTGGCACTGATAAGAATAAAATCGAAGCAGTCGCGCCGGCGTGATCTTTGACCTCTAGAGGTTATGTACACAATAATAATCTTTTACATTTTAATCCTTTAATTTTTCATATTTAAAAATGTTTGTGGGGTGCTGCTATGTGTGTGTACGTGTGTTGTGCACCCGTCTATAAGCATATATTACTAACACGCTTTTTAAATAACAGTTTCAGTTGGTCAATAGCGCAGTTGTTTTCAGTTGCCTCAAAATAGCAATGCGCCAACAATGCGCCAGAACACACCTCGTTTTCAGACCAGCACGTCCATGGGCGCAAATGCACTTGCCATTTAAACAACGTAGCACAGGACGTGAAAACGATAACTGCGTCGTGCTGAAACTACCGGAAAAACACTTGCGTCAGGCCTGGCTTTGCATAGCGCCAGGTGTATGATGGCCCTAAAGCTTACAACAGTTCGCTTGTTCACCTCTTTATCATATTTGGTTTCCATCAAATAACACTGTCACTGAAGAAACAAATATGCAATCAAATGTAAGATGAAAAAAAAACAAAAAAAAAACAACAACAACAAAACAGCAAGGAAAGGAAGATTCATTGTGGAATATAAGGCTTCAACGATAAGACCACACTGTCAGTTACACAAAATAGCTCTCATCACGCAGAGGCTGTGTGCGATCAATAGTTCTTTTCTGCTTCTCTCTCAGTCATTCTCATATACAGGTTTTTTTTGTTTTTTTTCTTCTCAGGGAAGATGGGTGGACACCGTCTGCCTGCTTGCATCCAGCATGGATCCATTTTTAATTTGATGTGCTAGGAGCTGCTGACAGTCCCCATATCTTCAGATAAAGTAGGAGGATTATTAATGTATGACTTCAATATAATGATTTTCCCATCTGCCAATCAAGCAGCCTCCTTTTGTGGCAGCCCAACACAAATGGCTCCACTGATGGCATTTACAGAATCCCATTATGTCAGTCTGGAATATAACGAACATTAGAAAAGACTTTTGAATCAATGGCTGGTAATTATTTTTATCTTGCCAAATAAGTCCATAGAAGTCACCTAGCTGAGAATAACACTGCCTATTAATCTGAGGGGTTAGTTTTTTTGGGTTTGTCATTGTAGAAAACCTTACAGAAGAACAAAGAGGGAAAAGAGAAACAGCTATATTACATTGATCAGTTACTATTCAGGATGAACTTTATGATAATATAAAATGAATTTGCCTAGCTATTTATTTTCATTTTCAACATAAGATAATGAGCTAGATTATTTTTGATGCAATATGGGTCTTTACTATTTTGAACTATATTTAAATTATACTTTTCTATCCCTTCTTCTCTAATAATGTGGGAATAGTACTTCAAGAAGGATAAGAATTTTTCATTTATTTAATCCCCTGATGACTGAAAATGAAATGTATATAGATGCAATAATTTTTTTTCTTCACTAACTGAAAGGTTCTCATATATTTCATTGATGAAAGTAATATCTTATTCAGTCTACAACTTTAGATCCTGCATGCACGATCGCATTCCAGAGCCTTAAGTTGCACGTCCACAGTCCACACTTCACTGCCAGTTTGATGCATATAGCACACAAATCTGGAAAGCACTTTCTTCATCTGGCTAACTCTAATCAGACTGGCCGGCTTGCTGCAACTTCAGGCCCCGCAAGATATTTTATCAGTCCACCTGGAAACCGCCTTGGGTTTACAAGGTACCAAGTAGATAAAACCAACACTTCACCTGATGCTAGTTTCATTGTTTGAGACTTTATTTTTAATGTAAGAATTGTATCATTTTTGGTCTATTGTTGCAGTATGATGTATTTTAGATGAATTCACCTATAAACATTACATAAAAACAAAGGAAAAATGATGGTTGGCTGCTTTATAGTTATAGTCTTCCTGTCTAAGTGGGCACATTGGCCAGAGTAAATGGCATATTTTTGTAGTCAAAAATGTCTTGCTGTCACACTGGGTTGCAGTAAACAGAGATGAAGATCAGGTTAAAAAAGGCTTTAATAATCCACACGCGCAAACAATCCAAAAGGCAGGCTAGCAAACACAACACTACCATTAACGTGAACAGACAAATGAACATTGAAGAGAATGCAATTTAAATACAAGGCAAATGAGGGAAATAATGACAAAACCCTTTTGATAATTAATGAGTCTCCATATAGTAAATGTGGTGGGAAACTAAACAAAGGAACACATGTGACTGAAAATAACAAACTAAAAGTTGTACCTTAAAGGAACACTCCACTTTTTTTGAAAATTTTACAAGTCCCCTAGAGTTAAATAGTTACGTTTTACCGTTTTTGAATCCATTCAGCCGATCTTTGTATCTGGTGGTAGCGCTTTTAGCATAGCTTAGCATACATCATTGATTCTGATCAGGCCATTAGCATCTCATTCAAAAAATGACCAAAGACACTTTCAATATTTTTCCTATTTAAAACTTGACTCTTCTACAGTTACATCGTGTGCTAAGACCAACTGAAAATGAAAAGTTGCGATTTTCTACACCTATATGGCTAGGAACTACTTTCTCATTCCTGCGTAATAGTCGCGGATCTTCGCGGCCGTACCATGGCTGCAGCGGCGCAATGATTCGTTGGTATTCTGTGAAACATGGTGGTAGTATACACCTTCGACTTACTATCATAGCCCTTTACAACACACAGAACCATGGCTAATCACACAGGTAAATCCACAACACAATTTGTCGGCTGCAAGCCTGAAACTTTCTCTGCAACCACACAAACTTAGTGCCGGTCACATTGAAAGTTACCTAGCTGGGGGCATATCATTGTGCCTCTGCAGCCATGGTATGGCTGCGAAGATCCGCGACTATTACGCAGGAATGAGAAAGTAGTTCCTAGCCATATAGGTGTAGAAAATCGCAACTCAGAGGGATCTGCCACGGGTAGGAGCGATCGAGGTCGCCTCCCCTGTGGAGCTTTTTGGGAATCGATGATTTAGGGATCTGCTCTAAGGATCCCTCCTCAGAGGGATCTGCCACGGAGGGCCATCTAGTAGAGCTACGATGTCCGAGAACCATACTCGAGTGGGCCGCCGGGGTGCTACTAAGAGAAGGCTGATGCCCTCCCGGCGGACCCGCTCCAGAACTCTCGGGAGTAGAGCGATCGGGGGAAATGCGTACAGACGCAGCCTCGGCCACGTCTGCATCATGGCGTCCAGCCCTAACGGAGCTGGATGCCTGAGAAAAAAACACAGTGGACAATGGGCCGAATCTCTCGCACATGGCCTCCACCACCTCTGGGTGGAGTCGCCACTCCCCGGGCCTCAGCCCCTGCCTCGACAGGACGTCTGCTCCCTGGTTTTGGTCTCCGGGGACGTACATCGCTCTGAGAGACGACAGTTTCCGCTGGGACCACAGGAGGATCTGATGCGCCAGTCTGCAAAGAGGGCGCAAACTCAGACCCCCCTGATGATTGATATACGCGACAACTGAGTTGTTGTTTGAGCGTATCAGGACATGGTGGCCGCGGAGGTCCGGGAAAAAGCTCCTTTGTAGACCGCCAGCATTTCCAGGCAGTTGATGTGCCAGGAAGAATGCCGGGTCTCCCACAGACCTCTCGCAAAGTGGCCGTCCATGACCACATCCCAACCAGTGAGGGAGGCATCAGTTGAAACGGTTTTCCGGCAAAACGATGTGGCCCGACAGCGGGAGCACAGCATCGATTCCCAAAAAGCTCTACAGGGGAGCGACCTCGATCGCTCCTACCCGGGAGAGGGGGCTGGCCAGCAGGGGCCTCATCTAAGGGAGCAGCTCGACAGGGCCGCAACACTAGGGCGGACACTGTGGTTAGCAATTGCCTGAAACTGATGTGTCCCGCAGGCCACAAGGCGGTGAGAACAACATCAACTTCCGGAGGGCTCCATCTTAGATGAATATCCAGACAAGTCAAACACGCTTGGGTGACAGCCGATTAAGTATCTAACTCAAAAAGTCAGATAACATGACACTCAATACCTCAGAATTAAATGCCACCATAATCACCCAACCCGTGCAACCTGGTCTGAATGATAGGCTGAGTAAAAAATACATCTAACTCCTCAAAGTCAGATAATATTTTAATTTAATTCCTCGGAATTAAATGCAGCTACAATACGGTGAAACATGGTCTGAATCATGGGCTGAATATCTAACTCCTCAAAGTCAGATCCTATTTTATTTAATTCCTCAGAATTAAATGCAGCCATAATCATCAGACGATACTGTTTCATTGTTTTTATACGGACTCGTAAACCACATGTTGCCTCAGCAACATGGCTCAAGCCGTTATAATACAATTGGCTTTCATCTCTCTTTTTTTCAACAGGCACCGGACCAGCCACGGAGTTCGCGAGCCCTGAGAAATGCTTGTGAACAATGTTGGTAGACAAACAACACCAAATAAGACTGACAAAACACAGAGCGCTCAGCTGAAGAGCAAAAGCTGTTGTGTGTATGCATCAGCGTCCCTTTGTATCTTCCGGGTATGCCGTCATCTACTATGTCATGACGCAGCACCAATCAGATTGGCTTGATTTCATTCATACTTCAGACGCGCAACGCTGTGGGCGTTCCCAGAGTGTTGTCACTCGACGACGCAGTGCGAGTTCCCTCGAAGGGGAACTCAACTATTTAACTCTAGGGGACTTGTAAAATGAGCCTATTTTCAAAAAAAGTGGAGTGTTCCTTTAAGGTGTACCTTAACGTTACGTGTTTCCTTAAACGATCTTAGTTAAGTATGCCTTCTGTAAGACATTCGTTCGTAAGGTTGGTCTGGCGCACTCTTAGCTATACCTTATCACTATTGACAGTTCATTTCGATAGTGACCACCACTATTTCTTTACATCTCAGTCTATTCGAATAATTCTGCTTATTGAAGTGTTTTCTTGCAAAGAATACAATTGTCATTACACTGATGGCTGTTAGCTTTTTAATTATATGAACCAAAGGTACATTAGCTGGCAAACCCTTATGGAGTCTATTTAAAGGGAATGATTGTGGAGGGGAGTTTGGTCAAACTATGGCAGCGAGACAGTGAATAGTTGTGCATTTCTATGTGCACTATTCATCCTTGAAATCTTAAGTTCCCTGGCTACCATGTCAGAAGCTGCAATTCAAAATTAATTTTGTCTGCCACGGCAGCAAATTCAGCAGCTTTTAGATCTGGATCTAGACAAACCCGACGGAGCGCAACCCCGAAATTCAGCTGCTGACGCTCTCCTCTTTCTTTCTTTTTCTCCACTGTAGCTGTTGATTATGTTTCGCGTGTTGTGCCTTTATTGAGTATGTCATCCAATAACTTAAATTAGTGATTTACACCAATAATGTGATGCGGGCAATCAACTAAATTTAACTCTTTCTGTAAATTAACAATTAACTGCTTGTGGAGTAAATGAAGACTATGGCAAAATATATAATGATAATATAAATGGTATACTGCCAGTTAGTGGGTTGATGCATGACACGTTTGGCCATGAGAGGTTGCAGGTTCGCACAATAATTTCAAAATTATATAAAATATCCACGGTTTTGGATTTAGTTTACAATTTGGATTATATTTATAAGATCTCATGAGTCCTGATAAATGCAATTTCAACTATTTCTGAAGTGCTTCTATTAGGCTATAAAGGACACCGCTTTCTCACATAACGCAGTTGAACAGCCCCTGCATAGAATGAATAATCGATTTTTGAGCCATTGATAAACCAATTCAGCACCGCCGCCACAGAGAGCACCTGCTAACACTTAAGAAGGTATACCTTAAGCAACCTCCTAAGATATAGTTCGGGGAACACGCCTAGAAATGGTATACCTTTAGTTAAGTTATACCTTTAGAGTCTTCGTAGCGCGCTATGAGAAAACGTTACCGGGAAATGCAGCCCAGAACTGTGACACTTATGGACAAGATTATAGACCCCTAAACATTTTAGATGATGGAAAACTTGACTTTATGATGATTTACGATTTTTTTATTTTTTTATGCTCGCGATGACTTCATTTATCATAATTGCTACATCTTTCTTGACTTTATATTATATCTCAGTGACTTTCACAATTGTGAACTTTTCCATAATTGTTACTTTATTTCTTATAATGGGTTTATATCCCACAATCTCAACTTTATTTCTCATTTTTATTTCTTTTTTTCTTCAAAATTTTAACTTTTATACTTTCTCCGTGCAGTGTAATGTATCTCGTAAAGTGACCGTGTCTCACAATTGGGAAATTTGCAACGTTATTTCTTGTCATTGCTACTTTTTTCCCCAATTTTCACTTCATACTGTATATCTCACAGCACGTCTTTTTATCTAAAAGTGCCTTTATCTTGCATTGAAAATCACAAATTACATAATTGAGACCATATCTCACAATTTAGACTCTCAAGTTTGGCTTTCTTATTTTTTTTCTTATTACCTTGTTTAGGTAACAGGCTTCCATATATGGGACATTTTTTGGAAGACAATTTGTGTGCAACCTTTGACATGGTGGTATTTGCTGGGGTATTTTAATCCATTCCTCTCTGTGAAACTTTTTTTTTCACTTTGTGATGTGCCTCACATTCTTATGTCAAGAAGACAAACATGTTGTTCACAAAACACAAATCATCCTTTCAGTTAGACTTCATTCAGCTGACAAAATTACATTTTGAGATGAACCTTGTTTCAACAAGACAGAATGGAGCTCAGCTTTAGATGTGTCAGATATGGAGCTTTATATAGCAAATTGTCAAGACAGGAGTTGTTGTTTTTTTGTGGGAAATATTTACAGCATAGTCATCTTTAAAGAAATACGTGTTCTTTAAAAGCAACTAAATTACGTAACTGAATTAGTGATGTGTTTTAGGTCAAGGTGTGTATTACGAGGTTCTGTAATTAGCTAAATGTGCAACTTTAGCCTCTGGGCTGAGAACAGGTAGCCATATTAATGGTAAATAGAGGTACTCATTAACCCAGGCAGTGACACTGACGGTAACATCATCTAATTACAGCTGCTGCGCGTCCCGTTGGGGCAACCATGTGCGGAGGGCTGAGGAAAAGGTCTAAGTCATTATTAGCTTTTTCACACACCTCAGACAGTAACAGTGTTCTGGTTTAGTGGCGAGTGCAAAAAACGATTATTATTTTTTTTTAAACCATGCATCTTTTTAAGCCAGTTGTTTTAATTATTTATAGATATAGGACTACTTCTTCCAGTGCTAAATTACTGCTAATTGAAAGTACTTATAGTTCCTACTTAGTCAGCTGTGGATGTTGAGCCAGTAGCAGAGCACAATGAATGATGTGTGAACATCAACAGTGCTATCACGGCATAGCCCTTATAGATCTGCGGGAAACAGACCTCTGTTCTACAATTGACTGTCTTCTGAGTCCATAGATTAAATCACCCTCTTGTCTTGCAATTGGGCCTTTCTATTACAAAAGACAGAGGGAGGCGGCTTCTTTTGCACTGATGTGCCAGACTTCTGCTCGCCGCTAACATATCAATTTGTTTTGGCTCTGACTGCCATGGAATACTAATGAACCCCTGGTTATCTAAAATCAGGTTTTATATATCCATGCCACGAAGTGTAAAGCGTTACATATAGGTGTTAAAGCATGATTGTTTGCTGATTATTCAAACAAGTATTTATTAATCACTTATTCTGTGAACTTCAAAAAAGATCCATAATGTGTACATTTATCCTGGTTTCCGGGCAAGATAATCATAGAAAAAACATTGAACATTTTATCTGATTATTGTTGAAAACTGGTTAATATTGTTGTTTACTCTATAGCATGATTCCAGTAACTTAGGATAAAACAGCACAGTACATTTTTGACATTTTTAGTGGTGCTTGCGTAGCAAGGCATCACTATTACTATCTAGCCCGAAAACGGTTTTAGTGATGCCTTGCGAAGCAAGGCATCACCATCACTCTCAAACATACATATTAGTGTTGCTTGTGAAGCAATGCATCAATATTGTTATTCTCCATATTTTTATTATTATTGGGGCTTGCGTAGCAAGCCATAAATATTAATATCTCGGTTTATTATTCTTCTTCTTCTGGACACTTTTTCGGCGCGCTACTCCTCCCACAAATTTTGTCACAGACCCATGAATGAGGCGTCAAATCGACCGGCCTATACGGGAATGGTGTGCTATATCTTTTCTAAGGGATCGGGGGTGCGCTGTTCGCCCCAGGGGCGAAAAAGTAGCCGAAAAGTCAATGGGATTTAACATTGCGGAAACTTTGACCCCTCATAGCTCCGAGCGAGGATTTCGGAGAAACTCGTGTGTCACCACATTTGAAGAGGCTGGCAGGCCCTGTAAGATGACACATCTCAATGGGGTATAAGTTGTACCCCTGGGGCGCTAGAGCTCCCCAAATTTCCTCAAATTTCCCCATTGACTTATAATGGGGAGGGACGTCCCATAAAACTCATGTGTTTCTCTTACTATGGGAAATTGCATAGGGATTTTGTATTGACCATAGCTCTGGCTCACAGTGTCTCAGAGACAAGGGGGTGGGCTCAATTTACTCAGACAGCCAATCACTATCTCAGGATGATTGTCAACCTATGAAGCCACGCCCTAGCAACCATTTAGAGCTCCCTAGCAACTGATCCCATAGACTTCCATTGAAAGAGATCAAAGGGATATCTTTTGATAGAAGTGTCATAGAATTACGAGGGTGGGTTTGTTTGACTCGGGGCATCAACAGCCAATCACAAATCACCTTCAACACTTCCTAGCCACGCCCTAGCAACCATTATCAAGCAGCCTAGCAACCGTTTACCAACACCAATATCTCTGCCTCAGAACATCATAGAGGCATGGGGGTTGCTTTATATCATTCATACTGACAAGCAGCCTTTGGAGTATCATCATTGGATGCTGCCAAGCCACTCCATAGCAACCAAAAAGAGTACCCTAGCAACCGTTTACCAAGACCTATATCTCTGCATCAGAACATCGTAGAGACATGGGGGTTGGTTTATATCATTCATACAGACAAGCAGTAACATCATTGGATGCTGCCAAGCCCCCCTAGCAACCAAACAGAGTACCCTAGCAACCGTATACCAAGACCTATATCTCTGCTTCGGAACATCGTAGAGACATGAGGGTTGGTTTATATCATTCATACAGACAAGCAGTATCATCATTGGATGCTGCCAAGCCCCCCTAGCAACCAAACAGAGTACCCTAGCAACCGTATACCAAGACCTATATCTCTGCTTCAGAACATCATAGAGGCATGGGGGTTGGTTTATATCATTCATACAGACAAGCAGTATCATCATTGGATGCTGCCAAGCCCCCTTAGCAACCAAACAGAGTACCCTAGCAACCATATACCCAGACCTATATCTCTGCTTCAGAACATCATAGAGACATGGGGGTTGGTTTATATCATTCATACAGACAAGCAGTATCATCATTGGATGCTGCCAAGCCCCCTAGCAACCAAACAGAGTACCCTAGCAACCGTATACCAAGACCTATATCTCTGCTTCGGAACATCGTAGAGACATGGGGGTTGGTTTATATCATTCATACAGACAAGCAGTATCATCATTGGATGCTGCCAAGCCCCCCTAGCAACCAAACAGAGTACCCTAGCAACCGTATACCAAGACCTATATCTCTGCTTCAGAACATCATAGAGGCATGGGGGTTGGTTTATATCATTCATACAGACAAGCAGTATCATCATTGGATGCTGCCAAGCCCCTCCATAGCAACCAAACAGAGTACCCTAGCAACCGTTTACCAAGACCTATATCTCTGCCTCAGAACATCCTAGAGACATGGGGGTTGGTTTATATCATTCATATAGACAAGCAGTATCATCATTGGATGCTGCCAAGCCCCTCCATAGCAACCAAACAGAGTACCCTAGCAACCGTTTACAAGGACCTATATCTCTGCATCAGAACATCGTAGAGGCATGGGGGTTGGGTCTTTTGACTCAGACTGGCAAATAGTCTTTAAATGTCACCCCATAAATTGTATAGCCACTCCATAGCAACCATATAGAGTACCCTAGCAACCGTACAAACACATGAATAGGACATATCTCAGCTCCACAACATCGTACAGACTTGGGGGTGGCCTCTTTTGTTTCGGGTGACAATCCAGTACACACAACATAGCATCCGAGAGGATTTTTTTGCCACGGCAAGCACCACTCACATTTTCTTCTGGAAATGTACATTCTAGTTATTTTTGTTATGTTGTTTATAATGAATTGATTGAGGAATACTAAGAAGGTTGATGTCTAACTTTTTTTTTTTAAATTGAGGAGGAGGGTAGTTTTAATCTTAAAATAAAAATATTCCTAATGCCTGTATTATAGGCTGGTTTTCATACAAGAAAATTGTAAGAACAAATATTATATCTAAAATATCTAACTTATTACTATTGTAATTTATTCTAGCATGATTCCAGGAACAACAAAAATACCACACAATCAACATATCTAGCTATTTTATTTTCACTCATTCTTAAAAATAAAATAAAAACATAAATAAATAAATAAAATGACCCATAATGCCTTCAATTTACGATGGTTTCCATACAAGACAATTGCAAAAAATTGTAGAAAATGGCAAATGGTTATTGTTGAAAATTGGTTATTGTTATTTATTCTGGCATAATTCAAACAACTCGGCATAAATCAATGCGATCCAATAATAACTTCAAGCTATCAACATGAGTTTAACTCTGCACATTTCTTGAAAAATTCACTTATTTTTGGAACCTATAATAAAATGCCTAAATTTAAGCTAGTAACCTTTTCAAACAACTGTAGACAAAGTTTTATGCCGTGTTTTTCACAGGCATGCTTCGAGACTGCATTAAGTTTACTTCAAACACAAGTTTTATATTTCTCTGCATGAGCTACATTTACAAGCCTTCAGAAATGCCATGCAGAGAACCACATTAAACCATTTCTTTTTCAACAGAAAGGCTCCCATGAGAGAACGATTTCCCACTAGGCTTTGAAATTTAACAAGCATATCACTTGTTGAATAGCATCTTACTTGCCTAACCTGTCTCCAAAAATATGTTTGTACAGTACATCACCTAAAGCCTTTTCCCTACTTATTCACATATTTCAAAGTTAGGTATGGTTCTTTTCAGAGCTTGCCTCATACACTATAGTTTATGACTGCGCTACGGTCCTTTCTGGCGAGTGTGAAACTTAATTTGTGTGAATCTATCTAGTCCATTGCACTGTTTGACAAAGAATATCCCAAGTTTTGAATTTTCTGAGAGTGTTGTTGTGCTTTCCCCCCCTCCTATTTCTAGCTCTCAGTAGGATAAGTTGTGTGACAGCATAAATCCTCAATGCCCCATCCCCAAGCACAGATTTTTTCATTTGTCTTAAGCTAATAGAGCTGCACAGTGAGTCTCTTTTAAAGTAATAATGATGAGATGACGAGAACAATTTTACAGCTCAAATAATACGCATTTCTTTTATAATTTTTTTTACATTTATAATAAAATTGTAACTTTTAAATTCACCCATTTACTTCCATTGTAAATGCTTCATCATAACCTGAATTGTTTTCTTTGTGATAATCAACATTATGCCATACAACACAGGCTGGTGGTTAAGCTCATCTTGTTTTGAACCCAGAAAAAACAGCTTCCCACATGTCCATTCTCTAACAGATCTTCATCTTACAGGTCTCTCTATGTTTTATACACGGGCAATAGGCCCAGGCAATAAGAAGAGACCCTCATAGACCTACATGATTTATTGAGAAAGAGGAAACGCATCACCTCCAGCTTGAAGCAAAACGATGGCCCCTCACTCTGCCTGCTAAATAGGGCCCCCAGTATGCTGTGGAAATAAGGGAATTCCTCACTTCCAAACAGCTGGCAGGTAATAACACGTTGTGTTCTCTGGGCACCGCAAGGTATGTGAGTCTGGCTGCTGTTATAATCCAGTGACAAGAGCAGATGAAGGGTGACTGTGTGTGTGTGTGTGTGTTTAAAGAGATAGAGAGAGAAAAACTGTATCTGGTCCTTCTGCTGTAATGCATACAGTCTTGCTCATAAGTTTACACACTCCTTGCAGAATCTTTGAAAATGTGGATCATTTTAACAAAATAAGAGGGATCATACAAAATGCATGTTATTTTTTGTTGGTGTTGTGATGATTGTTCTTGAGTTCCAGTTAAACTGACCAATGTTCTTCTGAAAAATCCTCCAGGCCCTGCAAAATTTTCAGTTTTCCAGCATCTTTTGCATATTTGAACCCTTTTCAGCAGTGACTGTATGATTTTGGGATCCATCTTTTCACACTGAGGACAATTGAGGGACTCAAAACAACTATTATAAAAAGGTCCAAACATTCATTGATACTCCAGAAGGAAACATGATGGTTGTAGGTTGGGGATTCAAAAACTTTTTAACTGCACTGTAAAAAAAAATCAGGTCTCCAATTGAACATTTTCTAGTGACTGATCACATCTAAATTTTTCAGTTGGCCAAATTGAATTTCTGTGAATTGATGCAATTTAATTCACAGAAATTGAATTTGGCCAACTGAAAAATGTAGATGTGATCGGTCACTCAAAAATTTCCAATTGGAGAATTTTTTTTACAGTGTGGATGATGTCCAAATTTTTTCCTTTAATACTGCCCTTCAAAAGCAACAGAAGATACTTGCATGTTTCCCGGAAGACAAATAACCTTGATCTTCAAATTCAAAAAGTTTGCACCCTCAGGTTTCTAAATGCATCATGTTTCCAACAACATTGTGATCCCCCTCATTTTGTTAAAATTATTCACATTTTTACAGATTCTGCAAGGGGTGTGTAATCTTTTGAGCAAGACTGTATGTTAGAGGAGAGTCACATATTCAGTGGAGGTAGGGTGTGCTGAGCTGTCAGCTGTTCTAGCTCATTGTTTATTCCACCAGCGTTGCGTATTAACATTTCAGGAGATGGGTTTTAAATGGGCAAGTTTTTAGGAGATACAAAGCTTCATGGATTCCTGGCAAGTAGTGCTTGAACTGTGCCATCATTCAAGTCGAACATAGGATCAGACAATTACAACACAATACTGCAGTTGCATTTAGAGGAATTGCTAACTGTTCTCTACAAACCCTTCATCTGACTAAATTTGCAGTCTACAATAAGTTCCTAATGGTTCCTTATGGTAAGTTCCTTTTCTATAATAAGTTCCCTAAACATGGTTGTAGTAAAGTTTGTTGGTCCCGCTCGCTCCTCCCATGTTCCTCGCCAACCTTGCCACATACCCCCAACACCCCTCGTAGGCCAGGGAGTACCCCGCGACTACGCTTAATGTTCCTCCTTAATGTCTCCGGGCTCCCTCATGAGAGCACTCGAGACCGGTGTGACTCACAGGTGGTGCTCATTCTCTATCACCCGCTCCCGCTCGCTCCTCCCATGTCCCTCGCCAACCTCGCCACAATGATTACTATATAATAAAAATAATGTGTAATTAAAAAAGGGATCATTTCATATTCTTTTAATGAACATCTTAAAGCATCATAGTTTTGGCGGAATGGACTTTCAATGGAGGGAATGGAATCTCTCAGGTTTCATTACAAACTATCTTAATTTGTGTTTCAACAATGAATGCAAGTCTTGGCATAAGGGTAAGCTTTGATGACAGAATTTACATTTTTGGGTGAACGGTTCTCAATGTGCCTGCAAAACCTTCAGCTGTGACTAAATGCAATATAGCACAGATCTTAAATTCCTTATTGTATATCAAGAAATGGTTACTATAAAATAAAAATATGTACATAATATATAATAAACAATAAAACAATCTTCATCATATAAAGGGATCATGTTTCGTCAGAATATGCTTTTATGCTCTCTTCATGTATACTTTTTGAAGCATCAAATGATTGGTTGAATGGACTTTCAATGGAGGGCCAGAAATCTCCCAGGCTTCATTAAAAATATCTTCATTTGTGTTTCAAAGTTAAACAAAAGGCTTATGGATTTAGAAATTACATGAAGTCGTGTAAATGCTGATGCAATTATCTTTTTTTTTCTTCTTTTTTTATTGAACTTACCCTTTACGGATAATTCATCAAAACATTTTTGTTCATACAATGAAAGTAAACTGGGTCCAAAACAACATTGGACTGATTTCTTTTACGTGAAAGAAAGGAATTCTTCATAATTCATTATCATTTGCTCATTAAAAAAACCTCTTAATTGAAATTTGTCTAATTTAATTAACATTTACTAAATATAATAGTCATTCTTTTTATTTGTTCGTTTGTGTCTTGCTGAGACACTCTCGCTCTTTGTTGAGGCCCCCCCCCCCCCCCCCCCCCCCAATAGATGTTTGTTTAAAGAGACATGCTGAGTCTCTCACATCAGCATTTTACCTCCTGGAATCAGAGCCAATTTGCTGATTTAAGTCACACGCTGAGTGGAGATTGATGGCCCTGGAACTGCAGGACTCCTTATCGATTGATCACAGAGCCTGTGGATATGTGCTTCACCGAATCGCTCTTCATTGTAAAGTGCGTCCATAAACACCCAATGAAAGTGCTTAAGTCTACGAAAGAATGCAACGAATGATCTCACAGGAATTCAATAGGATGCACAAAAATGAATGAATCGCTGCCGTAATGGGCCATGCAGATATTTGGGGTGATATTTTAGTGAACTTTTTCCTGTTTCTTTTTGGAAAAATGTCTCAAATTTCATAAGAAAGGCATGGAAAGCAAAATGTCTGCCGTTCGTTTTGAGAGCATGACATATCCTTCATTTTTCAACACAATTACCATGTGTTGGTGGATCATTTGGCTGTAAATGGATCAATTCTGTCCATGTGCTCTGTCTCCATGTATTAGAGGGAGCTGGCATGTCACTGAGCCTCTGTGCTTTGCATATGTGTTGTGTGATTACAGCGGTGGAAGCAGCCAGCTGTCCATGAAGACAGCAGAGGCTTACAGATTTGCTGCACAGCTCTGGGGCAATGGCATTACACAACACGTTGGCAGGAAGAGCTTTGTGCACACGAGAGACTGTGGCCATCGAAGCTCTGGATGAGACCAGAGAAACTGTCATTCAGCTGGCTCTAGGTAGGAGGCCTGTGGGTGTTTTTGTGTGTGTGTGTGTGAGTTTGTCTTACATTTCTGAATCATAAACAAAAATCTCACTGCAAAACCGTAGCAAGCATGAGAGAGTGCAGTAGTGACTGTTCATGACCCAGGTGAATTTCACACTCTTTTTCTCCACAGACATTTCAAAATGTTTCAATAAAGAGTTTTAAGCCTTGAACCAAAGCATCCAGCTCCTAGATGAATCACCGCATTTTATCTGAAGCAAAATATCAGAAATGCATTAAAAGATCACAGTATATAACTTTGCAATTTTAACAAAATTAATGACAATCTATAATTAACTAAGTACTGTACGGTGTATAATAGACTATTGAGTCTATTATTATACAAGGTATTCAAATATGCACAAAGCAGTATTTAATTTTTTAAATATACACAAATCACAACAATTTATTATGAAATCAGAGAAGCAAATGATCTTGGATATGATCAGCATTGATGATACAATATAAAACTTTTTCATGTAGATATCAATTACAATATCTGCTTCAAAATAAATGGAGGACTAGGTACACTTAAAAAATGAATATCTTAAATATCCTTATGAAATGTAATTTAAAATGTCTTAACTTTTTGGTAAAAGTTAATTGTGTTACAACAGACGTGCAGGCAGGCAGGCAATGAGCTCACGGAAACGAGGATACAGTGAGAACAGGAAACTTTCATAAAAACTCAGGAAAAAACACACAAACACGTCCAACATGAAACGAGAACCGACAAAAACTGAGGGCAAACTGAGGGTTTACATACACAGAGCAAATGAGGATAATGAGGTGCAGGTGATGGGCGAGACACAGGTGACTGACATGACTAATTAACCAAACTGGGGAGAGACAGAATCTTAATCAAAACACACAAGACAGGGCATACATGTAACATAACGCCCCCTCCCGGAAAGGCGCGTCTTCGCGCTGTAAAGGGAACATCTGAGGAGGGGGCGGAAACAAACAGGAAATAACAAAGCAAAGTCCAAAACAGAGTCCAAAGGAACAAAAAACAGTCCATGGGGGAGTGGCAGGAGCCAGTGGGGAGCCAGGAGAAGCCAGGTGGTGTGCCAGAAACCAGCCAGGACGAGGCCCCAGGGCGGAGTTGATGGTGGGAGGAGCCATGGAGGAGACGACACCCTGGGGACGACCAACGGAGAAGGAGCCAGAGATGGAGCCGACGAGCCGATGAGCCCCCGCGAAGCTGATTGTCCAGGAGACCGAGGTGGCACCGCAGCGCCGAGCACCCGAGGTGGAACCGGGAAACCAGAGGACAGCGGCTGAACTGGAGGGACCGAGGACAAAGGCGGAGCTGAAGGGAAGGCGGAGCCAGACGAAGCTGCAGGTGAAGGCAGGTCGACGACTGACCAAGGCGGAGCCGGAGAGACGAGGGAGCCCGGAGAAGCCGTATGGCCGCTGGTTTCCGGTGGAGCTGAGGGAGGGAGGAGCCAGGGAGGCGCTGACGTGTTGACAGGCCGAGGCAGAGCAGGGGGCACGGAGGCTGGTGGCATAGACAGGGGAACCTCAGTTCTGGACAGAGCTGGTGGCCTGAAGACACTAGGTGTGTCCACACATCGTGTGGGTGGAGCAGAGGGGCAGAAGGGCAGCAGCGAAGGGCGAACTGAGGAATGGACCAACTGAGGAGGTGGAAGAGGGAGGCTGGGTGGGAATTCCTGAAACTCTGGAGATACTGGGGACGCTGGAGACTCGGAAAACACAGGAGATACAGGGGGTACAGGAAAAACCTCTCCATAAAAGTCCATCAGGTCCACCTCAGCTGTCCTCAGCTCTTCCATGTAGCTGCCAGCGACTTCCTGCAACTCATCCACTGCGGGGGTGTTGTGGGCGGGGCTTTCCTCCCAGCCCTCGAACGCCACATTAACTCACTCTGCGATGTACGGCGTTGCCAGGCTCACGTACCTGGTTAGACCTTGTTGGTGGTCTGGGCTCCGCGGCAATGACACACTCTGTCCTTGTCCTCGGTAAGGGCTTGTCACTCGCGGGTGGCCGGTCCCCACGGTCTGCGGGGGGCTTGTGCAACTTCTCCGTTGCATCACTCGCTGGTGGTGGTTGGCTGGTCTCTGGCAGTGGTGGAGTGGGACTGGTACCGCTGTCCTCCTCAGCGGGGCCGATGGTGAGTGGCAAGTTGTTGGATACCAGTACCCACTCCACGAATGCGGCGAAGTCTTCTGTTGGACCGCCCGCTGGAACGTGTGCCTTTGACCGGGTCCGGGAAACGGGTAAGGCACGCGAGCTGTAGGAAGTCCCCGGTGTGTGCTTCCAGCGGGCGGTCTGCCTGCTCCAGGCAGAGAAGTTGAACCTCAGGAAGGGCCATGGGGAAGACGGGGAAGACAGGGAAAACAAAAAGAAAAAAAGAAAACGCCGCAAATAAAAAATGTTTCGGTCGGTTCTTCTGTTACAACAGACGTGCAGGCAGGCAGGCAATGAGCTCACAGAAACGAGGATTCAGGGAGAACAGGAAACTTTAATAAAAACTCAGGAACAAACACACGAACACGTCCAACGAGAACCGACAAACACTGAGGGCAAACTGAAGGCTGCAACATACTCCGCAAGAACAGAGAAAAAAGTTCTCGCTCCCAGGGCTGCGAGAACGAAATGGCGTCATTTTGTTCTCGGAGCCCTGGTTTGGGAGTTCTCGCAGCTCGTTCTCGACACATCGTCTGAGCAGAACTTTTTTCTTGTGGGTGTCCTAGAACTATTGTGTGATTGGTCAGAATTTTAAAGTGAGCGGGGTTAATGCGGAGAAACGTTCGGCACCTGCTTTTTTCGTGAAGTATGGAATGTCCTGGCCAGAATGAACTTTGTTCTTGTTCTTGCCACCTCGAGAAAACGCACAAATTTCTTTGTTCTTGCAGAGTATGTTCCAAGCTTGAGGGTTTACATACACAGAGCAAATGAGGATAATGAGGTGCAGGTGATGGACGAGACACAGGAGACTGACATGACTAATTAACCAAACTGGGGAGAGACAGAATCTTAATCAAAACACACAAGACAGGGCATACATGTAACACATTGGTTGTTCTCATCATGCACAAACTGCCCAATGGCATTTTTAACCCAATCGATAATTGGATAAACACAAGCATTTATAATATATAAATTTGTTGTCTTTAACTATACTAACATTTTAATTGATCATGTGATGCAATGCACTTATGTACATTGTAAACATATATTTGTACCTATACTGTACAGTATTATGAATTACCTGTTGACCCTTTGTCAATGACTATTTGAGAAAAAAAGAGTGTTGGGTGACAGATTCAATTATTTTGAACAATTTAAGACCAAACCATCCGTAGAAAACATTTTCTTTTCTCAGCATCACATTTTTGCATGTATATATGAATATGTATGAATAAATGCAGCATACTTTATCACAACACACAAGTCAACACTGTCAGTAATTGAAACGACTCTATCGGAGAGCGAGGAGAGTTTATTTTGGTTGCGTTCTGAACCCTCCCTTGTAATAAAAGTCACTTGAGAAATTGTGAGGAGCCATAAATATGCAATTACATGTGCAGCGCTGCATAAGAAGAGTGAGAGTTGCAGATGCTGCGTTTGTGACCATATTAATATGCACCTGTCTGGCTTTCTCAATAGACAAGCATTGTTTAAGCACAGCAGGGAGACGTAGAGAGACAACAGCTCCTCATTCATATTCATCTCTCTCTCTCTCTCTCTCTCTCTCAAACACACATTTAGCATCGCTGACTTGCAGGCAGAGTTGTACTCGCGTTTTCTGGACAGCTGGCTGCATTTTTTCAGAAGCAAACTAAACTTCACTCTTCATTTGGTTTTCATGAAGCTCCCTTTTGTTTATTATAAACAATATAAGTATAATGTAATACAAAAAAATATTTATTTAATATTGTCATTAATTGTATTGCATTATTATTATTATTACAAAAATGTAGCTTCATGAAAAACACAAAACACATTTGAAGGGTGAGGCCGAAAGAAGAAAATAACCCATCCAAACACGTTATTATAACCGTCATAACACTCAAAAATCACACACATCTATGGAAATGCTCTTAATTAAGTCCTTCTTCATCAACTTGTTTACATGACTGTTAGATTGTGTTTTGATGGAGCAGTCGGCAGTGAAAGCTCTCTGAGATGGGTAGGGAAAAAAAACTAATTTGAAAGCTGGGTGTATATAGTATTTTCCCATTATGTTTACTGTAGACAGAACAGTGAATTTCCATTAGCACTGAAGTAAGACATGCCAATTTGAAACAAATTATTTTGTGATTTTTGTCTGAGGAATTCTTGTGCTGTTTTCCAATGAGTTAGAACAAAGAAATTCTCTGGTTTGCTCAGACTAATGAGGATGATTCTCAACTATTTCTTTCTCATAATTTTGTCTTACTGATCTAACTTGAATGGCTGAACTTTTCACGAAAAAAGCCTTTCATCACTTACACTTTTGCTCGGTTTGTCATCCTTTTTATTGTACTTAATTTTTCTGCCTGTGATTTTATGAAGAGCCCCATTGAGGCCCTAACCTCATTTTTCAGTAGAATATGCTGATGAAATTTCATGTGAATCCAGACTTTAGGTAAAGGCAGATATAAAATGCTCAGTGACCTCAGTAGCTTAACTGTCAAAGGATTGGCATGAAATGAAACTGGAACACTTTACAATAACGTCACATTAGTTAACTTTAGTTAATGCATTTACTAGCAATAACTAACAATACATTTGTTACAGTATTTATTTATCTTTGTTAGCATTACTTAAGACCCAAGGAGAGATACTTGGCAGTAGTTACCACGCAAAGGGGCACCAATTTCAATACTTAGTCTTGTTGGTGGGATGTTAAATGTTCTGTTTTCGGGGCGATAGCAGGAAGCCGCTGAACATTCAACATTTTGCTGGAAACCACTGCCCCCCGAAACACTGAAGGTGGAACAGCAGGTCAGCCTGGTATGCCTGTAACACTTCCAGCACCAGCCTGACCCACTGACTGAAACGCCTTCCCCACCAGCGTGGATGTTGCACAGCTTATTAAGTGACGATGAGCTCCCAGAGGAGAGATAGCCTGCGAGTGTTTCTTCCACCTGGGGCATCATCGTATAACCATGTGCCCTCACACCCACGATAGTCGAATAAGTCAACGTCGAGGGCACAATGACGTGAAGAATAAGGTTTCCCCCATGGACGAGTTAACTCATGGAGGTTCTCGAAGAAGGGGAGAGTCTCCTTATGGGCTTTATCATCGCGGGAGGAGCTTTCAGAGCCGGTGCTCTTAAAGTCCATCTCCAGATGTCTATTTCACTATTTAATTTTTCAGAATTAAATGTAGCCAAAGAACAGCCAGACAAGATATAGTATATTAATAAAGGCATCTAACTTCTCAAAATCATGAGTATCTATAATTTAATTCCTCAGAATTAAATGCAGCCAAAGATCAACCAGACAAGTAAACACGGTCTGGATGAAAGGCTGAATGCAGAATATTAATACAGGCATCCAACTTCTCAAAATCAGATTAATATTTATAATTTAATTCATCAAAATTGAACAGAGCCAAATATCAACCTGACAAGTAAAAATGGTGGTCTGAATGAAAGGCTGGATATAGTATTTTCATATTAGAACAGTTTCAATATACAAAAAGAATCATAAAAGCATAGCTTGTAAACACATATCATTTGTTTGCACACGATCATAGGAACAAGAGAGAAAGAGAATCTCCCGTTTGCTCAGTTCCGATCAGGCATAACATTATGAAGTGAATAACACTGATTATCTCTTCATCACGGCACCTGTTAGTAGGTGGGATTAGGCAGCAAGTGAGCATTTTGTCCTCAAATTTAGAAGCAGGAAAAATGGGCAAGCATAAGCATTTGAGCGAGTTTGACAAGGGCCAAATTGTGATGGCTAGACAACTGGATCAGAGCATCTCCAAAACTGTAGCTCTTGTGAGGGGTTCCCTGTCTGCAGTGGTCAGTGGTCCAAGGAAGGGACAGTGGTGAACTGGCTACATGGTCATGGGCAGCCAAGGCTCATTGATGCATGTGGGGAGCGAAGGCTGGCCCGTGTGGTCCAATCAAACAGACAAGCTACTGTAGCTCAAATTGCTCAAGAAGTTAATGCTGGTTCTGATAGAAAGGTGTCAGAATACACAGTGCAACACAGTTTATTGTGTATGGGGCTGCATAGCCGTAGACCAGTCAGGGTGCTGACCCCTGTCCACCGCTGAAAGCACTAACAGTGGGTACATGAGCATCAGAACTGGACCATGGAGCAATGAAAGAAGGTGGCCTGGTCTGATGAATCACGTTTTGGTCCCACTTTATATTAGGTGGCCTTAACTACTATGTACTTACCTCAAAAAATAGATGTACTTATTGTGTTAATATTGTATTGCAAAACACTTTAGCTGATATTGAGGTGGGATACGGGTAGGGTTAGGGACAGGTGTGGTGGTATGGGTAAGTTTAAGGGTAGGGTTAGGTTTAAGGGAAGTATCAACAGTGTAATTATAAATGTAACTACAGAAATTAATTACAGATGTAATTACATGCAGGTCATTTTTGTAAGTACACGTTTTCTTTTACATCACGTGGATGGCCAGGTGTGTGTGTGCGTCGCTTATCTGGGGAGCACATGGAATCCAGGATGCCCTATGGGAAGAAGGCAAGCCGGCGGGGGCAGTGTAATGCTTTGGGCAATGTTCTGCTTGGAAACATTGGGTCCTCCCATCCATGTGGATGTTACTTTGACACGTACCACCTACCTAAGCATTGTTGCAGACATGTACACCCTTTCATGGAGACGGTATTCCCTGGTGGCTATGGCCTCTTTCAGCAGGATAATGCGGCCTGCCACAATCCAATCGAGCATCTGTGGAATGTGCTGTACAAACAAGTCTAATTCATGGAGGCTCCACCTCACAACTTACAGGACTTAAAAGATCTGCTGCTAAAATCTTGGTGCCAGATACCACAGCACACCTTCAGGGGTCTAGTGAAGTCCATACTTCGACGGGTCAGGGCATGTTTTGGCAGCAAAACGGGGACCAACACAATATTAGGAAGGTGGTCATAATGTTATCTGTGATCTGTGTTTATAGCGGATCTGTAAACTACGCATTGCCTCAGCAAATGCAAGATCTGAAATTTCTTCCCTCAAGAAGATAGAAAACATGGAGTGGGGCTAAAACTCCCAATAGTGCATCTTTTGTCCTATACACGTCAGTACATTTTATGAATTAACTTTTTTGTTGCTTTTTTTCAAATATAACAATAATGACAATGAATGTCTGATAAGACACAAAGAAAAAACACTCATACACCCTAACACAGACAAAAAGAGGGAAAGTGAGAAACAATATACAGGAAAACAGTTAGAGAATCAAGTCTATCAGACCAAATATATATATATATAATTCAAAAAGTGTTTCAAGATTTTATACAATTATTCACTTCTGCCTCTCATTGAATGTGTAATCTTCTCTGACAACCACAAACCAATCGGCACATCAATGTCTGCTTTACATTTCAAAGCAATACATTTTTAGCTATCGACAATATTTCAGTAAGCTTAGCGTGACTATGTTGGAGGTTAGAGTTAAAAACACACCTCTGGGTCCATTGGAAAATCAATTCCATGAATATGTGATATAATACCACATACTTGCACCCAAAATGCAACTTTAATGCAAAAATGTGCCTTCGGTACTACATCTGAAGCAGAGGGGTCAAATATTCTTACATTTTGTGTAATCTGGATGATGTAGTAAAGCTGGTGTAAAAAATCAAACTGAATTAATCTATACCTGGAATTTAAGATTAAGGTGACCCCCTATTTACATAATTGACCCCACAGGTCCCCATCTACTCTTACCCCCAAATCCTGCTCCGATCTACTTCTGTTTTTATGTGGGTCATCTAAAGGCTGGTTTGAGATCAGAGCTTTGAATATTCTTGAGATTTTTATATAGTGGTTTATCAGAATAGAGTTGCTCAATATGTTAATTCAGGTATCACATCATATTATTCGGGTTACACTTTATTTTACAGTAATTACAGTGCACTTAAGAAAATACTGGGTAATATAAGGTAACTACAGGGATAACAACAATATTAGGTTTAGGAGTAGGCTCAGGGTTAGTACCTAGTTATTACCCAGTTATTATAATTATTGTAATTACTGTAATAAGTACATTGTATGTACATGGGGAACAGGGTTGTACAATAAAATACTACCATTATTCTTTATTACTCAATTTATATTAAATGACATTAAAAGACCATCATCAAAATAATGCTCCAAATGTGTAATTCCCTTATCTGCCCATATCCTGAAATGTTTGTTTTTATGACACATTGGGAGAAGTCTGTTACCCAACAAAGGTGCTTTAGGGGAACGAAAATCACCCTGTTCCAATGGTGACCACAGTTTGTACCAGGTCTGAACTGAATGAATAATCATGGGGTTATTGGTTCTTGTTTTGATCAGTTTCTCATCACGTGTATATTGGCATGACACTCTTCTTTTTTCTCAGATTTCTCCATATTAAGCCAAGAGGGAAAGAGGGTACCAGCAAACATCTGGGCCAAATACCTGGATTGGGCTGCCCAATAGTGTCACAGTTAAGTTCAGTTTGTTTTAGTTTTTGTCTTCCTTTGTTCTATTTTCCCACCACAATCTGTCTCCAAGGACACTAACAATCATCGCAGCTGTTTGTTGTTTATACATACAAATAGTACATCTTAAGGCCAATTTATACTTCTGCGTCGAGTGTACGCCGCAGTGTACGCGCGTAGCCGACGCCGTCGTGAGCATTTATACTTCTGCGCTGTTGTCTGCGTCAATGTGCAATTCCACATGCAGACGCTAGTAGGCAGTGTCCTCGGGCATGTTGGTGTAATCAAGAGAACAGCCGAAGAAGAAGCAGCTTGTTGTGTAGAATCTGTATGTCGGAGTATCAGCAGCAGTGAGAGAGCGGCTTTTCTTGCAGCTTGAGTTGTTGTATCTAATACAAATTAAGCATCTCTAGTTGATTAGTAAAGTTAAATAAGGCGATCTAGCGCTGGAATGTGTTTGTGAAATCATGCGGAGCTGGTGGCCGCTGTTTTCAGTATCGGTGGCTCGAGCAATCGATTGCTGTTGCGGCGACTTCATTCACTAAATATACCCTAATGTGTCCCTGTTCTTGATATACAATTACTGATTAACATCTTTGGTTTTAATGAGAAAATAAATAAACTATACTCAGTGGATCTATGTATTTATTTACTACCATAAAGAATCGCTGGACTGCAAAATATTGTGTTATAGCAGACATAAGGAACTATCATCCAATTTCTGGACACACACACACTCCTATCGCAGATTTTTTATTTATTTATTGACCTGAGGGAAGGGTTCTGGCAGACCAATCACAGCGCTTGCGGTCCACGTAGAATTGACGCGTTGTTACATTTTTGGAGAGGTGCGCGTCAGGGTACGCCGTAGGGTACGGCGTATCCAACGCGTCTATGCGTAGGGTACGCCGTACCCTCTGCGTGCACTCGACGCAGAAGTATAAATTGGCCTTTAAAATTAGGAAGCCTCAGTCCTCCTTGATTGTAATCCAAAGTAAGTTCCTCAAGGCCGAACATACGATGCCAAATAAATGATCAGAAAATTTGGCCAAAATATGAATTTTAACTGCATTTATTCTACCAAGTAAAGTAAACGGTAAATCCATACATTTGGTTAAACCTCTACCCACCTTCTCTAAGTTAATAGAGATTCCTTAAATTGCCTACTTGTATACCCAAATATTTAATTATACCAGTAGGTGAGAACTTAAAAAGGAAAACCATCCAGGGCTGTACACTCTCAGAAAAAAAAGGTTGTAACACACATGGTTTCAAACTTTCCACACATGTGTCACAGGGTGTTTTGGTGTTGGTTCATGTTCATGTTCATGTTCATGTTCATGTTTCATGTTTTTAGTTTATCATGTTCAATGTCATGTTTACTGTCACGTTTCTAAGTTTGTCATGTTCTGTCAGGTTTCCTGGTCTTGTCATGTGATTTCCCATGCCCTCATGTGATCTTGTCGTGTTCTGTCATTGGTTCATTGTTTAATCACTGTTCACAGGTGTCACTTGTCTTGTCATTAGTCTGTGTGTATTTAAGCCCTCATGTTTGCCGTGTGTCCTTTGTCAGTTATTGTATGTGTAACCGCTGATGGTGAATTTTGTAGTTAAAGCTCTTTATAGATTGTTTTGCCAAGTCCTTGTTTTATGTTTTGTCATTTGGAATAAACTGCACTTGGGTTCTGAAGCTTGCCGTCAGTGGATGAATGTTACAACATGCCAGGATGACGAAGCTTAGTGTAGCTATTTACTAGTTGCCATATCAACAAATCTACAAAGTCTTTGGAAGATATCACTGAACATTTATTTAATAGAAAAAGTAAATTTCTTACTTAAGTTTATTTTTCATCGCTGTTATTTGTGTTTATTTAAAATAAGACAAATCTGATATTATTTTAATCTTAAATTTGTTATTTAACAGTTGAGAGAGTTCTTTAATGCTGATCTAACCAGCAGAAGACACAAGCCAGGTTTAAATCCCAGTTGCTTCAGTTGGGGCATGTTGTAACACTGCGTTACAATGTGCCCCTATTAGAACTACTCTATTATATTCTATACTTTTATGACTTCTTTTGAGAAACCATGAGAAAAAGGTGAATAATGACTAAGAGTCAGTGAGAAATTATTAATTATTATTATTTTTTAAACTCTGCTGTGTAGCTGTATTTAGCAATGTGTTTGTTGTCAAACTCGAAATTTGTGTATTTTTAATGATTAAAAAAATGCCATTTTATTTTAAAAAGTTAATTATTGTATTTTATTGACGAAATATTAAGTTTATCTTGTTTTTATTATTATATCAGGTAACATTAAGCTGTCATTTGTTAATGTTACAATGTGCCCCCTAACATGTTACAATGTACCCCACATATGGGGCATGATGTCACATTTTACTTCCATTCTTTCAGGGTAAATCAAGAAAAAAGTATACACTATCAATGAAACAACCACATAATTGTACTAGACGTGTGAAATTAATGTGGGAAAAAATAAATACTCTGAACCCCCCAAAAAAGCGTTAGGTTGTGCCTCGCTCTCCCCTACACTTTTGTTCCTTTAAGGTACTAATCTAGGCTGCATTTCCCAAAACCTTCTTAACACTATGTCGTTCTTAAGTTATACCTTAAGGTGTATGTTAACGTTAATACGTGTTGCCCAAAACAATCTTAGTTAAGAATACCTTCTGTAAGTCATTCTTTCGTAAGGTTGGTCTGGACCACTCTTAGCTATACCTTATCACTATTGACAGTTCATTCCGATAGTATGCCACCATTGTTTCTTTACTTCTCTGCTATGAATATAATTTTACTAATTGTTTCCATATTTCATGTACAATTATCATTACATTGATAGTTGTTAGCTTTTTAATTATATTATCCAAAGGTACATCAGTTGGCAAATCATTATGGAGTCTATGTAAAGGGAATGATTGTGGAGGGGAGTTTGTTCAAACTATGGCAGAGATATAGTTGTGCTAAATAAAAGACGGCGCCGTCCGCGGAGCCATTTCTATGTGCACTATTTCATCCGTGAAAACTTTAGTTCCCTGGCTACCATGTCAGAAGCTGCAATTCAAAATAAACTTTGCAGCTTTGCAAATTCAGCAGCTTTTAGTTGTTGGTCTGACTTTATCAAGACAAACTCGACAGAGTACCCCCTCAGCCCTGAAATTCAGCTGCTGCTGCTCTTCTTTCTTTCTTTTTACTCCGCTATAGTAGCTGTTGATTATGTTTAGCGTGTTACGCTTTTATTGAGTATGTCATCCAATAACAGAAATTAGTGGTTCACACCAATAATGTAACGTGGGCAATTAACCCTGCTTGTGGAGTAAATGAAGACTGGCAAAATATATAATGATAATATAAATGGCACACTGCCAGTTAGTGTAGTGGGTTGATGCATGATACGTTGTTCGCACAATCATTTAAAAAAATATCCACGGTTGGATTTAGTTTGCAATTTGGATTATATTTATAAGATCTCACGAGTCCTGATAAATGCAATTTCAACTATTTCTGAAGAACACTGCTTACTCACATTAAACAGCCCTGCATAGAGTGAATAATTGATTTTTGAGCCATTGATAAACCAATTCAGCACCGCCGCCACGGACAGCACCTGCTATCGTCGCACTTAAGAAGGTATACCTTAAGCAACCTCCTAAGATAGTTCGGGGAAAAACCTAGAAATGGTATACCTTTAGTTAAGTTATAACTTTAGAGTCTTCGTAGCGCGCTAAGAGACAACGTTATCGGGAAATGCAGCCATGTACACTTAAGGTACCAATATGCACCATTTAGGTACAAAAGTGTACCTTTCGAAAAGGTACCACCCCAGTGACAACTTTTGTACCTTTTTCTGAAAGTGTATAGTCAAACACTGATAATGGCAGAATGTCACTTTTGTTTATAAAAACTTATATCCAGAGACATTATCATATAATTGGAACACATTCTTTAAATTGGACAAAGAGTCAATGGGGTTATCAATCGGAAAATAATGATATTTTATACATTTCAGGGTTGATTTCAAAGCTCTTTATATCAGGATTGCATCTAATGGCTTCAGTTAAAGGTTCCATAGCAAGGGTTTGTCTATATCCTTGTCTATATCCTCTGTACAAAGGGAATAAAGCAGAGAGAATTCCATTAATGACAATTTTTGTTTTAGGGGATTTATAAAGTGATTGAATTATGAAATTATATGTAGCTTCAAATCCCAAAAATGTTCACTACTTCAAATAGATATGAGCACTCGATGCAACGCCTGTTTAACATCCAGAGAAACTACTCCCTGTATGTTTTTTTTCTTTATCAGTATGAATGACATTGAAAAATCTCCTCAGATTGTTTGCTGATAGTCTCTCAATTACAAAACCAGTTTGGTCCGGATTAATCACAAGAGTAAGGCTAGTTTCTAATCTCTTGGCTATCCTTTTACTTATAATCCACATTAAGGAGTGAAACTGAGCAATGGAATGTGCATTTCAGTGGATCTTTACCTTTCTTATATATTACCAAAATTATTGCATTGAAGAGAGAGTCTGTAAAACCATACCTGGTATGGTCAAGCACTTCCATCAAATATGGCAAATCTTTAAAATCTTTATAACATTTGGATGGGAAGCCATCTTCACCTAGAGATTTATTATTTGGCAGTAGATGAATGGCTTCAATCAACTAAACCTGTTTTCCACTCAAAGACAGTGGTGGACTGAGGAGAGAAAAGGATCCATTTGTGAACAATCTGTGCCTCTCTGTGAAGTATATAACTCTGTGTAACACTGTTTAAATGCATCATTAATCTCTGCAGGATTGTACATTTATGCGTTATCTGTAGCATCTATCGTTTCTTTCTGTCCATCTTGTTTCAATTGCCAGGCCAAAGCTTTATGTGCTTTCTCGCCAAGCTTGTATTAATGATGATTAGAACTAATAGCAGCCCTCTCTGCCTGGTTGGTGTTTATTTTATTATATGCATTATACATAATTAGTCTGAGGCTTATGGTATATTTCAAGTGCTGAGATTTCAAATTCTAGCTTGTTTCATTAGATTTTTTTTGTTATAAATAACCCCTTAGTATATGCAAAACATTGCCTTAAAGGCACAATATGTAATTTTCCCACTAGAGGTCACTTATTCAAAACAAAGGCGTAGCTTGATGATGCCTTGATTTTGAGGAATCATTGTTGTCTTCACCTCTACAGCTGGTGGAAATGAATTCCGATGGGACTCAAGCAGAAATCATATTCATGGATGAGCTACTGTATTTATTGATGTTACTGTAGTATGAAGTAGGGTGAGGCTGAAAGCCGCTGGAGCGGAACGAGACCACTGGTGCGATTGCTAATGAGAGACACGGCTTGATTTCGCGGAGCTTTTATTATGCCGCTAACGACCGCTTCCACGTCCTCCGGTCATACGTATGTAGGTTAATGCAGCACTGTTTTATCATATCAGATACATTCGAGTGTGTTGAAAGTTATGTTTTAATGCTACTCTGTGCATTCGGCGGCTACTATAAGAGACTTGTTCCATACTGCGGTAAGCTAGATCGATATTAGGCATGGTAAAACATGGTATTCGCTTTAAATCAAGAAAACGAGACTAACCGTGTTGATCTATATAACAATGATTCGTTTTTTGTCGATGTATGCAAACAGTTGCTCCCCTGTCCAATAAAACACATAATATATTAAAGTGTCTTTTGTGTTTCCATGGTTTCTACAAAATAAAACCGGACATAGAGGGTAACACCGGTATGATGCCATTGATATGCGATGTATACATACATGCGATGGATATATACATTCTTGGAAACATTTGGGTAACTTTTACTACACAAGTCAATAAAATATATAGCATTGTTCTTGTGGTTTTTGGATATTTTAATCCAAAAATCTAAAATATTGTGCTTTTAAGCCTTTAACGTGTCCCATAGTATAAAGCTATTGAACAGAAAGGTTTATTCATAGAAGTTCATCTGCCTCTACGTTTGAGTGCAATGTCCACATCTCAAAATTCAATCAACTACGAATGGATAGAACCAAGTTCCTACCCTACAAATTTTTTTATTTTCTGGTAATCCATTCCACTACTTCACAAATAATATCTGTCGTTACCTCCGTTTCGTGACTTTAAAAACGTCAGTCCCCTCTTAATGCTGCAGTCCAGGACAGCTAAATGCCATCTGCCGTCATGCTGCATTAGTGATGCCACATTACACCAGGTGGACAAGTCTTGTGGATCACTCGATTAAACTTAATTTATTCTTATTTATTACACAAACAGAAGCTTTATAGATATAAGCATAAATAATAAATAATGGAAAATGTCACTGACATTATCAGGGAAATGTAGGTGTGTGACAGAAAGATGCGTTAAACGAATCAGTTTGCTCAACACAGCATCCTGTCTGACGATTAAGTTTAAACAAAGAGCTGTTCCCCCGTCACCTCTGTCGTGTGCCGGCCAATCAGAGGCCAGTAAAGAGCAGTGTTTTATTAGCCTGCATCTGCTGTGCAGCTGCTCTCTTCCCATCAGGAGATTCTCTTTTTGGCAGGTGTCACCGGCCGCCAGATGCATCAGCCACCTCCCAGAGACCTGTCGCATCATTAAGCCATCAGCACATCACTGCGGACAGAGAGAAAACAGGCCATGGCAGGGACTAATCCAGCTGAAAACCTGTCCAGATGAATAAAACATCAGCCAGCCAGACAAATGTTCAACTAAGCAGGAGTGGACCACCGCACCCTGCACAAGAGGGTCCAGAGATTGACTTCCTCCCATCAGGGTTAGTAAGCAGAAAACACTCTTCTTTTGTGCTGAGCTTCAGCTTGTTTGTATAGAGAGGGAGATTCTCATGGGCGAACTCCTCCTGTCTGTTTGAGCCGCACACACACGATTTTTATCCTCCTCACTCACTCGGCTGTTTTTCTGCTCTCTCTAGGTTAGCTACAGGTCATGTTATCCTACAACACCTGAAGTTGACTTGGAATTGTCGAGACCATAACAGTTGTTCATAATGACAAATTAGATAATTTAAACAGACTTTCTGCACTTTTCTTCTCCTTTTCTCTCGCTGTCTACCTGTCAAACCTGAGAAGAATCTAAGCAGGCAGCTGACAGTGCTGTGAGCACCAGAAATGCTCCTCTTCTCTCATTACTGAGAGCTACCGCAGGATTGCTGTCTCAACCATTTGTCCACCACCAGTGTGAATTGATCATTTTTAAAAAACACAAATTCACCAGCAGTACAGGAAAATAAGATTTGCATTAAAGTAAGTATTTAACTCTGTCAGATTGAGGTCATGCTAAACATGACGTTAACGAAGAAGGGAAGAAGGAGGCAGGAACCGGCGAACGCTTGATGTAACTTTGATAATAAAATAAACATAAACAACAAAACTAAAGTAAAGCGACAGCCCCTCGTGGACTAAAACTAAAACAAAACAACAACATAAAAACGTGCTCCTCTCTCGTCTTCCACTGTCATCACTCCTCTTTTTATCTTTTCCGAGCTCCTCCATGGGACTCGAGACCTATATGTGGCATGCAGGTGATGCTTTTTAACACTCACACCACAAGCCTCACTCCGTTCCCACAGCTCTCAGCCCCGGACTGCTTGTCACAAAGACATAGACAAAGTGCAGTGTTATTAGCCACTATGGGGGTATACAGCACTATATATATATATATATATATATATATATATATATATATATATATATATATATATAGTGCTGTATACCCCCATAGTGGCTAATAACACTGCACTTTGTATCATTATATATATATATAGCCTTTCAAAAGTTGCTGTGTATTTTGATTAAGAATAAATAAATAAAAGCATAGTAGTTACCACTTTTCTCCACTAATGGCCTTTCAAAAGTTGCTGTGTTTTGACCGTTTTAATTCAAATATAATTTTTAAAAAATCATATATATTTCATCATACCATGACACCAGCTTGACACACACACACACACACACACACACACACACACACACACACACACACACACACACACACACACACACACACACACACACACACACACACATGTTTGTTTTTGTGAAATGTGAGGACATTCCATAGGCGTAATGGTTTTTATACCGTACAAACCGTATTTTCTATCCCCTTACACTGCCCCTGCCCCTAAACCTAACCCTCACAGGAGACTGTGCAGTTCACTTTCTGTGAAAAAAACCTCATTCTGTGTGATTTATAAGCATTTTGAAAAGTGAGGACATGGGGAACGTCCTCATATTTCACCCTCTTTTTGTAATACCTTTGTCATACCCATGTCATTATACACATTTGTGTCCTGATATTTCACGAAAACATGCCCACACACACGAACACACACACACACACACACACACACACACACACACACACACACACACACACACACACACACACACACACACACACACACACACACACACACACACACACACACACACACACACACACACGTATGAGTCATTGCTGTGTATTTAGACAGTTATGAATTTCATTAAACAAATAAAATGGCATTTTTTAATAAATCGTAAATTCTAATCATATTGTACTAGATTTTTTTACCATTGCCTGATGATGATAATAATAATAATAATTATTAATATTATTAGTTTATATATTAATAATTTATTTTATTACATCATTTTATTTTTGTAAAATGTGTTAAAAAAGGCTCCAAGTGTTAATCACATGACATTTATGGCTCAATTTATTGGCTTGAAAGAGTCTAGATGTGGAACTTATAGTGGCCAAAGATTAAAGATTTTAAAAGGTTTACTATCAGGGGTGCTTGTTTCAGCCGTTGGAAGAGGAAAGCTAACAGATTGAGGTATCGCAGACCTGTGTTTCACCTCACATTGTTGTGGGATGTTTTCCTCTACCGAGGATTAACATAACAACTTGCCAAAATCGAACAACTGATGTGTGTAATTAAATCAGTTCATAATTAGCCAATCAATGGCATTGGTGTCATTGGTGACAACCTAACTTGGCAACAGGCAACTTGAGAACATTTATATAAGTGAAGTGATTTTCAGTCGGTGTCCACAGTGTTTGGGTATTGTGTGGGCACAAGATATTTCATCAGCCTTTGTTATGGCTTTGTTATGCAGACCCAGGACAGTCAACAAAAGCATGTGGGTTTGGAACAACATTAGGGTAAGTAAATCATTTCAAAATTGTAAGGTTTGGCAGGTTAGCATGGTCCAGTTAGCACCTGCTAGTAGATGCCATTTGCTGTTATATGGCAAAAAATGTTTTTCGTTTTCTAAAAACAATAAGGGGGAAAAGCTGAAAACGAAACAGTAGCTTTCCCATTTTGAATTGGCTAATACCCTATCCTCTTATATCTTATCAGTTATGTACTGTATTTGTTTTCCATTTTTAGTCCAGCATATTATTGTCTTCCACATGAGCTAACCACCTCACTCCATCAGTTTCCTCATTAGTAATCAGCTGCATGCTGGTGATGTTTAATTGCTGGAATATGTCAGGATGTAATTATTGCAATCATCTCCATTAAAAAACGGCTGCCTTTCTGAGCGAAAACGAGCCCAGTGACACAGTGATGATTCCACAGCTGTCAAAGCAGGTTTTAGTTGCCAGATCTCCGATTCCGCTCATCCTCTTTCATTATGTAAGGAATTACGCAGAGGCCACGAGGTTAACCAGATCGGATTTAGCACACTGCCGTAAGTTTCTACAAAACATGCTTGCCGCATATTGACCAGCTTTAGACACGGGGCTGGCAATGAATGCTGTTGTCTAGCACATGCAGGGGAAGTTTGAGCTTTTGAGTTATTATCCGGGGATCGGCGGAACAAAAGAGGGTCGCTGTGCAGAATTCTGCTTTTTTGTTGAGGTCATTTTTAACCAGTGCAGTCACTGTTATACTCAGCACTCAAAACCATAGCGAAGGCAGTAGTGACATGGGAAATGCTATGAGCTGTTGCAATCCATCTAATCTAGGTTGAGCGATTGTTCACCTTTCTCACCCTCATCCATCAGCCAGGCTTTTTGCAAAGGACACAAACAGTGGCAGGACAAGGATTATGCTGTGAAGACACGTATGAGAATGTTTGCAAATGCGTAAGAGATTATGTTTCTCCTGGACGAATTGTCATGGGTTATTTATTTCTCATCCTATGGTTGATAAATCACCCGAATAATTCTTCCTTTCAGAATCTTCAGCATTTCGAAGGATGTTTTAATCCTTTTTGTCCAAAGTCCTCAAAGATAAACAACAGCCAATAGCAGAGCATATTATAATATAGTATTATCTTATTATAACCTGGGAACTGTTGAATGCCTTTATCAGTGTTTAAATGGACTTTGTGTATTGACCTGCTTTATGGTTGCCACGTTCATGCATTGTTTAGTTTCATTTATAGTTGGTAAACATGGTTTCTAATTGAGTTACACACCTGTTTCTTGCTCTGTTTATCATTCCTTCTGCATATTTAAGCCCGGCATGCATCATTCTTTTGTATCAATACTACCCAGCCCCATGACAATGGTTTTATCATCTTAATATCAAAGAATAACACTTTGGACAAAAACTAAACGGTTACCACAGTACAGATTTGAGGCATTGGGATTTCAGTGAATTTTCAAAGGAATTTCATCATGCCTTAAACGGCAGGTAATTATGGATTCTTAAGAAATCAGATTAATAAGGTTTCTCTAGCATAACTTTAGAAGTCCCCACACTAATACTTTTATGTGCACAGTTTAAAAAAAAAGAAGAAAAAGTAAAACGATGCAACGTGAATTTTAAAATTTGACAGGTGCTTTGAAATGCAAATATTTTGCTAATCAGAAAATGTGTGAGTGTTGCTTGGCAATAAATTAAAATATTGTTTTAAATGTCTTTTCCAAATATAGATCTTTAATTAAAAGGCTTTAGATGTCGAGGCATTGATTTGGGCCACAGTGAAATGTCTATAACAGTCAAACAGACCAGGTTATTCTGACATTACAGCATCTGTATAATATACAAAGTGTCACATTCATCACTTAAGAAGGCGCACATGCATTCTGCACCCACATAATACACTGTAAAACCTAACAGTTGTATGTACTAAATAAAAATTAGTTCACTGCACTCAAACATTAGCAAATGTTGTGTGGACACAATGACTGAAACAGAACTCAAAATGAATGAGTTATAGAACATTTCTAGTTCCCAGCATGATAATTGGATAATAATTGTATTGTTAAGTGATTAAATAAGTGATAATTGCGTATTGGTGATGACACCTGATGATAATGAGCAGAATCACTGAAGGAAATAGAAACACAAGAACTACAACTGACTACAGCTTTAGATGAAATCAACTGAAGATAAAATAAGACATTAAATCTCTGAAGATCTCAGCAGAGGAGGATTAAACAACTCCACAAACAGCATTACCAGCTTCACACATTACTAACCAGACTAACTTTATTTGTCATTTCTGTTATATTGAAAATAATAGTTTTGTCTGAATTCACCATGATGGTGTTCAGTGTTTGCTTTTGTTGGGATCTTGACCCTTGACATAATATATCTTGCTCTGGCTTCTTTGACTGTGTTTAAAAAGCACATTTGTTATGGTAAGAAAAGCCAAAAGAAAATGTGATCAGCTGGTGTTGGTTGCTGATGATATTATCGTCATGTAGTGACTAAATCACTGACCTCATTCAGAGTCTAATGCTCTGGTTATAGAGGTTTTGTATCATAATATTTTTGTATTATTCATAATAGAACCTTTGGATTTTACAGCACAAAATCCAGGATGGTTGTGTAATTGAATAATATGCAGGATTGAAATAAATACAATTAATGCACAAAAGGTTTTAATCTACAACTATACTTAGACACACACAGACATCAAGAATCAGAGTATGAATCTCAACAATGGTGACAATCAACAAAAATTTTCAGATAAAGATCAACTTTGAACATAAAACAAGCTACAAAACATCACAAACACAGCAAAAGTAAAAGCAAATAGTAAGAATCAAAGAAAATTTATCACAATTCAGATGCATAATTTATTCATGCCGCAATGCATGCTGGGACCCATGAGGGAGTTTTGATCGGTGGTACCCAGCATGCACTGCAGCATGAAGCTCTTCATTGATTGTCACTATTGTTGAGATGCATACGCAGATTCTTGATGTCTGTGTGTGTCTAAGTAATGCCATAAATTAAAACCTTTTGAGCACTACATGGTTTTGAAATCTTACATATTATTCAATTACCACAACAGTGCTGGATTTTGTGCTGTTTAATCATGTAGCCATTATTATTAATAATACAAAAATTAACAACACAATACCGCTATAACCAGAGCATAAGACTCTTGAGTGAGATCAGGGACTTAAGCCACTACATGATGATTATACCAACATCATTGTATAACCAACATCACCTAATCACATTTTCTCTTGGCATTCCTTACCATAACAAATGTGCTTTCTAAACACACATTTAAAGCAGCCAGAGTAAAAAACGGCTCGGGTTATGTATATAACCCTTGTTCCCTGAGAAAGGGAACGAGCACTGCATCGGTAACGACGAATTTGGGGACACTCCCTAAGCAACAGCGCGTCTGAAGTATGAATGAAATCAGGCCAATCCTGATTGGTGTTGCGTCATGACGTAACTATGATGGCATACCCGGAAGATACATATAGGGCAGCCCAGGCATAGTAATGGCAGTTATCGCGATGAAGCATGCGCTCCAGGCCTGCCAAGGTGTGGCGACGAGATGCAGTGCTCGTTCCCTTTCTCAGGGAACAAGGGTTATATACATAAGATATAGACTTCAGACTTCTCCACATATAATTTAAGGGCTCTGACCGGGCAGAGCAGGTGAAGCCTCCCTTCTTCCGCCGTCACGTGAGGCGGAGGATGAAATGCCTGAAGAACCAAAGGCCTGACCACGTTTGATGGCACCTTGGGCACATAACCGGCCCTAGGGTGTAAGATGGCCTTCACTTCGCCAGGGGCAAACTCCAGGCAAGTCGGCGTAAGCGCCAAGGCCTGAAGGTCCCCCACCCTCCTCAGAGAAGTGATGGCTAAGAGAAAGGCCATCTTAAGGGTCAAGCTCTTTGGGTCTGCTGACTCTAGTGGCTCGAAGGGGGCCTCAGCCAATCCCTCGAGAACCACTGCCAGGTCCCAGGTTGGGACTCTGGACCGAGCCGCAGGCCTCATCCTCCGAGCCCCACGGAGGAACCGTACAACCAACTGGTGCCTACCCAAAGGCCCATCACCCAACGGTGTGTGGAAAGCCCCAATGGCAGCCACGTACACCTTGAGTGTGGACGGGGTAAGCCCTGCAGAGAAACGATCTTGGAGGAACTCCAGCACTGAAGCCACTGGGCAGTTAACTGGGTCCACCTCACGCTCTCTACACCAAGTGGAAAACACATTCCACTTGAGGCTGTACAGTCTCCTTGTAGATGGAGCCCTGGAACTGAGTAAGGTCTCGATCACATCGGCCGGCAGGCCAGCCTCTAGGTATCTGGCCCCCTCAGGGGCCAGACCCAAAGGTTCCATAACTCGGGCCGGGGGTGAAATATCGTGCCCCCTGCCTGAGACAGGAGATCCCTCCTCAGAGGAATCTCCCAGGGTTGACCTGCCAGCAGAGATATGATGTCCGAGAACCAAACCCGAGTCGGCCAACGTGGCGCCACCAGAAGCAGGTTGGCGCCTTGTCGACGGACCCGCTCCAGGACTCCCGGGAGCAGAGCGATCGGGGGAAATGCATACAGACGTAGCCTCGGCCATGTCTGCACCATGGCATCCAGCCCCAGAGGGGCCGGATGCGTGAGAGAAAACCACAGTGGAAAGTGGGTCGTCTCTCGAGACGCGAATAAATCCACTTCCACTGGGCCAAATCTCTCGCACATGGCCTCCACCACCTCCGGGTGGAGTCGCCATTCCCCGGGCCTCAGCCCCTGCCTCGACAGGATGTCTGCTCCCTGATTTTGGACCCCCGGGACATACATTGCCCTGATGGACAACAGTTTCCCTTGGGACCACAGGAGGATGTGATGCGCCAGTCTGCATAGAGGGCGCGACCTCAACCCCCTTGATGCCGTGCCCCAACCAGTGAGGGAGGCGTCTGTTGAAACGGATTTTCCGGCAACAGGACGCTCCCAACACTGGCACCTGGGACAGAAACCAAGGTTTCTTCCATATGACTAGGGAACGAAGGCCACTTCGCGTTACCCTGATCATACAGAATGGATTTCCCCTTAAGGAAAGCCACCTGGTTTACTTCGTATAGGGCATGGTGGCCGCGGAGGTCCGGGAAAAAGCTCCTCAGAGCTTTGTAGACCGCCAGCATTTCCAGGCAAAAGATGTGCCAGGAGAAATGCCGGGTCTCCCACAGACCTCTCGCAAGGCGGCCGCCATGACCACGTCCCAGCCAGTGAGGGAGGCGTCTGTTGAAACGGATTCCCGGCAACAGGACGCTCCCAACACTGGCACCTGGGACAGAAACCAAGGCTACTTCCATATGACTAGGGAACGAAGGCCACTGCGCGTTACCCTGATCATACAGAATGGATTTCCCCTTAAGGAAAGCCACCTGGTTTACTTCCGTATCAGGACATGGTGGCCGCGGAGGTCCGGAAAAAAGCTCCTCAGAGCTTTGCAGACCGCCAGCATTTCCAGGCAAAAGATGTGCCAGGAGAAATGCCGGGTCTCCCACAGACCTCTCGCAAGCGGCTGCCATGACCACGTCCCAGCCAGTGAGGGAGGCGTCTGTTGAAACGGAATCCCGGCAACAGGACGCTCCTAACACTGGCCCTTGGGACAGAAACCAAGGTTCTTCCATATGACTAGGGAACGAAGGCATCTGCGCGTTACCCTGATCATACAGAATGGTTTTCCCCTCGAGGAAAACCCCTTGATTCCCAGCCATCACTGTAAGGATCTCATGCAGCAGGCCAAGAGATATTCTGTTGGACACAGCCGCAATGAGCCCCAGCAGTCCTTAAACTGCTTCACAGTGATGCTGTGGCCTAGCTTCCTTCTAGAGACCACCGCCCGTATGGACTCGATACGTGCGGGAGACCATTGTGCCCCCAACGTAGAGAATCCCATACGACTCCCAGGAACACAGTTCTCTGAGAAGGCGTCAACACGCTACTGCGTGTAGAGTCTCAAAGGGCTAGGCCGCCTGGAAGAACCCGATATTGGTACGCTTTGCCCCCAAAAAGCGAACCTCAGGAACTTCCTGTGACACAGAAGGATGGATACAGGGAAGTATGCGTCCTCTTCAGACCCATCGTGACAGACCAGTCCTCAGACTGGATCTGAATCACAATGGAGGAATTGCTAAGCATCTTGAATCTGAATCTCCTCAGAGAACGATTCAAGTACCTCAGGTCTAAAGTTGGACACAACTCGCCATCCCTCTTAGGAACTATGAAGTACCGGCATTAGAATCCGGACTTCCTGTCTGCCAGAGGGACCCGTTCTATGGCCTCCTTGGCTAACAGGGCTGTACTTCTTGTTCCATAACCCGAACCTGCCCTGGGCCGACCACAGTCCGGACCACCCCATTGAACTTCGGGGGAGGAGAACCGAACTGAAGCCTGTAACCCAGCTCTACAGTCTGCAGGACCCACGTAGACACACTCGGAAGGCATGACCATGCGCCGAGATAATCTACTAAGGGACCTCTCGAGGCTGGCCTCGGGTGTCAACCAAAACTCATTCCCGACCCCCTGAAGCGGCTAACCGGCAGGGAGCAGTCGAGAACGTTTTTCGGTTGGCGCACACGTTCGCTGCCCAGTCGCAAGTCCTACTGGAGGCGACGACGGCGGCGTGCGTGCGCGGGAAATCAGTGAGGCCCGAAGCGTCTTTGACGGCGGGAACACAACACTGATTTCCCGAGAGCTCCTGGGGGAAAACGACCTCGGTCGCTCCTACCCGGGAGAGGGGGCTGGCCAGCAGGGGCCTCATCTAAGGGACGGACACTGCGATTAGCCCTTGCCTAAACCTGATGTGTCCCGCAGGCCACAAGGCGGCGAGAACGACATCACTTCAGGAGGGCTCCATCTTAGATGAATATCCAGTTCACAAGTTAAACACGCTTGGGTGACAGAATTAAAGTATCCAATTTATCAAAGTCGGATAACACGACACTCAATTCCTTGGAATTAAATGCCATCATAATCACCAACCCCGTGCCAACTGAACTGAATGACAGGCTGCATAAAAATACATCTAACTCCTCAAAGTCAGATTATATTTTATTTAATTCCTCAGAATTAAATGTGGCCGTAGTCATCAGACAAACTGTTTATTTGTATTATATGGACTCATAAACCCCGCGTTGCCTCAGCAACGTGGTTCAAGCCGTCATAATACAATTGGCTTTCATCCCTCGAGAAAAAAAGCCAAACAGTTTCAAACAATACGGTGAAACATGGTCTGAATGACAGGCTGAATATCTAACTCCTCAGAGTCAGCTCATATTTCATTTAAATCCTCAGATTTAAATGCAGCCATCCAGTATCTCATGCACACCGATCGCGTGTGTTCACTTTAATTGCATATATAAGGAGTGCTTCATGACTTTGACTGCCTCGATGCTGAGCGCGTCTAATTCCTCAGAATCAGACCGCTGAAGCATCGGGTCCTCCGCCCCGGGGGAAGAAGCCGCAGCGCGGGCTTCCACACGGGGAAGGAGAACATCTGAACTGTCAGACAAAGACTGGGAAGATGCCTCAGCAGTCCCAAGTCCCGCTGACAGTCCATCCGTGAGCCCCATGACCGGCCTCGCCGCACCGCCTCGGCGGATGCGGGACCGATCCACAGGGCTCACGAGGCTGGCTGGTCTCACTGAACACGGCCAGCCGAGAGCGGAGCAGCCTGAGTGTCAGCTTTCATAACGCTCGTAAGCGGCTCCCTCGAGAGCCGCCCGAGTATGCTGAACACCCAGACACTGCACACACAGCAGGTGTGCATCCGAGCCCGACATGTAACGGGGACACGGATGCACACACTGCTTAAACTCTCTCACTTTCCAGTCGCCATTTCACACACACTTTCACTTTTTGACAAACAACAATAAATAGACAGACAGATTTCACACAGAGCGCTATGCTGAAGAGCGATAACTGCCATTACTATGCCTGGGCTGCCCTATATGTATCTTCCGGGTATGCCGTCATAGTTACGTCATGACGCAACACCAATCAGGATTGGCCTGATTTCATTCATACTTCAGACGCGCTGTTGCTTAGGGAGTGTCCCCAAATTCGTCGTTACCGATGCAGTGGGAGTTCCCTCGAAAGGGAACTAATGTTAAAGATTTAAGGGTCAAGAGCCCAACTAAAGAAAACACTCATCACCATCATGGTGTATTTAATTAAACTATTATTTTCATTAAAACAGGAATGACAGAAATAAAGTCAGTCTGGTTAGTAATGTGTGAAACTGGTAGTGCTGTTTGTGGAGTTGTTTAATCCTCCTCTGCTGAGATCTTCAGAGATGTAATGTCTTCTTTTATCTTCTGTTATTTAATCTAAAGCTGTGGCTTAAGTCAGTTGTAGTTCTTGTGTTTCTCTTTCCTTCTGTGATTCTGCTCATTATCATCAGGTGATCATAATTAATGCCCAATCATCACTTAATTAATCACTTAATTACTCAACTGCAACATATATTAAGAATCATTTAAAAAAATGTATATTAGTGAACTCAACTGAAATGATCTTAGAGTACTCATAACTGTTGGTTTTTAAACTCAAATTTATTGAGGTAATAAGTTTCCTCAAATGTAATGAGTTTGCTTAACTCATTGGGTTTGACTTTGTGTGTGCTATTGTGAGCTAGCAGTAACTAGCAAGCTCTCTGAGTTCATTTAAAGTTTGTAATTTCTGTTGTTTTACTCATTATAGTGAAGTTTTAGCTGTAAAAAGTATTTGAATGCAGTGTAAAGTTTAATTGGATATTAAGAAGTATCCTTGGTTTAGTGGACTCAATTAAAATAAGTTCAGAGTACTCATAACTACAGTTTTTCTTTACTTCAATTAAGTTTGTTAAACTCAATTTAATTGAGGTAATCAGTTTCCTCAAATTAAATGAGTTTGCTTAACTTGTTGGGTTTTACAGTGTACTTCAGATTTCTTCAGAATTTGAACTCCCATCAATCACCAATTCATTTTGAAATACTCAATTTAATTGAATGATTTCAGCAAAAAGAGTGTATAACTTGCTGTTTAACACATTTTATGATGTTTAAATCTTTTCCACAGAATTCTTCACAACAAAGACACTTCATATTCCATCTGGGTCTGCATATAAATCATAAGTCTTGCAGCATATTCTCGAGTTGATATTTCCAGAAAGCTGTTTCAAAGCACCATTTACATTTGATGCAAGCATTAAGGATTTTTCCAGACACTTTTTGTTTAATTATTTAAAACACAGACTTATCCAAGCACTAAATCAAGGCATAGGTGCCCCATGGCAACATTATCAAATACTTTTAAAGTGTTTTTAACCACAGACCAAATATCCATCCCATGTGTTAGTTAAAATAAATAGGTTTAAAAGGCCTTTTTTAAGAAGTTTGTAGATACAAGGCGAGTTGCTAAGTAGAAGTTTATCTTGCATGAAATGTCACAGTGGCAGTGCTAATCACTAGCTGTGATTATAGGCCTAGTTAAATGAATCCCATACAATTTTACAAATTTCAGAGCTTGCACACCCTCTGGGAGCGATAGTTTACACACAAGTGTCAGCAATCCAAAAGACTTGAGTCACATGGGAGGATCGTGCACAAGATGAATGATATGAGTGTGTGAGTCACACGCTGAGCCTGAAATCACAGGGTTTTAGATCTGCCGACAAGCATTCCTGACTCGATAATGCAGGGGAGCTTGTGAGGTGGAAACTTACTTCCGCTTATAATGTGAAAGCTTACAGTCTGTTTAAACACATTTTCTGTGAATATTATAAACTTATATTAAAGGGTCTTTAAGGATGGTTCAGTTGTTTTGTAAAATGTTATATTCATAATTTTTATATGAACAGTTTTATGTAAAACAATTTGGGGTCACTCACTGTTTGATCATTATCTAACATCAGGACATAGAAATTTGCATGCTGCTTTGAACACTTTTAAAGAATGATGAAATAAAAGCCTACATTTCATGCAATAGATGGGGAAAACACACATTAATAGCTTTCATGCTTATATTGCATCCCAGGGCAAAAGGTACATTACTAATTTGTGAATGTGAATCCAAAAGTGTGAGGCAGAGAATTGCTCTAATTTACATGTTTACACATGGGTTTCACTATTCCTACACCAGAAGACCTTTGTGAGAAAATGGCAACTTTTAATGGTCAACTTCTAAAATGAAACTTGAAACTTTCAAAACTCTAAACCCACTTAATACACTGATATATGGATCTGTTTACTTAACTGTGACATTATGCATCCATCATGTAGCTACCAAATATGGACTGTTGTTAGCTGCCCTTGTGGCTGCTGTTTGCCACATAGAACCCTTTTCACAATCTCATTTTTTGTTATAAAGGCACACAAGATTCTGACACGAAGGGCCAACTACCCTGTAATTTTCTTTTATGGCACAGTTATATTGTTAGTGCACAGTTATATTTTACACAGCCATTTTTTTCAGCTTAGAAATAAGATCAGAAAAGGCAGCATGCGAGAATGCCACAGAGCCTTGTTGCCTTGTTTCTCACAATTCTGTTTTTCACGATTTCGAGATTACGTCTTTACTTTGAATTGCATGATATTAAATTGACATTGATTTACAAGCAGACCAGAATCAACTCAAAAAAAGCTATCACTGTAAACCCTAATGCTCAAAATAATTAATTGGTTTGAGTAGAGCTAACTGAAATTAAACAAAATAGTTCAAACTAATTAACTTTTATGAGGATTCAGAACTTTCTTTTTCTTTTGAGTTCACAAAACTGACACATAAGTAATCTGAATTGTTTCAATGCTTTGAGTTTCATGAACTTGTTTCTTTTCATTTATACTAACTTAAATTGAACCGAAACTGGGCTTGGGTTTAAATTTCCCAGCATGTTTTGCCATGACACTCAAAAGGGACATGAAATGCCAAAATTATTTTATGTTTGTTTTGTGCAAGATTAACGTTAAAGCTACACTGTGTAACTTTTTTAGTCTATTCTTAGCTAAAAACACTTAGTTCTTTCAAAAATATGTGTGCTCATTAATGTATATTTACTTCTTTCAAGTAATAAAGTATTCTCGTAAGTTTATAATATGCCATTGAAAATACATAAGGTAATGGGATCTAACGGTGGTCGCCATGTTGCCCCTCCATCTTGAAAGTACTTTAGCCAAAGAGGGACATACCCGTAAATTCAAGCTTCGCTTTTCGCGTTTTAACCGGTTTTAATACTCGATGGCACTGTACAAAATTCTCTGCCTCGCGCATGTGCGCGTCAACTTGTTCAGACTTGTCTGGTGCATGTGCAGAGAGTTTTCATCTCAGCAGCGTCCAGTAACAGAGTTATACGGAGTTTTCCTGGCTTGTTTATTCCTCAAAAGTCTGTTTTTCCTTGTGTGGTATTTCTGTGCGTTAATAACTCCGTAAGTAATAATAGTTATTGTCATTGTAGATGTGTTTCAGAGTGTGTCATCGCGTAATTCAGTTGATGTCACCTCAGAAGTATTTTTGTGTCAACATACAATAGCGTAATGCTCACCTATTTGAATAATCATTCAGTTATTTTGTTATCAACAATGTTTATTCGTTTATAGAAAATATTTGCTTGTAATGTATGTTGATGGAAATATGTATCAGGTCTGATCGGCATATTGTTATACAGAGCGCACTGCAGTGCTAACGTTAAAGCGCCGCACACACTTTTGTAACCGGACACCGCTTGTTAGCAGCGGCAGCTCCGCTCCTTTTAATGTAGCTGCATTTAGCGCCTATATATGGTACAATAAGCTCTGGTTTACGGTTACATTATACAAATGTAACTTATAAGTATAGTTATACAGTTCTTAACTGTGTATGTATATTTACCATCCTTATTTGTTCTCTCACAGAAACCACATTTATGGACATATCCACGCAAACCTGTTTATGCCTTGCAATTGGATGACTGAATAAACATTACTATCATCAAAGTTCACTCTGGATTAGCTGCAGTTCTTTCTAGCCAAATAATTAGGCCAGTTGAATTCCAACCATCCCACTGCGCACAGAATATCCCACAGGCACCGTGTCGAATGTGGACGAGGTCGAACTGGAAGCCATGTTAATCTTGGACTAAATCGGCCACCGTAGGAGTTGAAACGAAATCGGAATTGAGAGGAACAGAAACTAAAATTCACTGGATGGTCATATACCTTGTCACCACTAGATGGGGGAAAATATCACACAGTGTAGCTTTAAGTGGGAGATTTAGTCGTGTTTAATGTTGTGCTTGTTTAAAAGAGTTTCTGTTATGTTGTTTTTTTTTTTTTTTTTTTAGGGTTACCATCACGTTGACAAGTGGAGCATGAGCTTAGTTTGAGAACAGATATGTTAAATGTATTATATTGCTACACAATGCTTGATCGATGTGTTGAGGCCTGCCCCACAGTCCCACTCAGACAGCAAACAGGAGAAGGAAGAGAGAGAGAGGGCGGTCACACCAACAGTATCCTTTAACTTGTGAGGGGAGGTCACTCCTCCAGTCAACAGTGAGCCAATGGTAACTTAAGCTTTCGGAGGGAAGGCTGGCGACAGTCGATGACGTCACTTCAGGTGCGACCGTGAGTATAACAAGACACCTGTATAATACGCCATCTTCTTTCTTGTCTTCTTATGGTAATTGGTAAATGGACTGCATTTATATAGCGCTTTTAACAGACCTACGGCCATCCAAAGCACTTTACATTTGCCTCACATTCACCCATTCATACACTCATTCACACACCGACGGCGGTGTCAGCCATGCAAGGCGCCATCCAGCTCGTCGGGAGAAGCTGGGGTTAGGTGTCTTGCTCATGGACACCTCGACACTTGGTCAGGTGGAACCGGGGATCGAACCACCAACCTTCCAGTTTGTAGACAACCTACATGAACCACTGAGTCACTGCCACCCCACAGGAGACCGTTTTTCTGTGTAAGGAGCGAATATCATGGAGGAAAACTTTGCCCAGCGTTTCATGAAGCACTTTGCCTGAAATGATTGATTTCCGGTGCAAATAAGCACTTTGCCTCTGGTGCGTTTTGTGCATGAGTGAGGAGCACGAGCGATCAACTACTGTTAAGGAGCGAATATCATGGAGGAACACTTTGCCCAGCATTTCACAAAGCACTTTGCCTCTGGTGCGTTTTGTGCATGAGTGAGGAGCACGAGCGATCAACTACTGTTAAGGAGCGAATATCATGGAGGAACATTTTGCCCTGCATTTCACGAAGCACTTTGCCTCTGGTGCCTTTTGTGCATGAGTGAGGAGCACGAGCGATCAACTACGATTTGTTTAACCCCTAATATCAAATGCATGTTATTCATTAGAATTGCTCTCTACTTTCATATAACTTCAATGACAACATTTTTTTTTTTTATTGAACATGCAATAATTATTATTTTATTAATATGAAAAAATTACATCCAGTAAAAATAGAACATGTACTGTGCTATGTTGGTATTTGGTAAAAATACATCTTGTGAAACATTTTCATATGTCAGATTGAATGTTTTGTATGAAAATGTAATAGCTCCCCCAACATAAAAAATCAATGATTTAATTGCATTTTGCTATTTAATGTGCAGCTATTAGCTTTTTATGAACTAAAAACATTATTTGTAAATTTACCATCTTGAGAAAAGGTGTACGGTGAAAGAGTACAGTGAGCGTGGTTTCACCTACGGCTGGGTTTTCATCTGCCCATGATTGATTTCCGGTGGAAATAAAAGCAGCAAAGCTTCAGGGCATCGGAAGGGCACATCTCTTTCACAAGTCAACCGTAATAGATGTGTCCATGAACATAGAATTAGAGAGCGTGTGTGTGTGTGTGTGTGCGCGTGAATGTGGTGTGTTGTCAGGCTGGTCTCTGTCCTCAGAGCCCCTGTCTTTCTCGCTGATTGAGAGGAGCTTTAATTAAGATAAATAGGCTGTGCTTAGTCATCTGTTTAATGCCAGGCCTGGAAAGTGAGTGCTTTATCCTCTTACAGGTTTACAGGGGTAATAGGGAATTATTGTTTTGAAGATGAAAAAGAAAATCCCATCAGCGGCCAACTTTTTGCATTTCATCTAAACTTCATTAAGACAATGGCACCACTGCGACAGAAAAATAGATTATAATGATCTGATGAGTACACCTCTAGGTAGGCAGAAGTTTCATTAAAAGGTTTCTTCATTTTCCCCTGGTGTTTCAATAGCTCTGGTTTTGCCTCTGCCTTATTGTTTACATTAGAAGTTAATGAGCTTAATGTGATGTAGACAAGGAGGACATGTTGCTGAATCAACATCTTTGTTGGAATGTTTTCATCAACTAATCAGATTTTATGGGTTAGGTTTATATTTAGGCAGGTTAGGGATAGTGCTGCCCCATGTGGGATGCGTTTGGTTTGTCACAGTGTTTCAAAACTAGATTGATTTCATTGTAATATGCACTGTCTACAATAGAATGCAGTGTTTCATTTGATGAATGGACACATCTTTGAAATGCTGCAGAACAGCTTAAGCCACTTTTCAAATACACACAACCAAAAGTTTTTAAAAAAATATTTATTATATTATATTATGTGTGTAGTTGTATATCAGTATTACAGTTTTTCTCGATTTGTTACATTTCTTGAAACATCCTTAAGATTGGCAAACCAGTAAGTGCATCTCTTAATACAGTTTTGTACAAACAGCACCACACAATGGATTACCTGCTGGAGTATGTAACATGCTCAAAATCCTTAGTTCATCTCTCAAAAGTAAGTATTTATGTCAATGAACATGTCAGTGCCATCAGAACGACAAGTTCTTGTGTCATTGTTCATGAACAAGATAGTCAAAATGCTTATTCATGTTGTCAATATAACAGTGTATAACAGTATTTTCAAATGTAATTATGGCTACAATTTTGATGACAATGATAGAAAATTCACAAGACTGCATTTTATATGGCATATATAAATTTAAAATTTCAATATTACAAATTTACACATTAGGCTGCTACTTGGGATATTGATTTCAAGAGACTGGACAGGATTCACAGTTACACTTTTACTGTTGGTCTGTCAACAAAATTACAGTACAATATCATTGTGATATAAAGAAAGACTCTCTCTCTCTCTCTCTCTTTATATATATATATATATATATATATATATATATATATATATATATATATATATATATATATATATATATATATACAGTGCCCTCCACAATTATTGGCACCCCTGTTAAAGATGTGGTCGTGGACTTCTAAAAATTCTCCTTTTTTTTAAACAACATAGAACCCAAATGCAAAAAAAGACAAAAATCCAACCTTTCATTTTATTACATTACTTTGGTGGTAAAAAAAAAAAATCACACATTTAGAAAAAAAAAAACTTGAAATCATGTGTCCCACAATTATTGGCACCCCTGATGTTAATACTTTGTACAACCCCCTTTTGCCAACAAGACAGCACTTAATCTCCTCCTATAACATTTCACAAGATTGGAGAACACAGAGAGAGGGATCTTTGACCATTCTTCTTTGCACAATCTTTCTAGATCATCCAGTGTCCTGGGTCCTCTCTTATGCACTCTCCTCTTTAGCTCGCCCCACAGGTTTTCAATTGGATTGAGGTCTGGGGACTGAGATGGCCATGGGAGGACCTTGAGTTTGTGACTGCTGAACCATTTTTTTGTAGATTTTGCCACATGTTTTGGATCATTATCCTGCTGAAAGACCCAATGACGACCCATCTTCAGCTTTCTGGCAGAGGCCATCAGGTTTTTATTTAAAATGTCCTGGTAGTGCAAAGCGTTCAGAATGCCATGCACCCTAACAAGGTTCCCAGGGCCTTTGGAAGAGAAACAGGCCCACAGCATCACAGATCCTCCACCATACTTCACGGTGGGCATGAGGTGCTTTTCGGCATACTCATCTTTTGTCTTACGCCAGACCCACTTAGAGTGTTTGTTGCCAAAAAGCTCAATCTTAGTCTCATCTGACCAAAGCACACGATCCCAGTTGAAGTCCCAGTACCGCTTAGCAAACTCCAGACGTTTACGTTTGTGAGTGTTAGTGAGAAAAGGCTTTTTTCTTGCATGCCTCCCAAACAGCTTGTTGGCATGTAGAGAGCGTCTGATGGTTGTTTTGGAGACTTTGTGACCCCAAGATGCCACTCTTTGATGCAATTCTGTGACAGTGAGCTTAGGACATTTTTTTACTTCTCTTACCATCCTCCTCACTGTGCGTTGTGGCAAGATAAATTTGGGACCTCTTCCAGCCTTGTTTGTCACTGTTCCAGTTGTTTTAAACTTCTTAATGATTCCTCTGACTGTAGATACGGGTAAGTTAAGGCGAGTGGCTATTTTCTTGTAGCCATTGCCTGACTTATGAAGGTCGACACACATCTGCCTTACTTGAATGGTGTGTTCTCTTGTCTTTGCCATGTTGACAAATGGGTAAGAGAATTAGGCCTCTGTGTCACGTAATATTTATACCCCAGGGAAACAGGAAGTCATGAATTACTAATTAAAAGTTCCTAGATACCCTGACCAACTTTAGCAACTACAGAAAAATATATTTAAAAAAAAATCAATAAAAATTTTCAGAGGAATTGTTAGGGGTGCCAATAATTGTGGGACACATGATTTCAAGTTTTTTTTTTTTTTCTAAATGTGTGATTTTTTTTACCACCAAAGTAATGTAGTTAATGTAACTTGTACTTTTTCTCTTTTTTTTGCATTTGGGTTCTATGTTGTTTAAAAAAAAAGGAGAATTTTTAGAAGTCCACAACCACATCTTAAACAGGGGTGCCAATAATTGTGGAGGGCACTGTATATATATATATATATATACAGTGAGGAAAATAAGTATTTGAAAACCCTGCTATTTTGCAAGTTCTCCCACTTAGAAATCATGGAGGGGTCTGAAATTGTCATCGTAGGTGCATGTCCACTGTGAGACACATAATCTAAAAAAAATATCCAGAAATCACAATGTATGATTTTTAAACTATTTATTTGTATGATACAGCTGCAAATAAGTATTTGAACACCTGTCTGACCTGTTAGTCTGCCTTTAAAATGTCCTCCTCCACTCAATTTATTATCCTAAATTAGATGCACCTGTTTGAGGTCGTTAGCTGCATAAAGACACCTGTCCACCCCATACAATCAGTAAGAATCCAACTACTAACATGGCCAAGACCAAAGAGCTGTCCAAAGACACTAGAGACAAAATTGTACACCTCCACAAGGCTGGAAAGGGCGACGGGGAAATTGCCAAGCAGCTTGGTGAAAAAAGGTCCACTGTTGGAGCAATCATTAGAAAATGGAAGAAGCTAAACATGACTGTCAATCTCCCTCGGACTGGGCTCCATGCAAGATCTCACCTCGTGGGGTCTCAATGATCCTAAGAAAGGTTTGAAATCAGCCCAGAACTACACGGGAGGAGCTGGTCAATGACCTGAAAAGAGCTTGGACCACCGTTTCCAAGGTTACTGTTGGTAATACACTAAGACGTCATGGTTTGAAATCATGCATGGCACGGAAGGTTCCCCTGCTTAAACCAGCACATGTCCAGGCCCGTCTTAAGTTTGCCAATGACCATTTGGATGATCCAGAGGAGTCATGGAAGAAAGTCATGTGGTCAGATGAGACCAAAATAGAACTTCTTGGTCATAATTCCACTAAACGTGTTTGGAGGAAGAAGAATGATGAGTATCATCCCAAGAACACCATCCCTACTGTGAAGCATGGGGGTGGTAGCATGATGCTTTGGGGGTGTTTTTCTGCGGGCAGGGCGACTGCACTGTATTAAGGAGAGGATGACCGGGGCCATGTATTGCGATATTTTGGGGAACAACCTCCTTCCCTAAGTTAGAGCATTGAAGATGGGTCGAGGCTGGGTCTTCCAACATGACAATGACCCGAAGCACACAGCCAGGATAACCAAGGAGTGGCTCTGTAAGAAGCATGTCAAGGTTCTGGCGTGGCCTAGCCAGTCTCCAGACCTAAAGGCAGTGTGTGCAAACCTGGTGAAAAACTACAGGAAACGTTTGACCTCTGTAATTGCAAACAAAGGCTACTGTACCAAATAATAACATTTATTTTCTCAGGTGTTCAAATTCTTATTTGCAGCTGTATCATACAAATAAATAGTTAAAAAATCATACATTGTGATTTCTGGATTTTTTTTTTAGATTGTCTCTCACAGTGGACATGCACCTACAATGACAATTTCAGACCCCTCCATGATTTCTAAGTGGTTTCTAAATATATATATATATATATATATATATTTATTTATTTATATATACAGTGGTGGCCAAAATTATTAGAACACTGGGACATCTGGGAGTCGTCTTTTTGGGCCTGGATTTATTTTCCAAGACGACAATGACCCGGAACTATTGCTGGAACTACCTGCAACAGAAGGAACCTGCTGGAACATTGAAAATGATGGACTGGCCCCCTCAAAGCCCGGACCTCAACCCCATCGAGCACTTTTGGGGTGAGTTGGAAAATAAACTGGAGAGATCTATTGTACATTCACAGGAAAGCCTTTGGCTTCAGTTGCAGAAGGCATGGGATAACATTAGAGTTGAAGTTCTCAGAGGAAATATATTGACAGTATGCCAGAGAGATGTGTGCTGTAATTGCTGTAAAAGGGACATACCAAATATTAAAGTTAAAAGTGGATAAAAACAGTACGACTCACTTCATCTGATATTTGATGGTCAGAGCAACCATCTGCAATTCTGCATATATCATGAACATCATGAAATTAAATCATGTTTTGAAGGCAAAAAAGGTAAATATTTTCAGATCTGTCAGTTGTTCTAATAATTTTGGCCACCACTGTATGTACATGAGTGTGTGTATTACATTATGCCTCCATAAAGTATATTTACTGTATAATGGAAAATGCAAGTTGACTACTGTAATATAGAATTACAGTAAGTGTACAGTATTACAGTATAATGAACATTGTCTGATTACATACCTCTTCTGTTCTACAAACGTTTAAATTATTGTTCTCGATTTTATTTGATTTCGCCCTGCAGCTCAGGCAGCTCAGACACATTTGCGGGAACCAATCACAGACTGCGATGCCTCTTGTGGTCTGATTGGTTGAAGGACTATCTAATTGCATACAGAGTCATTTGAATTATGCTCGTTGATCACGCCTCTTGTAGTCTGATTGGTTGAAGGACTATCCAATTGCGTACAGAGAAATTTTTGATCACGCCACTTGTGCAGGAGAAAATACATAGTAGACTCCCCAGACCAATGTTCAATCTTAAAAGATTGAGCTTGGTGTGGTGATAGCCAGACAAGAAATTAAAAATGTTCTTCCAAAATTCATCAATTCAGAACTTAGTGAAATGTAATAGAAATGTAAAATACCCAACACATTATGACAACTAGTTTAACCATTTTGCATTTAATGACTTATGCAAGGAACTAATGCCCATATGTTTTGACGGGTCTATTCAATGAGAACCAGTATCATACATTTTGATAAACATGAGATAAGCAATTGATAATGAAGGAAACAGCAGACAGTTGCACCTAATCAATTTCATGACTGTACCAAAGCATTTGCAATTTTTTCAGAACAATGAGAAATTGCTTTTATTAGGTGACTTTATGATGTGGAGGTTAAACAAGTAGTTTTGAGAATTTCAGTTGTGATCTGAGAAATGTACCAAAGCGTCTGAGAAAAACTGTAACATTTGTATGTACAATTTTGTATGCCAACTGGATTTCTGGAAAATTATGTAGGGTTTATTTTAGTGTAGGTTTTAGGTTCAGCTTTGACTTAATTAATATTCCGAGATGTGCTGGTTTAATGCTTTCACTGCAGACAGCCTCAAGCTGTTTAGCAAGACGCAGCATGGGATGGTGGAGGCACAGGAATGGAGTTTGGCTTATGATTGTTAAGATGCTGAACCTCTCAGACTTTGTTAAATCACATTTGCAAATGTATCATTATGTTATGACGTTACTTGTTGAGGCACATGACTATTAACTAATTCAAAATTAATTTATAACCACAATGACATATTACTTAACAATTAGTTAATAGTCATGTGCCTCAACAAGTAAAGTCATTACATAAGGATACCTAATTTCTTATTATTGTCAATATTACCTACGCTGCTTAATATGTTTGTGGAAACAGTGATATTTTTTTAAGGATTATTTGATGAATGGAAAGGTCAAAAGAGCAGTATTGGTTTGAAATGTGTATATTTTGATCATTTTAATCCTCCCTTAGTGGACATAAGTATTAGTTCCCTTAAAAAAAGTTTAAACACAAATTTTTGAACAATAGTACATGTCACTATTATTTCATTATAATACAGGATTTTTTAATAACCAGTGTGTGATTGTTTGGAGGGCTCTTAAAGTATGAAATGTATGTACGTATGTATGTATTTATGTATTGTGATGAGTATCCTGAGTGCACTTCAGCGTCGCACTGTAATTACTTCTCATCATTCAATCAGCAGCCAGGAGCTTCATTACACCTGTGCTTCATTAAGAAGAGAGAATATAAGCAGAGGAAGAGAAGGAAAGGGTGATGTACTGTTCTACTGCAAGATATTTTAATAGTGGGTTCTTGGTGTGTCTGTGTCTCCAGATAAGTGAGGATTGACTGATCAGCACTGTAGCGACTGAGACAAATCAGACACAATTAATCTGTAGAACGCACTCTGAAGGTCTATGATCCCATCCCCCGAAAAGGTCCATGAGAGCAAGGAAGAGCCCTCTGATTACAGGACACCTAGAAACTGATAAGGTTTAGGGCTAGAAAGTACGCACAGGGAGCTGTGAAACGCAATTCTTTTTTTACAAACAAACCATCTTAAATCCATATAGCCTAAATGCAATATGAGAACGAGCGACCTAAGCACTAGCTGGTAAGAGCATTTAGTCTCATTAGTTTTAATGAAGATGATTGTGTTTTTGAGCAACTAAGACTTAGCCTATTTTCAGTTTCACTTGCGGCAGTTTGCGTGTAGGTCTTAGTTGCTCATTTGCGGTGATGCATGTTGCATAGCGCCATACACTAAACACTGTGCGAGCAGTCTTGACAGTCGCAGTATCATGGTCGCATGTTGTTTCCACCAGCGCAGCACTGTTGCGAGCAGCGAGGCTGAGGGACCGTGAGAGCAGGACGAGGCCGCGGTCATTAGTGATGATGAGCACCAGCTGCGTGCTGCATCGGCCTCGTGTCTCACGGAGGAGTGACGGGAGTATAAAGGAGGAGTGATGGGAGTATAAAGGAGGAGTGATGGGAGTATAAAGGAGGAGTGACAGGAGTATAAAGGAGGAGCGACGACAGTGAAGGACGAGAGTGGACCAGGCCTGGATTTTAAGTTGTGTTTTGTTTATGTTTGTTTTGAACGAAGGGGTTGATTTGTTTTATTAAAGTCTTTTAAATGTTCGCCCGTTCCTGCCTCCTTCTTTCCACACAAAAAAAAAACATTCCATTGGTGCTGAAACCCAGGAGGAAGGAGGGACATGCTGTCAAAGAACCCTCGCTGCTGAGGGGGATCGCGGTGCTGAGGAGTTTGTGCAGCGCAGAAGAGAGAAGACCGCGAGTGGCTGCCGGAGGCTGTGGTGCTGGAGTGAGTGAAGATCCGGTGGGACGGAAAGCTTGCTGCCGTGCCCCTGGGTCAAGGTGGGGTGGCTGCCGTCCGAGAGGGAGCGGAGGAGTTGCCAGCGATTGCCCTGAGCCGGAGCCTGCTGCCGTCCACCATGTTGGGGAGGAGCAGGGAGCGCGGGACTCTTTTTTTTCCCCTCTTTTCTTTTCTCCTCTCTCCACTCTCTCGTCTCTTTCGCTCCTCGTGCTCCAGGCTCCGTTCTCTCACCTCTCTGTCCTTAACCCCAGGCTCAGTTGATTTGTCAAAAGCTCTGTGGTACTAACTGATAACTATTTCGAAGGAATTAAAACATTGGTTGTAACAGTATACATTTGTGGCAAGATTTACTAAACAAGGCAAATTAGCGTGCGGATGCAATTTCATAAATGCGCCGATGGAACAGTTCTGCGCGTGATCTACTGACAACATGCAAATTAAAGCACAGATGCAGCCGTATCATTTCCATAATGACCAGCGCAATCGACCAGTTAGCATCTGGTTTCAGACATGCTTTTTTGGCAGTTAAATAACGGCACAAATACCAGTAAATTGACTAGCACAAACCTTAGTAAATCACCTTGCATTATTCATTTAAATGCTCTCCTCCCAAAAATATTGCATCTGAAAGGGAAACTCTTACAAATCCATATGTAATAAGGTCAGCCGCAAAAATAACTGCCCACGCCTATTCAGCGCTAATTTTCCCCTTGTGTTTGGTAAATCCTGAAAGTAATTTTTTAACGCCAAAAGAGAGTTTGCACTGGTGCAAGCTGTTGGTAAATCTGGCTGCCCTTATTTAGTAATTTATGAATTCATGTATCTGAGCTTGCAGATTTCTATGTAAACTGTCAGCCCTTCTCTGACCTCTCTGTGAAAATGCCCATGGATGTGTATAGAAATCTCACTGGAGCATGAGACAGACACTGAAGATGTCACTTCTAGTATTGAGCACCGCTGCGAACATCATGCGTGTGTCTCTCTCCTCAACCTGTCACTGAATCACAGCTGTAGCCTTCACACACACACACACACACACACACACAGTCTCACCTTGCTGCAGGCTGCTCTTATCCTCACCCTCTTCCATCCTCTGCTGACACGTGGAGAGAGTTCGAGAGGTGTGTGTGCGCGAGTATCCAAGTGTACGCACTGTGTACACACATCCCCAGGCTCTGCTCTTGTTCTCACCTTACAGTCTGTTGAACTGCAGAGGAGAAATGAATCACACTGTCAGATGCTCTGAAAATAAGCAGCATCAAGCTCGAGCCCTGCTGACTTACAGCCACACCAGCGCAGCGGACGAGACCTCTCATCTGAATTCCGCTCTCTTTCTCTTACTTCACCTTCACTAGTGGCAGGTGTGAACTGGCCCAGTTTGCTTGCCATTGTGAAGCATGCTGGCAGTGTGACCTGAAAACAAACGGGCAGAATAATTGAATTAGGAATCAACTGGAGTGTTAGACGGCATCTGTTGCTCACCTGATGTGCTGCTGTGTAGGTGATTAGCGTGACAGAAAGACTCAAATGCGGGAGGTCTCCAATCAGAAAACGCGCACACACACACACACACACACACACACACACACACAAACACTCACACACACACATGCACGCATTCATGTTTGCTTGTAGGATTTCTTCTTGGGGTACGCATAGAAACCTGACCACACCCCCCATGTCCCTCCACCACAACAACAGCTATACAAGGTACACTACAGTTCCCCTTCGAGGGAACTTGAACTGCGTCATCGTGACGACACTTTGGGGAACGCCCCTCGCTTAAAGCGTCTGAAGAAACAATGGAATCAGCCCAATCCTGATTGGGGTTGCGTGATGACGTAGTATGTGACGGTATACCCGGAAGATACAAAGAGAAGTCTGAACACAACAGAGATAGCTTTTTTGCTCTTCAGCATTAGCGCTCTGTGTTATCAATCTGAAAGTGAAGTTGGTCTTGAAAGTTATCACTAAGCAAAACTATGGCAAGCGAGCGATTCAGGTTGTGTGTGTCTCCGTGTCTGCGCTACATTACGGGCACGGACACACATCAACTTTGTGTGCAGTGTCTCGGTGTGCAGCACGCCCAGGCTCTCGAGGGAGCGGCCTGCGGTGATTGTGAACTGCTGCCACTAAGAGTGCTGCGCTCGCGGCTGGCTGTCTTTGAGGAGACCGGCCAGCCTCGTGAGCCCCGCGGTTCTGGGCCTGCGTCTGTTGAGGCAGCGTGGCGCCGTAGATCGTGGGGCTCACAGAGGGATCTGTCGAGGGGATACGGGACTGCTGAGGCATCTTACCCATCCACCTCTGACGATTCCGATATCCTCCCGCCCCGTGTGGAAACCCGCGCTGCGGCTTCTTTCCGCGGGGTGGAGGATCCATTTCTCAGGCTGTCCGACAACGAGGAGTCAGACGCTTTGGAAATTGAGGTGGATGATGTGGGGCCTTTGCCACCCCACTCGCCCGCTATTGAGGAGCTCATGGAGGTATTAACCCACGCCGTGGTCATGCTTAATTTAGATTGGCCACAGGAAATAGTGGACATCCAGCCGCCATCTAAGCTGGATGAATGCTTTTTCAGGCATCGGGTTCAGCCTCCACGGTGGGGCCTTCCTTTCTTCCCTGATTTGCAAAGAGTTGTGTAAATCGTGGGAGAGACCCTTCTCAGCCCGTTTATCCACTCCCCCAGTGCTGGATTTTGCAAATGTGCTGGGGGCGGCTGAGTCGGGTTATGCAGCGTTGCCGCGGGTTAAAGAGGTGCTCGCGGGCCACCTCTCACCCGGGGCCGCTGCATCATTGAAGGCCCCGACGCTGCCCACTAAACCTTGCCGCGATACCTCCAGGGCTTTTAGTGCGGCAGGTCGCGCTGCTGGTTGCCTGCACACCATGGCGGTCCTGCAGGCATACCAAGCCGTCCTCCTCAAAGAGCTGGATGAGGGCGAGGGACCATCCCCGGATGATGTCACCGAGCTCCGGAAGGCGACAGATTTGTCTCCTCGCATTACCAAGGAGACAGCCCGCGCTGTGGGCCGCTCTATGGCTGGTCTGGTATGCGTTGAGAGACATCTCTGGCTGACGCTGTCGGGAATCAAGGAGAGGGAGAAACACTTTCTCCTTGATGCCCCAATCTCGCCTTCTGGCCTCTTCGGCGGTGCGGTTGATACCGTCGTCGAGAGGTTTCAGGAGGCGAGGAAGCAGTCAGCCGTCTTCCAGAGGTTCATCCCTCGCCGCTCGGGCTCCTTGGCGAGAGCAGTCCCGAGTGGGCAGCCCAGGCCTTCATCCAGCTCCTCGCACCGCAAGGTGCAAAAGCAGAGTGTCGCCTCCCGCGCCCCTCCTGAGGGAGCCTGGCAAAGGAGAAGCCTTCTCAGCCTAAGGGTGACCTGGGAGACGTCATTCAGGCTAAGAAGGCTCCCAAGCGGTCCTAGCTTCTGCAGGGCCGCTGAGAGCTGTCCCCCACAGGGTGCAACGATCGAGGTCGCTTCCACCCTGGGGCTCTCTGGGAATCGATGCAGCGTTCCCGCCGTCCAGGAGGCTTCGGGCCGCATCGATTACCTGCGCGCGTGCTTGGGGCTGGATGCCATGGCGCAGACGTGGCCGAGGCTGCGTCTGTACGCTTTCCCCCGATCACTCTGCTCCCGGGAGTTCTGGAGCGTGTCCGCCGGGAGGGCATCAGCCTTCTCTTAGTAGCACCACGGTGGCCCACTTGAGTATGGTTCTCCGACATCATCAACCTGCTGGACCTCTGAGAAGGGACCTGCTATCTCAGAGGTGTGGGATCTCTGGGTCTGGCCCCTGAGGGGGCCCAGTACCTAGGAGAGGGCCTGTCGGCGGGTGTCGTAGAGACCCTACTCAGCTCCAGAGCTCCTTCCACCAGGAGGTTGTCGGCCTGAAGTGGAATGTATTTTCCACTTGGTGTAGAGAGCGGGAGGTGAACCCAGTTAACTGCCCGGTGGCTTCAGTGCTGGAGTTCCTTCAAGACCGTTTCTCCGCCGGTCTTTCCCCGTCCACACTTAAGGTGTATGTGGCTGCCATTGGGGCTTTCCACGCACCTTTAGGTGATGGGCCGTTGGGAAGGCACCATCTGGTTGTACGATTCCTCCGTGGGGCTCGGAGGATGAGGCATGCGGCTCGTTCCAGAGTCCCAACCTGGGACCTGGCGGTGGTGCTCGAGGGGTTGGCTTCAAGGTGACCTTTCTCCTTGCCATCACTTCTCTGAGTAGAGTGGGGGACCTCCAGGCCTTGGCTATCACGCCAACCTGCCTGGAGTTTGCCCCTGGCGGGGTTAAGGCCATCTTGCATCCCAGTCCGGGCTATGTGCTCAAGGTGCCATCTAATGTGGCACTGTCAGTGGTTCTTCAGGCCTTCCATCCTCCACCTCACGTGACGGCGGAAAAGGGCAGACTTCACCTCCTCTGCCCCATGCGGGCATTGATGATTTACTTGGAGAGGTCTGCTCAGTGGAGAAAGTCAGACCAGTTGTTGGTGTGTTTTGGTTCACCCAAGAAGGGGCTGCCTGCTTCAAAACAGACAATCAGTAACTGGATTGTCCAGGCTATAGCCACGGCTTATCAGGTGCGCGATCTGCCTTCCCCGTTAGCCGTGAGGGCTCATTCCACCAGGAGCATGGCCTCCTCGGTGGCCCTCCTTTCTGGAGCCTCTATGCAAGAGATCTGCGAGGCTGCTGGGTGGGCCACCCCTTCACACTGGTTTGGGTATGATTGGTGCGGCATAGTGGGCACTCGTTCCCCAAAGTGTCGTCACAATGACGCAGTTCAAGTTCCCTCGAAGGGGAACGTCTCGGGTTATGACTATAACCCTTGTTCCCCGAGAAAGAAACGAGACACTGCGTCTCATGTCCACCCAATCAGACAGAGCGCTCGCTTCATCGCAAAGAACGCTATCTCTGTTGTGTTCAGACGTCTCTTTGTATCTTCCGGGTATACGTCACATACTACGTCATCACGCAACAACAATCAGGATTGGGCAGATTCCATTGTTTCTTCAGACGCTTTACGCGAGGGGCGTTCCCCAAAGTGTCGTCAAGATGACGCAGTGTCTCGTTCCCTTCTCTGGGAACAAGGGTTATACCCGAGACGTTTTCTACGTATTCTGGGCAGTTGCTAGTCCATTGGTTGTTGCCCAGCAAGCAATAGCAGTCATTTCACTGTCCCGGTTAACTATAGACCCGGCTAATAGTCCGGCTATGAGTAACCCACTTCTAGCCAAATTAACCGTGAATTTGGTTACAGTGATTCAACAGTGATTACAATGTGTTTGGTTTCATTTCTTTAACATGTTCATTTTCTAAAGGACTAGTCTATTCTTTGCCTTGTTTCAGCCTAGACATCAGGGTTGTGTTTAGACGGCTATTAGACGTCTTTTAAGAGCAAAATTGGGTGGTTGCTATGCTAAATATATTTTCCATGTTAATCAAGTGTTTTTTCCCTGACCAGCCGTGATAACAATATGCGACGAGCGACAAGGAATTCTAAATTTAGAAAAGTTTCTATATCTACAACATCACAGCTGGAACAACAATGTCTAAAGTCATTTTGCATGACCATACTGAAAGCGACAATGGATAATTCACCTCATTTCTTGAAAATAAATGAAAGGAAACAAGAATGTTTATGTATTTTATGACAAAGATTGTTTCAGTCACTCAGTATGTATTTGTAATAATATTAAATATATATGATTAATTTTGATTATGTACTTATCCAGTTTGTTGTGAGTGTAGTACTCCTGCAGAGAGATACTCCGCCTCCGTGTGGTACTCCGCCCACACACTCTTTTGATTGGCTGTGATTTTTTATTGATTTTGTCATGTCTCGTAGCAGTGTCGCATCTGGTGTGGACAGATAAATTGCTTGTCGCTGTCAGATCACACTTCTCTTGAACAAGTCACATGATTTGAAGTGTCATTCATGTCTTTGTTACTTGCCAATGGCTATTCCCTGGAAAACATAATAAGCTCCACTTAGCAAGCACCATTATTAACCGCAATAAGCAAATGCTCATTGTACACACAGTATGTACAGCTGGACAGCTGCAGGCACTGTTGGTGCAGTAAAATGTATTCTCTCGGAAAAAAACACGTGCACATCTTTCTATTTGTGTTGCAGAAACCACCTGTAGGATTCTAACTCATCGTCGAGGGGAAATGCATTCTATTGAGGGATGTGTCCTCAGCCATTCCACACTGGCAGGAAAACTCGAGTGGTGGTTGATGTTGCCATGTGCGACGGAGCCTGTATGTGCCCAGACATGATGCCAGGGGAGATGAGGTGACGAGTGAATGTGAAAATGGTGCCAAAAGAAGAGAAGTAAAAATGAAAGGCAGAATGGGGGAGAGGGGAACAGGGGGAGTCAAGCTGAAAGGGAGGTGTGGAGAAGACAGATGAGCCGTGGGAGAGGAAGCAAAAGCTCTCTGCAGTTCAGTGTGGAAATATGAGGTTGAAGGTGAGCATGGAATGGAAAGAAGCAGACATGAGAGGCTACAGGAAGAACAGAAGCTTGCTGGAGGAAAAAAGTCGAGGAACCTTGTCTGGCCTTCTCAGCCTTGATGAATGTGCCCTGTGTGGGAAAAGCTGTGCCCTGTTCAAGATAACAAGCATTCCACCTGTGTCTTTGCTCACACGGCACACCTCCACAAGCAACAGTGCTACATCAGGGTGCCTTGTGAGCACAAAGATACTAAGTAAACAAATAAATAACCTCTGCCAGTCTTAGAAAGTTCACAAAGAGTTTGCATCACTTTTGTTGGGGTTCATCTTTCCACTTAAGGGTACAGTCAGGGACTATCTATGCCCATATGCGAAGTGCAGTTGTAAAATACTTATTTTTCCTATTTTTCAGATCTCTTTTCCATTATGTATGAAGGTGCTTATGGTGCAGAGCGATGAACTGCACTTTCAGTTATTTGTCGATGTGACTGTGACTGGCTGAGGTACAGAGTGATGAACTGCACTTTCAGTTATTTGTCGATGTGATTTTCGGATGTACAATATGCAGGCTGCGCTTATATGAAGGTACACCACAGGTAACTTCAGCTTTATTATTTTTTCTCCAGCTCAGATTGCACGGTGAGTGATTCTACAGGACTGTAGAATGCTGGCTTTAGTCATAATCCTTTCCTTTATTGAGCAGAATTTAAGAATTGGTTCAGTTTATGTGTTTAGATTTTAACTGAATTGTTCTCACTCATGATGTTGAAAAGCAATGAGTACGACGGACAGCAAGTGGAATTGCTATTCAAAGAAATTCAACAGTCACTCAAAAGAGGTATTTCATTTGTCAAACAATACCAACATCAGCAAGAATAGTTTTCTTAGGTTTGCAGTTTATGATTTTCATCTTGTTCAATTGCTTCATTTTGTTTGGCTTGATTTCATATTTTGGAAAATGAATATATACATGTATCACACACTACACACATACACGTTGTGTTTCATGTTTTATGTGGACATTCCATTGACATAATGATTTTTATACTGTACAAACTGTATATTCTATCCCCTAACCCTAAGCCCACAGTGTCCACCATAACGTTTTTTTCTAGCGGTTTTTCCCAATTGTTTTCAATGGGAGCGCTGCGTTTTTAAAATGGCAGGAGCATTAACGAGGTGGTGAGCGTCTATTTCACGCTGAACACATAGGCGTTTTTTACCAGTGGCAGAGAGTTGAAGAATGTTCAACTTTGGGTACAAAGCTGTGCTGCCACTTTTAACCTAGCTGTACAATCACATTGGAAGAGGGAAGGAACAAATGCAACACTGACCAGCCACCACATTCTGCTTGTAAAACATCTACTGATGACAACAAGCAGCATATAATGGAACACAATTATTTAAGACAATAGCCAGAGAAAATACTTGAAATTGTATTAACATTTCTATATACAGTAGAAACAATACAGAAACAAACTATCTGTGAAATGAGATGCTAGTAACACTTCCGTCGATATTCCGTATCATAGCAAGCAAAGCATCTCAACTGAAAAAAAACACTCCGCTGCCAAAATGCTCTCAAGCGCCCATGTCTAAGCGTTTTTATAAGCAGATTACCTATAGGTTTTCAGCTGGCTAAGGCCTAGTCCACACGTACAAGCGTATTTTTTATAAACTGAGTTTTTCCTCCGTTTTAAAAAACAATTGCGTCCACACAAGCATGGTTTAAAAAAAAATCTCTGTCCACATGAAAACGCAAAACCACGCTATGATTGGCTGCCTGATTTCCACATGGTCCCATCCAGAGCATCGATGCACTGAGGGATGCCATGGGCTCAGTGAAATGTAACTGTATACACAGGGGCAGGGCCCAAGTGGACTGAAATAGCTTTACACACTTGCCTTACTATTTTGTATTATTGCATTCTGGCGCCTCTGTTCTGCAATACAATGAGATAACTGCGCATGTATCTGTATACATGTGATAGTTATTAAAAGCTACGTCCGCCATTGCATAGACTCGACTCATGTAAACAAAAGAGACGTCACAACGGCGCACAATCTGACATCAAACAAAGGAGAGAACGGCGCACACTTCGACTTCGACACAAGCCGAAATCTCCGGTTTCACCATCTACACGACAGCGCTGCAACTGGAGTTTCTAAAAATCGTAACCCTGGAGTTATTAAAAAAGTTTGGTTTCAGTAACCGGATACTGTGTTTGCGTGTGGATGAACAGCCAAACCGCGTAGAAAAAGCTGCGGTTTTGAAAATACCCATGTTCGTGTGGACAGGGCCCAAAAATGCTATGGTGGACACATGGCCTAACCCTACCCAACACAGAAAATTATGCATTTTTTTATTTTCAAAAAATCACTTTTATAAGTATTTTTTTCATGGGGACCAAAAAATCTCACAGCAAAGACAATGATTTTGGATCTTGCAATCCTTGTGGGGACATTTTCCTCCATAATGGAAGGTTAAACAAGACCACACACACACACACACACACAAACAAACAAAACAAACCATGATCCGAAATCATTACAATGATTGCAATGAGCATCCTACTAATCCTAACGTATGAACATGATATATATTTAGCGAAGCTTAGATTTTGTTTCTTCTCCAGTGTGTACTCTACAATAAAAATGGTATGGTTAATTCCTACTGTGAAGTGAAATATATTCAAATTTGCAGTGGTTATATGAAGACCTTTGAATTTCATTAAATTTCATCAGGACTTGAGCTGGAATTGAAAAGATATTCTTAATTCAGTTCTGAATGGTGCACAGCTGCTGTGAACAGACAGATGGTAATCACATACAGTACATTAAAAGTTCAGTATTAACTGTTATTTCTACAGAGCAATTTGAACATAATTGTTTGAAGCTCACAGTACAGTACTGAGACAAACTGATGGATTTCGAAGCATAATATATTAGCTGAAGCTCTGTTTGATCAGCTGCTAGAACCTGCACTTAACAAAACTATCACTACCATCTGTTGTTATTTTATGGTGAAATAAAACAATGTGCAGCTCTTATTGTACCTCATTACAAAATATAATAAAGAAAACATGATACAAAAAGTGTAAAGAAATTATAGTGTATTGTTATATTGCTCCATACATTAAATAAATCAGTTTAACTACAAAAATAAAGAGGGGAAATAGACTGAATGACAGAAAGTGAAAGACAGCATGAGAAGGTGGTACATCACAGAAACTGATGGAACGTGGACGTCTTAGCTGCTGACAACCGAGGGGAGTGTTAATCAGGCTTGACAAGATCCAACGATGGATAGAGAATAGATTACAGTGCTGAGTCACTTATTCTGTGGGAATATCACAAACATTCTGACATGCATCACAAAATATAGAGAAGTTATGGAATCTAGCATTAACCATATATGAGTGATCACACTATGTTAGCAGAAAATTGGTCAGATTGTGGATCTTCTATTGCGAGATGATTTTGAACAGATAATGGCGAGTCACATACAGCTCTGGAAAAAATTAAGAGACCACTTAACATTGAGAAAGTAGTCTCTTAATTTTTTTCCAAAGCTGTATAGTTGCATCACTTAATGGATGTTCATGAGTTGTTGTAGATGCCACTTCCTCTTAACCCTCTATCGCATGATGTTGCCTCAGGGTAACACAGATTTAATTCACCCTGAAAACACATGATGCATACAGAATGGTGGTAAAATGGTTGATAATGAAGGGAAGGATTTGACTAAACCAATAAAATATTTTTGTTGGTCACATCTTGGCAGTCATTTTGAATTATTTTTCTGGCATGGTACACTGTGGGGATGAACATTTGTGCTCTGGAGAACTGCCCTCATACTGCCCTTTTTCAATAAAATTTCTCAGCTATAAAACATATTATTCACATTTGTTAGTGAGTGAATGCCATTTTATAACAGTTACAGTCAAAGAAATGATTTTCAAAAGTGCATGTCACCTAGAAACAATGTGTTGCAGTAGAATGGCTATCAGTACAGATGGATACAATTAATGTTTTTATATATATATATATATATATATATATATATATATTACGATCTATTTGAAGTACCCACAGGACATTAACGGTGTTACTGCTTAGCATTGGCCAAAGCAACAAAACTGACAATGGAGGCAATTTATCACAGACTCCTTGGTGCAAGGACATTAATTTATATGCAAATGTCAAAAGGCTAAAAGTTTTCTGAAGCTTAGAGCCGAATCGGTTCATCGTGATTCAGTCCAGACACTACACCGAAATCTCCGGTTTCACCATCTACACGACAGTGCTGCAACTGGAGTTTCTAATAATCTTAACCCTGGCCGGAGTTATTAAAAAAGTTCAGTTTCAGTAACCGGATACTGCGTTTGCGTGTGGATGAACAGCCAAACCGCGTAGAAAAAGCTGCGGTTTTGAAAATACCCATGTTCGTGTGGACAGGGCCCAAAAATGCTATGGTGGACACATGGCCTAACCCTACCCAACACAGAAAACTATGCAATTTTTTATTTTCAAAAAATCACTTTTATAAGTATTTTTTTCATGGGGACCAAAAAATCTCACAGCAAAGACAATGATTTTGGATCTTGCAATCCTTGTGGGGACATTTTCCCCCATAATGGAAGGTTAAACAAGACCACACACACACAAACAAACAAAACAAACCATGATCCGAAATCATTACAATGATTGCAGTGAGCATCCTACTAATCCTAAACGTATGAACATGATATATATTTAGCGAAGCTTAGATTTAGTTTCTTCTCCAGTGTGTACTCTACAATAAAAATGGTATGGTTAATTCCTACTGTGAAGTGAAATATATTCAAATTTGCAGTGGTTATATGAAGACCTTTGAATTTCATTAAATTTCATCAGGACTCGAGCTGGAATTGAAAAGATTTTCTTAATTCAGTTCTGAATGGTGCACAGCTGCTGTGAACAGACAGATGGTAATCACATACAGTACATTAAAAGTTCAGTATTAACTGTTTCTACAGAGCAATTTGAACATAATTGTTTGAAGCTCACAGTCAGAGCCGGATTAAATAAATGGACTACACTAGGCAGGCTGCATTTTTTGGGCCCCCCTCCATCGATGTTATTTATGAATTGAAATCTGAAACTTACCAAAGTTACTAATAAAAGTGAATTCACATTTTACATAGCCTAGTCTTTGGTTACAAATTGTTGTATATTAAACAGTCCATCAGACTATTTTTTGATATTCATTATTTATACGTCATTACATGGCTCTATTAAATGCTATTAAATTATCCTCATCCATTGGGGGTGTCATTGTTAAGGCAGCAGTACCAGTAAATAAACAATAGGTATCAGTAAACTATGTAAAAAGAGCAAATAAGTTTATCTTATTTGCTCTGTTTACATTTAATCAACACATTTAATTAAGATTTTCTGCAAAATGCAATAGCTTACAACATTTATAAATGTTGTAATTAAGAACAAGAAGGCAAACATGACCCCTTCACATTCATCAAGACCATTTAGAAACTGTCTAACAATAAATAATAATAAATATAAGGATGGAGGATTTAAACTATGGAAAACTAAAGGTATTCGGACTATTAAAGACTTGTATATGGATGGTATACTTCTTACATTTCAAGAATTGTGTGATAAACACCAGATTCCCTCAAAACATTTAAAAAAAATATATATTCACAGCTTAAAAGTTTTATGTCTTCCAGGTCTACAGATATTATGTACATTCCCAAACTGTCATTAATATAAGGAAATAATTGAAAAAAGAGGTGAAAAGGGCCAATTGTCAAAATATTATAATTTAATAATGTCTAACTATAAAGAGTCTGCTGTAGACAAATTAAACGCATGGAGGAAAGCCATTCAAGAATAAATAGAGGAATTTGAATGGACTGAAGCATGTTTAAAAGCGCAAAAACAAATCATAAACACGCGGCTTAAATTATTACAGTATAAATGGTTGACAAGGGTTTATATAACACCTGAAAAACTCAATCATATGTCTAGCAATATTCCTGATATATGTACAAAATGCCAAAATTATAAAGGAACTCTAATTCACTGTCTATGGGAATGTTCTGATATACAGAAGTTCTGGAAGGATGTCATAAACTGTTTGTCAGAACGGTTTAATCTTAAAATACCACATTGTGCCAAACTTTGTGTACTGGGAATATATCCTACAGGTTTCTCACAAACAAAGAAACACACTAGACTATTGGACTTTGGATTGTTACATGCCAGAAGAGCCATTGCTGAACTGGAAGAGCATGGAAGCACCTTCTATAAAACAATGGATAAAAGAACTTTCAGAGTGCATTGGACTGGAAAGGCTGACTTATATCTCCAAGAGTAAAATAAAGGACTTTGTACAATAATTGTTTAAAATAATTGTCCCATAATAATTATTATGGGAGCCATACATGATTATTATATCATATGTAAAGTAGGGCCATGCCATTATTCTTTTAATGATTTATTTCTTTTTTTACATTTGTTTTTATCTTTTATTATCATTTTGAATTAGATTTTCTTGTAACTTAATGCTGCGTTCCGCGCGAAACGCGCCTTCTGCGCCGCGGGACCTCCAGACGCGTGTAAACGCGCCTTTCCATTGACTTGACATTGAAATCACTCGCGCCAGACGCTCTATTCGCGTTTGGTGTGAACGCAGCATAAAACTTGACACGGAAATGTTGTTTTACTTATTTTCCGCCGCATCTTCCACCGCGTCTTCGGACCGTGTCTCCGGGCATGGCTCGGCCTTTGGCTCTGCTGACTCGAGCAGGTTCACAGCTGCCCGACAGAAACTTCTATAAAGCCCCCCGCTGTCTCTTCTTTTGTTCCTCTTCATTTTTTTTTCTTTTTACGTTTTGCCGCACCGAAAGCATCTTGAATGTTAGCCTACTCAAAACACCTGCCTGCTAGCTTTGTTGTCCCGCTCTGACCTGATTATAATAAATACAGTCATGGGCTGGTGTTAATGTGACGTAATGTAACAGTCTATGGTTAAGATAAACATCGTCACTATTTTTAGTTAATTAATAAATATTGAAATAAATTGTAGATAGGACATTTGTACATTTTAATTTATTTATTTTTTTGTCCCTCTGTCTGGGCCCCATCCCGCCAATCGGGCCCTAGGCACGTGCCTAGTTTGCCTTTGCGTTAATCCGGCTCTGCTCACAGTACAATTAAAAATAATTTACATGGCCAATCATGGAACAGCCGTGTTGTCATCAGAGCTTGTGCAGCCGCTCTGGAGAAGCTACGCAAAATGCACCAGCCAGCTGCTCTCGATGCTGCCTCAAGTCGGACAAAATTTCTAACCGGCATGCACTGCTTCTAGTCAGCCGCCGATCGGTCTGTTAATCACTGCATGAAGTCAAACACGCCTGTTGTCATTGGTTAATTTAATAGTCGTGTGGGTTCTTAGTTCAGTTCTGTCATTGGTTCATTGTCTTGATTGTTCACAGGTGTGTCGTATTTAGTCATTAGTCCTTGTGTATTTAACATGCGTCTTTGTCACAATTGAGTGCCTGTGTTTACCAGCAGAGGGCACTCCACCCCAGACTGTCACTCCATCACAAACTACATTTCCCATAACTCACTGCTCCTCATAATCCCTGATTACATGCACCTGTGTCTCATTACCCTGTTTACCTCACCCTATATAAACCTGGGGTCCGTTCTTCATACCTCGCTTAATACATCTGAGATGATTTGACAGATCCCAGATCGTTTCATCGTGATAACTGATGGCTGGCTAATTTGGTTCTTCAAACGAATTTGCGGATTGGATTTAAATATCTGGATTAAATTATCTAAGATCACTGCACGTTCTTGTTTTCCCTGAAGAGGGCAGATGCATCGATACTCGAAACCATGATCAGCAATGCAGCGATTGGCTGGTGTCAAGACAGTAATGACATCATATAATTAAAAAAGCCACCTGGCAAAAAACTTAACCAAAAAACCTACGACCAAACCAACATAAAAGTTATTGATCAATGATAATTTTTTTTTTTTAACATGATTACCAATTATTTATTTTCACGATTTTATACAGTCCTTGTAAACCCTTTAATTTTTTATTATTCAATGTTGTAATTAAATTTTTAATTCAATTTGAAGCAGATTTGTAACGTGACAGTATTAAAGTTTCTTAAGGGTCAAGATCAAATTCTCTGCATCTCCAAGTGGCTCTGTCTATAGTATTATACACAACATTATAATATTATATACATTTTCATATACATATACAATTTAAAATTTGTATATTATTATTATTTAAAAGTTGTCAGGTGCAGGAGATAAGGACCCAAAAGCAGAAGGTGATCTTGACAAAGTTTTAATTCAGTTCAGAGCAAAATAACTCAGGTGGCCACAAGGCATATAATCTCAAACAGAAAGTCTCTGGCGTTTAGCCTCAGCAAAGAATGTCGTTGTCAACAGAAAGTTCATCAAAACATAAGATAGCAGAACTGTCCGGTCAGGAACGGCAATGAGAAAAAACCCCGGAGGTAGAGAGACTGACTGGGTCCAAAAGGAGCAAGGAACGCCAACCGCAGACCACTCACGTAGCTGGAGACTTTGAACAGAGCAGATACGAAGTGATATCAAATCAGTCAGGAGTTAACATGCACCAAACAGGACTAAGACAGGACAGAGATCGAACAATAGGTACGTAACATTTAGGCAATAATCCGACGAAGAACAAGAGAAAGGAAGGACAAGAAATAGAGAAGCCAATCAGAGAAAGTGGGCAACAGATGAGAATAATAGAGATAATGAACAAGACTGTGAGTACGAAAGAAATGAGGTGATGAGAGACAGCTGAAAACGATTGAGTAAATGAATGCTAATGTGTGTGCGTAATAGAATGTAATAATGAGTGTGACCAGAAGAGGGAGAAAAGAGAAAAGAAAGAAAGGAAAGAGCCAGGATCATGACAGTACCCTCTCCTCAAGAAGCGCCTCCTGGCGCAACCGAGGAGGACTGACGGGAGCGGTAGAAGTCCTCGATCAGCGAGCGGTCCAGGACGTCCCGGGACGGAATCCAACTCCTCTCCTCCGGACCGTATCCCTCCCAATCGACCAGGAATTGATGACCACGACCCCGAGGGCGAACATCGAGAAGTCTACGAACCCTATAGGTGGGGGCGCCCTCAACACGAACCGGAGAAGAAAGCGAACGAGGAGGAATACGGGTAACGGGCTTAAAACATGACACGTGAAAGACAGGATGAATACGTCGGAGATTGGCAGACAATTTGAGTCTGACAGAGACAGGACTGAGGATCTTAAGGACCCGAAATGGTCCAATAAATTTAGGTGCCAGTTTACGCGAAGTGGACTGAAGAGGTAGGTTAAGGGTGGACAACCAAACCCTCTGCCCAACAGAATACCGAGGACTCTTAACTCGACGCCTATTAGCGGCGCGCTGTGTACGAGAACGAGACTTGCAAAGGGAAGATCTGACCGCTCTCCAAGTACGCTTAGCACGTTGAATAAAGACCTCAAAAGACGGCATCCTAGCGTCCGTCTCTTGTGAGGGAAAAAGCGGAGGTTGGTAACCAAGGCAACACTGAAAAGGTGATAAACCCGTCGCAGAGGACGGGGCGGAATTATGCGCGTACTCTGCCCAGGGAAGCTGTTCTGACCAGGAAGCCGGATTGCGAAAAGCTAGACTACGAAGGATGCGCCCGACTATTTGATTGGCTCGTTCGGCCTGGCCATTAGTTTGAGGATGAAAACCGGAGGAGAGACTAGCCGAAGCCCCAATGAGACGACAAAACTCCTTCCAAAACAAAGAAGAGAATTGGGGACCTCTATCGGACACGATATCGGAGGGAAGACCATGAATCTTAAAAATCTTGTCGACGACTACTTGTGCGGTCTCTCTAGCGGACGGAAGTTTAGGTAAGGGAACAAAGTGAGCAGCCTTGGAAAAACGGTCCACGACAGTAAGTATCACGGTGTTCCCCTCAGAGGCAGGAAGACCCGTGATAAAATCCATGGCGATGTGCGACCACGGACGAGACGGTAACGGAAGAGGACGCAGCAATCCCGCCGGGGGTGCATTACCCGACTTAGTCTGAGCACAGACAGCACACGAAGCGACGTAACGCCGTATGTCGCGTTCACGAAAAGGCCACCAGAACCTCTGGCGGATGGCAGCGACGGTGCCCCTAACACCGGGATGAGCGAATAATTTGGAAGAGTGACCCCATTGAAGAACAGCGAGACGAGTAGATGGAGGAACGTATAGAAGACCTCTAGGACAGAGACGAGGGGTAATGGCATGAGCCAAAGATCGCTTAACCAAACGTTCAATTCCCCAGACAGCTGCGCCCACCACCATACCCTGAGGAAGAATCTCCTCGTTAGTAGGAACAGCCTCTGGAGAATCGAACTGTCGCGAGAGAGCATCAGGCTTAAGGTTCTTAGAACCAGGACGGTAGGAGATGGAGAAATCAAAACATGTAAAGAAAAGTGCCCACCGAGCCTGGCGGGCATTGAGTCTCTTAGCAGAATGAATGTACTCTAAATTTCTATGATCAGTCCAGACAATGAACGGAATCGAAGCACCCTCAAGCCAGTGACGCCACTCACCGAGTGCGAGACGGATTGCCAATAATTCGCGGTTACCCACATCATAATTGCGTTCGGCGGGAGAGAGACGATGTGAAAAGTAAGCGCAAGGGTGAACCTTATCGTCAGAGGATGAGCGCTGGGAAAGAACGGCCCCCACGCCCACCTCTGACGCATCGACCTCTACAATGAATTGTCTGGAGACGTCTGGAGTTCTTAAAATAGGCGCCGTCGTAAAAAGGGATTTGAGGCGATCGAAAGCAATCTGAGCCACATCAGTCCAGGAGAAACGGACCTTGACGGATGTGAGCGCCGAAAGAGGGGCGGCGATCTGACTAAAATTGCGGATAAACCGACGGTAAAAATTAGCAAAACCCAAAAAACGTTGAAGGGCGACACGCGAGTCGGGTACCGGCCAATCGGTGACAGCACGAACCTTGGAAGGGTCCATGCTAACCCCCTCCGAGGAAATAACAGAACCGAGAAAAGAAATAGACTGAGCGTGGAAAGTGCACTTCTCTGCTTTAACAAACAATCGATTCTCTAGGAGACGTTGAAGAACTTGACGAACATGCTGAGTATGTACTTGGAGAGAGGGAGAGAAAATCAAAATATCGTCGAGATAAACAAAAACAAAAATGTTCAGCATGTCTCTAAGAACGTCATTAATTAACGCCTGGAACACGGCAGGGGCGTTAACCAACCCGAACGGAAGAACGCGATATTCAAAATGCCCGAGCGGAGTATTAAACGCTGTCTTCCACTCGTCCCCCTCCCTTATGCGTACAAGGTGGTAAGCATTGCGGAGATCTAACTTAGAAAAAATCTTGGCCCCCTGCAGGATCTCGAAGGCAGATGACATCAGCGGCAAGGGATATCGATTCTTGACCGTGATGTCATTCAAGCCTCGATAATCAATGCAGGGACGCAATGAACCATCCTTCTTTTTAACAAAGAAAAAACCCGCACCGGCAGGGGAGGAGGAAGGAACAATGGTACCGGCGTTAAGCGAGTCAGATAAATATCTCTCAAGTGCCTCGCGCTCGGGGGCGGACAGAGAATAAAGTCTCCCACGAGGGGGAGTGGTACCCGGAAGAAGGTCGATACTACAGTCATAAGGTCGATGCGGAGGAAGAGAAGTGGCCCTGGAACGACTGAAGACCGCCCGAAGATCATGGTACTCCTCCGGGACCCCAGACAAATCACCCGGCTCCTCCTGGAAAACAGAAATAGAAGAGACAGGAGAAACAGCAGAGGCCAAACAGTTAACATGACAAGACAAATTCCAAGAAAGAATGGAATCTCTGGACCAGTCAATCTGAGGGTTATGCTTTACTAACCAGGGATGTCCTAAAACAACAGGATAATAAGGAGAATGGAAAACAAGAAAAGAAATTGTCTCTTGATGATTGCCAGATATGGTGAGACTCACCGGAACAGTGGCAAAGCGCACTCTTGAGAGGATACTACCATCAAGAGCGTGTACAGGGGTGGAGTCTTTAAGTTCAATGAGGGGAATCCCCTGTTCACGAGCCCAAGTCTCATCAACAAAACTTCCCTCGGCTCCCGAATCGATCAACACTGGGCAGGAAACGGAATCTCCCAACCAGCGGATGAGAGCGATGAAAGTAGTGCGTGTGCGTGGCGGAGGGTCTAAAGTTGAAGCGCTCACCAGTAACCCTCTCTCTACGGGTGAGCTCTGGCTTTTACCGGGCAGGAGGCGACACGATGAGATGCAGACCCACAGTACATACACAGGCCTCTCATGATGCGGCGCTGGCGTTCAGCAGCGGAGATTCGCAGACCACCCAGGTGCATAGGCTCGGACCTCTCAGCCGAAGGAGATGGTGGAGATGAAAGCACCGGAGAGGAAGAAAACGACCCATCCAGAGTGCGACTGCGGCGACGAATATCAAAACGCTTCTCAATGCGAATGGCAGAGTCAATAAGAAGATCCAGTCGAGTCGGTAGTTCATGAGCAAGGATCTCATCCTTAATCTCGCCATTAAGCCCCTCGAGAAAACGAGCTACCAGGGCTGACTCGTTCCAGTCACAGGAGGCGGATAAGGTGCGGAATTCAATTGAGAAATCGGCTGCTGAACCTCTCCCCTGGCGAAGCGTGGACAGGAGCCGGGAAGCCTCTGCTCCAAACGCGGAGCGGTCAAAGACCCGCAACATCTCTTCCTTGAAGCTGATATAACGACTCAGGCAGATGGCCTCAGAATTCCATACCGCTGTTCCCCACTCCCGGGCGCGGCCAGTCAACAGTGAGATGACAAAGGCGATGCGAGAGCCCTCGGATGCGTACGTGGAAGGCTGCAGAGAAAAGACCACCTCACATTGGGTCAAAAACGATCGACACTCCCTAGGCTCACCGGAATAACACGGCGGGTTGTTGACTCTGGGCTCTGGAACACCCGGACCACTAGAAGACAAAGACTCTACACGGAGAAGGTGGAGTTGCTGCGCCATCTCAGTCATGCGAGCGGAGAAGGAATCCATGGCCTCACGGGCTGCAGCCAGCTCCTCCTCATGACGGCCCAGTAGAGCTCCCTGAAGTTCGAGTGCGGAGTGAAGAGGACTTTCCTTCGCTGGGTCCATTCTTGGTCGGATTATTCTGTCAGGTGCAGGAGATAAGGACCCAAAAGCAGAAGGTGATCTTGACAAAGTTTTAATTCAGTTCAGAGCAAAATAACTCAGGTGGCCACAAGGCATATAATCTCAAACAGAAAGTCTCTGGCGTTTAGCCTCAGCAAAGAATGTCGTTGTCAACAGAAAGTTCATCAAAACATAAGATAGCAGAACTGTCCGGTCAGGAACGGCAATGAGAAAAAACCCCGGAGGTAGAGAGACTGACTGGGTCCAAAAGGAGCAAGGAACGCCAACCGCAGACCACTCACGTAGCTGGAGACTTTGAACAGAGCAGATACGAAGTGATATCAAATCAGTCAGGAGTTAACATGCACCAAACAGGACTAAGACAGGACAGAGATCGAACAATAGGTACGTAACATTTAGGCAATAATCCGACGAAGAACAAGAGAAAGGAAGGACAAGAAATAGAGAAGCCAATCAGAGAAAGTGGGCAACAGATGAGAATAATAGAGATAATGAACAAGACTGTGAGTACGAAAGAAATGAGGTGATGAGAGACAGCTGAAAACGATTGAGTAAATGAATGCTAATGTGTGTGCGTAATAGAATGTAATAATGAGTGTGACCAGAAGAGGGAGAAAAGAGAAAAGAAAGAAAGGAAAGAGCCAGGATCATGACAAAAGTATTATTATTGCCCCTTGTTCAGTAATAAACTCTTGTAATAAAGTAGCAGTGGCTGGGACAGATTTTAAGTATCACCTCAAGATGCAATCTAATCCTGCTTACATGAAATAAGCCTGCTCGCGAGCAGGTTTAAGCTTACGGACCTGTTGCTATGACAGCAAGTCCAGGATGAGCGTCGAAGAACCAAATAATCCAAGATCATGCCAAATCGTCAACAATCAAATCCAGCTAACTGAGTTAGCGAGGTAAGAAGAACGGGCCCCTGGTTTAGCTCAGTCATTCATTGCGAAGTCTTGTTTTGTTCACACTGCATTTCTGAGCGGTTTCCCTGGTTTCTTGTCGTTTGGTTTTGGATTTCTTGCCGCTTGGTTTTGGATTTCTTGCCTGTTCCGTGGATCACCCATTTGCCTGTCTCTCCTGTCATGTTTGCCTGATTGGACTGATTACCTGTTATGACCTCTTGCTAGTGATGGGCAGACCGAGTCTTCGTGAAGCACTGAAACAGTTGAAGCAAATGTGCCATATTGTTTCGAAGCTTCGAATCAATCCGAAACCCGTCTCTACGGCGACACCTAGTGGTCACTTGCATGTGTTGATCTGAAATAACCTTGACAATGATATTGGTTTTGTAACCTTTTGCTTCCTCATTGTGAATAACTATGGGGGGTTTTTTTGGTCATGAAAAATGAACATTAATAAAAAAATATATATATATATTATTAGCCAACTTAGCCGACTTCTTTTTTTTACATATATAATTTCTTCAGCCAAAAATATTTTTTAGCAAGACCATAGGCTACAAATGAGGGAAAATTACTGCTCTCTCTTTCCAATAAATTAATGGATCATGTGTTCTGGGCAAAAGCGCATCTTTGAGGTACTTTTTCACTTCTACTGTTGCATCAGCTGTAGCACTGTGTATCATCTGGGTTTCATGGATACGACTATCAAACAGTTCCCATAAAAAGGCACAGGGAGAATGTTACCATCCTCTGCACCCTCCAAAATGGCTGTGCCCTCAAATGGTGCATCATGATGTATTGTTGCAGTAGGCTAGCTGCCTATCACAATACACACATCTCACTTTATGTTGTGTTTCCAAATGGAAATGCTCCCACACCACAGATGTATGGCATCTCTTACGTGGAGCCTCCATTTTTATCTATTCTATTAATATATCTATTTAGCCTATATATCACCTAATCTATATCTATATAATTATATATCTCTAACTTATGCTGTGCTATCTGTCACAATCTAACTTAGCCTATATTAATTTGTCACTATATCTATCCTAACTATATGTCACTGTCTATACCTATATCAGTCAATATATATAATTTAAATTGCCTAAATATAACTAACCAAAGTGCCCTATAAATCTCTATATCACAAAATCACTGCTATCACAAAATCTTTCTCCTCTCACAAAAACCACGAGGTGAAGATGGATTAACTTTTAAACTTTTAAACTGTGGGGAATTATACAGATGTGTGACTGACTGACTGACTGTGTGGTTTGTTCCCGCCCCTTTCAATCAAAGGCGCCACCTGATGAAACACTTCAAAGCTTAATTTAGCCAGAGTCACGTGACATGGGTGTTTCGAACATAGACTGTAAAAAAATATGGACGTAGTGTCCGTGACGTCACCCATAGGATTCTGATGAGCCGTTCTGAAGCGCAAAGGATGGACGAGATGGCCGTTGCCAAATGCGATGACTAACAGACAGCAGATAAATGGCTATCCACCTGTCACTCGAAGTGGCCACGCCCTTAATTATGCAGAACTTTAATGCTTTATATAATGTAAACTAATGAGTTATAAAAAAATTCACCCCCCTCACAGTTGTCATGAAGGGCAAAATTAGCCGTATAGACCAAAACCACAATTTGTACCAGGCTGTAAACATGTTTTAATCTACTGTAAAGTTGGGCATTTTAACATGGGGCTCAATGAGATTCTGCTAACTTCTGGAGCCTGTCCCTAGCGGTCAGTCGATGAATTGCAGTAAATATCACTTCCGTATTGGCTTCAAGAGAAACTGCGGGAGGTTGCCACTTGGTTTCGAATCACTGTTCGGAGCAGTGTTTCGAAACATCTGCGCTTCGGGATCTCGGCAAAGTGCCGAAATGTCAGTTTTGCGTCAGCCATCCCTACCTCTTGCCTGTTTTTGACTACGTTTGTGGATTATTCTAAAATAAAGCTGCGTTTGGATCCTCTACCTTCTGTCACAGAGCAGTACGTTACAGTCTTGGTCTAGTACTGTTTCCTGTCACTACTGTTGGTGAGTTCATGTTCAAGTCTGTTCTGGTCTTGTCTGGTCAAGTCTGTCCAAGTCAAGTCCTTGTTTTATTCACTAGTAAATAAACTGCACATGGGTTCAACCAACCCGATCTCACGGCAATTTGTACATATTTTACGAGACGGCTAATTCGTACAAGTTTGTACGACCTCACTCGTACGAATGTGTACGATTTTTGCTAATTCGTACGTATTTGACGAGTTGCCAAGAGTTTGAATGACCTACCTCAAATCCCGCCCCTAAACCTACCCATCACTGGGGTTTAGACAAATTCGTACGAATTAGCCACCTCGTAAAATATGTACGAATTGGTCGTGAGATAGCGTTGGTTCAACTGCAACTTGCCTCCATATATATAAAAATTATACTCTAAACAAGAAAATAAAACTACCAGTGGGAGGTGGTAAATGTCTTACTGAGTGAGTCATTGTGTCATTCATTCAATTCCTTCAAACCAAATGGCTGATTCTTTCAGGAATGACGTAAGGACAATTGAATCACTGGCTCACTGTCATGATTGATCACAGGAAGCAAGTGCAAGTTAAGACGTTTAATGAAGACGAACAGACAATACAAGTGCAGGTATCAATGGCGCAGGGACTGAGATGATCGGCTGTGGGTTCGTGGTGGTGAAGAGAAGTGAAGTGGTAAGTAGATCCAAATCCAGACAACGAACAAAGACAACCAACTGGAACTGAAGACGAATACACGGGAACTCCGGTCAGGAACAGATGAACAACCACACACACAGGACCTCACACAACGATCTGACAAGGGAGATGAGAATAAGGTGAGTATATAAAGGGTGAGTGAATGAGCAGCAGGTGGTGAGATGATGAGTGGCAGCTGGATCCACTGATGAGTCACATGGCCTGAACACAGACACAAACACAACCACACCCACACCGCTGTCACAACACAGAGCACACGACAAGAAGGAAACAATACATCTGTGAACCGTGACACTCACCTGATTCGTTCAAAACACGGATTAATTAAGAAATTAAACACCACTGTTGCTAGGATTTGGTTGAGGGTTAGTTGCATGTAACTATGCATAATTTACTGTTATTACTATGGTAAATACATGTAACGTGTAACAAGGCCACAGTAAAATAAAGTGTTACCCATTTTTTTGTGTGTGATTAGTTTCATTGTTCTTATTGAATTGCTATTTACTTGTTTTATGTCATTGTTTTAATTACCTTTTTTCTTACATTAGTTAACCTAGTATCGATAATTGTGAAATTACTCATATATCATAACATAAGATCTTCGCCCACCAATCATTGTGTTATATAATCGTGATTTCAGTATTGACCAAAAATAATCATGATTGTGATTTTTTTGTTGTTGACATAACCGAGCAGCCCTTTCATGTGTCTCAGCACTCAGTGACCCTGCTCTGTGACTTTACGTGGTCTTCCACTGGCTGAGTTGTTGCAGTTCCTAAACACTTCAACTTTCCAATAATAACTCTTACAGTTGACCATGGAATTTATAACGGGGATGAAATTTCATGAACTAACATTGCAAAGGTGGCATCCTATCACAGTTCCACGATTGAATTCATTGAGCTCTTCAGAACAACCCATTTTTTTCCACAAATGTTTGTAAATGCAGACTGCGTGGCTGGGTGCTGGATTTAAATTCAATAATCAGTCATTAACATCTCACTTCAGTTCGTTTTTACAATCTTGACATCAGTTAAGTTTTATTGTTATTTTCCAGCATTGCATAGTGCTGCTTCTTGGATATGTACTTTAAAAGGTAAAAGGCACACCAAATGTTTATTGACGTCCATTTTTTTTTTTTTTTTGCATGAAAATGTAATTAAATATTTTTTTACATTGCTTTCATAATGTGTGCAATAGAGGGTTAAAGCTCAGTTCGCTCTGGTGGTTCCTCTCCCTGCAGTTATGCTGTACACGTGGCTGTGCCTCATTCGAAAGCGCTTGCTGATGTTTTACATTGATCGTGACTTATGAAGGCGATTCAGCATGACAGTTAACAGGGCAGTGAGTTACAGGAGGGTTGATGTCCAATTAGCGCCGTCTCCTCGGCTTTAATGAGTGGTGGTAAATTTCAACTCCATCTCCCTGGCACAGTTTAATTAGCTGTAATTACATGTGGCCTGACCTTTGCAGAGCCCTGTCCTGTTGATTTACAGGGCTGCAGGTCTCTTGATTTATCCCCCTGGGAGGCTGAAGGAAGGCCAGAAAACATGAGGGACAAGAGAGTTCAGTTCAGCCTGATAGAGTTCTTCAGGTATCTTGGCTCAGGCGTACTGTTGAACTTGGATGAGCTTTTTTTCCCCATTTTTTTTTGTATTTGGGAGCGTTTTCTACTGTTTAAATGGTTTCTATAGTTACCAAAAAATGACAGTAATTGGTAAAGATTTCAAACTTTATGTTTTTAGTCCTAACCATATCACTACCCCTAAATCTATACCTATAAGTTATCCCTAAAATCAGAAGGAAATGATAGGTGAATAACACTGCTGTAGAACCACCTAAAGGCCCGGGTATACTTCGGCCGTCCGCGTTCGCGCACCGCCCGCATGACGTAATTTTCGTCCGCGCGGACGGTCCGCGTGCAACAGCGCATGCGCCAGCAGTACAGAAGAGTCCACTAGGTGGCAATACGCACAGTATTGAGCACAGTGTTCAGCCGTCGAAGAAGAGTGTGCAAAGACCTGTTTAAAAACAACACGATTGAAAAAAAAGAGAGAATTTTTTATTCTTAAGTGTTTCTTCCAAACTATGTTGCAATGGTGGATGCACTACAGTTAATAGGCTTGTTTGAGATGAGCGAAATCTGCGCAGAACCGATCACCGGTGATCAGCGCGAGATGCATTCCGGTTAGAAAAGTGTCCGAGGGCGGTCCGCCTTGCTCTGATGTCATGCTGACAAATGTCAAAAAACTCTCGCGAGCGAAAGGCGGATGTGTCGGATTCTGCAGTCGAGCGCATTTGCTCTCCACCGACTGCGCGGAGCAAAAGCATGATGGGAAACGACTTGCTGACGACACAGCTTAATGCTTATTGGTTTAAACAACCGTGATGTATGGTTCTTTTTTTTAAATGTTTGATTTTAAAACTCTGAGATCATGTTTTTATGTGTGAATATTCCCAAACTCTAACAAAGGCGATCTCTCTGTGGGTTATGTGATTGTTGTCATATTTATAAAAATATATATATAAAAACATGTATGTAGGCCTAATTAAAGTAAAAATGATCGATAAACACGTCTTTTGAATGGATATAAATAACAAAAACTTTGGGTGTCTTGTTCATAATATTTATTTTCATATAAAAGTAACAGAACTGAAATTACATCCAGTTTATCAGCAACAAAGCGCACGAGTCCCGCGATATCCACCTTTGATCTCGCAGGTGTCGGATCCACTACGAGAAGAGAGAACTGTCCGGCTTGCCTGCACTTTTTTCACTCCTCCCTCACTGCAGCCGCCTAGTCTCGGCTGAATTGCAGGCGAGGCGAGGCGCATCTCAAACAAGCCTATTCTCGGATCATGCCCAGCGAATGTCCCGGTGATGACAGGACAGGATGACAGGTAGAGCATAGACACTTTTTTACTGCGCATGTGTCGAACGCGATCATCCGCGTGCATCCGTTGTGTAGTAGCTAATAGGCTTGTTTGAGATGAGCAAAATCTGCACAGAACCGATCACCGGTGATCAGCGCAAGATGCATGCCGGTTAGAAATGTGTCCGAGGGCGGTCCGCCTTGCTCTGATGTCATGCCGACGTATGTCAAAAAACTCTCGCGAGCGATAGGCGGATGTGTTGGATTCTGCAGTTGAGCGCAGCTGCTCTCCACCGACTGCGCTGAGCAAAAGCATGATGGGAAACGACTTGCTGACGACACAGCTTAATGCTTATTGGTTTAAACAACTGTGATGTATGGTTCTTTTTTTTAAATGTTTGATTTTAAAACTCTGAGATCATGTTTTTATGTGTGAATATTCCCAAACTCTCTAACAAAGGCGATCTCTCCGTGGGTTATGTGATTGTTGTCATATTTATAAAAATATATATATATAAACATGTATGCAGGCCTAATTCAAGTAAAAATGATTGATAAACACGTCTTTCGAATGGAAATAAATAACAAAAACTTTGGGTGTCTTGTTGATAATATTTATTTTCATATAAAAGTAACAGAACTTAAATTACATCCAGTTTATCAGCAACAAAGCGCACGAGTGTGAATCCCGCGATATCCGCCTTTGATCTCGCAGGTGTCTGATCCACTACGAGAAGAGAGAACTGTCCGGCTTGCCTGCACTTTTTTCACTCCTCCCCTCACTGCAGCCGCCTAGTCTCGGCTGAACTGCAGGTGAGGTGAGGCGCATCTCAAACAAGCCTAATAATAGGTGTGTTCGACATCGGCTGCGGCTGGATGCAACTGATCGGCGAGAGTAGCCGCGTGCAGGCGGGGAGGAGCTGCAAACGGAGACGTGAAGTCTGACACTTTCTGCTCCCCGCGGTGACGCTCGCGCTGTGTTTGCACACTTTATCAGCTGAAGTGAAATAAATGCAATATTTGGCAATACACAGATGTTTCAGAGACATTATTGTCATGTAATACTTTATGCACAGCGTGTGTTGTACAAGAATAAAGTTCAACATATAAGCCTACACTATCAATGAAGTGGGGTCTATGTTTTTAATCAGTTATATTTTGATAAACATGACCATATAACATCGCGACTACATGAAAGGAGGTTTTACTGTTATAAAAAACAGATTTGTACGCATTAGTGGAGCTGAAGGTTTTAGAATAAACACGAAACACACGTGATCGCTGTCATGCGGTGAATCTGGCCAATCGTGGAACAGCTGTGTCGTCATCAGAGCCCGTGCAGCCTCATGCAGTCGCTCTCGAGAAACTGCACCGGCTGTATTCGTCGGCTGCTCTCGAATCGCTCTCGTATGGCGCGTACTTCGTGCCAAAACCTAACATCCGAACGACCGACCGACCGATCGAACGTCTATCCGAACGTCTATCCGAACGTCTTGTACTTTGAACGTCTTACTGAACGAGTGGACCCACGTGACGACATGACGTGACGTCAACGTCTTGTAATTAGGCTTGTTTGAGATGAGCGAAATCTGCGCAGAACCGATCACCGGTGATCAGCGCGTGATGCATTCCGGTTAGAAAAGTGTCCGAGGGCGGTCCGCCTTGCTCTGATGTCATGCCGACGTATGTCAAAAAACTCTCGCGAGCGAAAGGCGGATGTGTCGGATTCTGCAGTTGAGCGCATTTGCTCTCCACCGACTGCGCTGAGCAAAAGCATGATGGGAAACGACTTGCTGACGACACAGCTTAATGCTTATTGGTTTAAACAACCGTGATGTATGGTTCTTTTTAAAAATGTTTGATTTTAAAACTCTGATATCATGTTTTTAGGTGTGAATATTCCCAAACTCTCTAAAAAAGGCGATCTCTCTGTGGGTTATGTGATTGTTGTCATATTTATAAATATATATATACAAACATGTATGTAGGCCTAATTAAAGTAAAAATGATTGATAAACACGTCTTTCGAATGGAAATAAATAACAAAAACTTTGGGTGTCTTGTTCATAATATTTATTTTCATATAAAATGTGTGAATCCCGCGATATCCGCCTTTGATCTCGCATGTGTCGGATCCACTACGAGAAGAGAGAACTGTCCGGCTTGCCTGCACTTTTTTCACTCCTCCCCTCACTGCAGCCGCCTAGTCTCGGCTGAACTGCAGGCGAGGCGCATCTCAAACAAGCCTATTATGTTTTTTTTTACCATGTAACTATCCAAGCTGATGTGTAAAGACTCTAAATGGACACTACAAGCACTAAATACAGATATTTTTACATAAAAGAATACTCAACCATTTCCTGCATCCTGCTGTACTTTCCTGAATAAGCCTTTAAAGATGTTGTAGCTATTCTAAGTGTTTCTGAGTGATGAACTGAAAAACCTATCATGACTTTCTCTGTATTCCATGACAGATGGAGCTAATATTTCGAACACCACTCACCTATTTTAACTGTACATACAGTAGTAGGCTACTGTTCATTAATGTCTTTGTATTTTCCCATATTATTTTATTTATATGTAGGCTATATCAATTTTTATGTAATCGTTTGCTCTTTAAAAATTATATGGTCTTTTATTGTTTTAAAAGTAAGAGTTAAAAGTTAGAAGATAAAGAGTTTTAATTTCAAGGGCATGGGACCATGTCCATTGACTTTTCATGGTGGTAACAGATTGAGATTATTCAATAAACACATTGTTATTTTCATACAATAAACATATTGTCATATTGTTATTTGTTATTTATTTTGTTTTATTTTGTTATTTTTATCATGATTTCGTCTCCTTCCTTCTGATATTCCCTCTGCTGACTCGTGGGCTGGTAAAACAGTGAGTTAACATAAGCTGTTGATGTTTTTGGATATTAAAAGGAACTCTGATATATGAATATATTCTGCAGAGAGAGAAATATCATGTCAACTCAACACTGGATCTACCATGCATTTTCACTGTCTCTCATGTTCTCATCTTGTATATAATCCCAAATACTTGGTAATGTACATACAGACTTCATCCCAGTTTGTAAGATTGTATATTTTAATATTAGAATCAGTGCTAATAATAGTATAGGCTAGATTACAGATATATTATAAATTGTTTTAAGATAATAAAAAAAAAAAACATTGTTTCTGGATAATATGGATTTTTTTTTTCACGTTTCTCCCACGATTCTCAAAACAAAATATTAATACAACTAAACAAAATAACATTGATACTACTTGAGGTTGTAGGCTACTATAAATTAGTCTATTATTTAAATGAATGAATTTATAGGCTATAGGCTATACAAAAAATATATTTTATGAATGAAGACTAGTTCATCCTGAGTTTTTGAACGGATCTCTTGAATGAATGATACAATGAACTACATCACCTAGTGGAATAGTATTGTAACATAATCTTTATTTAAAGCATTACTTTCAAAGGTCATTTACTAATTTCTGGACCATAAACTTTTATTCAAATACTTTCATTATTATTTGATGTTTGCAAAACATAAATTATTATCTTTTAATGAATAATAGTTCAAACAAGCCATACATATTGTTGTCATATTTTTACCAGACCTCAAAATTAACCCATAAGTAAACCAGCCACAGCTTCTTTTGAAGGTGAAGAAATTGGTCTTGCAATATTCCTTGTAAGTTGCATTAATAGGCTATATATTAAAAAACATGCATACAAAATAGGCTAAATAACAAACTAATAAAAAGTGGATCAAATCTAAGCTTTTATTTCAAGAACAATAGGCGGAGTTTCACTTTTGTGTTTGGGGGGGCACATTTGGTATGATTTATATTATTATAAATAACAATAATAATGTTATTTATAATAATAAATACCCCCCCACACACACACACACACACACACACACACACACACACACAATAAATTAAGAAATGGACTTTAACTGTTAGCACCAGTTTCAAAATGAATCAAAAGTGCCCCTCTCAGACAAATATCAATGATAATATCGTGGTCAATAAAACTAAATGTGATTATTATAACATGACAATGTATACAATAGTAATGGACGGCTCAAAAGTCTGTTGAGGCGTTGCTATAACGCGTTGCTATGGGTTGCGTGCGTTTTGATTGACAGCTGATTTTCCACTGTTCGGAAACGGCTCTCGAGCCAAATATGAGCTGTGTCTCATTTCATTTAATTTTGAAGGCTGCATCCTCTGGAGGACACATCCTGTGAAGGATGCGGTATAGGGAGTGTCCTTAATCAGAATTACACGAGACGTCCTTCGTAGGACACACAGGCAGGAAGTATCACGTTGCTATGCCAACACTTCACAGTGGAGTTGCGCTCTCACACCAGTTATTTGAATGAAAATTATTTATAACTTGAAAATGACTATTAAATGTTTCTTGCCTTGACAGCAAAGTACTGTTCTGAACGTTTAAAAATCACTAAACACTTGCAATCCTGTTTACCACAACTATCTATTTGAGGTAACACAGCTTAAAAACAAAAACAAGCTTGAAACTACTTAAGTTTAAACACCATATCTTCGCTTGCATGTATATCAGCCGGCGGCGCCATTTTTTCAAATAATATTTTAAAAACATGACGGTTGTTAATGGCGACGCAAAGAATTGTGGGTTATCTGCAGCAGCGAAGGATACACCTCATGCACACTCCTAATTCCTGAAAAAAAGGGCGCATTTGAAGGTCGCATTCGGAGTGTCCTACTTACTTTTCTGAAATGAGACAGCCTTGATGACGCATGCAGCCTTCAAATGCGACCTCTGGAGGACGCAACCTTGCGAAATGAGACACAGCTATGGTCCTTTCAGAGAGTTTGTGGCCTTACGGGGAAAAAGTAAACCAATATTTTTTTTTTCATCCATAATCAGAGCTAATGTGTTGATTTAATTACACATCTATATATTATATATTTTAAAGTATTACACAATCACCAATGCCCGTTTGTTAGTGTATAATACACCAACCAATCGTGATCTGGCAAAGCAAGTTCAAATTCCATTGGGCGATGTGAAGTGGAGAGGTAATTTTCTGTTCTTATTCATAAATCGGTTAAAAATGACATGGACAGACGAACTAACGTTTGTGGAACGATTTCCTGCGGTTTGTCTGATTTTATTAATTGCATCACTGACAAAATGGATTTTAACTGACAACAAACAAATCCCTGCACAAAACCATGCAGCAGCAAAAGTCGCATTAATGGTAAGTAGTGTTAAATTCACTTGTATTTATGTAGCCTATATTGATACACCGTTTACTATTTCATGAAACTATCAAAGTTAACAAAACCCAAGTGCCACCGGCACCTACAGGCCTTTATGTGAAGTGTAGGCTGGCGAAATGGTTATGTGAAAGGACTTTATTATATTAACATTAACATTTTTGAATATTAGGCCTATGCTGCATTATGAAGTCTCTTATGTTCTTCAAGCCTGCATTTATTTGATAAAAAACAGCAATATTGTGAAATATATTAAAATAATGGTTTTCTATTTTAAAATAATTTAAATATATTTTATTTTTGTGATCACAGCTGGATTTTCAGCATAGTGTCACATGATCATTCAGAAATCATTCTAATATGAGGATTTAATGTCAATGATGGAAACTGTGATACTTTTTTCAAGATTGTTGGATTAATAAAAAGTTAAAAAGAACATAATGTAATAATATTTCACAATAATAGGCTACTGTTTTTTCTGTATTTTTGATTAAATAAATTTAGGCTTGATGAGCATAAGGATATAGATATATATATTGCCCCTTTTTTACATTTGAGCCCCTGCCCCTGAGGAACTCTCTGAAAGGCCCTGGACCTTATGCAGATATTATATAATAACGGACGGATAAATATAATGAGACCACTGATTATTTATAGGCTAGATCAGTGAATGAGACAGAACGCTGAAATTTGCAGACATCGTAAGGTAGCAAATTATTATCACGCAATATTGACTAATGGATTGGCAGAGGATCGTCTTTCTGCGAGTCATTAAGAAATTATGGTTCTATTAGCCTATATCTAAAGAAATATGAGGTAAACGTGTGAACAAATATTTCTCCAAATGTGGACTAAAAGTTTGTAGCCTTGTGTACTGAAGCACTGTGATCAAAAATAAATGTGAGCAAACGCGATTGAAAATGTACAGGTTTGTGTCTCGTTATTGTAGGCCTATTCAAAATATTAATAACTACAGATTGATTTTAGATTTCTATCAGAAATTAAGAATTATTAATGTCATTGTAAATAGTGGTCAAATATCGAAGCTAATCTATTTAATACTTCAAAGCTGAAAGTTTATTGTAACTTTATTGTAACTTTATTTATTGTAATATTTATTTGTTTTATAGCTGCCAAAAAATATCCACTGTGATTTATTTTTAAAGGAAAAAAAAAACTTTTAAAAAGCATCCCCCTTCTGTTTTTTTTTTCACAAATCGCACCCTGATAATAATAATAATAATAATAATAATAATAATAATAATAATAATAATAATAATAATAATAATAATAATAATAAATCAATTTCATAATTAAAGGATTTAAGGGAATAAATAAATAAATTTGAATGGTAAAGTTCAAGGTCTGATTGTAGTTTTTGAAGTAATCGATTTAAACTATTTGCAAATATTTTATTTTAAAAGAGTTGACTCTTTCGTATTCGTATGTCTAGTAGACCTGTAGAAAATGCAAAAGTTTTTTGCCTCGTCTTCACATTCATTTATGAATTAGCCATGAATCATGATCGCATTTTTTTCAATTCAAAACGGCGAAATTTCACAAAAAGTTGAGTAGTTTGCATTATTGTCGGTAGCTGAACATTTCTACCATAAAACAGTTTTCTGAGACTTGCATCTACTTAAAATTAATCAGCCAAAAAATGTAACTTTTAACATTTTTTGTCATCTTTAAAACAATCAGCTTTACTCATTCTGCACTAAAAGGATAAGACAAATAAAATGAGAAAATATTAATGATATATAGCCTATATATAGCCTACACACACACACACACATATATATATATATAATTTTTTTTTAATTTTTTTTTAATTTTTTTTATTGTTCATAGCTCAGACGAAATCATTGGCTCTGCCTATCAAGAACTAAAGAGAAATATCAATACTTACTGCAGTTTTCGCTGCATTTGAATATGGTACAGCGTATTTATTTTAAATAAGACACATTCCGAAATTCTATCTATTCCTGAACCTTTCGTTTTAATGGCCGATGGAGAAAAATTATGTGGGATGTCTCGTGCTTTTCCGAATTAGCCGTCAAAGCTTGCCCGTTTAGTTAATCAGCAATTGCTGTAATGAAATTGTGACTAGTTAGAGGATACAATCGAAGTATAAGAACGTTAAATTAAGGTGAGAAAAACAAACATGTTACATCGTGTCTTAACACGAAAACAACACGTTGGGAAGACGATCGGTTACCCGCACTCCCGACCGGTCGCCATAGGTAGCTACGCGTTAACAACACGTAAGCACATGTTGGAACGTGTTACATATGTTTTTAATGAAACTGTTCACTAATTTAGTTTGGGCTCATTATTTTTATGTGGAAATCAACGAACCTTGATTAGTGTAGGGCAGGCTATGGCCAGTTTAACAGAATCAGCTGAATGCCTAAATGTAAAACTAGAACACTTAAAACAGGTGTTTTTAATAAACCTTCACTTTAGCATTTATGATGTTTATTTGTGAAAGATAAGCTATGATAATTTAGTAACTTTATTAAGATTCAGTCAGTATTGATATTTCTCTTTAGTTCTTGAAATAAAAGCTTAGATTTTTCAACTTTTTATTTGTTTGTTATTTAGCCTATTTTGTATGCATGTTTTTAATATATAGTATAGCCTATTAATGCAACTTACAATACTTTTTACAATGCAGATTGTTTCAAAGCAGCTTCACGGTGTTAAACAGGAAAATAATGCAACAGAATTTGACTCGGCTGTACAGCTGCTCCTGAGAAAACGGTGATGTCATCAGCTCATTTCAGTTATCATACAGTGACAATGTGGGCAGATCAGTTATTTAGTTGATGTATTTAATGTAGTTTAGTAATTATTAGATAGATATTACAATAGTATTCCACTAGTTGTCGACCAGTGACTGATAAAACATATATTCAAGAGATCTGTTCAAAAACTCAGGACTTACTAGTCTTCATTCATAAATTGAAATTAAATATTTTTATATATAATTAATTCATTTAAATTAATACATATTTTAATAGACTCATTAAGTAGAACCTCAATTAAATTAGGCCATGTTATTTTGTTTAGTTGTCTATCATGGGAGAACCGTGAAAAAAAAAAAAAAACATGTATCTTAAAAGAATTTATAATATATCTGGCATCTAGCCTATACTATTATTAGCACTGTTTCTAATATTAAAATAGGGGTGAATTCAGGGCGATTGGGACACTTTTTCCAAGTCATCTCAATGGCAAAAAAGTGTCCCAGTCTCCCTGAATTCACCCTATACAATCTTACAGACTAGGATGAAGTCTTTTTGTACATTAACAAGGATTTGGGACGATTATAATGCATTCTAACCATATTGCTGCAAAACACTTTATGCCTCTAGCACGTATTCAATGATTATGATTACAAGATGAGAACATGAGAGACAGTGAAAATGCATGTTAGAGCCAGTGTTGAGTTTACATGACCTCTCTCTCTGCAGAAGATATTCATATATCAGAGTTCCTTTTAATATCCAAAAACATCAACAGCTTATGTTAACTACCATGACTGTTACTACCATGAAAAGTCAATGGACATGGTCCCATGACCTTGAAATTAAAACTCTTTATCTTCTAACTTTTAACTCTTACTTCTAAAACAATAACAGACCACATACAAATATATTTTTTTAAAGAGCAAACGATTACATAAAAATTGATATAGCCTACAAATAAATAAAATAATATGGGAAAATACAAAGACATTAATGAACAGTAGCCTACTACTGTATGTACAGTTAAAATAGGTGAGTGGTGTTCGAAATATTAGCTCCTTCTGTCATGGAATACAAAGAAAGTCATGATAGGTTTTTCAGTTCATCACTCAGAAACACTTAGAATAGCTACAACATCTTTAAAGGCTTATTCAGGGAAGTACAGCAGGATGCAGGAAATGGTTGAGTATTCTTTTATGTGAAAATATCTGTATTTAGTGCTTGTAGTGTCCATTTAGAGTCTTTACACATCAGCTTGGATAGTTACATGGTAATAAAATATATAATTTCAAGACGTTGACGTCACGTCATGTCGTCACGTGGGTCCACCCGTTCAGTAAGACGTTCAAAGTACAAGACGTTCGGATAGACGTTCGGATAGATGTTCGATCGGTTGGTCGGTCGTGCGGATGTTAGATTTTGGCACGGAGTACGCGCCATACTCTCGCGGCACTTTGTTGACATACGTCACTGTCACGTGGCGTCGGCGCTGCCTCAAGTCGGACAACATTTCTAACCGGCATGCACTGCTTCAAGTCAGCCGCCGATCGGTCTGCGCATTGCTGGGTGAAGTCGAACAAGCCTATACTTTGAAAGACGCGCAGACAGGGCTGCGCACGTGACGCGTCCGGGCGCGGTAAGTGAAGTATACCCGGGCCTTAACCCTTGCTGTAAGCCTAAAATTTACATAAACCTTAAACTTGTCCCTCAAATTTGATTGGTTGATGGGCGCGAGTGCATTTGCTATTTAAACAACGTGGTGACGGACGTGAAAATGATAGCTGCGTCGGGCTGAAACTAGCAAAAAACACTTGGCCTGGCACACGCCTGGCGTCGCAAGTTGTGTAACTGAATTGCGCAATGCGCACCTTTTGACGCTTAAATTATGTTCTAAATTATGAATGGGTCAAATGGGTTTGCAAAATGGCCTGAATCCACTTGAATTATTGTGGACTGCTCTCTCTCTCTCACTGAATCATCTGAAGCAATTTCTCAGTCAGTAAAATAAACAGACAAGTAGGCTATTGAGAGAACAACCAGCGCTGTTTTTCAGTTGTTTTCCTCTGTGAACATGCGCTATATGGGTGTCTGACAATTTTGTTGCTTTTTGGCAGTTTTCAGATTTAAAAACGTTTAAAATGTCTAGAGATAGAGTAAGCTACACTCATTCTGCGGCACCGTTGCTCTTACTGATGCTCCGACAGGTGCGTAATAGTTAAGCCATATGCCTTTTTTTTATAATGTTAAATAAAACAACTTTTGTGCGTACCACTACCGTCAGATGAAATCCTGCAGGCGTCCATGCTATCTCCGTGCAATAAATGTACATCCTTAATGAGCGAGGACTTCTAGCGTATTTAGTTGAACTTCTTGGTAATATCTATGGTTTGACCCATTTCAGAGGCAGCCACAATCAGAATTTGAATGGACTGTGAATAAAGCTCTCTCCACGAGCCTGACATGCGATGCCCGCTGACTGACATGTATGCGCATGAATCACTGTCACACGCACACTGTCTCACTCAAAGAGAAATAATGTATGGTGCATAATAAATTTTTAACAAGCATAATACTACAGCATCACAATACATAGTCTAATTTTTAGCTATGTCCTTTAACTATCATAGTTGCCAATTTCGAAGGACAAAAACATGATCTTTATTGGCTGTCACTTTACTTTGCGCGAGGCCCTGTGCGGTTGTACACTTGGCACAGCCCTTTTGACGGTACTGGTCTCACACATACTCATTGGTGGTCAAATGTGACCATACACCTTAACTATTTTTCAATTAAATAAATGTTCAATAATATTTATCGAATAATTTAAGGAGATCTTTTGGTACTAAATACTATTTAGAAATCGATATCAATATTTGTGCCAATCACCCCCCGCCAGCATTAACTTCCTGAGCAATTTCCGTTTGTTTGATCGGACTACACGGGCCAGCCTTTGCTCCCCTGTATGTTTGGTATGGTTAGTGCCACAATAGTGCTATTTAAGTGCTATTTTTTTAAAGAAAGTGTGTGGTGTCCTCCTCTCTGCTTACTCCTAACCAGGATAGGATACCTCTCCAGCACTCTTAAATAATTAAATAATAATCTTAGAATTGTCACACTAAAATTTTACGCTGGGCAGTTAAACATATAGAGGTGGGTTTGGCATAGACAGAAACATTGACATGTACATAGAAAAGCACCTCATCCCCACTGTGAAGCATGGCGGTGTCTCTTTAATGCTGCAGGGCTAATTTTCTTCCAGAGTCCCTGGACAATTTGTTAGTGTAACGCGGAGGCAGGGATGAGAATCCAAGTGCAGATTTGAGCATTTATTAAAGATATAAACAAAGAAAGTCCAAGAAGGCAAACAGGCAGGAGCACAACGACAGGAGCAAAAACAACAGGAACACTTGTAGGTGCACATGCGGGAGCAACGACTGACAAACAACTGAAGCAGTGGGGTATAAATACACAGGGAAACAAGGTTAACGAGGTAACAAAAGGGAGTGGCTAAATGGGAAACACCTGGGAGAACTAATACAACATGAAAAACTACAAAGGACTACAACACATGGCACAGGACAGGAAATAACTCAGTGTCAACAAACACACAGGGAATATGTGACAGAGCCCCCCACTTAAGAGCGGCTTCTAGACGCTCACACAGAAGAATGCACACAAAGAGTTCAGGTGGGAGGTTAAACAGGGGAAGGGATGGTGGGCCAGGTCCATGCAGGGGAACAGGACATAGAGCCAAGACTGGCATAGATGGGCCTGGGAGCATGGGTGGACCTGGGCCGTGGAGCGAATCTGGACAGTGGGGCCTCGGGCGGCCATGGCGGATCGGGGACCTCGGGAGGCCATGGCGGATCGGGGGCAGTGGACGGCCATGGCGGATCGGGCTGTGTAGGCGGCCAGGGAGGAGACGACCCTTCAGGCGGCCAGGGAGGAGACCATGGCACAGGAACAGACACCGGCTCAGAAACAGGAACAGACACCGGCTCGGCGGCGGCCATCTTGTACGGAGACCCAGGCGTGGAGTCGGCCATCTTGTCCGAAGACACCGACACGGGAAGAGGAAGAGACTCTGGATCGGCAGAAGTGACGTGAAGCTCTGTCTCTGGATCGGCAGAAGTGACGTGAAGCTCTGTCTCTGGATCGGCAGAAGTGACGTGAAGCTCTGTCTCTGGATCGGCAGAAGTGACGTGAAGCTCTGTCTCTGGATCGGCAGAAGTGACGTGAAGCTCTGTCTCTGGATCGGCAGAAGTGACGTGAAGCTCTGTCTCTGGATCGGCAGAAGTGACGTGAAGCTCTGTCTCTGGATCGGCAGAAGTGACGTGAAGCTCTGTCTCTGGATCGGCAGAAGTGACGTGAAGCTCTGTCTCTGGATCGGCAGAAGTGACGTGAAGCTCTGTCTCTGGATCGGCAGAAGTGACGTGAAGCTCTGTCTCTGGATCGGCAGAAGTGACGTGAAGCTCTGTCTCTGGATCGGCAGAAGTGACGTGAAGCTCTGTCTCTGGATCGGCAGAAGTGACGTGAAGCTCTGTCTCTGGATCGGCAGAAGTGACGTGAAGCTCTGTCTCTGGATCGGCAGAAGTGACGTGAAGCTCTGTCTCTGGATCGGCAGAAGTGACGTGAAGCTCTGTCTCTGGATCGGCAGAAGTGACGTGAAGCTCTGTCTCTGGATCGGCAGAAGTGACGTGAAGCTCTGTCTCTGGATCGGCAGAAGTGACGTGAAGCTCTGTCTCTGGATCGGCAGAAGTGACGTGAAGCTCTGTCTCTGGATCGGCAGAAGTGACGTGAAGCTCTGTCTCTGGATCGGCAGAAGTGACGTGAAGCTCTGTCTCTGGATCGGCAGAAGTGACGTGAAGCTCTGTCTCTGGATCGGCAGAAGTGACGTGAAGCTCTGTCTCTGGATCGGCAGAAGTGACGTGAAGCTCTGTCTCTGGATCGGCAGAAGTGACGTGAAGCTCTGTCTCTGGATCGGCAGAAGTGACGTGAAGCTCTGTCTCTGGATCGGCAGAAGTGACGTGAAGCTCTGTCTCTGGATCGGCAGAAGTGACGTGAAGCTCTGTCTCTGGATCGGCAGAAGTGACGTGAAGCTCTGTCTCTGGATCGGCAGAAGTGACGTGAAGCTCTGTCTCTGGATCGGCAGAAGTGACGTGAAGCTCTGTCTCTGGATCGGCAGAAGTGACGTGAAGCTCTGTCTCTGGATCGGCAGAAGTGACGTGAAGCTCTGTCTCTGGATCGGCAGAAGTGACGTGAAGCTCTGTCTCTGGATCGGCAGAAGTGACGTGAAGCTCTGTCTCTGGATCGGCAGAAGTGACGTGAAGCTCTGTCTCTGGATCGGCAGAAGTGACGTGAAGCTCGGTCTCTGGATCGGCAGAAGTGACGTGAAGCTCGGTCTCTGGATCGGCAGAAGTGACGTGAAGCTCTGTCTCTGGATCGGCAGAAGTGACGTGAAGCTCTGTCTCTGGATCGGCAGAAGTGACGTGAAGCTCTGTCTCTGGATCGGCAGAAGTGACGTGAAGCTCTGTCTCTGGATCGGCAGAAGTGACGTGAAGCTCTGTCTCTGGATCGGCAGAAGTGACGTGAAGCTCTGTCTCTGGATCGGCAGAAGTGACGTGAAGCTCTGTCTCTGGATCGGCAGAAGTGACGTGAAGCTCTGTCTCTGGATCGGCAGAAGTGACGTGAAGCTCTGTCTCTGGATCGGCAGAAGTGACGTGAAGCTCTGTCTCTGGATCGGCAGAAGTGACGTGAAGCTCTGTCTCTGGATCGGCAGAAGTGACGTGAAGCTCTGTCTCTGGATCGGCAGAAGTGACGTGAAGCTCTGTCTCTGGATCGGCAGAAGTGACGTGAAGCTCTGTCTCTGGATCGGCAGAAGTGACGTGAAGCTCTGTCTCTGGATCGGCAGAAGTGACGTGAAGCTCTGTCTCTGGATCGGCAGAAGTGACGTGAAGCTCTGTCTCTGGATCGGCAGAAGTGACGTGAAGCTCTGTCTCTGGATCGGCAGAAGTGACGTGAAGCTCTGTCTCTGGATCGGCAGAAGTGACGTGAAGCTCTGTCTCTGGATCGGCAGAAGTGACGTGAAGCTCTGTCTCTGGATCGGCAGAAGTGACGTGAAGCTCTGTCTCTGGATCGGCAGAAGTGACGTGAAGCTCTTGGAGGACCGGAGCAGGATGAGCTTCTGGAATGGCGGTCATGTTGAAATCTTCCTCCACTTCCCCTACAGTGAAGGGGGATCCACAAAACTGCAGGACAAAGTCAATAAACTGTGCCAGGGTCCAGCTAGGGTCTTCCCTTGGCAAATTTAGGCTAATGTCTAGATCTAGTCCACTCCAGAAACAGTCCGTTAGCAAAACATTGTCACCAGGCACGAGGTAGCTGTAGGAAAGGAACTCCTCCACATAACTCTCAATCCTACGGCCATCTTGAAAAATTGAACAAAGATGGCTCAACGGGTCCCTAATACAACCAGTGGAGTTCATCCTGTGGTCTGATCTTGCTGCTGGATCCATCTTTTGGTCAGTCGTTCTGTAACGCGGAGGCAGGGATGAGAATCCAAGTGCAGATTTGAGCATTTATTAAAGATATAAACAAAGAAAGTCCAAGAAGGCAAACAGGCAGGAGCACAACGACAGGAGCAAAAACAACAGGAACACTTGTAGGTGCACATGCGGGAGCAACGACTGACAAACAACAACTGAAGCAGTGGGGTATAAATACACAGGGAAACAAGGTTAACGAGGTAACAAAAGGGAGTGGCTAAATGGGAAACACCTGGGAGAACTAATACAACATGAAAAACTACAAAGGACTACAACACATGGCACAGGACAGGAAATAACTCAGTGTCAACAAACACACAGGGAATATGTGACAGTTAGGATACACACAGTATCATAAAATCCATCAAGTACCAGAAGATGTTAAATCAACACTTGACTGACCCTGTCAGGAAGCTTAAACTGGGCCATGGTTGGATCTTCCAGCATTGACAATGTAAACAACAGTATAGTTCACTGACCACATAATGAAGGTTTTGCCATTGGCATAGCAACCCCCTAACCCAAACCCACAAAAACTGATGAAAAGAAAAGAGTCCATAAGCATGGATCTCTGAATCTGAGGATCTGGGGAGATTCTGTATGGAGGAATGGTCTCAGATCTCTTGCCATATGTTCATCAATCTTATTACACATTATAGGAGAAGACCAAGAGCTGTTTTCTTGGTAAAGGGAGGTTGCACAAAATATTAAATGAAGGGGTGCCAATAATTGTGAAACAGTTATATTTCAGAAAAAAAATAAAATTAGAATCGTTTTATGATAAGAACTATTTTTTTTCTTTCCACTATTTGACTATAATTAAAGGTTAGATTTGTCTGTATGTTTTGAATAAAAGAGGAGAAATGGCAAAAACTAATTTTCACAGTCAGTTTTGCTCATATTTATTACTAAGGGTGCTGATATTTGTGGAGCCTTCTAAATTTTATTGAATGAAAACAGATAACACAAAAATAATTTTGACATCCTTGTTTTCTTAAAAAAATTGAAAATTAAGCCTTTTAAAGGCTTAATTTATAATGATGATAAAAGAGATCAATTTATGGAGGATTTTAAGCTAAAATCGATCAACTAATATCATGTTAACATGCATCCGTATTGTGTCTATGCTATTGAAATAGTGAGCATTTTACCATTTACGGATTGGTCACATATTGTTAGTGCCTAAACCTTTTCCCTTTTTTTAGAAGGAGGGACTTGATAATCAATTTTGCCACAAATGCTGTCCTATTGAACTTGTTCTAAACCCTAATTTTACAAAATTATAGTTAAAATCCTGACAATTCTTTACAATGCAGGAACAAAAATGAAATTTCAAAAGCATGATCAAACATTTGTGCGTAGTCATATTCACATTCAAATTGGTGAATTGCTATACCATTATTTGCTAATTAGTTAATTTAATTGCTAATTTAACATTAATTACTGCTTTTTTATGCATAGAAACAGAAACACATTACATGTAGATAGGTACTTTACTGTGATTGACATCTTACTGCACTGGATTTATGAATGTGCATGATGCCAGGACTAAACTAAGTGTTGCATTACATAGCTTTGCCAGTTTTGCTTGTAACATCTGCTTGCAATCAGCTCTCTCTGGTTTCCTCAGGTTCTCCGGCACTAATTTAAAGTCAAAGTGCAGAACTCCTAAGCGGGAGGTGAATGATTATGTCTCATTGGCTCGACTGAGACAAACGACTCCAGCACGCTAGGTGCCATGAGACGTAAAGAGAAGCTTTGCAGACAGGAATGTCAAATAGCCGCTGAGACTTAAAGGGCCTCAGGGCCCGAGGAAAGAATGGACAGTACACTGTGGAGCACAAAGAAATGCAGAGGGAAATGATGTCTGTGACCCCTGAATACAGAGTCTGTGATGGCTCATTATCACGCTGAGAGCAGGAAAGCTACGGTACGTATAAAATGCAGCGCTCCCCTGATCACGTCACAGGGTACCACTGAGGGATGTAGTCCAGACTAATGAAGAGTAATGACCAAGGCCAAGCTCCTCACCTGGACCACGGCTCCATCCCATGAGTATTGGGGTGGCGGGATAAAACCGGCACCACTAGACAATACCACAGCTGTTCAAAGGGTGGTAATTACACCTTATGGGTCAGTGGTCAAAGGGCGCAAATTTAATTTCCCACATAAAGAAATGCATGCATATGCACATCAAACTTTTTATGTCTAGCTACAATTTACCCCTTTTTTGTGTCCAACACATGTCAACTAGCTAATACCTAATGGCCTTTCTTTGTAATATGATGTAAGCAAAAGGAAGTTGCTCTCGCCCTTACGTGGTCTCCCAGAGCCTAATATAGATATCATTTTATTCCAGTGATGTGCCTGTGTCAAATATTGTACCTCAGGGATATTCTTTCCCACAGAAGAAATTGAAATTCAATAGATTTCCCACCTCCAAAAGGTTGAAGAGAGCATGTTAGAGAGAGCGACAGAGAGAGAGAGAGAGAGAGAGAGAGAGAGAGAGGGAGAGAGGGAGATGCCCAGCGGGAGAGCTGTCATGCGGAGAAAGATGGTGCCCGACATTTAGTTATTCATTCCTATCTATTTTCACCCACAAAATTAGAGCTATTTGCCAGCCGCTGTCCGTCTCATATTACTGCAAGGGACATTTATTTTACCACCTTTAGCTTCTGCCCCGTAAATTCAGCCTATATTATCTGCATGCGGTGTTGGTGGAAAGTGTCTTTATGGAAAATACCATCTCATGCAATCTAGTTAATGTTTATTATGCTCAACAAATAGTATTTTAGGTTCAGAAGAAGTCATGTTGTTTTTACGCTTTATGTCTCCATAAACACAAACAGATAATACAAAAAGGAATAGTCTAGTTAATTTGCATTTTGATATACACAATTGAGCATTTAGTCTGAATATTTGATGGATTTTATGTTAGACATTTTTCATTCTATGAAGACATTCCTGAAGCCAATATTTGACAATGCCAACAGCTCATTTACGTCGGTGTTCCATAATGGTGCACACTGGACAGTCTAATTTGTCATTTCAGACATGTTCGGGATAATATAATAGAGTACATTTCCCCTGGGACAAACTTCAACAATGAAAAACACAAATGAGCACAGTTAAATCTCTTTTTCATGGAGTCGAAATGAATCACATTGTATTACAGTCATATATAAGAGTATTTATATAGCAATTTTGTTTTGAAGGACCAGTCATTGTCGTGTTTTGACGGCTCTTTAGCACTTCGCTTTTTATTGAGTCGTTAAAACAAAACTGCATAAACTAGCTTCTCACATAACGGTGGCAATAAGATGCACCTAAGAGATGCATAATTAGGTCAATTACAAAAGCCAACAACTTTGATCAAAGCCACGTTAATAAGTAAACTGGATTATTTTGAACTGAATCCGTTGTATGACATGTAACGGGTTAGTTCATCATTCAATGGACTAATTAAGAAATCAGAAGATCACGGTGTTCAACTACGGAGGTAGAGGGTAATTGCTGAGGGATGACCGGAGTCCACAACTTAGTATGCAGAATTTTTGTAAATCTTCTTTTAACTGCAGGCCCTTCTTTCCTTTTTTAAAAGTAACACTTTCAATAAAATAAAATAAGTAAACAATTCAAAGTAAATTACATCAATACAATAAAAATTATTGAAAAGGAAAAAATCACTAAGCAAATCACGGTCAGTTTCACACTAAACATAATTTTTTTTACATACATTTATCATGTAATCCAGTAGACTGACAAAGGTTTGATCAAGTTCAACATTATTTACTGTCCTTGATTGTTGAAAAATTTGTGATATCACACACACACACAACGATAGGTTCGATTTCAAATTGTTCAATCCCTGATATCAGTTCTTTCTTTATTTATTTAAAACAGTTCTTAGTCCCGTATGGAAAATTCAGTCTCTGTGCAGGAATAGTTTTACCTTGAGCAAGGGGGAAAAAAATGGAATAAAGATACTCTCATTGGTCCTGTAGGATGATTTTCCTTCTTTCTTTTCCAGTGTCCAAATAGGTTTGCTCGCCATCAACGAAAACAAACTCCACTCAAAAACCTGAACTGTTTAAAAGGCCAGAAATGCATAATTGCATTTAGTAACAATAACATCACATTCACATCTCCACATACCAGTAAATTAACATATTGATTATTTAAATGTCTAACAATATATATATTATACACATCTCTTTTCAGGCACGTGTACATCACAACGACATCCACGTGAAGCAAAACGATCCAAAAATACAACATAAATCACACATATGACCATAACAAACAAAATAAACTTGTTTTTCTTACAAAAGAAGTGTTGGTTTTGCATTTAAACATTAAACTCAACATAAATACATAAATATATGCTGCGTTCCAGGCAGGTTTTTGAGCCCGTAAGTTATGAATTCAAACCACGACTCACGACTTTATAGCATTCCAGGCCACGCCATGCTGAATGAGCGCAAGGAATTGTGGTAGCTAGATGTAAACAAAGCATGGCGGACCTTACGGGGCTTATGCTCATTTACAATCATTTCTATCGCCAAAGGTGCTTAATTCTTGAAAAACTGAGAAACGGAGGGAAACGGAGGAGAAAAAATGGCGCATAAGGCAAGAGAAGCTGTTATACCTTTTATTTTACGTTTTTTGTATATCCGTAGAGGCTGCCATTGTTGTTTTGCGGGTTATGTGACGTCAGAGCGCATAACCGGGGAGTACATCGATCTAGTACGAGTTCACGGGTGGAAAGTCACGGTTTGACTGCCGTTCCGGTGCACTTTCACGGGTTGAAGGTTGGAAAATCTAGCGAATTTTCCTCCGTCTTCTCCCTTCTCCGGTCGTGCAATCAGTTGCATCAGTGAGTGGGCAGTCTCTGTCAAACGAATTCTGATTGGCTGAAACAATAACTTTTAAATACTGCATATTTTTTTTTGTTACAATTTACATCTTTGATTAGTTTGTGAACGTCATTAATAAATTGTATTGATGTATATTATAACACTTATTTAGTCTGGGTTACATACATCCTTTATTTTGCTGCTGCTTACAATCAATAGGCCGCTAGAATTTGCACAGGGCCTTTCAACATAAGGGTGAAACGGATGACTATACAGACTGTGCTTTTCAATTGCACACTCCAGTTTTCTCACTAGGGACTCTCCGAAACCTAACCTCTAGATTTTGGCAGCCTGGATCAGAAGGTTGCCTGTCTCCTCAGGCTAAGCCTAGAGCCAAAGGCTCGCTTAAATGGAAACACACTCTCCTTGCTTTAAAAAAAAAAAAAAAAACCTTCATCAGCTAAATGAATGTTAATACAGCACTTCAAAGCACTTTTGGGGACAACGTTCAAGCCCTCAGATATAAGCCCTCTATATATACAGTATATATATATATATATATATATATATATATATATATTATTCATTAAACTTTAAAAGCATGAGATTTAGGCCCAATCCCATTTCTACCCCTTGGCCCTTCCCTTTCCGCTACCCCTTCGTTTTGCGTGTTCACGTGAAGGGGTAGGGGTGTCTCGATTCTCTTTTGGCTGGAGTGGTAGGGGTAAGGGGAAGGGCCAGATAGCCCTTCAAACGAAGATTTTTCAGGACCACACTTCGAACGAAGGGGTATGAGGAGTTTCCCTCCACCGACTACCATGCTGCTAGAAAGTGTGTATGTTGCCATTCGGGATTGCTCACTTGTGTGTCGCCTGGCTGCCAGTTTCTCCGTAGCTTGCTAAACGCACTATTTGAGTGATTTGAACACATTAATAATAGTTTAAAAATATATATATATGGCATCCTTCATAACGCAGTCGATATTTACATCACATATTGTCTGTAAACTCTTGCGTTACCAAGGCAACGACTTGACGTATAACGTAGAACATTATCGCAGCACCACAGTAGATAATGAAACCATATCCGTACTGACCGGCTGGGATCAGCACGGAATGGAACGGTTAATAAACAAAGAGAACAGTTTAGTCTGATGGAAAAGCGGCTTCACCAGTCTTGTATGTTCTGTATGTTCATCTTAGGAAACTCTGGCTCATTTGTTTTGGAACTGAAAACGAGCGCAGTTTTATTAAGTCAAAATACAGCGCAAAACTCTGTTGGGAGTGAATTTGTTAAACGTGCTCACGCCTGATTTCTGTTAGATATAGCCTACGCACTTCATTGCTGTTCATACTGGTTAAATGTCACAGGACACTAATAAAAGAAACAGGGTATGATGACGTGTGATGACGTGTAATGGTATAGTAGTGGTGTCCCATTTCTTAGGGAAATATTTTCACCCCTACGCCTTGGCACTCTGTTTCAAGGGGCAAGGGGAACATGTAGGTGTAGGGGAAAGAGAAGGGCTAAGGGGTAGAAATGGGATTGGGCCTTAATGTCCCTATAAGAACACAATTTTAAACTAATTTTGGATGATTTACTGTATGGGTTGGTACCAGGATATAGATTATTTTCCTTCACTATCTAGAACTAGGGCCCATGTCTTGCAAAGTCAGCACATAACACAAGCAGCCTAAACGAACAATCTAACCTTCACAAAAACAGAACTCAAATAGTTTCCAACATAGATAAAAGAGAAAAGTCTGCATTTTTGATGTTATCAATACACGGCCCTGTGTTTTTTCTTTGATGGGCAGCTATGTTAAAGTCCCACCAGACATTTCCAATTGTATTCAAGTCTGCTCTTTGACAGCCAAGGACATATGATCTCTTTTGAAGCTGTCTAATATATCTCTTTCCTGTATGTCTGGTAGCTTCCCTGCTGAGTGGTGGATGTTTATCAAAGTTATAAATCTTTTTAGAACTGAGGTGGACTTCGGCTGAATTAGACCATCTTTCCCCCTCCATTTTCAGGACTGACGTTTTTGGCTGATGAAAGCACAGTTTCACTATGTAATTTATAGACCTGGTGTTAAATTGATTCACCACAATAGATGTAATAAATCTGATACACGAAAAGTTTTGCAATCAGTCAGTCTGTCAGTCAGTCAGATAATTTAAAATAAATAAAATAATTATTTTAATTTTTAATTAAAAAATATATGAATTCAAATAAGCTAAAGTAACTTTTTTTTTTACATTTTGTCACAAATTAATTGAATTGTGTTCAATAATTTTTTTTACTGATATTTACTTAATTAATTTGTGTTAAAACTACACGAATAATTTTTGTTTTGTTTAACTAACTGGGCAGTGGATCTGTAGTTAACAGAATGCTTTGTAAGGGACTGCATTAGGAGAATACATTTAGGGATTAAAATGTTATTTTATGTGTTTTTCAGTAAAGGGAAAGATGTTATGTTGGACATTTAGAGTATGTCCTGTTTCTGTAATGTTTTTAATGTAATTTTGTGGTTACCATTATGCAGAAGAGTGATGCCTAGGTTGTGGGCATTCAGCAATCTATTCTAATGTCAGGAGTGACACCAGCCTTTTCTTATTTTTTCATTATACATTGTGTAAAGTGCATGTTAAAACAGCCAGTTTGCTAACATTGTTATACATATACAATTCATGATCTACCAAAATTATAGTTCATAATTGAAATTGAAGGCTGTGTAATATGAAGTAAACATTCATTCATTCGTTCATTCATTCATTCATTCATTCATTCATTCATTCATTCATTCATTCATTCATTCATTCATTCATTCATTCATTCATCCATTCATTCATTCATTCATTCATTCATTCATCCATTCATTCATTCATTCATTCATTCCCTCCTTCCTTCCTTCATTAATTCAAATACATACATATATCGTGTGCATAGACTAAACAAACAAATGATCATCTAAAGTTACCCAGAAAAGTATTTTTAGAACTGAGGTGGACTTCGGCTGAATTAGACCATCTTTCCCCCTCCATTTTCAGGACTGACGTTTTTGGCTGATGAAAGCACAGTTTCACTATGTAATTTATAGACCTGGTGTTAAATTGATTCACCACAATAGATGTAATAATTCTGATACACGAAAAGTTTTGCAATCAGTCAGTCAGTCAGATAATTTAAAATAAATAAAATAATTATTTTAATTTTTAATTAAAAAATATATGAATTCAAATAAGCTAAAGTAACTTTTTTTTTTACATTTTGTCACAAATTAATTTAATTGTGTTCAATAATTTTTTTTACTGATATTTACTTAATTAATTTGTGTTAAAACTACACAAATAATTTTTGTTTTGTTTAACTAACTGGGCAGTGGATCTGTAGTTAACAGAATGCTTTGTAAGGGACTGCATTAGGAGAATACATTTAGGGATTACAATGTTATTTTATGTGTTTTTCAGTAAAGGGAAAGATGTTATGTTGGACATTTAGAGTATGTCCTGTTTCTGTAATGTTTTTAATGTAATTTTGTGGTTACCATTATGCAGAAGAGTGATGCCTAGGTTGTGGGCATTCAGCAATCTATTCTAATGTCAGGAGTGACACCAGCCTTTTCTTATTTTTTCATTATACATTTTGTAAAGTGCATGTTAAAACAGCTAGTTTGCTAACATTGTTATACATATACAATTCATGATCTACCAAAATTATAGTTCACAATTGAAATTGAAGGCTGTGTAATATGAAGTAAACATTCATTCATTCATTCATTCATTCATTCATTCATTCATTCATTCATTCATTCATTCATTCATTCATTCATTCATTCATTCATTCATCCATTCATTCATCCATTCATTCATCCATCCATCCATCCATCCATCCATCCATCCATCCATCCATCCATCCATCCATCCATCCATCCATTCATTCATTCATTCCCTCCTTCCTTCATTCATTCAAATACATATATACATACATATATCGTGTGCATAGACCAAACAAACAAATGATCATCTAAAGTTACCCAGAAAAGTATTTGGTGCAGATTATGATCTCTGGTAATGTGATGTGCACTGTCACTCCTCTCTCCCCCTGTTTGAGGACCATTGCTATGCTGTCTAGAACTCAGTCGGGAGATTTATTTTCGATTGAAGCTGAACCTGGGTGTTCCTTTCCAGCGGGCTCTGGAGGGCTCTCACGCTGTCCTTTTCCTTATCACTGCACATGCAGGCGGCTGCAGCATCCATTTGAACGGCAACTGTCTGGTTTATCCTCAGCTTTCATCTCTTGTGGTAGACCTGTGCTCAAAGAACTGCAGCAACAGCAGCAGCACCGATCCAGTCCACTCGCCTCATCTCAGAGGCACAGATGCTCTGCTGTCAGGAAAATCAAATCTCTGTCATATATTGTTAATGACGTGTGCATTTAATCTTGTGTTGTTGATTGACACTTTTTTAATCGGCTTGTCTCAGTGTTCCCCAGTTCTATCCAAGTCACTCCAAAATATCAGCAAATCTAGATCAGTGTTCTCGTGAAATGAAGCGAAGCTGTCTAGTCAGCACAGACTAGGCCCGTGAAACATTAGTGTTCTGGCGGTATATTTGGTAGATGGGAATTTTAGATATGTTCCATGAAGCATTGTGTTGAGCAGTGTCCGGTTAACAAGCGTAAAAGGAAATCCTTGTTCCCAGTCAAGAGGGATTAAGTAGGGCTCCATTCTCTCTGCTCTCAGCAGTCATTTCCTCTGTTCAGTGTGGAGAACATGGTGATGTGAATAGACCTCAGCCATGTACACTGGAACCGTAACACCTGCTAGTAAGGTTGCACGATGAGTGCCTGTGCAGAACAGCCAGGGAATCGCTCACCCCTCCAGAATTTGTGAGTTTGTGTGAGGTCTTGCTTCTATTAACATTTCTTTTTTATTGATGTTAACACTTTAGTAACTACACTGGCACATTCCCTATTAAATATGACCTTCTTCTACCCAGGCGAATGAATGTTATGAAATCGTTCAGCCCTTTGTGAAATGATTTATGAATTCGTACAGTCTGTCAAGGCCTATTTCCACTTCAAAGGGCTGTCTAATGAACAAAGTTTGTGTTTCGCCCTGGGTCCCTGTGATGATTTCCAGATATATGAATCAAAGTATTACTGAAATTTGCCACAGTTTAACTTATTGTTTACATTTAAGTAGATTTCTTGGAAATTTTAGATGAATATTTCTCGGCATAGTGTTGCCAATACATATCCATAATGCTTGTGATAGTCTAAGACATCATATTTGGTCACTGGACTGTTATTCAAGATATATATATTATTTTAAAGCTTCTGATAAGAACTCTATTACAATGTACATAATAATCGCCTTGTAGTAACAAGACAAAAGTACTGTGATATTAATATTAAAGAGTTCATTATACTACAGAGATGGATGACACTAGTTGGGTTTGTATGCAACCAGAAAGAGTCTTTGTGGTGTGATATATCCATCTAATTCCAACATACCTGTAAGAGTGTTTAACTTGAATGTGCAAACGTAGGCAATGCACTGGTTTGTAACACCTTTTACTTGTTTTAACCAGTTAATAAACATTGTTATTCTTTTAGTTATTTAACAGAGGTTGCACATTCACAGGAAATATCTTACTTGCGCATTATAAGGTGGATGGAAAGTGCATTCACATTCATTCACAGACATTCCATCTTGTAAAAACCATTCACGTCCTTGAAGAACTCAACCTGTAAACTTGTACCACCTCACTACTGCAACTTCACGTGGAAACACACATAATAACAGCGGCTTCAGCAATAAAATGTAGTTAAGCAGGGTTTTTGGACCCACTTATTAGGTGGCCTTAACTACTATGTACTAACATTTAAATTAATAATTTAATACAACGCACTTATTGTGTACATATATGTTTTTACATTGTACTTACATTTGAAAAAATGACCTGCATGTAATTACATCTGTAATTAATTTTTGTAGTTACATTTATAATTACACTGTTGACACCTCCCTAACACCTAACCCTACCCTTAAACTCACCCATACCACCACACCTGTCCCTAACCCCATACCCGTATCCCACCTCAATATCAGCAAAAGTGTTCTGCAATACAAAATGAACACAATACGTACATTGTACTTATTTTTTTGATGTATATAGTAGTTAAGGCCATCTAATATAAAGTGGGACCGTTTTTTTTTTTGGTAACGTTTATTCATTCTTAAAATTGATATTATTGAAGTGGTAATAAGGTAAGAATAATAAAAAAAATATATATATTAATTATGCCATTAAAACTGTTGCTGTAGAAAGACATCATTAATAGTTCGAAGAACATGAATAACTCAGAATAGAACGTCTGAGTGTTTATCTAGTAAATACGGTAATAAATTACGAAATGGTGTTAACACAGTAAGAGGTATTTAATCTATTTAAGGGTTATCTATTAAGGATCTATTTAAGGGTTAGATCACCCAAAAATGTCATTACTCACCCTCAAAATGTAATGTCAAAATGTAATTACTCACCCTCATGTCATTCCAAACCCGTAAGACCTTCGTTCATCTTCGGAACACAAATTAAGATATTTTTGATGAAATTAGAGAGGTTTCTGACCCAACATACACTGCAACCTAATCACCACTTTCAAGGCCCAGAAAGGCAGTAAAGACATTGTTAAAATATTCTGTGTGACTACAGTGTTTCCAACCTTAATTGTATGCGACAAGAATACTTTTTGTGCGCAAAAAACCCCCAAAACATCTTTAATCAACAATGTCTTCTCCCTCGTGTCAGTCTTTTATGAGTTGTCCTGGGAGATACAACTCAAACTATATTAAATATTTCAAAAATCCCTTTGGATATGTTTTTTCAAGTCCAGATGATATAAAAAGTGACATGAAAAGATTTTTGATGATTATTTATCTCTCTTGCCTGTTTTGGGGTTAATGACAGAATTTTCATTTTCGAGCGAACCAGCCCTTTAAGCAGAGAAGCAGACTGGGTCCCTTAGCTGTGATGTGAAAGTACGGTTTCATCAAGTGTGATATATCGATGTACACTTTTCCCTTATGCCTTGCAGTGCCCTTCAAACTGAACATGAATTGTTTACTCCCTTCGGATTGGGGTCCACTTAGGATGACGGAATTTCCTGTGAATTCGACAGGAATGCACATCTACTCTACAGCGTTGATATAGACCTTATTCAGAGCAGCGCCATGGCAGGTATGAAAGCGAGGCTATGATGGATAGACTTACCATGTTTTCAATGGCATCCGCTGTATAAAGTTGTATAAAGCTCCTTATCACCTATCATTTTCCACAGCTCATGTTGACGTTTTTTTTGTTTACTGAAATTTCTTGGAAATCCAAAAACACATTAAATAACAGCACTGAAGTGATGTATGTCGATTCCTCACAACCTCACTTTCATTCCAGTTAAAAATCAAAGAAGGCGCTGCTGTGAATAAGGTCTATAGATTATATTTTCTCTTATTTTGAGTTGTTGCATCCTTTATAGTGATTGTTATCAACAGACATATTTCAGTGTGTGTTTGTTGCCCAAAAGCTGTCAGTGTTTTTACTCATACCCCCACACCCCCTGGAAATCCTTTAAATGTACGCTCCTAGGCAAACAATTTGTCTGTTTCTCCTCAGATGAACACTCATTTGTCACATTTCACAATTAGCTGCAGGCATGGCATTTAGCTCATTGCGTTGTGATTAGAATAACTCATTGTGCTTGTCCTCCACAGCATCTGCACACATGACTGCTGAATATTAGCATGCCCATCATTTGTCATTTCATCAGTTTAAACTGATGCTGAATACATTTGATGGAAACTATTTTTGTGCTGTGATTTGTGTGTGGCTGTCATCCAATATTCATCCCAACCATTTATTTATGTCACTTGCTTTATGGTGCATTAATTTTCAGTGCAAGACAGTTCACTTGGGGACCTTGGGTAGGCTGGTTGGCTTGGACTAATTAATAATTTTTTGAAGGGACGCAGAGTAGACAGTCAAACTCACAGTTACAGAGTAGAATAAAAACAAAAGCTGATACCCAGAGGGCTGTAGAGTCAAATCCTGTAAAATGACAGTTACAGTGTAAACCAAATGTAAGACCTCGGCATTTGACCCCAATTTTCTCCAGGGGTAATGTGGTAGCAGACCCTTTGGTTTGACCTTAGAGCTAACAACACTCCCTGTGAACATGCATGTGTGGCTTTGAGAGGCTGACTAAACTGACTGTTGCAAATAGTAGCGAGTTGTCACATATACAGTGTTAGAAATGACTAATGAGTAAATGATCAAGTCCAGTTGTTTCATTTTCACACTTTCATTCACTGTAAAATCTAATTAGTTAGACTTACTTGAAAAAAGCATGCAAACCAATTGCCTTAAAACAAACAAAGTGAAATAGGAATCGTTTGTTATGCTAACAAATGCTTAGTATAGTTCACTTACACAAGAGTTCTAGTAACATAAAAAGAACAGTAGAGATTACTTGATCTTTTAATTTAGGTTTACTCTTGATTTAGAATAGCAACCATAGTTGTTACCATTGTTGTGTTTTGCATGCTGAATGTTGAAGTGTGTGTGTGTGTGTGTGTGTGTGTGTGTGACTGAAGCATGATCAGCTGCAAGATAATGTTACAAATATAGAGGGATTATGTCAACCCAATTAAATGTTCCACAGGTGTTTATAATGTAAGTGTTAGCAATAAAATTGTAAACGATCAATAAAATTGTAAACGATCATTATATGACATAAAGGGAAATATTACATAGCTTAATTTTAAAAGACAACCTTAATTTCTGACTAAATCGTTAACTATAGTTAATTATTCAGTCAGAAGCTAGGTCAACTTTTAAAAGCAATCTTTTTAGTACTTCTCTTCCTTTGAAACCAAATAATTGTGATTTCGTGTTGCATCGCTGCATCAGAAAGAGTTAGAGTTATAATAATATAAATCTTCCAAGTGCTCAACCAAAGTTATCACTTATCACTTATCATGGTGAGTTTATTTATAATTTTTTTTTGCTTGACAAAATGGCACTCAAACCAATCAATTAATCTTAGCTTGGTTTTTCTGAGTAAACAATGAATAGTATGTGATTACTAGATTTTTACAATTAAGTTAAGACACTAAGTAAAGTTAACTCAAAAGTGTTAGTAAGGATTTTACAGTGATCCCTTAAAGGGTTAGTTCACCCAAAAATGAAAATTCTGTCAGTAATTACTCACCCTCATGTTGTTCCAACCATGTAAGACCTTCGTTCATCTTCGGAACATAATTTAGTATATTTTTGATGAAATCTGAGAGCTGTCTCACTCCTCCATAGACTTTCAGAGGGAATGAAACTTGATGGCCCAGAATAGTAAGTAAAAACGTAATTTAAGGAGTCCAAATGACTACAGTGGCTCTGTATTAAGTCTATCATGCGACGAAAATACTTTTTGAGCGGAAAAACAACAAAAATAACGACTTTATCCCACTATTATTGTTTTTCAATTTGAGCCTCTGACGAGAGTTCGAGGGAGTGCCACGACGCATGCGCGAGAACTGAGATTAACCATACTCCGAAAGAGTGAGCAGCCAGTAACAAGTAGTAGTAGAAGAAGAACGCCGTAATCTCAGTTCTGAACATGAGGGTGAGTAATTACTGACAGAATTTTCATTTTTGGGTGAACTAACCCTTTAACACCTTTCAGTTCATTTTTGGTTCACGAGTCACTGTCAAGAGGTGATTGTTTTATACAATGGATAAACCCGTTAAGACTGATATGTAAGGTATACATCAGTCACATTTTCTATAGAAGTGGAGGGATTGTGTCTATCATAGTTCATAAAATGAAAAATACATTGTTTTTTATCACAAAGAACTGTTTATTGCTGAAACGATATGAAAAAAGGTAACTGCATTCTTGTTTTCTATCAGAACAACAGAATGGTGCTGTTATTACACTTCTCACATTGCGAGTATCATAAAACCTGCTTTCTTTTTCCATCTTTCAAAGCCATAGGCAGAATTTAATCTATGTTCAAGATTGAGATGGCTCATTCTTCTTTGTCACAATCAATATGCTGCATCAAATGGTTTGACTGATGTGCTGCACCATAATAATTAAGACAAGGAGACAGTGCATTTTTTCCTCAAACTAATGATTCTCTCTATTGTGAGAGCTGCCTGATGCCTTGGGAAGATGTGTGCCATTGTGTCTTTTCAGGTAGATTTGATTTACTTGTACGATTTTCTATGTAGGCTATGTTTTTATTTTTTTTTTTTAAACAGAGGTAGATTAAATTTAAGGTTCTGAGTAGAGAGGCAGAATCATGTTTTCCCATATTTTCACAGTGGATATTTCCACATTGCCTCTTAGCTTAACTTGCATGGTTTACTGTGCTTGGGAATCGCTGTCCATGGTGCTGAAACAAACAGGCTGAAGCTTTACTTGAATGCAGTAGTGTAAATGCAGCCTCATATATGTATATATATATATATATATATAAACTTTTGAAACATTGTGATGTGATTTGTAATTCTGCAGCACATTGCATAGAATATTTTCAGAGCAGGCCGTGCCTAATGGCCCCCTCTGTTGGTGGTGTTAGAAATTCAAACTGTACAGACATAAAGTTTCTTTTTGTATATTTTATTTACAATAGCAAGGGAAAACATCTTTGTTAGATTGTGCATCGATGCCTTTAAATATTCAGGACACGATCCAACCTGGTATTGACAAAATTCATGAAGATCTGCAATTCACTTAGAAACAGGTGATCCCTTGTGTATGCTGTCTCCATATGCTGTGCTGCAGTTGCCTTTGGCGTAAGCGTACCCCCACCCCACCCCCATCTGTCTTCCCTTTCATTCCCATCAAGTATAGCAGCATTCAACAATAAATAAATAATTTCAAAGAAATGTGTGCCTCTTCAATATGAATGTATTCCAAGAAAAAAAAAGAAAAGATCATAATCATCAGTCTGTCTTGATGAACTTATCCAGCGTGATGGATTATTAAAGTACAGCAGCAGAATAAATGAGTCTAATGAACATAGGATTAATTTATAATAGTAGGCTATCATTATCGGATAGGATCTCATTAACTAATACAGTGGTAATATACTAAACTGAATTACTGAAAACTTTTTAGGCCCTACCTTCAAAATGAACCGGCCCAAAAAACAACTCCAGACTCCAGAGGGCTAAAGTTCATTCAAATTTTTGGTTACACTTTAGTTTAGGGTCCAGTTCTCACTATTAACTAATTATTGTTTATGACTTTCAATAAACTCATACTTATTAATAGTTAGTAAGGTAGTTGTTAAGTTAAGTTTAGGGTAAGTTAAAATGTATTTGGTAAAAATTAAGGGATGTAGAATATGGTCATGCAGAATAAGGCATTAATATGTGCTTCATAAGTACTAATAAACAGCCAATATTCTAGTAATATGCATGCTAATAAGCAACGAGTTACTAGTGAGAACTGCACCCTAAATGAAAGTGTTACCACATTTTTCAGGAGAAAAAAAAATCAGTTAACAGTTATCACGTATAGACAAAGTATAGACACACACACAAACACAAAAATAATGCAATAAATATGAACTAGATAACTTACAATAAAAAAATAAATAAAAGACCATAATGTGCATATGATATCATAACAAAAATTACAGTATATAAATATAACGTAGTGTATTTTTTATTTTAATAAAAGTATCCAAAATATTCTCACCAGAATAGTGAGTTTCACAGGGTTATTGACTTGAATTCAGGAACACAATTGCGTTCAAAGAAGCACCGCTACAGCTCAACAGCTCAAACCAAACCTAAGAACCCCTCACCTCTTTCAATGTGAGCTCGTATTTGGTGTAAGACTTGCTACGCTGTGCTGTCCCACACATCGGAAAGCATCGCCTGGCTGCGAGGATGTTTTCATATCAATGCGCAGCACACGTGGCTTACAACTGCAATATCTAAAAGCTGAGGGCAATGAGAAGTCGCCCAAGGAGGAAGGAGATAGAATCCGTGAACCTTCAGTAGGTGGTACGCGCGCGAGGGTTTTAATGAAGAGCACGAGACGATTTCAAATTTTATCTCGAGCGCATTGCCACAGATAAAAACGCAGCGCTCGTCGTTGTTCAGCATTAATCGTACTCGGAAACGTTCCCCTTGCGTGTCTTCAACAAAGGAGAGGGGATTGCCGAGCAACATATATGTCTCAACATGCAAATATCCCTCTACTGTAAGTCGTTTTCATAGTATTGCTTACGCGCGTTGCGTCTCGAGGGACTGATAAAAAACGGGCTCGTGATTTTTTTTTTGTCTTAGCTATAGTGGCTGTTACAGAATTGTCTCAATTATTGATCATCTTTGCACATTGTACAGAGTGCTCAGTTAATGTTTGCTTAATTGCGTATGTCAGTTAAGAGATAGCTAGTGTTGCTCACGAGCCTGAGATTATCGCGCGTAATAAGACACTATGTTGCTTCGTTTCATTTTGGAGTGTTTGTTATGACGCGGCGACTCTGTCTTCCTTGCAGGTGAAAGTTTGACGTCTTCTGCGAGGGGAGATACGGAGCTTGAGTCCACAAACGGCAGACTCTCGTCTATTTAGCGCTGGATTGTGTCTCTTTTGCGTCTTCAAAATGAAGAGGAGGCAAAAGCGCGTTCTGCAGATGGCATTTCTATTCATGGTGGCTTTAATTTTTCTGCCAAACGTCGGCCTTTGGTCAATGTACAGAGAGAAGAGCCTTATGAAGTCGCATGAGCCAGGAGAACAGGTGAGCACACACCTTTGATATATATGTGACTCTATCATTTACAGGCTAAGTTACTGTCAATCAGATCTGCTGCATGCAAATAATAAACTTGGATTAGTCGCCTGGACTATTACTGCACTGAAACACACAGATCTTTCTCATGCATTCTTTATATCAAAAAAACTTCTGAAAGTTCATGACAGACTAGCAGTCTGTATTGTCAGATAACACTGGAAGTGCTGCAAGTCATATTTGTGCTCTTCTCTCTTTGAATACATGTTATAAAGTGTTGTAAAGCACAATTTCTCTATTCAACATAGCTTTCGGGATTAATTCTATCTCACTTTCAACTATTTATTCTACTCGTTATTTATAGAGTTGGAAAATGGTCAACATTGTTGTGTTTGGCCAATTATATAGTGTTGGAAATGTTTATCATACCCAGTACCACTTTAACCAAAGTTGTAAATTACCAATGTTAGAGGTATTGTGCCCTGGAAAATGTGGCTTTTGACATCCCATCTTCTCTAACTAACCCAACGTACTGTTCTAATTAAACTTTTAGAATACAAAAACACATCTTTATGCGCCTTGTTCAGTTGTTAATGAATAGTTAACATAACATTATTGTGTGTTTGCCTCCCACAAGATTATGTATTTAGGAGCACTTAGGAAGTCAGCAGTTTTGCCTTGAGGGAAACATAAATCACCAGTCAAAAATGAAAGAACATTTTCTTGCAAGGCGTGCAGAAATGAAGAGGATGACGCTCTGTCTTAGCTAATATTGAATATTTATTGTTGATCTCCTGCTAATGCTCTCAAAGAGATGGAGAGAACAATTCAACCTACTGAATGTTTGATCTTCAACAGATTCAGGATTATAGCATCATTTTCATAGGTTGAATTCCTTAATCACGCTTAGCTCTCTGAGAACAACATTCATAAGCTCATTTGCTCTGCAACTGGCGTCTGCTTGTGATGAGAGTGCAATCAATGATTCTCTCAGCCAGATGTCATTGTGGCATATTTAGTCCCCTGAAAGCATCTTGCATGTGGAAAATCACTTGGGCTGGGTTGGCTGCACTCGCCTACGTACATCACTAGATGACACATCCTTCTTTTCAACATTACAGGACTAGCGTTCCCGTCTCCTGAATTCCCCTTTCTCCACGTACATGTGCACCCCTTACCAGCTGCCGAGGGGTGCTGTTGGTTCATTTGATTCCACCCTTGGGTACCTGGTTGCTTTTGGTTTCTGCAACTCTGATGTAGTTCTAGTGCTCAAGGGAAAATGCTGAGTCTGTTTATTGCGTCTCGTAATTGCTCCTCTCTCATTTGTTTTGCCGGAGTTGCATGACTTTAGCCGTGGGCAAAATCGAGTCTCTTCATTAAAATTAAATCAGTGAGCAGGCACCATGATGTTGACAGGGTGCTGTCCTTTCGCTCTCTGCTGACCTCCCTTTTCCGATTTCCTTAAAGAGGCTTTCTCCAGAAAAAAACAACCTCGCTTAGCTCTGTGGGAAATTCGCAGATGTGGCAGGTGGGCCTTTGCGCAGAAGCTTGGTGAAACATTCGACAGTTGCTCAGATAGAGGACTCAATGTGAAGACTGTCGTCTGGATATTTATTCCCGTCTAATGAAGTAAATCAGGTGGACTATTGATTCTCCATCAGTTTTTAAGGGAATATGATTAGTGGATTGAGAGCACGCTCCATAGGAAAATGATGGGGAGGGCAGCGCAGGGATGAGAGCAGTCTGAAATCAGACTCAATCCCCTCATGTCACGCATTTTCTGGACTCAAAAGAAGCTTGAGTTTACCAGCTCAATAGAAAGATCCCAGCGCCTGTTATTGTGCACCTGTCAGAGCGGGAGAGATAATTGACAGCAGAGATATTGTGTCAATAAGCCCCCAAGAATCCCGGTGAATAAACCCGCCTTGTGTGTCCTCTTTTATTATCCGATAGCAATTACCCATGATTGAATCAGCCCTCGAATCCCAAAAAATCCTCCCTCAGTGATGTTAACGGAGGTTTAACAAAATAGCGACGGGAAGCGTAAACTCAACGCACCAGCTCCCTTTCTTCTGGGAAGACGTGTGTTGAGCTCTGTCCCTCCTTCCCCGTCAAAATCTCGGCTTTCTGTCCTTTGGGAGACAATCATGTTGAATTAGCTGTGGCGGCCCACTCCTGGCGCGGGTAAACAGCATCTGTGTACTTCGGTGGGTGGTGCGCACAGCGCCAGTGCTACGAGATGGATGTGTGCTGATAAGCGTGTGTCAGGACTGATAACCTTCCCTCAGCTCCTAACAAGAGCCCTCCGTTGAGCATCACATTGCCCACGAGCATTATGAAGAGAGTGTCTATGCAATCCTATCTCGCCACGCTACTGCTCTTTGGTGTGTTGACAATGGCGGGCTTGCAACACTGTCACCGATAGCACGGTGGATAACGAGCGCTTCGCCGTTGTTAACTACCTGGGGTGGAAGCACAACGGAGGTGGAGGGCAAGGTGACCTCAGAATCTGTAAGCTTTCCAGTTTTTAAGCCGACCATGCTTATGTCATTCTAGACGAAGAAATGTTATTGTCGCTTTCCATTTGCCAGCAAAGTGACAAGAGGAAGAGAGATGTAGTAATTGCAATTACCCTCAGTGTCATACTGGAGATATACATTATGGTAATGCACAAGTCAAGCTGACAGTGAGAGCATGGGTGAAGAGTGCACAAGATGATTTGAGCTGAATTGTGGTCTGGGAACACGGAAGGATCAAACAAAAAAAAGGGAAATCGTATAGTTCTCGAATAGTTCTTGTCAGGAAGCATTAAAAGCATTTCGTAATAAGCGGCATCATTCGTTGTGACGCGAGAGCAAGGTTCAATTTGGAAATGGAATGGATTCGATGATATACAAGTGAATGCTGACCATGTTGGCCCAAAAAAGGACAAGTGTTTTCCACCTCATAATTTCCATTGCACGGGATATAAATTAAATTGTTCTTTCATTAGGGAGGGGGTCTTAGTCAGCCAAGTGATCAGTCCCAGGAGAGATGATGTAATTGAATATTCCAGCTTGCAGTGATAGTGTCCGGTCTTCAAATCTCGTACACTCATACGCACTTTCTCCACGATCCCCTGGCATTCTGTTATCGAAAGTCATCCGCGTCACATTGTCTTGCTGTAATTGCGTTCTTCCCAGAAAAAGGGTAAAGATAATTAGATTTCTTTGTGTACGAAGAAAAAAAAAACTTTGATGCCTGACTATTTTTTCTTCGGTTCATGTAGAACAGCATCACGACACGAGTGTTGTAGACCTCGAGTCCGGGTTGAGCCGAAGAACACATTTTCAGGCTCGAAAAAGCCGATCTTGATTATTCACAGAAAATATTGTTTTGGACTTGAGACCGAGTCCGGCTTGTCCTTGTATAACATCACAAATGCACAAACCCACCTTCCTTCATACACTCATTTTGGTTTCATGTTAAACATTCTGATCTCCGTCATTACCACCTGCAGTCGCACTTGATGGCCCATGCCCCTAATATGAACAGCAGCGTGACCCTCTCGAGAAAGACAATTTAAACTTGATTACTCTGATGTGCCTCATGAGGTGAGGATGGAGCCATGTCTCGGGTTGTTCGCCGTGGCTCCCAAGAGTAATGCGCATTTCATATTGAGCGGCGGCCATATAGCAGAGCAGGGTAATATAAAACCACTTACTCTCAGGCTCACAAAACAAAGGGACACAGACCTTTCCAGTCTTGTGTGTTTGGCACCTCCATTAAGATAATAACACTATTACAAGAGATTGAAAGCCTCTGAAGGGCTCTTACTTTCTCTCTTGGTCTTTAGCCATGAGAGTGACACACACACACACACACATTCATGCTTATAATGGCCGTGTGCATACTGATTAGAATAAATTGAATTAACGTACATTTCCATAGTTTATGGCAAAGTGTTTATCAGCTCTTAAATAGCCCTTGATTGTCTTTTATAGTGGATAGTTTTGTAAAATAAGTAAATAAATAAATACAAAAAATGCAATGCTGTACAATTTGTCCAAGCATAGCCATCTTAGGAGGAAACAAAATAAGAACAGATGTTGTATTGGTTGCTGACAGTATGATTCCTCAAAATACCTCTGGAGGCAGCTCAGATTTTAAATGAGAACATGTAGCTTATACGGATCAAGCCAAATAAGTCTTTGCGTCTACTGCATGTGAAATGTTTAAAATCAGATAATAATAAGTAATGATAACTTGGAATCTACCTTTTACGCAGACTAAGTAGCTATAATTCACAAAAATAAGCATGCATACCAAACATAGGCATCTGGATGGTAGTAAGTGAGATTACAGGTAAACATAATAGCTGTAAAAAGTATTATGTATCATTATGTATGTCAATGCTGTTATACATTGTGCAAGCATCTGTATGCAGCAGTGTGTTAATCTTCTCTTTATTTGTCCCGAGGTGATCTGAGAGCACTTTTGCATTGAATTATGGCCGTTTGAACTGGCAGATTTCACTGACTCCTCCACCCGAGTGATTGTTATCTAAGGAAAGTGAGGTCTGTTATATTTTATGGCTCCTCTCTGAGCGTGTGGAGATTTATGGCATTAAAATCCGCAGTGTAAGGTGATATTTGTCATTGGCAAAAAAATACAGTAAAATTGGGAGGCCGGTTTAATGGTGTAGCCCAGTAAAGGATGTTATCATCAGACCTGGGGGATAGTAGGTGGTTATGCGAAATGTGCGGCTAATGCACAATTTAGAATCAGTTTTTGATGATTTTTCTATCATCAGATGGTTTATTTGAGCCATATACTGGCTGGCCAGAGAATTAATGTTTAAGACTTGCTGGCATGCATTGTAATCAGTTACCCTAATTATGGGAAACTAGGGAGAACAAGACTATTGAAGAAGTTTTGATGAGTTACAGGAATTCAGAGCATTGTTTTTCGTTCATGCTTTGGCAGGAAAATGTGCCATTTGGCTACAGATCTTGTTTAAAACAGAAAGCAAGCAGTCTGCATGAGCAGATAGAAAATTATAAAAGCTTTTCATAACCTCAATGTGTGTTGGACTCAAGGTTATGTCATTTTTTTTTTTTTTAAATGATTTGTGTGCCTGCTGTTTATTCATCATCCAAGCCCCAGCCCCTCTCTCAAGGTTAAGGTGGAAAAGGTCATGCGAAGCAATCCAGTTCTTCTATTGTTAGAAGTGATGATTTACAATCAATCTCATCTTGTGTATTTAATCGACTTGCATGCTCTCTTGAGCTTTCATTTTTGTGGAGCAATCATATCACTCCTATGTTTTCTCACCTCATAATCACATTGAGTTCAATTGATTCTCAACTTAAGTGGCTCGCACTGTCTCAGTAAAAAAGTTGTATGATTCTCTAACTAAAACGGATTGTTATAACTGCTATTGTATATCTGACAATATATATATTTTTTCCATATTCTAACTTTCAATAAAAGTCAAGTAAGTTTAGAACAGAATATATAATATAATAAAATATAATATAAACCATTTTGATTGCATGTAACTGTTAAACTAAAACAAGTTCAATAAAACGGAGAGTTTAATCCACAGTGGACCTGTGGGAAACGGTTCAGAGTATTGGTATCTCCAGATCTTATTTCAACAGCGAGAGACTATTTAAAAGTCATTTCATGACTCCAGTGAATATTTTACCTTCTTACCATTTCAAATGAACTTGATTGGTATCTTTTAATATTGCGAGAAATCCTCCAGGCTTGTTAGAGGGTTTCAAAAATACATTTTCAAATTCATTTATTCTCCTTTAAAAATGAACTATTTTCCCTCTCTGCCTTTGTCTCTATCTCCCTCTCCCTTTAATTTATTGGCACAGACTGAAAAAAAAGTCAGCTGGGCCCACTAACAAGAAAGACCTTGATGCTTATTAGGATATTTTTGAGTCATTTTGGAACATTATCCAATTTAATTAACGCCCCACAGAACATCTTTGATCTCTTAATGGGGAAAATAGGCACTGACTATGATGAATGTTTGCTAGGTGATGTCAATGAATCTTTATTAGAGCTGAATGAGTCTTTCCATTGTGCTCGATGCTGAATTCATCAGAAGGACGAGCACAGGTTCAGGAGCCATACTGCACAGCCAGACAGATGATAGAACTAGCAGGGGAACAGCTTGAGACCAATCACACCACTGTAGGGAAAACTAAGACAGATAATAATCTGTAAAGTTAGAAACAACTTGCTGCCCACAGCGCCAGTTTATTTTGAGGTTAGGTTTATCAATGTATGTTCCGTGGAGGAATAAATAGAGTGGACTGAGAGAGGAGAGGTATACAGCAATATATGTGACAACAGAAGGAAAGAGCAAACAGCTATTTTTGTGGCATCATCACCCTCCCTCATAGTTGCAGTGACATGAAGTCTTGTACATGTGTGCTCACTTGTTCGATGTGGGGAGTTTCTTGTTTTGAGTTTTTTTGTTTTATTTGCAAGTGGACACAAAGGGAATTTGTTACTTGTGTGATGTGTGGGAAGTTTTCTGTGTGCAAACATCCGAAGCGTGCACCCGGAAAGCTGTGTCTCATACAGTGCATGAATACTGAATTGAGCTCTCTTTCACCTCTTCTTGCTCAACGGATAATTTCACACAATATTATGTAAAAAGAAATGCTGATCTCAGCAAGTATCCTAGTAAACATAGTCAGTTATGGCTTAAGTGAATGTAAACTGTCAAGAAAGACAACGCATTTGTACAGTATATTGGATCTAAGCAATATGTCTTAAAGTGACAGCAGCCTAATATTCAATTATTTAACCCTTTCATGCCCGAATTATGATAACCAGACATTTTCAGATGTCCACTAGAGTGGACAGCATGCATTTATGGTTTAAACTGAAGATATACTGTATTAAACATAATACAGTAATAACACAGCAATATTGTGTGTATTCAACAAACCAATCAATAAAATTGTATAAAATCATGTGAAAACTATAAAATATATACAAAAAATATAGATGTGAAATATTGCAAGAAGTTGAACTTTGCGTATCTTTGATATCAGAACATGAGGATGTGATTCAATCAGAGATCTCTACAACCTGTCAACTGTGGAAACCCAACTCAGATGCTCCCTCCAGTGTACCAGAGTATGTCCATTTACCCTTATTAGCTGATAATTCTGATTATGTTCAAGATGGACACATTTCTACCATAGCTCTCCTCTGAGAAAATCTAGCGATCAGGTGTTTTCAATCTCATCTGAAATGAGCAGAGTTGGTAACACACTACAAGTACCGTGCATAATGCAATCAGATTCGATTTGATGTTTCAAGTAAAGTTATGCATTACAAGTACCGTGCATTATGTAATCAGATTACTTTTTGATTGTTACAAGTAAAGTAATGCATCACAAGTAACATGCATTACGTAATCAGATTACTTTTTGATGTTACGAGTAAAGTAATGAATTACAAGCAACATGTATTATGCAATCAGATTACTTTTTGATCTAAGAAGTAACGCATTACAAGTAACATGCATTACATAATCAGATTTCTTTTTGATGTCACGAGTAAAGTAACACATTATAAGTAACGTACATTACGTAATCAGATTACTTTTGATGTAACAAGTAAAGTAATGCATTACAAGTCACATACATTTTGTAATCACATTACTTTTTTGATGTTAATGCAAATTAAATTCTAATAACACAAATTAGGGATGCTCATATTGACCGTTTAACCATTAACCGAAAGTAAGAATTTTGACCGATTAATACTATAAGTTAAACGGTTTAAAAGTTGTTGTTTTTTTTACCTTTTTTTGTGTGTTTGTTTGCTGCATGGTTAAAGAAAAAAATGCTGTATTTGTTAACTCACGGGGCGCGTCGACACGTGCAACCACACGTGTCTACACAGACATATTTCGCAAAATGAAGCAAAAGTAGGCCTACTGTGTGGGACAATTTCGACAGAAAGGGTGACGAAGTTACTTGCAAAATATGCTACGCGGTATTAAAATCCAGCAGTAGTACAAGCTCCTGACTGGTGGAAAGCAAATGAAGAGCGTTTACTAAAGTAAACATTGTCACGTATGTTCTTCTCGCTGCTGTTTCCTGATAGCCTAGAAATCTAGATGCACCCTAGCGGCAGCAAATCTAATCTGCCGCGAGTGTAGTCTAGCAACTCTCGGTAGACCTGCGAGCTGGAAAAAACAAACTCTGGTCTGGCCAATCACATCGTGTATAGAGTCGGTGGGCGGGCTTAACATAATGACGGCACGTCACGGCAGAGTAGCGGAGGTTCTACGTGCTACATGTAAACAAAGAGGCTGGCGAACGGCGGTCTTTCGAATCGGCTTTGGCCATGACTCTGGAAGACTTGGAGTTGAGCTTTTCTTTGAGAAAAGAACAAAGAACGGCACTGAAGTCATTCTTAAGAAAGCAAGATGTGTTCAGAGTTTTGCCGACCGGATACGCAGAAAGTTTAATCTATCAACTAACGTTAGCCCCGCTTCACCTTCCTCTTTGCTCTGGTTGGTTGTGGCTCTCATGGCACTATCCAATTGCATGCAGAGGGAATTTGAAAGACAACCGTTTATCCCGCCCCTCGGATTGAGCCCTGCTAATGGTGAGTTTCCAGACCCAACATATTGATGTGGGTCTGGCTTGTCAGGCTAGGTTCCTGATGGTTTATAGAACAATTACTCTGTTTCCCCTCTGTCATTTCAAAGAATAGCACAAAGGCTAGCGTGTCGAGTATAAACACATCCCCAAATGAACAAGATGCGTGCGCAGTCAGTGGAGGCTCGCGCTGCAGAGCCAGACGATGCCATGGGTCTCACTGTCAACAGGCTGCACTCCAGACTAACCCACATCACTTAGACATGTTACTTTAATAAAAATAAAAACCATTCAAGGTGTGGATTGAGCTAGGTCTGCTATTTTTGTTTGACTGAAAAAACTACAGTATTTCCGGTTCTTCAAAGCTTCACCGTATTCAGTGTATTTTCGTTTTGTCATCTTAATTTGGTAATTATTTAAGTGAAAAATATTTAGTGTAGGCTTGTTTATTTTATGCTTTTTATTTATATTTTATTCTGTTTTTCTCTGTTGTCAGAAACGCTGCAGGTGCATGAAAATTTGATAATGTGTGAATTCTAGGTTCTGTTTTTGAGCTGTTCTGTATGCTGCTGTTTGCACGGTAAAATAAACCCGTGAAAAACGGGTCACAGACACTCGTCAATTGTATTTTTATTTAATGGCAACTCAATATTATAATGTTATCAGTTAACGGTTAATATTCGGATAATGAGCGGAGGTTGTCGGTCGGGAAAATTAACCGAAATTAGCATACCTAATACAAATAAAAAACGTTTTGCCCTCTGAAATGATTGATGACATCACAATATATCAAATGCATTGCTGGTGCCATTTCAAGTCGCACTTGTTTATTCTTAGTTAGCTGTTGACTATCTGGTATCAGTGTCAGGTGTGCTGGTGCTGTGACTGCATAACTGCCTTGAAGCCGCATGCAGCACCAGCAATTGATCCTTTAGAGAATGTGGCTTTGTGTTACTCAAATTACACTTCAGTTCTCTATTGATCGGAATGCTGGCTGCAGCCTTCGCGTCGCGTAGTGTTGTTATTAAGCTAATTTATCCTTGGAATCACTGAGTAGAAAGTTGAATTAAGTGTGCCGTACAGTTAAATTACCTTTCTTGTACTCAATAGCTTATCCATAAATATTTAGCCACAGAAACCCTGTGCAGGTCTACATCTGCCGTGTTGCCAACTGTTCATTATGTAGAAATAAAGCACAGCAGACACATGCATCAAAGCCCTCGTTGACACCAGGCTGTTCTCACAAGCTCTCCGGGTCATTAGAAGACAAGCTTCTCTCTCCTCAGGCTGCTGCTCCTCTGCTTTCCTTTTATTTATGACATCACGTGAACTCATAAAGTCCATCCTAATTACACTTCACTCTTAAGATTAATGGGCGATCTCAGCCACATGCATCTGCCAAGCTTACCTTTTTCCCACCCGACTGATGGATGGTTCTGTGGCTTTTCGAGATTCCCTGTTGCCACTGGACGCTAGTCTATTAGTCGAAGAATTAGAAAGGGCGCAAACACCCTCATTCGGCCTGCACAACACGTCTGGACCTACTTGAAAACAATTTATTGGTGGAAGTCGAAATGATTTGTCTCACCCTTTTGTCCCAAATTGATTTAATTTCACTCTGTTCTCCCACGATGATCATTGCCTGTTCCTGCGTCTGTTAAAAGTAGTAGTCGCCTTTCTTTTAACTTTGAACTCAGAGGACATTTTTTATGCCTTTCATGCCATTGCTAATGTAGGATCATTATTTTAAAAAGAAATTTCAATGGCCCTCACCTTAAAGGTTACATCTCAAGGGTTGTTAAACCTTGCATGGGTGAAAACTTGATGATGCTTTGAGTGAGTCCCATCTTTCTTGGGCTCTTTCAGTGCTAATGGTGACATAAGCTGATAATTACTTAATGCAAGTCTTTAATGTTCTCCTGCTCCTATGTTCTCCTGAAGTAACCTCTCTGCCCATGTATTGCTATTAAGATCCCCCTTCACTTCCAAACCTTGCTTGATGCTTTGATGTTGCAGCTCATTGATATAAATCTTGTTGTTGCTCTCAGCTCTGCTCCAAGCTAATACTGAATACAACTTTTTTGCCCTCATGTTTTATCCTTGTCTGTAAAATCACTGAATTGTGACCTAACGAATAGAGACCATGAATAATAAATAAAAGACCATAAAAAAACACATTTACAAGGCTGTACACTGCTGTTTAGCAAGGAAGAAAGATGTTAGATGTTTATCAAGTGTTGTTGTTTTAGACAGACATTGTTTTTACTCTCAATGGCAGTTGTCGGCTGGCACAGGACCACCCTGAAGTCAGTGGCATGCAGTGTTCTCAAAAGTGGAGGCGAAGTCCTCACAGTTTTTTTTTTATAAATCAAATATAAATTCATGTCCCAGTTACACTTGATGTTGTCACATTTTCCTGGTTAAATAAACATTACATTAAAAAAAATGTATACATTAACAATGTCATTAATGTTTTATTTATTAAAACCAAGTATACATCTCATCAGTACTTTTTAATTTATTTCAAAATAATAACTAAAAGCTGTTCTTTTTAAGTCAAATTATTATATTTTCGGATCATCAGATCTCTGTAAAAACTGGTCACCATGAATTCACCATGTTTTTTTCTTTAGATTTTAGTATGAATATGCTTACTGTTATCTATAAGTTAGTGTGCTATTGAAGATAAATGCAGAAGCATTCAAAACTTGCAGTCTCTCACTTCCGCCAATATAAATTCAGCCAATGATCTTGATGACATCATTCGGCACTTCAGCTTCTTATCAGATTTTCTGTCCAATTAAATGCTCTCTAGAATCTAAAGTGTCCCCCAGTCTACATTATAAATAGACACTGAATGTGCGGCCAAAATCGGTCACTTGTTCACACAATTTTCTACATGGTGAATGTCACATTGTGCACTATATATGGGATAAGGAACGATTCAGGGAACGATTTCTGTTAGGGCGACTGAAGTCTGGTTTTGCGTCTGTGCCACACAAATCACCAGATCATATGCGCGAGTCGGTGCATACCAAAAAATGTATCGGACCCATTTGAATTCTGCACAGAGTGCTATATTTTAAAATGATATAGATTAGGCGGAGAAAAGGTTAGAGATTAGGAGGAAATTGCGGGTTTACCAAGCTCAGTGGCTCTGGCTGAGCTGAGAAATACAAAACGCTATTGGCTATTTAAAAAAAGGGGAGGAGCTGTTTGATTTGATCCCAGGCGAAATTCTGGCACTTTCAGATTTGACGGACAGCCCTTTAGTGTGGGAACGCTATAGATTGTTTGCTAGCCACCATTTCTATCCCATAAATGCAACTCGCATCACTGATCGTGTCACGGATAGATGACGTAAAACTCCAGACGAGTCTTCTTGCATGCGTTCGTTTTTAACGTGTCTTGACTGTCGTACAATCTGACACGAATGACAACTGAGATTCTACAGTGTCAAATGGCTTACAGCTGGGAGCATATCCATTCAGCCCGACAAGCAACACCCGTAAAGGACTATTATAAATCGTACAGTGTGCAAATGGCTTTAGGGGGTCTGTTGAAACTCAATGGGCTCATGGGAAGCAAGAGAAGAGTGGCCTCCCACTGTAACTTTACCTGCTGGTGTCACTGTTGGACAGAGTTACTTTAGAAAAACATGTGATGTCACATTACACTTTTTAATGTCACATTTTGTAATATGTGCATTGTTTTATATTTGTAAAACAGATTATTTCCTCAACCAATTTTTCTCAAGTTACAATATGATAAATTATTGACCGAAAGTAAATTGCACAGCAATTACATAGTGCATATAAATGTGGTAAAAATCAAATCAAGGGCTTTCTGTAAATGAGGCACAATAATCTGATATTAATTTGATCTTGAACTACAATCAAGCAATAACAACATCTAGGCTACTATAATACAGTATAAAGAAATTCCATCTATATATTTATTAGAGAGAAAATAAAAAGCTTTTTTGTCCATATGGTGGTGTACTGTAGTGGGACCATGCTAACAGCCAAACCTTGCCCCTTGTAGCCACCCCACAAATCCTCCTTAAAATATTTATTTTTCTTGTCCGATTTATTTAGATAAACTTTGCCCAATAGAAATACAATGTAGTTAGCCTATATGCATTTTTCACATGTTTCCAAAATATCATCATACTGTGCGTCATGAGAGTTGACAGCAGGGTACAGCACAGTTTGCCAGTGATGGGCACTGATGGAGGTGGACAACATTCCCTCTGCGGTTTTCTTCTTGATGCTTAACAACAGTGTTTCTACCTACAACGATCAAACCGTGTCATTGATGTAAAGCTTTTGATGCCTGATGGTTCCTTGTTTAATCATACGAAATGCTCCTGTCCATGAGATCTTAAATCTAAAAACATAATAAAGTCAAACCATGACAGCCTTATAATCCTTCCCCCCCAAAAAAATACAGCAGTAATGCATTCCTGTCATCCTTTCCTCAAATCAGCATGACACCACCAGCACTTGATGCAATCCTCTCTGCCGAGTCTGACAGCCACTTTGTGACTGATTTGTTTACATGTGTTATTGTTTCTCTTCCTCTCTGTGATGCTATTTGCATTGCATTGTGTTCTCCAAATTTCCAGGCAGTCTCTGTAAGTGACACCACGGCAAACACGAGCAAGTCTCCAGTACCTTGAATGCCTCGTTCAAGAACGGTGTCATCTCCCTGATGTCTCATGTCAGATGACAGATGATCAGTGACAGCAAGCATGTGTGGGCTTAAACACAGTAACTTTTGTGGTTGGTTAAGAGACGTTGGACCCCTAATGAGTACCACTGCTGTTTGTGTTTGTTTCGCTTCACTAACCGGTGCCGCACATCTCAAGCTTACAGTCGGCTTGATGTTGCACCAAGCATGAATGCCTTTATTGAATCCTCGCCTGAATAAGATGTTTTAGGTAAGATACTTTTCCTAGTTTCATCTTTGAGAAGTTTTGTGCCCTGAATATGGCGTTTACAGGAGAAGTTGTTCATAACTTAAGCTCTGCTGCCTCTCGTCACATATCTCGTTCTTTTGCTCAGATTCACAAAGCAAGAAAGCAAAATTGTGTGGCACGAGGCTGACAATCAGAGACCCAGAGCAGCGTACCTCAGAAGCGCACATCACTGGGAATGACAATCGAGGTAGATTTTGCAGAAAAGCCTCATTTGGCTGCTCCTTTTGTGAGCCTCGAGATTCCAATCACTGACATTCAAAGATGAGATTGGCACAGCTGTCTCTTTGTGGTGACACGGCCCTCTGTGTGTCGCGGGTTGATTGACAGCTCCCTTGCTCTGTTGTCTCCACTCTCCAGGTCTGCAGAGAATCGCCCAGCACCACAAGTCAAACTTGGAAACTGTATGCACTTTTTAGGGTGTTAAATTATACAACAAGCCCTTGCTGAACATCAAGGCAATGTTGTGTTTTTAATAATGAATTATTTTTCTCAGGAAAACTAAACAAAATGCACTCTCTCTTTGTTTCGTAATTCTACCAGCTCTCGCTGGCATTTCAAAGCACTGTAAATTTGGACAGAAAATTATGATTTCGTTTTAGTCATAGTCTTTTGACTAAAATGCCATTTAGTTTTAGTCCTATTGAATGGGTTTAGTTAATTTTTAATGCATAAATTAAGCATTTCTCTAAAATGTCCAAATTCATAGGCTATACTCTTGGAGAAAACAACCATAAGCCTGTTAATATGAATGATATTAAGGTTTGAACGTGCAATACAAACACATATTTAAATGATGCCACTTATTACATGTCTTTATTTATCTTAAAATTAAATCTGAAAATTAAATATTTATCTTTCATTAAATAATACCACTTCTCATGGTGAAACAAGAACATGGTCTTCTTTTCAATTACCGATATGCATTATTTATAACAACTTGCATGCAACATTCTTCATTCTTTCAAGCAGACATTTATTTCTATAAATTAAATATAGATTAATCCTTATTAAAGCTATTAAAGTTATGCAGTCAAGAGCATTGAGTGATTTTATCTTTTTATTTTGTTGTTTGATTAACATTAATGACGGACAGCAGCAGGTTTATTAGACTGCTGTCACTTTAAGGCAGAATACACGGATCCAAGTGATTACTTTCACTTACTTGCCAAAACTGACATTTTGAAATCATTTTCAGTATTTGTCCGTTCAAGTGCAAAAAGACGCGAAAGAGAGCTCAATTCAGTACTCATGCGCTGAGAGGCGGCTTTCTGTGTGCGCATTCTTCCCAACTCATCCCTCTCTAAGATTTTTATTCGTTAATGGTAAAATACCAGTAATTTTCATAATTACTTCATGAACACACATTTTTTAAATGTAAAAAAGTTATTTTAATAATACAAATAATAATGGTAAGAATTCACAGTAAGGTTCCATTTGTTAATGCCAATTTATACTAGCCCGACAAGCCAGACCCACATCAAGATGTTGGGTCTGGGAACTCATCATTGACAGGGCTCAATCCGAGGGGCGGGACAAACGGTTGTCTTTCAAATTCCCCCTGCTCGCAATTGGATAGCACTACAACTAATCAGAGAGCAACGTGAAGTGAAGCTAGTTGATGGATTTAACGTTCGCCGTATCCGGTCGGCAAAACTCCGAACACATCTTCCTTTCTTAAGAATGACTTCAGTGCCGTTCTTTGTTCTTTTCTCAAAGAAAAGCTTAACTCAAAGTCTTCCAGAGTCGCGGCCAAAGCCGATTCGAAAGACCGCCGTTCGCCAGCCTCTTTGTTTACGAGTAGCACACGTTAGCACGCGGAACCACCGGAACTCTGCCGTGACGTACCGTCATTATGTTAAGCCCGCCCACCGACTCTATACACGATGTGATTGGCCTGACCAGAGTTTGGTTCTTCCAGCTCGCAGGTCTACCGAGAGTTGCTAGACTACACTCGCGGCAGATTAGATTTGCTGCCGCTAGGGTGCGTCAAGAATTCTAGGCTAAATTTATACATAGGCTATACTAAAACATTTAAACAAGTATAAATCAGCATTGTATTATGAACAAAAACAATCTAACGATTAACAATAATATATTTTTAAATTAACATTAATTGATATATAAATTCAAATTTACTTTATTAACCTTTATTAATGTAAAAAAAAAACATTTGTCAGTTGATTATACAGTGCATTAACAAATGTATTTATTGTTAAAATAAATTGACGATATTTATGTTAAATATGAATACAGGGTATGCTGCCTTTTAGCATAAACATTGCTTCAACTTAATGAATTACCTAATTATTCAAGTAAACAGACATACTGTCAGTAAACTGTAAAGACCAAATAAATAAATCAGAAGCAGTGAGTGTTTTTTCCCTTCTTTTTCTTGTTAATATTGTTTTTTAATTAAATATTATTGGCATAATACAGTGGCAGATAAATTAGGCTTCATTTGCACTGCAAGGTCTAATGCACAGATTGGATGCTTTGATACAAATCAGATTTTTTTTCGTTCTGCCTGTCAGAGTTCATTTAAATGGATAGTTCTTCCAAAAATGAAAATTCTGTCATCATTTACTCACCCTCATGATGATCCTTCTGTATGACTTTCTTTCTTCTGAGGAACAAGAAAATAAGTTACAGTGTTGTATACAGTGAAAGTCAATGGTAACCAAAATGGTTTGGTAACCAACCAGTGTTAATTTCGTTGACGAATAATTTCCGTCATAATTTTCGTCAACAACCTTTTTTCACTGACAAAAAATAGACGATAACTAAATAAAAACTAGTGTTGGATGACAAAAACTATGACGTTGTCATTTTCGTCAACAAATAAAAACGAGACGAAAATGTTAGCGAGGGACGATTAGGGAAGAGATCCAGTCAGAACTGATGTCCTCTGTAACAGATGCGCACATTTGATTTGAACGTGCTGATCTTACCGCTGGAGAACACGGCGCTGTTGCGCGCTCTACAGGCTCACGCATCCACAATACAGCGCTCCAGAGCGGCTCACAGTCAATGAATAGCGCACGTTTCATCAACTAATGCTGATGAATAATGACAATGTTTACTTTACAATGTTTATATAGTAATATGTTTTAGACGGTTGTAACAATGCATATTTTATGTCATCTGAACTTGAATGAGCAGCTACAACTGCAACTGCAACAGAGGTGCAGACATTTCAAAATAAGAGTCCCTGTGTATTTCGAGCTTGTTTATAATTACAAGTCACGCATTAAATATTAGTTTTTGGTTACACAATAAACTGTATTTAATTTCATTCCCATTGAATTCATAGTCAAGAGGAAAGACCTGTATTTGACACATATTCAATAAAGTATCAGGGTTATAATAGTTAACTAAAACCATTTAAAAATTCTTCATTACTTGAAATTAAATAAATGTTAATTGAAATAAAAAATAAATAAATAAACAAACTTATTTGAAGCTTTAGCTTAACCTGATATGGCCTACTGACTGAACAGAAATACATTATAAAAACTAAATAGCTGTTTTAAAAAAAACAAAAAAAACAAATGAATTGAGCTCTCTCGTGTATTTTTTATGTCAAAAACAAAATGATGTCAAAATGTCAGTTCAAGTGACAGTCAGTTATGTTAGTCTTAAATGCTTAATGTATTACAATTTAACTAAACTAATTAGATTTCAGGAGGCTAAATACTATATTTAGTCGACTAAAACTAGACTAAAACTAAAAACAATTCAAGTGACTAAAATATGACTAAAACTAAATGGCATTTTAGTCAAAAGACTATCAAAATTTTCTGTCAAAATTAACACTGTAACCAACATTCTTCAAAATATGTGCATTGTGTTCCACAGAAGAAATAATGTTACACAGGGTTTGAATGACATGAGATTGAGGAAATTACAGCATTTTTTACTCAGAAATACATTCGGCCATTCATGTGTGCTGCTGTATTACCGGCAAGAACAAATATTCTTCACAGAGAACATATGCAAATATGTCAGTCAGTCTTCGAGCACCAATAATACCGGCTTGGTCATAATAAATATAAAATACCACTTCGTTTACCATCTTTCTTTAAGAAGTTGCCTGTTATCAGATAAACTGTGCGAAGCAGTAAGCAGACCCTCAAATAATGTGCATTTGTTGATGTCACCAAATTATCATTTATTTGCATGTTTGTGCTGCTCTCCTATGGATGACTCCCCCAGGCCAGTAGCTATATTAATATAGACACAGCACCCGTGTTTATCTTTCCTGCACAGGGTTTAGAAATGTAATTATGGCTCAGGCGGTGACATTTTTGTCATTTCGCCTCTGAGTGGCTGATAGCATAATGAACAAGCTAAGATTATCTCGAGGCTTTTCACCAAATCTGCATCCCCAGTGTAAACAATGTACATTTTCATATTATATAAACTCAAATATGTCGAGCAAGTGCGCTAGAGTTCTAAAATGTGAAGTTTCTTATTATATAATAAAATGAAAAGTACCCTGGATATCTAGATAGAACAGCATTTGACAGTCACCTTACCACCTCACCGTGAACCTCATAAAAGGTTTTGCTGTCAAAATTAATCAATAGATACTTTTTTTTCAGTTTAACACGTTAAATATATTTAACGCAATGAATGCTGCATCTGTTTTTCTATCATCCTTTGGCTAGCGTTACATTATATGCAGTGCCGCCGCTCCCACCACGCGCAGCGCGTATAGGGCACCAAGTACTGAGGGGGGCACCACAAGAAACCCCCACGCGCCCAGCTCTAGAAAGTCACGAACGTCACCACCGCGGGCATCATAAAGTAATTACGCTTAGGGCACCAAGACAGCCAGCAGTGGGACTGATTATATGATCACGCTCCTATTCATGTGCAAATGCTTTTAAACCATTTAAGCGCGACAATACAAAAGACAATGCGCTGTCTGTGAATGTCCTGACACACACACGACGCACAGAAAGACGTGCACCAGTATTGTGCACACAGACAGCGCACCAGAATCGAGTTCTCTTTCACGCTTGAACAAACAATAAAACACAGAATTATGAAAAATGTCAGTTTTGTCATAAGAGCAGTCTTAAATGAGTTTAATCATGTCTTAAATGAACCTAAAGAGTTCAGCAGCGGCAGATCTTAAAGTGACAGCAGACACTAATGCTGTCTGTCATTAAAGTTAATCAAAGAACAAAGGTAACAGGAAAAAAATAGCTTTAAAGGTGCAGTGTGTACATTTTAGCGGAATGGTGAAGTTGTGAATTACTCGCCCCTCCCTTTATAAGCACATAGAGAAGCTACGGTGGCCGACACTGGACAAAAATGTCATCGTCGAAGAGAGCAGAGAGTGACTAGCGCTCTGTAGAAAAGTTTGTCCGTTTAGGGCTACTGTTGAAACATGGCAGCGCAAAATGGCGATTTCACTGTAAGGGGACCTGCTGTGAATGAAGATTGAAATGGCTCATTCTAAGGTAATAAAAACATAACGGTTCATTATGTAAGGTCTTTATACACCATTGAAAACATAGTTATGTATATTATGTTGCTTTTCTGTCAATATATCCTCATGAATACTACACACTACACATTTGATGAGGATTATTCTATATTTAACTTATAATTTATGCAGTTAAGAAAGTTGTTTGATAACTTTATTCAATTTCTATGTCTAACAAGTAGAAAGCCACAGGTAAGCATGCCATTTATTATAATGGGTTCATGTGAAGATTGTTTTAAGTTCACCTAAATGAAAAGTTTTTTATTTTTTTAAAGCCTAATAAATGTTTAAAAATTGATGGCTTTCAATTATACTGTTCAATATCTATCATTAAAAAAATTATAATAGAGACATCAGTAGCTGTATTAGTATCAGTGATAATGGCCTTCATTCATAAAAAAAATGGCATTACAACAAATATTTAAAATATACTGACTTTAAGTTGTTTCTACATTAATTTGGAGAGTAACTGAAATGATTACAATATAAAAAGTCCAATGATTTTAATCATGATTAATTACAGAAAAAATTTGCTATTAATTAGTTTATTTTTTTTAATTGATTGACAGCACTAATTTAAACATTATATAACGTGAAAATTATCTGGTTATGGTTTATTAACGAAAAAATGCACTGAAATTACACACTTAGACAATGACTCAATGTGATTCCTTCGAATTGCTATATATACTTGAGTTAGCCACATAACGTGGACAGTAATTGGACAGTAATATGTCAGCATATTTTAAATATTTGTTGTAATGGTATCTTTTTATGAATGAAGGCCAGTATCACTGATACTAATGACTCTATGAAACATTTATGACATTACATTACAGTATAACTGAAAGCTACCAATTTCAATATGTATTAGGCTTTAAAAAATAACAACTTTTAGCTTTTAAACTTTTAATAACTTTAAAAAATCTTAACATAAACCCATTATAATAAATGTTATATTTACCCATGGCCTTCCCTGTTAGACATAGCCTATACAGAAATTTAATAAAGTTATCAAACACCTTTCTTAACTGCATAAATAATACATTAAATATAGATTAATCATCATTAAAGCTACAATTTTCTCTGTTCCCTTTGTTCTTTGATGAACATCAATGACAGACATTATTAGTGCTGCTGTCACTTTAAGATCGGCTGCTGCAGAACATGACGCGGATCTAACGCGCGCATCTCATTTTCTCACAAGTTCATTTAAGACGTTATTTAACTAATTTAAGACGTTATTTAACTCATTTAAGACTCCTATTATGAGAATACTCGACAAAACTGGCATTTAGAATTTACTGGTATAAATTCTCTGTTGGTTTTTTTGTTCAAGAGCGAAAGAAAACTCGATGTGTGCACGAGACTGGCGCGAGTCTTTCTGTGTGTCAAGTGTGTGTGTGTGTGTGCCAGGGTTTCCCTCAATCAGCTCCCTAGCTTCCTAGGTGGTGAATCAGTATATTGTGTACATGAATGTGGCCGACTCGCTGATCAGTGCCCTGACTACTGAACTAGGGAGCTGATTGAGACGCACCCACACAGACAGGACATTGGCATATAGCGTGTTCTCTTTTGTCTTATCGCGCTTAGATTGTTTAAAAGCATTTACATGAATAAGAGAGTGATTATATAATGTAAAAAGACAAAAATGGATATAAAAACGGACGCTGCGTTAATTGCATTAAATATTTTTAATGCTTTAAACTGAAAAAATTAATCACCTGCGTTAACACGCTAATTTGGGCAGCAGTAATTAATACCCCACCAAGACAATTTTACAAAAAATTAGGGCTGTCAACGTTAACGCATTAAAGCTACACTGTGTGATATTTTCCCCCATCTAGTGGTGAACTTGTATATGACCATCCAGTGAATTTTAGTTTCTGTTCTGTTCAATTCCGATTTCGTTTTAACTCCTACGGTGGCCGATTTAGTCCAAGATTAATATGGCTTCCAGTTCGACCTCGTCCACATTCGACACGGTGCCTGTGGGATATTCTGTGCGCAGTGGGATGGTTGGAACTCAACTGGCCTAATTATTCGGCTAGAAAGAACTGCAGCTAATCCAGAGTGAACTTTGATGATAGTAATGTTTATTCAGTCATCCAATTGCAAGGCATAAACAGGTTTGCATGGATATGTACATAAATGTGGTTTCTGTGAGAGAACAAATTAGGATGGTAAATATACATGATAATGACATGACAGAATATACACAGTTAAGAACTGTATAACTATACTTATAAGTTACATTTGTATAATGTAACCGTAAACCAGAGCTTATTGTACCATATATAGGCGCTAAATGCAGCTGCATTAAAAGGAGCGGAGCTGCCGCTGCTGCTGCTAACAAGCGGTGTCGGATTACAAAAGTGTGTGCGCAGGTTTAGCTCTGTATAACAAGTGTTAATATGCCGATCAGACCTGATACATATTTCCATCAACATACATTACAAGCAAATGTTTTCTATAAACGAATAAACATTGTTAATAACTGAATGACTATTCAAATAGGTGAGCATTACGCTATTGTATGTTGACACAAAAATACTTCTGATGTGACATCAACTGAATTACACGATGACACACTCTGAAACACATCCACAATGACAATAACTATTATTACTTACGGAGTTATTAACGCACAGAAATACCACACAAGGAAAAACAGACTTTTGAGGAATAAACAAGCCAGGAAAACTCCGTATAACTCTGTTACTGGAGCTGCTGAGATGAAAACTCTCTGCGCATGCACCAGACAAGTCTGAACCGGTCTGAACAAGTTGACGCGCACAGTGTTAAAACCGGTTAAAACGCGAAAGGCGAAGCTTGAATTTACGGGTATGTCCCTCTTTGGCTAATGTACTTTCAAGATGGAGGGGCAACATGGCGACCACCGTTAGATCCCATTACCTTATGTATTTTCAATGGCATATTATAAACTTACGAGAATACTTTATTACTTGAAAGAAGTAAATATACATTAATGAGCACATATATTTTTGAAACATATATAAGTGTTTTTAGCTAAGAATAGACTAAAAAAGTTACACAGTGTAGCTTTAACGCAGGCGATTCATTTAAAGTCCTTAACGCATTAAAATAATTGAATGCAATTAACGCAAATAAATTACATAAGTACGTGAAGCTTTGTCATTAACATAATTTTCGTCACGCAGTTAGATGATGTTAGAAGTCGGGAGTTTATCACAATCACACTGAGCTTCTACAACACCTGTAACCTTGTGAGGAGGAGATCCATTCTGACTCTTTAACTTGATTCTGCTTCACTGTTTGTGATCAGGACATTTTAAGCCGTTAAACTCTGGGAAAGTTTTCTATGATCCAGTAATCGAATTCAAACAGTCCAAAACAGCACTAATGTAAAGAAGGCCAGGCTGATTACATCAGACATATCAGAGAGAATAGAGACTCACATCGCGCTTTTAGTGAATTATTCATTCCAGTGTGTGCTTTGCTTTAAAACACGAGCTCTGTCATATTCTGCGATTGTTTCTGAGGAGCGCAATTTTGGTGACGTACCGGAGTTGTACAGTAAGCGCGTGAGGGTCTGATGCAACAAACCGTGTATGTGCGAGCTCCAGATCAGTGATCTCGAACTGCATTCATGTACAGACACTTTCAGTACATTTGCGTTGTTTCCACACACACTCAGGAAGGATAATGTTTGATTTGTCATATGTACGTTGTTGTGATTAGTAAGCGTAGGTTTATTCATGAAAGCAATCTTGTTGTTGTTGCTCTGTACGCATACTATACACTGTGAATTCTGTAAAGTTTTTTATGTAATGTTTTTTTCATGGGTGCTTAGGTGTGTAATAGAAGTATATGGGCTCCTTATACTTAATTTGGTGTCATTTTGGAGTCTCCAATGACCCTTGAAGCTTGCATAAAATAGAGTTTCAATCTGATTGTTTACTTTGGATATAGCAAATTATGAGAAAATGAATGTGTTTAATGAGATAAATGGCGTATGATTAATTTCACGCAATTAATCGCACAAGAAAGTAAAAATACTAAAAATACAAGCAGTCATTCACATGTGTTCCCTCATTTCCTCAAGGAGCAAGATTGAAAAATATTTCGGAAAAGGAATAGTCAGCTTCCCCCCTCCAAAAAAAAAATTACATATCTGTTGATTTACAGGAAAAAAAGACCTTTGCACTCAACATGTTGCAGGTTGTACAGCAGAACCCCTTGTTCACGTTGAAAGTCGTATGATGAAAGCGCATCCCAAGGAATCAGCTTCCACTTTGACCACCGCTAAACCTTTCGAACTTTCTTCCATGCATGTTCTGTTCCAATGAAATTTGAAGAAACATCGAGCTACCCCCCTCCGTTCCCCTCTTTGAACTAGAGCCCTGTTTCCTGAAAGTGTATGACCCAGATTCATCCCTCTCATTTCCATTTCTCTGATGTTTTTGTAGCATTCCAAGCCCAGTTGTTGTTTCTAATGTTTCAAGGCAACAGAAGAGTCCCTTGAGCATAAAGTCATTTACTTTAAAATTTTATCCTCTAAGCAGAGAGGAACTCAAAGACAGGGTAATAAATGCGGCGTGCCTCCCTCACCATGCGCCGATATTTAATCAGCATCAACAGGCTGCTGAAAGCACTCCACCAAAGTAAGTGCCCTCGGAATTATTTGTTTCTTAAATTGGATGGGTCCTAAGTGTCTGTGGTTTAACATCATAACTAATTGGCCCCGGTGGTTTATCGCGTACGCTCCTGTCCCTGATTTAAACGGAGGCCCAGATTAGTGACTCTTACAGAGTGGCTGCAGCCCCATTAGAAAACACCGCTATCCATGATTAGGGTGAAAAATATATGGATGCTAGATCACGTTTGTAAAATCCAGCTGTATTTGTGTTTGCTGCTTTCGTTTACCACCCTATCATTTTGCCAGCTTCTCCCATGATATCAGGGGATGTATAATCTCAGAAGTGGGCATTAATGTCCTTAGGTGTCGACCCCTTTCCACCGTTTTAACCCACTCTCCTCCACCTCTCCACTGGAAGCTCGCCAACCATTAATTAAAGGCCCTCATTAAAGCTCTGCAGTCCTCTAACTGGTTGTGTGAGTGATCACCCTCAGCCTGGGGTCATTTTTTTTTGCCTCCGTGTGGGGGAATATATTTAGAATTGTGCTGAGTCAAAGCCGTCGAGAGGAAGTGGTTTAATATGATCAGGAAATGAGCCCTACGGCATCTAGAAGCGACTCGGCTCTCCTTATTAACGGAGAACCAGTTCAGCGAAGGGCTGCCGAGCGCCCAACGGTCACACTCGTGAATGGACATTATTATGCGTGTGGGAATCAGCATGGAATTTCCTGAAAGCGCTCTTCTTTTGTTAATATCAGTAAGATCAAGGAAAGCATGGATAATCCATCCTCAAAGAATCCTCCTCTCATACAATTTTACGAAGAACTTCTTAGAATCACTCCTGAGGCGAGACACAAAAGAATTGTCATTGCTGTAAACTGTCTGCAGCTGGAAAGTTGGTGCAAAGTCTTAAACTTTGTGATCGTAGATCAGAGACCACAAGGAACAAACTTTGTATTAAATTTCTGCTCCAGAGAAGAAGATTTGTGGTATATAGGCATTGTAAAGCTTTAGGGGAAATTGAATTACAATTGAATAACAACAGTAAAACTGGATGGCTTTTTATCTTCAGCATGATTATTATCTTTCCTCAGAAGATCTGCCACAAGTACAAGCTGCCATTGGCTTTAATTGTTCAAGGGCACATGCTCTTGCATTATGACAGAAATTCAATCAATTATAACAATGGACTTATAAATGTTCTGGCTTTTTATAAAAAAGTCAGTTTGAATCTGAATTCACAAATCAGTAAATATGACCTCTTTTTTTTTCAGTATGAAATTGTGAGGCAGACGTCTGAAAAGGGCACTGTTCTGTAACAAGCTCTATTCAGAATAGGAACAATAACCTTGGGAAAGACTTTAAGGCCTAAAGATGGGATGTCGTTATAGTAAGGCCAAGCAAGGTGTCATTAATCACAGGGTCTCGGGCCCTGCGAGCATTGTGCGTTTCTCAGGTTGAGTTATTAAAGAAGATAACAGGGGTGAGTGCTTTCTCTACCTCTGGGTTTTGTCCTATTTCTGGATTTTAAATTCTCACTTTCAGTTTGATGCTGTAATATGGATGACTTACATTAAATATTAGAGTATGAATAGGGCAAGTGTCTCACATTCTGAAATTGCTTTGTCTTAATAGTAAAATAAGAAGGTGATGGTAACAGTTAATTCAATTATTTCACCTTAAATTGTATTGTCAGTGAAGAATTGGTTTTCTTTATGAGATGACTCCCCCAGTTTTTTTAATTATTATTATTGATTTTAGTCCTAGTCTAATTGCTTTAAATAAAGTTATTCATACAGTGTTTTCAGCATATTTAGAATAAATGTAATGCGAGTTTTGATCAATACACATTATGATTGTGCCACTAAGCACACTAAAAACCTCTATCTGTAATGGTAAGATTAATTTTTCAATGGTATCGATTAATGGAAGAATGTAGAACATTTTATTTTGTGAAGATGTATTGTTTCAGAAAAATGTAAGCCTGCAGCATGAACTGCATAATAAGTATGTGACAAGATTGAATTGGCTGCATTTCTTAAAGGCCTTTGGCTTCCGACCTTCAAAAAACGGAGGTGATATTGTGTAAACATTAATGCTGGCAACCAGGAAAATGAATCAATCAGTTTTGACATGGAGCTTTTGATTAGAAACTGCAGAGGACCTTTTAGAATTGTTGAAAAGAAAAATATTTAAGTAATAAGCTACAATATGATGTGAAATAATATGAATGTAGTCATAGCTAAAGGGCGTTTTGCATCAGTTGTGGCCATATCTGTGATTATAATCAATATTTATAATATTTTTATTAGAAGGCAAAGCACTGTACTTTTACACTTTACAGACAAAAGTAAAGATTTACTCTCTACTGTGAGTGGGTTTGTTGTTCTCGATGTGGTATCACTTTCGTGGAATCGATTTAAAGCTGGCATAGCTGAGGGTAGAATTGAGTTCTCATTATAGTGAATTTTTTTTTTTTTTTTATTGTGTCTATATTGATGGCTAAGCCAAGACCACAAATGATAAAAACAACAAATACATATTTGAAATCGTTTAATTCCAACAACAATCTTTTTAATGTCTAACATTACAGACATGCTAGGGATCACTATAAGTTCATGGCTGTGTTTTTGCTTTTTGCTGTCTTTGGCATCCTGGAGTAGGTCAGATAAGTTCAAGGCCTACAGACACTAGTCATTTTCCCAGGTGGATTTGATGGTCCCTTTTGACAGCCCTGGACAGCTGGTGATCCTGAGTCATAAGCAAGGCGTGCTGGGACAGCTATCAAGCTGACCTGTATATGCCACTGCTACATCACTCATAGTCTGTCACCTGTGGTGTAAATACCCATTTAGACTGGGTAGGAGGTTTCACACTGACTGATTGTCCTCAGATTCACTCGCACAAATAGGTGTCTTCACTAAAAGGATTTTAAATCCTGACCTGGATGTTTTGATGCTGTAATTACAGCATCACTTGCATTGAAGTCAGTTTAGGTTGTTTGGGTAATGCTATTATTATGATTAAGTTAAATCTCTCTTGTAATTATGTATATGTAACATTTGTTTACAGATTTTCACTATTTAAAAAAAAGAGTATTTCATTTCATTTTGTATTTTGCTTTAGTTTTAGTCAGTTTTAATGGTGCATAAAAAAGTCTGGTAACACTTTACAATACGGTTTCATTGGATAACATTAGTTAATGTATTAACTAACATGAACTAACCATGAACAGTACATTTGTTACTCTATTTTTTAATCTTTGTTAACGTTAGTTCATAAAAATACAGCTGTTCATGGTTTGTTCATGTTTGTTCAGAGTGCATTGACTAATGCTAACAAGATTTTAATAAAGTATTAGTAAATGTTGAAATTAACATTAAAAAAGATAAATAAATGCTTTATTAGTGCAGTTCATTATTAGTTAACTAATAAAGTTTTATAATAAATCGTATTGTAAAGTGTTACCAAAAGTCTTTCTATCAATACAACCTTTTATGCAATGGGAATAAATATAAAAAATCAACACTTTTAAGGATCTCAGCTTCTAAGATGGAGTAAAAGTTTTCAAAAAAAGTTCTATATACAGTAATACTTGTTTTATGCAGAAATGTTACCCAATTACAGGAGGGGATGCTTTTTCAACTCAAAAATTCAGTGTTTGGCGGGAAAAGAGATAAGAGAGAAAAAAACAAGAAAATGTAAAGGATTCCTGTTTTCCCATTGTGTGCAACAGTGTAAGGGCCCTATTTTAACGTTCTGAGTGCATGGTCTGAAGCGCATGGTGCAGGTGCACTTAGACTTAGGGCATGTCCAAATCCACTTTTGCTAATTTAACGACTGAAAAAAAAACAGTTGGCGCGGCAGGCACATGATCCAAAAGTTGTACCTAGTCTCTTAATGAGTCATGAGTATGTTTTGGGCGTAACATGCAAAAAAACAATCTTATCTCCCATTCCCTTTAAATGCCAGTTGCGCTTGCATCATGGCGGATTCGCTATTTACATGGCACACTTTGCAAGCAGAAAGACTGAACGCTTCTCCAGAGAGGAATCCTTTTATTTTTAATATTTAAAAATGTTTGTGTACTGTCCCTGTGTGTGTAATAAGCAGAGTGTACGTGTGTTGTGCACCTGCCTATAGGCGCACATTACTAATGCACCTTTTAAATAACACAAAAACACAGCGCTACTGACTATAGACCAGGGCCCGTATTCATAAAGAATCTTAATGCAAAGAGTAGCTCCTAGTGACAAAATTCTAAGAAAATTCTTAGAAATGTGGGCGTTTAATTAACTAAAAAATCCTAGTAAAGAAAAAAGTAATTCAGAAAGCATCTTAACCCTTAAAAGAGGTCTTAAGGTCAAATTTGTTAGGAGCACAGACGAGGACTTTTAAGAGGCTTAAGAGTTTTTTTAGCAGCGGAGAAAATGGCAAAAAGATGAAGAGGGAGAAGAAATGTGTTGCAAACAATGGATGACAGTGACTTAATAAGACGCTATAGATTAGATCGTGCAGGGATCATGTTTGTTGCATTAAACCCAACTTTCAAACCACCAATTAAATAGACATGCCAGCAATCAGTGTAATTGGAAAGAGTGGAACAATGTTTATAATTCTAAGCAAATCAAATACCTTATAGGAAATTAACAGCATGGTAAATAATAAAAGGATTTATATATATATATATATATATATATATATATATATATATATATATAGTGTGTGTGAGTGAGTGAGTGAGTGAGTGAGTGAGTGAGTGAGTGAGTGAGTGAGTGAGTGAGTGAGTGAGTGAGTGAGTGAGTGAGTGAGTGAGTGAGAACGGTAAAATAGGACAATTTGCGCTTATAATTTCAAAGTGAAGGCTTAGAATAGACCCTATACTTAAAAGCGCTCCTTTTTTCCCCTTTTTGGACGACAAACCAATCACAGTCTTCAAAAGACTGTGTCATACGTAGCAACAGGGTCAGCCCCGCCTCTTCACTAAGATAAAAGTTTTTGTATTTTCCTTGCTCAGAGTTGCTCTCAGATCGGTCCCGAATAGCTCTTAAGCTAAGACTCCTACATAAAAGTTTTTAAGCTAAATTAGGAGTTTTCTGAGAGGACTCTTAAAATCTTTATGAATACGGGCCCAGGTTTTTATTGGGAAATGGCGCAGTCATTTTCAGTTGCCTCAAGATGGCAACGTACCAATAATGCGCCTGAACACATCTTGTTTTCAGACCAGCACGCTTATGGACGAACAGATGGGCGTGAGTGCATTCGCTATCTAAACAACGTGGTGCTGGATGTGAAAACGTTAACTGCGCCGGGCTGAAACTAGTGAAAAACACTTGCGTCACGCCTGGAGTAGTATTGCGGCGGTAATATATATTTTTTCTGCATAACAATAATTGAATCTTTGATTACTAAATAAGTGCAATTCACCTTTATTCCACAATTCTGATACACAATGAGTGAAGTGACTTTTCACTCATAGTTACGGCAGGCAGAAAACAAAAGACAAGGAAGTATCATCAAGGCTCAGTGATTTACTGCAGAGAAAGTACTGGACACCATCAAATATTAGTGTCATTATCATGTGATGGTGGATCTGGTGAAGAATCTGTCTGCAATCAAAATATTGTATTTTAAAAATGTTGAAAATTATAGTTTTGAGACTATGTTTGAGATGGCAAATATGAACAAGATGCTGAATGTACAGGTACAGTGAGCTCTGACGAGGACAGTGATGATTGAATAAAAACATCTGCTTTAAAATGAACCCTTCCAAGCTCCAAAAGGTAACAAAATATGCCTTATTTTATTCTTCTGTAATTGTTACTCTAATGTCAGGAGAGTTTTATTAACAGGTAGAGCTCCATCTGTGTTTGATATAGATCCGGGTCGCTAAAGGGGGGCAGTCCGAAAATCAGTAAGTATCTGGTGTGACCACCATTTGTCTCAAACAGTGCAACACATCTCCTTCGTATAGAGTTGGTCAGGTTGTTCATTGTGGCCTGTGGAATGTTGGTTCACTCCTCTTCAATGGCTGTGCGAAGTTGCTGGATATTGGCAGGAACTGGAACACGCTGTCGTATACGCTGATCCAGAGCATCCCAAACATGCTCAATTGGTGACATGTCCTGTGAGTATGCTGGCCATACAAGAACTGGGATGTTTTCAGCTTCCAGGAATTGTGTACAGATCCTTGCAACATGGGGCCGTGCATTATCATGCTGCAACATGAGGTAATGGTCGTGAATGAATGGCACAACAATGGGCCTCGGGATCTCATCACGGTATCTCTGTGCATTCAAAATGCCATCAATAAAATGCACCTGTTTTTGTTGTCCATAACATATGCCTGCCCATACCATAACCCCACCGCCACCATGGGCCACTCGATCCACAACGTTGACATCAGCAAACCGCTCACCCACCGACGCCATACACACTGTCTGCCATCTGCCCTGTTGAGTGAAAACTGGGATTCATCCGTGAAGAGAACACCTCTACAAAGTGCCAGACGCCATCGAATGTGATCATTTGCCCCTCAAGTACACTCTAAAAAAAAGGCTTGTAATCATAGGGGAACCTTTTTTAGCGCTATATAGCACCAATTTTGGTGCTTCAGTGGTTCTTCAGCGGTTCTTCAGCAATCTACTAATACTCTAATGACTGCTGGTTAACATGTAGTTGCAAATTTACAGTGGACTATGAAAAATAAAGTGTTACCAAAAATGCAGTTCCTGAACTGTTAAAAAATAAAAATCAGAGTGATCCCAAACCTTTGAAAGGTAGTGTAAATAAGAAGTCCATATATGAAGGATGAAACTGCAGTACTGTAACTAATCCAGAATAAATGTTTTCCGTTCCCCTTTGACCGGCTATAATACCTCTGAAGCCATGAGAGTGTGTTTCCTCACTAATTATTATGGACACCACTGCTGTAGCCTTGCCAAGAGAATGGAGCTGTGGTACCAGTCGACAAGATGTTAAAGTAAAGCAAGTGTTTTTACTGTGAACTTTGGAACAGAAACTAGCACCTCACTAGACGCTGAAGGTGAGATGTAAGAGAAAAGCTGTAAATTGGGTGATATCCAGCATACAAATTTCCAAGACAGAGTTGCGTTTGTGTTCTGGGTAAAAACTCTCTACTTTTAAACATCTCTAACTTATCAAAGACTTCTCATACAAATAGCTGGTATCAGAGAAAGGCATCTGTTCTTATTTGTGGCAAGTTTCCTTCACGCTTGCATGAGATGACCCTATATTCCTATTCAATAATAGATAAAATAAACAGACATACACAAACAAGCCTTTTCTGCCTACTGTATGATGCTAGATTGTCAAGTAATTTTTTTCTCCCACATCCGGTGCTTTGAAGCATCAAAAGCTGATATGACGTGCTGCTTTTTTCACAAGACTTTGGTTTGAGCAAAGTGTCTGAGCAAACAGGAAGCAGCTCAGACTGAGACAAAGTGTCTTGCTGCAAACACTGCTTTGATCTCCCTTTAATAACCTTCACTTGTCCTCTCAATGTTCCATTGCACCAACAAAGGCTTTACACTGGCATAAACATATATGTGTATTTACAGTGGGGTCCAAAATTCTGAGATCATATTGGCAGTCTGGAATTAGCAATTACATTTAAAGGCACAATATGTACGATTTTTATACAAAAACCACTAGAACAATGTTAAATATTTTGTTGACTTGCGTACTTACATCATCCCAAATGTTTCCAAAAACGTTTAAATCCAGAGAAATAAGCAATTTTAACCAAGACACGGAGCCTGTCCGTGCGTCGCCTATCAGTGACATCATACCCGCGTTACCCGTTTTTATTTTGTAGAAACCATGGAAACACCAAAGACACTTTAATATATTATGTGTTTTATTAGACAGGTGAGAAACTGTTTGGAGACATTCATCAATAATCATTGTTATATAGCTCAACACAGTCTTATTGTTTAAATCTCGTTTCCTTGATTTACCACAAGTACCATGTTTTACCATGCCTAATATCGATCTAGCTTACTGCATTGTGCAAAAAGTGTCTCATAGTAGCCGCAGAGCAAACGCACAGAGTAGCACTATAACATAACTTTCAACACGCTCAAATGTATCTGATATGATAAAACAGCACTGCGTTATATGCATACGCATGATCGGAAGAAGTGGAAGCGCTCGTCTCCGGCATAATAAAAGCTCCACTGCTCTCGAGCAATGTGTCGCACTTGTTTCGCTCCAGCGACCTCGTTCCACTCCAACAGCTTTCAGCCCCACCCTGCTTCATACTACAGTAACGTTATTAATTAGGGGTGTGACGAGGCACCTAGCTCATGAGACGAGGCGAGACGCAAGATTGGGTTCACGAGAGCAAGACGAGACAAGATTTTTGCACAGTATTTTAAAGAAATCCTCAATGACAAAATTCATGACTGGAAAAATAGTCTGCAGTTGCATTTTGAAATGCTTTAACTAATCATTTTGTAATGAATGTCATTACAGTTCTACTTTCTGAGAATGAATTATCATATGCATTGAAAGACAACAATATACAAGCACTGTAACAAACAAACTCAACTGACTGAGCGTTCTAGATAATATAAATGGTTAAATGTTTTTTATATCTTTAAAAAAAGCAAAACGACTGTGGATGATGTAATGTAAACGTAGCTGTGGAATATTCAAATTTCACCATCACGCTCCGATATCGCAAGATGTTTAAGCATTTTGCTAATTGCTAATGTTAAAATGTTGTAACCTTTTTGTTTATTCATTTAATAATTCATTACATTTTGTGTAAAAACTAGTAATATGTTGTGGACGCGTGTGTCCTTGGGCAAAATTGTTGGGTAAATAAATTTCTTTGTTTGCTTCTATAATAGATTAGAGGCTCTCGTGTATGTTGGAAAAAGCTTTCTTCAGCATGGAGTTCTGATTTTAGAAGAGTCTCACCATAATTGCTATTGATGGTTAGTAAGTGTGCATGTACTGTAAAATGGTCAATTGAAGTGATTTGAGGTGCTGCAGGTACTGTACATATGAATAGTCCAAAGCCACTACAGAGTGTGCTCATTACCGAGTGTGCCCTGAGGTGACCCTAACTGAGGGTTTCTCTTTCTCTCTGTGATGGTGGAGATGCACTGATCCTCATTGTGCCGATCTCCTGCTGAGTTGCTTTATTCAGCCAAGGCCATAAACATGTCCCTGAGAGCCTATGTATAAGAATGTATCTCTCGCTCTCCCTTCATTATACAAAAAAGTGTTTGTATGTCTGCTTCTCTATTTATTACTAGATAAACATTCTAAACGGTGAATGAAAAATCATTTTGGAGTTTAAACCCATAGCCCTCTTAATCAGATTAGTTTAGAATTAATCTCCAGAATTCAGCCTCACTTCTCTCATTTGCACATTCGCCCATTCCCTGATTCATGTTAAGAGTGTCGAAGGGTAGGCAAGTTTTCTAAGGATTTTTTCCCCCCAAAATTTAAGTTTTGCTTGTTTTTAAAATTTTTATATTTACCTTATATTTGTCCTTTTTGGCACTTTGCACCAGAATGTTTGCCTATTTGTTATTACACCCCGCCAGTGTTATTTTAGTTTTTATATTAGCTTTAATAACATTTAGAATGTAATCTTTTTGATCATTTTATACGTTTTTTATTTAGGTTTAATTTATTTCTATTTAAGTTTTAGTTAGTTAGTTTTATTTTTAGTTTCTTCAGTTTAGTTTAGTTTAGTTTCTTCAACTTCAACTTATTTCAGTATACAGTGCGTGGATAATTATTAGACAGGTCGATATTCATATCATATTTTTTATTAACTATTATAAATTAATGTATACAAAATGATTAGTGGGAATTACGATTGATGTGGTTTGGAAATGTGCTTGGAAAAATATATATAATAGGAATATCGACTTATCTAATAATTATGCATGCACTGTATAGTCAAAGCAATTTTACATTTCCGTTTAGTTTAGGTGTGTGTGTGTAGGGATGCTCATGCTAAACATGGCCAAAATGTCAAAAAACGAGTTGGACGTATGACGGAGTATATCTAGTAGGATGCAACGATTATAGATTTTGTTGGTACGATTATAGTCTGAGAAATAATCACGGTTTCACGATTATCACGATTATTATGCATCCATTAATTTCACAACAATGTATAAAATCACATGAACACTCTTTAGATTTTAAAGTGTTATTTTTTGCTACCTTTTGAACCAGACATAACATAAGCAAATAATACAGCACAACATAATAATATAAGACAAAAGTCCATCTCTCCCTTTGGAATTAAAGAAAGGTGACCTCTGCTCTGTAAACATCCATGTCAGTGTGAGGGGAATAAACTGAACTGTTAATGTCACTAACTGTCATCCATACGTATCCATTTTAATCATCTTTTTAATAACTTATTTCATTTTACATGTGGCCTGAGAAAAACAGGTCAATTATTTTGGTTTGTTTGTTTGTTTGATAAATTCAAACGTGCTTCTTCGCTTTGGCTGGCGCTGAGCCAGTGCTTTTCATATAGCAACCATATATCACTATTCAACCACAATATTTATTTGAGGTTTCAGAGATTTAAATAGACATTTAAATTAATTATTAGCCTATAAAAAAAGACATGTATAGTTTAAATTTAAATTCCATACACTGATATCTATGGAAGCTACAATAATAATACTTTCAATTATAATTTAAATAAATGTTTTATTCATATCAGATACACATTGTGCATGAAACAATAAATGTTGTTCTTCTCCCATGTTCACAGGCCACTTACTTGTATGTATTTCAGGGAAGATTGATGAATTTACGTGATGAAAACAGATCCTCTAAATTGCCAACACATCGCGCGTTATATTAACTAACATGATCATTATAAAGGTGTTTAAATGACAAAACACATTCACTTCCACATATTTGACAATCGGAATATCATTATTATCAGAATTATAATTCATGAAATAGTTAACAATTTTGTAAATATTTTGAATAAAAAAGGAAAACTGAAATAAACGCGAAACTTATTGTGACTGCATGACGCGTCAGCATGGAAATAACATGTTCTAAAATAACGGTCGCTTTATAAGCGTTTCTTTGTTGGAAATAAAGCTTCGCTGTTTGGTCCCTCTGCAAGAGTTAATCCAGTGTGTACATTAGTAGCCTCTGTGTCTCTAATAAGCATGGCACTTTAAGCTATTGCACCGCTGGTGTAACATTGTTTTCATTTTGTGCAAGTTGCAACAGTTCCGTTCTATGCAAAAGAAACACTCGGTGTAACAAAGCCTTTACAGTTAATTAACCGTGATGTTTTTAAGCGCGGTTAATCGCTGCATCCCTAGTGCCAAATACACAAGTGTCCGAACAAGTTTTGGAAAGGTTTTTTTTTCAGAGTATGGCCATGTGTTACGTCAAAATGGGTGGAATACCTTGTATGGGCACTTCTCCCAGATGACGGAGAAGGACCTGGCTGCAGCCTGCAGATCTGGGGAGGGGGTGCACATGTCGCCCCACCCCATACCGGAAAAAAACTGGAAAGGCTGTACAGTTTCACAAAGCCTTCATAATCACAGAAGGGAAAAAAACATTAGCCTGTAAATGTCCCTGTTTTGCTAAATTAAGCTGGTCTTTAGACTACACTCGAATGACCCCACAACATTTCACAAAATGAAAGTTGATTATCAACAGCAGGAGGGTCAGACTTTTTGATACACTTTATTTCAGAAAAAAACAATGTGTTCCTTGTTATTTTAAAGTGACAAAATCAAACTTGTTATCTGTACTTGAATAAGTGATGTTTCCATTTGAGGTGCGGCCAAAGTTAGATTGGAAAACATCATATTTTGACTCATTTTTAGCTCAAACTGTATCCCAAAATCTCAGCCCCACGGTCAAATATTTAAATATTGTGATTCACTTTATGAAGTAGGCCTATATTAAAATCGAGATCTCCGGGACCGGTTTCGTGACTGAACCTTTTGAACAGATTTTTTTAAAATCAACTGGTTCACATAACATTGAATGATTCATTTGTGAAATTGACGGACATTGCGAGTTGTTAACGAAAACACCTGAATTTGTCTCAGATTCTCCGATAACATTTCAAGCTCTATCTTATTTGTCTGGCATTATACACCTCTCTTTTACAGTTTTCTAACTGGATTGATGGCATTCGCTCATCAATCCATGCAGTACTCTGCCTACCCAGAGTACGTACACATTTTCTATCATGTATGCCTATGAAAGACGATTGAGCCAATAGGAATAGGTATGGGGCAGGGCAACCTGCAGGCTGCAGCCAGGTGTACTTGCATCAACGTGCTTTGTTCGGGTTACGGGAGCTATCGGCCGAGCTTTGTTTTTAGACCACAAAATCAACAATGTCACTAAAGAAGTTTGTTTCTGGTTATGAGGGAAAGATAACCTTGTTCAGCTTCCTAAATAACCAAGCGTTAAGGAAACATTGGATGCAGTTTGTTTTTCCGGAGCAGCAACAGAGTTCTGCAAGTGTGTTTGTTTGTGCTGGAGATTAGTGAAACTGCATAAAATATCTGCGTTTTGTTGGCAATCGGCACGTATAATGTAAACAACACGAACCTATAGTGAATCGAAAGTTATCCAGGGAGGGATAATGCCATGAAAGTATTGTGTGTGTGTTTGTCGGTACAGCTTATCTGTCTTTTATAAATCTAATAAAACTAAAGACTTTTTTGAGATATGAAGGATACTACTCTAGGTACTCAAGATTAACATGAGATTGGCTGAAACTGTGTGTCTTCTGGCAGGTTACGTTAGTCAAGCTCGCATCAGCTGACTGTCAGCTGATCACGTCTACCTTATAGGGATACGACGTCTGTCACAGCATACATATATAAGCTCCTTCAGTATTATCAGCAGCTTTCGTGTTCTCCAGAGCTCATTTACCCTTCTCCATCCCCAGCTCCTCCTCTCGTCCAGTCAAGATTTGGTATTCTGATTCCCCTTGAATCAGAATAAATTCCTGATTATTTTGTACATTTAAATATCAACATTAATGATATATACAATACATTATGTTGGTTCTGTTCTGTTTACCCTAAGGGGGGTTATTGCCCCTCTCCCTGCTTTTATCCATGCTAGGCTGCATGGATGCGCAGGGAGTTCTTGCCCAGAACAGATCCATACCGCCAATCCTAACTGTATGCTAATAGTCAATCATCTTTGACAATAGTGGTCCTGACAGAAAAAATGTGTTCTGTGTGAGTAGAAGTGGTTGTCTGTAACCTGAGGAGACTGTATGACTGTATGAACATAGCCTGTGTGCTTGTGTTGTTCTGCATGCACGTATGCTTGTGAGCATGTCTGTATATGTACATATATGATTCATTTTTGAAATCATGAACATGAATAATGCATTAGAAAGGAAAGCAATTATAAACCAGTTTTATTTTGTAATAAAACACTGTTAAGATATAATGAATGCACTTTCATTTCTGAGTTGCCAAATGTGCTCCTGCCACAAAGCTGTTTTATTTGTGGGGATAGGCTTTTTAGAAATAAAAACCAAGCAGCAGAAAGTAATTAAGTGCTCTGTAATAACAAGAAAGCACCATATTAGGGCCCGTGTGCTCAGACCGTAGATTCAGTGCAGCTTGAAGCTAAAGGAGTTGGAATAGCGAGACACTTAAACAGAAAAAAAAAGCAAAACAGGAAAAGTCAAGAAGAGGCTGAGCACAGCGTGTTTAAATGCGCCAAGAAAAAGCTTTTCAGCTGTTGTTGAACTCCACATTTAGTTGGGCTAATTAGATTTTCAAAGCTCACAGTGTGGCATATTTGCCTCTAATCAAAATCATTCAACATATCAGTCTGTGTTGATATTCTATGCAGCAGCCATTACTGTCAGAGGTAATGATGTGATCACAGAGAGTGGAGTCAGGGCTCACTGTCTTCTGCATGTAAACCCGTTTTTAACCAATACGACTCTCATTGAATTAAATTGCTGATCTGAAGCCAGCCACCTCACCTAATAGTTGTCAAAGAAATAGCAGCACTGGTCTCAGATCAGCCAGGCATGCAGGGCCGGATTAACATAAGGGCTAGGTGGGGCTGAAGCCCCAGGGTCCGAACACGGAGGGGGCCCGTGATTGGCTGAGGAAATGATTGACAGTCGATCGGGAACGTCTAAACTTTTCCTGGTGGGCCGCTCGCCAAACCCCACCATGCCCCCACATATTTAAAAAAAAAAATTTACTGGAGTGCTGCGAATGCATGGGAACAATTAAACACCAAAAGCCAGGTAATGAAACGGCGCTACCTGATTAAACCACGTGCGCATCCAGCAGAGAGCAGCTGGATCGTCTCAAACTCGTTTGGCGCTTTCGCCGTTTTATTGAAGTGATAACGAGCGCCAGGCAGTGCAATATCTCACAACCTCCCGAGTGTCCGAATTCGCACAGTGTACGCCCGCCTTAAATTGAATTTAATACAAGCGCAACATCATGGTGAAACTAGCTGAACCAGACTGAATAGTACTGAGCATCTAAAGTGAAGTGTTGTTGAGGTAAACTAGCCTGCCTACACGACTGTAATCATGGCCGTGGTCAGCTATGAGGTCACCGAGGTCCGGACCTCTGTATTTTTCCGAGGTGTACATAATAAATGTTGTGAAATAATTGACTAATATTATATTGACTAGTATTAACACTACTTTAGTGTAGGGTGACTAGACGGGGACAGTCTCGGTTTTTGGTGTTCCATCCCCGACTGGAGCTGTCCCCGGAAATGTCCACGTTTTACAGCTCGTTCAAAACAACCCGCAGATATATTGCAAAAAAAGCGCCCCAAACAACATACAGCAGCCTGCTGGTTATAGGAGCAATCGTGTCGTGATTATTTTCACCTGCAGATGGCGCTGTAAGATACGCTGACTCTACTTGGTCGCGCTACTTCATGAAGAACGTAACCGAGAGCAGAGCGCCATTATTGTCAAATATCAAAAGAAACATTGTTATCGCTTTCAAGGTAGTAACATACTAACCATTCACGTTAAATTAAAGTAATACTGTCTCTATGTGCTTTATAACAGGGCCTCAACAGGGTGCGGGATTGTTTTGTCCCTGTAAGTTCCGCAGTCACAAAGCAGTCATTACCTCACATCTTGCAATAAAAATAGCAAAATGCAAAATAGCAAGACCAATTAAGGATAGTAAGAGTTACTTTCAAGCACAAATGCAAAAAAAAAAAAAAAAAAAAAAAAACACTTTATATAGTATAAACTTGTGAAAATTAAAATATTAAATACAATTATGAAATGTTAAAATATTTGTTAGTTTTATTTATCATATTTATGTTGTTGTTTTTTTGTAATGTGTTTTTGTTAAGTCATGTTATAATATTGTTTTAAACTGCTTGTTATTTACAATGGTTACTATTAACTGTTCATTGTTTTTTTTTGTTTGTTTTTTTCGGGTGCGTTGAATTGTATTAAATCCAGACCAAAAATCCTAATAATCAAACTAAATCATAATAATTATTAATGTTAATAATAATATAGGGAGCCCACAACAACAGCAACACATTCAACAATACATTCAAAAATGTATTGTCCTAATTAAAAGATAATAACAAATGAGATTTTAGTGATATTTTGACCTCTCAAATAGGAAATGTCCCCGGTTTCCATTTCAGAAATCTGATCATCTTACTTTAGTGCTGCAAGGATATCTTCTTATATGAGCTGCCTGCGGTCTGTCACCGCTCATCAATGTCAAAATATTTGAGATGACCAATCAAATTAATGTAGAAATCAAATTAAAACTCACAGAAGCTGCTCTGCGTGAATTCCCATTTCGCTGCGCAAGTCACGCGACGCTTCAGTAGACGGTGTGAGATGTAAGTAGCTTAACTAAACATTTCATATTTGACAGCTGTTTTAGGATAGAAATTTTAAACAATGAAACGACTATCAGCCAGAGCTCAGCTTTAGGAGGGGAAGAGACAGGGTGTGATGGAAATGAGGAGAGAGCAGGTATGACAGATAATCTACTGCCCACTAACATGGTTTTGAAAGCTATTTATTATTTTTTTATTTTTTATTTTTAGCATTAAAATGCACATATATAGATCAGAGAAATCAAAACTTTCTTAGCTCAAAATAGCTCAAAATTTCCCACCTCACTGGTTTTAAAACTCCTTAAAGGAACACGCCAACGTTTTGGGACTTTAGCTTATTCACCATATCCCACAGAGTTAGATAAGTCCATACATACCATTCTCATCTCTGTGCTTGCCATATCTGATGCACCCACATTAGCACAAAGACTGGAGGTAAACGGCTCCATCTACCCAGCATCACTGTATTTCAATATATATATATATATATATATATATACAGCTCTGGAAAAAATTAAAAGACCACTTAACATTGAGAAATCAATGTTAAGTGGTGTCTTCATTTTTTCCAGAGCTGTATATACACAAAAAAAAAAAAACCCAGGAAAACACATATTGTCCGATTTACTTAATCGTATATTTGCGATCTACATAACAAAATTGTGTTTCTCTTCTAAACATGATTTATTTGCTTTCGATTCATGTAATTCTCTAAAATGTGCAATCTACTAGATTCAATTATTTGGGATGAATGTGAACCAATCAAGTACTCGAAAATTATGTTTGCTGAAACTATAGTTCCCAGCATGCTTTGCTTTGGACTTGATGAATAGAGAAAAATTGTTGAAATTAAGTGTTATTTGATGTGTTTTTGGGCAAAATGAGAAAAGGGGGAGATTTTATATTGTTTAATAGTGTTTAATGTTTAATTATGTTGGAATTATTAGAACCATTTAAATTACACTGGGTTACCATAGTGGAGAAGAGCGGAGCGATTGCGTAGGTTGTAGACTGATACAGCACATGTCATTAGAGAGTATTTCATAATTAGTACTTGGCATGTCCATTGTGTGCTATTGCTGGCTAACAGAATGAACGCTAGTTAGCACAGTCTTATAAATCAATCAACTGACAACAAAAATAAAATAAACTTGCCATCAGGGTCTCAAGCCTCTCTGTGCACACCACTGTTGTTAGAGAGCCATATTAAAATCATTGTGAGACTACTCAATTCAGTTACTTAAAAATTACTTAATTCCATGATGTTGGAATTAATGGCATTTTAATGACATTTTTAAACAGTGTTAATAGGAAATCGGAATCGTTTCCGATTTCCTATTAACACTGTATTAAAATTATTATGACTATTCTAAAACTATTGTAAAATGAAATATGTCACCATATTACTGGTTTTCTGTATTTTTTGCTAATTAACCTTTGGTGAGCATAAAATACTTACAAAAATGTATCTTACAAAACCCTAAAGTTTGAACGTTAGAGTACATTAAACATTTTGAATCTACTGGCAATCATGGATTAATTGAAATGACTGAAATGAGGGTTCATCCTTGGTATAAAAAAACAAACAAACAACAATTTACCTTTTTAAGCCATTTGAGAGCACATATGCATGGTGATACAAATTGAATATAATAAAAATGTGTGTGTGTGTGAGCCAGAGACAACTAAATTCTATACTTTTATCTTATTCTTAGTACAGATTGTTTTCTGTAGTTTCATATATTAATAAAATCCTCCTTGTTCCCAGTTCTTCAATATAGGTATTACTGTCTCTAATCTCCCCCCGTTATAGAGGGTTAGAACAGTATTTGAAAGTAATGTGGAAGCTCTTCAAAGAGACAGAGTAACAAAGAAAGTGAGAGAGAAAGGGCCACAGAGGAGAGAAAAAGATATTTAGAGTTTCTAATTTCATGAGGATGATCCTGGGTAAATGAGTCCTGCCCAAATGAATAGAGTCATAAAAAGAAATAAAATTTAAAAGCCCTGGAATTAATCATGTTACAGACACGCTGTGACCATCAGGAATGGTTCAGAAATTGAATAATGTGAGCTAGGTGTGTGTGTGTGATAATCACAGTGGCTGCTTCTACGCTCTCCTGTAATTTCAGCAGATGTCTAATCTCTCTCCAGAGGAGGTGGATGTTGCTCATGCTGAACAGTATCAGATCTGGAGTCCCTCTCCCTACAGGCCACTGGAGGTTAATGTAAATATCATAACTCAGCAGCATGTGACTTTTGGAGCATCACTGTATTTCACAGCACAATTTCTCCTACATATAGATGCCCTGGATATCCATCAGACCAGTTCTTCATGTATTGAACTCCATTTCATTTTTTATTTTTTTTTGCATTTAAAAACAGTACCATAAAAAAGTTTTGGACCCACTTTATATTAGGTGGCCTTAACTGCTATGTACTAACATTTTAATTAATCATTTGATACAATGCACTTATTGTGGACATACATGTTTTTACATTGTACTTACATTTTAAAAAATACCTGCATGTACTTACGTCTGTAATTAATTTCTGTAGTTACATTTGTAATTACACAGTTGGCACTTCCCTTAAACCTAACCCTACCCTTAAACTTACCCATATCACCACACCTGTCCCTAACTCTACTCGTATCCCACCTCAATATCAGCAAAGGTGTTTTGCAATACAATTTGAACACAGTAAGTACATTGTACTTAATTTTTTCTGTAAGTACATAGTACTTAAGGCCACCTAATATAAAGTGGGGCCCTAGTTTTTAATGACGTTTTTGAAAGAAGTCTCTTATGCGTACTCAGGCTGCATTTATTTGATCAAAAGTACAGTAAAAACAGTAATATTGTGTAATATTATTACAATAAAAAAAAGAAAATTGTTTTAAAATGTAATTTATTCCTATGATGGCAAAGCTTGTGCTCAAGAATAATTTCTTATTATTAAGTATGTTAAGAGCAGAAGTTGTGCTGCCTAGGGCCCTATCATACACCCGGCGCAATGCGATGCCAGACGTGACGCAAGTGTTTTTTGCTAGTTTCAGCCCGATGCAGTTAACGTTTTCATATCCAGTGCAACGTTGTTTAAATAGCAAATGCACTCCGCCCATATTTTCGCCCATGTCTGAAACGAGGTGTGTTCAGGCGCATTATTGGCGCGTTGCTATTTTGAGGCAACTGAAATCGAATGTGCCATTGACCAACAAAAACCTGGTCTATAGTCAGTAGCGCTGTGTTTTTGTGTTATTTAAAGGACGCATTAGTAATGTGCGCCTATAGGCGGGTGCACAACACGTGTACACTCTGCTTATTACACACACAGGGACGCGCAGCAGCACACAAACATTTTTAAATATTACAAATAAAAGGATTTCTCTGTGGAGAAACATTTAGTTTTGTTCCATCGTTGAACTAGCAAAAGTGGATTCAGATATGCCCTAAGTGCACCTGCGCCATGCGCTTCAGACCATGCACATTAAAATAGGGCGCTTAACGTTTTATGTGCATATAGCAAGTTCAAAAGTTTTCATTTTTTATTTTTATTGAAATCTTTAGTGAAATTATAAATGCATTTATAATGTAACTTGTTACATTTTAATCAGTTTGCTGAATGAAAGTATTAATTTATTTATTTTTAAATCTCACTTACCCCAAACTTTAGAATATATTGTAATTATTATGTAGAAACGGTTAACTGTGCAGTTGGATGGATTATTATCTGTCTGAAATGGTTGCTGGATAGATTTTCATTTCTTTTTTTAATAGCGTTTTCGCAATACATTTTCTGAGGGTAAGAAATGTGCTTGCTTTATTTATCATGAATCATGAATCTGACTAATATTTTGCCCACAAGAGCTTTTTCTGAACACACACTGTATAAGAAAGAACACTTATACATAATTACTGAAGCTCTGGCAATTACAGACTGACATCATTCAGCCTGTTCATGACCAATTTATGACTGTAAACAGAATTGATGTCAGATCCGACAGACATTTCCATTATTGCCATCATCTTTGCTTGTATCATTGTCATGGGGCTTATTTATTTCACAGGTGCACAAGATGTGCTCTCTGATCTTCTGCACCAGACACAGGTCAAATGATGTGGTTGATCAGAACACAATGGTCCCTGCTCCGCTGGATGTGTCTTTTTGCTGCAATCGTTTGAACTCATCACGGGTCGAACGGTCGCAGCCGGCGCTATCTTCCATTTGTGATGTGAAGCAATGCTCTGATGTGCAGATGTTCTCATTAGCTGCACCTACTGGAGATGATCCCGTATTCTCAGATAACGATGTATCCTGCAGTGGACATCCAATGTTATTAGGTCGATAGTTCTTCTTCTTTTGTTACTATTGTTCTCATCCTTTAGAAACAACCTTGGAGAACTGAAATCCCGATGCATAATAGAACATGTTACTTTGACACTGTTGATGACATTCGGACTCATGTCTTGACTGTATGTGATGTTTAGATACGAGGCCTTCTGATAACAACACATATACGCATTCACTCACAAATGTTGGCCAGCTTGATCGTATAGCTCCTGACAGCTGCACAAAAGTCTAATTTAAACCGTCCTTGTCCTCATCAGCAGCGCCTGTTTATGGAACCTCGCTTAGTTCAGTCTCACCTCTGCTGACGCCTACTGTAGGCCATTCAGAGAAGGATTCTATTTAACAAACAAAGCGCAGCTAGCACCAGCAATCACAATGCCAGCAGAGGAGCCGCGGCTGACAGACAGGACTTAGGACATTGAAAACCAGCTCTGAGGAGGAAGCTGTGAAAAAGAGCTCCGGCAATGGGGATTTTGGACAGCACTGCTAAACGACATAATTAGATAGTGGGGCTGGCAGTGTATAAAACATCTGCTTGCTTATCTGTAAAAAAAAAAAAAGAGAGAGAGAGAGAGAAAGGGTGATGAGAAAAGGGAGGAGAAAAACAGCAGAGAATTGCAGGGAGAACAAGCTCGCCAAATATGAAGGCCTTTACCTTGACCTTTACCTTGAGTACATATTGACTATACAGTTGCTTTCCTTTTATACGTCATTCTTATCTCATTGTACCATATTTCATTCTGTTTCTCTGAAAGATTCTTGAGGCCTGTGCCTTTAATAACCAGACTTCCATTCAGTTTGAATGCCATATTTTCCTTCTTCTCTGTATTTCGGAATCACATTGGCCCTCATTTATCAAAAGTGCGTACACCAAATTTCCAGCGTACACCTGGCGTACACCCAAAACCACTGTGACTTTGATATTTATCAAAATGGACGTTGGCGTACGGCACGCTCAAATCCTATGCCAGCTCAGGAGGTGGTGTACGCACGTTTTGAGTTAAGGCCTTTGCACACTGAGTCCGAAATTTGCATGCGAAATTTTCGCACGTCAAAAAATAAATTCGACCTCACGTTATGTCAATTACGCTTGCACACTGCCTCCGAAACTTTCGTCCGTCAAAAAAAAAAATCGGAACAGGTTTTATTTTCTGCGTTTTTCGCATCCGTTTTTCCATCTACAGCTGATGCCCAACCTAAAACTGCTGGCAATGCTGGTGAATGAATCGCCAGTGCTCAGATACCTACAATTATATATACAAATATTATTGTATCAAAAATACTACAATATCACAGCTATGATTATAGCACACCAACTCCCTGTAAACCGTGTGTGTGCGCGCGCGCGCGGATCCTAGACATACTGCCAGTCTCTGTTCAGGATTGGAAATTGGTGGTCTTCTTTTTAATATGTGGCTCCAGTATCGCTAGCAAAGCATCAAACGGAGCCACTGACATTCAACTTTGAATCGGTCTGGATAATCCCGCAGCTCCTTGATAAGGAGGTGGAAGACGGCATTTTGTGTTGAATGCGAAAATTTCGGACTCAGTGTGCAAAGGCCTTTAGTGCGAAAATGCGCAGAAAAAAAATTCCTAACACCACAAAACGCACTGACAAAGATATGCTATATGACCCACTGTAAAAAAACAACAACAACAACAACATAGTAATTATAAACTTCAGTGTTTATTTTTGTGCAACATGGACTTCAATGTTTAATTTGTGTGACTTTACCAAAGCATTTGATTTGTAGGCATATGCATTCCTCCAGTTGCGAGCCTGTGCGCTTTACCTGACGTTTCTGGGTTAGGCCCGGCAGCTGCGCACGGACTGGGACTGAAAATAATTCAGACTGACAAAATAATAAAAATGACAGTCTTCTTTTAAATAATAATAATAAAATAAATTAATAGTAATAACGACATTCTTCTTCTAAATAACAATAAGCATCATTAATAAAAAAATAGATTTCAATTTCTCATCCAAACAGCCATTTAAACGCTCCTCTTCAGTGCCGAGACGCGCCTCTTTGTGGCGATCTTTATATCTGACCATTTTTTTTTCATCTTCAATAAACAAGAAAACTCACTTAACTTGATCACTATTGGTCTATATTAAGCAATAAAACATTATTACCTCTGCTGGAGTGCGCTTCTCAACCCCCACACTATTAACAGTACTCGTAATTGGGGTCCATATTTTGTTTTTGTAGGCGCCTTTAATCCCACTTTTTAATCTCCCAAATAAAACAATTTTGTTTTTTCCACTTCCCTGGTGATGGTCTCCATCTCCACGTCAGAGAAGTTTCGCTTCTTTGCCGTCTTCCGTGTGTCCATGGCGTAAAATGAGGGCGTGGGGGAGGCAGAGACTTGAATATATAGGGTGTTTTATTCTAATGACGATCGTTTTCAGCCGCGGCATTTATCAAGGGCAGGTATTGCGTACACCTGGATTTCAGAGGTGCGCACAGCTTCATAAATCAGGCGGTGAGAGGAGTGTAAGCATAATCTTACTCCAACATATACGCCCGTTTCTACGCAAGATTGATAAATGAGGGCCATTGTGATCAAATGTATTCTGATCAAAAAACTTGAGCGAACTTCTCATTTCGTAATGTGATCACCTTATTTCTTGTCCAAATGTAGTTAGATGTATACAGGTCATACACAAATACATTTTCTGTCATAATTTACTCCCTCATTTTGTTCCAAACCCATATGACTTTCTGAACACAGAACCAATTTATAGAACCAATATTAGTTTTTTTTTATATATATATAATGAAAGTCAGTGGTGTCCAATGTTTTTTGGATCCCAGTGTTCTTCAGAATACATTCTATGTTCCACAGAAGAAGAAAAAAGTCATACTGGATTAGAATGGCATGAGGGTGAGTATTCATGATAGAATGTTCATTGCTGGGTGAACTGTCCTTTAAGAGGTGTTTAGGAAGAATGTGTTCTTATGTTCAGTCTCTTTTTGTTAAATTTTTGGGATATAGTTATATATGTCAGGCAGATGTCTTTTGGTTGTTGGGTCATTTGTCTTTTTTTTCAGCAGCTCACATCTTGAAAACTAAAAACGGACAAAGAAGAGTCTCCTGCCTTCTTTACATTCCATCTCACATTTAGTTTAATCCAACAATATCTCCCAAGTGATATATACTGTATATAGCCACTGGTTCATTAGAAAATTACATGCCATAATCTTTATGTTGGCTAAAACAGAAAGGTCTAATTTAGAATTTAATTCACAATTGCAATCAAAATCAGTTTCAAAAAGCTGTGTTCTGTGTTATTTATTCCCTGTCTGTTGGGTTTGATTTGTGTTTTGTACAGTGACACTCCTCCTACATGGTTCTGTTTTAGACTAGCAATATGAATTAAATATTGAAGACATTGGTGCTTTTGAAGGTGGCATCGACCACCACGCTTTGTTGACCACTTTTAATTAGGCAGCACATTGTGCCGTGAGCCACCCCACTTCAGTCTGGGCCGAGTCAGTAATTGCTAAATTTACTGTAATCAATGTGAGGAAAGCAGAGCTTGATGGCCTGCCAGAAGACTCCTGTGTTGCAAAATGGGGTAACGAGAGACATTCAGTATAGACTTGCATTTTTACTGTATTTATTTTAGTGCTTTTACTGTAATCTGAAATGTTTTCACTGATGCCTTCCATACACGTCTTTGTCAAATGTTGTAAAGCAGCTCAGATTTGATATCACTATGTGTTACAATGCTGCTGCACCACACCATCGTGACACTATGTTAAGAGAATAAATAACATCAAGAATAGAAAGAGGAAAAGAAAGAAATTGATGATATGATCTATTTAGCATGATTAAAAGTTATTAATATTGTACATTTTACACTTTTTATTAGAATTTACCATGCGACCCAAACAATCACAGATTTTTTGCTGGATTCTTGAATGTGGCCAAATGTAGCCACAAGAGACTTTAAAATAGTCAATTTCTTCTTTGATGGTGTCCATATTTTTAAAGCTCTTCTGTGTCTGGGAAATTGCTGCTAACCTTATTGCTCTAGAACACAAGAGGAATATTAGAAACTCTGGATTGCTGTGCTGTTGTCTATGTCCAGTTTCTTTTTTAATATTTTTAATATGTCTAGTTCTTGAGGGCAGACAGCTTCCTACAGCCCCAGATGTAGGCCATTATAAATTAAGAATGTAACTGAGTACTGAGTCGTTTTGTGAGCATTATATACAGGACATGGAGAAATAAGCAACACTGTGGCTTTGCAAAGCGAAATCAAGGTCTTCAGCTTTTCTTGGGTTTTAGTCCTATTATTTATGTTTACTTCTGTCATTTTTTAGTTCTTTGAAACAATTGGTTAAAGTTGTTTTTTGAAATCACTTCCAAATCATGCAGTTTAACACAACATTCATGCAGGTGACAATGCATCAGTGTTTTCAAGTGTCAATTATGTGACCAGTTGGCACAGTTGTGATTATAACAGATTTGGTGGAAAAATGCAAACCACATAAACTGAAATGAAAACCGATGAAGGACTGAACAAAACAAGGAGTTTCAAAACAAGACGAACCAACTGACTGACAGGTGATAATTATATACCAGCAAAAAACGAGGAGATAATCAGTAGTGAAGAGAGCAGAAAAACAGGAACTAAACAAAACACAACATAATATCAAAATAAGACATATAATTGCTTAGTCACCATTTAGTCATATTATAGATTAGTTAATTTTGCTCTAATAAAAATGACATCTAATTTGAAAATAACATAATTGGCTCAGGTGGGTCAATCTCACACAATTGACAACACTATTCACTATGATTGATTTTCTTGATTTGTATTTTCAAAAACATTGTTAGTGCATATAGTGAATATTATTATAACTAATATTTCTTTTTTATCAGCTTTATTTTTTACATTTTTGCAATGCACCTTTTTCGCCACTTTTCGCCTACAGTAGCAGACTACAACTTTAGCAGAGTTTATGCGGCATTGATTCACCATTTACTATGGACTCAGAGGAAGAACCTCAAGGGCTGAGGGTGTCATTTGGGACAAGGCCTACATGTAAATTACTTACAGCAAACTTAAGTCAGCCATTACATTAATAACCTCTGCAAGCTCCACCTGTGTATCGCCACAAAGTCTTACCATCAGAAGCCTCTGTGTTCCTCTGGGTGAGTGATTTCCAACATTGCTGCCAGCAGTTCTCTTTTTGCGATTGTCAAGTCGATGTCACATTCTTCTAGTGAAATTCCCCTCTGCCAAGCTTGAATGTGCTTGCGTTCTTTTTTTTCCTTCTCAGAAACTCTCTGAGGCCTTAATAAAGCAATGCTTTTGTTTTTAAATTATTCACAAACACAGTGGAAAAAAGCCGCCCAAATCCTCAGAGCTGCTACTGGAATCCAAGCACCTGCCTCCCATAATCCACTCTGCTAAGTAGCACTCTAAATCATTTCCCTAAAAATCTCTGTGTCTTTTTCACCGGATTAATTTTCAGTGAATAGCCTCTGTCATTTCCAATTTGCTCACCTGAAGCATTTCCATGGTGATGCTTGTGCAAAGACAAAGCACTAAAAGGCATGTAGACTTATTCTACATGTATGTCTGAAGCATGGCATCCTGAATCCTTCTCTCAGAGCTTTCATCAAAATCATTCATGCTAGTGCGTCCCCACTGCATTAGCACCCGCCGCCAGTGAAAAGAGCTGTTATCAGGGGTCTATCTGTGAGAATGGATAAATTGTAGATCAAATGGGGCCTCTTAGACCTTCTAGAGCTCCACTTTTTACATCCTGCAAAGGCCTATTGCGCAAATAGAAGAGGCGTCGGAACAACATAGGAGCGCATAGCTGCACTTAAACAGGAGCTGTCCACTGCGCACCTCTTACCATTCCACATGATCATTTTGAGATGCTTTTTCATTCCCAATTTAGAAAAATCCACCAGGCAAAAATGTGACATGCCATTCTAGCATGATGGAATTGATGCTTGGCACCAATTCTGCTCTCCCGGGATTGAGAAATCCCAGATGGATGTCCAACCAGGAAGTCAAATACACACTGTGCGTCTGCAATTACTAAAAAGATTATTGGTTTGCACCCCGCACGACACAAACACATGCATAAACATAAATAAACTAAGATTTTTCATGCAGCTGATCAAATCTAAAGGAGAATTTTGCCTTTGGCCGAAATGTTCCGTGTAATGTTTATGGATGAGATTGGAAAGCTTTCTGGTTATTTAAGTTGCTATCTACAGTGATTGCAGATGGTTGAATGTGTGTTCACATTCAATTACCTCTCATAATGATGTTGACGTTGTTTTTTATTGTTTTTTGTTTTTTACATATTTGATATCTGGTTTAACTTGATATTTTGAGATGCATTCTGTGTGGAAGTTTCCACAAAAAAAATAAAGTGAATATCATATTTTACTTTAAAATGCTTCTCTTTCTCCACAGGGCTTCCAACTGGGCTTAAATGATGGTCACATTTATACCTGGACAGACGGTTTGAGAAGAAGAGACTGGCATGACAACGAGAGCATCAGGAAAGATGAACAGCGTGTTGGTATGTTCGCTAAATCCACTGCATATTTCAGATTAGACCTTTTCTTTCTTATAATTGATACTATAATTTGTTCCTTTCAAAGCATATGCAAACCTCACATTATCACAGCATAAAGGACATCAACCAGACTAAAGAGGGATGATTTGATGATGATGACGTTTTCTTTATGGCTTTCATTTAGGGTAAGACATTATTTTAGAATCCCTGCCAAGCTGTCTCTGTAAATCAGATGGTTGCCCCTGTGGCTAAAGAGACTTTATTGATCCATCTGAATTTATGGCTGGTTAATACTGTAAGGGTGTCTTTTTGCTGTGTTAAATTTTAGCTGCATTATGTCCTCGGCAGTTAAGGATATAAATGGCTGTCAAGGTGCTTACTTTAGTGTTTATTTTATCCAGTGATTTTCATTCGGTTTTTCAAGGATGACCCAAAGTGCTCGATAGGATATAGTTTTTGACTAAGCACAATTAGCCAAATTCTTAGACTTGTTTATACTTCCAACAATAAATCAGTCAATAACTGACATGGGTAGTTATTGTTGGTATTGTGCCAGCAGTAACACCAGACCCATATGCAAATGTAACTGTTTGAATGTGATGTACCAATCTGATACAATTCACATGATGTACCTTTTAATATAAATGTTATTTTGTTGCTTTTGCTCCTGCATGCATACCTTCTATTTTAGCGCCTGCATTTTGACATTGCAGTGCTTTTACATTAGAAATTATTTCAACTGCAAACAATTAAAAATACTCTTAAATCCACGATTCTAAATCTTAGTGCTCCGGAAAGCAAATAATTGTGTCCTTCAGGTAAATTTTTTTTAGAAATTTGCTTATATTCGCTGGCCGCTTGGTCGTTAGCCTACTTTAAAAAAACAAAAACTTTAATTTAACAAACAAATTGCTCCAAACATTTTTCTAAATTAACTTAAAGAAACTAAACGAAATATAACTACCTTGACATTAAAAACAAAGCTGAGCTAATTGAATGGCTGCAACAGTGTGTAGGCCAAAGTTTTCTCGAGGTGGCAAGAACAAGAACAAAGCTCGTTCTGGCCAGTGCATTCCATACTTCACGAGAAAAGCAGGTGCCAAACATCTCCATTTCTCCGCATTAACCCCGCCAACTTTAAAATTCTGACCAATCACACAATAGTTCTCGGACACCCACAAGAAAAAAGTTCTGCTCAGACGATGTGTCGAGAATGAGCCTGGGAGCCTGTCGCAGCCCTGGGAGCGATAACTTTTTCCTCTGTTCTTGCGAAGTATGTAGCAGCCTTAATAGGGAGGGAGAAAAAAAAACTCGGGACACTGTAGTATATATATATATATATATATATATATATATATATATATATATATATATATATATATATATATATATATATATATATATATATATATATATATATATATATATATATATATATATATATATATATATATATATATATATATTTATTAGATAACAATACTGAGTGAATGCTCTTTGCACGTAGTATACGTTCATCAAATACTTTCACTTCAAACCAACTAAATCCCAGCCTCAGCACATTCAGAAGTACCGGTACTTGGGTAGAAACCTACACATAGGAGGCTGACAAAAATGCTAATTTTAAAGAAAAACGTCAGACGGACTTAGAGGCTTTTGCATCTGAAGTCTTCATATATATATATATATATATATATATATATATATTAGGGGTGTAAAGATATTCAAACCGAACAGAAAAACCGCGATACACCACCAAGGTTCGAACCGTGATAGACTTGGTCAGCATTACTGCACTGTAAAAAAATATTTAAAAAGTAAGTTACCTGGTTGCCTTAAAATTTTGAGTTCATTGAAATAAAAAATTAGAGTTAATTCAGTGAACATTTGAGAATCGACATCACTCTTTATTCAAATATTATTAAAAGATTTTGTAAGCATATTGCGTAATTGTGTTTTATTTGTAATAATGCAGTGAAACATGCCAAATTGTGCTATTTTCATGATTTATCAAATTTTTTTTTTTATTTATGTGGTTCAGATACAATAATATTTTGAGTTTCTATTTATTAAACCAATTTCCTTCATTGTATTAACTCAAATGTTTAATTTCAATGAACTCAAAATGTTACTTACTTTTTTAAGTTTAAGCCAACATAATTTTTTTGTGGGAACGCCCACAAAAACGTCATATTCGCCATATGCCGTGGGGGAAAACAAGCCATTAGAATGAATTGTGTAATGTAATGCCATCATTCCCAGTAATGCCAACCAAGTCTATACTCTCATGTCGAACCGAACGCGCCCCGGTTTTCTCTCTCACCTCAGAAAACCGCTTGCCTGTCCTGTCAGCCGTCCTGTTGCCTGTCCTGTCAACACTGTGCTCGTAGCGCAAACGATTCAATTACACACGCAAATTCAGCCGTGCGGGCTGTATATCACTTCATAAAGCAATGTATATATATATATATATATATATATATATATATATTAGGGCTGCTCGATTATGGAAAAAATCATAATCACGATTATTTTGGTCAATATTGAAATCACGATTATGTAACACGATTATTTCACATGACTTTGGGAATGTGTTGTATTTATTAAAAATACACCTTTCAACAATTCAATTGAAATTGTAACATTTGTTGTACTTTTTGAACTATTAAAATAAATAATATAACATATATTCGAATCAAAGTATAAAAGTATTCACGTAAAAATGATAACCACAAATAAATAAGATCAACAATATGGTTCGGCTATGCTTTTCATGTACGTCTAACATTAGTTCCCTTTCGTTCAGTCACTACGACGTACGTTAGTGACTAACGAATGGGGGTTTCGCTTAGAAGCCAATCATCTTCATCGTATTCAACAGCGCCCAATGGCAGTGCCAATGCCATGGGCATGCGGAATTTGCATGCGTAACTCCGCCCCACCTCGTGGGTATATAAGGAAGTACGCTGCGAACATCGCATTATGTTTCTGCTTTGGAGCCAAGAGGATCTCTTCACTCCTACAAGCCTGATCTGAGTCATCGACAGCTTTCGAGACGAGCAGCTTTCCAGAGGCGTTGGTGTTACGGCGCGTTCCAGTGATCATCATACTGCCTGCCTGCTGATCTGCGCAGTGGTCCGCTAGACAGCTGGTGTGTGGTCCCTGGGCGCTTCGGCGTTCTCTGCGAAGCTTCCTCTCATAAAAGAGCTTACACGTGACGCGTCCTTTTCAGGATGTCTCGTCCGTGTACTTCTGGGTGTGGTCGGTTGCTTTCCTCTTCTGATGGGCACGAACACTGTCTGATATGTTTGGGCTTTCAGCATGCTCAGACAGCGTTCGCGGATGAGTCATGTTCTCACTGCGGGAACATGACCATCGCAATGTTGCGGTCAAGACTCCATGACCTTCGTACTGAAGTGAGAGTCCCCTCTACCACACCCCGATCTACTGAGTCCCAGAGGCCCAGTACTTCGGCTGGTGGTCAGGGTGACTTGACGGTTACGGTGTGGAACAAAGCCCCGACGCTCATGCCTCGGGCCACACCCCCGTCTTGCACATTGCAACCCGCGAGTGTTCAGATGCAGATCGCGGGGCCGGCTCCGGCCCCCCCGCGCATCTCATTTGGCGCTCCAGAGGAGGATGCGATGTCGATCACCGCATCACAAGGTGGGCTCGAGTCCTCTGGAGATGACGACTCGGCTGTGCTGCCGCCCTCGGGCGTGCCAGCATTGCCCGAGTCAGATCCAGAGCTGACAGCCATGTTGTCTCGGGCAGCCGCGAGTTTAGGGATCGAGTGGAACCCTCCACCCTGTCCCGAACGCTCAAGGCTCGATGATTGGTTTTTGGGGGCTCGCGCTGACACCCGTCAGTCCTTGCCCTCAATACCTTTCTTTCCCGAGCTGCATGAGGAACTCACGCGGTCCTGGAAGTCCCCGTTGTCTTCCCGTGACCGTTCACTGACTTCCTCCGCCTTCTCCGTCCTCGATGGGGCGGCAGCTAAAGGGTACACTGGGGTCCCTCCAGTTGAACGTTCTGTTGCGATGCAACTGTGTCCTCAGAGCGCTTCAACCTGGCGTGGTGATCCTAAGCACCCCTCCAAAGCCTGTCGATTCACATCAACCTTGGTGTCGAAATCGCACAGAGCCGCGGGGCAGGCTGCCGCTTCGCTGCATGCCATGGCGATCCTCCAGGTCTACCAGGCCAGGATCCTCAAGGACATGCACGAGGGTGGAGTTGATCCGGGGCTCTTAAATGAGCTGCGTGCCGCCACCGACCTCGCTCTCCGGGCGACGAAGGTGACCGCACGCTCCCTGGGTCAAGTGATGTCCACAAATGTGGTCCAGGAGCGTCACCTGTGGCTGAACCTGGCCGATATGCGGGACACCGAGCGAACCCGGTTCCTCGATGCCCCCATATCCCAGGCCGGCCTCTTCGGCGGGGCGGTTGAGGACTTCGCCCAACAGTTCTCAATCGCCCAGAAGCAGACTGAGGCTATTAAGCACGTACTGCCCCGGCGGCCAGCTGCTGCCTCCACCCCACCGCCGGCGCAGTCAACTCAGTCTGCTCCACGCCGAGGACGCCCTCCTAAGGCTCCCGCCCCTCCCACCCGGTCCAAGCAGCAGCCTTCACCCGGGCCGGGTCGCGGAGGAAGCCGTAGGAAGGCGTCCAAGTCCCCTCAGGCCGCCCCGCGCCCCGCTAAACGCCAGGCCAAGCGGCGCTCCTGAGACGGACGGCTCAGGGATGGGAAATTCTTTCGAGGAGATGGTAGCAGGACCACTCCTTCCCCCGGTGGAGGGCCGGGGGAGAATCCTTTGTTCAGCTGCTGGCCCCCGGGTCAGCAGCACCCTATGTTGGTCAAAGAAAGAATTAACACTCCCATCCCTGAGCCCACAGAGTCCGGTGATGACGGTGCGCGCCACCCACGGGTCCCGCCACTCGCATCCCACTCTGTCGCCAGCCTCCTGGCAGAGCAGACCCCAGTGGAACGCTGGTCCTTCCCTGGTCTCCTCTGTCAGGACGCAGCTGTCAACCGTGCCCCCGCACCGGGACGCCCCACAGCCTCCCATGTCCGGGCCGGTGACGCTGCATCGCTGCAAGCCCACACCGGGTACGTCTGTACACCGTATGACCCCGCTGGTGCAGTTTCTGGATGTCTGGCTTCAGCTTCCAGGGCTGTCCCGCTGGGTCGAGCGGACCGTCAGGCGCGGCTATGCGATTCAGTTCGCACGGGTTCCTCCCTGCTTCCAGGGAGTCCGTTCCACCATGATCGGGGCCAACGCCCCCGTCATGCGAGCGGAGATTGCCACCCTACTGGCGAAGGGTGCGATCGAACCTGTCCCTCCAGCCGAGATGAATTGCGGGTTTTACAGCCCGTACTTCATTGTACCCAAAAAGACCGGTGGGCTACGGCCAATCCTGGACCTGCGCATCCTGAACCGTTACCTTCACCGGTTTCCGTTCAAGATGTTGACAGCGAAACGCCTTTTCGAATGCGTTCGTCCACACGATTGGTTTGCAGCGATCGACCTGAAGGACGCCTACTTCCATGTCTCCATTTTGCCTCGACACAGACCGTTCCTACGGTTTGCTTTCGAGGGGCGGGCATATCAGTACGCAGTTCTACCATTCGGGCTATCTCTGTCCCCTCGCATCTTTACGAAGATTGCCGAGGCAGCCCTTGCGCCCCTTCGGCAGCACGGGGTCCGCATCCTGAACTACCTCGACGACTGGCTCATACTGGGTCCCTCTCGAGAGCAGGTTTGCGGACACAGAGATCTGGTGCTCCATCACCTAGCCCGTCTGGGCCTTCGGGTCAACTGGGAGAAGAGCAAACTTTGCCCCGCGCAGAGGATCTCTTTTCTCGGTATGGATATCGACTCGGTCGCCATGTGCGCGCAGCTTTCGAGCGAGCGCGCGCAGTCTCTGCTGACTGCCCTTCGACAAGTCGAGGGCCAGAGTGCGGTTCCACTGAAACATTTTCAGAGGCTCCTGGGGCATATGGCATCTGCAGCCGCGGTAACGCCGCTCGGATTGCTTCATATGAGACCGCTTCAGCACTGGCTACGCGATCGAGTCCCGAGATGGGCATGGCGGTCTGGCACGCTCCGGGTCCCAGTGACTCGGGCCTGCTTACAGACACTCACCCCGTGGTCGAACCTCAAGTTTCTACGGACCGGAGTGTCCTTAGAACGAGCTTCCAGGCATGTTGTTGTGACAACAGATGCATCATCCACGGGCTGGGGTGCCATGTGCAATGGACAAGCAGCCGCGGGCTCCTGGACAGGACCCCAGCGCCTTCTGCATGTCAATTGCCTCGAGTTACTGGCTGTACGGTTCGCCCTGCACCGCTTCCGAGCGTTGCTGAAGGGTCAACATGTGCTAGTCAGGACAGACAACACGGCCGTAGTAGCGTACATCAACCACCAGGGCGGTCTACGCTCCCACCGTATGTCTCAACTCGCCCGCCATCTCGTTTTGTGGAGTCAGAAGCGCCTGAGGTCCCTTCGTGCTGTCCACATCCCTGGAGACCTGAACTGTGCAGCCGACGAGCTGTCACGGTTTCAGCCTCTCCCCGGAGAGTGGAGACTCCACCCCCAGACGATCCAGCTGATATGGGAACGGTTCGGCGACGCACAGGTAGATCTGTTTGCCTCCCAGGACTCTTCCCATTGCTCCCTGTATTATTCCCTGACCGAGGGCACCCTCGGCACGGATGCACTGGCGCACAGCTGGCCGTCCGGGCTACGCAAGTATGCGTTTCCCCCAGTGAGCCTTCTTGCACGGGTACTGTGCAAGATCAGGGAGGGCAAGGAGCAGGTCGTCTTGGTCGCCCCGCTTTGGCACGGCCAGACCTGGTTCCCAGAACTCTTACTCCTTGCGACAGCCCCTCCCTGGCCTATCCCTCTGAGACCAGACCTTCTGACTCAGAGACGGGGCACCTTTTGGCACCCGCGTCCAGCGTTCTGGAAGCTCCACGTGTGGCTTCTGGACGGGACACGGCAGGTTTGAGTAGCCTTCCACCTGCGGTGGTCGCTACCATCACTTCCGCTAGAGCTGAGTCTACACGACGTCTCTACGCGTTGAAGTGGAACCTCTTCGTCACATGGTGCTCTTCCCGCCAAGAAGACCCCTGGAAATGCCCGATCGGGTCCGTGCTATCGTTTCTCCAGGAGGGGGTGGAGCGAAGGCTGTCTCCCTCCACCCTGAAAGTGTACGTGGCCGCAATATCTGCCTACCACGATCTCCTGGGAGACAAAAAGGTAAGTCAGCACGACCTGGTCATCAGGTTCCTGAGGGGAGCGAGGAGACTGAATCCTCCTCGCTCTCCTCTCGTTCCCTCTTGGGACCTCTCAGTAGTCTTAAGTGCTCTGCAGAGGCCTCCCTTTGAGCCTTTGCGGTCGGCCGAGATTAAGTTCTTGTCTATGAAGACGGCTCTGCTGACCGCATTGGCCTCGCTTAAGAGGGTCGGGGACCTGCAAGCATTTTCGGTTGACGAAGCGTGCCTTGAGTTCGGGCCGGCTAACTCTCACGTGATCCTGAGACCCCGGCCCGGATATGTGCCCAAGGTTCCTACCACTCCGTTCCGAGATCAGGTGGTGAACCTGCAAGCGCTGCCTTTGGAGGAGGCAGACCCAGCCTTGGCATTGCTCTGTCCAGTACGCGCTCTCCGCGCCTACGTAGACATGACGCAGTGTTTCAGGACCTCAGACCAGCTCTTTGTCTGTTATGGTGGAGAGCGGAAGGGAAGTGCTCTCTCAAAGCAGAGGTTGTCTCACTGGGTGGTGGACACCATTGTTTTGGCTTACCAGCAGCAAGGTCGACCATGTCCCCTTGGTGTGAGGGCACACTCCACCCGGAGTGTGGCCTCCTCTTGGGCTCTAGCGCATGGCGCCTCGCTAACAGACATCTGCAGAGCTGCAGGCTGGGCGACACCCAACACATTCGCCAGATTCTACAATCTCCGAGTGGAGCCAGTGTCCGACTTTGTACTCGCCCCCCCGAGGGGCCGGTAATGGACCACGCTCAGGTGTCTTCGCTTGCTCGCCATTCCACTCCCATGACTGGATACGTGCGATATTTTCCTCAGGTGAGCTCCCCGAGAGCCCTGAGCTCCTCCAGCACTGTCGACGCCGACATCAGTTCAGTCTGCCCTTTCGAGCCCAGACCCTCATGTCCGGCCAGGTGCTCCGTGTGCATGGTTCCCCTCTGGCGACCCCCACACGAGTATTCCCACCGTAAGCCTCCTCAGTGAGCAGGTGTCTTTCCCTTGGCAAGTCCCTGCCACCCCTAGGGTTAAAAATCCACCTTCGGCTGGTACCCTAGAGATCTTCCATATGCAACCCTCAGTGGGTCATATGTGTATTCTCTAAGTCCTCCCTACGGTAGGCATCTTGGCATTCCCTCACTGGGATATGCTTCCCAGTGTACCTTGGTAATCCTGTGATAAGTGGGAGTCCTAGGGCCTTAAGTGGCGGGATCTCACACTTACGCAGGGCACTGGATGACAGCTGAGTGGCGCTGTTTTACAGGTTCCCCCATTCGTTAGTCACTAACGTACGTCGTAGTGACTGAACGAAAGGGAACGTCCGGTTACGTATGTAACCCTCGTTCCCTGAGGAGGGAACGGAGACGTACGTTTCCTTAGCCACGTCAGCTGTGCTGCCTGGAACGCGAGGAGTTCAGTCTTGGCTCCTGCAGCAGTAACATAATGCGATGTTCGCAGCGTACTTCCTTATATACCCACGAGGTGGGGCGGAGTTACGCATGCAAATTCCGCATGCCCATGGCATTGGCACTGCCATTGGGCGCTGTTGAATACGATGAAGATGATTGGCTTCTAAGCGAAACCCCCATTCGTTAGTCACTAACGTACGTCTCCGTTCCCTCCTCAGGGAACGAGGGTTACATACGTAACCGGACGTTTTCAGGTACAGAAATGTATCAAATGTAAAATAACATTGCATATTTGAGTGCATAAATTAAAGATTAATCCTATTAAACTTACAAAAGCTATTCAATCAAGAGCGGTGAGTGATGTCCTTGTCTTTTGTTGTTTGACATTAAACAGACAGCAGTAAAGGCTACTGCCCCTTTAAGACCTCGCGTCTTCTTTATCGACTGTATAAAGTTCACTTAAGGCATATACAGACTATGTCTGCTAAGATACTCATCAAGATGGACATGTTGACATACGTTTTGTGTGAGTTTGTCCGTTTAAGAGCAAGACTTGAAAGAGAACTCAATATTTGCGCGCTGAGAGACGTGTGCGCGCTCTCGGATGAACGCACAGAGACACATTTTCTCACAGCGCGCGCGGCTTCTCATTCTAAACCTAAACCCTAAAGCACTAAACCCGGGTGATGACGGTGAAAACGACTGGTCATATTCGAAAATATGGCAGCACTCGCAATCTCGCATGCATTGAACAAAGTTTACAAAGAGAGAATTATTTGAAAAATATGAAGGAAAAAAAGGACGTTTACACGGCTCCCCTGCTCTCGTCAGTTTTTGTTTCTTTATTAGATTGTCATAGGTCACTCTGTTTAATTTTCAAGTGGTTAAACAAATTCGTGGTGTTGCCTTGCGTTGCAGCCACTACCATGTAGCAAATCTTGCACGAAACATATTTCTGCTATCGTCTGATTCCTCGAAGCCAAAATGTTCCCAGACAACGGAGTTGGTTTTGCCTTTTTTGCTCACCAAACGCTGCTGTAACTGCCCTCCTTCTGCCATCTTTACTCGCGCCGAGTTTTTAAATTCCAGCGGATGATATGAACACGAGACTCACGAACTGAGAGAGATTTGTGGGTTCGGGAGGGGCGGATGTGCGCGTGCGCGTTTCATTCAGAACGCAAGGCAAAATAATCGTTTTTTCTCGATTGTACTATTTTGGTGATCGTTGGGAGGCAAAATCGAAATCGAAATCGAAATTCGATTAATTGCACAGCCCTAATATATATATAAAGAGGTCCCCAGAAAGAAGCTTGTTTTAATAGCCTTTTAGAATAACAAAATAATTCACTGTATTAGGCAGTGAGATTTGTCAGATTAGAGGAAGGATGGCTTTTCTGGCGCCTGTAGGCAGGACCACGTCCTTTTGCATATGGCCCACTCGGCCCAACTGTTCTGTGTTGACCCGTCACGTTGGAGCATGCTGCAGTATTCTATCAGAGGGCTTTCAGTGCACACCATCTGTTGTGATAAGTCTTAGGATAGCAGCCTCTATTATAAAAAGCCACCCGCTATTTTTTTTTTTTCATGAATCTAGTTCATTGGAGATGGTGGTACATGAATGCCACAGAAGAGTAATGGATCTTCCCAGATAAATCTGGACAGATCAACAAATTACAAAGCAAGTAGCAGTGGGGATCTGAGTATTAAAAGAATTAAAGAAAACTTTATTTATTTATTTAGATTAGATAAGATTACTGCTGAAAGATACACATAGGTTACAATGTGGAGCCATCGTGGATCTAACTTGTTGGTCCAGCACATCCCATAGATGCTCAATTGGATTGAGATCTGGGGAATTTGGATGCCAGGGCAACACCTTGAACCTAGGGTGTATTATCCTTCTAAAAGTGTCCAGTTCTACCAGAGAACACCATTGTCATGAAGGGGTGTACCTGGTCTGCAACAATGTTTAGGTAGGTGGCACATGTCAAATTTAAGTCCAAATGAATAGCCGTACCCAGGGTTTCCCAGCAGAACATTGCCCAGAGCATCACACTCCACCGACAGTGCATCCTGGTGCCATCACTTCCCCAAGTAAAAGGTGCTCGCAGACATGGCTGTCCATGTGATGTAAAAGAAAATGTGACTTACTGGACCAGGCAACCTTCCACTTCTCCAAAGTCCAGTTCCGATGCTTGCATGCCCATTTGACGGTGGACAGGGGTAATCATTATAAGCACTCTTATTGGACTGTGGCTGCGCAGCCCCATACACAGCTGAGTGCGATACACTGTCTGTTGTGACACATTACTCCCATAACGATCATTACAATTTTGTGTGACTTGTGCCACAGTACACCATCTGTTGCATCGGATCACACGGGATTGCCTTCATTGCCCTTGTGCATTGATGAGTTTTGGGCGCACAACACCCTGTCGCCTGTTTGTGGTTTGTCTTTCCTCCAACCACTGTTTTGTAAATTCTCACAACTGCTGACCGGGAGCAACCTACAAGCCTTGCTGTTTCAGAGAGACCCTGACCCAGACTCCTTGACATAACAATTTGGCCCTTGTCAAAGTCGCTCAGATCTTTATTGCTGCCAATTTAGCTTACATTCGTTGATTATGATAACTGATTGTCTAATCTACCCAGACCTTAATATTTGGCCTTGCTAGGAGATGATCAATGATATACACTTCACCTGTGACTCGTCACCTGTGACTCGTTTTGGCTCAGTAGTGTAGCCTATATACACACGCACACACACAAACAAAAAACAAAAAAACTATATATATACCGATCATAACATTATGACATTATGAAGTGAATAACACTGATTCTCTTCACCATGGCACCTGTTAGTGGGTGGGATATATTAGGCAGCAAATTAACATTTTGTCCTCAAAGTTTATGTGTTAGAAGCAGGAAAAATGGGCAAGCATAAGGATTTGAGCGAGTTTGACAAGGATCAAATTGTGATGGTTAGACGACTGGGTCAGAGCATCTCCAAAACTGCAGCTCTTGTGGGGTGTTCCCGGTCTGCAGTGGTCAGTATATATCAAAAGTGGTCCAAGGAAGGAACACCGGTGAACCGGTGACTTGGTCATGGGTGGCCAAGGCTCATTGATGCACGTTTGGAGCAAAGGCTGGCCCGTGTGGTCCGATCAAACAGACGAGCTATTGTAGCTCAAATTGCTCAAGAAGTTAATGTTCTGATAGAAAGGTGTCAGAATACACAGTGCATCACAGTTTGTTGAGTATGGGGCTGCATAGCCCATAGACCCCTGTCCACCACCGGAACAGTGGGAATGAGAGCATCAGAACTGGACCACAGAGTAATGGTAGAAGGTGGCCTGGTCTGATGAATCACGCTTTCTTTTACATCTCGTGGATGGCCGGGTGCGTGTGTGTCGCTTACCTGGGGAATACATAGCACCAGGATGCACTATGGGAACAAGGCAAGCCAGCGGAGCCAGTGTGATGCTTTGGGCAATGTTCTACTGGGAAATGTTGGGTACTGCCATCCATGTGGATGTTACTTTGACATGTACCACCTACCCAAGAGTTGTTTGCAGACCATGTACACCCTTTCTTGGAAATGGTATTCCCTGGGGGCTGTGGCCTCTTTCAGCAGCATAATGCGCCTTGCCATAAAGCAAAAAGGGTTTAGGAATGGTTTTAGGAGCACAACAATTTGTTTGAGGTGTTGACTTGGCCTCCAAATTCCACAGATCTCAATCCAAATGAGCATCTGGGGGATGTGTTGAACAAACAAGTCCGATTCATGGAGGCTCCACCTCGCAACTTACAGTACTTAAAGGATTTGCTGCTAACATCTTGGTTCCAGATACCACAGCACACCTTCAGGGGTCTAGTGGATTCCATGCCTCGACAGGTCAGGGCTGTTTTGGCAGCAAAAGGGGGATCAACACAATATTAGGATATATATATATATATATATATATATATATATATATATATATATATATATATATATATATATATATATATATATATATATATATATATATATATATATATATATATATATATATATAGGACGATATTGACAATAATATCTGAATAATACAATATCTGATTGGTGTGTATAGTGCGCTAAATTATTTAACACTTTGAAGAAGCAATTGCTAGGTTTTACTTGTCTTCAAACCAGCATGCAGGGACCTTTACATCTAACAGACAAACCACATTGACAGTGACATTCAAGAATATTAAGTGTGGAGAGATCCAGGTGTATAAAATTGAAAAGTTAATACATCTCATTATGAAATTTGCGAGTAGTAAAACTTCAAATAATAGCCGAGTCCCAAATAGACGCCTGTCTCTTTTAAACGCCTGGTGTGACGACAGGTTTGGGTAAATAAAGGCCGGTCTCAAATAGACGCCGGGTCTGTTTTTTAGTATCGGGCTGTATTTGATCTTCTCAAACCCGTCAGATCGTCTGTTCTATGTTTTGATTAGATTTCACGTGACAGACGGAACTGTTCATGAACGACTCATCACTATGGCAGCATAACAAAGAGGTTAACAAACTTTCAGTCTTCAGTTTTTCTTAATTCTCACAATACCACCATGGAGAAAAGTATAATTTGACATTAAAGCTGACAGTTGTCATATTTCAAGCGTGGGTAAAGCTGGATACAGAGCGGCTGAAAAATTCCTTTAATGCTTGCGCGCAGACGTGCGCGTGTGTTTGTGTGTGCGAGGGAGAAGGAGGAGATATATTTCATTAACTTCGGGATGTTATCCTTAGGTATGTGGCCTGACAGTAGCTTCTGATGGAAGCGAGGATCACCTTATCCATTGTTTCAAAGAGGGAGAGCCGTGCGCATCTGGGCGGGATCTGTTAGTGCGAGCAAGGCAGGCAGAGTTAGCGGAGGCTGGAGAGGGAGAAGTGGAGGAGAGCAACGAGGAGGAGGAATTCGCCCATGAACTTGTAATTGAGAATCGTGGGGATTATGATAGTGATGAATATAGTAATTTTCTATCACATGATTGCAGTTGTTTTACAGGGTAGCCTTCATTCTTTCTTTTTGATGTGTTTCGGGCAACAAGTTCATACGCTCAATGGATTTTAGCGGTAAATTATATTGTTCTGCCCATTGCTGTCACATCGTTTCGTTTTTTGTGCTGCCAATAATCGAAGACATTTCTTACATTAAATGATTTGTTAAACACATTCAAATTAATTATAAATAAAACGTAATATAATGTGGTAACCTCCTACCGTCATGCTTGAACATCTCAACACTAAATTAAAGGCCTGTCTCTTATAGACGCCTGTTTCAAATACAAGCCGGTGCAGTTCGGTGATTTGGGTAAATAGAAGCCCGGGCTATTATTTGAAGTTTTACGGTAGACACAAACATAGGTCTAGCTGATCCAATGCAGAAACAGTATTTATCAGATATAATGCTTGTTGTGCCATTACACTAGCTGAAAAAATATTTTGCTACTGTTGTGCACACTGTTTGATCACTATTATGTCAGTGATCAAACCCACAATGCTTTCGGAAGCTTTGCCCCAAAAGTTCTGATAACAATAATAAACTCTGCATGGAGCTGTTGTACAACGCTTTTAAAAGTCAAACACGTGTACAAACTGAGAGCTTGTGCGTAGGAGTATTAAAATCTGTAATTTTGCATTATGATTTAAATGTTCTGTTTAACTCTGTTATCAAGCCAGAAAATGCCAGAGGAGTGGGTGTGAGGTTATTGTAATTATTCACATGTCACAGTGAGATGACTTTGTGCTGAAATGCACTAAGGGATGCATTAAATGAATAAGGTTTACACACACACACACACACACACACACACACACACACACACACACACACACACACACACACACACACACATATAGTGAGGAAAATAAGTATTTGAACACCCAGCTATTTTGCACCTTCTCCCACTTAGAAATCATGGAGGGGTCTGAAATTGTCATCGTAGGTGCATGTCCACTGTGAGAGACATAATCTAAAAAAAAAATCCAGAAATCACAATGTATGATTTTTTAACTATTTATTTAAATGATACAGCTGCAAATAAGTATTTGAACTCCTGTCTATCAGCTAGAATTCTGACCCTCAAAGACCTGTTAGTCTGCCTTTAAAATGTCCACCTCCACTCCATTTATTATCCTAAATTAGAAGCACCTGTTTGAGGTTGTTAGCTGGATAAAGACACCTGTCCACCCCATACAATCAGTAAGAATCCAACTACTAACATGGCCAAGACCAAAGAGCTGTCCAAAGACACTAGAGACAAAATTGTACACCTCCACAAGGCTGGAAAGGGCTACGTGGAAACTGCCAAGCAGCTTGGTGAAAAAAGGTCCACTGTTGGAGCAATCATTAGAAAATGGAAGAAGCTAAACATGACTGTCAATCTCCCTCGGACTGGGGCTCCATGCAAGATCTCACCTCGTGGGGTCTCAATGATCCTAAGAAAGGTGAGAAATCAGCCCAGAACTACACGGGAGGAGCTGGTCAATGACCTGAAAAGAGCTGGGACTACCGTTTCCAATGTTACTGTTGGTAATACACTAAGACGTCATGGTTTGAAATCATGCATGGAACGGAAGGTTCCCCTGCTTAAACCAGCACATGTCCAGGCCCGTCTTAAGTTTGCCAATGACCATTTGGATGATCCAGAGGAGTCATGGGAGAAAGTCATGTGGTCAGATGAGACCAAAATAGAACTTTTTGGTCATAATTCCACTAAACGTGTTTGGAGGAAGAAGAATGATGTGTACCATCCCAAGAACACCATCCCTACTGTGAAGCATGGGGGTGGTAGCATCATTCTTTGGGGGTGTTTTTCTGCACATGGGACAGGGCGACTGTACTGTATTAAGGAGAGGATGACCGGGGCCATGTATTGTGAGATTTTGGGGAACAACCTCCTTCCCTCAGTTAGAGCATTGAAAATGGGTTGAGGCTGGGTCTTCCAACATGACAATGACCCGAAGCACACAGCCAGGATAACCAAGGAGTGGCTCTGTAAGAAGCATAACAAAGGTTCTGGCGTGGCCTTGCCAGTCTCCAGACCTAAACCCAATAGAGAATCTTTGGAGGGAGCTCAAACTCCGTGTTCCCTTTCAGTCGGTCACGTTCTAGTGGTCCTCCCGCTGCAAAGCAGTGGGCTGCTACTTTGGCTGATGCCTTTGGTGGAGATCTGAGGGTGACGGTCAGGGCACCCCCGCCCAGTCAACAGGCTGCTCGGGCCCCTCCCCCCTCCGCTGCACCGGTGCAGTTCCCGGAAGATCGCGGTGGTCCTTCCCATGGGGGGCCGCCCGTTTCTTTCGGGGCTCCTGCTGAGGACATGTTGTCGATAGCTGCATCGGGGGACGAGCTAATGGACTCTGGAGATGAGGATTCGGCTGCGTTGCCCCCTTCGGGTGTGGCACCGTTGCCCGAGTCTGATCCAGAGCTCACGGCTATGCTTTCCCGGGCCGCCGCGAGTGTCGGGCTCGAGTGGCTGGACGATTGGTATCTCGGGACGGCCCGTGCTGGTTCTCAGCGCCCCGCCCCAGTGCCTTTCTTTCCGGAAGTGCATCAGGAGCTCACGAAGTCGTGGACGGCGCCCTACAGCGCTCGTTCACGATCAGTGAGTTCCTCCGTCCTCACTACCCTCGATGGAGGCGCGGCTAAGGGTTACGTGGAGGTCCCTCCAGTGGAACGGTCGGTTGCGATGCAACTGTGTCCTAAGACCGGCTCCAACTGGCGGGGCCATCCGCGTCTCCCCTCCCGGGCGTGTAGGTTCTCGTCCAGCCTAACGGGCAAGACCTACACAGCCTGTGGAGAAGCCACGTCTTCTCTGCATGCCATGGCGCTCCTGCAGGTCTACCAGGCCAAAGCGCTCAAGGAATTGCACGAGGGTAGTTCCGACCCAGGGGTTATGCAGGAACTGCGTACCGCAACGGACCTCGCCCTCCGGGCGACGAAAGTTGCCGCACGCACCCTGGGTTGGCCGATGTCCACTCTGGTGGTCCAGGAACGGCACCTGTGGCTGAGCGTCGTCGCCGAGGGCGTCCCCCTGCGGCCGCCTCCGGCCCTGCTAAACCCAAGCACAGCGGTCCCACTGAAATTATTTCAGAGGCTCCTGGGGCATATGGCATCTGCAGCCGCGGTAACGCAGCTCGGATTGCTTCATATGAGACCGCTTCAACGCTGGTTGCATGACCGAGTCCCGAGATGGGCGGTCAGTACCGGGTCCTAGTTACTCCTTACTGTCGCCAAACCTTCAGTCCGTGGTCAGACCCCTCGTTTCTCCGGGCCGGAGTGTCCCTAGAACAGGTGTCGAGGCATGCTGTGGTCTTCACGGATGCCTCATCCACGGGCTGGGGGGCCATATACAACGGGCATGCAGTTTCAGGTCTGTGGACGGGGCCCCAACTGCGTTGACATATCAATTGCCTAGAGTTACTGGCGGTACGTCTTGCCCTGGCCCGGTTCAAGAAATCGCTTCGGGGCAAGCACGTACTGGTCCGTTCGGACAGCACTGCGGCCGTTGCGTACATCAACCCCCAGGGTGGTCTACGCTCCCGTTGCATGCTCCGGCTCGCCCGCCATCTCCTCCTGTGGAGTCAGAAGTTTGTGAGGTTACTTCGTGCCATTCACATCCCAGGTGCACTGAACCAGACAGCCGACAGCCTGAAGGAGGGAACGGAGACGTACGTCCCGTCGCCAGGTGCTGTGCTTCAGCTGAAGGCCCGAGCCACTTATCTCGGCTCCTCAGTTGAAAACGGTATGCGGCACTTCCACTTCCTTATTTATACCCGCAACGCGGGGCGGTGCGTGGAATGCGTGATCGCATGCCAATGTTTATTGGCTCGTTTTTAATTACTCGAAGTAGGTCGGTCTCTGAAAACAGATCCCAATTCGTCGGTCAGTTCCGATGTACGGCTCCGTTCCCTCCTTCAGGGAACGAGGGTTACATACGTAACCGAGACGTATTCTCTAATTCTGGTAAAATTGCATATGGTTTAAATAATAATAACATGGAACATTATAACCTTTGTGCCACATAGTGTGTTATTTTAGTTTTTTATGTTTGTCAGGTGACATCAAAATATGAAAATATCTATATGCATTTGACAAAAAGGCAAATGTTATGTGTTGTTTTGTTTTGGAAACGTTCTAAACTTTCTATTTGTGCACATCAAAGAGGATGTCTTGCATTGAATTTTCTGTTCTCAGCAAGAGATCAGACAAAAGATCTGTCGGAATGCATTATTACACTGATAGAATGGTGGTTTGATTTTGAGTTCAGCCTGTCATCAACAAATTCCCCATAGGACTATAAAAATCTAAGTTAGAATGTTGGAAAAACCAATACCTTCTATATCCTATTTTCAGTTATGAAGTTTGGTTAAAGCAGCAGCATGAGAAGTAATTAACATTTTGATCATTTTCAAATCTCCTGTGGTAGATGAGAGAATATTGCTATCAGCACTCTGTAGTAGGATAGTTTGGCTTAGATATGAAATATTAGTTTATGTCATTGAATCCTTTAATTGGTACCAAGTTAAAACTACTTTGATTAACATTCTGGAATTCTCGCAATTGTGAGTTATCATGTCAGAATTGCGAGATAAAAACTCTCTATTGCGAGTTATATAGTCCAATTCTGAGGGACTTTTATATCTGACGTCTTATACATCTTATAAAGACTTTTTCTCAGAATTGCGAGTTTGTATCTGTAATTCTGACTTTTTGCGAATGTATATATCACAATTCTGACTTTATAACGCAATTGCAAGCAATACAGTCAGAATTGTGAGATATAAACTTGCAATTCTGAGAAAAAAAGTCAGAAATGTAAGATATAAACTCTCAATTGCGAATAAGTCCAATTCCTGAGGGGAAAAAAAGACTGACTTTTTTTCTCAGAATTGCGAGTTTATATCTCACATTTCTGACTGTATAGCTTGCAATTGCATTTTTAAGTCAGAATTGTGATATATAAATTCGCAAAAAGTCAAAATTACAGATATAAACTCGCAATTCTGAGGAAAAAAAAGTCAGTCTTTTTTTTCCCTCAGGAATTGGACTTTTTTTCTCACAATTGCGAGTTTACATCTTGCAAATCTGACTTTTTTCTCAGAATTGCTTGATATAAAGTTGCAATTGCGAGTTATAATGTCAGAATTGCGCGATATAAATAACAATTGGTGCTTATGCTGATGACAAGTAAAAAAGCCTGAATGCTAATGTGTGTATATCCAACTTATTTTTTATATAAAAGCAGACACGGCTATTTGTAAATTGAGTGGGCCTCATTTATCAATCCAACATTAAGGGCCCTATTTTAACGATCTGAAACGCAAGTGTCAACGCGCGAAGCGCAAGTAACTTTGTGGGCGGGTCTCGGCGCTGTTGCTATTTTCCTTGCGGGATAAATGGCTCTTGCGCCCGGCGCAAATCTAAAATGGGTTGGTCTGAAGTAGCTTCATTATTCATAGGTGTGGTTTGGGCGTAACGTGAATAAACCAATCAGAGCGTCATCCAACATTCCCTTTAAAAGCAGGTGCGCAAGTTCCATTATGGATTGCTATTATTATGGCGTATTTACCAGGCGCAGGCAGGAGCGGTTCACAGCCGAGGAGACTGATGTTCTTGTAAGAGCAGTGAAAGACAGAGAAGTGAAGTTGTAATGTTGTACATTATGGTAAAGGTGATTTCACAGTCTTTTTTTTTCAGTCTTTCAGTTTTTTCAGTTTTTCAGTCGATTTTTTTTCCTGGTTCTTGAAGGACAAACCAATTTGTCAGATGTCCTTATATACATATATGTCTTGCCACTATTGGGCAAACAGGTCTTATCCTTAATTATTACAATTAGCCTGAATCATTTGTAAGCTAGATTTATGCCTATTTTTCACATCTTCGTGGCACACCACAATGATTTCCGTCATCTCATGTGTTAATATTTTTTTAGTGTAACAATTTATGATTTGCAAAAATAACTGTTGCATCTGTGTAGGTTACATGAGCAAAGTGTATGCGCGTTGTGCACGCTATACATTATGGTCAAGCATGCGCCCTTAAAATAGCATAATGAACAACGCGCAACGCGCCACTGACTTTAGACTAGGTTTTTTCTGGTCAGTGGCGCAATTGTTTAATGGAACAGCAAAATAGCACCAGGGATTGTTTGCGCCGGAACACGCCTCCTTTTTTGCGCTGAACCGCCCAGGTAGCGCAAGTTCATTCACTAGTTTAGCGACGTGATTCTGTGGAGGGAAAAGCGCGCTTTGCGCGGGTGCAAAATAGGAATGACACATGCGTCGGTGTACAAAGTCAATTGCGCTGGGTGCAAGATAGGGCCCTAAAAGGAATGCAGATCCAAGTGCAGAAATCATTTTACGACAGGGTTCATGTGTGATTCATGAAACACTGGTATGCCGTCAGTCCTAATCTTTCTAATCTTGACGGTTAATGATCGATTGAGCTTTGGTTTTCGGTCAGGAAAATAATCCAAATGAACGGAATGTTCTCAATATAATTCTCCACCAGATTTGCTATGCTGCACGCAAGTTTACGCTAACTTAAAAACTTGCGTACACAAGCTGAGACCTGACGTGAGATTTGACCGTAGCCACCGCTATGTTGTTGGTTAAAGGGGTCATGAACTGGCTTTTTAAAATTTTTTATACTGTTGTCTGAGGTCAATTTATTGGGTATTTATTGGTAATTTATTCAAAAACATCATAATGGGTAAGTAATAGGCTATTTTCTGACCTGGTTTTGAGGCTCTCTGAAAAACTCTCGGTTTCTATGGGAATGCCGCACTGAAGACTAGGAAGTAAACGCCCACGGCTAGAATCGGACAAGATTTGCACATTTAATGAGCTTCTGCTCCCCCTGACAGTGACAGCGTGTGGCAAATGGGAACCGGAATGAATCGCCCAGCCCACAGCCAGGGCTCGCAAAATGTCTTTATCAAACAAACACAATGATTCATCTCCCATCCACCCGCAATTAATTGGAATTATATTTTTTTATTAACGTGACTTGGCCCGCCCGATCGATGAATATAACTGCGAACTGTACACACACACACGTGCGTGCCCTTCAAACATCCAGTCAAGAGAGTGAACAACGCACATAAAAACAGTAATGAACCAAGAACACCACAAATAAAGTATTTTCCAGCCTTTGACAGCGTGCTAAGGTATGTTCTGTTAGACACGTACACATAATCCATAGATATCAAACAATCTGTAACAATGCAATACTATCACATCTAAAAAAAAAACATGTTTTACTCACATTAGTGTGTTGCTTCATTCGTTCATGTAATCTCATCCTGTCTGCAAATCCAGTCTCATGGACTCTCCAGACTCTGTGGTTAAAGGGGTGATGAATTGAGAAATCAACTTTCCTTTGAGCCTTTGATATACACTCACCTAAAGGATTATTAGGAACACCATATTAATACTGTGTTTGACCCCCTTTCGCCTTCAGAACTGCCTTAATTTTACATGGCATTGATTAAACAAGGTGCTGAAAGCATTCTTTAGAAATGTTGGCCCATATTGATAGGATAGCATCTTGCAGTTGATGGAGATTTGTGGGATGCACATCCAGGGCACGAAGCTCCCGTTCCACCACATCCCAAAGATGCTCTATTGGGTTGAGATCTGGTGACTGTGGGGGCCATTTTAGTACAGTGAACTCATGTTCAAGAAACCAATTTGAAATGATTCGAGCTTTGTGACATGGTGCATTATCCTGCTGGAAGTAGCCATCAGAGGATGGGTACATGGTGGTCATAAAGGGATGGACATGGTCAGAAACAATGCTCAGGTAGGCTGTGGCATTTAAACAATGCCCAACTGGCACTAAGGGGCCTAAAGTGTGCCAAGAAAACATCCCCCACACCATTACACCACCACCAGCCTGCACAGTGGTAACAAGGCATGATGGATCCATTCTCATTCTGTTTACGCCAAATTCTGACTCTACCATCTGAATGTCTCAAAAGAAATCGAGACTCATCAGACCAGGCAACATTTTTCCAGTCTTCAACTGTCCAATTTTGGTGAGCTCGTGCAAATTGTAGCCTCTTTTTCCTATTTGTAGTGGAGATGAGTGGTACCCGGTTGGGTCCTCTGCTGTTGTAGCCAATCCACCTCAAGGTTGTGCGTGTTGTGGCTTCACAAATGCTTTGCTGCATACCTCGGTTGTAACGAGTGATTATTTCAGTCAAAGTTGCTCTTCTATCAGCTTGAATCAGTCGGCCCATTCTCCTCTGACCTCTAGCATCAACAAGGCATTTTCGCCCACAGAACTGCCCCATACTGGATGTTTTTCCCTTTTCACACCATTCTTTGTAAAGAATGGAGATTGTCTTGACCAGGACCACACCCCTAAATGCATTGAAGCAACTGCCATGTGATTGGTTGATTAGATAATTGCATTAATGAGAAATTGAACAGGTGTTCCTAATAATCCTTTCGGTGAGTGTATAAAAGTTCATCGTGATATAAGAATATCCTATACATTTCAGAGCTGAAATGTCCTTGTTAGTCAAAGAAAAGCTTTTATTGACACTTGGCCCAGAAAACGAGAGATCTCAGAATATGCCGACCACTGACGTCATAGAATGCAGAAGCACCGCCTCAAGCCCGCCCACCGACTTGTGGAGCTAAACGGGTCGTGCTACCGAGCAATAAACATGCGGTTCCAGCTCACGTGCGTAAGACATTGCCCGTTTGTTTGCTTCATTTCACCACGGAATTGATTGTAAACAAGATACAGGTCGAGATGAAAACACAATGCTGTGCCTTCTATATTGGATCCGACAGGAACGGTGCAACACACTTATGTGAGTAAAACATGTTTTTTATATGTGTTAGTATTGCATTGTTACAGATCGTTTGATATCTATTGATTACATACATTAGCACGCAGTCACAGGCTGGAGAAGGTGTTATTGGCTTATTCGTGATTAGACTCGGACTTGTAACGCCAGTGCTCGCAAAGCCCAACGTCCCGGGGCTAGGTGCTTTTCAGATGGGCTACCAAAACATGTCAAGGGCCTGCCGACGGGCTATCTTAAAAAGTGAAATAACATTCCTTTCTTGCGCGCGCGTGTGTGTGTGTATGTGTGCGGTTTCCGGTTATATTCACTGATCGGGCCGGCCAAGTAATAAAAAATAACATTCCAATCAATCGCGGGTGGATGCGAGATCAATCATTGTGGTTGTTTGATAAAGATATTTTGCGAGTACTCTGAGCATTTCGCCAGACGCTTTCAAAACAATCCCCACATGTACTGACGGGAGCTGAAGCTCATTAAATATGCAAATCTTATCCAATCCTAGCTGTGGGCGTTTACTTCCAAGTCTTCAGTGCGGCACGCCCATAGAAACAGAACGTTTTTCAGAGAGCCTCAAAACCAGGTCAGAAAACGTCTCTGGTTACGTATGTAACCTATGTTCCCTGAGAACAGGGAACGAGACGCTGCGTCAGCTGACGCTACGGGGAACGCCTCGAGCGTTACAGGTGCCTGAAATCACAATTACAAAACGTCAATCCTATTGACCGGCGACAGCCTACGACGTCATCAAGGTGCAACCAGGAAGTATAAAAGGGCGCCTTGCCAACATGACAGTATCTAAACGTCTGAAGGGACTGTTTGGCAGGCAAGCCTTGAGGCATGGCAAAGCGACGCAGCATCTCGTTCCGTGTTCTCAGGGAACATAGGTTACATACGTAACCAGAGACGTTCCCTTTCGAAAGGGAACTCGCGCTGCGTCAGATGGCGCTACGGGGAACGATATACCAACGCCGCCATGCCGAAAGGAGTGCATGCCTACTGGCAGTGACAACTGTCAGGACAAGCAAATTCAACTGAAATGCCTGAACCACTCCCCTTCTGGTCACATTAGGCTGTCAGTGACAGCGCTCCCTACGGTCAAAGCCCAAGCTATAAACCTGAGAAGGAACCTTCACATACCATATGAAGTCCTACCCTGGCCGCTCGAAGGCCTGGAACCAGCCCATTCGACAGAAGGGGTTCCTTTAAGGGAACGTGGCAGGGGGACCCGAGGGAACCCGTGCCAGTCACTATTCGGGAGGAATTCACCGATTGCCACCAGGGAGGCCTGACCTAGCGACCTCTATGTGGGACACATCAGTTCGGCCAACCCCTGTCTGTTTAAGTACAGAGCCTCTGGTACTTGCCTCCGGAGAGACATCCTGCTAGGGTACTGCAAAAAGGCAGTGTCCTCCACCAGCCGGACCTCAGAGACGGGTTATCCTGGAGAGCAGCGCTCAGCGAAGTGCTTTCTAACCCTTGCTAGCGAGGGGAGTTTTAGCCGCTCGATCCTAGGATCTACCAAGCACTTATTTTAAAACGTGCTCAGGAGGCCGAACAGGCCTACAGGCTGATCCTAGCTGGCAGTGCCAAGCGGCTATAAGCTCACAGAAGACTCTCACTTGAGAGGAGCTTCCAAGCCTGCCTGGTAGGTAACCATGCTGTAGGCGATCTATGAGAGTCCCTTCCTGTAGGGACCACATAGTAACAGCGTCGTCTCGTCATGCTAGGGTATGAACACCGCCTTCAGGTGCTACCGGCCGGAAACCGGCACCTGATAGCAGGTGACCACCAGCTGTCCAAACCGCGGAGCTCGCCCTCACGGAGGCCTAGCAGGCCTACCACCTGACCGCAGTCGAGCTAGCCCTCGAGGTAGCTGGGAGAACAGGGACTCGCTCCGTCAGGGAGGCCTAGTGAGGCCTACCACCTGTTTAGTCGTTGGGCGTTCCTCCAGGGAGGCTTAGTTAGGCCTACCACCTGACAATAGGTGCGCTAGAGATAGCTTTTTCACAGTGACTAGACTCATCTAGTGACTGCGAAACCGGAAAATGCCCTTAGAGGAGGCCAGGTGAGGCCTACAATCCAATAGCGAATCCCCCAGGGAAGCCCGTGCCGCTTGCTACCTGTTAGCAAACCCCTGCTACCACGTGTCACCGAAACTGGGGACCGGGGAACGATCTCAGGGAGGCCCGGTGCCTACTACCTGATGGCAGAAAGTGCTATCCTCCAGGGACCTCGGCCACCTGGAGCCCGGGAACAACACCTCAGAGGAGGTCAAGTGAGCCTGCTTACCCCACAGCAGGCCCTTAGGGAGGCCTGGTAACGCCTTCCACCTACAAGCAGCTCGTGCCAGCCGTCTAGGGACTGACGCCTCAGGCATGCCCCCTCAGGGGAGACTGAGTGTGGCCCGCTATTCACAGCAAGCTCTCAGGGGGGCCTGGAGGGGCCCACCACCTGAGCCAAGGTGTCCCAAAAACGGGAGCCTACCCCTCAGGGAGGCCTGGCAGGATCTACCTACAAATAGGAGGAATGCAGGTTCTATGAACCCTGCCGTGGACAGAAGACTGGCTGCTGCACCCAGGCTGACGGTAGCTGTCTGCTGCTGAAGAAGAACTGGACATCCAGATATCACCTGGGGACTCATCCCCAAGGAGGCCAAAGAGACCTACTAGTTGACGAGATTGTCGCTGAAGTTTGACGTCGATGGTTTATAGTCGCGACGTCGAGACTCCCTCCTGGAGTCTGCTGCCCAGACTGCCCAAGCTGGCTACTCACAACCAGCTGGCCTTAACACGCCCGCACCTGGGGCTGGCTCCATCCGAGAGGCTAAAGGGCCTCCGCGATAGCACAGTCTCACAGGGCAGTGCCTACAGACATGAACCTTATCACATTGCCAACAGCAGTGCACTCAGCAAACAAATGCTTAGGAACCCTCTAAAGCGAGGGGAGTACAACTTACGTCACCTGCTTCAGGGCGGCCGCCTTTCTTATACAGCGGTCTGCCGTTCGTGCAAGGACGTCAGCCATTGGTAATGCTCGGGCCTCAGGGGAGCATTCGATCAAACCGCCATGCAGAAGGTTGCGATGCTCAGCTCGACCCGAGCCCTAAAGAAGGTGGAGCAGAGGACATAGAGCAGAGGGTAAACACATCATACAAAAATGTAACCCAGCTCACAGCTCACGCATTAGTGCTTAACCCGGTCGTAATGCTACTTTATACTTAAAGCTAGGAAAACAAACAACTCGCCCCCGCGCGCCACAAGCCCGTGAGCAAGAGCGGCAAATACAAACACTCACGTAAGTGAGAGAGATAACACGGAGAGGCGGTAGATCTCTACTAGCTAAAGTATAGCATTATGCACAAACATACAATGTTGCAAAGAAGATCGTTCTTAGCTTACTCACGGGGAGCTGCAGGCCCTGCGATGTCCAGCGATGTTCCACAATCCCCTGAGCCCTCTCAGGAGAGCGAAAAACAGAGTCCTGAAAACATTAGTAGAAAATGTTTCACCCTTCTCGAGGGGGACTCACCACTCGCTCTTCTCGACGCTTCAACTCAGCCATCAAGCTAGTATACGACCACCATCCTGAGGGGGGCGCTTTCACCAAACAAACCAGGCGGGCCGTCAGAATCTTAAATTTTCTGCTCATCATTGGCCCACCGGCCTAATGTAAAGCGCCCAGGGGAAAGCACAGGAGGAAGGGAAAAAGGCAGCGCTCATCTGCGCGCCCTGGGAGGCGGAGTCCGCTGCCTGCACTGGTTCCGGTTACCAGCACCGCCTTCCTTCCTCTTCTTGTTGCGGGTGTCCCGCCTTCTCTGCGCACCAGTCCTCCACGGAGGGGGCGCTCGAGAGGCGACGCTGGTTCGCTGGTCCCGTCTCCAGTCCTCAGACCGTGACGGGCCAGGGACACCCGGCTGCCTGGGCGTGGTCCCGGACCTCAGCGGGATGCATGTTCTAAATGCCGCCGAGCGCGCCTTCGCCTCGAGGTGCCGAAAAGTTCAGAGGGCGAAACCGGGGCATCCAGGAGAAAGGACTTCCCTTTCTCCCCGATGTCCGCCAGGTTCAACCACAGATGTCTCTCCGTGGCTACCATCGCCGCCATCGAACGACCGATGGCAAACACGGTTTGTTTGGCAGCCCGGAGAGCGAGATCCGTGGTCCGGCGCAACTCGGTCACTGCATCAGGGGTTAGTCCCTCCCCCTGATCGAGGTCCCTCAGCAGGTCCGCCTGGTAGACTTGTAACACCGCCATGGTCCCGTTGAGACCCGCGAGACCCGCTGACATGTACGCCCTGCCGTTCAAACGTGATGTTGTCCTAAGAGGTTTGGTCGGCAGGGTGGGAGTCCTCAGTGTCGATGGCCGCCCAGAGGCGAGATAGTTCGCAAACGTCATAAGTTGACCTCAGACAACAGTATAACATTTTTTAAAAAGCCAGTTCATGACCCCTTTAAATTATCATACGTGCAATGTCTTTCCCACGTGAGCTGGATATTCATTAAAAATAAAGTTCATCCATGCATTCATAATATTGGAATCCGAACGCTTAACAATCTAAATCCGAAAAGCTTATGTGGTATGTTTACTGCTTATAAATTAGATGCAGTTTAGCTATATGCTGCTCTTAGCTGTCAAGTTAGTGGCACGAGTCGGTGGGCGGGTTACAGAATCAGGCATTGTTCTTCTTCTGTTGAGGCGGTGCTTCACTACAGTCTCACGTCATAGCCGGGCACATTCTGAGATCTATCATTTTCTGGGCTTGGTGTCAATAAAAGCTTTTCTTTGACTAACAAGGAAGTTTTCAGCTCTGAAACTTACAGGATATTCATATATTACCATGACCTTTTATATATCAAAAGCAGAAGGGAAAGTTGATTTCTTAATTCATCACCCCTTTAATAATTCAGGCAAGCAGCTGTGCTCAGGGTAATATTAGTGGCACTGATCAGTCGATTACCAACTTAGGACATAAGAAAAAGCATTCCAAGGAGTATCATTTCTGATGAAAAGGTGCTGTGCAGCCTACATTTTAATTTTTGGGTGAACTAACCCTTTAACTTAGCCTGACTTTGTCATACTCAATTCTAGTCAGCATATTCAGCCAAACTTAGCCCCGCCCACAGCATTTGACAAATGTTGTGGCCGGGGCTAAGTTCGGCTGGCATCCAGGCTACCTTGTAGATGCTCACAAATTACCTTAGTATAAACAAGATAATATATGGCAAGCTGAGCATTGAATTATTTAAATGCACTCCATGGAGGCATGACATTTTTTTTGTACCTGTTCACAATTCGGAAGATTCTGCTCTTCTCACTTATACAAGAAACTGATTCATCCATTTGGTCAAGACTACACGTTTTAAAAATGTATTTATGGCTGTAGTTACTATACACTTTTGTTGTATGGAAAACAGCAGGGTGAGTACAGAATTTACATTTTTTATTTTTGAATATAACTTTAACGATAAGTAGGGTGTCCATCAACTGTGACAGGCATACACAGTGGACAGTGGCTGAGACCATAATGTACACTGCAGAGCCAGCAACTCAGTCAGCATGTTAAGCCTTCATACTAAAGTATGTCTGGTCAGCATTCAGCAAAAGGCCAGGCTTATTGGTTAAGCTGCTTCAGCTGTTCAGTCATAAAATAATAATAATAAAATAAACTGTCAGTTCTCACAGTGGTAGTTTCTATCTTTGGAGTGGTGATATGTGCCATACACACATGCTCACCTTGCCAACATCCTGGCTGTGTTCAGCATGGGTGCTGATGTCAGATTGCATCTGTTTCAGGAAAAGGGGAGCATGGGAAACCGTACCCGCTCATAGAGGACGAGTGTGATGACTCTGTATACAAAGAGAACGGCTTCAACATCTACGTCAGCAACAATATCGCTCTGGACCGCTCTCTTCCTGACATCAGACATCCAAAGTAAGTAGAGCTGATTCTCACAGCATGTTCACAGTAACCAGACTCCAGAGCTGCACAGCTTGAGCTAGACATCAGTGTTTTAACGATCCATGGCAGGCCACACTTACGCAATGTGTTTAATTAATGATTTTGTCCTAAATGAGGAATTAATTTAATTAGGATTCATTCATTAAGTGATTTCAAGGCTGATAGATATTTGTTTGTGTACCTTTAGCAGTCAAATAACATAAAAAACATGGGAGAGCAGTCTGTGTGATGTTGCGTTCATTCATTTTTCGATTTAATATTGAAAGTAGAAAAATGAGAATTCGGCTTGATTTTATTTTTTTAGCTTCAGGGGTAGAAAATGGGCATGAATCATCCCTTTCCGCTGATTGGTCAACCAAAGATCAACCCGTGCGACTTTCAGTTTTTCAACAGTTCCATGCAGGATAACAACAATACACATTACCCATCAGCCTACTGGCTCACCAATGGTTTTATTTAGTTGTCCAACTGTCAAAATCTATGTGGCAAAGCTGTGTGACCCTCTGGACAGCGCAGAGATGCAGTTACATTGGAGTGAAGCTCATCAATATCGATTTAAGTGTAAATATGCAGCTGTCATAACTTTTATTTTAGATTTAAGCTTTGGACAAGGGATGAAGTTAAAATATGATAGATATAAAAAGTTATAAATTACATTATTTTGTATCAATGTCAGTTTACTATCACAGCTCATCAATTGTTTTGGTGGTTATGGAATTCTATTAGTTTTTAGGTTTGTTGTTGTTGTTTGCTTGTTTTTATAGAGAATAGCTTATATGGCATAATTTTTTTTCTTTGCCGAAACGTTGAATGTTACTATCCAACTGCCGTGTTTTATGTTATTTGTTCCTCAAAATCACTGTTGTTTCAACACTCTGCAGCACGCCTAGTTAGGGGTAATGTCAAATAGCCATATAATACAATTAGGGATGTTAACCGATGACCGTTTGACCGATGGTTGACCGTATCAATGTTAACCGATCAAAGTTGTCGGTTAAAAAAAAAAAGTGATCTCTAAGTTAGGCTATTATAGACAGTGGACTAAACGCTACTACAGTAAGCCATCTCATTCCAAAATCTTTTTGTGTGAAGTGAACAAATCCCTCACACTCAATTTTTCATAACTCGCCTGTTTGTACTTAAAATAAATTAATAAAAACATTTGGCGCGAGGTCACAGCGTTTGGGTTTGCGCGCTCACAAGGTTTGCAAAAAGTAACGTTAAACAGGCTAAAACACTCGAGGTTGGAGCCAGGGCAGACAATAGTATGAAGCGTGCAAAGAAAAGTAGTGTGTGGGACCATTTCACCAAAAAGAACGACACAGATGTAAGTTGCAACTTGTGTGATACAGTGCTTAATTAGAAGGCACACAGTGAGTTAGACCTGCCTTGGCCGGTGCGTCTTTTACGCATTCTGAAGGTGCCTGTTTTATCCATTGGTTTTATCATGTTGCAGTCTATTAGACAACATTCCGCATAAGATGGGCTTACATTTGGAAATATATTACATCTACATTTCAGTGGTAACACATAAGGTGTTGATCATCGTCTTTCTTTATTATTGTTAGCACTACCTCGAACTAAAGCGGAGTCTCTTCGGAGCTGTCATTTTCTTAAATGAGCCGCGGCAATGTTTCAAATGAGCTTCTAACGCTAGACAAATGCCTTTATTTTCAACGCGATCACCTTGTACCCAAACCATTTCGAAACTAAGGAGCCATTTGTCTTCCGATTACAAACAAGCTCCTCGGCGCCGCGTTTGCGAGACTCATGTTTCGCGCTGTAGGGGATTTAAAAAAAGTGACGTGAGTGGAAGGCAGGCGGCGGCGGCGGCGGGACAGTGTGTGTGTGTGTGTGTCGATCAACATGATTGTTTGCTTTGCAGCCCCTTTAAATGCCGTTTCAAAAAAGACCAAGCATTCGATCTACGTCAGAGAGGCAGCGCGTCCACAAATCTTTCTACAGCGTCAATGGCAGGGCGGCCACAAAGAAGTTTGACGCTCTCACCGACGGCGGTCAATTATTCCGCTTATACTACGGTTTCCACACCTCAAGACATCGATCCGAAGATATATTTAAAGGGATTCGTCCGGTTTTTGTACTTAAATCGCTATTGTGAGTAGGACTATTTCTTCCGCGTCTCATCCAACGGCTCTTTTGTTAGTTCCGAAACGTCACTTTAAAGCTGTTAACGAAGGCTTGAGCCGTTGATAGCATTCTTCTGCAGTTATTAATAAAGTTATTAGAAAGAGAGAGAGAGAGAGAGAGAGAGAGAGAGAGAGAGAGAGAGAGAGAGAGAGAGAGAGTGCTTGTGTGAATTAGGCTACCTCTGTGCGTCTCTAAACAGCTGTTATTACCTCGCTAGTGAAAAAAGGTCACTATGCCTTTAAGTTGCTCCACTATATGGGCTAACTGATTAAATCGTCTGGGCAGCGCTGACACCTTTTTGTGCAAACTGTAGTGCGTGTGCGAGCATGTGTGATTTCAGTAATGAGACAGAAAAGCTTGCCTTTGATGTCCGCTTCCGTCTGTTGGTTTTCATCTGGACTGTCTAATACTGCTGCCGCCCAGTTGTTGAACGTTTTATATTCACCGTAAATATTAAGATTTACTTTAGGAAAATCGTCTGTCATATTGTTGTTTTTAGTCCTGTAATTTCCGTTATTACAGTTAACTATGCGAAGTGATATGGAACTGTAATGCGGTCAAGAGCTGCCTGGAACTACGTTCGCTGTGCATCTCCCAGAAAATAATTGCACACCTCAGAACGTTCATCAGCCAATCAGATTCAAGCATTCAACGGCCCCGTAGTATAAAATGCAATATATAATACAAGTCCAGGAAATGCTCACTCAGTTGCGAGAAGATATCAAAACCCTGTAATGACACCTTGATCAATAAAGCCAGAGAACAGAAGTGTATTTTATATGTATCGTCATCTAGCAGTGTCAGAAATTAATTACCCCATTATGGGGCAAATTTGCTGCTGTAATAACTGAACAATAAAAACTGCTTTTATTCATCACTGTTCTCACGGTATATCCTCGACTAACGCCCTCACCTGGTAAGGCACCACACATATAACATCTCCCCTTTTTCACTTATAGTTAAGGGTACAAAACATAACTTTAAACAGTCATTACTAACAGTTAGGGGTAACAAACATAACAATAACCATTAATTTAATGAGCATCACTAAAGGGTCTCAGTTCATATGTCTAATCTCATCGGTGGTTTGCAAATTCTTTTTGGATATCTTGCTTCTGTGATGCTGGGCTCAGTAACACTGGACTGGACATTAACACTGGGTATCGATTCCATTACTTCCTCCTTCTCCTGTGGATGGCAACTGGGAAATGGACTCTTGTTCTGACTCATGGGTAATGCTTTTTTGTTGATGTTCTCTGGTCTGTATCAGATGCAACTTGAATTTGAAATTGCTTTATTGCTTCAAAAAACATTTGAATTGCTTTATGCAAGTCCAAATCAGTTTCTCTCAGCAGCTTGGCTCTGAGGTTGTCATCACAAATGCCTACTACTATTCTGTCCTTTATTAGACTGTCACATAATTGTCCGTACTCACATGAATTGGCTTTAGTTTTGAGATCCGTAACAATCTGATCGATGCTTTCACCCGGTGCTTGGACTCCAAAAAAAATGCCGTTCAAATGTCACGTTCTATTGGGGTTTGAAGTAGTCGTCAATTTTTTTTATTATGAATTTAACATTATTTTTGTCTTCAGTTCCTGCAAACTCGATCTTGTTGTAGATTTCCAGCTTCATCACCAATAATGTGCAGCAGTGTACAGCTTTGTATTTTTTTAGCTTTCGTATCGATGCTCTGATGCCGTCATGTACAGTTCAAATGATTGTTTCCATTTTTTACAGTTATCCGCAAACTGCAGTAGTTGTGGTGGCTTTAGTCCTTCCATAATGGGCTTGAATTCAATATTATAATAGTCATGGATACACCGTGAGAACAGTGACTAATAAAAACAGTTGTTATTGACCTACATAGCATTCAGTCTAACTTATTACATGGTGTCAAAAGTATCAAATTCAAGCCCATTATGGAAGGACTAAATCCACCACAACCACTGCAGTTTGAAGGCAACACAGATACTGATGCGCTTCGCTACAATGTAACTGCACCTACGCACTGTCCAGAGGGTCACACAGCTTTGCCACATGGACAACTAAATAAAACCATTGATGTGCCAAAGAAGTAGGCTGATGGGTAATGTGGGTGCAGATGTGAGGCAGCCTACATTAATATTTCTGAAATAATCACCTAATATTTATCTGGCACGTAGGTTGTCGATCCCATGCCTATAGAGAAGAAAACACCATCTAGTCCCTGCCCAGCGTGAGTGTGTCAAAGTATTCCTTAGTCCAGTTGTTTGATGAAAGAGAGATTATGCAATAAACTATTGCAATAAACTAGTCCGTCCCGCAGTGGAGGACTGTTTTTCTGCATGGAACTGTTGAAGAACTGAAAGTGGCACGGGTTGATCTTTGGTTGATCAATCAGCGGAAAGGGACATTTTATGCACGCCCACACGTGGAAATCGAATATTTAGGCCATTTATCCATTTTCTGCTCCTAAAGCTAAAAATATAAAATCAAGTCGAATTCATTTTTTTTTTCATAAAAAAAGAATAAATGAGCCATTTTCAAATTTTTTTACTTTCAATATTAATAATTTATAAATATTAATAAATCATAAAATTGTGAGCATTAAGCTTTGAGATTTTACCTCAAACATCTTTGACTGTCAGCAGTCCCTTTCAATTGTTGTCCCGAACTGCGCTGACGATTGAGGATCCGCATGCAGCTTTATTAGGGTAATCTGCAATCGAAGTGCAAAATACAGGTGAAGAGTCAAAACCACAGGGCAAACAATCCAGTTAATAACAGAGCTGAAAACACAGGCAAACAGGAAATCCACGGAAACCATTCAGAACGTCAGAACCATTACATGGGAAAACCAGAAAGAGCGCTCAGAAATGCAGTGGTAGCACTAACAAGACTTTGCAAATAAAGAGTGAAAACACAGGGCACAAGCTAATAACACCTCAAATTTCTTAAAGATGATATTTTTACTTAAAGATGCACCATTTCTGTCATTATTTTTTTTTTTACATATACTGTAAATACGTATATCTTATCAGGAACCTAATAAAAGTTTATTTATTTAACGGTGGGTAATTGGACAAAACTGAGACTAAATTAAATTAAATATAAATTATATTAGCAATACATTTTTATGTTAAATAAAAATGACTGAGTGCACCTTTGATACCGTTTGATGTTGAATAAATTACAGTTTGTACAAAAATTTGAAGCAGCAAAACTGTTTTTCAACATTTGGTAATAATATAAATGTTTAGCACAGCATATTAGAATAATTTCTGAAGGATCTCGTAACAGAAGACTTTGAGCTTTGCCACAACTGGAATAAAACACATTCAAAAATATATTCAAATAGTTATTTTAAACTGTAATAATATTTTACCGTAATATTATTATCTTTAATTTATTTTTTGATAAATAATTGCCCAGCCCTGATGAGATGAAGAGACTCAAGAGAACAAATGTTATTGATGTATATGCCACAATTTAAGGGTTTACAGTTATAAATAAGCCGTTTTGGACCCACTTTATATTAGGTGGCCTTAACTACTATGTACTAACATTTTAATTTATAATTTGATACAATGCACTTATTGTGTACATACATGTTTTTACATTGTACTTACATTTTAAAAAATACCTGCATGTAATTACATCTGTAATTAATTTCTGTAGTTACATTTGTAATTACACAGTTGGCACTTCCCTTACACCTAACCCTACCCTTAAACTTACCCATACCACCACACCTGTCCCTAACTCTACTCGTATCCCACCTCAATATCAGCAAAGGTGTTTTGCAATACAATTTGAACACAGTAAGTACATTGTACTTATTTTTTGATGTAAGTACATAGTACTTAAGGCCACCTAATATAAAGTGGGGCCATTGTTTTAGTTCATTTTTAATTTTAAGTACATTTTATGAATTAAACAGGTCGTAAACATACTTTATCACTAGAGAAAATGGGTCCCATTTTATATTAAGTGTCTTTAATTCCCATGTACTAACATTTAAACTAATATTTAAAAAATATCTGCATGTAATTGCATCTGCAATTAATTTCTGTAATTACTATAAATTACACTGTTAACCCTTCCCCTACCTGTAAAAGAAAGAAAAACGTGTTTTGCAATACAACATGAACACAATAAGTACATTGTTCTCATGTTTTGATGTTAAAGTTAAAGTTAAAAATGCCTAATGTAAAGTGTGACCAAAATTTAAATAACTTAAAAAAACATATAAGTACTATGCAAACATTCAAGACGTTACTCCTCATATAGAACCCTTTAGGCATAAGGGGTTCTTTAAAGTTGAGTCAAGAACCCAAGGTTTCTATATACAACTCCAAGCCTTTTTTTCTAAGAGTCTAGTGTTCCATATTTTGACTGTTCTACATGCACATTCATTTATAAGAACATTTCCTAGCACAAATAACAATGAAAGTTTTTCCGGCTCCATGCATGACCATCAGTATTAAAGCATAAGGCCAAAAAGAGCAACAGTATTAGTTGTGGTTCGCAGTCCATCCATTTAGCAAGATTTGGAGGAGAAAGTCTGGCTTCAGACTTCCATCTAAATGAGCTTCTTGATGGATTGATCGTTAATTGTTCTCAGAAGGCTCTGCACCATTACCTTCTCTTGAATGTCTCCACTGCCATGGATTTTCCCTTGGCAAGAACAAATCTCTCAATAACCCATGCACCAAAGAGTCAATGTCTGAAGGAGGACCCATTCGTTACAGGGTTGTCAATAACTAAAATATATTTATTTCTGCCTGAACGGGCATAAGCATCTGCTACTGGCTTGCCAAGCTTCCAGGCTTTGATAATGTGAATGAATATGAAGTCTTTAAAACATGTTTTAGTGCCATTACAAGGTTAGAGAGTTTTCTCTACTCTACGTTTTCTTGGTGAAAAAGTTTGTCTGTTGCTTTCCTGCTGTTCGCTGTAAAGTTGTGTAAACCCCTTTCAAGCACTGCAGTGTTCCGGTGAAGAGCCTGGTGTGGGGCTTTTATTTACATCCCCTATAAAAGCCTGTGGCGCTCAGTGTGGAACCTGCCAACAGACAGAATGTGAATAACTGTCTCAGTGCGAGAGCAAGCATTCCCGTGTATTCACTTTTAATGCAGGTGAATACACAGAGAAATACACAGATGCTACTGCAGTGTCAGTGCTAAAAGCAAGCAGAAGGAACTGGACAGATTACTAGTGAAAAGTAGTTGAGAGTTTTAAAAACATTTATTCCTGTGATGGCAAATCTGAATTTTCAGCAGCCATTACTCCAGTCTTATTACTTATTATTGTCAATGTTGTGATTTTTTAAAAATAATTATTTGATGAATAGAAAGTTCAAAAGAACAGCATTTATATGAAAAAAAATTGAAATCCCCATAATTGTCATTTTCAAAATTAAAAAATTTAATCTAATTTTGCACAAATATAGTAAGCAGCTCAACAGTTTTTAATGATACTAATAAGAAATGGTTAACACTTTACAATAAGGTTGTATTAGGTAACATTAGTTAATGCATTAGTTAACATGAACTAACCATGAACAACACCTCTGTTCAGCATTAGTTAATCTTTGTTAACGTTAGTTAATAAAAATACAGCTGTTCATGGTTTGTTCATGTTAGCTCACAGTGCATTCACTTATGTTAACAAGATTTTAATATTGCATTAGTAAATGTTGAAATTAACATTAACAAAGATAAATAAATGCTTTATAAGTGCATTTCATTATTAGTTCATGTTAACTAATGTAGTTAACTAATGTTAACTAACAAACCTTATTGTACAGTGTTACCAAGAAATGTTTCTTGACCACCAAATCAGCATTTTAGAGATTTTGATACATTTAGCCATGGTGAGCATAAACACTTTATTTCAAAAACAAAATAAAGTGACTGAATGGTAGGTGTGTATGTATGTATGTATGTATGTATGTATTTATGTATGTATATATGACCTCTTATAAAAATACATGCTTTTGTTCTTACTCCAAATTGTATTATTTGTTCAGTTTTTCGGTTTTGTCACAAAAGTACATTTTGTTTTGTTTTTGTTGAATCAAGGTTAAAGCAAAGACAAAAAAATAATAATAATTAGGGCCTCAAGGACAGGAATTGAAAACCACATCCTAATGGTGACACATGCATTACTGGAAAAGCATTTTTATTTCTTTCTAGATTTTAGAACACAGCACACTTCTCTTTCCACAAAATAGAGTAAAAAAAACACCCAAATCCTATGTGGTGTTTTTATGCAAATACATTTTCTCTAATACCCGATTCAGAGAATTTGCTGTATGTGAGAATTGCATGTTTCAGTAATACACATGACACTGTCTGCATGGCTATTAGTATGCAAATGGCACGTCTTTTTCTTCCTGAACTGTATTTCATTAGTAGACTGATCTGACAGGTCAGACAGGGCTGTTTTAGATGCTGGCTCCTCTCCAGAATACATTTGTGCACAATGCTGGATCTCTCTACGTCAGGGTTCCTAGTTTAGTTCAAACCCTGATCAAACTCACCCACCTGTGATTTTCTAGTGATCATGAAGCCCGTGATTAGCTTTCTTAGGTGTGTTTGATCAGGGTTGGAGCTAAACTCTGCAAGGCATTGGCCCTCCAGGGAACCCTGCTCTATACTGTATTTTTGTTATGTGTGTGTTTTTCCCCCCACCACCATTGAAGTGAAATGTTAATAAACCATGCAGCGCCCTGAGAATGATTATTATACGGAGGTGTATGAATTAGGGCCGGCTTGTCAAGTTTGTCAGGGTGCTGAATTAGAGAGAGAGTGAGCCATAAAGTGCCACTTCATCTGTCGGTGCCGGCTTTGTCGGAGCTCAATTAGCATGCAGATTTCTGAATGCTTTATGAGAGTGCTGGGACTGAAGGACCTCTCAAAACATTGATTTATGATCCGAGCTCTGTCGCCGTTGCCTATGGCATTGGGGCAGCCCGCACCGGTGCTTTTGTTTTCAAATAATGTTTTTACAGTTTGGCAAGATCTAATGCAATAAGCGACAAGATTTATATTTCACACATCATTGTTCTGAGTAGGCTTATGCGATGTTGAGAGTTTCTTAAGTGTCTTACAATATGTGGATTATACATTGATGTCCTGATTAAGCATCTGATGTAAAGCATAATCAGCTAGTATTTGCCTGCCTCGCTCTCAATCTCACTCTCATTGTTTCTTTTCTGTAGCTGTAAGCAGAAGCTGTATCTTGAAAACCTCCCAAACACCAGTATTATCATCCCGTTCCATAACGAAGGCTGGTCTTCTCTGCTCAGAACCCTCCACAGCATCACCAACCGCACACCTGACCACCTGATCGCAGAGATCATACTGGTAGACGACTACAGTGACAGAGGTAAACGGCCGAGCCGTTCTTTCTTTCTCAGAGCATCTGCTTGACATCAGGGCTATTGCTGGTGATTTTCTGCATTAGCTGCTCAAAATGAATGTTGAACGAAGCTTTGATAGTACTGGGTCCTTAAGTGCATCAAAAAAGTTTTTTTTTGGTCATTTATAGAGGTAGACAGGGATTTGTCAATGATCACTGAGTGACAATTATATGTTATGATTGGGTGTCTCTCAAATTGGTAGGGACACTTTTGACCCTTGTAGACTCCCTCAAAACTGGTTTTGTATGTTAGTATCCAACAGTGTATATTCCTCTATTTCGCATAGTTGTTTTTTTATTGTTGTCTGTCATATTCATGATTAAATGTAATTTTCACTACATATTCGTGGAAGTTATATTTTAAACATTTGTTGGACTCCATTAAGGCTAATATAATTGTTAGCATTTGAATGTATTCTAAGTAAATTTAAATAACATTTTCACACTTTTTTTCATTTACACAAATTACAGCTTGATGCACAGTGAAAAATTTAATTTGAGTGATATTTACCAAGATTTTTTTCCCATTCAAAATTCTAGCATGCTCCTTACTGACACTGTTACTTAAACAAGCACACTCAATTTTGAGAAGAAAAAAAAAACACAAAAAGAAAAACATCATTAAGGGTTAATAATGCCACACCTGAGGGGAAGTTGTAATTTATGTATAAAAAAAAGAAATACAAATATATTTTTCACAAACTATCCCTCAATTTAAATCATATTATATGTGTAAAACATTTCTAAGAGTATTATTGTGTCAATCTTTGCATAGAGCAAATTTAACTCATTGTAAGACGTTTAGTCGTAGAACGCAGAAAGATTAAGTCACCAGGAATGCATCTTCGCTTTGAGACACATTGATAGCACACCGTTGAACACTATAGCACCAAAAACTCTGCCTTTTGGAACAGCATCCCGATAGCTCACACAATAAATCAATAAGAACATCCCACCGCACAATGCTCCTCTGTACTACAAGACATCTCAGCCAATAGCATTCCATCTCACAGCTGGGCAATCATCACTCCTGTAGAGGAATAACGGGAGAGCACAATAGTGAGAGTGTACTCCACTCTGGCCTGCTCTGTTCCCATTACAATACTCATGTCCAACTGAAATTAGCTGCCATTAGACTGAGAGGCATCTTGCATTGTTTGACTTATGATGATGATTTTTTAATTGCATGTTGTTTGTGTCAGCATGTTCGTATATTATAATACAGTGTAGCTTAATTCATGTAAGGCCATCTGCAGGATTTAATGTGTGTGTGTGTACTGTATGTAGGCGACAAACTCTGTTATGCTAATCAGCTCAAGCTCATTGGTCAGTGCTCTTTAATGATGAGCTCAAATGAGATGCAAATTCTCTCTCAACAGATTTTTGACCTAGAGCAACAGTAGCAGTGAACTCTCAAAGCATAGAAAATGTCATTTTTCTGGCATTTCATTGCAGTGATTTGAAAGCAGATCCTCTGAAAAAGCACAAAATCTCCTGTGCATTCGCCAAGTGCTCGTATGAGTCATTTATGTGGTTTAAAGAGTTTAAAGAGAATTTTTAGCCAGATGCATTTCTTACTCTCTGTAACACACATTTGTCAGTTTCCTCAGATCTCTAGCAATAAGAAGTAATTTCTTCAGCCAGTATACAGAAAGAATGAATGAGCTTTCCAGTACTGAAAAAATGATTTGGTAGTTATGTTTCATTCAGACTAAACATTGACCAATAATGTCCAAGTGCATTTGAGAGGAAATAATCACCTGTCAGTCATGTCACCAGTCCCTCTTACTGCACTCTCTCTACACATACACACAGAAGGTTGTGTGCAGCTGGTGGCCTTTTTGTCTGGACAGTCGCTTTTGAAAGTGTGCAGTACCATCAATCACAACAGACAAAAAATGAGTGAGATCTAATTAGCATAGAGCAGAGGACAGTCCAGAATGACTGACAGAGAGCCATACTTCTGCCACTTATAATCACTGGCTCTAACCAAAACCAGATATAAAGTAGATATTAAGTGGGCTGAAGTTATTCCCCCATCTCCTTGTGTTCTCTTTAGCACCACTCATGATATCCATTAGGGCTGGATGATATAAAAGTTTCGGTATTTTTCAGACTTTTTAAAATGTCTGATCTCAATATCCATGTATTTAATGGCTTTAAAAATAGTTTTTCTTGTTCTATTCCACAAAAGGAGCTGTGCGTGTGAACTTATTCTATTTACACGTACCCTACAACTAACCCTAACCTAACCTTCCACTAACAGTCTACTACAGTCTACTAATACTCTAATGAGAGTTAGTTGACATAGACAAATTACTGTGAGTCTTTTTTGTCCGTGTTACAGTGTAATTATGCAACCCATTCTCACTCCCAAGGCATCAAAATCTGAAGCATGGTCAAGTGCCTTCCGCGTCACAATGAAGACGCTAAAGTTACCCCTAGGCGTCACTATATCGACGCGCATGGGTACTCCATTGATTTAAATGAGAAACCTTTGACATGATACACAGACTGGTTGGGCATGGGAATGTTATCGTCATGATGAAATTATATAGGATACTTTTATTTACATTTATTTGTTTTTTTTGTTTTTTTATTTAGACACGTTTGAACATATAACCCAACCCTATCCTTTTATTATATATAAATTAGTGGTGGGCATAGATTAATTTTTAAAATTTAGATTAATCTCACTGTAATCTTGGAATGAATCTAGATTAATCTAGATTAAAATGGCTCATTTGAATTCTGCCGAAGGCATTCAGAATATGTTTGCTCATAAGTGATTGTTTGTCTTTTTGTAGTTTGAATAATAAATAACTTCTGTCCCTTTAAGACCTGATGCACGCATGGATCCCACTGTTCCTGTGAGCTGGTTATGACTGTGTTTACGTTAAAACTCACCAAGATGGGCATTGAGACATTTTTGAGTGTATTTGACCATTAAAAAGATGGAAAAAGGAGCTAATTTTTGCACTTGTATATCAGAGGCGGCTTTATTACGGTATGTGTGTGTGTGCTTCAGATGCGTACGCAAAATCTGCAGGAATTAGTAGAATTAACGTTATGTGCAACCCCGCGCGAAATTCAGACCGGTCACACCAATACTAACACGCTGTCATGAGGACAAATCCAGCAGAACACCCGTTCGCAATGTTCAGAGGATTAAACGGACTGAATGCGAGGAGGCGGGTGCGTGTCAACTCGCTGTCGGTCGGAGAGGAGAGGAGAGCGCAGCTGATATCGATACTGTAGAAAATGAGTAGCGTATCGTTTCAGATATTTCAGTATCGATACATAGCGGAATATCGATATTTTTGACAACACTAGTAGGCATACACACAGGTTCGAAGAGTTGTTCTCTCGCCCCCTACAGTGCAATTCGGCATACATCCGCGCTAAAATATCAAGGTGAAAGTCATCATAGCTTGCGTAGTATAGATCCAGCTCCCAACCCAACTTTGAGAATAGATTAACGGCAATATTTTTTTTATCGCCCGATAAGAGTCTCACGTTAATGCCGATAACGGCCCACCACTAATATATATATATATATATTTCACCTACTCATTTGTGTATTATATGATATAAAACTGTAACGTATACAAAAACACAGGATATAACAGGCATATACTACTGCATGCACAATTTATTCAAAAAGTACAAATAAAAGGCCAAAAGATTGATTTGTGTGAAGAAAATCCCCAAAAGAGATGAGCGTCTCCATTCGCGATTTCAAAAATTGCCGCCTGAAGAAACATTACGTCCATTGCGTCATTATGTCAGTTTTGATTGTAAAATTTCATTGTCTCTTGTGTGTCTCGTGACCGATTGTGTCATGCTCAAGGTGTATCATTTGAATTAGATATTTGAATGAGTGCGTTCACGGAACGGCGAGATCATCATTTCAGCGATTTAAACATTAAGATCAACTCTGTTCTTCACTTGAAGATATCATATGACTTCAGAAGACTTAGAATGCCACATGAGTTAATACCTTTATACTGTTTTTGGTCCGTTTTTGCAATAAATACCTGTGACTGTACTTTTATTTGCCTGTTACGTGTTTTATATTGTTGAGAAGTGGGTAGGTTTAGGGTAGGAGTTGGGTTAGTTTCTCCAAAATATAAAAGTAGCCGCCAATACATATTCATAAAATCATGTCTGCTTTTACAAATACAAAGAATTAAATGCGTCTTGATGTGACACATTGGGCTAACAACTGAAATCAATGCAGTACCCCTGCGTGTCGAAATAGTGACGCCTAGGGGTACCTTTAGCGTCTTCATTGTGACGCGGAAGGAACTTGACCATGCTTCAGATTTTGACACCTTGAGAATGGGTTGAATTATGCATTTAAGTATTGTGTAATGATAATTAACTACATGTACTTACTATGGAGTTGGGATTTGGATTTGGTTTAGGGTTAGTTGTAATTATGTATAATTTATAGTTATTACTGCAGTAACTACATGTAACATGTGTAACAAGGACACTGCAAAATAAAACGTTACCCAAGTTACTTAAAGTTAGTAGAATAGTCTAAAGTGGACCATCAAAATAAAGTTGATAAAAATATAAAAATGCATAAACAGAACAATTTAGTTATAATAAAATGGTTTCATGTATCAAAAATGCCACACTGAGATTTCTGTGAACATTTTGAATGCTAACAAATGACACTAAAAGAGTTTTGAATTGATTTTCTGAAATGAATCACTTACCAAATGTAATACTTTTTTTTTGCTTCTAAAAATCAATAGTTTGAGATACTTTTTACAACGCCTGTCTTTAAACTATATCATTGACTCTTTAGTGAACTTAAAATATAAATAAAAAAAAAATGATTAAAATCATTGCAATATTAACAACCCTACATTTATTTTTAATACATGAAAGTAAAATCACAACTTTGAATACTTCAGGAGAGACGTTTATCAAAGTGACTTACATTGCTTTCAATGCACAAAATATTCTGCAGTGAATATTAGGATATCACCCAGTCCTAAAATCATAGAGTTAATTTCAAAGCATCTACTCATGAATGGATGCTCATGAAAAGACTACAGCGGCGCTCCTCACTTGTACTGTGTGATTCATTTTCATGAATATGTAGAGCGTTTGTGTTTCTTCAACTCTGCTTAAAGTAAAGTATTTTTAGAGCGTTGCTAAAGTGGAAGCTCTGCTGGTGTCTCTCTCGCGCCAGCCTGGCTCTTATTGAAGATAAGCATTTTCACCATGTCTCACTCTGTGAAGAAGAGGCCTTGCTGGGCTCTCATTAATTGTGGATACAAATTAAATTCATGCCATGCATTTAATTAATTGAGGAACGTCCTCGTCATTGACGCTCACAGTGGCATTCAGTAGCGTGAAGGTGCTTCATCACTGAACACTTTTGTTGTTCTTTCCTTGACCTGCTATGACTCGTTAAGGCTTCCAGAATGTTTCTCTTTACTTGTGTGTTTAGCTAAGCTATAAAGTCAACTGCATGATGATTAAATTCATATCCCCTTTAATAGATAGTATTCAATTAGAACATGTAATTAAAGCTCTCTTCTAATGCACCAAAATTAAATGGCTTGCATGAAAGATGACATTTGTGTAAAGGAAGATACAACACATGCAAGTCAACATTCATTTTCTATTAAGGCTAATTAAACTGCCATTATCATTGCATGGATGTGTGTTCATACAGTACATCGTTATTAGTGACCATTACAGTATAGTATAATACACCTCCTTCTCTTCCTCCTCCTCTTCATCTAGTCTATGGCAGCCAATAGAACCGCTTGCGGGAAAGTTATGAGATTTGGCACACAGATCGAGGACAGTCAGAACGTTAACCACAGCAATTTTGGAGTCTCTAACTCAATCGCTCTAGTGCCACCAACTGTCCACATTTGCACTCACGTTTATGCTAATAACTTTTGATCCATAAGGACTAGAAACTAAATTTTCCCTCTGATTCCTTGGCTCAAGACGATATAAATACTATGATTTTCATCATGAACATTTTTAGCCATTTTGAATTTTACAAAACTTCTTCGAAATCCTTTGGAGTGTTGCACTAATTTTCACAAGAAAACAAAAAACATTTCATCTTCCGGCCATGCGAAAAAGTTATGAAATTCAAGTTGATTAGTCAAACTGTTCTGGAATAACGCGCAAACAAATTAGAAGAAAAGTTATCTATTTAGCATATTTAGACCAAACTTGTTTTTTATGTTATGACAACCATGAGCTGAGGGTACCTGCACAACCTTGTGGTCAGGAGAACATAACTTCTGAAAGGATTGGCCAAAAATCACAAAACTCTTCAGAGTTACTCTTTAGGTCTCTAGATTCAGTGCAGCATGCCGAGTTGAATGATGAATGAAATTCCCATATCGACCATTTTGGGCATTGTTCATTTTGAATTTTGTCGCAAAATGCTATATTTTATGAACGCATTGGCATATACTGTATTGTTACAAAACTTGGTATGTGTCTTCGACACAATGCCTTGAAGTTACTTAACAATTTGCAGGCAAGCGCTACCTTGTGGTCAAACATTTAATAAAAAAAACTTTTGATTAGTTTAGGCTATTGTCATGAGAATAACTGGTCTTGATAAATTCTTTGGGTCATTGTGTATACTACATCAACCAATTTGATCTCATAATGGTAAACTGCATCTGAGATTGTATCTCTGCAAAGCTTTGACATATTGACCCCAAACTTCACGTGTCATTGTCACCTCACACTGACCACGCCACATCAATTTGGTAACTATTGGAAAAAAATTATTAGCAATTAAATCACATTACTAGTGATTGTATTTCTGAATGGTCACAATTCTGCCATCATTTACTCCCAGCATTCCAAATTCCTGCAGGACTTTCTTTCTTCTGCAGTGCACAAAAGAATGAAATGATGACATTAATTATCCCTTTAAACTTGTATTCAACTGAGATTATTTCTTTAAGGGCAACAGTGTCACAGAAACACATTGCTGATCCACCTTCTCTGACTACAGTATTGGAAGTGTGAAAAATCACATGTAACTAAGAGAACCTTAACTTCCATAGCCTAATTTGTGTTTTTAACTGCTGGAAGCTGAATTTGTAGTAATTACTGACTAGCCTCCATGTGCCCTTTGAAAAGCAACAGCTGACACAATTAGTATGGCGTGAAGATTGTCTGGCTACTCCTGGACACACATGCATGCACACACACATAAACACGTACAGACACAGAGACAAACACAGACTCGCAGGTTTTGCTGGCACACCTTGACAGTGAATGATTACTATGCTCTGTGTTTTGCGAATGAAGAGGAACAACTCCTGCAAGCCAAATGTGTTCCCCTCCAAGAGAACGTCCTTGAGCTCCTCCACCAAGTGATGTAAAGAACCGAATGATAAAACCTTTGCAGTAACAAGCTGTTCATTCGGCACCCTTTTCTGACATTCTATTTGAGAAGCAGACAGTGGGATACTGGGCACTTTGCTAGCCAAGCCTCTTAGAGTCTTCTGTGAAGACAGCATAATTATTACAATCACCTCACCTCTTTTTGAGAGCAGACACATGCACGCCATGAACCAATTCACAAAGCAACTTGAGATGTTACTTAAAGAGAGACAGTGCTCTTATCTTGGATCTGTCAATGCTTTAGTGAGTACACCCAGCATGCTTTGCTCCAAAAAGAGCAGATGTTTTTTTTTTTTTTAATGCAGGTAATTTAGGTTTAGAAAAAGAGTTAGTGTTGAGGTCTGTCCCATTTGACATTCTTTTGTACTATTTTATGCCATTTTTGTTGTATAAGGAGAGAAAATTGTGTGTACACATTGAGCAATGCAAAAAAAAACAGTGTGTCCAGATGAAGTACTTGTCGAAAAACAGAATGCACACTTTTTGCACTCATGTATCGGAACAGATGTTTTATCTGGATATGATGGTGGCTTGACCAAAAATGGTCAAGATGGCAGACGTAGTGACTGCTGAAACTTCCTGTGGGTGATAAAGCTGGTCATCTGAGTGTTGGTGGTCCACTGATTAATGCGAAGACAGGTCAGGTGACCACAAGAAGAAGAGATGATAAGACCTGTCCTGATGCCCTTGGTGATGACTTGGCGAGGCTTCTGTGGAGGGCAAAATGGCATAATCTCTCTGGAGTCACTGTAGATGTGACTGATTGGAGCAGGCAAAAGAAACAGTGATGTACTCTTTGTCACTGCCAGTCTTCCTCGACATGAAAGTTTAGAGCAAGAATCGATCCTCTCTTTGGCCACATCATGGAGACTGTCGATAATCACCTGTTATCAAGCAGCAATGGTGACTGACAGAAAATTGTTAGAATCGCAGACGTGGCAACTACTCTGTCTGTGGAGAAGGCAGCATTATACAAAAGTTGAATGCTTTGACCAAACTGTTTAATGTTTGTTTAGCATGTACTATATGTAAAAGGCCATTTTGGCTATTTTATTTTTTTTTAGGACTTAGGACTCAGGCAAGTGGACATGTTTTGAAAAGTAATTTCCCTCAACTGAAAAGCTTATATGTACAAAGCAGTTTCTTTTCCCCAGCAGCCATTACTCCTCCAGTCTTCAGTCACATGGTCCTTCAGAAATCATTATAATATGCCGATTTGGTACACAACATTTCTTGTTAAAACAGTTCTGCTTCTTAATATTTCTATGTAGTAAAAAAAAATAGCATTAGTGTTCTGTTTTAGATTATACTACCCTTCAAAAATTCATATACTACATTACAGTGTATAGTACATCATTTGAGGTACTACTTATGTGATTTGTTTCTCCAGTAGGGACTACTTAAGTTACTATTTAATTGCATTTGTTAGCTATTAGCTAAAAGCCATTGCGCCTAGCAAGTGGTGGGGTAAATCACCACAAAATACAGGGATTATCTAAGCAATAAATGAATCAAGGTGAAGAGAAAATCCATTGTCTAATAGCTTTTTCTGCACATGAGGCAACTAATGTACCCTAAGCTGGTTGGGCTCAAGATCAGCCTCAGGGATCAATGTTCTTAAGCCCAATCAAAGCAATTCCATCGCATTATTTGGCTAGACTAATTGCTCGGACTAAAAAAGTGCAAAGTTTACCCCTAATGAGATTGACCCGTAGAATAAATGTGTTCCCTTGCTTTAAAGATTACGCTGACTTTTCTTATCCAGGGGCGCTTGTTAAATGAACACTTCCTGAGCATCTGCTTCTAATCGCTATTGCCATAAAATCATTGCTTGTGCATATTTCACAAGAAAACTGCTGTTTCCCCAGTGCCTCTGATTTAAAGGCACAAATTTCTGGATCAGTCAATGTGATTCACACATTATTGCAGTTTATCATGTACTGTACACGTCTTTGCTACCCATTAGCAGTAGTACAGTCTCCAGTCTTTTCAGTGGGTGATCAGTGGTCTTCTGGGTGTTAGCGGTCTGCTGACTGCGCCTCGGTGTGATGTGCCTAGATTATAAGACCTGCCCGGATGCCCTTGGACATTTTGCTGTCTTGGCGAGGCTTCTGTTGAGGGGGGGAAATGACAGAATCTCTTTAGAGTGGTCGTAGATGCGATTGATTGGAGCGGGCAAAAGAGACAGTGATGCACTCTTTGTCACTGCAACTCCCCCACGGCGTGAAAGTTTAAAGCAAGAATCAATCCTCTCGTTGGCCGCCTCATGGAGGCTGTCGATAGTCATAAGTGGCTGACCTTCTCATCAAAGTTTGTGCCCCTCATCAGGCTCACAGACTTTGGCAGACATTGCTTGGAAAGCTGCATCCATCAATCCTGTGCCAACACAGCCAGGAATTGTCATGGTGACAAGGCTTTGAGGGTTTATCACAAGAGCTGAAGTGTTAATGAAGTTAATAACACCACTGTCAGTGGCAGGTGTTCAACAGGAGTTAGCATTTAAATGAAAAAAAACATGATTTTTTTAAGCTCAACAATGAACTTAAAATACATTGAGTATAAAAAAAGTCATAGTCATCACATCAACAATCCCCAGTTTGCACAATGCAGACGTTACTGTAAGTAGCATATTGTTTTGGTTGATATCTTCCCTTAAATATATTATGCTCTTCATTTACAATGCACTGCACTCAGTCTGCAGTAATTGGTCTTGTAGCTACTTCAGAGACTTTTCAACTTAAAAGTATGATGCTTAGAACTAGTCCCTGGTGAGAAAATGGTTATCTATCCTTCCCACTTTGACACTTCACCACTTAGGATCCTGTTCCTTAGGCTCTACACCACTGATGAGTGTAGAAAACTCTGTATTTAGACATGGTATCTATTACATGGAGTGAACCACATTTCAACTACACTGTAAACAGTAAAAAAAATGCATTTGTAAAAGATATTAAATAAATTGTTTCTCTTTATAGATCTCTTTAGATCTCTTAGATCTCTTTAACATCTCAAATGTTTCTCCGATACAAAAAATTAGGTTAATTTAACATCAAATGGAGACTTTTTCTTGCTTCTCACACTAAAATCTAACACTCTCACTTATGGTCTCCTTTAAAGTTTTAGAATAAATCTCAACAACATCACACAATGTGCTCAGATTTTTCTCCTCTCGAGACTCTGGAGCTCTCAAATGTGTCTCCTGTAAAAATTTAGAAGAGATCTTAACAACTTGACCAATCAAATGTTCTTTTATAACATAAAATATGTATTAAATCCATGCCAAACACAGAATTTTCCGGCTTTCCGGGTTTTCACTGTTATAAGCTAGGGGGAGCTATTACGCATCTTCTGAATGAGTACAGAATCTCCTGATCAAAACACAGGCGAAGAAGACGCAAAAAAACAAGCGATCATATGTAAGCAGATGCATAACGTGATCATCAACATTAAACATCATATAAATCAAAACTGCATATATTACTGAATGAAATGTCGACCCAGGATGAGCTAGGACTGTGAAGCTTTGGGGGTGTTGATTGACTCGATCTACTCCATCTGTGTTTGATCGTCGTTCTGAATCTGATCTGGATGTAGTCTTTGACAAAAACTTGATTTTCTCAGCTTTTTGTTCAAAACGTTGCTTTTTTTATGAAACTTACCCATATTTAAGTGTTGTAAAAAAGGAATGCATGAAGCTAGAATAAAACATTTTGTTGTTGTTGTTTAAAAGTAGAGGGTCTGCTCTTTATTTTGATATATTGCATGCTCAGATATTCAACAAAATATTCTATGGGCCATTACATTTTTGGCAACTTTTTTTTTAAACGCTGGCGGGGAAATTGTTAATAATCAAATTAGTCAAGGATCGAGTCATAAGCCATTTAATGTGCCTTTCAGCAAAGAAAGCTCCAGGGTTACTGTTCCTGAACTGCATCAGTTACATTACTATTTCCAAGAACAAATACTGTGCCCTATGCACACGAACTGTACATCTATATTCTCTTATTGTGTGTCAGCAATTAAGAGTAACGTTAACCTTATTTCTGCATAACTTCACTGAATTTATGGATTTTATTTTTGCTTTAGTGCCTTTCAAGTACTTGACTTGAATTTGTAAAGTTGTTGAGGTCTCTTCTAAACTTTAAAAGAGAGATTTTTTATTAACTATTCATTAACAAAGATTAGTAAATATTGTGACAAATGTATTGCTCATTGTTAGTTCATGTTAGTTAATACAATAACTTATGTTAACAAATGTGACCTTATTGTAAAGACAATTTACTTATTCATATTAGAAATAGTAAATTGTGCGTACGGTTTAGCAAATTGAGGGAACGTAATAGTAAATCGGAACAAATTAGTAAATAGTGTGCACAATTTACTTTATTTTTCTTGCATGTCATGTGCGGGGCTCCGTAGAAAAGCAGCCGCTGAGCAATAATTTTTTCCTCTGGGTATATATGTTATTATTTGTAGTTTATTTGTAGTTTTATTTTATTATTTTATTTATTAATTTATTTTTTATCATATGTAATAGAGCAGGAACATCTTGCCATTCTCCTCCATTTGTATTCCGCAGAAGAAAGCAAATAATATGTGTTTGCAACATGAGGGCGATTAATGATAACAGCACTGTCATTTTTGGATGAACTATTCCTGATGAAGGACGAAGGAGCTGTTTCTACTTGACCTGACTTTTCTGACTTAGATTGTTGACCAAGATGTTGCAGACACTTCAAAAGGACTGTCATTCTAAAATGCTATTTGATCTTGACAAAAATGACTTTTTCTATTATTATTATATAAGATATATTGAACACATTAGACAAGTGATTTCCTGCTCATTCATTATCATACAGCTTCAGTGTGGAGACAGGTAGTTTGTAGATTTCGACTGAACTGAAGGAAATCATTTATTTAAATTTTTTTATTATTAACCTGTCTTCGAATTGGCTGAATAGCGTTTCTGGTATACAGTCCAACAGAACTAGCGCATTTCAATGTCTGTATGGCTCCTCTTATCTTTATTTTCATTGTCCAGATAGATTGTCAATCTTATGCATTAGCAGTGGAGATCTTTCGGTGACTCTTTCTGCAGGTAACATTGTTACACCAGTAATAAAAGCTGTCATTATGAGTGAGTCATTCATTCATTCACAGCCAATTTATTCAAAAACGCTCATTCATTCAGGAACAAAACAAGTGAGTGTCTTTATATGTGAGTCATTCATTCAAAGCTGATTTCTTTAGACACACTGTTTCATTCAGGAATCAAACAAGTATTTGCCTTTATGAGTGAGTCCTTGAATCATTCACAGCTGATTTGTTAAAAATAGTAAGTACTACTATGTATTTACATCCAAAAAAAATTTTGGAACATGTTCATGTTCTATTGCAAAACACTTTTGCTGATATTCTGGTTAGATACCTATAAGATCAGAGACATGGTGTAGTGTAAATAGTGTAAATATAGATATAATTACAAAAATTAGTTACTGATGTAAGTATAATTTATTAATGTAATTTTAAAAAATAATTATATATATATATATATATAGGACGTACAATGTAAAAACATATGTATACAATAAGTACATTGTATTAAATGAATCATTGAAATCTTAGTACATAGTAGTTAAAGACATTTATAATAAAAATCAAAAGTGGGACCAATATGGTCTTATTCAGGTAAGACCATAATACAACTGTCTATTTTTTGGAGACACGCAACGGGTGACTCATTTTGCAGCAAAAACAGACAAAGTAACTGAAAATATTGCCTAAAATGGTGTAATGTACTCAATAACTTATTTTTTAATGAAGGGCATTGAATCAGTAGAGGTCATTGCAGAATTGGTCAAACACCGCATGAGTGGGCAAAGCAATAATACGTCCTTCAAATACATAATTTCAAATATTTCAGCTTTATTTTTGGGTCAGCCCACACCTTGCTCATTTTGAAGCTTAGAGCCATCATTGGACACACTGAACACAGATTTGTGGGTAGCAGTACATTAAACTTTTCGCTCTCTTTTCCCACCAAAATCATCCTGGCTCCTTGACAGCACCAGCCTTTTTTATAATGAGACACATCTACGCCCCACTCTCTTCAATCAGTCTTCTCAGGTAGTCCATTTCCTTGGCTGTGGGAGGTTGTGAAATATTCAGGAGCATGCATCAGTACTCCTATTACTGAAATCAGCAGCTACTCTTTTTAAAAGGTGTAGTCATTAATCAATCATTACCGGAACATTGGCTTTATTATTTGCTTCATTACCAAAGCTCTACCTCTGGCAACCACCATTTTGTGTGCATGAGTGGAATCTAATGCAGCGACTAGTGCCATTTTTCCATCATTATGTGAGCACTAGAGGTCTTTTGTTGGACATACTGATAATGTTTTCAACCCTCACCCTTACAGCCCTTTGTAACAGCATTCTATTGTGTACAGCCTTTCAGGATTAATTAATTGTGTCGCCATGCTTATGTCTGAAAGGGCATGTGAATGAAAGGACCTCAGGTAAACTTCACGAAAGTTTTGAAAAGTATTTCCAGTACGTAAGCATTCATAAAGGTGCTAAGCTTTAACTATAAGTCAATCTGACTCTACATTTCTAATGACCTGTACTGAAGTAATAAGAGAAGTCATAGAGATCTAACATGCCGATATCCTACCCACAACTGTCCCAGCATGATGACTTTCTATCAGCTTGCTTTAGAGAGACCCCCTAACAAGATTCATTGCTTTTCTTTCACAGAATTAGGAAGGGTTATCTGCAAGAGCGGTCAACTGGAGGGAAGCTCTTGCAATTATCATATCGCTGTCAGCTATCGATTTCGCACTCGTCTTAAAGCAGAGGTATCAAAAGGACATCCAGCCCCAAACAAAAAAGAATTTCTCATGTCATTTGTCGTGTTGCCCTGCTCAGCCGAGAAATGGGTGGAAATTATTCTCCATTTAGGGCAATTGTGCTGCTGCTCAATACAAAGCCATTATTGTCCTCGAGAAATAGAGTAACATCTCTGTAGAGGAGCGACCTCCATCACGTGGGAGTGTAAAAGCAACTGTGATGGATGTTGTTCAAATGTAATGACTGAACTTGCAGTCAGCACAGTAGAGGAGGAGAAGGCAGAGACCATTGTGTGTGGTGGTTATTGGCTGCTGTTTTTACTTGGCATAGTCAACTGAAATTGAGCTGGGAAATAAACTGCCTCGCACACGCCGAGCCCTGAAAGAAACTTGCAAATTGAATATTGCTATGAATGAAAAAAACTGCCTTGACTAGGCTGAATGCAGCTGTGGCCAGCAAGGTTATTTATTTTGTCGTAAATGAATGTGCCACGATGCCACCGGCGCAATTTTGGTGGTGGATTTGAAAAACGACAGCTATTATTATTACTATTTGAGCACAATCAGCCTCATGTCTCCAAGCTGATTCTGAGTTGTCCTGAATGACTCTGATTGTGTAATGATCAGCTAATTACAAAGAGCACAGTCCCATGCTGTGGTGAATTCAGCCTGGCTGCTAATGCCAGTCTGGCAGAGTGAATAATGCAGCACCCCATAAGAGACTCACTCACAATAGTGCTACAGTAAGGCATTAGAGAACATAGCAATTTATGTTTTTTTTTTCTTTCTTTTATGCGTTCTTTTCCATGGATGAAATGTTAGCTTTGAATGTCTCTTTGTAAGTATTGCATCATATATCAGTTGCCAATGTGTATTTACACACAGTTGTTAAGCGATCTGTGTGGCTGTGATGCATATTGCCAATGAATAATAGAAAACAGCAAAGCAGAGAGCCAAGGCTTTAACTCAAATCATATCTATTATACATAACCATGAGCTACTGCAATTAACAAGAGTTTAAAAAAAGCAATCATCTTCTCAACCAGCATTTTTAGTCTTCTTGGCATATGAGGTGGCACTTTGAAGAGAAATATGTAACATATCTCATTGCCCAAAAATACTGGCAAAACTGTCAATGTAATCCATCATTTGTATAGTGAGATACAAAAGTCAGAGTACTCTTTTGAAAATGTTCAATTTAAAATGAAATAAAATGAAATGTGACATTATGATAAAGTTATATACAACCCCAAATCAGAAAAAGTTGGGACAGTATGGAAAACGCAAAAAAAAGAAAAAAAGAAGTGATTTCTAAATTTACTTTGACTTGTATTTCATTGCAGACAATATGAACAAAAAATATTTCATGTTTCGTCTGGTCAACTTCATGTCATTTGTAAATATGCATCCTTTCCTGTCATTCAGACCTGCAACACATTAAAAAAAAAGTTGGGACAGTAAAGCATTTACCACTTTGTAATGTTGCCATTCCTTTTCACAACACTTAAAAGACGTTTAGGGACTGAAGACACCAAGTGATGAAGTGTTTCTGGTGTAATTTTGTCCCATTCTTCCTGCAAACAAGTCTTAAGGTGGGCAACAGTACGGGGTCTTCATTGTCGCATTTTGCGCTTCAAAATGCGCCACACATTCTCTATTGGAGACAGGTCGGGACTGCAGGCAGGCCAGTCAAGTACCTGTACCCTCTTCGTCCGCAGCCAGGACTTTGTGATGTGTGCAGAATGTGGTTTTGCATTGTCTTGTTGAAATATGCATGGACGTCCCTGGAAAAGATGTCTTCTTGAAGGCAGCATATTATGCTCCAAAATCTCTATGTACTTTTCAGCATTAATGGTGCCTTCACAGAAGTGCATGTTACCTTTGCCAAGGGCACTGACACAACCCCATACATGCTGGTAACAGTCTGGATGATCCTTTTCTTCTTTGGTCCGGAGCACATGGCGTCCATTCCTCCCAAAAAATACCTGAAATACTGATTCATCTGACCACAGTACACGTTTCCACTGTGTGATGGTCCATCCCAGATGCCTCCGAGCCCAGAGAAGTCGACGGCGCTTCTGGACACTGTTAACATAGGGCTTCCTTTTGGCACAGTACAGTTTTAACTGGCATTTGTGGATGTAACTACGTATTGTGGTACTTGACAAAGGTTTGCCAAAGTAGTCCTGAGCCCATGTGGTCATATCGCTTATAGATGAATGACGATTCTTGATGCAGTGCCGCCTGAGGGATCAGAGATCACGGTTGTTCAGCTTAGGCTTGCGCCCTTGTCCTTTACGCACTGAAATTCCTCCAGATTCCTTGAATCTTTTAATTATGTTATGCACTGTTGAATGTGAAATATCCAAATCTCTTCCTATCTTTCTTTGAGGAACATTGTTTTTAAACATTTCACTTGTTGGCAAACTGGCGATCCTCGGCCCATCTTTGCTCCTAAAGGATTAGACCTTTCTTGGATGCTGATTTTGTACCAAATCATAATTACAATCACCTGTTGACATCACCTGTTTCAAATCACATCATTATTTAACCATTTTACCTCATTACTAGCCCTAAATTGCTCCTGTCCCAACTTTTTTTGAAATGTGTTGCAGGTCTGAATGAATGGAAAGGATGCATATTTACAAATGACATGAAGTTGACCAGACAAAACATGAAATATTTTGTGTTCATATTGTCTGCAATGAAATACAAGTCAAAGTAAATTTAGAAATCATTTCTTTTTTTTTTTTTGCGTTTTCCATACTGTCCCAACTTTTTCTGATTTGGGGTTGTATTTACAATTCTTCCATAGGTCACTAATCAATAAGACGAAATTATGCTGTTGACCATGTTAACCACTTTTTAACCCCAGTGCTGCTGTCAAATTCTGAAATTCTTATAAAATGTCCAATTCAATAGTAATATTACATAAAAACAGTTCAATTGTAAACAGTTGTGCTGCTAAAGGAAACCGGCTTTTATCCCCAAGATTCTTTGATTAATAGAGGGTTTAAAACAACATGTATTTGTAACAGAAATCTTTTTTTTTTCCAAATAGAAGCATTTTCAATAATGTCTTTGAATTTTGGACCCCACTATAAATCATTAGAACGTGCCTGGTGTCGTAGTTTCAGCACGGCTGTCACAGCAGAGTTCAGTCCAGTGTCCTTTGGCTGTTGTGACAGTGATAAGCACTTTGTTCCAGCATTTGGAGACAAAAATAGGGAAAATCACAGACCAAGACCAACCAGCGTGGATCTTCTAGACTCAGGGCTTTACAACCAACCAAATGTAACAGAGCAGAACAGTGCTAGAATAGGTGGACACCATATCAGGCAATTCCATTAGCTGCATTGCACACGAATCAGAGCCATGAATCTAATTCCATCTGCCACAGAAGAACAGTGAGCATCAAGAGACCATGTGACCCTGCAGAACGCCGACAAATGTCCTTCTGTAACATGTTGTAATGTGAACTTCGGGGCAGCTAGTGAGTGTAAGACTGAGGTATTGTGAGTCATGATGCGTAGCGGTTTGAAGCAGACAGACTGGACTAGAACGCCGTTTGCCCCGGCACTGAGACGGATGAATGTGCCGCTCTGCCGAGATGGGCCCATTTATTACCGTCTGACATGACAAATCATTGCACAAGGATACAGGGCCAGTTTGTGCACTCTGCCACCCCACCACGACAAAGCCATTGGTAATTCTAATGGCCAGTATGTGCAAATGTGACATTTCTTTTATGGTCATGCAAGTATCTCCTTTTTGCAGCCGATTCTGCACCATTAAGTTTAAAAGGAAGGATTTTGTTTAAGCATAATATTCAGGAAGGGACCCTGCAGTTCCTCAATGACTAAAGGAGCATTTGATCCACTTTACTCAGACTGCATAATATAGGGAAAAAGAAACGTTGAGAACCACAACTGAATACAAAAAGGCACACTTTGTTCTTGAATTATATCAATGATCCTGATTTCTATGAATAGGAACAAACTTGCAATACACAACAGTTCTGTTTTTAATCCTCTAATACGTATGCGCACCTCTTATATCCTCAAATATCCTCTCCACGTACAAGCATTTGATCTGATGGGCTTTTTCATACTTGTTCCCTGCCGCTCTGAGCTTTGATGTCCGTTTTCATTAAACAGATTGTGTTTCTTTTCTCATAGAGCGAGGTCATGCTTAACAGGGCGTACTCCACGTGCAAAGAGGTGGGTCACTGGTGAAGCGTGTCACAATTTTAAGAGAGATTTAAACTGGGCTTTGTCGTTGAGAAATGACTGTGTACTTACAAGTACAGCTAATTGTATTTTCAATTAATTATTTCGGCAAATGATGGTGAAGATAAAAGCAGAGGTGACTTTTGGCACTACTCAACTGTGACTTTGTTAATTAGATTTGAATCATGAGCAAAGCCCAGTAAATCCTCTTGCTTTTAAAGGGGGGCTTTTGAACTCACACTCACAGTTTTTTACACTTAAAGACTTGGATTCCCATGCTAAACATGGCCAAAGTTTCAAAAAATAAGTTGGACGTTTGATGGAGTATTTCTGTGCCAAAAATACTCCTTCCGGTTTCTCATAAGTTTCTGAATGTTTTTTCTTTTTTCGAGTATGGGCCTATGTGACATCAACAAGGGCGGAATTTCCTTGTACGGGCACTTCTCCCAGAATGGCGCACGCACACGTCAACCAGAGCGAGAGAGCAAAAGCACGCCCATCAACGCACTTTGCTCGGCTTTAGGGAAGTCATCGGCTGCGCTGCACAGGTCACAGGACTTCACAAAATAAACAATGTCCCCAAAGAAGTGTGTTTTTGGTACTCAGGGCAAGACAACCCTGTTCAGCTTCCTAAAGAAACCAACATTAAGGGGACAGTGGATGGAGTTTGTTTTTCCAAAGCAGCTTTGGTTGCGCAAGTGTTTTTGTTTGTTCCCTGCATTTCGGCGATGATTGTTTTATAAACAAGGCCCAGGTCAGGATTTGCAAATCATCTAATGCTGAAAGATGGAGCGGTCCCAACGATAAAGGTTCATGGTCATGCTTTGTAACCGCAGGCGGTGAGTAAAACTGCTTCAAATGTCTGTGTGCTGTTGGCTATCGGCGCTTAATGCACATCAAGTAAACAACATGAACATATAGTTAATTTATCAATGGAGCATGCAGTGTATGGTGTGTATTTAAAAACATTTGTTTAGCTGACCACTATAGGTGTCTGTTTGTTTAGTGTAAAACCACTCCAAACAACAATACACAAAGAGTGGGAAAATATGTTGAACTAAATTAATTATTTTATATTAAACCTAGTTCACACAAATGCGCACTACTCTGACGTGCAAAACCGTTCCGCTTGCTACTCCTAAGTCACATGCAATAGTCCATAAATCAAAACATGTCCTCATAAACCTTGAGTAAACACACACAAATGTTGTAAAACTCGCGCATGACATGGTGTTCTAAAACCATTTTTTCCCCCATGTTTTCTAAGGATGTCACAGCTTTCAGACACTCAACGCAATACCTGCTCGCTTTCATGACTCTTAAGCTCCGCCCACACGATACGCCTCCAGCCGCTCAGTTTTATTCGGAAAGACTCTTTTATAAATATGATAAAACTAAAGACTTTTCGGAGATATGAAGGATGCAATACTACTCTATAGGTACTCAAGATTGACATGAGATTGACAGAAACTGTGTGATACCCCCCATTTAAAGATGCTGTGTAATGAATGCAAATTACACTTGTTTTCTTTCTCTCATCAGTTCTTATTTATTCGCTACGTGGACGGAAGTATGTGCACATCCCCTTTTAATTAACGGGCTGTACCATTTCAGATACTCTCGTTGTCAGCAGGGAAATAAAATCAAGCCATGCAATCCGCTTAGACAAACAATTTTCATATAGTCGGTCATATCTTTTCTGTTCCAGCATGACAATGCGTTTGCATCACAAAGCGTGATTCATAACACATTTTTTTTTACTGTGTTTGGAATAAAATAAGTACTTGTGTACCATGAAATAATGGCAAGAAAACTCTTTCTATTTAGTTTTTTCCTCAGAGCTGCATGCAATAACATAGAGCTTGAACAGTGTAGTCCGATTCAAGCTCTAATGGCTTCTAATGGCCTTTTAAACCTTCCTTTATTATTATTATTATTTAATGAATCAAAAATACACGGCACAACCAGTATAGTCCTATTGGTAATATTTTCCTATGATATTTAATTTGTTAACATTAGGTAGCTACATTAGTTAACATTAACTAACGATGAAACACACATTTAAAGCATTTTTTATTTTTAGTTACTCCAACATTATTAAAACAAAAAAAATATGTAATGTAAATATTATTGAATGGACCTGAGCTAACATGAACTAACAATGAACAGTATTATTGTATTAATTATTATATCTATTGAATACATAGTATTTAAACTGCATAAAACATTATTTTTTTAAGGTTTTATTTATAAGGTATGCTTAGCATTAACTGAGAGAGAAATTATTTCACGCAAAATGGACATTTCAAATGAAAATGGAATTTAATTGCAACCGGATACTGCCATATAGTGTATCTATAGCCTTTAGATCTGTAGCTAGCTAAGAGAGATGTAGAGAGGAGAAAAACAGCCTTGCGAGTGAAGAGGATAAAATCTACTCTGTGCACCTCAAACAGACATGAGGAGTTCGCCCATGAGAATCTCCCTCTCTATACAAACAAGCTGAAGCTCAGCACAAAAGAAGAGTGTTTTCTGCTTACTAACCCTGATGGGAGGAAGTCAATCTCTGGACCCTCTCGTGCAGGGCACGATTGTCCACTCCTGCTTAGTTGAACATTTGTCTGGTGGGCTGATGTATTATTCATCTGGACAGGTTTGCAGCTGGATTAGTCCCTGCCATGGCCTGTTTTCTCTCTGTCCGCAGTGATGTGCTGATGGCTTAATGATGCGACAGGTCTCTGGGAGGTGGCTGATGCATCTGGCGGCCGGTGACACCTGCCAAAAAGAGAATCTCCTGATGGGAAGAGAGCAGCTGCACAGCAGATGCAGGCTAATAAAACACTGCTCTTTACTGGCCTCTGATTGGCCGGCACACGACAGAGGTGACGGGGGAACAGCTCTTTGTTTAAACGTTATCACCAGACATAATGCTGTGTTGAGCATTTAACTCATCTTCGTGTCCCACACCTACATTTCCCTGATAATGCCAGTTACTGGATATTTTATCAGTGACAAGCCTTTATTTGCATCATGACATTTTAATTCAGATTATACTTAGAGGAAAATTCCACTGCATTTCACCCTATAATTAGTAAAACTCTAAAGGTTTGTCTACATTTTAAAGACAAAAATATTTGTGCTTATAAGCACTGAGGGTCTCCACGGTCATGTCTGCCAAATAATAGTTCATTGAGTCAGTGAACTGCAAAAGCAGCAAATATGCCCACCTGGAGTAGTAAAATATTCATGTCATACCTGGTGTAATGTGGCATCACTAATGCAGCGTGATGGCAGATGGAATTTTGCTGGGTTGGGTGGCAGCACTACAGAGGGGCCTGTCATATTTAATGGCAGACAGTCCTTGTGACAGTTCGCATTAGCCGCTGTGGATGGTGAAAATTTTATATGTTTTATATTCCCTTAAGTCAGGCTTTACATGAAATATTATCAGGAAATTATACTGGAAAATGAGGTCAAGGCTGCAAAAAAAGAGCTATACGGTTCAGTTAAATTGTAGGCGAGGCTGTTACCATACAAATAGAGTGTACACAGAAATCAAAGATGAGACGAAATCAGAAGAGACCTTCATTAACATTTGCTGGAGAATGTTTGGGTGTGTTTGAAATTCTATAGGCAATTCCCTTTGTTCATAATTTAAGACAAATTTAAGCTCTTTGGAGTCATCATTTTATGCAGTCAAGTTCTATCATACTCTGTTTCTTGGGGTGGAGAATTTGGTGCCATCCTCTTGTGCCATCCTCTTAATATCAGTGGTTCTCAACTTTTTTGACTCAAAGGCCCCCATAATATTCTTTGGTAATTTTGCTGTACATATGATACTGTTGCTTATTTTAAACTTTGTGTGTGGCTGTGTGTGTGGCTGTGTGTGTGGCTGTGTGTGTGTGTGTGTGTGTGTGTGTGTGTGTGTGTGTGTGTGTGTGTGTGTGTGTGTGTGTGTGTGTGTGTGTGTGTGTGTGTGTGTGTGTGTGTGTGTGTGTGTGTGTGTGTGTGTGTGTGTGTGTGTGTGTGTGTGTGTAGTGTCTTTTTTACCTTATTGAAAAAGAAGTACACTTTAGCTTTCATAAGACTCATTACAGAAACAATATAGTTTAAAAGAATATACTTAAGTGCAAACTGAATTAATGTTTTTGGACACTTAATTACATGTCAATTGCATTTAAATGTCAATGCATTATAGTTTAAATCTACATTACTTGCAATTAGCTATTTTTGACCCACTTATAGGTCTTTAGGATATCTTTTAATGTCACATCATAATTAATTCTATTGGCTTTGAAATATGGTTAAAGTGCACTGCCAAATGTACTGATATGTATAATTACAATTATAATCAAGTACTTTATATGTGCTTTTGCATTTTAGTTAATATAGTACATAAATGTACTTCTTTAAAGCACAACAAAAGATTATTAAAACTTTTCACTTTAACTTTTAATGTGAATCGATTCAGACAATGACAAATTTATTTGTCATTATTACAAAGTGCACTTTTTAAAAGTGTACTTATGTGTGTTTGTCATGAAAGTGTACTCTCTTTAAGTTCAAAAGTGGCCTTTTATTAAATTTTTAGATTTTTTTATCTGCAAGTACAGTTTCTATACTATATTTTACATACTACAGTTAATATACTATTAAAATGTGACATTCAATACAAATAAGCACACTTCTTTTCACAATATTCACTCTTTCCTCACAATTTTTTTTTAAGTTGCCAGCAAGCAGCAGCAGTTTTAATCATTTTCACAAAACTTTATATATAAAAAGTATAACTTAAGGGTATTTTTTTTATTTTTTTTATCAACTCGTGATCTTGAATGTGGTTATGTTTCATAAAAATACTAAATTTTGAATAAAAAGCTGAAAAAAAATCACGTTTTTTTTTTTTTTTTTTCAAAGACTACATCTGGATTGGATTCAACAAAGTACAATGATCAAAACACATAGATTGAGTAGATCAAGTCAATAAACATCTCCAAAGCTTGCACAGATCTATACGTCTTCCTGGGTTAGACATTTCATTTTAGCAATGCTTCTATCTCTTGTTTCTGCTTCTTCTTCGCTTGTTTTTGGATTCAGAGATTCTGTACTCTTTCAGTAGATGCGTAACAGCTCCCCCTACCATATAACAGTAAAAACATGAATTGCTGGAAAATTCTGTCAATGGTTTTTAATGCTGCCTTCACGTGCTATCGGAAATGTCCTAATTCCCACTTTAGAAGTCGTGATTACGAGCTTGTTGCATTCAAGTGCTTTGTTGTCGGAGTGAACAGGAATCATGGTGGACACCAGGTTATTCTTGCCTATTTATTGGGAAAGTCTTATTAAAACCATCATCATTTGTAGTCTCCATGCACCGACAACCATAAACATTCCACATAGTCCGCTTTCTGCTGATTCTGTAATTTCAGTCAAATGCAGGCTATTTTCGCTGTGTACCAAACATACAATACACTTCATATGATTACTCACATGTAAATATGTACTACGTTAATGTCAAGACAAGACGACCAAGCTGCTTTGGACCTGCCACAGCAGTCCAGTTCTCCCCGCCACCATGTTTAAAGCTTATGACACGCCCATCTCGGGAATTGGGGTATCAAAATTATTTCCGATCTTCCCAGTGGTAAACACGACATCAGAGGGCGTTCATGTGCAATTTTTACCTAGGAAACTCGTATTTACGATAATTCCGATAGCACGTGAAGGCAGCATAATTCCTACTATGGCCCACTTGGAAGTTTGTATAGGACCCAGCCCCCTAGTTGAGAACCACTGCTCTATATTGTATACCACACACAGCTTTTATTGCATATCAGCAAACCAGTGACTCATTGTGATTGAAACTCAAATGCTCTGAGACCTCCTGTTCCTTTATACTTCTCTCTCTTTCTCATTTCCATTCATTTCAGATCTTCACTCTGCTGCTTATAGAAAATCACCGTCATGGAAACATCCATTTAATTTCGGCATTTTGGTGCACAATAACTATTACGATAAACATGGTAGAAAATGACAGAAACACACCCAGCTCTCAATCATCTCCAAAATGCATTTTTTTTCTTGTCCTCACTCAGAGAGCTTTCATGGTGCGTTCAGCTCAGTAGAAGCATGACTGAACGGTCCCTGTAATTTTCATCAAGCAAACAAAGGAAAGCAATGCTATAAAAATCAGGAGCAGAGTCCCTCTCTGTCTCTCTGAGTGAAATCTGCAAGAAGTTCTCTTCATCTAATGTTTTGTTTTACCCAAGCTGGTGATGACCCCCCATTAAATCCTGGAAAATCTGTCTTTGACTGTCATCCGTTTTAAAGTTCCTCTGTTTGGAGATACCTTATCTTTTGTCTGCGCTTTCCTTTCCCACTGATTCGTCAACTCAAAGCTTTCCGACTGCTTTCTTAAGAACTTTCCTCAAATATGCAAAAGAAACTCACTGTTACCATAGTAGCGTATTATGATATTCAGAAAGAACAACCAACCATTTGGGATGCTAAAATTAGGCCAAAGTGTGTGCATCCAGGCGTGTGTTTTTTTCCAACAGTTTTTTTTTTTTTTTATTGACTCCAGAATGATAATAAGATTCATCGTCTCTAACTAGACAGAGCAATTAAATTAACTGGAGAAGAAAGCGTCTCTACACCCTTATGCTCTGCACAATTGTTTCTCCTCTAATTAGATGGAAAACTTTCTAGACTAGTGAAAATAAATTTGTGGTACATTTCTGTGTTTTTTTTTTGTTGTTGTTTTTTCTCAAGTAGTCCATCTATTTTTTCTAAACACAAAGAATGCACAATTAGGAGCCTTAACAAGTACAATAAGCTTTGATCTTGTGTAGCCAATGGCATATAGTAAAACATTTCTCAATAAAATAAAACCAATCTATTTTTACATGTTTATTTGGACTGAAAAAGTAGTAATAGCTAGCCTGGATGCCAGCCGAATTTAGCCCCGCCCACAAATTTTTTCGCTCGGGCAATTCGGTCTGGACTCGCTCCATAGAGGAGTAATTATGCCCGAACAGAAACTGTTCGGACCAATGAAATTGTCAGGGCGGGCTTTAGACGATGATTGACAGATGATCAACAGTAACGTAATCATCCACGTCATCGAAGGCTCTTGGGTTGAATTTGCTCTTATCCTAAACGGAGAACTTGTTCGTATATGCATTCACCTTCACTATTTCTCTCAGAAACGATGATCGTGTTGGTAAGTACTCTGTGTATCCTTAAATTATTTTATTACTGGCAAAGATCGTTTACACTCATCTTTTTCTTGTAACGTAACTTAATCCAGCGTGCGTGCAGACAGGGGTTTCCAAGTGTTTTTGCAATGTCGCGCACAATTGCTACTCAAAACTATAGCCCAAAACAATAACTTTCCGGGGGGTTATCCGGAAAAAAATGGCGTTTGGTTGGCAAAATATGTTATTTTGGCAAGGTTGCCTGCTAAAATTTGCATTCCTGGGTTTATATAATCACATAATTGGGGTCGCTTCAACCCGCGGACATGGAGAAAAACACGGACTTGGCAACACAGTGCAGTTGAGTTCTGTTGACATTTGACAACTAACGTTACGCGTCGCTCCGTTGCTCTGATTGGTTGTGGGTCTATCCAATTGAGGTCTTTCCTGGCTCGGTTGAAACACGCCCCATAATCAAAGCTCAATGGAGCGGTACCAGACTCATATTCTGACTAGAATTGAGTATGGCCACGCCAGGCTAAGTAATAGCAGTCTCTTTAGTTGTGGTAAGCAAGTCCCCCTTAAAAGGATAGTTCACCCTCAAATCAAAATTGTGTTTTTATTTACTCATGTTTTTACCCACATTATTAAAGTCAATCAAGCCCAACAAACAAAAATGCATTAAGGATTTTTTTCTTGATTATATATTAATGTCAGTTTATACACACCACAGTGAGACATGCCCCATGGCAGGTGTGATGCCTCATTACTGGATTTAGCTTGGCCCAGGTTTCTGGGGTCAGAACTGCTTTATTGTGTTATTGATTGATTACCAATTAAGGTTAAAACACAACAGACCAATTAGAGACTTGGAGATGAAATGCGTCTCTAAATAATCTAGATATAGTCTGTACAGTGTGGTGAAGTCTGAGAGCATACAGTGTGGTGCAGGTATGAAGTCAGAACCTGGAAGTCTAATTTGCTACTAGTTCCTTCAAGATTTTCCTGTGGGGTTTTATAATGAGGTCTTTCGATTTATGAGTAAAAAAAAAGCCTGTGGTAAACATAACTTGACGATACTTTGACATTTTGTTCTGCAACCTACACTGCACACACTCACACCCCGAACTCTCTTATCTAGTTACTTATTAAAAACGTTTGTTTTCAAAAATGAACAAAACTGCTTCAAAATGCACGTTTTCACGGTGGGTGAGTGTAATTTATGTTGTAGAAAAAAAATTGCCAAAGTATCGTCAAGTTTTGTTTACCACAATCTTTATTTTACACATAAATCTAAAAACCCCATTATAAAACCCCATAGGAAAGTCTCGAAAGGAACCAGTGGCGAATTAGTCTTACATATAGAAAATGCATATGTTTAAATTCCTCTGTGCTTGATCAGTCTTAAGCAGCCTTGATTGCTATTACTTTATCATAATAAATTAGCCATTTCACCTCACATCAGTCACAAAAGACATGCAAACCGATGCTGAAAATATCAGTTATGCATAACACTTCTTTTCATTCATTTTCCTGATGCTCCCTGCTGTCTGGATGTCTTGCACTTCCACATGCTCCATTTCCCTGTATTAAAGAGGGCCGGCTTATCACTGTGTCTGCGAGTCTGTTAGCATTGCATATCTTACATGCAAAGTGATTACAGCAGTGGCAGCACCCAGTCATCCATGAAGACAGCAGCAGTTCACAGATTTGGCTGCACAGCTCTGGGGCAATGGCATTACATGACATGTTGGCAGGAAAAGCTTTATACACATGAGAGACAGAAACCATGGAAGCTGTGCATAAGAAGCTACACAAACCCTCAGGGACACTTCAGATAACCTTCACACTACCATGGAATTATATATAGGTTGGCATTGTGATGTAGGCCTCCCTCTTATAAACCCCAACTGAAATTTTACCTCTGTTGTCGGGCCTGAAGGAACGGTACCGTAACAAATAATGACATGTACAACCAACAAAGTATGTGCTGCATGGGCGCCTGTAGGATTACATCTGATGATACACACAGAGGGAAGTTTTTTGGGCAAAACCAACACTAAAAAGTACAAAAATGCAATATATGGTCATGTTCATAAATCAACTCTGAGATAAGTTTTAATTTCCATGCTGAAAAATCCAGCATAAACTAGCATGCATTCCATGTTGGTCCAAGCTGGTTTATGCTGGTTAGAGCTAGTGCTGCTCTAGCTAATAGACCAGCAAAGTCATGCTGTTCTCAAGCAAAACTAAGCTGGTGTAGCTCTCTAAACACTTTTGGTTATTTGGGTTATTTTGCAACCCTCTGCTGGGTCAAATATGGCCAAACCCAGCCATGGGTTATTTAAACCTAGCATGCTAGGTTGTTCATTTAGCTCAGCATATTGGGTTGATTTGCTGTATGCTAGTAATTTTTCATAGGAACACTAGTTTATTTTTAATTCATATGTTAAAATTTCCAGATTAACTTTAATCATGTAAAAAATTGAAAAATACACCACACAACCACTGTGTTTATACAATACAACCTTTATTTTGGATGAATACCGTCTTTCTAATTACAGTATGTTTCATACTGTTTTTATTCATGCATACAATATTACCTACATTTAAAGGGTTACTTCAGTGATTTAGCAATAAGCTTTGTATCAGTAAAAACCCGGTAGTATATTCGAATTATGGTACTTTCCCCCCTCATATCCCCCTGAGACGAGAGAATTATGCATTTTATTTCTGGAAAAAAATCCTCAGATGACGTCATCGGAGGATTTTTGGCCAGAGGCTAGAGACTACAGGAGATAGTTCTGCATGTTTTCAACCCGCCCATAGGGGAGAGATCTCACTCACAGAATGTAAATGGATAACGGAGCGGTACGGAGCAAAGTGAGTGTTTCAACTTTTCAATGAATTCCTATGAAAGTTAAGCTTTCATATGCGATCTGATAACGCGCAAGACTGGACACGCGTCGATAATGACAGCCGGGCTTACCTCAGCTCTGCTCAATTCTTTGCTCTTGTGATGAATGAAATCTGACTCCTGCTGCATTTGTGACGTGACTTTTGTTCGGCTCACTCACACTTTATTGAAAAGACACATTCAGTTTTTTATTGTAGTGTCTATTCTCTAACTGAAGGAAATTATTTTATTACTATGAATATCAAAACGACGTTGGGGGGCGGTGCCGTGGTGGGCAAGTGATAACCAATAGCCATGGCTTTGGGAGTGGCCTCGTAGGGCAGCGAATATCCTGAAAGATATCCTGACAGGCTCCTTATAACCTGCGCATAAACAAAGAGTACAGAAATCTGAGGACATTTTAACATCCAAAGTAATTTGATTTCAGTATTAAAATTAATAAAATCATTTTATGCAATGAAAAGGGTGTTCCATCCAAACGCCCGATGCTGACTGACACGTTTAACTGATTGACATCTCATACCTGTTTGTATCCTTGTAAATATAATGATTTACAGCAATAAAGATTAAATAATAGATTATAGATTAAATAAAATGTTTACAAATTACTTTATTTCACTGAAGAAATTCACCAATTCTGTTGTGTTGAGAACTGTAACTATTTCATATAACTATTATGCACTCATAATACTCAAAGTAAGACTTGAGACTGTAAGTAGACATGCTTTAAAAATTGTAAACATGAAAATGGCAACAACAACAACAACAACAACAACAACAAAAAACATCCATCTAGTACGTTCACATAAAAAAAAAATAAAAAAAAAATTGAATAGTTTCTGGCAGTTTTGCAATTGCATTTAGCCAATTCGATTAAAAAGAGACAATCGACTAGAATAGAAGGATTGATTGACATTGCTGGTTGAGACATAATGTGAAATATTTGGAAATATTTGCACAGAATACATTTCTCAGGTCAGTCTCAGTGCTCATGAATACACACTGCTTACAACTTTACAGCTGCAGACACCATTGTAGTGCTGATATCTTCCCAGCAGAGCCCCGCTGAGTTCAGTTCCTCTGTTTTTTTTAACCTCACACAGCTCGGACCCTTCACATGCTCATTCATTACAGGGAGGCTGCAGTCCTGCAGTTTCACAAGTTTGATTGGACCATGCCTAGAAAAAAGGGCACCGATCTGGACTCCATCCAACCTCTTCCTCTCAAACATGTCTTTTTCTGAACTGAGCTTATTTCTCTTAACCCACAGTGGAGCTGGAGGTGTAAAACCTTGCTATTTCTGATGATGTCCCATATTAGAGATGTGACATGTCGAGTGAGATAGTCTGCAAGGAAGCACATTTTTCCTCCTGCACACTTTTTAAAATTTTTCACCAGATAGCTTCTGACTTCATGGAGTTGATGAGATAATTGACCTCCATAAAGACCAAGATGAGGCAGTAAAAACTTAAAGTGGTTTAAAGTGTGTAATTGCCCCTTTTGCATGGACCTTGTCTGTCATTATTCGACTAACAGGAAATCCCTCCTCTTACTTGAATAATAATTGGGTAGTTTTTTTTCTTTCTGTACTGTACATTAATTATTTTTTATTTAAAATGGTATAATATTTTTTATTTTTTATTTAAATAAAAAATACTTGAATTTACCTATTTTATGAGCATATATTTTAAATGTCGTTATTAAAATGAATGTTGATATTCTTGATGTAAAGTAACTGCTCTGAGATGCGAAGGCTAAAGATCCAAATGCAGCTTTATTAAAGGGTAATCCACAATCGTAGTCAAAAAAACAGGCAAAAGGTCATACACAGGCAAGCAGCCCAAACTGGCAAACAAGAGGGTAAAAGTAGGGATGGCTGACGCGAAACTGACGCTTCGGCGCTTTGTCGAGATCCTGAAGCGCTGATGTTTCGAAACACTGCTCTGAACTGTGATTCGAAACACCCATGTGACGTGACTATGGCTAAATGAAGCTTCAAGTGTTTCATCAGGTGGCGACTGTCGAAACTACGTTTGATTGAAAGGGGCGGGAACAAACCACACAGTCACACATCTGTATGAATCTAATCCCCCACAGTTTTAAAGTGAAGTTAATCTATCTTCACCTCGTGGGTTTTTGTGAGAGGAGAGAGATTTTGTGATCGCAGTGATTTTGTGATAGCAGTGATTTTCCCTCATTTGTATGTACTTGCTAAAAAAATATTTGTGCATGCCAGCAACAAGTGTCCCTTGTGAGAGGATTTTTTTCAAAGGCTGGAGAAATTATATGTAAAAAAAGAAGTCGGCTAAGGCCCCGATCACACAGAACGCGTTTTTGCAGCGAAAGGCGCCTCTTTTGAATATATTTCTGTTGGCAGAGAGCGTTATGCACGCTGCTTATGTGCCCCGGGCACCTCGCGTTTTAGCCACCTGCTGCACGTCGCGTTTTAGAAGGAGTGCTCTGAGCACATGAAGTTGAAAAAAAAATCAACTTGGAGCGGAAAAGCGCCCGACGTCATCGCATTTTTTTTCCTATTGTCCAATCGAATGGATGGAGAGGCGGGTCTTCCGTTGTGGTGACCGTTACCTTGATTAGACTGAAGGGACAGCTGATTTGGGGGTTTTCTAGCAACATAAAATGCAGCGCACTGCTATTTTCTAAATGAAAAAACGTCAACCAAAAAAGGCAGTGCGGTGCGCCTCACGTTTTCGAACCTGAAAACGCGTTCTGTGTGATTGGGGCCTTAGTCCTTCAACAGCAGAGCAAATCATATTTTTGATTAAAAATGTTATGTAACAAATGTGACACATTGTGGCTTTATTTATTTTATTATTGTTCATTTTTCATGACCAAAAAAAACCTATAGCTATTCTCAATGGGGAGGTTACAGGTTACAAAACCAAGATCATGTAGTTGTCAGACAGATGTTAAAAACTTTTTTTTTTTTTTACATGGATCATTGTCAAGGTTATTTCAGATAAATACATGCAAGTGACCACTAGGTGTCGCCGTAGAGACGGTATCGGATTGATTCGAAGCCTCGAAACAATATGACACATTTGCTTCAACTGTTTCAGTGCTTCACAAAGCCTCGGCCTGCCATCACTAGGCAAAAGCGTAATCCACGGAACGGGCAAGTAATCCAAAACACCAAGAGACAAGAAACCAGGGAAAACGCTCAGAAATGCAGTAATACAATAAACAAGACTTCATGGTGAATGACAAATTATTAGTAATTATTTCAGCATTTACACTAATACATTATTAAAATCAAAAGTTGTGTTATATTAGTTAATGCACTGTGTCAAGTAACATGAACAAACAATGAACAGCTGAATTTTTCTTTATTTTTATTAAATAACATTGACAAAGATTAAAATATTAATATACATGTATATAATGTATTGCTCATGGTTAGTTCATGTCGGTTAATACATTATCTTTACAAACGAAACCTTCATGCAAGTGTTACCATGATATCAAATATATAAATTCCATACAATTTAGAGTTTGACATGGACTTTTTCATTTCATTTCACTAGATTTATTTCCCCGAGCTAATAACACGAGGATGTGCTATGGTCTTGGATAAAAACAAATTGAATGACAGTGTCAGACTCAGAATGCTGCTGCTTAACTCAAGACTCGAGTTATGCTTTTATTATAATTAAGCATAACTTGCACGCTCCCGCAACCTTTACAGTAGCGTGGTGGTAGGATAAATATATATTTTCTGTATTAGCTCACCTGCTGATCATGTAGTTTGAAAACTCGCGCGGCTAATCGCTGTGCTGTGCGCAGGCTGCGTGTATAGAGCTGAAAAGGAAACTCCGCCTACCGATCCATCTCCACCAAAAAAAAAAAAACAACTTTTTGTAATATTGTTAGTGGTAAAATGGTATATTAGCGTATTGTTATTTATTCAACTATTTATAATAATAGTAATAAATATTATTTACTATTACCAGGGAGGGGCACATTACATTTTGAGACAAAAGGGGCAGGGGCTTGGCTCTCGGCTCTTCAGCATAAAATTGAATGAGTACATGCATGCCGCTATCTTATATACCGGTGTATACGGAGGAGTGGCTCGGCATACAAATTGACAAAGTCAATTGGCCGTTCCCTTTCGAGGGAACTCGCACTGCATCGGAACAACGAATTTGGGGACACTCCCTAAGCAACAGCGTGTCTGAAGTATGAATGAAATCAGGCCAATCCTGATTGGTGTTGCGTCATGACGTAACTATGGCGGCGTACCCGGAAGGTACATAAGGGGAGCCTGGGCATAGTAATGGCAGTTATCGCTCTTCAGCATAGCGCTCTGTGTGAAATCTGTCTGTCTATTTATTGTTGTTTGTCAAAAAGTCAAAGTGTGTGTGAAATGGCGACTGGAAAGTGAGAGAGTTTAAGCAGTGTGTGCATCCGTGTCCCCGTTACATTTCGGGCTCGGATGCACACCTGCTGTGTGTGCAGTGTCTGGGTGTTCAGCATACTCGGGCGGCTCTCGAGGGAGCCGCATACGAGCATTATATGAAAGCTGACACTCAGGCTGCTCCGCTCTCGGCTGGCCGTGTTTGGTGAGACCGGCCAGCCTCGTGAGCCCTGTGGATCGGTCCCGCATCCGCCGAGGCGGTGCGGCGAGGCCGGTCATGGGGCTTACGGATGGGCTGTCAGCGGGACTTGGGACTGCTGAGGCATCTTCCCAGTCTTTGTCTGACAGTTCAGATGTTCTCCTTCCCCGTGTGGAAGCCCTCGCTGCGGCTTCTTCCCCCGGGGCAGAGGACCCGATGCTTCAGTGGTCTGATTCTGAGGAATTAGACGTGCTCAGCATCGAGGCAGTCAAAGTCATAAGCACTCCTTATATATGCAATTAAAGTGAACACACGCGATCGGTGTGCATGGGATACTGGTTGGCTTAACGGCTTGAGCCACGTTGCTGAGGCTCAAGCTCAAGGTGGGTTACGAGTCCGTATAGTACGATAAAACAGTATCGTCTGATGATGGCTGCATTTAAATCTGAGGATTTAAATGAAATATGAGCTGACTCTGAGGAGTTAGATATTCAGCCTGTCATTCAGACCATGTTTCACCGTATTGTTTGAAACTGTTTGGCTTTTTTCTCGAGGGATGAAAGCCAATTGTATTATGACGGCTTGAACCACGTTGCTGAGGCAACACTGAGTTTATGAGTCCATATAAATACAAATAAACAGTTCGTCTGATGATTACGGCCACATTTAATTCTGAGGAATTAAATAAAATATAATCTGACTTTGAGGAGTTAGATATTCAGCCTATCATTCAGACTTTGTTTCACCTTATTGTGGCTGCATTTAATTCTGAGGAATTAAATTAAAATATTATCTGACTTTGAGGAGTTAGATGTATTTTTATTCAGCCTGTCATTCAGATCAGTTGGCTCGGGGTTGGTGATTATGATGGCATTTAATTCCGAGGAATTGAGTGTCGTGTTATCCGACTTTGATAAATTGGATACTTTAATTCTGTCACCCAAGCGTGTTTAACTTGTGAACTGGATATTCATCTAAGATGGAGCCCTCCTGAAGTGATGTCGTTCTCGCCGCCTTGTGGCCTGCGGGACACATCGGGTTTAGGCAAGGGCTAATCGCAGTGTCCGCCCTAGTGTTGCGGCCCTGTCTAGCTGCTCCCTTAGATGAGGCCCCTGCTGGCCAGCCCCCTCTCCCGGGTAGGAGCGACCGAGGTCGTTTTCCCCCAGGAGCTCTCGGGAAATCAGTGCTGTGTTCCCGCCGTCAAAGACGCTTCGGGCCTCACTGACCTCAGTTGGTTGTACGGTTCCTCCGTGGGGCTCGGAGGATGAGGCCTGCGGCTCGTTCCAGAGTCCCAACCTGGGACCTGGCAGTGGTTCTCGAGGGATTGGCTGAGGCCCCCTTCGAGCCACTAGAGTCAGCAGACCCAAAGAGCTTGACCCTTAAGATGGCCTTTCTCTTAGCCATCACTTCTCTGAGGAGAGGGGGGGACCTTCAGGCCTTGGCGCTTACACCGACTTGCCTGGAGTTTGCCCCTGGCGAAGTGAAGGCCATCTTACACCCTAGGGCCGGTTATGTGCCCAAGGTGCCATCAAGCATGGTCAGGCCTTTGGTTCTTCAGGCATTTCATCCTCCACCTCACGTGACGGCGGAAGAAGGGAGACTTCACCTGCTCTGCCGGTCAGAGCTCTTATAATGTATATTTAGTGAAGTCTGCACAGGAGATCTGTACAGCTGTCTATAGCTTGCACCTCCCTGCGACGCCTGGTGCTAGGGTGCTCCAGTCCTAGCTGTGCCCGGTCTCCGGCTTCACACTGGGACTGGAGCTATCCTCGGTGTGGCCTAGTGGGTACTCGTTCCCCAAATTCGTCGTTCCGATGCAGTGCGAGTTCCCTCGAAAGGGAACGGCTCGGGTTATGTATATAACCCTTGTTCCCTGAGAAAGGGAACGAGCACTGCATCCCGTCGCCACACCTCGGCAGGCCTGGAGCGCATGCTTCATCGCGATAACTGCCATTACTATGCCCAGGCTCCCCTTATGTACCTTCCGGGTACGCCGTCATAGTTACGTCATGACGCAACACCAATCAGGATTGGCCTGATTTCATTCATACTTCAGACACGCTGTTGCTTAGGGAGTGTCCCCAAATTCGTCGTTCGGATGCAGTGCTCGTTCCCTTTCTCAGGGAACAAGGGTTATATACATAACCTGAGCCGTTTTCTAAAACTCAGAGGTGATTGGGGCTCCCAAGCGAGACTCCATTTGTTAGTCGACATAATGTCTCCGTTCCCTCCATCAGGGAACAAGGGTTACATCAGTAACCAAGGCAATATCAATCCATAAATCAACATTTATTTGTTGAGCACATTTAAAAACAACACAAATTGAGCAAAGTGCTTTGCATTTCTAAAAATTACTCAATAAACACATAACATAACAACAACTCAAAATACAATATTGATCAGTATCCCAAAACCTAGGGGCAATTGTATGCCACCGCGTAGAAGTGTATGTGTTCAGGGGATATGTGTTTAGTGTAAGGATATTTGTTTTCTTTTTACTTAGTTGCACCCCGTGATATTTATGGTCATTAAATAGATTTTTTGTTGTTGGTGTTGTTTTTGTTGTTGAAAATTGTATAAAATCAAAACCAAACCAACCTAAATACAGAGTACAATTCTAAGAATTTGGCATATATTTTTAACAGATTTTATTTGTTGTAGTATATGTCCCTGCCCCAGATATATAGAAAATAGGGGCCAGATTTACTAAACAGGGCAAATTAGTGTGAGCGCAATCCCATAAAAGTGCTGATGGGAGTGGACATTTCTGCACGTGATCTACTGACGACACGTAAATTAAAGCACACAGACGTAACCGGATAATTTCCAAAATGACCAATGCAATCTACCAAGAGCAGCACAAATTAGCATGGTTTAAGACATGCTTTTTTGGGGGCACTAAATAATGGCGCAAATACCAGTAAATTGCAAAATCACCTTGCATGCTTCATTTAAATACTCCCATAAATGTTGCGTCTGAAAGGGAAACTTCTACAAAAGCATATGCTAAAAGGTCAGCGGAAAAAATACCACGCCTTTTCAGCGCAAATTTATTACAGCGTGTCTTTAATAAATCCTGACAGTAGTTTTTTAACGCAAAAAGAGGGTTTGCGCTGGTGCAAGCTGTTAGTAAATCTGGCCGTAGATTGACTCTTCCTTTAAATATATTTGACACTCTAGACCAGATTGCGGTTGGATCCAGGCAGCTACATATAGATGGGTTTACTGTCAGTGAGACACCCTCTCACCCTTGATTTTGTCCATGCATTCACACTCTGGAATAGGCCTTGTTCTTTGGCAAACTGCTATGTGTTAGGATACTTTACAAGTACCAAGCAGACTCTTTCTTCACAGAAAGGAAACAACTGGCTATTTCAGAGCTCCATAAAAATACATTTCTACATGGAGATAAAAATCTTTTTCATGCTGCAATTCACAGGAAAGCTGAAACTTATACCATTTGATTGATTTTTTTTGTATTAATTTTGTATTTTATAGCATATTTTGAAGGTCTAGCTAGTTAGAACAATTTTATATATTGGTTTTAATTATCTTTTCTTTCATTTTTTTGTTTTGTTAGTTTTTTGTTTGTAAATCTACCACAGGAAAGGCCACAAAGAGAAGTCATACTATAAATCAAATACTCTTAACCTATAATTAAGAGAACAGCTCATATGGAGACTCTATGAAGTGTATCTCCAAGCTCAGTGGAGGGCTGCTCTAATGGCGGTCGGGGCCCATGCAAAGGTTAAGCCTTAATGGGTTTGATTTACTCCATTAAAATCCTTGAGGATGACAAATAGTACCGTATAAAACTTCAATGTCATTGTTATCAGGAAACGTCTGATTTATGCCAGCTCTGTGATGGGTGCCCTAACCCTGACATGTTCCAGAGGTCCAGGAAAATAAATGACTAAGCTAAGGAACCGGAGGCAAATGACCGCAATAAACGCCTCTCCCAAGTCCCATCCACCCGCTGAGGCAATCCATTTGTTAAAGTGGGAAGTGAGGTCGGCCTGGATGGTCCCAGAGTGCCTGTTGGGGCTCGGCAGATGGTGGCCCAAGTGCAGACCAATTAAAAAAGACCTGTATGTGTGCTGGGAGCGAAAGCGGCCATGTTCTGTGTCTGCGGATATAAGCTCTGGAGGGAAGAGCGACCCTGGAGTGTGGCATTGGAGCCAGATGAGGCCCACATGAGAGAGTCACACGGTCCAGTTTGCTCACATTGATTAGTGTTTTCAGTCAACCCTTTTCTTCTGAAAAGTCTTATTTCAGCTCCCTTTTGTACAGTAAAATCAGCATAATTTGTTTTGGATTTCATGTTTTTTTCCAAAAAGTGTGAATGGATGAGTCTGTATATGTGGGAGTTGATATGGTACCTTTAGGTCTTCATTAGCCGGAAAGGAATAAGATTGACTGCAGAATGGGGTGATTTACTACACTAAGGTATTGTGCTCAGAGATAGCCACTTCTAAGGGTCTGAACTAAACCATGTTCTATCACAAAAGCCTTGAGGGAAATGGCTGAAGCTCCACAGTCTAAGGAGCAGTAAAATGCAAAGCATTACCCTCATGGGAGAGCTGCTGCCAAACAACAAGGCACTAACTAGATTTACTCACATAATTAAATGAAAAAATAGGAGCTAAATGCATGTGTCTGATATAGATCTCAAAAACTGCTTTGGCCTAAAAACTATTTCTGGCTTTTTCAGGGAGGTGGAGGCTGTAACTGTGATAATTTGCTTTAACAAATGCATTTGTTGAAGGGCATTGAAAGAATTAAACCCTATTCTAGTTCCTTCCATCGCTGTTCTACTTAAACCCAGTGGGAAATTCTCTTCCCATCTTAAGTAGACAGTAGAGCCAGCAGTTATTATATTACTCAGTTTTTGCACTGATATTAACAGTGTTCCCGCTATAGGTTCTTTTCCACAAGCTCCATTTTGCCTGCAAAAGATTTGCATTTGGAGCTCTGAGAAGTTGGGGATTTTATTTCTCTTTTTTGAAAAGCTCAGGCACAATTGAAAGCAAGCACAGAAAAGAAGCAAAGGACAAGGGGCATTAATCTCTCTATGTAATGTTCATATTGAAAAAAATTCAGTGCTCGTAATGCCGTGTCCATGGATAAAAGTTCCATAATAACACCCTCCCGATCTCTCTCTCTCACACACACACACACACACACACACACACAAGTAACTCCTAAGTCATATATCATAATTTCTGAGCACTTTGCTCCTTGTTGGTAATGGTGTTTTCTCTTCCTCTCTCTTTAAACGTATTAGGTCCAATATAAAGGGGTCAAAATCCCTCCGCTTCGTTGATGGTACATGCTTTTTTTTCTTGCAGCACTCCTAGTCTGATATCAGGACGTAGTGTGCCCAGTCTCACATCCATTTTGCACTTCATGCAAGGCGGTTGCTGGGGTAAATACTCTGATTTGATAGATGGCACTCATTAATAGAGGGTGCCTGCAGCCTTTGAGTAATAGCCCTTTGGTTTATTTTCCCCATGTTGTTTAATCTGCAGAAACAAAGAGGTATTTGTGTCCCATGCTAGCAGAAGCCAAATTGATATTTTAACACGGTGTTCAAGCATCTGGGACGTTGCTTGTGAGTTTTACCCCTCCGGCTTTATTGGAAGAGGAAAGATCAAAGGAGGAACGTGTAAGTTATTTAATTCATTGACTCAGATGACACGGGTCCAGGCCGTGTAGTTTCCTCCTCAGCGGTTTCTGGTTCACAGCATTTCCGTCGAGGGACATGGGGATTGAGCTGTTGTTATAAAGCATGGCTCCCCCGTTCATGTCCCATTCAGTCCCATATCTCAGGAGATGTTTGCTTTAATTACGTGGTGTTCTGCTTATCGCTCGAGACGACTGCACCATACAGATCCACTTAGAGCCAGGGAAGTTTGTAATGCCTTATGGAAAAATCTGCTTCTCTTGCTATTTTATACATGAACTAAACTCGATTGAATACTCCCACAGCAACTCAAAGTGATCACAGTCTTTGTAGCTGTATTATTAAGGACTTGTATTGACATTTAGTTTTGTTGACTTTGTGAATACACTTTTCTGGTCTTAATGATTAATTGGTGCATGCTATTCAGAAAAAAAGAAAGAAAAAAAAACAAGAAAGAAAGTTTTAGCAAACTTGAATTCGTTCTGGCTCTATTCTGGTATGAAACAGCTACTTTTGACCATTCAATCATTTGACATTTCGCTAAGCCCTGTCATAAAATGTTTTTTAACCAATCCTACCTTAGAAACTGTTGCCGTTAGCCATTTTCTCAGACAAGCTTTTGCTCTTTTTTTATGTATGTGTTTGGATAGTTTTAACTGCATAAACTATCCAAAAATATTTGTATACTTTGTTGCCTTAAAATTCTGAGAAAAGGACTTCCCAAATGAATTGTATAAGGACACCTACATTTGCTTTATTGTAAATTAATGTTACTCACATATGTATAATTAAGTATCCACTGAGGTCAGTGTCAAAAATACAGTATCCAAGTGAATGCATTATTGTTATAAACAATTGTGTTGTCTTACTCTGATGTTATTTTGTAATTGCTTTCGATTCGAATATGTTTTTTCTATTTTTAGTTGACTGATGAGTGTTTGCCTCATTCTAATTCACAATCTCTGCACTTTTTAATCATGTTACTGCATAATTTAACAATTTCTGTTTAAATGTCTTTGTAATGTTACAGTTCATTCCCATGTAAGAATAATATCCAATTTTACTACTTTGAGCATTTGACTAAAAACCACACTGTCTACAGAAATCACTAGTTGGTTTCTAGGGGATGTTCTTTAAAACATGTCTGGATTAGCAACAGTAACCAAGAGGATGGAGCTTAATGGATAATACGAAACCTCACAATAGTTGTATAGGCTGTGTTGTATTAAATATTTGGATGTGAGTGAAGTGTTAGCAGAAGTGTTGTACATGTATAATCCCACATGGAGGGTGTTGTTTAGTTAAGTCTTGATGACATGCATGGCTTCCCCTGACTCTCAGGCCAGGTTTGGCTTAATGGGTTCAATAACATGCATTCAGGTGCAACAAAGTCTCCATCTTAGCTTCTGCCCTCTCGAAATAGAGAGTCTGCAGTGCTCCTCTTTTCTGTTCCCTTTAGCAGCAGAATTAAATGTCGGTTGTGCCAGAGAGCAGCAGAAATCCTCTGACCTCTGCTTTGTTTGTGCATCATGGCTGGAAATAATTACACGTCTCATCTGATATTTGTTCACACTCATCCCACCAGAAACATCAAAGACCTGAAGGAATATGTATAGTTCGCAATTACTGGATATAAGAATGGGCACTTTTCAAAGGGCAGGTTAGCGGGACGGCATTCTTGCAGAGTGCAGACGAGCGTTCGATATTTCGCTCGGCTCTGGCTCTAATTCACCTTATTTCCCAATGTGAAGAACTCCCACTCAAAAATTGAATACTACACATGCCGTTTCCGCATGTTGTTTAATCAGGTTAATCCGGTCCAGTCTGACACTGGGTGGTTTTAAATGTAATTATTGAAGCGTGTCATCTCATAATCAGATTCGATTGGAGGACAATTGTCATATGAGGATATAAGGTCACAAGTTATGTGCCTGGACCTTTTTATTATTATGCAGGATAAGAGATGCTAATTTCTTTTAAATGCAATCCAATTGCGATAAGCTTCTTTTGCGGGACTTGCCACTCCTGTAAACAGCTGGGGCTCTCGGCCTGTTCATTACATGTACAAATGAGCATTTTTCATTTTTGACGTTGTAGCATCTTTGGGAGGGAGCGCAAATGGTGCATATTAATCTTTCTTAAAAACACAGATGCTTTCACAAAACCTTTGCTCATGCAGAGAAACCTTCGCTTTAAATGTGTATGCGTGTGGCCTTTGCTGAGCAAAAATGCATCGACTTTAGGTGACTATAGTCACATTTGCTTTCTCAAACTATTTTAATTCTTCCTTCTCTTGTTTTCACTCCATCCTGTTTGCATCAACACTCTCAGAAAAAAAAATTGCAAAAACTTTACCTTTAGGAGAACAACAGCTTGTCACCATGGGGTATTCCCTTAACAGGGTCCTGATTTCCCCTAAAAGGTTCATAGTAATACCTTAAGTGTACATATTACTACTCTAAGTTGCTAATATTCACTTTTTAGCAGGAGATGAGGTACAAAGTTGTTGTTGTTATTTTTTAAGGGTACTGGTGACAAGCTTTTCTTTTTCACCCCTAAAGGTACAATGTATGTACATTTTCTTCCTGACAGTGAAGGAAGGATGTTTTTATGACAACAATCTGAAAAAATTACTAACTTTACATTATACATTATCAATATAATATTTTAAATGTATATATTTGTTTTTCTTTCTTTTATGAACAAGGCTTTACCTAAAAAGGTACCTTAATTGGTTATGTTGATGTAAATGTGGTCAAAGTTACACAACAAACAGTAGTCTTGTGCCGAAAAATTAATTAAATACTTGTGATGTTTTGTTAATTTCTTAAAGGGGTCCTTTTATGCCCTTTCACGAAGTCTTGATTTTGTTTTTGGGGTTTACTAGAATATGCTTTCATGCTTGATTGTTCAAAAAACATATTATTTTTCACATATTTTAGATTATTACAGCACTTATACCCAGTCTGGTTAGAACGCGCCATTTAGTTTCGGTTTCGATGAAGCCCCTCCTTCCGAAATATGAAATGTACTATGATTGGCTAGCTGGCCCATTGTGTGATTGGAATAGACTTGGTCGGCATTACTGGGAACGCCCACAAAAACGTAATATTCGCCATATGCCGTGGGGGAAAACAAGCCATTAGAATGAATGCACATAGACCTTGTTAGACGCTTTATCTTTACTCTAAAACTTCAGATAACTTACTAGAGGTGCAGAACGCCACATGGCAACTTTTCGGGACTGCACCACACAAAAATAAAACGCAATCATTACAAAGAGTAAAGATAAAGCGTCTAACAAGGTCTACGTGCATTCATTCTAATGGCTTGTTTTCCACCACGGCATATGGCGAATATGACATTTTTGTGGGCGTTCCCAGTAATGCCGACCAAGTATCGCAAGTCTATCTAGAGTGTCTTCTGGAAATGTCACGACCCTTACCATAACAGCGAGCTCTACTTAGATGTAAATATTAAGGATGGCGGCAATTTCAAACCAATTCAAGCCTGATTCAGACATAAGAATGTTAACAAACAATGGATTTCATGCATGGACTCTGCAAGAACGGATTTCACAGGATGTTTCAGAGTGGTATGTTTTTCTTTTTTTAATACATTTTATATATGGTGTTATACACCATTTAATCATGATATCATGGTTAATTTTCTTAAGAGGTGTTGAATAGCCTTACAAAAGCAAGAGCTTACAAAAGCTACAGTAAACACTAGGGCTGCACAAATTAAATCTTTATACAATAACTCCATGAACTAATTAACATTGAAAACAGTGATAGATGGACCTCTCAACCTTTATGCTAAGGAGAAAATTAAACGCAACTTTGAGGGGAGCAGGCAAAACATGATCCTGTATTTCTGCTCAGCTAGTGGCATTGGACATCAACCACACGGCAAATGCTAATATAATGTCTACTTTATTTGAATAACAGTTCTACCTAATGACATATTAGACAGGACTTTTAAATAGATTGTAAGCTAATGAAGACAGAGAATGAGAGTGCTGTGTGCTCAGACTCTGGCGTTCTCAGCGCCATCAAAATAAATGTCCATCGCAGCGTCAAAATAAAAGTCAAAACAACAAGTGCGGCTTACTTCACTTCAGAACTCCTACTGGCGGTGCGTATACAACAAAATAACCCTAGGGGAACATTTATTTCTCGGAGGAACCACCCTGATGCCTAGTTCCTATAACTAAGTTCCTAGAACTACCCGGTGCGAAAGCCCCTATTGTTGTACCATGTATATATTTACTTTTTTTTATTTATTTAATGAAACCAAACCAATATATAGTTGACATTAATGCTACAGAAAATAAATAAAAGTTTTTAAGGAAGAGTGTTTTCAGCTTGTTTTTTTATGTTTTTATATAAAAATATGGCATGCAATTGCTTCAAACAATGGTATAAAGCTATTCAAAACATTATTTAATGTAAAATTACAATTTCAAGTAAATAATCAACAATTATGATTTTTGTCATAATCTTGCAGCCCTACACTATCAACACTGAGATGTTGGCTAGCAGGCGAGCGGAGCCAAACAGCTTTGTCCTTTATTACATCGTAGAAACAACATAAAACTTATAATTGGAACTGTTAATAGAAAATTCAACTACAAATAGACATACTTACAGTTTGTAACCCACAAACGCCTCGGAGGCCTAGCCCACAGGTTCCATAGTTCTGGACGGGGTTGGAATATTGATCCCCCTGCTTGGGAAAGAAGGTCCCTCCTGACCGGTAACTGAAGTGGAGGCCCGTCGAGGAGAGACACTACATTGGGAAACCATACTCTGTCTGGCCACCACGGGGTTATCAAAATAAGGTGCACTTGGTCCCTGTGAACTATCTCCAGAACTTCCGGGAGCAGAGCGATCGGGGTAAAGGCATACAGACGCAGCCACGCCTGTCCCAGAGGAACTGGATGCGTTAGGGAGAACCAGAGTGGACAGTGAGACGTCTCTCGAGACGCAAACAGATCCACTTGTGCCTGGCCAAACACCCTCCATATATGCTCCACCACCTCAGGTGGAGCCTCCATTCTCCGGGCCTCAGCCCCTGCCTCGACAGGATGTCTGGTCCTATATTCTGGGCCCCAGGGATATAGGCCACTTTGAGTGAGAGGAACTTCCCCTGGGACTTGAACGCAGACCCCCCTGGTGATTTATGTAGGCGACCACCGATGTGTTGTCCGTGCGGACTAGCACATGACATGCTGGCCCCTGAGGTCTGTGAGGAAATTCTTGAGGGCAAGAAAGACTGCCAACATCTTCAGGCGATTGATGTGCCATAAGAGATGGTCTCCCCACAGACCCTGAGTAAACCTCTAGGACCGCTCCCCAGCCCATGAGAGAGGCATCTGTCGTTAGCATCTTGCGATGACCAGAAGCTCCCAACACGGGACCCTGGGATAGGAACCAAGGTTTCTTCCACATAACCAGGGCACGTAAGCAACGCCGCGTGACCCTGATCATGCGAAAGGGGTTGCCCCTCGGAGAAAACCCTTTGGTTCTGAGCCACCACTGTAGGGGTCTCATGTACAGCAGTCCAAAAGGTATCACGTTGGATGCTGCTGCCATCAGACCCAATATTCTTTGAAACTGTTTTACAGTGAGTGACTGGCCTAGCTTTACTCTCTTTACTGCTGACAGTATGGACTCTATACAGCCGAACTGTATCTGATACCCTTTTTCTATCGTATGCAGGACCTAACGAGAAACATTTGGCAGTAGCTTCCACGCTGCCAAAAAAAATTCTAGAGGTACCATCCTCTCGAGAATGGCTTCTGGTTTTTGTTGAACTGTCAGTACGGTGCCCTGTAACGACGAACCGGCAGAGAACACCTGAACTGACTGCTCTAGAACCCTCCTCAGAGGAGGCGTGCAGCCCAGGACCACTACATTTCTGGGTGGACCCTGTGATACACACTAGCGGGAGACCCCTGCGCCCTGTAACACCAGAGGTGGCAGGGTTGGCAGAACGGCCCCCGGAGGGCACCGAAGGGAGACAGGCACCGTATAATGAGGTGTACACTGCTTCCCTTTGGGGAGGAACGCCCCCATAATCCTGCCCCCTTTTTTTCCATTAATGGATTTTTGAGACATTTTCCCCGCAGCCTTCTTGGAAGTAATTCTTCTTGGTCCGCAGATTCCTCTTACCCCTCGAAGGCTGTGGCAGATTGCGCTTCCCCTGTCCCCGATCATTTTGAGGGGGAGCACGGGAAGCCACGGGAAGCCACACGGAAGTGAGCGAGAGGGGAGGAGCTTCTGGAACGCGACCGCTTGTTTTGATGCCTCAGCGACGCGTGCTTCCAAAACGTCCATTCAGGTGTAGTCCAGTTGTTCATTGTAGTTCTTGGAAAGTGGATTCAGTTACATAAAATATCTCCCTTTGTAGTGGACAGATATTTTTTATGCTCAAACAGCAACATTACACACTTAGTAAAGTTGAAAAAAACAAAAACATAATAGGACCCCTTTAAGATATTAGAGAATACACAAAAATACACACAAAATAAAGTACACAAAATAATGTTATGCTCAGCACCATTCATGTTAAACAGTTTGAATACTTCTACTAAAAGCAAGTCTATGTGCTGACACCCTGTTGAGTCTTGGCAGATGACTGTTGTAATTGGGTGTGACTTAAGTGAATGAAAACAGACAGGGACAAAAATCAGATATGTGTCAAAAGATCATATCTGTACAGTATGCTTTGCAGTGTTAAAAGCAGCCAAAATGTCCATATACCCACTTCACGCAGTCTTAGACAGTGATGAAGAGCAGTTAGCTGCACTCCATTCAAATGCAGATTGCACACCCTGGCCAGCCGCCAGCTTTACCAGATGAACACTGAATACTTAGGAATGGAGCTCCTCTGTCAGATGTGATGGACCCAGGAAAGCTGCTGCACAGTGAGGCCTGTTATACTGCAGGCCTGAATAATGGATAGAGTTCAGAAGGTCTTGCTGACGGGGACAGGAGAGTCACACCGAGGAAACCCACGTAAAGACTTCCTCCGCCAGACACTAATCCCAGACTAACGGCAAATTTTAGACCCCTCATGATTTATTCAGAAACCTGAGATAGGTTCATTTCAACTCTACAAGAGGTCTGCTCTAAAGTAAAGGGTAGAGTAAATATGCAAAAGTCACTGCCCTTAAAATATGAATACACTTGTGCTCTCAGAGCAATATTTTTGACATTTATATGAATTTATATTAAAGCATAATATTATAGGCTATTATGTTACAAAATATTTGTATATTTCAAGAATATAGTCGTTTATAGAATGATTATAATATTATAATAAGCCAAATATAGAAGTGAAATAATTTTTTGACATTTTTAATGATTTATATCAAAACATACAATTAAAACATAATGTTCTTCTTTGTAAAATGTTTGGAATAATTATGCTTATGCTCATCAAGGCTGCATTTATTTGATGAAAAAATATAGTAAAAACAATAGTATTGTGTGAAATGTTATTACTATTTATAATAACTGTTTTCTATTTTAATATATTTTAAAAGCTGAATTTTCAGCAGCTATTACTCCAATTTTCAGTGTCACGTGATCCTTCATAAATCATTGTAATATGCTGATTTGGTACTTAGTTATTATTATCAATTATTATTCATGCTCAATTCATAATAATGTATATTATTATCAAATAATATAATATAAATTGCTGCTTAATAGTTTAGTGGAAACTGTGATTTACTGTAAATTACATTTTGAAATACTAAAATGGAAAAGTGTTATTTTAAATTGTGATCATTTTTTCACATTATTACTGTTTTTACTTAATTTTTCATCAAATAAATGCAGCCCTGGTGAGCATGAGACTTCTTTCAAAAACATAAAAAACTTAATTATTTATATTCTAATATTCTAATATTTATAATAATATATACTTTTAACATGTAGTGTACAATAATGTCTCAGAGGTTGCTGCTTTAGTCCACAAGTGCGAGTTCACATAGCTTTGGGGAAGGAGGCAGATGGATCAGACTCGTACAGTCTCATAAAGATTTCACAGTCAAGCTCTATGGGGATTAGATGAATAAAAAGTTCACTCTCTGCTTACTAAGTGAGGTTTTCTTTTTTGGACATTATTAGCGATGGGGCTGAGGAAGTATAATTAAATACAGCCGCACAATAGAGTCTCAAACCGCATCAAAGACAATCCACTCCGGTCCCTGGTGCCTAAATTTAAAGTAAATATGGAGAAATCTCAGCCTCCCTCCAGTCTTTCTGGAGATAGATGAAGTTTTATGAGGAGTTAGGTGCTTTTTTTATTGATTGAGGCACAAAGAGAGTTACAGTTCAGTCGTCTAACTTTCTTTTATCTTGTGGTCGGAACATCTCCTGTCAACTGTTATCTTCAGAATGTTTTCAATCCAATATGGAATGCTTGAGTTCTGTTTGCATTCAGCGCACACATTGTTTTTGTTATATTATGTTTCTGCAGTGCTCCTTTGTTTTGTTTGTTTGTTTCTTGTGCACGCTGGATTCACAGAAATCATAGTCCAAGTTTATACTTCCTAGATAACTGTTTACTGTAAATCACAAACCATTCATTATGTTTCATCCTGGTTTGCTTACGCTCCAGGCGACCTTCAGCCGTGCAGTAGGCTTTGCTATGTTTACTTGTTTTCTTCTTTTTCCAACTCAAACATCCTAGGGGAAGCATCCGCCAAGCCATGTCCCCGAAAAAAAAAAAAAAATTCAGAGATTAGATGACGGTGTGGTATGGTATTTCACAAGCCTTCATTTTAATCCATGTAGCTTTCAAATCAAATATGCACATAGTGATGGCTCTCAGACACGAGTGAATAATGTTGAGTGTGGAGTGTTCTGTTCCTTTACCCACTCCTGCTTCTGCCTGGATGATGCAGAAATAAATAATGAATGGGTACTTTAACTGACCCACTGTACCTTTTGTCATCACACTCCTCTCCCTCATCATAAAGAAGGGCTACTCCAGTAGGTCACTAAACATCATTATTTTAGTTTTTTTCACTTCTTTATTTTGGTGCTTTTCCTGTGTTTTTTGTTTGAGGTACTTTGCCTCTTTCAAGGTCAAGTTGGAAGGGAATACTGGCTTTCCATTTGAAATTCTCAGATGGTTCAATTTCATTCAATTTTTACAATACACATTGTTCCAAAGCTGCTGTATAGAAAGAAAGGAAAAGGAAAAGGTGCTTTACTACAACCCCCTGTCAATCAATTAATCAATCAATGAACTCTAAGATTTTTAAGTAGATTAGGAAGAAACCTTCAGATGAGTCCATTCTTAGCTGGGGTATTTTTTTAATGAATTGATTGATTAATGAATGAATTAATTAATTAATTAACTTGTTTGAATTTGACTGTTTACTGACATTTTCAGAACATTTCTGGATATGCTTTCCTTTAGTTAAGTGTTAATAGCTCACAAGATATTATTCATTATTTTAAGAGACAAGATTTCTAAAAAGATTGCTAAAACTACTGTCACGATCCGTGTTTAGTTTCATTTTCATGTTTCCGTTTTTCCTCCCAGTCATTAGTTTCTATGAACACTTACTATTTTTTTATAATTTTTTTCAAAATATATTTTTTTAATATGTGTGCAATTTTATTGCACACCTGTTCACCCTTGGGCTTGTTATCTTAAGCCGCGTTTCCACCGCAGGAACTTTTCCCCAGGAACTAGGGACTTTGGGGTGGGTGTTTCGACCATAGACATAATAAATACATAGACGCCCTATTGGCCGCTTTAGAACGTTGCTGCAATACGTCAACGCGTCCGCCATATTGCTGTCACAGAAACGTCAGGTTCCACCCTCCACCAATCACAGCGCACTCCTTCCCCAGAGTACTGATCACCATCACCTGCACCTCATCACCACACTCATCACCAGCACTACAAGACTCACAACCACACAGCACTCCACGTCCGGTCTCGTTCGCATATACTTCAGGCTATGCTTACCTCAAGGACTTTACTACTGATACCTACCTGTCTCCAGCGTGTCTCCTTCCTTCCGTGTTCCTTGTCTGCTGTGTGGTTGTGTTCCTGTCCGTCCCTCAGTACTCCAGCGATCTACAGTCTCCAACGATCTCCAGTCTCCAGCGACCGCAGGCTCCAGCGTCCTTCCATCTACAAAACAAAAGACAGTAACTCTCTCTCTCTCGTATCACCTTCTAATCTACCAACAACCGGTTTACTCACCTGCTCCACAACACCTGCTCTACTGTGGTCTAATAAACTACCCTTACTTGTTAACATCTGTGTCTGCCTCCTGTGTAGGCTACTTGTAACAATTGCTGAGGGCAAGACTGCACTGTAAACAAATGCAAGTAAACGGGTGAGCTGCGGCTTTTCTGGATAAAAACAAAAACAACGTTTACATTTATCAACCGATTTCAGTGGTTTATGATGTACGTGGTATACTAAAAGTTCTATTCTATAGTTACTTAAAATCTTGATAGTTAGACTTATAAAATATATATTTTAATAAGGAATTGTCAAAGGCTTGTAATGCGTTTGGCTTTTTATACTTGAATAAGAATTATGAAGATGCCCATACTGAGATATAATTTAATTTTCACATTAAATGAAATAAAGTTTTCTAGTGGAAAAGGCATTTTCTGTATTTAACCGATTTTTGCTTTTCTTGTGCTTAGAATTGACCGTCATTGAGAAAATGAAACATCTGCAAATACAAATCACACTGGCAGGCTGCTTTCTGTTTTTTTATAGCACTAAAATGATAGATATTTACAGGTAGATACTCTAAATATACAATAACAAAGATAACTCATGGATCCTTTATACATATGATATGGTACAACTACACTGCAATGCAAATAGTAAATACATGATAAAGTGAGAAGTAATAGTAAATAGTGTATAGTCAATAAAAAAAATAGTCAATGAAATAAACAAACAGTATACAGCAAATAAAACAATGAATAGTATAATTATATAATATCAAAAATACAATAATATAATGATAATAGCATAGTTTGTATAATACTATAATAATAGCAATAGAATATGAAATATCAATTACAGAATAGAGACAATAATAAAACATAGTTAAATAGTGACTAGTGAAAAGTACTATAATTTACCAGCATGGCTATAATAGATTGATAATTGCAAGTGGTATAATATAATAACGATAATAATAATAATAATAATAATAGCAAATACAATGTAATATCAATTGCAGAATAATATAGACAATAATAAAAATAGTAAATTAAATAGTGACTGGTAGGTACAATAATAGTATTGGTATAATAATAATAACAACAATAACAAAAGGCTGTATATTAACCATCAATCATCTATAATCAGTCATCCTTTGTAGGGTCACCATGGCACACATCACAGAAAAACACAAAACCTGAAATGTACGCCAGGGCATTGTCCACAAGGCTACCAAAGCGGGTTGGCAGGAAGCTGTGGTCACACACAAGTGCAGAAACGTTTACAAAAGGGGATGGAAGCTCCTCAGATTCTTCTACTGCTAGAGATTACATTTCAACAGCTGGGGTCCGTTTTTCGTACCTCGCTTAATACATCTGAGATGATTTGACAGATCCCAGATCTTTTAATCGTGATCACTGATCTCTGGATAATTTGGTTCTTCAAACAAATTTGCGGATTGGATTAAAATATATGGATTAAGTTATCTGAGATTACTGCACGTTCTTGTGTTCCCTGAAGAGGGCAGATACTCAAAACCACGATCAGCAATGCAGCGATTGGCTGGTGGCAAGACAGCAACGTAATGACATCATATAATTAAAAAAGCCACCTGGCTTTTAACTGTACGTGTGTAAACCTCTGATAAAATGATAATATATTCCATCACAAATAAATCTCTCAATCAAGTGGCTGTGTGTATAGTACTATACACAACATTATAGTATTATAATATTATTTTCAAATACTAATTTTTATATGATTTTTATATTATTATTATTTAAAATTATTATTGCCCCATGTTCAGTAATGAACTCTTGAAATAAAGTAGCAGTGGCTGGGACAGATTTTAAGTATGCAACCTAATCCTGTTTACATGAAATAAACCGCTCCTGAGCAGGTTTGAGTTTCCGGACCTGTTGCTATGACAGCAAGTCCAGGGGCCAGTTGCATAAACTAAGCCATTATGTTAAGACAGTGTCTTAAGATCTAGTATGAGCCACTAGCAGTTAGGTAAGTGGCATTCAGTCTTACTTTTCGTATCAAATTAAGCCAGTCTATGTTTTTATGTAACTGATTTAAAAAAATTATGAACAGTCTTAAATAAAAAAAATGTATGTCTAACTTGTAAGACTAGTCTTAATGGTTTATGCAACTGGCCCCCGGATGAGCTTCGAAGAACTAAACAATCCAAGATCATGCCAAATCGGCATCAATCAAGTCCAGCTAACTGAGTTAGCCACATACGAAGAACAGACCCCTGATAGCGACAGGGTCTCATCCTGTGGTTCCACTTTCCCTGAAGTGCTTGGAGAGACACCGCACCGGACCATGAGACACCGGAAAATGCCCTGGAACTGGCCTGCAGTTGGATGTTTATTCCATCCCCCTAAAAACCACACACACACACACACACACACACACACACACACACACACACACACACACACACACACACACACACACACACACACACACACACACACACACACACACACACACACACACACACACTTACTTAAGAAATAGTTCACACAAAAATTAAAATGAGCTGATAATGTATTCACCCTAAGGCCATCCAATATGTATATGTCATATAAACATAGATATATATGTCATATCTTGGCCAGCAGAGCTTCATATTTGGGTGAACTAGAACTGCACAATTCTGGATGAATCACGATTTTTTGCTGTAATCCTACTTGTCAAAGGTTTTAATAGAAATAGCAGAATAATTGTAATTTAAGAATAAGATGATGTAGGTGTTTGAATCAATATTCTTTTTACAATTAATCATGCAGCTCTTCCTTTAATACAGATATTGCCTCTTTTCAGATTATATTTTGATATCTGAAATCCGTACCTGATGCTCGAATTCGAGCTCTGAAATCGTAGTTGTTCAGAATCATCAACTTCCCACTGTCACCTCTTTGTCTGGGAAACCTTCAATGTGTGATAAAAGTTAGCTAGCCAACTAACTTAACTTAAGTTAACTAACGTTAAGAGTCACAATATGTCAGTCGCCTGTCATAAAAGTCTTTCAAAAATATATAGATGAATATTTCGATTTCAGGAAATGTAATTTATAATATAAAATAAAATATAAGCTAAAACTATAATATAAATCATGTCAACTCATGTCTCAACTTTCACAGCTAAGTAGTGACATCGCTAGCTATTTTAGTCTGACTCTGGTGACCAACTAACGTCACTAATACTAATTATATAATAGTCAGTCTTACTTGTGAAAGGTAATTCCCCGAGAACTGTTTCCAATTGTGCGGTGATTTGTACAGCCCCGAGCAGCACACGAAGCAGGCATTTTTCTCAATTCCAGTTATTAGAGTTATTGGAAAGTTGCCATCCGCAATATGGTGGCGTCGTTGACGTGTGGTCCAGCGGCCAATAGGGCGTCTATGTATTTATTATGTCTATGGTTTCGACCACAGGGACCAAGGTCTAAATGAAGTTCCGGGTAAAACCAGGCTTTATCAAGCTTATATGTGGAGGACGAAATCCAGTGGGAACTGGAAAGTCGCGTGTAGTTCTACGTCACTGGACTAATTTGCCTACTTTTCATGGTAGACCGTGATTGAAACGCAGATGCAAACTTCTGAGTGGACTATCTTTCACCCATATTCTGTTTTAGCTTACTTGGTTGCTGATGGGTTTACTTCCCTTTGTGTTGATTTGTATTATGAGTAAAGGCTGTTCACTCATTGCAGTTTAAGACAGAAAGAGCAACAATCCACTGTCTGAACATACAGTCAGCTTTGTTACTGATCTCAAAATGGTCCATCGAGTTTGTGTTGTTATTGATTTCCTATAAAGCAGCATTGAGCTCTCAGGGACATGAGGAGTGGACATGTCGTCTACAGGATTTGTCCAGGTTCTGATGGGTTTTAGTCTCAGAGGAGCGCAATGGCACTGGGGATTCAAACCTTATTATTATGGCATTATTGTAGGAGTCTTATTGATCCTTCAGCGTAGGAATGCAACTCAAGGAAACAGCAGCAGAGATGTTTTTGGGTGTAGTATCCTGACATGAGAGTGAATCTATAGTATTGCAAGGAATTTGTTTGCTTTGTAAATGTCTGTGATATTATTATTATTATTTTTTTTTTACTCCCTGATATTTAGTTTGAATTAGATCATACAGAACTTTTTTAGAACTGTTTCTGTCTTTCCTAATTTATGTTTCCAGAAGGTCTTCCTTGCTGCGTTCGCTCTCACTAAATGTTAGTAGTTGCTTTCCAGCATACTGTGATGTGAAACAGCATGATTCCGTATTTAAGGGTTAGGAAACATGGTTCAGTCTCTTTTTTTTCTACTTTCAGAAGAAATGTTTTCCCCTTTCCTTTTTCCCTAAAGGTTGAACCGATACCTCCACAGTGCTTGAAGGGAAGCATTTGTGAAATTGAAAAGAGAATCATGCTGAGCTTTTGTTGGTTAGTACACTGGAAAAGACAGAAGGAAATACCCTCCTCAAAAGAAAATCTGCAGACATTATTACACGTGGGGAGTGCAGATAGCTTCTGAGAAAAAGCTTTCATGGTGGCTTCTATCCACATTTCTGCTCTATAGCAGAAGAGATGAAAATGGTCTGTTAATCATTAAACTGTGGACATTTTCAGAGGTGACTGAGTCACTTAAAAGGAGCAGACTGTCCTTTACCAAGGTGTTTCTAGACTTTCATCACTGCCCCCATCTGATAAAAAAAGAAACAATTTTTTGATACTCTTTTTTGATACCATCATGGATACAAATTGTCATTATCTGCAGTATGGAGTCATTCACAAGCTAGTCGAGCATTATAGAGCTTCTTCATTGCTGACAAACAATATGAGACCAGTTGTTTACTACAGTGTATTGTTAATAATTTAATAAATATGTACATTTTTTAAATGTTCAACTTTCTTTAGTGTATAATGTTGCTGTTTGAGCAAAAAATAAAAGGTCTGCAAAGTTACGAAGCACAAAGTTCACTCCTAAGGAAGTTATTCTCTGCATCAGTAAGCACTGTTTCTGAACCCTCTGAAACGTCTCGATTGTATTCTAAAGTTTTCTTCTGGGAATGTACACATTTTCGGGAGGAGTGTTTAACAGAGACAGGAACTAAACAACACTTTATTGACAGACTGGCAAAAGAGGTGCTGCAACAATGTAACATATGAATATACATATACATATATATATATATATATATATATATATATATATATATATATATATATATATATATATATATATATATATATATATATATATATATATATATATATATATATATTATAGGGGTGTAACGTACACAAAACTGATGGTTTAGTACGTACCTCGGTTTTGAAGTCACGGTTCGGTACAGCAGCAGAGAGAAAACTGAATATAAAATTGCTTTTTATTTATTTTTTTATCAAACTGGTTTACTGAACAAATTGTGTCTGTCCTTAAATGAATTCAATTATAACTACAATTTTCTTAAAGATAATGCTGTAAACTATATAGGGAGCCCTTACTTCTAAATCTAATTATAAAATGTTTTACTCCCCTTTGTTGTTGAAATATAATCACCTATACACAGTGGCTGTCATTTTCATGACAGATTTATTTAAACATAGATTAAATAATCAAGACATCACTAACAGGTTAAGTAGAATATAATGAATACAGCAGGTGAGGAGAATAACACTGATTATCTCTTCATCACGGCACCTGTTAGTGGGAGGGATATATTAGGCAGCAAGTAAACATTTTGTCCTCAAAGTTAATGTATTAGAAGCAGGAAAAATGGGCAAGCGTAAGGATTTGAGCGAGTTTGACAAGGGCCAAATCGTGATAGTTAGACGACTGGGTCAGAGCATCTCCAAAACTGCAGCTCTTGTGGGGTGTTCCCGGTCTGTAGTGGTCAGTATCTATCAAAAGTGGTCCAAGGAAGGAACACCGGTGAACCGGCGACAGGGTCATGACTCATGGGCGGCCAGGGCTCATTGATGCAAGTGGGCAGCAAAGCCTGGCCCGTGTGGTCCGATCAAACAGACGAGCTACTGTAGCTCAAATTGCTCAAGAAGTTAATGTTCTGATAGAAAGGTGTCAGAATACACAGTGCATCACAGTTTGTTGAGTATAGGGCTGCATGGCCCATAGACCCCTGTCCACCACCAGAACAGTGGGAATGAGAGCACCAGAACTGGACCACAGAGTAATGGTAGAAGGTGGCCTGGTCTGATGAATCATGCTTTCTTTTATATCACATGGATGGCCGTGTGTGTCGCTTACCTTTGGAAAACATGGCACCAGGATGCACTATGGGAAGAAGGCAAGAGCCAGTGTGATGCTTTGGGCAATGTTCTGCTGGTAAACGTTGGGTCCTGCCATCCATTTGGATGTTACTTTGACACGTACCACCTAAGCATTGTTTGCAGACCATGTACACCCCCTGGCCTCTTTCAGCAGGGTAATGCGCCTTGCCATAAAGCAAAAATGGTTTAGGAATGGTTTGAGGAGCACAACAACGAGTTTGAGGTGTTGACTTGGTCTCAATCCAATCGAGCATCTGTGGGATGTGCTGAACAAACAAGTCCCATCCATGGAGGCCCCACCTCACAACTTACAGGACTTAAAGAATCTGCTGCTAACATCTTGGTGCCAGATACCACAGGACACCTTCAGGGGTCTAGTCCATGCCTTGACAAGTCAGGGCTGTTTTGGCAGCAAAGTAGGACCAACACAATATTAGATCACAATGTTATGCCTGATCGGTGTATAGTATATATTTTGCGAAAGAGTTATTTTTTCTAGTGAACTAACCAGCTGTGGACACTGAATGACTTGACTGAGGTAACTGTAATGCTACATGACATTGTTTATGAGCTGTTTTATTGACGTATTTCTGCCGTTGAAAAATTTATTGAGTGAGGGCGGCAGTGGCTTAGTGAATCATGTAGGTTGTCTACAAACTGGAAGGTTGGTGGTTCGATCCCCGGTTCCACCTGACCAAGTGCCGAGGTGTCCATGAGCAAGACACCTAACCCCAGTTTCTCCCGACGAGCTGGATGGCGCCTTGCATGGCTGACACTGCCGTCGGTGTGTGAATGAGTGTATGAATGGGTGAATGTGAGGCAAAAATGTAAAGCGCTTTGGATGGCCGTAGGTCTGTTTAAAGCGCTATATAAATGCAGTCCATTTACCATTTTACACAACATATGATATGAATATGAAAAAGTTATGTATCCTCAACATACCTTCAGAGGATGTTGATTCATGTTTAGTCTTTGACTAGGACGAGATGTTCACGGTGACTGACGCGCATGTACAGTGATCTGTCACGTCACATTAAAGAGCGTCAAAATGGCATTTATCGTTTGAATTTCGTGATAAAATGGACAGAATACTTTATATGTTCGTGTGGGAACTTGGATTGAAGTGTGTTCCGCACGTAAAACAAGCCTACTGTTAACTGTTAAAGATTGCATTCGGTACCGTTCTGTACAAATGTGCACCGTACCAGGAGACCTGTAATGAAATGGTTCGGTATGAATGTGTACCATTACACCCAATATACACAATATATAGATACATGTGTTTATTCAAGCTTAAAAACCTATTCTAGTAGACCCCAAAAACAAAGTCAAGACTTTGGAAAAGGGCATAAGGACCTCTTTAATAAATAGGTATAATATCAAACATGGGCCATACAGATAAACACCACATTTATTTAATAGCATGCATGTATTTAAAAGTGTTCTGTGGTAGAATTGACAGTGATGGAAATTACATTTTTAACCTTTTTGATATAAAATTGTGGACACTTTTTTGTTGTTGTTGCTAAGGCCAATTTCATAGCTAGTATTTTACATGCATTAATTAAAAAATAAACTATATTTTCACACCTTTTGCATAATTTGACAAGTAGAGCTTGGAATAATGCACAACCAATGCATACAAAAAATTTATACTTACCTTGATGTTGGAAACTTAACTAATTTTGACATAATAAATATTGAAATGGTTTGACGAGCTGTTTGAAAATTTGTTTTGTTAAGTTTTAAAGTCTGGGTTAGCACAAGGATAATTATACGTTGTACAAACTGAATCATCTCTTTTAAAAGGGGCAGGTTTCATTCAGTAAGTGGAAAGATGTTGTATTCTTAAGATTTAACATTTAAGCATCCATTTTTATTTAATTACTAAAGCACGAGGAAGTACAGCCATTTCGCCACAGTTAAGAGGTGTTGCTATGATGCAAAGTGGCTCAAGTGGCTTAATGCAGGGGTTTTCAAACTGGGGTCCTCCAGAAGGTTCTAAAGGGGTTCCCAGAAAAGACAAAGCAAAAATGGATAAAGTTTCATTTCTAATTGTTTCTCTCCTTTCTTTCCTTACATACTTATTAGAATTGTATGTCGTCGCTGTCCGATGAAAACCATGTATGTCCATTTTGCCGATTTTGAGATTTTCCGACGGATTGAATGTCCAGGTTCATTTCCGTATACAGTATGCTTCACATATCTAAATGGACAATGAAAAGTTGTGAAATCATGTCCTCTGATTTTCAGGTATATCCGTTTGGTGTCAAAGCTGTCAATCACGCCGCGTATCTCCCGCCCTGTGGAAGCATCTCGCTGGTCTCGCCGGTCTCGTGAAGTTTCATCGAAGCTCAGCACTGGATAGCCGAAAGTACGACATTGAAGCTCTCCACAGTTTAGTTCTAATCTAGTTCTTCACAGATTAGTTTGCTTGCTAGTATGTAAATAAACTCGGTCTCATTGATAAGATTCAAACTTTTTTTTTCTTAGTCAAACTGATCAAATTATAGCCTGTAATGCTACTGTCATGATTGTCACTAGAACATGCCTCACTCCTACTGCTATCACCGCTTGCCAGAGGCTGAGAATGTTCAGCACGTATTCCTCTGTCAATATGAAACGCGACTTGGCCATTAATGATCGGAAGAACGCGTATCGACCACCGTTATGTCCATTTAAACTCAATTTTGGTCAAATGTGGATTATATCATTACACTGGCAAGAATATGGTTACATGTAAAGATGCCGTACCAAGTATGACAACGCTACATTCAACTGCTTTTGAAATACGGTGTTCTTTAACTTCCTGAAAAGTAACCGTTTTGGACATACATGGGTTTCATCGAGCAGTGACGATGTGTTTGTTTTGTATCTTTCTGGTGAGTTTTTCTCACTATAGTCCCCTTTATCTTGCTCACTGGGGTTGTAAGGCAGTATTCTTAACGCAGGACGTAAGCTGCTTACATAGATTTATTCTACAAGTAATTTTTAATTGGACGTTCTTCTTCAGGTTTATACATCCAACATTAAGTATAGCCAATTTAAGTTTGGAAACAATATGTCGTATTTGTAATGTCACACTATTTATCTAACAGTTTGTTAACAGTTAAATGTTTTTTTCATACATAAAAATATATAGATGGATTTTAGGAAGGGGGTCCCTCATAAAAGATTCATCATATTTGGGGGTCCTTGGCATCATAAAGTTTGAAAACCCCTGGCTTAATGCAGCGCAACACAGATGTTCAATAAATAAATAATTAAATATATTATTAATAAGGACAATCAACAATCCATTCACCAAGTAATGTAGATATTAAGCATAACTGAACCTGTTTCATGGCTGCCAAGCACTGTAACCTTTTTAATGGCTTGAAGCAATGTGGCGCATTAAGAACACTTTTTAAGTAATGAAATACTTGTAAAAACATTATTACTTACCTATTTTTACCCATTCTTTACTTATTTTCTTTGAATGCAACCCCGGATGTAGTCGTTATATTCTAATCCCTTTTCCCTCCAAATTATCCCAAGATGGAGTTTAGCTATCTTCTCCCTGCACCAATAGTCTATTGATTTTGCCCTGGTCTGACTTCAGCGAGGATTTTCTCGTTGAGATAATATAGTAGTGATATCACCTGAAATCTCCTGCCACTGCTAAAGGGCCGAATCCTTATCTCTTCTGACAGGGAGTCTGACTTTGCCAACTCCGAGGAGGCCCGTCACTCTCCTGACCTACCAAAGGTCTTCACTTTTACTCAAAGGATTTGTCACAGCGCTGCGGTTCTTAGGGCCTCACATACAGTCCAGATAATAATGCAAGAGCTGTGCAGTCTAATGGTTATCTAACCGATACCTTTCCCACCCGAAAATGCAGTTAATAGAGAGAGACAACAGCCACTTAATGTGAAAGTGCTGTCAGCGCTAGCACCCAATCAGAATTCTATTGCAATTCTTGTTTCCTTGGAAACATTTGAGTATGCAGTAATCCTGGGGTTCTGGGATGGTGTGTGACGTAGAGTTAAAGTGACATGTCTTGTTCGACTCCATAAAATACCTTTCAGCCGATTAATATTAATGAGGCTCCCTGTATAATGCTGCAGTGTATCCACTGTGGATATCTCTGTAAAACAGGAGTGAGAACCGGAATTATCCATTACTAATGCACCCGCTGTGCACCGGACAAACAGAATTTTTAACAAACCCAGAGGTATCTGAAAGGTCCTCTCTCGCCCGGAGCACCACGAGCAGGTCACCACCTTAGCCTGAGGTGTTATGAAGACTGAATCTGAGAATAATTTTTGTCATTATTTAGATATCTAGATGCTACCTAGATGCTTCACTGTTTGTTATGAATTCACTGAAGTTGACAGTTGGACAAATATGTGGTAAACAGTTTCCTGAAACTGTTTTGCTGTGTAAATTGTAAGGTAATATTATTTCACAAGTGTCTCCCTGCATTCTGGATTTTTTTGTTTATTGTATGTAACCGACCTGCTGCAAAACATCAATAAACATGTTTTATGGCATATATATCTGTATGAATCAGAAAGGCCATGGACATTTCTCTGCATTATGAGAAATAGAGGGAAAAAAAGGTGGCGGAGAAATAGAGAGGATGTATTTTCTGTCAGACAGAGTTCAATGAATGTTCTTCAGAGCTGCTCATGGTAAATTAATCTCAGCATGAGGTTAATCTGATGCTGCAGTATTTTTGGTATGCATAGCATGAAAATCATAGCAGGTCAAAGGTTAATAGGAGACCAAGAGATTTGATTTGATTTACATTGTTATGAAATTAAAATAGGGTGTAACTGAGAACATTTACAGTTTTTAAATATAGATTTTTCAGTAACACTTAATTTTGATAGCCCATTTTGAACATTCTTTTGACTATAAGTAACTTTGCAACTATATTTCAACTTATTCTAACTCTAACTACTAACTACTAACACTAACACTCGAATGAGAGTCGGTAAATTAATTCGTAACCTCACCGCTAGATGCCACTAAAATTTACACAGTGCACCTTTAAAGAGACCATCAACATAAAGTGAAACCAGTTTTTCTTGTTCACTAGAATGCAGATTAAAACCTGTGCAATATTTTATTTTTTTAAACAGAATGAATAATGCTTGAATGTATTTACAGTAAACTACAGTAACATTACTTTTTTTTATTAAATCAATGTATGGACAATTTTCTTCCAAATATCGTTTTTTGTGTTCCACAGCATAAAGAAAGTCATACAGAGTTGGAATGACATGACAGTGAGTAAATTATGACAGAATTTTCAACTATCCCTTATACCGGATTTACAAAACAGGGCAAAATAGCGAGAGAACGCAATCCCATTGGAAGGGCCGGTTGGAGTGGACAGTTCTGCGGGTGATTTACTGACAATGTGTACATTAAAGAACACAGAAGCAGCTGGATCATTTCCATAATGCCCAATGCAATCTGCCAATAGCAGAGCAAATTAGCATCTGGTTTAAGACATGCTTTTTTTACGTTAAATAATGCAAATACAAATTGGCGAGTGCAAACCTCAGTAAATCGTTTTGCGTGATTCGTTTAAATACTCTCCTCCCATAAATTTTGTGTCTGAAAAGGAAACTCCTACAAATGCATATGTAATTACATCAGTCACAAAAATAACTGTCCACACCTTTTCAGCGCTAATTTTCCACTGCGTGTCTTTAGTTAATACTGACTTTCATACTGACTTTAATACGTGTCTTTAGTTAATACTGACAGTAGTTTTTAACGCCAAAAGAGCCCTGGAGTAAGCTTTTAGTAAATCTGGGGCCGTATGTATAAAACCGCTCAAAGTAAAAATTTTGTCTTAAGTATGTCAAAATTCTAAGAATGACATGGTTTTACTCTTATTCCTAGACTTAAGAAAAAGTGTTTCATAAAGGTTCCTAATTGTTAAGACTAGGTCTCAGCTCCTAAATTATTTAAGAGTGCTGGAGAGGTATCCTAGTTAGGGTTAGGGATAGGGTTAGATGGCAGCAGAGAGGAGGAGACACACACTTTCCAACAAAAATATAATGTATTGGAGTTAAATGATGACAGGGAGTTTATAAAATGATAAAAGCTTGATCGTAACGTCAAGATATTATTTTTGTAACTGACCTAGTAAACTATTTGATAACTCTTTAAACATTCAAATCAATGCTCTAACTGCAGAAATAAAAGTAACAATTACATATTTTGGCGACAGGAAACCATGACTTGGACCCAGCAGTGGGTAAGCACACAGTATATAGGGTCTTAAATAGCACCATTGTGGCACTGACCAATGACCACACCAAACATAGTGGCCAAAAGTAATGTGTGGAGGTTTTATTTTAAAAAAGACCCACCAAGTTTGCTTATACCATCAAAATATGAGGACACTATTTTTATACTTATACATTTTAAATATGAGGGAAGAACAAAACACTAAACTTGAATGTGAATGTATTTATCTGGCAAAATAATGTGGCAAAAAAGGCAAACTACAGCTACATGTTTTAGAAAAACAAAACAAAAAAGCACTGGGGAAAAAAACAACAATCTGTTATTAATATTTCATTGGTCCTCTCTTGTTTTTGCATGTATTCATCATTTCTTTGTATGACAGCCTGGAAAACTGCAATTTGGCATGTTTCATTGTGTTATCACAAATATAACAATTGATTCCAATCACAATTACACAACATTCTTACAAAATCTTTAACAGGTTTTTATTAATATTTGAATAAAGGGTGAAGATTTCATTCACTTTCCTTGTCTTCCCAATTAACATTCAAACCATGCGGCAAAAGCAAAACACTTTTATGGGGATTTCGGGCTTCTCTGGAGTTGTTAGAGCCGTTGATTGAACTTGTTGATTGAACTCATTGCTCCAGCTGTAAATGAGGAGACATATATCAATAGAAAAGGATTTTCATCAGCTAGTATGAATACTACACAGCATCAATACCATTTCATGATAATTTTGCACTTAATTTTTTTAATAAATGTAAATATTAAAGTTTCGGTGTCTTAATTAAAAGATTGTATTATATTTACATGAAATGATTGGTGTCATGCTGCCGTGACTTCACCCTTGCAGGCTCACCATTGGCTGTTTCAGTGGCAGCGGCCATTTTGGGTTGATATCATTGTAGTCCTTAGTTTGCAACACTTCAGTGCCACATCAGTCAGGGATTTAAGAATCAGTCTTAGACTTTACTGAAAATAGAAAACTAATTTTTTGACACTTAAGTCAAAGCTTAAGACTATTCTTAAGAGCATTGCTGGGAAGTTTTATACATAAGGGCCCTGGTCCTAAGAGTGTAAGATGCACATTTTAAATGTCTAGCATCATGGGTAGTTTGCTTATATCTGGGGTGTGCAGCACAAAGGCAGTCACTGCTGGCATCTAGCTGAGCTTGCAAGCCCGTACATCAGCAGCTGATATCGACGTTAAGAAGCCATTACAGAGGCCGAGGAGATTTACATCTGTGTGTGTGTGTGTGTGTGTGTGTGTGTGTGTGTGTGTGTGTGTGTGTGTGTGTGTGTGTGTGTGTGTGTGTGTGTGTGTGTGTGTGTGTGTGTGTGTGTGTGTGTGTGTGTGTGTGTGTGTGTGTGTGTGTGTGTGTGTGTGTGTGTGTGCTTTTTATTGAGCGTCCCGCCCATCCTGGACACTGCCTATGAATTGCAGAGGTTTGTCAGTAAACCTGTCAGGGACTAAATTTTCAGTAAGGGTGCTGGAATGGCTCACTGTGCACTCCATCTGACGAATTCCCATTTTATTTCCTCGTCCTATAGAGAGATGGTTCTGATCAGATAGGACATCAATCATAAGAGAGTACAGACGGTAGACTGCCACACAAAAGCTCTCAGCGGAGTTACGAGGCAAAAACATTGCAATATTCCCTTCGAGTCTGCTGCCTTTTTTTTGTCAAACAAATCAAACAGACCCTCACCTGGATTGAGATCAGTCATCGCTGAAGTGTGAACTGAGAGTGTCTCAGTGGGGGAAATCACTGCAGGACTTTCTGCAGAAATAATCAATCTCCCTCAGAGCTTTTCCTCTGCCTTAACGGCCACATTTGCTGCGTTAAATGCTCTGCTCTCTGCTGTAACAGCCCAATTCAAACATATAACTGCCCTATTCGCTTTACTAACTATAACATGCTGTGTCTTAACAGCCAATAGGGTTTTAAGTTAAAGCAGCCAGCTGCTCTCAATTTGTCTCTCTCTTTTGTCTTACTCGTTTTCCATTCTATTTTCCTTCCTTCATTTCTTCCAATCTGTCTTTAGGCATATCTGACTGCTCAGAAGGCCATTTTTGATTGGAACTCTGCCCATTATGCAGGAAGTCAGTTTATTATTTGCTGTACTAGAAGAGAATTGACTAAAAATCTTTGGAGTGGGTAATCAGATCTCACATGCTCTTCTTTCCAGTCGTGTTGCACACAACATTCATTCATTCATTATCTTTTTTTTTTTTTTGCTCTTGGCAGCAGTTCAACCCTATGTGGTCTCTCACAGTCTGCCTGGTTCTACCCTGTCATACAGCAAATTCAAATGACCTTTTCACTTTAGCTTGACAGGTTGATGGATGGTCTTACAGGCAAATTATGTGGAAAGCAGGGGAAAGCAGCTATTATAACTTTTGGAAATTTTTAAGTTTGGAAAATTGCACATTTCTTTATCGCCGTAAATTTGTTGTTTTATGAAGAATTGATTAAAAGTGATAGAGAATAATTTCATGATGTATTTATTCTTAAAGGGTTAGTTCACCCAAAAATGAAAATTCTGTCATTAATTACTCACCCTCATGTCGTTGGACACCCGTAAGACCTCCGTTCATATTCGGAACACAAATGAAGATATTTTAGTTGAAAGCTGATGGCTGAGAAAGGCTTCACACAGGCCTCCATTGGCATTCAGTACATTGACACTTCCAAGATCCATGAAAGGCACTTAAAACGTCGTTACAAAGTCTATCTCACCACAGTGGCTCTACAATAATCATACAATGCGACGACAATAGTTTTTGTGCGCAAAAAAAAATCAAAATAACACCTTTATCCAACTTGTTCTCGACTTCCGTGTATGCCTCCACGACGCATGCGCGAGAATATGACGCAGATCCGGCGTTCAGACATATGACCCAGAAGCGATTTGTTTACGAGCAGAGGAAGACGCGCGTGTCTAAGCTGTTGGATTCTACATTGATCGTGCTTTAGGTTTCGGCGTAGTGCTCAAAATGGGGCTTAAGTGTGTATTTCATCGATTCCCGAACACCGGCGCTACGTCATATTCTCGCGCATGCGTCGTGGAGGCACACACGGAAGTCGAGAACAAGTTGGATAAAGGTGTTATTTTGATTTTTTTTTGCGCACAAAAACTATTGTCGTCGCATTGTATGATTATTGTAGAGCCACTGTGGTGAGATAGACTTTGTAACGACGTTTTAAGTGCCTTTCATGGATCTTGGAAGTGTCAATGTACTGAATGCCAATGGAGGCCTGTGTGAAGCCTTTCTCAGCCATCAGCTTTCAACTAAAATATCTTCATTTGTGTTCCGAATATGAACGGAGGTCTTACGGGTGTCCAACGACATGAGGGTGAGTAATTAATGACAGAATTTTCATTTTTGGGTGAACTAACCCTTTAATTATGTTGTATGTTAAATCTTAAATATGTTCATGTTGCTAGATTCTTCTAATTACACATCACATAGAACTAGAGATGAAATAACTTGCAAGCTAACAACTTCTTTTTTAGCATAGTGCCAGTGGTAAAAAGCTCTCTTGCTTACCTAGAGCAAGATATCATGATAAACTGCTACGTTTTTGATCAGGCATGGCCTCTATAAGCTATGAACATCTACAGTGTACTTAAATGGTAACAGGCTGAACCAATGACAAACGCAATGAAACCCACTTGTAACCCTGTTGTTGAATTAGAACTACGGACAAATATTTCATAAATAATATTCATTAAGTAGACCCATTGCGATTACCAATTGTGCCAAAAAAAAAATAGATTTTCATGGCTATAGGATATCGTGTTATGTCGAATACCCCTTCATTCTAATGTTTGTTAGCTATTTTTAGTTTTAGTCCTGTGTCAAGTGTACTATTTAGTTTTTATTATATTTAGTTAACCTTGCCATGTTTTTGTTTAGTCACATTTTAGTAGACAAAGGGCTGGTTTCACAGACTGGACAGCCAGGATTAGTTCAATTTGAGCACTTAAATTAGCTTTTATAAATGTACCTTAGAAAAAAACGAAAACAATGGTTGTTTTCCATTAAAACAGCTCAAACATGCATTTTAGTCTTGGGATTAGGCTAAAGTTATGTTTTTAAATACATTTGAGTCTTTTTTCATCAATGATATTGCATGTTAAGTAACAATTATCGTTTATTGATCGTGGTGTCATTGCCTCGTCTTAGTCATGGAGAAAGACCATGGAGAACATTTAGTCATGGAGAACATTTTTCGTCATAGTTTTCCTTAAGTAAATTAGCACTTCTTCATTCACACCCAAAAGGTGGTGCAATTATTTAGTATTTTCCTGGATGACACCAACTGTTTTCATAGATATGACGACAGCTGATTCAGCCCACACTGAACAGAGGGCATCATAAGGGCTCAACTGATTCTGAATCAAAAATACCTCATAAATGACCAGATTGCATTTCCTCCACAAGCAAATCATAAATAAGTCTGTTCAACTGGTCTGGGTAACATTGCCAAGGGAAAAGTGTAATGCTTGGCTGAGGACTTCCTTCATTTCCATGATATGGGCAATCTGCATGTGAGAGGTTCACTTTCAGACACTTACTAAATTCCAGCTCCTCAGAAGCCACAGATGAGAAGAAAACTTGATGAGAGACTCGCTGCTCTCTCCAAATACTTTAGACTTGATGCTGCAGTTCTCCTCTAATGTGGCGATAATTTCTCAGTTACTGTGATGTACAATAAATCAAGATTGTACTGTAATTAGTTTGAAAATTATCTGGGTTATGTCACTTTGCAAATTTCTTGATACATCCATTCATGTATACCACCGTCTTCAAAAGGAATACCTCATCCTCATCTTCTGCCTTGATGTTCATAATAACAGTTTTTGAAGCCTTTTGACAGTTGCCCTCTGCCAAGGCAGTGGTTGACGAGTCTATATCCAGAAAAAAATTCTGCAACTCAGTAGGGGAAATAATGAGCTACAATTCTTCCTATCAGCATGAATCTGTCAGCCAGCTCCAATCGCTGTCACTCAATCATCAGAGAAAACTTGTGGTTTGTTCATAGGGTCTTGTCCCTTGGGTTCTACACAGTCTGTCTGTATTTGGCTGTTGGCTGATTTATGTTTCACTTTCTTGATGTGCGGTATCAAGCGAGGGCAGAGGAGAGGGTCTGTCTCGTCAGTCACAGCCCATCAGTTTTTAATATTTAACACATGGCTCTGTTTACTAACACCGTGCTCCTATAAAGGGCCTCTGAAATTCATATGGGAAGAAGAGAGGGGGGAATAAGGTGGCATGGCACATTAAAAATTAGCCATGCTTAGAGCAGTAGGACGTCTTCTAATGCTGCAAGGCGTAATAGAATCACAACATCTGCTTGCTTTACTGATGTTGTTCTAGGCAAGGACGTGTGCATGTTGGTTTGATGGTGGAAAGCTGTGTATTCATTTTAGCCAGCTTTTACAGCTTTGATACATATTTTAGCCTCCCTGTTTGAAAATTCCAGATGAAATCGGCCTCTGATTATAACTGAGCACCTAAAGTTATATTGTTGGCTGTTTTTTTCCTGAATTTTTGGTCGAGCAGTGTTCAAAAGTTACATGTTACATCAATATGTCATTAGATTTTAGCAAGTGACTATATTTATGAGTGAATCACTGATTCTGGTTCATTCAGAAACGAAACAAGGCACTGTTTTATGAGTGTGTCATTGAATCATTCATTTAACCAATTTGTTAAAAAAAATCCTCATTCAAAAAAGTGAGTCAATGAATCATTAATTCAACTGATTTGTTCAGGAAAGCTGATTTATTCTGGAACAAAACAACGCCTACTGTGTGTTGCTTGGAGATGGAACAGGTCATTAAGCTCTGGCTTAGTTTTGAAAAGCAAAAATAGACAAACACTGTGTTTATTGAACTGTATGGTATGAAAGTAATATCACATTCTCTGTTTCACTGTTCCTGATATTCGGAACAACAACACTCTTGCTTGTGTTTATGTTTGTGCTTAAATGTATTTTAAAAATGAAACCAATAAGCTAAATGTATTTACAGAAAATTCATGTTACTAAAGTAATAATATTTTGGGGTAGATTATTTCTTAGACACTTTCTTTAGACAGTAATTGAGATCTTAAGGGAACATGATACCTGACAAAGGAGCATCTAAAACTCTCATTACAGTTGGCCTTGGGCTTTTTCTTCAGTCCACATTCCTCAGACTTGTGCTTCTCTAGCACTGCTTCAGTACTTGCTGTGCATTTGATATGCTGGATTAGGCTGTGATCCATTAAATTCCAGCCATGACAGAGCTGTGTGAAAAAGGTGAGGCTCGTCTTCAGCTGAAGGACTTGTGATGAAGGACTCTCCGGGTCTCTGAGAGAGTTATGAGAGACAATGATGGGCCAGCTGGGGGAGGGTTTTATACTCTCTCTGTATCCAAAGCAACAGACAGCCTTTGGCAGGCACATATCCGGTCTAGTATGAAGACTTTGGTGCATGTTTGTCTCTCTCTGTGTGTGCGTAGGTGGTTGCGTAGGTGGGTTGGTACAAAGTGCAATGGTCAACTTCCATTGAACCAGTAGGTCAGTTAAAAAAACTCCTGACATTCCCACAAGAGCATTTTATAATGTATCCTGCACATAAATAAGAACATTTGCTTGTATTTTTGAAGCCCAAAGTCACTTCAAAAGGGCAGACAGTGAGTTCACATGAGAGCGGGAAACAATTTTAGACAGACAGCGCGTCTCCTGTGGCTTTTCTTGCGATTGCATGCAGCAATAACTAACACCAGTATCTAAATCATGTACAGTGCATCCGAAAAGTATTCACAGCTTCACTTTTTCCACATTTTGTTATGTTACAGCCTTATTCCAAAATGGATTAAATTCATTATTGTTGTACTCAATTCTACAAACAATACCCCATAATGACAACATGAAAGAAGTTTGTTTGAAATCTTTGCAAATGTATAAAAATATATTTTTATATATATATATATATATATATATACTCACCTAAAGGATTATTAGGAACACCACAATTTCTCATTAATGCAATTATCTAATCAACCAATCACATGGCAGTTGCTTCAATGCATTTAGGGGTGTGGTCCTGGTCAAGACAATCTCCTGAACTCCAAACTGTATGTCAGAATGGGAAAGAAAGGTGATTTAAGCAATTTTGAGCGTGGCATGGTTGTTGGTGCCAGATGGGCCGGTCTGAGTATTTCACAATCTGCTCAGTTACTGGGATTTTCAGTTACTAGGGTTTACAAAGAATGGTGTGAAAAGGGAAAAACATCCAGTATGCGGCAGTCCTGTGGTCGAAAATGCCTTGTTGATGCTAGAGGTCAGAGGAGAATGGGCCGACTGATTCAAGCTTATAGAAGAGCAACTTTGACTGAAATAACCACTCGTTACAACCGAGGTATGCAGCAAAGCATTTGTGAAGCCACAACACGCACAACCTTGAGGTGGATGGGCTACAACAGCAGAAGACCCCACCGGGTACCACTCATCTCCACTACAAATAGGAAAAAGAGGCTACAATTTGACAATCTCACCATAATTGGACAGTTGAAGACTGGAAAAATGTTGCCTGGTCTGATGAGTCTCGATTTCTGTTGAGACATTCAGAATTTGGCGTAAACAGAATGAGAACATGGATCCATCATGCCTTGTTACCACTGTGCAGGCTGGTGGTGGTGGTGTAATGGTGTGGGGGATGTTTTCTTGGCACACTTTAGGCCCCTTAGTGCCAATTGGGCATCGTTTAAATGCCACGGCCTACCTGAGCATTGTTTCTGACCATGTCCATCCCTTTATGACCACCATGTACCCATCCTCTGATGGCTACTTCGAGCAGGATAATGCACCATGTCACAAAGCTCTAATCATTTCAAATTGGTTTCTTGAACATGAGTTCACTGTACTAAAATGGCCCCCACAGTCACCAGATCTCAACCCAATAGAGCATCTTTGGGATGTGGTGGAATGGGAGCTTCGTGCCCTGGATGTGCATCCCACAAATCTCCATCAACTGCAAGACGCTATTCCTATTAATATGAGCCAACATTTCTAAAGAATGCTTTCAGCACCTTGTTGAATCAATGCCACGTAGAATTAAGGCAGTTCTGAAGGCGAAAGGGGGTCAAACACAGTATTAGTATGTTAGTATGGTGCTCCTAATAATCCTTTAGGTGAGTATATACTATATATATATATATATATATATATATATATATATATATATATATATATATATATATATATGCATGTGTGTGTGGAATTCATATGGTTTCTATATAGAATATTTTAACTTGTTGAACTTGGTGACTTTGTTTTACAAAATGGTAAAAGTAATTAAGATTATTATAAGAGAGGAAATGCTCCAAAATATGGAATTTAGACTTAAACACTTATTAACATTACCATTGCAACATTCTGACTTTAAAGCCCAATGTTGATGCACAGTTAACTTTTCCCCTCCATTGTCCTTTCCATTTCTTTATATAACCATACTCTGCTGGCTCCATGGCAACCGGTGTGAATGACTGCACGGTGTGAATTAAGTCTGAAGTCATTATGAAAGTAATTAGCGAGTATGTGTGTGTGTGTGTGTGTGTGTGTGTGTGTGTGTGTGTGTGTGTGTGTGTGTGTGTGTGTGTGTGTGTGTGTGTGTGTGTGTGTGTGTGTGTGTGTGTGTGTGTGGAGCAAGAAGCCCTCTGTCTCGTTCTGTCTCCACATCTTCTAAGACTGCTGTCAGATGAGTGCAGATGGGTCCAGGTTCTGCCATCTGTTGAGGGACATAGGTGTGCATGAAAAAACAGGGAAAAAAAACATTAATTTGAAGGGGAGAAAATTGCTTGAGTGAGAAGCACTGATTCAAGCAGTGGCTTTAACTCACCCAGAAATATGCCTGTAGTATTTAACTTGAAATGCTTGTTGTCAAAATCTGCCTAGACGATGACAGTTCTTCATGCCGTGAAACACAAAAATTTAAATGTGCTAACGTGATTTGCATTTAGAATAAAAATCAATCTCCATAGATGATTGGAGATGATTCATTTCATTACGACACTTTCTTAGAGAGAGGTGTCTTTTATTAGGCAGGTTTCAGAGAGACGTGGCAGTGTTTGCTTTTCCAAATGGAAGTCTGATCAGGAATAGCTTATTTCTGGACTGTTAGCTTTGTCAATATTTGCTGAGGTAAATAATTAATAGATCGTGATCGTTCTCCATCTCCTCGTTTACAAAAAATTCCTCTGGGTTAAGGGTTTTTTATTAATCATCTTCTACCATGTATATGTTAAAGTTGTGGCATAAATGCAGCACATTGGTCACAAAAAAATGTCCTCGAAAAAGATCTTTTAAAAATATAGTGTGTAATCCTTTTGGTTTAATGTTTTTTTTTTGTTGGTAGTTTAAATGTATTGACTCTAAAGATGTAGTGGTGTGTAAGCAAGTTTTCCTTACACCTTGTATGCGTATGAGTGTACACATCTTAATCATTATTGTCAACAACAACAACAAAATTAATTTGGGTTTGTTGGCACAGATACACAATGTTTACTTGGGTGTACAAGAATAGCACTTGAAATTGTCTATGCATATTAATCTGGGAAATGAGAAAGTAAAAAGAAAGTACTAATAAAAACGTTTTAAATAAAACAGCGAACTGTAGGTGTTAATTGTTGTGCAGGCTGACGTTATTAGCAAATTTTATATTCTGCACTGTTCAAGCGCTGGTGGTAAAATGTGCACCTTTAATTACTTTATAAAAAGACACTCAAAAATATGCCTCTCTCCTCATGAATATTCTTGGGAAGATTTGTGTTTTGAGTTCAGTAACGTGATTGACATCTCGGATCACAATATCAACACAGAATATACCGAAACGAAGGATGAAGTTGCCTGATGTATATCCCTCTCACACACACAGTGGCTCCTCAGCCTCCAATAGACTTATGAAGGAGGGCTGGAAAGGTCAGTTGCTGTTAATGAGCTAAGTCTAGCCTATTGTCTCCGAGCACCAGGGTATTCGTCTTCCTGATGAAACTGTGCAGCTGAGAGACAAAGATTACACACCTTCCACATTCACCTTTGTGTTTAAATTAACTGCTACATTCCACAAGTAGATTCCCAACATGCCTATTTGTTTTCAAGGCTGGTGGCACTGGGTGACTAATTAGCACTAATCAGACATCTGTTATTTAGACACTTAAATTCTGAATGTAGAACTCTGCAGTTGGCAATGCCATGCTCCTGTATTGTGTTTATTGTTTTCTTCCTCTAAATGAACGCTGCATATATTCGTACTGCAAATTAAATGGTAGGGTTGAGTGATTTTATGTTTCCCACATTCGTCTTTAGATTTCTACAAGTGTTCCCTTGCAGATTTGTAAAGGTAATCGGAAAATCTCTGGGTCGACCTATTGCGTTCATCGCACCATGATGCTAAGCTTTCTTTAGTAAACACTTATTCTATTTTCCTTTCTCTCATTTACCCGCACACAAAGAACACTCTCTGTTCCACCGACTGCTCTTTACCTTGGCATGGTGACACCTCGTGTAAATCCTCTGTTGTTCTTTCTGACTGGCCCTGTTATTCATCACTCAAATTCATTTGCGAGCTCTGAGGTGTGTGTGTGTGTGTGTGTGTTAACTGAGCGAGGGAAGGTTGATGTGTGTTCGCACATGCAAGGATGCGTGTGTGCGCTGATGGAACGAGACAGGGCTTGTTGCTGTCTCTGTTGGCTGTGCTCGCTTCCTCTCATTCCCTAATCCCACAGTGTTACAGTCATCTCCGTGCACCGAACCCCTCAGAACTGTCAATATCCAGACCAGAAAATCTCACTTCTTGATCTCTGCTCTCTTACTGCCGTAGACAGACTTATAAGCCCCACCGATGTGCTTAGCATGAAGATACACTGCTTGCCACTCAAACCCCACCAAGCTTGATGCAAGACTTGGGGGACAAATAACAGTATGTGGTGAAGAAAAAAAAAATAGTAGCCTATTCTAATGAGACACAGAATAGTGGTAGAAAGAAAAAAAAATCTGACACCGGAAGTATTACTATGTGTCCTATAATTGGGTCATCGGCTATTTCAGATTCTGATTTATTTTATTTTATTTATTGTATTTTATTTGCAGTCTTTTGGCAAAGGAGTCTTTGAATGTTTTATGCACATTTCCTTTAATATAATAGCGGCTACAGATTTTGAAATGTTTTTTTAAAGAATTGTCTTGTTCAAGACTGCATTTATTTGATCAAATATTGTGAAATATTTCTATTTTACTATATTATAAAATGTAATTTATTTCTGTGATGACAAAGCTGAATTTTGAGTACCCATTACCTCTTCAGGGTCACTTGATCCTGATGATGGTTAGAAATGTCTTATTATTGTCAATATTGAAACAGTTGTAGGCTACTGCTTAATATTTTTGTTATTAAACTGTAAAACATTTTTCAATATTCTTTGACAAGACTTTCAAAAACACAGAATCTTTTGTAACAATGTAAAAGTCTTGAATAAATACTCACCCTTAACGCTTTGTTCTTTGTGTCAACACTAAGCATAATATTAAAAACAAGGTATGTTATCTTACTAAATTAAATGGCATTTAATTGGCTTTTACATTGTCATTGTACTAAAGCCAAAAGAAGTGAATAAAATAGCTGGAAAGGATTTACTTTTTATTGATCTACCCACTACTGGAATAATGCTAGATGAATAAACTTTAAGAGAAACATTTGCAATTCAAATCTATTAGTAATTGTCCACAGAAAGCATAATTAAAGAACTATAATCTTTTAAATTCAGTAAATATTCACACTACTTTTTTCTTCATATATTTTTCTTCTGAAAAAAATCCCCTTGGGGTTTCTGATTTCCCAAAGTCTTTTGTCCAAAGCATCTTACAGTGCATTTAAAAGAGGTTATATATCTGTTAAAACCATGGATTCAAACCCGTGGTGTTATAGCACAATGCTTTCCGCTAGAAACATTGCAATTATCTTTTATCTGACGTATATATTTGTTGACAGTATTGATGCATTGCGGTACTCTTGCATCAGTGCAGTTATGCACCTGTAACCCATGTGGTCCGCCCTGCCACGCTACAGATAAAGCACTACTGTGGTGGAACCGGACTTCTATTTGAGTCTGGACTGGGGCCTGCTACTGCAGGCAGCCTGGGAGCATCATACCTCATCTTTGTTCTTTGTTTGTTTTCCCCCTCTCTCTCTCTTGCATGTTTACATCACACTTCTCCTCTGAAGTCTCTCCATCCCAACAGAAAACCAGTGCAGATTGATGCCAGTGTTGTACGTGGTGTGAATTTGGACAGCGAGAAGCCCAGCAGAAATGAACAGAGATCTCATCCAGCTGTCTTGACAACTCAGTGGATCATTCCCCTCAGTTGTCACAGGGTCAGATTTCCATTCAAAACACCTTGACACATTTGATAATGTGACAAATGGGTCTCTTTGTCTGGAAGCAATATCATCAGTATCATCCTCTCTGCGGTTATTTGTGCAATGAGCCAGCAAATGAAATTAACAGAAAGCAAATTAAAATGAGTGAAACTGATTGAAATTGGAAGTAATCCCATGACAAAAGTCTCAATTTTTACGCTTTCTCAAAGACTCCCTGATCAGATGGTGCACAAATAAACAAACATGTCTGGATGAAATGAATAAATGAATAGACAAATATATGTTTAAAGACTTCATCACAGTCATGTTTGTTTGTTCTGCGACAGCAAATACCAGCCAGCTTCTGGATAATCAACAAAACAAGCTCTCAACACACAGTTTGAGCTGGGCAATAACAACCGGGGAACTGAGATGCTGCACTTTAACACCATTGCAAATATTTATGGGCCAACAAGGAATAGAAATAATGCAATATTATATTTGCTTTCTATCAGTACAATATTTGTTTTAACAGCCAATGTTTAGTGTGTAGAAGAGGGATTATTCTGATACATGCACTTGCATTTAGCTCTCAAACCCTGACCAGGACAACCGATTGGGTATTAAGATGCGTTTTTGTCAATCCAAACACAGGAGCACGAATTAAATACAGGTGTGAACCGGATCTAAAATGTTACTTTTCACCACTTCCAGAGGTAGTCGAAAACACACTTGACTGGATTGCTTTTGTGGTGTGTTGAATATGTTCGAAAGGCACAAAATAGCCTACCAGTCACCCACTGACCTAGCATGTGAACGATATGGGACAAGTTTTGAGAAAGCGCACCAAAACAATCGATTTTGAACTTCGCTATGTTGTTCCAAAACACATTCGATTCGATTCGCCATTACCATGTGTGTCCTCTCCATTTACTCCCTTTCATCACAGGAGACGCATTTAAAATGCATGGTAAGACCAAGTTTAAATGATAATGCATCTCAGCTGACCATTTGCGATCGGATCACTAAAAATCATCCTAAAACCAGGAGTAAACAGGGCCTAGGAAGGGTCCTTGCTTTAGATGTGACTTGCCTGTCATCCAGTCAAGGATGACTTAACCCTTGAGTAGTTCACCCAAAAATTCTTTACTCACACTCATGTTGTTCCAAACCTGTATTCCTTTCTTTTTTTTCCGCAGAACACATTCAATTCTGAAATTGCATGTTCAAACAAAGAAAGTCAAATGTTGTTTTGAATCTATTGTTCTTCAAAATATCTTTTTGCGCTGCAATCCTTTTATTGACTGATTATTGGAAATTATTCAATTTAAACGGCCCAATGAAGGTGACTGAGGTCAGAGAGACACTGATCTGAAAGTTGCACATTTTCACGCCGCACCTTTAATTACGGTTTGGCGGTCACAACAGCTGCTGGTACATCAGCTTTAAAGAGTATCTTCAGCCCTGAAGTAAGGAGTTTCCCGCTGGCAATAAAAAGTGTTAAGATTGTGTCCTTGACTCAAGCTCTTCAGCAAGGTCCAGCAGAGATCATTACCCAACCCTAGGGACAGGAGTGTGATTAATGGTTATTACGGTCCAAACAACATCCGAGGTCAGCCGTGAAGAGGAACAATGTAAGAAGTGCCAGACAGATCACTCTTTTGTCTCAAAGAGGTGTGGAGATTGTGTGTGTGTGTGTGTGTGTGTGTGTGTGTGTGTGTGTGTGTGTGTGTGTGTGTGTGTGTGTGTGTGTGTGTGTGTGTGTGACTCTACACATCTGCTCAAGATTATATAAGTGTCTCCATGTGCGTATGTGGGTTCCGCCTCAGCCCTTTGATCTCCTTGTGCACCTTAAGTGGATCCATAATACCTTATTTCTGATTAAGTTACAAATATGCAGAATTGAATTGCGGTCTTTGTAGTCTGCACTACAAAGCACAGACAATTTATCATAGCTTTCAGTGAAATCAGTGACAGCAATAAGTCTGATAGGGAGTGTGCTCGATTTATTTTCATGCTCATTTGATTAGGCTGCCGCACTCAGAGCATTCCTCTTGGATTAATGAGGAATGTATCTTGAATCTGGGTGTTAGTCATATACAATATTATAGAGCTTGTTTCTGTGTGATAGTTTGATTTAAGAAATAGAGTTAATACAAATGCATCCACAAGAAATATAGTCTTAGTTATGCAATATAAGATATAATTGCAAATTGACAATTTTGATTGACAGCAGAGATTTAACATCATATTATGAGATTTTAAAGACAAAGTTGCACATAGTGTTGTAGTACTTACTTTTTGAAGGTCTTGGTCTTGTCTCGGTCTCGACCGCATTGGAACGTGGTCTGGTCTCAGACTAAGAGGACGCAGGATTTGATGTCACAAGAGAGCTGTTTTCATGAATATGAGCACGAGTGCAAATGTGATATTGATTTCATGCAAACGTTCAATAAGCAACATTTTATTTTTAAAACATTAATCTCAACATTATTTGTGCACCAACTTCTGTGCCATCACTGCAATGCAAAGATACATTTTGTCGTTAGTGAATTTTTATCTGATTGGTAACAGCAATACAAGTGTCTTATTGATTAAATATAAGACATATAAGACTCAGGCAGTAATTGTGGATCTTTTAGATGAATTGTAGGAGTGCTAGTCTGGTCTGGTCTTGGTCTCGCTCTGCCTTGGTCTTGTCTTGGTCTCAACCCTCAAAGTCTTGGTCTCAACCAGGGGCGTAGCCTATGATGACAAGCCCCCCCCCCCCAAGTTTATTATACAAATATAATAATATTTGTTAAATAACAGTTGCTTAAATAATTTTAACGTAATTCCAAAATTATTATAAAATCTAAAATACTAAAATAGATAAAATTAGTTTTTTTTACAGTCTGTGGTTTTTGCATAATGCTTGATGAGTTTGATTGACAAATGTGTTTGGCAATTAGGTGTCAGGCTGTCTCATGTATGTCGCGCAGCTCACGCCTGTGAGTTCATGAAATGTGTTTACCTATTCACTTAGCCTATAATTTGCAGTTGTGTGATGCAGCAGCGATGCAAAATTCTACAAGAAGGACTTTTAAAAAGTTGCATTAATGCGGGAGAGAACCCATCCATCAGGCCGCAAGTAACGATAAGACTTTTCAATTCCAAGCGCAGGTTCATTCTGTAAAGCCGGGAACACACCATCAGTATCTGACAATCGTGATAGTGTAGGGGTAAGATGCGTGGCACTAAGTTTTGACGCAATTCGACCCGAGGTTCGACTCAGCCTTTTGCCGAACTCGCTGTACTTCCTTTTCCCATCACATATCAGATCGGAAAGGCGTTTTTTTTTTTTTTTTTTCGAAAAGTGGAAATAAAGTGTCTAATGTTTGTTGTAACCGCTGCTCATGTTTTGTAGGTGGACAGGTTGTAGCTACAGCTTTGGTTTATGTTGACAGGGACAGTGACACCCCCCCCCTCACTTTTGCCCAGGCCCGACCAAAAATGTAATTCTGCCTACGCCACTGGTCTCAACAAACACTGGTCACAAACATCATCACAAATGATGTTTCATTAACAAAGTTCAGGAGGAGCACGTTCAAATTATCTATCCAATCAGCAATCAACATGTCTACCCAATCAGCACAAGTGGAGGATCATATAAATACCCAGTCAACTCAACAAAGTTCCTTGACAGGTTTTCAGCCTGTTTCCCTCCACCACCCCATCTTCCTCACACTCACCTGGTTACTGTCCTAACCAGAGATACGGGGGGAGTACTCTGGGTTCGGGCCAAATACCGAGCTCGGAGCCCCCATCTCGGACAGCACGCCAAATACGCATACCATTTACTCTATCTGACTTATTTGCAAGTGTGAACACTATATTTATGAGAAACAGCGTTGCTTTTGTGAAATATGAAGTCACATTGTGAGACAGAAAGTCACATTTATAAGAAACAAAAATTTTGTCACATTGTGAATTTTAAAATCACATTATGAGATAAAAAGTCACAATTATGAGAAAGTCGCAATTGTGTGATAGTCACATTGTGAGAAACAAAAGCCACATTTTCACCGCAGGAACTTTCCCCAGGAACTAGGAACTTTGGGGTGGTACTCGTGTGTTTCCACCGCAGGAACTTTCCCCAGGAACTAGGAACTTTGGGGTGGTACTCGTGTGTTTCGACCGCAGGAACCAGGGTAAATAATGAAGTTCCGGGTAAATATTTCCCCCTCCAAGCGGCCCTGCTCCCGAGGTAGTACTTTTTCAAAGTTCAGGAACTTTCGGGGGTGGGACTTTCGGCGCTGAACATGCCGATTGGTTGAACTCACGCAGCATTTTCTTTCAACCAGCATTTTTAAAAGTCTTTTTGAGGTTCGTTCTGCGTTCAGTAAATATCAGTCTTGCTTTTTCTGTCCGATGGCGCGCGTTTGTCTCAGCCATCGCATGGTCAATGTCCGTAATAGCTGATAATAACATACGTTGTCTTATTTTAAATCTAGCTTTACGAGCTTTCAGAATATGCTTTAGTATCAGTGTTTGTCTCTTTTCCGCAGTTTTGTTAATGACCTCTTTAGTAAACCAATACATAACCAGCAAAAGCAGCGCTGCTTGCATCTCCTCCATCCTTGTTATTGTTGCAGACAGCGTCGCGCAAAAATGATTACTGTCCGTCACTGACTGGGAGGAGCAGCTGTACGCAGTCCTACATCACCGGACTAATTTGCCTAATCTTCACGGTAGAAACGCGGCTAAAGTTGCATTTGTCACATTGTGATGTTTTAAGTCACATTGTAAGATATAGAATCACAATTCTGAGAAACAAAGTTGCAATTCTGAGTCACATTGTGAAATTTATAATCACATTATTAGATATAACAGTTAATTATGAGAAAGTCACAATTGTGAGATATAAAGTCACATTGCAAAATTTAAAACCGCATTGTGAGATTTAAAGTCACATTATGAAATATAAAGTCATGATTTTGAGAAACAAATTTGCAAGATTTAAAGCCACATTATCACTTTTTAGTTTTTAAAGCAGTAACTGGCTTCCACACGATACTTTGGCACAAAAAAAAAAACTGAAATATAAACTTGATATTTCCTTTGAGGGACTGCATATACGCCATGTTACTGCTGAAGAGGTGGAAGTAGGTGCAAAGTCAGCCAGCGAGTCTCCCTGGTTTGAGTCGACAGCTCTGTGGGTGCTGGCTTACACTTGTCAACAGAAATCTGCAAGGAAGATAAGTTATGTGAGCTGAATGTGCACATCATGTTTGAATTAGCACATTTCAAACCTTCCATCCAGGCTTGGACCATGGCCTTTGGTGGAGGTCTGTCCTCAGATAAGTTTTTTTCCTTTAATTGGACCAGGCAGCAGGTAGAAGCTGAGTGGTTTTCGTGTTCTTTTGGCTGCAGACATGTCGGCCGTGCCGGAGGAGGTTGTTGGATTTCTGAATGGCGGAAAATTTCTTCTTCACAATGTCATTTTGAGTCTCTCTTTCTCTAGCTCATACTCACATGCTCTCAAACAGCCTCTCTCGCTTTCCCATTTCCCAGTTTCAATCTGATGTGTGAACTTGAAAATTGCTGCTATATTTATCAGCAGTAACTGCTATATTTAGCATCATTACATATGAGCACTTAATGTAGGAACTGTCGATCACAAACCGTCTTTTCCATGTAGACTCTCTCTCTTTCTCGTTCTCTTCAGTCTCTCTTTTTAGCTTAGTCAACAGCTTATTTTCTATTGTTCAAACCTGTAATTCAAAAGCCTGTGATGCTAAAGACTGACTCTTTACTCATTAACAAAAATTCCTACATTTTGATTAGACCCAAAAAATGAAGCCCAATTACCGCTATTCTTTTGTCCACGTGTGATTAAAGAAAGTCTTCACTTAGAGAAGGGTGCAACGATGGGCAATTAACATTGGCCAAAATGAGGAGGATGGAATATGCCTTTGAATGACCTCACCAGCTCCTCCACATTTAATTAGCTGATGCCAGCAAATGATTTTAAGCATGAGGTCTAATCTGGGGGTGTTAATCCCATAAAGCCTCATTGACCTGCAGGCGTTTGATGATACAAGATTGCCTTTGATGAGAGCGTCGTCGCCCGCTGACTTGCGTGAGTGTAATTTTTTGGAAAAATAAAAAAACATCTCTCTCTCTCTCTCTCTCTCTCTCTCTCTCTCTCTCTCTCTCTCTCTCTCTCTCTCTCTCTCTCTCTCTCTCTCTCTCTCTCTCTCTCTCTCTCTCTCTCTCTCTCTCTCTCTCTCTCTCTCTCTCTCTCTCTCTCTCTCTCTATATATATATATATATATATATATATATATATATATACACTATATATATATATATATATATATATATATATATATATATATACACTGTATTTATATAAATAAACACGTTCTCCCACTCATTTCTCCACATACACACTTGCATTCACACCATTGAGGCAAATGTAGGCAAACATTCCCATCGTCGGCATCCGGCAGAGATGATGAATTTTTATCATACAGTTTTGATCTGCTTTTGCTCATGTGGCATACACGTGTGTGTGTGTGTGTGTATGTGTGTGTGTGTGTGTGTGTGTGTGTGTGTGTGTGTGTGTGTGTGTGTGTGTGTGTGTGTGTGTGTGTGTGTGTGTGTGTGTGTGTGTGTGTGTCTGCAGTCACACCCTGCGGAAATGCGAAATGATGTTATCATCTCTCCAAGTCTATTATTTGCCTAGAAGTTTTATTTAAACATCATAAACTGAAAAGAAAAAAAAACTATTCAAAGAGGTGATAATCAGAGCATTCAATCAGAGCTGCAATTTCAGCCTCTTCTCCAATAAAGCACGGCCGCCTCACTTTGTAATGGAGGTCCGTAATGAATTAAGATTCATCGCCGGATAAATTGCCGTGAATAGTCTACAAAAGGTCTCCGAGATGAGATATAAGCTGTCATCTCAGGCCACCTGCTAACGTTCTCGGCTCATGAGAAAGAGCCAGTGATTCACTCAGGATTGCAGGCATTATGGAGGTCCAAACCAATAACTGCTTAGAGTTCACACATTTCTATGAAATGAGCTTATAGAAGCAGAGAAATAAGGAGAAGCGAGAGAGATTGTGAAAGAGAGGGAGGAGGAGGTGAGCGAGTGAGTATCTTTTTTACTTTTAGCCGACTTCTACCCACGCAAGCCATTGCGGTAATGATCATAAATACTTGTTTTATGCACACAGTAGTTTATATCGATCCGTCCACATAGATCGCCTTCACTGCTCGGGCTGACTCAACAAAAGAATCCATATTCAAACAAATCCATATTCAGCAGCAAAAGTGATGGTTTTATTGGCTCTGAAGGTCTTCTTTATTTTACTGCTTTGCAAGTGATATGGTAAAAGAAAGCGGCAAGTAGAAAGTGCATCTCTGTGTGAAGTTCAAAGCTGGGAACAGCGCATAAAACAAGATGAAACCACATAAACTGTGCCCAGTCTGTCTGATACGCCAATGAAAAGCTCAGAGACGCCTGTCTTCCCTCAGGAGAGCGTTCTGTTTATTCTGATTTCATGTTTTTAAGTAGGTGTGAACCCTGTGAGAAGCAGCATATAGGCGAACAATGTCGAGCTTGCTTGGATGGAAAGCTAAATGGTGTTTGTTGCAGCCAACATTGTTTGACAACATTTTGAAAGGCTGATTGTATTTACGGTGACAGGTGCACAGCTCAAAAACGTATTCATTTCCTGGGGCCATTATTTCTTTGAGCAATCTGCATGTTGACGTTAACCTTGTTTGTTGTCTCACAGTAAATCATAATATTGGGTTTTTAAAAAATATTCACAGTGAATTTCAAATATTATATTACGAAGAGCAAGAGATATGATTTAAAGTATGTATATGTGATAATTAGTTGTTATGTTCACCATTGAGTTTAAAAGCAGCAGTAGTCCCATAAAGAGTAACACTCACTTCTTTGGGATGGAAAGCTGTAATATAAGACCTTAGAGGATATGGGTCATGTTACTTTACTTGATCAACTGTCTTGAAATCTGATCAAGTGTTGATGTTTTGATTTAGAGCTGTGATAATTATTTCACACGTTCAAATGTGCAAAGAAGATTGTCACGTCTATTTTACTACACTCTTTAAAATAAATATACCAAAAGGGGGGTTTCTGCAGCAGTGCCACTGAAAAACCATTTTGGGTTCATCAAATAACCTTTCAGTGAAAGGTTTTTTCTTCACATGAGGAAGATTTTATTTATCTAAAGAACCTTTTTAACTACAATGGAAATGGGTTCTTCACAGAACCATATGCCAATACAGAACGTTTATTTTTAAGAATGTATGAAAAGCATTTATTCAACATGTTGTAATTTGAATCACATTAACATTCATATTTATTGATTTACTACATTATCAATTATAGAGCTTCTTCCAGTAATGCGTTGCGCTCATATAAGAAGTATATGATCTTTAGGTAATTTAAGCTAATAGGCCTTTGTCTATAAAGACAAGTACAATTTGAAATAGATAATATCAGTCATTCCATTTATGGGAAATAATGGCATTAAGCTTTAATCATCATAGTGTTTGTGAACGCTCCAATGCTCAAGCCGTTCATCTTAATTAGCTTCAGTAAATGGCATTTACGTGCAACTCGAATGTTTTGACATGTTCTCGAACTAACATTTCATCCATGTTACACAGTCAGAAGTAATGAAAAGCTTATTGTCAGAGCTGAAACACCTGGGAGTTTATACCGGAGAGTGAGGAGGAGTATAGTGTATGCATTCGATTGCTCTCGAGTGGGACTTTTTCACAGAACAGGTTTTATGCAGTGGCTTTTCTGAAAAGTTGGACAAACAACCCTTTGGTATAGAGTTGGTACACAACAATATAAACAACATAGCTTTTGAAAACCTTTTTTTATTGGCACTAAGTGCTTTGAATGTATCTGCCTGAACAAACCGTAGTGTGTGTTTCCAAACTTATATCGGTCATTCTCAAAGAGATATTCAATAATATTCACTGCATATATTTCACATCTGATTGCTTTTCTTCTACTGTATATTAGGCTTATTAATAGTGGGCTACACTAGCAAAAATATTAAATCAGAACACTCAGCTTTGGCTTTTTATTTTACCATGTAAAATGTACTTGTACTTGTAAATGTAAAATCATTATTCAACAATGGGGAAGAACCTGTCAGTACAGTACAGTAGGTTCATTTAACTGCATTTCAATCTATTCAATTATGGTTGGTATAATTTAAAAATCCTTATGATTGACTTGTTTGCTTCACAGGACGTCAATGTGGTGCTTTGCTGCTGTTTTTTGCATCTCATTATAGCCTAGGAAGAGACCAATCATTATGTCTCAAATCCTGTAAAGAATACAAGGGAAAACAAATGAGGCTTTGTAGTAGTGTACGTGTGTGTGTGCCTGGTAAATCCTACATTGTGAGGACCAAATTTCCCAACAAGGATAGTAATACAAGGAATTTTTGACCTTGAGGACTTTTTTTTTTGGTCACCTAGGAGAAAAACAGCTTATAAATAATTTAAAATGTTGTTTTTTTATGTAAAAATGTGCAGACAGTTTTCTGTAATGGGTAGGTTTAGGGTTATGGGATAGAAAATGGGGATAGAAAATTAGCTCAGTATAAAAATTATTATGCCTATAAAATGTCATCATAATGATAGGAATACCTGTCTCTCTCTTTGTATGTGTGTGTGTGTGTGTGTGTGTGTGTGTGTGTGTGTGTGTGTGTGTGTGTGTGTGTGTGTGTGTGTGTGTGTGTGTGTGTGTGTGTGTGTGTGTGTGTGTGTGTGTGTGTGTGTGTGTGTGTGTGTGTGCGCGTGTGTGTGTGTGTGTGTGTGTGTGTGTGTGTGTGTGTGTGTGTGTGTGTGTGTGTGTGTGTGTGTGTGTGTGTGTGTGTGTGTGTCACCATTGGTAGACCGTTATAGCTTTGAGTGCATCACTGAATGTTTACTATAACTTAAATAACCTTGAATTTATTGCATTTATGGATGTATTTACAGTATTCAAATTATGGAACAGTTCAGTTCACAAGAAAACTACATAAAGCATTGGTCGTTCATTGTGATGAAGGACCGTTTTATTGGTCTACAATGTAGATAAAACATGTACTGTAAGTAAAACCGTAGGAAATTCTCATATATCAGCGTCTTTCCATCTAAGAGAAAAGAAATTCGGAAAAAAGAAGATGGGTCTTTATGTGTGTTTATGCTGTTTTTCACTGACATTCAGTCTTTCAACCACACATTCCTGTTTGTGAAAGATCTAATCAAGTTCAGTTCTTCATTCATTCATAACAGCTGCATTTACACTGAATACTTTTGAAGACTGGGAAAAATATTGGGTTGTTTTTAAAACAGTTCACGAATGTCCCACACTGAATGACTAGCCAACAAAATATTAGCTCATAATTTCAATTAGAACATCTATAAATAACCTATGTTGTTCCCTTTCGAGGGAACTCTCACTGCGTCGGAACGACGATTTGGGGATGCTCCCTAAGCATCAGCGAATCTGAAGTCTGAATGAAAACTAAACCAATCCGATTGGCGTGCGTGATGACGTAACTGTGACAGCATACCCGGAAGTATAAAAGGGGAGTCGGCGCTTATAGTGTCGGCAGTTATTGCTCTTCAGCATGGCGCTCTCTGTCATTTGTTTGTCTATTTACTGTTGTATTGTCCAGTTGTGAAAGCGAAAAGTGTGTGAATGATGGAAAAGATAAGAGAGTTTAAGCAGTGTGTGCATCCGTGTCCCCGTTACATGTCGGGCTCGGATGCACACCTGCTGTGTGTGCAGTGCCTGGGTGTTCAGCATGTTCGGGCGGCTCTCGAGGGAGCTGCTTGCGAGCATTGTGAGAGCTGACACTCAGGCTGCTCCGCTCTCGGCTGGCCGTGTTCGATGAGGCCGGCCAGCCTCGTGAGCCCCGTGGATTGGTCCCGTATCATGGGGCTCACGGATGGACATGTCAGTGAGACTTGGGTCTGCTGAGGCATCTTCCCAGTCTTTGTGTTACAGTTCAGATGTTCTCCTTCCCTGCGTGGAAGCCCGCGCTGCGGCTTCTTCCCCCGGGGCGGAGGATCCGATGCTTGAGCGGTCTGATTCTGAGGAATTAGACGTGCTCAGCATCGAGGCAGTCAAAGTTTTAACGCACTTCTTATATGCAAGATTCAATCTCGCGATTGCCGAGGCAGCACGTGGTTTATGAGTCCGTATAAATACAATAAAACAGTGTCGTCTGATGATTATGGCTACATTTAATTCTAAGGAATTAAATAAAATATTATCTGACTTTGAGGAGTTAGATATTCAGCCTATCATTCAGACCATGTTTCACCTTATTGTGGCCGCATTTAATTCCGAGGAATTAAATTAAAATATTATCTGACTTTGAGGAGTTAGATGTATTTTTTATTCAGCCTATCATTCAGACCAGGTTGCACGGGTTGGGTGATTATGATGGCATTTAATTCCGAGGAATTAAGTGTCATGTTATCTGACTTTGATAAGTTGGATACTTTAAATCTGTCACCCAAGCTTGCTTGACTTGTCTGGATATTCATCTAAGATGGAGCCCTCCTGAAGTTGATGTCGTTCTCGCCGCCTTGTGGCCTGCGGGACACATCAGTTTCAGGCAATTGCTTATCGCAGAGTCCGCCCTAGTGTTGCGGCCCTGTCGAGCTGCTCCCTTAAATGAGGCTCCTGCTGGCCAGCCCCCTCTCCCGGGTGGGAGCGATCGAGGTCGCCTCCCCTGTGGAGTTTTCTGGAATCGATGCTGTGCTCCCACCGTCTAGTACGCTTCGGGCCACATCGTTTCGCTTCAGGGGGTCGGGGAGGAGGCTCGGTTGACACCCGAGGCCGGCCTCGAGAGGCTGGTTCCCTTAGCAGATTATCTCAGCGCATGGTTATGCCTCCGAATATATCAGCTTGGGGCCTGCGACTGTAGAAAAGGGGATACAGACTGCAGTTCGGTTACCTTCCCCCGAAGTTCAGTGGGGTGGTCTGGACGGCAGTGGTCCCTGGGCAGGTTCGGGTAATGGAACAGGAAGTTCACTCCCTGTTGGTAGGGAGGCCACAGAATGTGCTCCTTCGCCAGACATGGAGTCCGGGTTCTATAGCCGGTACTTCATAGTTCCTAAGAAGGATGGCGAGCTGCGTCCAACTTTAGATCTGAGGTACTTGAATCGTTCTCTGAGGAGATTCAGATTCAAGATGCTTAGCAATTCCTCCATTGTGATTCAGATCTAGTCTGAGGACTGGTCTGTCACGATGGGTCTGAAGAGGACGCATACTTCCCTGTATCCATCCTTCTCTGTCACAGGAAGTTCCTGAGGTTCGCTTTTGGGGGCGAAGCGTACCAATATCGGGTTCTTCCAGGCGGCCTAGCCCTTTCCCCTCGCAGTAGCAGCAGTTCGGCATTGAGGTGTCGTCCTTGGCTGCTCTCAGTGCTTGGGGTTGAGACTCTACACGCAGTAGCGTGTTGACGCCTTCTCAGAGAACTGTGTTCCTGGGAGCCGTATGGGATTCTCTACGTTGTGGGCACAATTGTCTCCCGCACGTATCGAGTCCATACGGGCGGTGGTCTCTAAAAAGAAGCTAGGCCACAGCATCACTGTGAAGCAGTTTAAGGACTGCTGGGGCTCATTGCGGCTGCGTCCAACAGAATAGCTCTTGGCCTGCTGCACGAGACCCTTACAGTGGTGGCTGGGAATCAGGGGGTTTTCCTCAAGGGGAAAACCATTCTGTATGATCAGGGTAACGCGCAGATGCCTTTGTTCCCTATTCATATGGAAGAAACCTTGGATTCTGTCCCAGGGGCCAGTGTTGGGAGCGTCCTGTTGCCGGAAATCTGTTTCAACAGACGCCTCCCTCACTGGCTGGGACGTGGTCATGGCGGCCACTTTGCGAGAGGTCTGTGGGAGACCCGGCATTTCTCCTGGCACATCTACTGCCTGGAAATGCTGGCGGTCTACAAAGCTCTGAGGAGCTTTTTCCCAGACCTCCGCGGCCACCATGTCCTGATACGGAAGTAAACCAGGTGGCTTTCCTTGAGGGGAAATCCATTCTGTATGATCAGGGTAACGCGCAGTGGCCTTCGTTCCCTAGTCATATGGAAGAAACCTTGGTTTCTGTCCCAGTGGCCAGTGTTGGGAGCGTCCTGTTGCCGGAAATCCACTTCAACAGATGCCTCCCTCACTGGTTGGGACGGCCGCTTTGTGAGGTCGCGCCCTCTTTGTGGACTGGCGCATCAGATCCTCCTGTGGTCCCAAGGGAAACTGTTGTCCATCAGGGCAATATATGTCCCGGGGGTCCAAAATCAGGGAGCAGACATCCTGTCGAGGCAGGGGCTGAGGCCCGGGGAGTGGCGACTCCACCCAGAGGTGGTGGAGGCCATGTGCGAGAGGTTCGGCCCAGTGGAAGTGGACCTGTTTGCGTCTCGAGAGACGTCCCACTGTCTACTGTGGTTTCCCTCGCGCATCCAGCGCCCTATCTCAGGCGGCGGGCACAACATTTCACCCCCGGCCAGAGATTTGGAACCTTTGGGTCTGGCCCCTGAGGGGGCCGGGTCCCTAGAGGCTGGCCTGTCGGCAGAGGTGATAGAGACCTTACTCAGTTCCAGGGCTCCGTCTACGAGGAGACTGTACAGCCTCAAGTGGAATGTATTTTCCACTTGGTGCAGGGAGCGTGAGGTGGACCCAGTTAACTGCCCAGTGGCTTCAGTGCTGGAGTTCCTCCAAGATCGCTTCTCTGCGGGTCTAACCCCGTCCACACTCAAGGTGTACGTGGCTACATTGCGGCTTTCCACACTCCTATGGGTGATGGGCCTTTGGGTAGGCACCAGCTGGTTGTACAGTTCCTCCGTGGGGCTCGGAGGATGAGGCCTGCGGCTCGTTCCAGAGTTCCAACCTGGGATCTGGCAGTGGTTCTCGAAGGGCTGGCTGAGGCCCCCTTTGAGCCATTGGAGTCGGCTGAACCAAGGAACCTGACCTCTCTTAGGAGAGTGGGAGATCTCCAGGCCTTGGCGGTATCGCCAACCTGCCTGGAGTTTGCCCCGGGCGGAGAAAAGGCCATCTTACACCCTAGGCCGGGCTATGTGCCTAAGGTCCTATCAAGGGTGGTCAGGTCCTTGGTTCTACAGGCATTCCAACCTCCGCCTCACGTGACGGCGGAAGAAGGGAGACTTCACCTACTCTGCCCGGTTAGGGCTCTCAGAATATATTTGGCGAAGTCTGCACAATGGAGGAGATCTCAACAACTTTTGGTGTGTTTCGGCTCACCCAAGAAAGGGTTGCCTGCGTCTACTCAGACAATCAGTAACTGGATTGTCCAGGCAATAGCCATGGCCTATCAGGTGCGCATTTTGCCTTCACCTATGGCTGTGAGGGCTCATTCCACCAGAGGCATGGCCTCTACGGTGGCCCTCATTTCTGGGGTCCCCTTGCAGGATATCTGCGAGGCGGCTGGGTGGGCTACCCCACACACCTTTATCAGGTTTTATAGCCTGCATCTCCCTACGACGCCTGGCGCTAGGGGGCTCCAGTCCTAGTTGTGCCCGGTCTCCGGCTTCACACTAGGGCAGGCGCTACCCTCGGTGTGGCCTAGTGGGTACTCGTTCCCCAAATCGTCGTTCCGACGCAGTGAGAGTTCCCTCGAAAGGGAACGGCTCGGGTTATGTATATAACCCTTGTTCCCTGAGACGGGAACGAGCACAGCATCGCGTCGCCACACCTCGGCACGCCTGGAGCGCATGCTTCAGAGCAATAGCTGCCGACACTATGCGCCGGCTCCCCTTTTATACTTCCGGGTATGCCGTCACAGTTACGTCATCACGCACGCCAATCGGATTGGTTTAGTTTTCATTCAGACTTCAGATTCGCTGATGCTTAGGGAGCATCCCCAAATCGTCGTTCCGACGCAGTGAGAGTTCCCTCGAAAGGGAACAAGGGTTATATACATAACCCGAGCCGTTTTCAGATGGTAAAAGCAAAGCAACTTACTAAGAACTAAAAACTTCACTACAAATTAAACCCTTATTGTTATAGCTGCGGTGTGAACTTTGCTATTCTTTAATACTGAGAATGATTTTTTGAGTTTTGAGAAGATTTTTTGAATCTTTAGCTCTATAGATATTGTTCTTGTGTGAATGAGCCTTAAACAATAGTTCCACGGGTGTATGTGCAATAAATGTTTATGTTTAATCAAACAAGCATGATTTTAAACACTTTCCAATAATGATCTGTAAAGTTTTTTTTGAATTTACAAAATTATCTTTAAAATGCAGTATCCTGAAAAAGGGATGTTTCTTTTTTTCTTTTTTGCTGAGTAAATATATGGCTGCCATCCCAAAGGGTTTGGCGTTCAATAGCAGGGCTGCTGAGGGTCACAGATTTGCTGTTTCTGTGGTTCTTCTGAGCAAAGCACTTTGCCTAAAATTGCTCCTGAAGGAACGTCTCTGCAATTGGCTTACTGTCTCTTCGGATAAAACTGTCCGCAAAATGACAAATTTAATTTAAGCTGGTACAAGCGTGGGCTGTTGGTTGTCTGAGTCTTGGGGCCAAATACAAAGATTAAAGAGGGAAACATTAAGACACTGCTCTTTATTATGTTACACCATCAATTGTAACAGCTTTACATCAATTTCTGGTTTTCCAAGAACAACAAATGAAGGAAAACCTCTTGAGTCCTAAAGTATGTCATTGCATATAGCTAGGCAATAGGTAGGTATCAGTATATGACCTGCTCAATCATTTTGACTCAATACATTTTCTACTAAAACATTTTTGAAATACAATTATACTACAGTTTTTCGGTCATTGAATCTGGTTGGTCGAGCGTTTTGAGAGTTCTGATATAGCAGTCCATCAGCACTGGGACTTTTCATATGTATAATGTTATCTCTCTACAAGTTGCATTTGCCTGTATGTGGCGACAATTATCTTTATGAGTGACTCGCTGAATCATTAATTTAACCGATTCATTCAAACCCACCAATTCATTCAGGAAAAGGACAAGTGACTTGTCTTGTTTAAGTTGAACACGAGATGGAATCATTACTCAAATGATTTGTTCAAAACACCACTGTGTGTTGCATCGGTTCTGCTGTGGCTTTGTTTGAAACTATTTTTGTTGGCAGAGCAAAAGCAGACAATGTACTGGCAATATTGTGAATTAAATGTAAGTTACTTAATATCAACTTTTTTTATTTATTGAACTGTTGCATAAAGCTATATCACATGCTACTTCTCTAAGTCTAATAACTTTGTAGATAGAGTCAAGCTGCTGTTGCTATTTCTAAAATAACATTTAATATTTGGAACACATGCTCTTAAACTGTAACATCACGTTACTTGTTGCTGTTTACTTGATGTCTTTTCATCGCTGAAACACTGATTGGGCGTTTTTTGCTTATGCTGTATTTTCCACAAACCCATGAGTCCTGGTTTGGGTAGCTCTGTTGTATAGGTTGGACGAACACTTTCATACTTTCAAGCATGGCAGTATAGATTTGAATGATATTTTGCAGATTGTTACCTTTTATAGCAGGGCCTTAGCTCTGTGAATTTAAGCAAAGCCATCCGTTACATCTTGGGAATTGCAGCACTGTTGCTTCCGAACAATCCACAAAACAATCTTCTGAAACCATCCTGGTCCAAACCCCAGAGCTAGGCTCTCCTTCTCCCTCTGTAATCTCAGGATAAATGCTGGTGTGTTCACTACAGGAGGCAAAAAAGATAGCTAAAGGAGAGTATTCATTTCCAGCAAGGACTGGATAGAAAATATCATTGCAATTCAGAAGCCCACAATGAAGCGGCTTTGCCTGCATTATTCACCGTAATTTAGTCTGAGCTCAGCACTGATGAGCTGCAAGTTTTCCCGCCTGCAGACTGCCAGATCATACAGGGTCCTTCAGGATTTTTATGTTCACAGTGTTTGATGTGGTCACGTATATGCATTTGTTACTTACAGTTGTGATAATATGAATATAACGGTCTCTCCACAAAGGAAAATAAGATTCTAGATTTCCTAGATTTCCATGAGGCTGTTAGAAAATCCATTTATTTGATTTTATACATTTCATCAGACTGACTTAAAAGGCTTTATGTGCGGACAAGCCCTCCAGATATATTTGGCTATTCATTTGAGAGTAATATTTACCCAGTTAAATAAACCCTCCATCTGATGCTATAGGGATATAAATAATGTAAAATGTTTTGCCCACAGCAAAACCGTCTCAATGCATATAAACACCATGGTCGTGCAGCAACATCAGAGCCTATGATCGCTAGGGATAATTGAGCTCAACGAAATGCTTTACACACGTGTATGAACACACAAGGAGTCTTGGGGAGTCACATTGTCTGGGCCGACTCCCCCATGTTTTCCATTCATCTGCCGACTGCCATCCGTCAGTCTTGACATATTCAATTAGGTGCAGTGATTGTACTTAAACAGACCTTGAAAGGTTTGTTTTCCCCCAGCGGATGTCAAGGATAATTACATGAGTGCGTGAGGAGCTTCATGCGAATTGATGAGTGCCCCAAGTGCAGATCTACGATGTTTTGTTTTGTGCAGATAGTCCTGTACAGTGTGCAGAGAAAGTTGTGTACACCGGCCGCTAACACATAGTGGCTATAATTGAGTGTGGCAGGTAGATATTTGCTGACAGAGGCGGGAAACTGGAGTGTAACATAAGTGTCCTGCAGCCGTCACAGCAGACTGTGTATTGTCTAGCGCTCCTCTGTGTGTAATCATAGCTGTGGTTGTTTTTTTTCCCGCCCCGCCGTGGGGCCCTTCATACTGCAAAAGGCCTGTCCGGTCTGGCCAATAGACCGTGATCAGCATCTCTCTCACTCGCAAAACCACGTAGCAGGCCTGAATGGAGAGTTAAGGAACACGGCCAAAATAGCTGCCCAAGCTGAGGTCGGTGGTGACCCTGTTACACTCTATTCTCTTTTCTTTTTTTCTTTCTTTTTTTGCCTCTCTTGCTCGTTTTTTGTCAGTTCTTCTCTCTGTCCAGGGAATTTTTTTTTTTCTTCTTTTCTTCAGTTTGCACAGTAAATCACTCTCTGAACAGCTGCATTTGTAGATGCATCCCATTTTTGTAGCATCTTTGTCTTTGGCCATTCCATTGTCTACCACACGTTTTTCGTTGGCAGGTCAAGTCCAACCTTTAAAAACACATGTACCCTAAGAAACACCTCCAATTGGAGTTAGATGATTCTGAAACCAGCATAATTATACCGGGTGTCCTTAAGACCAGTTTGTTCAAGGTAAAATTGCAGTCATATTTTCAGCGAAATCCAGTCATTTTTGAAGGGATCCATGCATTTGGGAATGTTCCGTGAGGTTGAACGATTTCCCCATGCACATTTCGCAACTGGTTCTCCACAGATTCGCCGTGTTGGCCAACAGAAAGCTGCTTGGTTTGAAAGTGTAAGCTGCTTTGCACAACGCTACACCATTGACAATGCACAATTTCACAAAAATTTCACTTATGTTCCCGCACCTTAAGGCAGTGTTCAGGGGTAAACAAAAATGTAGGAGAACATTTATTTGATTATTTTTTTATTTTAACAAACAATTATGTTTAAAGCAATGATTTAACAAATTTATTACATTTGATATTACTGTTTTTTTATCTGCTTTTTAAAGATAAATAAGATTAGTCATGATTATTATTAAAATTTTTCTCTCACAGAATATACATGTGTTTTTATACATACAAATATATACGTATAAAAGGGGATTGTCATATTCGGAGGTCCTTGGCATCAAAACATTTTAAAATTAGGTGACTAATAATTTGGTCAGCCCACCAAAAGTTTAAAATCTCTGGGGGTTTTTTCTTAGTAATCTTCTGCACAAAACAAAGTGTTGCAAACATGCTAACTAACCTTAATGCATCATGTGTGCCACTTTGCAATCTGTACAAGGTAGCTTGCTTAATGCTCTACGTAACTGTACTGTATCTTTCCCAGACTCTTTGATGTGATATGTCATCAGATTGCCTCTGTCATCCAGTCCCCCTGCATATTATAGAGAATATGTTTTTCACGCCATCCTTATCTGTGTCTTGCCATTGAGGATTATTTTTTAATTATGTCATAATCCCCTCATAAAGAAGATTTGATTGGGGCGTAACAGGCAGATGTGACCTCATTACTTGCGGGACGCAGGCCCTGCAGTCTCTCTCTGTTATCATGGGGACGTCGCAACAGTGACGTGATTATGGCACGGGAGCTTTGGTGAGATGCTAACAGAGTTTTATACCTTGGGGCTTTATTTGGCAGTCTCTTGCCTCACATCCAACTGTCTCTTGTGTGTGTAGTGCCAAATGTTACTTTTTGACAGCACTACATGTAATATTTCACGCCTGCTTTGGATTCTTGCCTGCTTGTCGTGCAGGTCAGAGTTTGCTCTCAAATAAAAAAAATAAAAATTAGACAAGCATGTGGTTGGAATTCTTTTCTTTTTTTCTTTTCCAGAAATTAATTCAGTTTCAACAGATGTTTATGAGACTTGGCACTGAACAGGATCTTCACAGGCTGTTGGCAGTGATTAAGACAAATTCCAGTTTTCAGCTGCTGTTAATTTTACATGGACGTCACTGGCGTATACAGTATATTGCATTATCTTTTCAATCTTTAGAGGTTTTTATAAAAGTTAAATTACGCCTGAATTCCAGCATTCAAAATTAAGTAAGAAATGATTGGCAGTTTGTATTTTTTATTCAACACACATTTTGCCTCCAATTAGCAAGTGTACAAACCTATACAGTTTATTACATTAAAGGTGCTGTATAATGACATAGTTACATTAAGGTTCACTTACACATGTTATTAATGTTTGTAACTCATTAATAAATGGTTCACATGTGTTCACTTTACATTAAGGTTCACCTTCACAGGTTACTAATGTTTGTAACTCATTAATAAATGGTTCACAGGCAGGGGCGATTCTAGGATTTTCATTTTAGGGGGGCTCAGCCCCCAGTGAGGGTTTGAAAAAAAAGTTCACTATTAACTATTAACTAGTAGCTTATTAGTATGCATATTAGGATATTGGCTGTTTACTATTTCGTTTCGGGGGCATTGCCCCTCGAGAAAATTTTGATTTCTATGATCTACATATGTGCATTTTAAGATGTTCTGAACGCCAAAAAAATTGATAACAATAGCTTGAAAAGCATGTCAGTGGGCAGATATGACTGAAAAAGTTTTTTAATTTTTGTCAGTGAAGAAAGTAAATATATGTTTAACTGATATTTATATGTTTTATGAATCCTTTTCGAAGGCTAATAGGAAAGCTATAGGTAACTAAATTTATTAAATTAATTCACAATATGCACACATTCATTACTAATCTTATGCCCAATACAAGCTGAAAAAAGCTGAACTTTTTTATTTACTGAGAGCTACAAATGGAATTATTCATTTACAATATGCACACATTCATTACTAATCTTATGCCTAATCTGAAGAAAACGGCTTTGTTAAAAAATGTTGTTTGTTAATTATATTATAAATTACATTACATAGGCCTATTTCAAATCAAAATGGCGAAATTTGACAAGTTTATTAATTTGGCTGAACATTTGTTTAACATTTCTGACTTAAAGAAGCAACTGTCAAATATGAAACGTTTAGTTTAGCTACGTGCTCAGCCTCAGCAGCTTCTGTGTGAGCATAAAGCCCACCTACGTTGATTTGATTGGTTTTCTCAAATATTCTGACATTGACGAGCGGTGACAGACAAATGAGGCTCAGATCAACGCACACACCTCTGCTTCTGACGTGCGCTCCATTCGCCGACAAACGGGACGAAAAAAACGGGACGAATAAAGAAGCCCCCCTAAAAAGTGTTCACAGGTGACGCCCATGTTCACAGGTGTTCACTTTACATGAGTACAGACATTAATAACCTGTGAAAGTGCACCTTAATGTAAAGTGAACACATGTGAACCATTTATTAATGAGTTACAAACATTAATAACCTGTGAAAGTGAACACCTGTGAATTATTAATGCACACACAGAAGAATTTTTTCTGATGAAATATTTTATTGTTGATGCATTATATCAGTAAACACAACTTTAAACTTGAACATTAACATATTAATACGCAGTCAATAATTATTTTGATATCACAATAAGGGCCACTGTAACTTGAGCATCTGACCATCCACACTTACAGTAACGTTACATGCTTGTGACAGAACCGTCCGAGGGAGCACCGGAGAGATGTGTGTATGGTACTAACACAGCGACTACACAATTAATATAAACACTTGAAAAACATAGTCTGCGATGTCACCTAAGTTAGCTTACCCATCAAATCAAACTCTATGTTAGATTAAAATGTATCTTCAGAGCACGAACAGTAGTCTTACTCTCACATGAAAAGCATCTTTATCGGATGCTCACTAGCGCCAACTCCTGTCACACACCAGAACATGTGTGCTTTAGTGATGTTATCCTGAAAGAGTACACTCTAAAAAATGCTGGGTTAAAAACAAACCAAGTTGGGTTGAAAATGGACAAACCCAGCAGTAGGGTTGTTTTAACCCAGTGAATGGGTTGTTTTAACCCAGTGGTTGGGTTAAATGTTTGCTTAGAACGACCCAATCGCTGGGTTAAAACAACCCAACTGCTGCGTTTGTCCATTTTTTTTAACCCAACTTGGGTTATTTTTAACCCAGCATTTTTAGAGTGAAATATGAGGTATTTTTGTGCATATGCAACAGAATCACATGAGAATGCGTATTACATAGTACACTCTAAAAAATGCTGGGTTAAAAACAACCCAAGTTGGGTTGAAAATGGACTAACCCAGCAATTGGGTTGTTTTAAGCAAACATTTAACCCAACTGCTGGGTTAAAACAACCCAATTTCTGGGTTTGTCCATATTCAACCCAACTTGGGTTATTTTTAACCCAGCATTTTTTAGAGTGTAAAAGGGTAACACTTTAGTTTAGGGTCCAATTCTCACTATTAACTAGTACACTCTAAAAAATGCTGGGTAAAAAACAACCCAAGTTGGGTTGAATATGGACAAACCCAGCAATCGGGTTGTTTTAACCCAGCAATTGGGTTGTTTTAAGCAAACATTTAACCCAACCGCTGGGTTAAAACAACCCAATTACTGGGTTTGTCCATATTCAACCCAACTTGGGTTGTTTGTTAACCCAGCATTTTTTAGAGTGTATAATAAAGTATAGTCTAATAATTGTCTAATAATTGTCTAGTTTTCTGTTCACTTGCTTAGAGATTCTTATTTTGATATTATTTTATTCTGTTGTATTTTCAGTTCCCTGTTCCTGTTTTCTTTGGTTTCTAAGCTTATATTTAGAAATTTTATAACATAGGTAATTATTCTTTAGTGATGGGTTAGGATGGTCACATTATATCTTGTTACAGAAATACAACCATATTTCAATGTACTTTTTTTTATTTCTTGCACCTGTTGTATCTAATTACAGTTGGCCCAGATCAGTTTAAAAACAATGATGGGTTTTCACTCAACAGGATTATAACAAATGTATACCCTGAGAGAAAATATAACAAATAAGCATTTTACCTCACTGACTTTGCACCGAGCACTTCTTGAATATGAAATTGGATATAAATGTAAATCTGAATACAAACAATATTATCAAAACACGCTTCGTTAGAAGCCTTTCCTAACATGTAAAGTAAACAACTTTGCAGATGATAATGAAGTATTGTGAAGGGAAATTTCCGTGTTGTTCCAGTGGAGGAGAAAAAGGACTTTGGTTTGAATGTGGCGATTATAACTGCAGTTAATTTATTTATTTATTTTTGCACAGTGCTTTGTTTAAGGAGAGTGAAAATGAATAGCAAGTAAATGGGTGTAAGATTAACCCACATTGCAACGTGGTGTGAAAAAGGTTGCTTTTTTCATGTCTAATGAACCTGGCTGGTCGCCATCCCATTTAAAAAAAAAGGGATTTAAATCCTCAAAAAGAGGAAAAGTGTATGTTTTGCCTCCCTATTCTCTAGAACAAGTAATAAAATAGTTGCAGTTTACACTGGCAAAGGATTGCTTTTTGTGGTAAAAACAAATGTTGAGCTACGTGAGGGTACTGAAGAAACTGTCTGGTAACTTAAAAATATGTAGTACACTCTCTGTTTTTCTTTCTCATTTCTCTGTCTCTCCTCCCCCTCATGCTCTCGCTTATCGCTTCTTGTATCTCCAAAAAAAAAAACATATTCAGCTGCTGCTTCATTCATTAATCATCTTATTTGTTTTTACTCTGAAGCCCTCATAGACCAAAACATCCAAATTGATGATGTATTTTTTTCATTTTCTTCCTTAAAAGTGTGTTTATGAAGCCACACGTTATAAAAAACGATATATATATATCTTTTTGAAAATCTTTTTGCATATTTTATTTTAGGGGTGAATTTTTGGAAACACAAAGCATTTTACAACTATTGAAATTAAGCATAAAAGTGCATTTGCTTCGTTGGTTTCGAGTTCCTTGAGTAGCCAATTGGCTCGAAGGCTGAAATATAAATATGCTAAACTTAAAGCAGTCCTCTAAAGTTTCATGACCCTGGAATATTCCTACACCACCTGGGTGACCTGCCTATAAAGTACCTCAGAATTAATATTTATAGGTGCAGCTGCTTTGACCTTTGCAAAAGTCTTCCTAAGGCTTTAATCTTCAGTATGTTCATCTTAGTGCAGCCCACTGACAATCTCTTAAGTTTTACTATGCTACAGCAGAAATACACATTTTTGAGAGCCCTTCACTTGTGAAAAAGAAGTATATTTCAAGTTAATTTTATGAAGTATACTTAAGTAAAGTTAAAGCATATTTTTAAAGGGATAGTTCACCCTGAAATCAAAATAAAGCCATCTTTTACTCACCCTGCTGTTGTTCTAATGCCCTATGTCCTTCTACCTTTTTCAGACCTCAAAAGCAGAAATTTTTAAAAATAGTCCTCCATGCGCTCCTTTCTATAATGGCTGTGAATAGTGACCAGGCTAAAACATTACAAAAAATATACAAAAGTATCCCACAATGATGCAGTGAGACGCGCGCCATAAATGGAAAGTGTTCTGGCGGCATACTATAAGGTTTTTCGAGAAAGAAACCGTAGTATTCAGTCAAAATACTGAGCTCGTCGTTACTCTGTGCGCGTTCCTGTGATGGGTGTACTAATACAACCATCTCAGCTCAGTGTTTTGGCTGAATAGAATATGCTTACTATATCATACTTGTAGTATATTTTTTGGTCCCACACTTTATATTAGGTGGCCTTAACTACTATGTACTTATTGTGTTCATATTGTATTGCGGAACACTTTTGCTGATATTGAGGTGGGATACGGGTATAGTTAGGGACAGGTGTGGTATGGGTAAGTTTAAGGGTAGGGTTAGGTGTAAGGGAAGTGTCAACATGTGTATTATAAATGTAACTACAGAAATCAATTACAGATGTAATTACATGCAGGTATTTTGTAACATGTAAAAATGTAACATGTATCAAATGATTAATTTAAATGTTAGTACATAGTAGTTAAGGCCACCTAATATAAAGTGGGTCCTATTTATTTTTTATGAAAGTACACTTTGACTCTCAGTAAACTACTAGTTCAGTAGTTTTGTACCACAAGTACACTTGTAAGTTTACTTTAAGTGAACATCATACTTATAGTTTACTGTATATATGTTATTTTTGCACTTTAAGTATACTATATGTACAATGTATGCATAAACGATATACACTATGTTCCTATTTAGGTATTCATTTTTATACTTGAAATATACCTTCAGAAAGATTCAGAAAGATGATCAAAACGGATCAAAACGGATAGATGGATTAGATTGAGTCCATCAACACCCCCAAAGCTTCACAGTTGTTTCCTCTTCATGGGTTCAACATTTCATTGGGTAACATAAGGCCGTTTTGATCTGATATGCTGTTTATTGTTTGATGAACGCATTGTCTTACATTTGCATAAGCAATCTTCTATCACTCGTTTATGCTTTTTCTTCACCTGTGTTTTGATCCGGAGATTCTGTACTAGATGTGTCATTGTGCCCCCTACCGTAAAACTGTGAAAACATGGATAGGCGGACAGTACTAGCCTACATAAAAAAATCTGATACTCAGAATAAACATTTTTCTTTATAAATCAGATCTTGATCAAAAGATGGAGTACATGTATAGTCCAAATATACATAGACCTTTCTGTCAGTATACACCAATCAGGCATAACATTATGACCTTCCTAATATGTTGGTTAGGCCACAGCCCCCAGGGAATACTGTTTTCATGAAAGGGTGTGCATGGTCTACAACATGGTCTAGGTAGGTGGTACATGTCAATGTAACATCCACATGGATGGCAGGACCCAAGGTTTCCCAGCAGACGATTGCCCAAAACATCACACTGCCTCCGTTGGCTTGCCTTCTTCCAATAGTGTATCCTGGTGCCATGTGTTCCCCAGGTAAGCAACACACACCCGGCCATCCACGTGATGTAAAAGAAAACGTGATTCATCAGACCAGACCACTTTCTTCCATTGCTCTGTGGTCCAGTTATGATGCTCACATGCCCACTATTGGCGCTTTCAGTGGTGGACAGGGGCCAGCATGGGTACCCTGACTGGTCTGCAGCTATGCAGCCCCATACACAACAAACTGAGATGCGCTGTGTATTCTGACATCTTTCTATCAGAACCAGCATTAACTTCTTGAGCAATTTGAACTACAGGCCAGCCTTCGCTCCCCACGTGCATCAATGAGCCTTGGCCGCCCATGACCCTGTCGCCGGTTCACCACTGTTCCTTCCTTGGACATTTGATACTGACCACTGCAGACCGGGAACACCCCACAAGAGCTGCAGTTTTGGAGATGCTCTGACCCAGTCACAATTTGGCCCTTAATTGTCAAACTCGCTCAAATCTTTATGCTTGACCATTTTTCCTGCTTCTAACACATCAACTTTGAGGACAAAATGTTCACTTGCTGCCTAATATATCCCTCCAACTAACAGGTACCTTGATGAAAAGATAATCAGTGTTAAACACTTCACCTGTCATAATGTTATGTCTGATCTGTGTAAGTCAAGTATACTTAAGTGGAAATTTAAATGTTTCTATGAAGTATAAAGTATATTTATGAGAAGTACATAAAAAGTAGACTGAAAGTATACCTACTTTTTAAAAGAAGTATAGCACACTTGAATAAACTTATTTTTCGTTAATCTCCTCTAACGACAGCAACTGTATTTGTATCTCTATAAAACCATAAGGTATGGCTGTCAGTATAGGAATCTCATGACTTTAGACCAGTCTTTAGAAACCAGCATGTGATCATCCTTTTTTTTAAACCTACAATTTCCTATGAACACTCTAGTACCCCCCGGTGGCCTTTTGGATACCTTTGATTTAATGAAGTAAAGATGAAGTAATATACATCAGATATGTATAAATTGCTTTAAATAAGTATTGCAATTTTGCTGGTTAAAATAAAGCACACATGCTATAGCAGGGGTATTTCATAACAATGCTTTCAACACCCAACTGATGAATGTTAATGTGGTTGTTTAAATACCATTGTGGATTTTGAAAACACTTGAATTGAATATAATGACTACGTCCATGATTCAGGTGATGTTATTGTTTAATGTGGAGTGTTTAAATGTACCTGCTTCAACTATCATTATCAGTCTTTTTTTAATTATGTGATTTTTAATTTTTTTTTTATTAGGTTTGTTTGTTTAAAAAGCAGGACAAAGCAGGCTTTGAAGCATAAATTGGAGTTAGTTATGTTTTCTCAGGTCTATTATGCCGTCTGCATTTTGTTGCATTATGCATTGTCACCCAGGCACCATTTATACATTCATGATAATGCTGTAATTAGTGAAAGATAAATGCAGCTGTTAATGATTTGACAAACGTTCAGGCTTCCAATCCCTCTTCAGAGTGAAGGAAATGGTTTATGGAGGTTTTTCACAAATAGATTGATCCACACATCTCTAGCACGTCCGTCACACACCCCTTATTCCTCTCTGCGTGCAGGGGAGGGGAAATGGTCGACTGCCGGAAAATAGCACCCCTCTCTATGGGAATATTTGGCTAGTTTTAAAAGGTCAGGCACTCTGGCACTAACCCCAGCCGTGGCAACTCTCTGCTGACCTGGCCTCTTCCTCCAAATCGCTTGACTTTCCGCTTAGTGCCTCGTGCTCTGAATGCTCTTCTCGCCTGAAGAACAAAGGTTTATTCATGCTTTCTTGGAGGTGCAGATTGCAGCTTTCTATATTCTGCTTTCCAGATGACTTCTATTTGTCCTGTTCCAGCTCCATCTGTTGGCTTGGCTATGGAGCTACTTGCTAATTAAGTCATTATTTAGAAAGACAGTCTAATATTGGACTTCTTTTTAATAGCCTTTTTTAAAATATAACCCGTTCGGTTTTACATAAAGAAGGCCTGTTGCTTAGACTTTGGACTTAATGTCTTGTTTTCCGTTGTTGTTGTTTTGTGCTTTTTTATATCAACAGCGTTGTTCATAGGGTCTATTTGAGTCTTTTATGTAATCCTCCGTCTCCAGGACTCGAAAGCCCAAAATTAATGTTTGCGCTCATCCCTCGCTTGTTTATCAGCAGAGCGGAACAATAGGATTTCAAGGTGCTCTGTCAGTGGAATTCGTATTGCTGCTTTATTTTCTGTTTGTTTTGTGTCTGTCGTATGCTGTATAGAAAACAAAGGACTTTATTGGATGTGCAACGCTGCATCCAGTGCTGGTTATTGTCTCTTGGAGTGGTGGGAGCTGCTCTCGCTCCCTTTACACTGGATTTCTCAGCTGAGAGTTTTGTGAGGACGTTTTGTGCAGACTGTTGTAGTTACGTGTAGTGAAGGAACATTAGCTACCGCCATGAAGTGTGCCAGACCTGGAGTTTGAGCCGCTGTGTTTAGCCTCTTCTGCTGGTGGAGTGAGTCAGTACAGTGCTGAGCTGACAAACTTCGATCAATAATTCTAGTTTAAAGTTGTTTTGAGATATTTGGCGCTAGCCAATATGACTTTGTCTTTCGGCATTCCAAATTTCAGGTGGGCCAAATTACAAGGAACAGATTGAACATTGTTCCAAAGAAAACTGACTAAACAAACCCTTGAAGTTGTACTATAAAGAGGAACTATAAAAAAAAATGTATTTCCTTTTTTTTACATTTTCAACTTTCTTTAGTTTGTAATGTTGCCGTTTGAGCATGAAAAGTTATGCAATGTCACAAAGTTCACTCCAAAAGCACTGTTTCTGAAACTCTCTGAAACGTCTTGTTTTGTAGTTTCGAGTTTTCTTCCAGGAACATGCAAGTCACAAATTCCTCATTGAAATAATTCCCACCCAAGGCATATACAAAAAAGTGGCAAGGCCTCGCCGACTTACGTTAGTAGTGTGTTGAAACTCACTGTTTTAGTAATGAGTGTGACCTTTCTGAAAGCATACATTGATTGACCAATCACAACACATTGATTTGATTCACTCTGCATTTAAGCCATCCAAATTAGTGCACACATTAGGAGTGAACACACACACTGCAAACCGTGGACAAACACACCCGGAACGGTGAGCATGCATTTTTGCTGTGCTGCCTGGGGAAGATTCAGGATTAGGTGCCTTATTTCCTGCCGGTATTGAGAATCGAACACGCAACCTTCGGGTTACAAGTGTAGGTGTAGGGTTGTTTGTTTATTTGTTTATAAATTATTTGTTCAATTACTTAATTTATTCTAACTGTGTTAATTGATGTTTGTGTTATTCCCAATGTGTGTGTGTGTAATGAACTAGTCCTTTGTGTATACCGTATACGTTTCCCCATGTGTGGCATTTAGGAGACCATGTTTCCTTTGTTTAGTTTGGTTTGATTAGTTTGTTTGATTACTGTTAAGTTTGTCTTTAGTAGAACTTTTTTTTATGGGCCCGGACCTGACTTTATTTTCATTCAGTCTGTCATGTAATTTAATTTGTAATTTTGTTTTGCATTTAATAAATTATTTTTTGGTTAGAAATTCTGTGTTCTTTGCCCTTGACTGCTTGGTCCCTCACAGTTCTATACTGGGTCAGCATTTTAAAGCAAGATCATTTGAGAACTGCTTTGAATAACCTAAAAATCCCATCAAATTACTGTCCTAGTAAAATGGTGTTGAGCTAATATGTGATTTGCACTACAAGGCATGTAATTCAGTTTTATAGCCCTGTCAGTGCATATTACTGTGTCTCAGCGCCACAACAATGCCTAAACTGTGCAAATTGTTGTTTGCCTGAGACATCACCTTTTCAAACAAACAGAATCTCACCAAATGAAAAATTGATTCCAAAGCAGATTGCTTTTAATGGACAGATAATGGGGTTCCACTCAGGCTGTCTGCTTGATGCTTTGAGGCTTCAAATACTTGAAATGGCTTATAATTTCAAATGAATTACCATTAAAATGGCATGGCTTGTTTATGTGTCTGTTTCCATTTACCCCACCCCCACACCCCCCACCTTTGACTTTGCTAGTGTTCCATTTTTCCCGACTGCTAATTATGATGGTACAAAAAGCTTTCAATACTGAATTTGGCACATAAGTGTCCATCAAACAAAATGGGGTGCACTGAAGTGCAATGCAGGGTACCTGGAATATGTAAGTGCCTGAAAGTATTTTTTTTCTTTCTTTATTTTAAGTGAAATGGTTTGTTGGTTGTGTTTTAAGACCAGACAGTAAATGGTAAATGGAACATTGTAAGAATTGAATATAAAAGAAAGTGAGCATAAGGTCATGGGTTCTCTAGTTCATTGGTTGTCAATTTGGTAGGTTGAAATTAGGGTTGTAACGGTATACCGGTATGACCATATATCACGGTATGAACACGTATCATGCACATTTGCTTATCTACGGTATTGGAGGTCTGAAGGATAATCTCACCTGCGCATAAGCAACTTCTATCCACTTGACTGCTTAGACTCAACTTGCTCCACCCACACATGTACAGCGGAGAAAATGTCAGAGACAGAGACTATTTATCTCTAATGTCTATAACCCTTTGGGGAAAAAAAGAAGTTAAAGTGTGTAGTATGGTAATACTTTGGGTATTTAAAAAAATTTGGACTCAAAGTGGCTGCAAAAGGAGGAAACAATACAACAAACATGTTCGCCTTTATTCGAGAACCCCATCCCTCTGTACAGATAACGGTGTGTCCTGTTTACAACTTAAAGCTGTATGAATTATGAAATGTCCTGTAGAGGGAATTAAGGAATCTAGTTATGAATTTACATTATAATGCAGATATGGATGGATGAATAAGTCGAGATGAATGCTTGTTTTGCGTGTCTCTGTGTGAATGAGCTGCGCAGTTTCGTCTACCATATACTCAAGTATGCGTGACGCTCATGGGGTGCTTCTCATTTCTTATTTGTGTTTCCTTTACTTGCTTTCTTAGTTTCTTAGTTCCACCCCCTTAGGATCTGAGGGAAGGATACACCCGTGCATCCACACTCATGACTCCTCAGGAAGAATTTAGATGTCCTTCAAGAGGGCTGAGTTTAATCGGTTTCCGGGTCACAGGCTAGAGGACGGAGCAAGGAAATGAGGAAGCATTAGTTGAGAAGCAGCCATGGTGTTTTCAGTGTCTGCAGTCTTACAATATGAGGATATTCAAAGCTGCTCTGAGAGAACGTTTAGAGATTTTTTTCATCATATCTGAGAAAAACCATTGTCAAACACACTCTGAAACTCAAAGGTCTTTAACTCGTCAAAATAAAAGTTCGGTTTAAATAATATCTATCATTAGCCATTGGCTAAATGCTTAGATTTGACTCACCAGTATGTGTGTTAGAGGCTAAGAATAAGTTTAGCATAGATATATTTTCACTCGCTGAACACTTTGTCAAGTGATCTGTCTATTTCAGTTCAGCTCAACGGATGTGCAGCGTACCTGTATTTGACGTACCATAAACTCTATTGTGAAGGCTCACAACTCGCCATTGCTTTGCTGAGAGCACACACACACACACACACACACAAAGAGAGAGAGTCTTAAATACCACGCAGAATCGACACGCTACATGTAAACGATATTCTTTGTTGTATTTTCCTGTCAAAACAACGGAGTTAATTTGGAATTATTCAGCTTTTAAGAACAAACAGAAGATATGTGTTTTCTCCGGTAGTGGGCGGGACTAATAAGCAAATGGCAATCTCATTGGCTGGTGCTCCTCTATTACCGTCCCTGTTTTGATTTCAGCAAATCAGTTCGAGCGAATGCAGACAACGTGATTAATATTCATGAACCTAGCAACTCATCAATCCTTAGTGCGTTGTATATTGTTATTATTCATTCATTAATTTAATTTATTATACAGGAAAAGTTAAAAAGTAACATTAAGGTACAATTTAAACAGGCCTGACTCAGTTTAAAAACTGATTTCCAGCAGGTTCCTGTTCTGCAGAACATAAAACAGTTTACAAAACAAGATAAAAATGTGCAAAACAAAATGTGTAAAAAAAAAAAATGTGTACAAAAAACACCTATACAAAACATTAGCACAGGTTAAACAAATACAAACGACTAAAAACGATAATACAAACTATTAATATGATCTATTATTAGTAGAATTAGTAGTAGTATTATTATTAGGGCTGCACGATTAACTGAAATCGAACCGCAATCGCGATTTGGCTTATGTGCGATTATGGAAGCGTAAAGGATGCGATTTTAATTAAATAAATACAGCAGTGCTCACTCCATATTTTGGGTAAAAAATAGGACAAATAATACTTCTCTTAATAAGTGTATATGACAATCCATATATATATTCATATATATATATATATATATATTCATATATATATATATATATATATATATATATATATATATATATATATATATATATATATATATATATATATATATATATATATATATATATATATATATATATATTCATATATATATATATATATATATATATATTCATATATATATATATATATATATATATATATATATATATATATATATATATAGTGTACTGTGTATAATCATTATGTATATTTGAATACACACACATACATGTATATATTTAAGAAATATTTGCATGTATATACTGTATATATATTTATTTGAATACACACACATACATGTATATATTTAAGAAATATTTGCATGTATATACTGTATATATATTTATTTGAATACACACACATACATGTATATATTTAAGAAATATTTGCATGTATATACTGTATATATATTTATATCATTGTATATTATATATAAAAATTTTATATATAAATATAAAAAACACATTATGTAAACATAATCACGATTAATCGATTTGACAGTACTATATCAATTAAATTGTATATCAGTCTGGTGAGTAAAATAAAAAATGTAGAAGCCAATGCCAATTATGTTGCCAAGGTGTGCATAGAGGGTTAATTTTTTAATGTAACAGTAATTTTAACTGATGATGATAATAATAAGAATTTATTGATCACCGTATACCATGACATTTTCTGAAACATTTATCATACCGTGAAAATTTCATACCGTTACAAGATATAAAAATAGATCACCGGATTGCAGGGAAAAATGCTAAGTGCAAATAATAAAATGCAACGCACCATCTAATCAAGCATAGTAAGGATAGCAATGCAAATTGCCATATCAAATTATAAAAGAGAACAGAAAATGCTTCCCATATATTTTGCGGTTGATTGAGATCAAAGGCTGTGCGTCCCATAAAACTCTTCTGAAATGCATCATGTCATAGGTGACAAATGTGCTTATTAATCCTAATTTGCATAAGTGTACTATAAGACTTGAATAAAAGCACTGCTGTGGCAGCTCATTGATTGAATGTTTCTCTAGTTTTAATAACTGCCCCCCTATGTATAAGTGTTCATCAAACAGCACTCACTGCCATCTAACAAATGCCATTATTGAGCTCTGCTGACATTAAGAGGCCTTTATATGGCAGGAGAAAACCAATGTTTTAACATGATGTGCAAATCAAATGACTAGTAAAGGGTGAGACTCACAAGGTCATTATCCTCCAGCCGATCATATTGGGCTTTAAACGTCTCTTGCGATTGCTGGTGAGATGCACTTTCGCTCCCCAATCACAATGTCTGTCTGACGTCTCTGCTGTCGGCTCATCACAATCTAATATCAATATTCTAGTGGCAGTTGTTCCTCTCCACTTTGAAACCTATCTATATCATGCCATATTTTTTTTCTTTTCTTCTGACATGTAGGTCACTATTGCAAACGTAGAAGGATGGGCAGTGAAAAAGAAAAATATACATGTATTCCTTACTGTTCCTCTGCAGAATGACCTGTCCATCATTTGTATCTCATTCTCCTCCAGCTCTCATGGTGCTCTATCACCTCCCGTCACTTGCTCTCATCATTAAATTGGGATGTTGACAGCTCATTTTTTGTTGTAGCACTTCCTTGTATGCCACAGATGGTCCCTGTTGAAAGGTTGTTCAGAGGTGAAGAGTGTTCAGTCTACAGTTAGTCTGTTACATCTGGAGCGTTTAATTGTTTTTGTGGCAAAACATTATTTTTAGCATTAAGTGTCAAGCTAGTTTAAAACCTAACACATTTATTTCTGTGAAATAGTTAGATGGAATATGTGCTTGTGCTGTCTTCAAAGTAAATGCCACTTGATTTGATATTTTGCTATCTAATGCTGTAACATTCATATAATTTTAAAGGAATCATTCATCCAAAAAAAGGAAAATTCTCATTATTTACTTAACCTTTTTTTTCTTCTACGGAACACAAAAGGGCATAAATTATATCTGTGTGGGTGAATTAAATGCAATTTTATTAAGAATACAGTGCAGATTCTTAATAATGCAACAAAAAGAAATATTAACAAGTATTCTGAACAGTTTTGGTGGAAAACCAAACATTATACAATTTTTAAAAAAAATGCTCTACTGTGCGCCTATCCAGTGCTTCACACTCCAATCCAGTAGGCAGCAGAAACCACGGTTTATCCAAAAATTCATACTCATAATTAATATATTTTTGTTTTATTTTCATTTTCTTATAAACCCTTGTGAATGTTGTGCTTAAAACGTAAAAAGCAGCCAATGGAATAAGAAAATACATTTATTCAAGATACAGTTTTGCTGTCAAGGATGTTTAAGCATTGAGATATTTTCATAGGGGGAAAAAAAAATGCAGAAGTAGCAGCAAGAGAGTTCAGAACTCAGTTTCACATCCCATCTTTAAGGCCACAACTTTTCACTGCTCTGAAACATTGAACTTCAAATTGAATGAGTGAATGCCCCCTGCTGGCCCCACTAACATAATTTCCATCAGCAAGCAGGGGGTCTCCCATCCAGGAACAGGCCAGGCCCAGACCTGTTCTGCTTCACTGGATTGCCAGGACTTGGAAAGTTGTCAGTATGTGCAATGTTGCATTAGGTTTGAGTGTTTTTCAGGTGAAATTATTAGTATATACTGTATATTAAGTTGTTAAATATAATGTGGTGCTACTTCCCAAAACTTGATATTTATTTATTATGAATATAATCTACAATAAAATTGTAATTAATAAAAAATACTGGCATTATAAAAAAAAACTCAAAATATATTACAAATGTTTTTTAAATAATGATTTTTATGGTTACACAACCCATTCTCACTCCCAAGGCGTCAAAATCCGAAGCATGGTCAAGTGCCTTCTGCGTCACAAAGAAGACGCCAAAGTCACCCCTAGGCGTCACTATATTGACGCGCTGAGTGCTCCATTGATTTCAGTTGTTTACCCAATGCGTCAGATCAAGACGCATTTTATTCTTTGCATTTGTAAAAGCATACATGATTTATTAATATTTTATTCATATTTAAAGGTTACTTTTATATTTTGGAGCAGCTAACCCAACTCCTACCCTAAACCTACCCACTCCTAAACAATATAGAAACACATAACAAGCAAATAGAAGTACAGTCACATCTATTTATTGCAAAAACTGACCAAAAACAGTATAAAAGTATTAACTCATGTTGCATTCCAAGTCTTCTGAAGTCACACGATGTCTTCATGTAAAGAACAGAGTTGATCTTAATGTTTTAATCGCTGAGATGATGATCCCGCCACTCCGTGAACACACTCATTCATATCTCATTCAAATAATACACACGCCTCTTTAGCATGACGCAATCGGTCACAAGACACACGAGAGCCAATGACATTTTACAATCAAAGCTGACGTAATGACGCAATTGGTCACGAGACATACTAGAGCCAATGCAATTTCACTATGAAAACTGACGTAACGGGCGGCAATATTTGAAATTGAATGTGTTTGTGATCTTCTGCGGATGGAGACGCTGATCGCTTTTGGGGATTTCCTTCACACAAATCAATCGCTTGGCCTCGGAATATTTGTATTTTTTGAATAAATTGTGCATGCAGTCGACTCTGCCTGTTATATCTGCGTTTTATACCACACAAATGGGTAGGTTTAGGGATGGAATGGGGTTGGGTTACATGTTAAAACGTGTCTAGATAGCGTAAATAAAATGATGCTGGCTGATTAAATTGAGAATCACAGTCCAACATGTCATAATGGCAAAATCATAACCCAATATATGATCATCATGACGATAACTTTCCCATGCCCAACGCGTCTGTGTCTGACGCCAAAGGTTTCTCATTGAAATGAATGGAGCACTCGGCGCGTCAATATAGTGACGCCTAGGGGTACCTTTAGCGTCTTTATTGTGACGTGGAAAGCACTTGACCATGCGTCGGAATTTGACGCCTTGGGAGTGAGAACGGGTTGGGTTACACCACATTTGATTGATTGATTGATTGATTGGTTGATTGATTGATTGATTGATTGATTGATTGATTGATTGATTGATTGATTGATTGATTGATTGATTGATTGATTGATTGATTGATTGATTGATTGATTGATTGATTGATTGATTGATTGATTGATTGATTGATTGATTGATTGATTGATTGATTGATTGATTGATTGATCAATTGAATAAATGTATCTTTGTTAAACAGTTTTTCAAATACATTAGAGATGCAACGGTCGACCGGCCAGGGATTGGAATCGGATGATTTTCAGTCTTACTGATTACCGATTCCGAGCCAGTTTTTGTCGCCAGCATCACAGGCAATAACGTCATCTGTGCTTTCTCTCCATCTGCGAATTGACACCCCGTGTCCTCTCACTCATTCGTCGCATTCGCTCTGGTTCCACGATGCAACAAACACAGATGGAATCCAGTCATATATACTTTATTGTATAACACGGAATGTCACGGAATTTGTCAAAATTTGGATGAATAAATCAAAAGTAGGTCAGTACACCTAAATCACATTGCGATTTAGTGTCTGTGAATATTAAACCGCAAGAAGAATATTTGAATATGAATCATGTATGCGTGACTCTGTGTGAATGAATGGCGCAGACGTTTCATTTCCCACACACACTCTGAAGCACGCGTGATGCTCGCAGTGTTACTATATGACGACATGAACAGATGAACTTCATCTCCAAAGCCGCTCTGAGAATCACTTCACGAGCATTTTACAGTTTAATTTGAGAAAAACTATTTTCATATCATATACACACACAGAAACTTCAAGTTCTTCACGACAACCCGTCAAAATAAACGTTTGGTTTAACTTGTAACAGAAATATATTACTATTGTAAAGTACTATGTACTATTGTATTACTATTATACAGTATAATGCATGTCTTAAAGTAATACTACAAAAAAATAATAACAATACAATAATTATGTTGATGCAGCACTTTGTTTGCCAAAAATGAAAGGGTTTATTTAAATTTAATTTGATTACAAATAAATTATTGTTTTATGCCTTCATTTGATCAAAAAGCTAAAATACACAACACAGATTTTCTATTAAAAACACATTCCATAGGGCCCTATTATTGTAAACAAATTAATAATTTGTCTTTATTTCATATCTCTCTTTATTCTATTGCATTTATTTTTGCTGTTGATTGACATTTATTTGTTCTTGTTTTATTACTGTCTTTTTAATTGTTTTTGTATGAAAATAACATGTTTAATTGCAGAAAAGTAGATTTTTGTATGGATACGGTGTCAATAATAGTTCTCTGAAAGAAAATCGGAATCGCAAAAATCGGTATCAGCAGGTCACACTTAAGCTACAAAAAAACTGGAAATCGGAATCTCTAAAATACATATAAAGCCTAGATAAGGAAAAAAACTATATTTCTAAGAAATGTTCACACATGTTTGGTTTTAGAACAATTTCAATACAAACTTTATAGTTACAATGAATGTTTGATTTAGGGTTGAGGGTTATTTGTTCCATCTATAGATGAAAGAATAGCTACTGCTTTTCCTTGATGTTACAAAAAATGAAGAATGAAGCGTGTCATTGTCTGCTTTTCTTTCAAACATCCACCGTGCACAATATTAATGTGCAGAGTGACATTAATTCTAGTTTACATGTGTCTTGCTCTCCGTCTTTCCACCGCAGAGAATGGAGCATGTTGGTGTTAGTAATCAGCGTCTGTGGTGCTTCATTGTTTCTTGATGTGCTTTCCGCGCCATACCGAGATGAATGACCTTGTCTCTTTTAATAGAGCCGCATTGAGCGACCGGTGTATCTTTCAAACAAAACCTGCCTCGCGTAGATGCAACCTCTCCATTAATGAGGGACCATAGCAGGCGCACGCATCCCGCCGTGTCCAGAGCGAGGCCGCATTTCCCCCTCAGTGAAAAACAAACTGACGCTGTGATGTGGGCTCTATGAGAGGACTAGAGGGAGGCTAATGGTGGGGCTTCACCTCTCCACTGCCTAGCCTCACCAACAATATCCTGGCCAATTACCCACCTGCCCTTTGATTGGCCGGCTATGGCAGTGAGTGCATGGAAGAGGTGCTGGTCACTACAATGGAGAATTCACACCTCAATTTACCTAGACAGTTATTCCTGTTGCTCTCATCCACAGGCAAACAAAAAAGTTGCTGGATCAATATGACTGAGGCCGGGTCTTTGTTCTTTGGCTATAGCAAATGTTGTCTGGAACACATGCCGACTGAATTATTATACACCCTACGCAGCAAACTTTGCCAGAGGAATATCAATTGCTGTCCTCGCACATCAGTATATGCCTCATCTTTAACTGCCATTACCCACACAATTCCTCCACTTCCTCAAAGAATCGTTGGTCAATTCAGTTGTTGTCTAAGTTTTCTGACCTTCAGATATCCGTGTTAAAGTTTGAGAAGTGTTTGACTTTGAAATTTGTTGAGAATGATACAAGAAGACAGCCTATTACTTTTTCTAAAATAGTAGATTATGTACCTAAACAGAATTTGCTGCCTACTCTACCCAGAGTCCTCTAATCCCGCACTGAATCCTCTAGACAGCAGGCTGTTGTGAGTGTCTATCTTTAACCTTAAAACCCAACATAAGCTTTTCACCTCTGAGATCTTCTGTTTCCCAGAGTCTCTGACTCTGTTCAGCAGTCAGTGGTATACAGAACAATAATAAAACTTCCTTTTATTTCCCTCCTCCTCCATTTGAGATGTTTAATGTTGCATGAAAGACCTTTCCTTTAGCGACAGAAATATTCTTGCTACTGAGTAGAGGTTTGGTTGTAATTATACCCTCAAAGACCTTGTCCTTTCATCCTTTGCAATTTATTGCATGAAAATATATATTGATTGTTAGCAGCTGAGTAGGTTTTTTATTATTATTAATATTTTTTTTTTATCTGTTACCAATGTTAAATGGATAGTTCACCTAAAGGTTAAAATCCTGTTATCATTTACTCACCCTTGTGTCAGTAAGAGCATCTTTTTTTTGTGTTCCACAGAAGAAAGTAAGTCTTACAGGTTTGGATCACCTTGACGTTGAATTTTCATTTGATTATTTTGACAATGATGAAAATTGACATCATAATGATAACTGAACAGTTATATTTAAAACAAACAGCTGATGAAACTATGGTGTAAAAAATGACACTGAAAGATATAGTAGTAAAATCTATACTTACAATGTTATTTACTGAAAAAAAAATTCTTGAAAGAATATGTTCCAAATAATCCGATCATACTATGTGAAATTAAACTGAAGTGAATGGGGACAGGAGCTTGAGTCTCACTAAAAAGGACATTTGCATGCGGTTTTGTTAAATGTTATTACGTTTAATATAAAATGTATTGGTTTAATTTTGCACCCAAAAATTCTCTGATTGGACTCGAAATTGGATGCCATTTTACTCAGAGTAAAACTTTCAAATTAATGAATGTAATATGAAGAAATATTGAATACATAAAAAAAAAATGATAAAAAAAATATGACTAAACTGTCCTAATTAACACTGTCTGGTACATAATTAATTTTCTAAAGTAAAAGTGAACACCATTTTAATGGCTTTAATGAGGAGCTCAAAAACAATTATATAACACATTACGTTGTGAATCTTATTTACTTTGTGTTTAATACCAATTTTGATTTAATTGAGGTAATTTTAATTTTAATTGAGGTAAGACTCACGGTTTAATTAGCTCACGGGCGTCGGAACCATTGTATATATATCATTGATCGTACACTTTTTACGATCAATGATATTGGACCCACTCACTTTTATCGTCTCTAACATTCAGCACATGTCTGTTTACCTACCCCTAATCGATAAACACTTATTATTAAACACATATTAGACGCTTTATTTCCACTTTTCTAATATTTTCTTAATTTGTATTGAAAATAAATGCCTTTCCGATTTGATATGTGATGGGAAAACGGAGAAGATTAATTTCGGCGAAAGCAGGACTCGAACCGCGGGTCGATTTGTGTCAAAATTAGATGCCGTGCGTCTTACCCCTACACTACTATCGCTCTCAATGATATGACGATTTACGTAATTTTGTCTTTCCGACCTATACGTTTACCAAGTAAAGCTGTATATTTGTACTTAATGTAATTGGCATCTATTCCAGTAAAAAAATTCTGAGGACCCACCCACATTTTTTTTGCTTCCGACGCCCATGAATTAGCTAGTTGCATCTTAAATGCAATTTGAATAGGTTTGTGCCAGATGTTGTAGGGGTACAACACTTAAAAGTTGTCTTCAAGTCGTTTTTAGGTGTTTATCTATTAGTGCTTTGAATGAAAGGTTCACAGTTCAACACATTCTCACACCCAACTCGTCACATATTGACGCTTGGTCAGGACCCCTCGGCGTCAATTTTTGAAGCACAGGGTATCCCTTTAGCGTCATTTTTCGACGCACAGGGTACTCCGTTGATTTCAGTTGTTTGCCCAATGCGTCAGCTCAAGACGCATTTAATTATTTGGATTTGTAAAAGTAGACATGATTTTATAAATATTTATAGGCTACTAGAAAACCTAACTCCACTCCTAAACCATATACCTACTTCTAAACAATATAAAACACATAACAGGCAAATAAAAGTATAATTACAGGTATTAATTGCAAAAACTGTCCAAAAACAGTATAACATGTTGACTCATGTTGCATTCCAAGTCTTCTGAAGTCATAAAATATCTTTGTTTTAATCCCTGAAATGATGATGATCCCGCCGCTCCGTGAAAGCACTCAGTCATATCTCATTCAAAAGATACAGACTCTTTAGCATGATGCAATCGGTCACGAGACACACAAGAGCCAATTACATTTTACAATCAAAGCTGGCGTAATGACGGAATTGGTCATGAGACATACGAAAGCCAATGCAATTTCACTATGAAATCTGACGTTACATTTCTTCGTGCTACATTTTTTTAATGTGTGCATGATCTTCGGCGGATGGAGACGCTGATCACTTTTGGGGATTTCCTTCACACAAATCAATTGTTTGGCCTCGGAACACTTGGAATATTTAAATTGTGCTTGCAGTTGTATCTGCCTGTTATATTGTGTGTTTTATATCATATTATACACAAATGGGTAGGTTTAGGGATGGGGTTGGGTTACGTGTTCAAACGTGTCTAAACAGCATAAATAAAAAATTAAATACTGTAGATGTAAATAAAATTATGCTCTCTGATTAAATCGAGAATCAAACTCCAACATGTTATATTGGCAAAAATCATAACCCAATATATAATTTCATCATGACCCAATGACCCATCATGGTCCAATGCATCTGTGTATGACGCCAAATGTGAACATTGAAATCAATGGAGTACCCTGCGCGTCAAAAAATGATGCTAAAGGGATACCCTGTGCGTTAAAAAGTGCCGATCAATATGAGATGAGTTGGGAGTGAGAACGCGTTGCACAGTTTTTTTGCTGTTGTTGCTTTGATGACCATACTCTGAACGAAGCATATGTCTCTCGACATTTGAGACAGGCTTACTGCCACAACAAAATCATTCTCCGCATTGTCAGGCATTGTTAGACATTTCCCTTGTTCTGCGTTCAGGATTCCTTTGGGCTTCCTGCACAGGCCTCATTTTCTGATCTTTACAACGGCAATGTAATAAATTGGGATTGAGTCTGAACATTGATCTAGCTGCAGAGACGGATTTATGAACGGTTCAAGGGAGTGCGTATCTCCCCCCTGAGGAAAACGGCGGTTGAGTAAATTGGAGCCAACAAGCAGGGCAATAAGAGGGGTGGGTGGCTTACTTTTATTCACACACTGGCCAACGGCAGGCTTCAAAAACACACCGTATATTATGAATAAAGGCACTGGCAACGAAGCGCTCAAGGTGTCTGTGCTTAACGGATGTGTTATTCTCTGCACATGTTCTCTGGGGGCCACAGACGAATCCTGACTACAACATCAGCAGCATTAAAGCCCAACGACACGCGTGCAGAGACAAAGCAGCTAATTCATTCACTGTAATGAGTCCATTACGGCAAGCCTGCACTAGCTAAATCACAGCTAGCGAAGAAAGAATACTTGTTGAATGATGCAGTGTGGCAAGATATATAGCCAAGTAATGTATCAGGTAGAAAACAAGCAAATTACTTCCTTACAGTAACTGTAACATGCGGCTTTATTGACTTTTAAGGTTGAAAATTAGGTTTTGCAGGCCTTGCATTTAACAGAACTATGCTGTTATGCTCATCAAGGCTGCATTTATTTGATTAAAATACAGAAAAAAAATGTAATATTGTGAAATATTATTACAATTTAAAGTAACTCTATTCCAAACCTTTGAACAGTAGTGTATAATCATAGTCAAGGACTGGAACTAACAGTTATATATATATATATATATATATATATATATATATATATATATATATATATATATATATATATATATATATATATATATATACATATATATTGGATTTTTAAAAGTCCCTAGCCAGTAATCACAAATGACTGAAAATATCACAGACAGTATTGAAAATGTGGACATGGCAACCACTTATTCAAAAATAATGGATTCTAAAGCAAAAGAAACCTGCTTCAGTAGAGGAAAAGCATGTGGTTAATAATATTACATTTTATATTAGTTTCTCAGCAGCATTTCTACAACATTTGTAATTGAACAGAACACACAAACATCCACAGACGAACACAATGTCTTTTGCATCCAACTGTTTTGTTGTACACATGTTTATGTTCCTAATTAACTGGGAGTTTGAACTCTTCTGGCATCTTTGAAAAGCTTATTAGATATTTTCTGTTTATTACAACTTTATAGATTATGTCACACCCCAAATAACCTTAGAAACTCAATTTAAATCTAAGTCCTTTGACAATTTGCAAAAAAGGATACCAAAGAACACCATATGGTCTGAACTGCAATTATTATCTTTTGTGCCTGTCAGCTAATAATAGGGGATATTCTTTTATCTGCCTAATACCAACCACACCAATAAAACGTAATACCGTTCTAAGCGAGTTCCTGCAGTAACGCAGCAACAATTAAAGCAAGTGACTCATTGGTGTGAATCTCTCGCTCATTAAGTTTGAATTGCAGAGACAATGGTAATTTTAGCCCATCCGTAGCTCTCATATCAAAGAAACAAGCTCTAATGAAGTACTGTTCAGAGAGTCTCGCATCTCACCAGTGTCGATTTGAATGTGATATGAAGCGAATGGTGCAGGAAGACGTGCGTCTGTCTGAAAAACCATCAAAACCTTGAATGGGGCAAACGGTCCTTGCCCATCTGTCTTAATGACAGACCACCAGGGAAACAGAAAAATGAAATTTTCCACCCAGGTTGGGAAGGTAGTGGCCCAGAGAGGTCTGTCTGCAAACCATCAAAGCAGAGAATGCGCCTGCCCTTCATCATGGCTTGTCAGCCATATGCCAGCGGGATATGAAACTTTGCCTTTTCCACATAACTGTTTATTTGTCACTTCCTTCCCCACCGCTCGGCCTGCCACGCATCAGCACCAATGATTTATGACCTCGTTTAATCAAGCGCTCGTAGGACATGGAAAAAGAGAGAGAGAAAACCCACCCGACACTTTCGCTTCTGTGAGCCACTTACATTAACAACGGCAGCCTGGAAAAGTTTTGCGAGTCTCCTCCCCACCTCAGCTCAGTGGGATCAGAGTGCAGTGGCAACTCATATTGAGGCTGTCACTTTTATTGGGGCCATTTGTTTGAAGGCCAGACACCCTGGGAGTTGAGAAGAACAGAGAGGGGGAGAGGGAGAGAAACAGAAAGAAGGGACTGAATGCAACTTATGCACTGGCAGGTGACTTTGCCAGAGTTTAGTAGACAGTGAGGATGCGTCTGCAGGTTCCCTAAAGTGAATTTGGCCTCTGGCCTGAAAGTACTGAACAAGAGGAACGAGCACACACACATATACATACTTTGCTTTTTGATGTCCACCAGATGAACGCCCCACATACTGTCTCCCCATCGGCTAATATACTCTTTTATTTTTCATCACAGATGTCCTGCTCTGTTTGGGTTGTTTATAATTGCATTGGGGGCCTGCAGTGAGCTCTCAGTACACAAACCAGAAACTCTCTGAGGGTCTGTAGAGCTACTATCATTAAGTTGCCAATCTTTTTGGGGCTATATTAAAAATAAATATGTCGATGATGCATTTCTGACACAATGAGTGTTCTCTGGAGTTCACTGGAGGTGTGTAGACGTCATATGTGTAAATATGGTGTGTCGAACTGGGCTTATTGTTAAATAAATGCTCAGTGTTAAATCAACAGGGAAAAGCAAAAGATTACAGTGCTACATATTTACACAAGGAAATGTATTCATTAATATTTTCAGGATTAAAGTAAAATTAATTATCGTTTTTCAGACAGGTTTCCTAAACCTTACTTTTTGTTTCTGCATACCCGCATGTGCATAATTTAGTCGATATTCTGATTCTTTTTACCAATTACAAACCACATCAATATTAATAATTACTATTAAGATTACATATAATCATTTGTATTTGTTCATGATGGAAGGTCTTAAAATGTAAAAATGCTAACCCTTGAACGCATACCTCAGGTCTTTAGTGACCCAGGACATCATTAACTACCCTTCTCCTCATTAGCAAGAACTCAACGTACAAATATTAGTGTCACTGTCACTTGATTTTGGATCTGGTGAAGAAGCTGTCAGTGATCAAAATATTGATTTTGAAGATAGTATGTTTGAGATGGCGAATATGAGCCAGATGCTGAATGTACTGGGAAATGAGCTCTGACGAAGACAGTGATAATGGTATAAAACATCTGCTCAAACTGAACCCTTCCAAGATCCAAAAGGTAACAAAATATGCTTGATTTTATTTCTGTAATTGTTACTCTAATATCAGGAGTTTTTATGTTGATCGCAAAAGGTAGAGATCAATCCGTGTTAGATCCAGGTCACTAAAGCCCGAATATGTAGTAATGAATGGCAAAACATTCATACATATAAGAGTTAAAGGAACACTCCACTTTTTTTGAAAATAGGCTCATTTTACAAGTCCCCTAGAGTTAAATAGTTGAGTTTTACCGTTTTTGAATCCATTCAGCCGATCTTTGTATCTGGCGGTAGCACTTTTAGCATAGCTTAGCATACATCATTGATTCTAATCAGTCCATTAGCATCTCATTCAAAAAATGACCAAAGACACTTTCAATATTTTTCCTATTTAAAACTTGACTCTTCTACAGTTACATCGTGTGCTAAGAGCAACTGAAAATTAAAAGTTGGGATTTTCTACACCTATATGGCTAGGAACTACTTTCTCATTCCTGTGTAATAGTCGCGGATCTTCGCGGCCGTACCATGGCTGCAGCGGCGCAATGATGTAACACAGCGCCTGAAAATAGCCCCCAGCTAGGTAACTTTCAATGTGACCGGCACTAAGTTCGTGTAGTTGCAGAGAAAGTTTCAGGCTTGCAGCCGACAAATTGTGTTGTGGATTTACCTGTGTGATTAGCCATGGTTCTGTGTGTTGTAAAGGGCTGTGATAGTAAGTCGAAGGTGTATACTACCACCATGTTTCACAGAATACCAACGAATCATTGTGCCGCTGCAGCCATGGTACGGCCGTGAAGATCCGCGACTATTACGCAGGAATGAGAACGTAGTTCCTAGCCATATAGGTGTAGAAAATCGCAACTTTTCATATTCAGTTTGTCTTAGCACACAATGTAACTGTAGAAGAGTCAAGTTTTAAATAGGAAAAATATTGAAAGTGTCTTTGGTCATTTTTTGAATGAGATGCTAATGGACTGTTTAGAATCAATGATGTATGCTAAGCTATGCTAAAAGTGCTACCGCCAGATACAAATATCGGCTGAATGGATTCAAAAACGGTAAAACTCAACTATTTAACTCTAGGGGACTTGTAAAATGAGCCTATTTTCAAAAAAAGTGGAGTGTTCCTTTAAATGTGCCTAATTATTGGGAAGATTTGTGTACAGGTAAAATGGCACAAAAAGAGATTTAAAGGTCCCATGGCATTGCATTTTTCTATTATTTTATAATGTTTCCTGAGGTGTACTTATATTGTTAGTATGATTTTTACATCATAAAATGTCATAATTTAAAAATAAAAGGCATTTTTTCAATACTGATGTTTGCCCTGCTGAATGCTCTGTTTCAAGAGGCGTGTCTGCTGTGAGACTTCAGTAAAAACGCCCACTGTTGTAATTGGCTGACATCTTTGCATTTGAAATGAGCGGAGGGGGCGTGGTTTAACGAGGTCTACCAGGCACGAGCTGCTGCCAGAGAGACGGATGGACCTGAGTTCACTTCACATCAGTTCTCAGCTCGTCTCAGTTCAGTGAACTGTTGTAGTTACTAGAATATACTTCAGGTTATTAGTTTATTTCTAGTCGGAGGAGCTGTCACTCATGTCAGAAAGTTAGTAACTTTAGTAAATTATGGATCAGCGCTGACTCGAGACGCGAACCCTTTAGAACGATTCAGTCCGATTTGGTGAACTGATTCGGTTCACTAAAAAGAACCAGTTCAAAAGAATGATTAGTTCGAGAACCGGACATCACTAATGTACCAGAGACGGAGCAATTGCTTACAAAGTTATTTATAGTAACTACTGATTTGTGAGAGAGCTGTCAGCGTGAGTTTGTGTTTGTATCTGAGAGTTCTGAATAAACATGAGTCCCAGTCACACCTAGCCCGTCTTCATCATTATTCTACCAACTTTGTAACACATGCAATGTACCATTACAGCTGTTGAGATGAACGAGTTACGAGTAAGTGTTGATTATAGCATTATTTTTAGATATGTTCCAATCATATGAAAAGCGTCAGTGACGCGCATTGAGTACACAGCGCAAACAAAGACACAACAGCAGTAATCGAATGTAATCCATTTTATTGTGGTGATAGCTGGCTAGCCCGGATATGCTCACGCTTACCCCCCTTCTGCTTAATCTCGCGCCGCGTAAGGCGCCTGCGCTGTGGGCCAGATGCAGTACTGGGGGTCGGGGATGTGCAGGGCCGACCGGTCAGTGCAGCCCGAGCTTCGGCGTGAGGTTTATCTCTAAAGAGATGTGAGTCTGTTGATGTTGAGCAGAAACGACTGTATGCACATTTTAGAACAGATAGACGCGATGAGGACGTACAAAAACACTGACTCACAAGATAGAAAACACGAAAACACTGTTCAGTCGGGAAAGAGAGAGAAGCCGCAGTGTGTGCACGAATAATAAATAATTAGCTACACATAAGAAATCACTGATCACAGATCAGAAGGAACTGAAAAAAGACTTCTGTTTTCATTTGTACATCCAAACACTGAGAAACTGCCAGCGTTCACTCGTTCACAAGCCATGATCTCTCGAGCGTTTGCATGGGCGTGCCAGATTCTCTGGGCGGAGGAAAGGGAGGTAACCGTTCCAGTTTGGACATCAAAACAGGAGACTTCAGGATTGGCTAGTCTGGCCTGTCATTTTCTCAAGGGCAGAGAAAGACAGCCAGAACTCAGTTTACACCGATCAACATTTCTATCCACTTGGGGACAATATTCAGGCTAGGGGAACTCATATTAATGTTGAAATACCTCATAAAATGAAAATGTCATGCCATGGGACCTTTAAATTAAGGCATGACCATCAGACATTGAAAATAAATCAGTAACTATGCACACATTGTAAGTAGTTGAAAATATTTTAATACAAAAATATTTTTGATATGTTTGTGTATGATAAAAAAAAAAAACATGCAGTTCATCTTTGTCATTTCCGAGTACTATTTTTTGGGGGAGTTCTTATGCTCATCCCTATTAAGGTCTATCAGCTGTTTAGATTCAAAGATTGTTTGTGTAATTTGCATTCTTATTTGAATTCTTGAAGCAGGAAGCACAATTATTTTTTTGATGAAAAAAATCATCAGAGACATTAATCACCCTGCAAACTCTCACTTCACCCTGCTGCCATCTGGTAAGCGCTTCCGTAGCCTGATGGCAAAGACTGAAAGACTCAGGAGGAGTTTCTTCCCCCAGGCCATCAGACTCCTGAACTCAGTCACGTGACTCACTTCACCCCCGCACACACATAAACATACAGTCTTTTAACATTAACATCCACATACTGCAATTGCACTGCACTTTACGTCCCTATTGTTACTGCGTAACAACCTGTAATAAACCTTGCACATTATACTTCTTTATATATACATATTATATATTTTATGTTAACCACTTATTTTTAAGTCTACAGTTTATCTCACTTATCATATCCACATATTTTTTTATATTTTTATTTTTTTTTTATCTTATTTCCTATTTTTATCTTTTACTTGATTTATTTATAATTCTACTTATGTTAATACTTTTTATTCTAATTTTATTCTATTTCTATTTAATTTCTTGTAACTGTTATTTGCACTGTCCATGGAGCGGACCTGTTTACATTTCACTGCCAGTTGTATATTGTGTATATAACTGTGTATGTGACAAATAAACTCTTGAATTGAATTATATAATCTTTAAAATGAAAACTATTCCTTCTTGAAGTCAAACATAGCACACAAACTTTAAAGTCAAAGCTTGAATCGTTTTTAAGTATATAACTTTAATGTTGCCTGCTTCACAGCTTTCTAATATAATGAAGAAATTTACTGGTCCATCCAGTTTAAACCTTCCATCAAAACATGGCTGCTGCATCTAATGGATTTATGTTATTGGTGGTAATCCAAAGCCCATGTATTTGGTACCTCCAAAGCATCTAATCACACAAAGTCACATGGACACACACACACTCATGCACAGACACAGCAGCTGGGAAGCGGTGATTGAGTTTCTGTAGGTATTAATGCTTTGTATTTGAATAATGTGCAAACGGTCGACAAGCTGCAGCAAACTCCTGCTGCTTCTGAAAATGAACAAACAGTAATGTGTGGAAAGATAAGACTTTTTTTTTTTGCTTTTGAAATGACTGCCTTTGCTGTTTCTTTGTGATGTCACTGAAAGGGGTCAAATCTATTACCCAGTACCCGGCAGTGAGAAAATCTTATTTTTCCATCTGTTTCGTTTTTCGTTTGTGTTTACCTCATGTTAGCATAATTAAAGATGTTTTTGGAATGTGCACATACTAACTGATAAATATTGCATTGAGAGCTGAATTGCGGTAGCAATGTTGGATGTAAAATATATCTAAATGTGCTAATGCAACCATTCTTGATTCTTAATGTCACTGTGTTCAATACACTTAAATTGATATAATAGAAGTCAACTTAATCTATTTGTGTTATGACTTGAATCTTTTTTTATTGCATTGACTCAAACAGGGCCGTGGATTTGCATGCTTTGCATCTGACCGGATTAGAAGAGTAAATTAAATGTTATTTTATGTTTTTGAGGGGAAAAAATGGAGACCATTAAATATTCTTTTATATGATCCATGTTGGTTTACTGCGCAATTACTGCACATCCTATATTACATGTAAAGAAAAATATAGATATATTTAACGCGCTAACGTCAAAAGTTGAATTACTCGTACATCTAATTTTATTGGCACTCACTCAATTCACTGGGTGTTTCACTAGGTTTTCAATTTATGTTAAATAGAGTTGAGTCTACATGTTAATTTTGTGTTAAGAAAACTCATTTCCAACATGCTGAACCACTGCAAGTTAGGCAAAAGAATTAACATTGGGTCTGTTTGTCCTGATTAATATTCTAGAAACCGAGGACATTCAGCAATTCATTTAAGTGTTAACAACGGTGGAATCTTATGGGGTGTTAAACATTAATGCCTTTGAATGGGACCGCGAGAATGGAGAAACAATTCCGAGATTAAATTACCGCACCACTGCACTGCAACACACAATCAATCTCCCTCCTTTTCCCTTTAAAAGAACACATACCTAGACTTTTTTCCGGTGCATTCTTTGTAACAATTTCTCTCTCTTTTTTTTCAGATCACCTAAAAGCACATCTGGAGGAGTACATGTCCAGATTTCCTAAGGTTCGTATCGTGCGCACCAAGAAGCGTGAGGGTCTGATCCGCACACGGCTGCTGGGAGCCTCGGTGGCTAGAGGAGAGGTACTTGCTTTCCTGGATTCTCACTGTGAGGCCAACATCAACTGGCTGCCGCCCTTGCTCGGTAAGTCCAGATAAAAAACTGCCTACCCTGGCATCAGCACGTCGCTCAGATTTCTCTATTCTTTATGCCTGTCACTGTGAGAAAACAGAGGCCTCTAAAAACCCCATGGAATGTTCTTTGTGCTTATCTTTCTCTTTTGAATCTAGCAATTTCAAAATTCAATTGCTTTTTCCCGTTCAAAGTCCTTCCCCCTGCAGTTGGTTGATTAAAAAAACAAAACGAATCCTCCATCTCCTTGTTTCTTGTCTGTGGCTTGGTCCTTTTATCACAGAAAAACCTTTCTTATTTTCAGACTCATTGAGGATAGAATCTATAGTGTACCCCACTGCGCCGCATAAGCATTGCAAATCCAGATGGCTTTTGATGTTCATGACCCTGTAATAAGATGTTTTAAAATGCCTACTTCAGCAAATGTTTTTGCACTTATCGACACTTATTGATCTGATACCAGCTCAGTTTTTAGTAGGCTTGATCTGTTTGTTTCTTCGCTTGGTTGAACATCAGGCGGTCGCCCCAGAGACGTGGGCACAGCACGGCGAGTTCTAATTGGTTACAGTGTGCTGTGTATGGCCCTTGAGAGGCATGCTGGGATGCGACCTGGCATGTATGATTAGAGTGGAGCTGCCGCACAAGCGCATGGCAGGTACTGTGTCACAGGCTGTTAAAAACAGGGCTCTGATCAGTAATGTGAAGGACTGGGCTGCATTTCTATTTCTCTTCTCATCAGACAGACTGCAAACAGACTATTGATAAACGATGGTTGGCCAGATATGCCAAGGTTTTATGCCTTTCAACTGTGATGACCAAAAGAAACAAACTTTTATGCAAGCCCAAATGGTGCATGATATGTTTTGTCCAGAACTCTCCAGCCATTATGGAATGCGATAGTTGGGATGCGAAAATCCCATTAATGTCCTCCTGTAGAGAAATTTATTTTTTACAACCTTTAAGAGATCTGAGGTTGTTACACAGTGATATGTGCCTCTTTAAAAGCTACAAGGTTAGTGTCATTTTAAAAATAAAAGTTTAATTTTTTTCAAAAAAAGTTGCCAGCCTCCACCATTTTGATAATTTTCACAAAATTTTCATGGCCCACGGAATATTTTTGTAATGATGGGTGGACTCAAAAAACAAAGGGAGAGCTGAATGCATACGCAAAAGAGTTTAATAACAAAATAAACATAACAAAACCACAACAGAATGAGTAGCACCAAACATACATCTGTGTAGGACATGACTCGACAAGGAACACAAGAAACACTGGGGTTTAAATACTAGAGGGGTAATAGGCAAACAAGACACACCTGGTAATGATCTCAGAACTAATCAACAAAAAACTACAAAAGGACTACAAAAATGGCAGGGTAACAGAAACAGGGTAAAATGCAAACTAAAAGTCCAATTAACAAAACACACGAAACACAAAGCCAGGGAATACATAGTCTCAGCCTCAGACGTCACGCCCACGCTGACTGAACGTCTGATGCATATGGCACACTTATCTGGAAACACTTCACTTATTGTGTCACGAAATGTAGTTTTAAGACTTTTTCAGGCGAGAATGTACTTGCTTAAAGCTCAAATCTGTGGTTTATTTATAAAGAGAGCACCTATTTGAAATTTTTATCTGCCGTTTTCGGAGTAGTAAGATCCAGTCGACCATTAACGTGTTCAAGAGCAGCCTTTCCTCGGCTAGTCCTTTTGACGCTTGCCGCTGACTCTGATGTCTCTGTAGTGGTTAAACATGAGATATAATTTGTCTTGTGTATATCTAATGGGCGATCTTTGGTCTCATGAATCTATAATTTTTTTTAATGTAAACGAAAAGAGGCAGGATTGTGTTTTATATTTTGTTTTGTTATAAATATTGCGTTGCCTGAACTACATTTGTGTGGCTATTAATATGTTTGAGGTTTTTTTTTTTTTTTATGTAAACGAAAAGAGGCAGAGTGGTGTTTTATAACATATTTTGTTTTATTGTAGCCTCAGATACATACAGAGATAACCGGCGTAGCCAGAGCGAGCTGAGTGACGCTATCAAGAACACTGCTGTTCCGTTTGCAGAATTACCAGACTTCCTCTGGAGTTCGTTCTCCTGAGTCGAACTTGGCAAGTCTGAACTAACAAGGACACAAGTCTGAAGTTTGTGTACTTGGTTTTGAGAAACAGCCCAGGAGTTTCAAAGTCGTCATCTGATTGGTTGAATTCTACAGGATGTCCGCGATAGAGTGTGTTGCGTTCCTTAACGGTCCACCTAGAAACAAATGCTGTGTCGCCAAACCCCCTCGTGGAAGAAGAACGGCGTTGTGTTTACAACTGTGAAAATGAGTGCTTACCAGGATCAAATAAATGCTGTATTTTCAAAAGTATGTGAAGTTCGCAGCTCCATTGTTGCAGTAAACTTGAACAACATTCTTGTATGAATAATTTATAGATGCACACCAGTCTGTTATTGGGGGACATCGACTTACATTTCCACGACCCTAAACATGACACAGAACAAAACGAACTGTGATTGGTTGCGTTACATGTCAGTCAAACGTTCTCTTGGGCGGTCCTTGACCAATGAATGCGGGACTAGGGAATACATAACAATTTTGTTGTATGAATATCTGACCATGCAATATATCAAAAGAAAGAACAGAGCCTAGCTAGAAAAAAAAAAACTTTAATTCTAGCTTCATGTGCATTCTTTTTTTTATCAACACTTAAATGTGGGTAAGTTTCATAAAAAAGCAACACCTTGAGCAAAAAGCTGAGAAAAACGGATTGGCTCTAGATCGGATTCAAAACAGTGATCAAAACACAGATGGAGTAGATGTTTTAGGTGTTGAGTTCATCAACACCCCCAAAGCTTCACAGTCCTGTAGCTCGTCCTGTGTCGACATTTCATTCAGTAACATTAGGCAGTTTTGATTTATATGCCGTTTAATGTTGATAATCACGTTATTTTACTTATGCACCTGCACTGAAGAAAAAAAACAATAAGTAAGAATTACTTCATTTTTCTTTGGCCAGTTTTTGTACGCATATTTTTTAAGTCAATTTCACATATGGAATTAAGTAAACTCTACTTAACTAAGTTAAAATTAACAAAGAGAATAAGTCATTTTAACTTGTCCAGTAAAAGGTTGAGTAATTTCTACTTAGTTGAAGTTTCCTTTGCAATACATTTTACTAAAAAATATAACACTGAATTAAACCATACTTTTAAAGTGTATGTTAGAAATTTCTAAGTAAATAACACAATAGACATTGTGTAGATACCATATCGATTTAATAGAAGTAATGCGACACTTGAACACAGAGACCTCAATACTTGATACACAATACACAGTGACGGTAACATTCGATGGATCATTTATGAGTATGAATGTGTCATTTTGAGCAGAAAATGAACTCCAAATGTCACAAAATGTCAAGGTACTAAACCTAACAACAAAAGCAATGATCAAACATTGTAAATCCAGCTGGAAAACAGCAAAAAATCAACCTCATTAATTATTAATTATTCAACCCCCAGTGCATGATGGGAACACCAGTATCAGAAAGTTTTACTTAATTTTATAATACTGATGTTTACGCTTCAATTTCTACAAGCTTGAATTGAGTACTTATATGGAATTTACTTACTTTTTCTTGCCTGAACTAACGTTTTTTTTTTTTTTTTTCTGTAGTATTTACTTCACCACAAAATCATTTTTATCAGTGATAGGCTATTGATTTTTTTCAGCTTCTTCTTCACGTCTTTTGATCTGGAGAATCTGTACTCTTTCAGAAGAGGTCTTATATCGTAAAACAATGAAAACACAGAAAGCCGTGTTTCTGTCAATGGCAGGGAAGCATTGGGTGCTTCTCAATTCTTATTTGTGCACCCTTGTTTCCATTCCTAGCTAGGAAAAGACGCAAGGACTGAGGAATTGAATCAAGTGAAATGATATATCCTCGCTCCCTTTAGAGTCACTTCAAAGCGTCGTCAATTAATGATGACTCTACACTGTTGGATTTAGTTTGCACATCGGGATTCTTGAACATTAGAGATAACTATTTATATTGTATATAATAGTTTCAACCTCCACAAAATACCACATTTGTCCATATTTTATTTAATATTGCCAGTTATTATCAACAACAAATTATTCCCAGTTATTAACAGCTTTTTATTTGTTGTATAGTATTACAGTTTGTTTCTTTCATTTCTTGTGCTTTGATATAGTTCTGCAACTGTCAGTTGTTGTTATTTGACATACATTTGAAACGAGGAGGGATATTGAGAAGCAAAGAGTTAATAGTAGAATTTCTGGTGGAAAGACTACATTACCCACAATCCTAAGAGAAGAGAGTAATCCCTTTTACCATGAGAACAAGAGACACGTCAAAAAAAGCACAGCAGCAAACCTTTCCTATGAAGCATTGTGAATGGCGTAATGGAAAAAGTCTCTGCCTTTTTATATATACCTTTTTATATATTTCCATACACCTGCAAAAACCTATCTATAGATAGAAAGATTTCATGTGTTTTTGTCTAGATATCTCTGTGGTATTCCAAAGCGTATAATAGGAACAGAATGTTTAGCCCTTTTTTGGATGCTCTAGTACTGTACGTTCTTACTTATTGGTCTTAATCTGTGTTGCTGTCATGAATGGTGGTTATTTTGAGGGAGTGTAAATCCACAGACTACTAGTTTTCTAAAATGGCTTGGTGCAATGGTCTCAAAGTTGTACCAGGAAATGATCCTTTTATGGAAGCTTAAGCACTATCAGACTAGATTTTTTTTTTTCCAAATAACATTTGAATTACAGTTATTAACATAGAATGTCTATGATTTTCACAGACTGTCCTCCAAAAAAAAAAAACGACTCTAAAGGTCGTTTTTCAAGCACCTTATTATGACCTTTATTTACGCTTTAAAAGTCATGCACCCACTAGCTGGCGTAAAAATAATGTCTTCATGAAATGACGTATGCATGTCGTTACCAATCAAAATGTGTGTTCATTTAAATGCAATGTGTGGACTTTTTATCACCATTTTTCATATTTCCATTTAGCGAAATCATTTTTTTATTAACAACTACATATACCCCACCCCCTAACCTACCTAGTGATTTATAGAGCAAATACACTTTATGAGCACATGTGTTCCCTGGGATCGAACCCACGATTGCATGATCACATGATTACATGATGTTGTATTTTGCAATGCTCTATCAATTGAGCTACGCAAAACGCGAAATATGACGCAAATAAAAGGAAACAAATCATTAAAATGAAAGTGTCCTGTTGTCGATAGGGGCACACCTTTAGAAAACGCTCCTATGGATCGTATTTCATTAATTAAAATGAAAGTGTCCTGTTGTCGATAGGGGTGGAACTTTAGTAAACGCTCCTATGGGTCGTATTTCAGGGAAGGGACAAACGACCTATATAGGCGTATTGGTTGGAGGACATGTTGGATTTTCATGATAAGATTATGATTTCTGCGGTTTTTAGTAAGATTGGAATGATTGTTGTCTGCTGTGGCTGTTACAGAAAGTTATGTGCTCTGGATACATGCATCACAAAACCATTTAACTAAAACACAAAAACTATTTAAATAAACTATACTTATATATACTATTATATATTTTTCTGTCAGTTAGATAGTGTTTGCTTTTTGAAAGAAATTAATACTTCATACAACAAGAATTCATTATATGTATCAAAAGTGAGAGTAAAGGCATGTGTAATGTTACAAAATGTTTTATATGATATATATTTAAATATTTTATATGTAATGTTTAAATGCAGTTCTTTTGAACGTTCTATTCATCAAAGAATCCTGACAAAAAATGCATGTGATACTCTTCAAAATGATAATTCTTTATCATCCGACCATTTGTATATGACTTCTTGTTTCACATGAGTATAAATATGTATAAAGTAATGTGATTGGCTGTTGTTACTATGATGGTGGCATGAACACCAAGCTTTAGACACACCCTCCGTCAAGAACATAAAATGAACATAAACCTGAACATGACTTGGAATAGACTCACCAATGAATGTAATCTGGACATATGTTACTACATTCGCTATGTTGTCATTATCATGTGACCTACCAGCGTCAGTTACATCACTTCACTGCCATTCACAAATCCTCTCCTGTGGCCTCATGGTATAGTAAGGTGTATGCACGCTTCAGAATCTCGCCTTAAGTAGGTCATACAAGTCCTTTTTGCCTATACTTTAATGAGTACTGTGAATTTGAACATACTTCTTTTGTCACAGTGGCATGCACATATCTCTGCGGGGACAGGGGGCGAAATCAGCCACTGTTTTGTCACATACTCTTTTTCGTATGCAGACAAATTCCAATTCAAGCAAAACAAACACAGAACAAACATGACAAGTGCAATCTCCTTATTAATTTAATTGTCGTTTTATGTCAGATGGCATGCCAACAGCACTTGTGTCACCAGCTGTTAGCTAGAAAGTTGGCAGAAATCTGAAATGAAGGTGCATCAGACAGCGCAACATGAAATTTAGCTTTAGTTGCAGTATCGAACGAAGGTCAAAATAAATGAGGAGTTGCTCATGTGAAAATGAATGATCACAGACATTCCTATCCGGACGAAATAAAATTCTGTCAGAGGACCATACTGTGTAACAGCTGCAAGTGTAGAACTTAATTTTGTTTTTTAAAGGTTTCATTGGATGTGTTTCCACATACATCATGTATCACTGAATAACAGTAAGTCATTTTTACCAAGGTTGTGTGAAAAAACACTGACATATGCAATTCATAGGGGCTTAAAATCACAAAGTATGTCCGTTAAACAAATTGACCTGACCTCTTCAGAGAACGCATCTCCACAACAACTGAAATTCCATTATAGTGTACATTCCTTTGTATGTCAATATTGTGTCCTTCTGTGATCTTTGTCTCCTTTGTCATTTTTCGTCAAGTTATTTTTATAAAAAAATGCTAAAATGTTGCTATAATGTGCGCTCTGGTCTGTCTGGTTTGGTGATGTTTTGCTGTTCTCATAAAAATCAGTGAATTGTAATGCAAAAAATCTCTGCTTAGTCTACTAAATTCTTCTTCCCTTGTCTTCCTTAACTGCGCAGATGTCAGATGGGGTCCTTGGTTTTCAGATTTAGACTACTAGATACATCTGAAACAGGATAAAGAATCAAATAAAGGATTCTGCCCCAGTAAGCGCTACAGCAGAGCGGGTTCTTACAGTAGGAAAGTGGATATTCGGTGCCAGAGAGAAAACAAAGGAGTGATAAGTGAGTTTTGGCAGGAGAACACAGGTGGTTGTTTGTGTGCTAGCCTTTTAGGAAAGCCTGTTCTTGAACTGACACACACACACACACATAAACAAATGCAAAGCCAACAGTTCTCAACAGAAGACGTCCTCTAGCCTAACTAATGACACAAAGCCGACAGTATACTTCATGTAACCAAAACAGCTATTTGTAGGATTGAGCTGCAATACATGTGCATTCATGTAATTTATGCTCTGCTGTAGTTAAACTACTAGTATACAACCAAAATAGCTTGTATTCACTATACAACAATAGAAAACGTACAGCAAAATGTCTGCTGAAGGAGAAAGACAACAGATTATAACGCTGCAGCTCTTTACTAGATCTATAAAACCACCATCCCTGTTAGATTGATAGTGTTGTGTATTATGTAAAACTTATCATGTAAATTAAATTTTAAAATTACCTACATGATAATTAACAAATTATAAATGACACTGAGTGACCAATCAGATCTCAATATTGTAACGTTGAGTCAAGCATGCTTTCTTAATTTTTCGCTCTTGTTCAAAATGGCAGAACGGTTCAAGCTCAACTTTTGATGTTCTTTAAAAAGAACTGAACAGAAGGTATGATATTTATTTGATTAGTGTTTAAGGACATTCACCTGACACATTATTAGAAAGAATAACGAACATATAAGTGCGTTGATTACGTAAGGGATCGTTGTCAAAGTTGCAGTGAATTAATTAAGAGTTTTATTAATTAGTAAGTGTAAGAGGTGAAAATGCACACGTGCATATATGTTAGCTAAATGTATGTGTTTATTTATTTATTTACTTAAAGGTGCAGTGTGTCTTTATGAGGATCTATTGACCTAAATGCAATATAATATAAATAACTATGTTTTCAGTGGTGTATAAAGACCTTACATAATGAACCGTTATGATTTTTTTTACCTTAGAATGAGCCAATTTCTATCTTCATACACTGCGGGCCAGTGTTGCCAACTCTCGCGAGACAAATAAGCAACCGCAGCTTCAAAAACAAGCCCAAAACAAGCCCAATATTATTAAATTATTTATTATCATCAATATTATTTATAATAAAAAAAAATTTTATCAATAAATGGGCCTGCAACATATTACACTGAAACCTTTCAGAGTTTGAAAAGCAAAAACAGATGTTATTTTACAAAAATTATCAAATTGCAATAAGGACACTCAATATCCTCCGATCAGCATGTGAACAGAAGAGGTTTGGAGATGGAAAAAGAGAAAAAGTGACAAGAAGGCCAATTATGGTAACCCATAGTCGGAGTTAATGCACACATATTATGAGCAGTAAGTAGTGAACACACACTGCAAAATCTTGTAAAAGATAAGCCACATCTCAATGTGTATATACTATCTGCCCTAAATAGTATTGAAAATTACTAATGTCACATACTATTTATTACTATACGATTGATAGTATGCACACTGGGACACAGACAAGCACTAAGGGAGCACTGCAATATAGCCACATATTTATAATAAAATAAATTCGAACCATAGGCTACCTACTGTTATTATTAGTATACTTGTTTTTTTAATAATAGCCTGTAATTTTAAATACATTACAAAAATATATTTTTAATTAAATTAGGTGCCTCTCCTCCCTGTTTCCTCTCCATCTCTGTACATCTCTGCTGGTGGCATGGTTTGTAAAAATTTATACGTCTATTTAAGTCTACTAACTATCATTACGTGCATTTATAATGTCACATGCCTGCACGTTGAACGCGATTTCTCTTCAATGAGGGGGAGAAGGAGGCGGGATGTATGAGGACGGATTACTACAGCACTTGTATCGTTGCACTGAATGGCTATTAGCTGAGAGAAGACAGTTTCAGGCAATGTTTTGGACAAAACAGTGACCATAAATGTAAAGAAACAAAGTTGCTTATATTTTCCTAACAAGCAACCACATTTTTTAAAATAAGCCCAAAAAACCGCAACCCGCGACTCGTGATTTTTGAACGCGACTTGCCAAAAAAAGAAGCCCAAAGTCGCGTGTTATACGCGGACTTGGCAACTACTGCGGGCCCCCTTACAGTGAAATCGCCATTTTGCGCCGCCATTTTTCTACAGTAAACCTAAATGGGCAAACTTTTCTACAGAGCGCAAGTCACTCTCTGCTCTCTCCGACGATAACATTTTTGTCCTGTGTCGGCCATCGTAGCTTCTCTATGTGCTTAGAAAGGGAGCAGGGAGCTTTAGCAATTGCAATTCACAACCTCACCGTTAGATGCAGCTCAAATTCACACACAGCACCTTTAATTTAAAAAAAAAAGTTTAGTCACATAGTTTGGCACGCAGGGATTCTGTGTGTGTGTGTGTCTGTGTGTGTGAGTGCTCAGTCATCCAATACTACAATTATATAAATGATTTAGTGAATAATGCCTATATTTTTATTCTATTCTTTAATCTAATAAATACGAATATTTAAAAATTAGAAACATTTATGGGCCACACCATCCCCCTTAAAATGTTTGTACAATTCGACCTCTATTATTATACTCTATTATTATACTATAATAATCACTGCAGCCTCAGTTCCAGACAGACTGTACAGATTGTGCTCTTAAGTTTAATATTTATGATGTATTTGTTTAATGTGTGTTGTTTTTGCGCTTAAGCCCATGTTCCAGGTCTGTTCTCTCTCTTTTGCTTTCTCCTTGTGCTCTCCATGGTCCAGTAGTGCAGTGGTGTTGAGGGAGAGTGTGGGTGACAGATCTGGGACGGCTTAGCGGCTGCTGACTGACAGAGATAGAGTTAAGGGCCGAGGGTCCTTTCTGCACGGCCCTCCATGGAGCAAACCTACTTTGAAGCGCTGTAATTGTTTCTAATCGCCGGGCGGCTGTGGCGGCTTTAAATTTCACAGGGTCGCCACACTCAGCCAAGCAGAGCGAAGGAGAGCAAGTGATCCAGGAGAGGAGGGAGACTCCTGAGATGCACTGCCTCCCCTTTCTTTTCTTTTCTTCTCTCCTCTTCTCCACGGAGTGTGGCGAGGAGACAGAAATTATAGATTTCTCGCTTTACCTAACTTTCCCTCTCCTTTTTTCTCCATGCCTTCTGCCTGCAGACCAGATCGCCCAGAATCCCAAAACCATCGTGTGTCCCATGATAGACGTGATCGACCATAACCACTTTGGGTATGAGGCGCAGGCGGGTGACGCCATGAGAGGAGCCTTTGACTGGGAGATGTACTACAAACGTATTCCCATCCCACCTGAGCTACAAGGACCAGACCCCAGCGACCCATATCAGTGAGTAAAGTCTTAGACCATTACATGCCTATAGCCACATGCCTAATTAATGTCACAACAGAATACACAGTGTGTTTACACTACCATTCAAAAGTTTGGGGTCAGTAATACGTTTTAATGTTTTTGAAAGAAATCTCTTATGCTCACCAAGGCTGCATCTATTTATTCAAAAGTACAGTAAAAACAGTAAAATTTTGAAATATTATTACAATAAATCTTTTTGCAATATATCTTAAAGGGCTCATGAACTGGCTTTTTTTTAATACTGTTATCTGAGGTCAACTTGACATTTGCACGGTTTTTACATTAAAAAAAATCATAATGAATAAGTAATAGGCTATTTTTTGCCCTGGTTTTGAGGCTCTCTCAAGAAACGTTCAGTTTCTATGGGTGTGCCGCACTGAAGACTTGTAAGTAAACGCCTACGACTAGGATTGGATAAGATTTGCATATTTAATGAGCTTCAGCTCCCCTCAGTAAATGTGGGAATTTTTGGGAAAGTGTGTGGGGAAACGCTCACAGGGCTCGCAAAATATCTTTATCAAACAAACATAATGATTCTTCTCTCATCCACCTGTGATTGATTGGAATGTTATTTTTTTATTACTTGGCCGGCCCGGTCAGTGAATATAACCGTGAACCGTACACATACACACACACACGTGCGTGCAAGAAAGGAATGTTATTTCACTATTTAAGATAGCCCGTCGGCAGGCCGGGCTTTTGGTAGCCTGTCTGTAAAACACATAGCCCCGGCCGGGATGTTGGGCTTTGTGAGCCCTGGCCCATAATGTTACAAGTCCGAGTCTGATCACGAATGAACCAATAACACCTCAAATAAAGTATTCTCCAGCCTGTGACAGCGTGCTAAGGTATGTTCAGTTAGACACGTACACATAATCAATACGATCTGTAACAATGCAATACTATCACATATAAAAACATGTTTTACTCACATAAGTGTGTTGCACCGTTACTGTCGGATCCAATATAGACGGCACAGCTTTGTGTTTTAATCTCAATATGTCTGCAAATCCAGTCTCGACCTGTATCTTGTTTACAAACAATTCCGTGGTGAAATGAAGCGAACAAACGCGCAATGTCTTACGCACATGAGCTGGAACCGCCATGTTTATTGCTCGGTAGCGCGACCCGTTTAGCTCCACGAGTCGGTGGGCGGGCCTGAGGCGGCGTTTCGGCATACGATGACGTCAAGGGTCGACATATTCTGAGATCGAGCGTTTTCTGGTCCTGGTGTCAATAAAAGCTTTTCTTTGACTAACACGGACGTTTTCAGCTCTGAAACTTACCGAATATTCTTATATCACGATGAACTTTTATATATCAAAGGCTCAAAGGAAAGTTGATTTCTCAATTCATCACCCCTTTAAAATGTGATTTATTTCTGGAATGGGAATTGTTGCTGAAAATAACTAAACAATTGTGCTGCTTTTTTTTCAGGATTGTTTGATGAATAAAAAATCTTAACAAAAGACTTTGTGTTCATCAAACAATCCTAAAACATTCTGAATCAGAAAATGTTCACCTTTTTTCAAGAAAAGCATTGGAGAATCAAAGAACATATGTGCTGCACTTTCAGTTTCCATTTTCTTTGCGTTCCATGACATTCTGAAATAGTGTTTAGCCTTTTTTATATATGCTTCATTGTTCTCTCTCCAATTTCCTTTAGCTTTTGATCTGCCAGTCTGTTTCAAAATCTAATTTATATCTGCTGCGCTGAGACATTGTGATTGACCTCATTAAACCTGTATGATTGTACATGAATAGAGGATACGTGAAATTATTATGACCAGTGACCTGCACTTATGACACACTCAATTGGTAGCCAGGATCCTTAATCCAATGTCTTTCATTTCCATACTCTGCCACTGCATTTCAGTGTGTGCGTGTGCACTTTTTTTGATCAGCTTTTCCACCACAGCTCAAGCACGTCAGTCCATGATTCAGAGTTTAGTATTAGTTTTGCTCTGTAACCTTCAGCTTCACAAGCAGTAGAGCAGCTTTTCCCAACATTTTTTGTTTTGTTTTCTGATGTACCCTCACAGCCAGTAGGTCGTCTATACAGAAATGTATTCCTTTTAACACGTATTATACTTGATATAGTTTAGAATGATCATTAATGATAATTAAAATGCCCATTATTGTAATAATTCTCTCAAATGAAAAACAGTGGTTATCACTGTGGGTTACAAAAACACACAGCAATAGCTTCTTTTCAAACTGAAATAATTTGAGTAAATTGATCTGTTTGAGAAATATTGAATTGGTTATTTTATTACAGTGTTTAGTTTGATTTTGGTCTGGTGTGAGACATTTGATGCAATGGGTAAAAGAGCTGTTATTTTGTTAACTACAAGTGAGAAAAGTAATGTTCAGATATGTCATCCACATAAACGGACTCACATATTGTCACGTAGAGTTGCAGAGGATGATGAAGGAGGTGAAGAAACTGAAGTTTTTAAAATGGATACTGGATATAAAAATAAAAAAAACATAACACAGTGCTGAACTTTTTTACAAGAAATAAAATAAAAAAAAACGTTCTGAATCAGGAAACTGTGCTAAATGAAATGCATATATAAATATGAATATAATAAAATGAGAAGTTATAACAGAACAAATTCTACAGAAAATGATTTAAACATTAAAATATATTACAGGTCAAGTGTGTTTCTTTAGTTATAACCTAGAAACATAAATGTAGATTTTATAGGTAACACTTTGCTAGTTGCATTTGTTAATATTAGCTTACATAAGTGCTTCTCAAACTTTTTTGGTTTTGGCTTTCAATCTATGAAAAAATGTGGCGCCCCCCAAATCAAATAATTTCACCCAAAAGAAATCATGAAAATGGAAAGATTTTTTATTGAAATTAAGCATTTTAAACATTTTTGAAATTACAATTGTGTTGCTGTTAAAACTGATCAGCGCATGAAGCGCACATATGCTTTAACTGTCCTTGTTTATACTTTTATAATGGCTATTATTGATCACACATAAACTGACATTTAACAAAAAGTGACTGGGTTGTGTTTTATGTCATATTTCATTTTATTACAGTGATAATCATAAATATGCACACTTATTGTCTGAACCACTTATTAATGTGTTTAATATTTGTTTTAATGCAAACGAAAAGAGGCATGGTTGTTTTATATGTTGTTTGTTATAAATATACATGCAGTGAAGATAGTGGCCTGGACCACATTTGTGTGGCTATTAATGTTTCTTTTTTTTTTAATGAAAATTAAAAGAGGCAGAGTGGTGTTTTGTGACATATTTCGTTTTATTGTAGCCTAAAATATAGGCCTATAGTCCCATACAGGAGTGAGAGCGAGCTGAGTGACGCTGAAGAACGTATCAAGAACGCTGAGCCCCATTAGCAGAGTACCAGACTTGTGTCCTCCCGTCCTCAGGAGTTCGTTCTCCCGAGTCGAACTTGGCAAGTCTGAACTTGGGCGCGAGATCCAGGCGCCGTCATCTAGGCGCAGCTCCTGGAGCGCATTGATTTAGCTTCAAACGCTCGATTTATACGCATGTCCAATTCGCTGTGGACGCGCTAGTGGATTTAAAAGCATCCAACTAGATGTGATAGATGCGAATTTGACGCTCTATTCGCATTCGGTGTGAATGCAGCATAAGACATAGGACACACATGGGCCTCTCCTTCTCGCCAACCACATTAACAGTGAAGCCGAGAGCAAGATATACCTCATCATATTTTCTGCATTTAGCTTTTGAATTGTACCTGCCTGGGATGTCTGTGAGACCTCATCTGCTGCTTTTCTCTTGCCTTTTATAAACCGAACACTAACCCCCCCCCCCCCCCCCCCCCCCCCCCAATAGCTACAGACCTCCAAACTTAGTGTGGCCTTCAGATTAGCACAAGAATAGTGCGTAGAGAGCTTCATTGAATGGGTTTCCATGACCGAGCAGCTGCATCAAAGTCTTACATCACCAAGTGCAATACAAAGCATCCGATGCAGTGGTGTAAAGCACGCCGTCACTGGACATTAGAGCAGTGGAGACGTGTTCTCTGGAGTGACGAATCACACTTCTCTGTCTGGCAATCCGATGGACGAGTCTGGGTTTGGCGTTTGTCAGGAGAACGGTACTTGCCTGACTGCATTATGCTAAGTATAAAGTTTGGTGGAAGGGTGATTATGGTGTGGGGTTGTTTTTCAAGGGTTGGATTTGGCCCCTTAGTTCCAGTGAAATTAACTCTTAATGCTTCAGCACACCAAGACATTTTGGACAATTTCATGGGGATGGCCCCTTCCTGTTCAAACATGACTGTGCACCAGTGCACAAAGCAAGGTCCATAAAGACATGGATGAGCGAGTTTGGTGTGGAGGAACTTGACTGGCCTCAACCCGATAGAACATTAATTAGGAATTAATTAGAGTGGAGACTGCGAGCCATACCTTATCGTCCAACATCAGTGCCTGACCTCACAAATGCGCTTCTAGGAGAATGGTCAAAAATTCCCATAAACACACACCTAAACCTTGTGGAAAGCCTTCCCAGAAAAGCTGAAGATAGCTGCAAAGGGTGGGCCAACTCCATATTAAACTAAAACTTTTGGCAATATAGTGTATTTGGTTGTAAACTGTTTGACCGTTTAAGCCGCGTATCTGAAGCCCATAGTATACTTCGCTTTCCACCTCATCTTGAAGCGTGCGCACAGGAGGCTGCCTAGGGAACAGCGTCTCTTTCGCAGCTTAATGCACTTTTAATAGCACTGTTTCATATCAAGCACATCCCACAGTTTAGCAACAGTAGACTGCATTTTACAACACTCACTTATTTGGCTGATTTGGATGTTAAGTTTGGCTTAGGGAGGAACGAAAGTGCACCAATGTGACGGAAAGGAAGGTGCGCTGGACGGAATGCGGCAGCGGCACAATAATCATTTTACCTCAATTATTTAGTTTAATAATCGTTGGAAGCCACAATCGAAATACGATTAATCGCATAGCCCTAAGTCCTAGTTTGCTTAGCATTCGTCATTCTTAACACCAAACCTTAAAGGGTTACTTCAGTGATTTAGCATTAGGTTTTGTATCAGTAGAAACCCGGTAGTATATTCAAATTATGGTACTTTCCCCCCTCCTGAGATGAGAGAATTATGAATTTTAATTCTGGAAAAAAATCCTCAGATAATGCAAATATCGTCAATTTGCGACATTGGAGGATTTTTTGGCCAGAGGCTATAGACTACAGCCACTAGATGGAGCTGTTCCGCATGTTATCAACCCGCTATAGGAAAGAGATCTCACGCACAGAATGTAAGACACAGACAGCCGCACGGACATTCATAACGGAGAGATGAAGAGCAAAGTGAGTGTTTCAACTTTTCAATGAATTCCTGTGATAGTTTAGCTTCCATATACAATCTGAAAACGTGCCAGACTGGCGCTTAACGTTACCTCAGCTCTTCTCAGCTCTTCGTAATGAATGAAATCTGACACTGCTGCGTCTGTGCCGTGACTTTCGTTCGGCTCACTCACACTTTATTGAAAAGACACATTCAGTTTTTAATTGTTGTGTTTATTCTCTAACTGAACAAAATTATTGTATTACTATGAAGATCAAAACGATGGTGTACGGAGTGGCCTCGTAGGGCAGCGAAGCAAGTACATTCTGGGAGTTGTTGTCTTTCATCCACAAAATTACATTTTCACATTTCTACTGCATAAATGACCCAGTTTAAATACAAAGCTTAATGCTAAATCACTGAAGTAACCCTTTAAAATACAAAACAAAAAAACTACTTTTATTATGTATAGTTCGCGACAGAACTGTATGTGCGTATGTGTGTACATATGATGGTATATGATGGAGCTGAAGGCTACAAACACTAGGTAAATAGGTTTATTAAATTAATTCACAATATGTACACATTCATTATCGTATGCCTAATCTGATTAAATTGGCTTCATTTATGTCCTTTTTTAAATCAAAATGGCGAAATTAGACAATTTTTAGTTTGCCTGATTATTTTTGTCGGTTGTTTAACATTTCTATCCTTAAACAGCTGTCAAATACAAAATGTTTAGTTTAGCTACTTACTGAAGCGTCACACTGCAAATTGCGAAATCGCACTCAGCAGCTTCTGTGAACATAAAGCCAGCCTACATTGATTTTGGTTTCATTTCAGTCAATCGTGGTAAATATATTGCATCGCACAGACCAATTTTTTTGTAGCACATGCGTATATGACACATATATGTCACACTGTACAGCCCTGCTAGCAATTCATCTGCAAGAATTAGGTGTGTGACATATGTAACCATGACAACTGATGAGAGACAGAAAACTGAAGGCAACATATGAAAACAAGGAAGGTAAACCAATCAAGTTGCAAAACAGAGACAAAAAAAGCCATGACTAAAAATGAAACAGAAGACAATGAAACTGACTATAATCCTGACACACATACGTCCAGGTAAATCCTGCGTTATGTCCTCACAAAATTTCAAAATTTTTGGACCCCACGAGGAAAACAGCTTATAAATCAGACAAAATTATGTTTTTTGAAAACGTTAAAATGCAGAAAGTTTTCTGTGATGGGTAGGTTTAGGGGTAGGAGAAGTGTCATGGGATAGAATATACAGTTTGTACAGTATAAACATCATTATGTCTATGGAAAGTCCCCATAAAACATGAAAACACAACATGTGTGTGTGTGTGTGTGTGTGTGTGTGTGTGTGTGTGTGTGTGTGTGTGTGTGTGTGTGTGTGTGTGTGTGTGTGTGTGTGTGTGTGTGTGTGTGTGTGTGTGTGTGTGTGTGTGTGTGTGTGTGTGTGTGTGTGTGTGTGTGTGTGTGTGTGTGTGTGTGTGTGTGTGTGTGTGTGTGTGTGTGTCTGTGTCTCTCTCTCTTTTGGTCCCCTATCACATCACAGCACGTTGCGCCCCAGACTAGCCATACCAGGCATTAAGCTGTGGATTAATTTTTGGGATGGATATGAGGTCTTGAGAAAATCAGCTTTCCTGAGTGTGGCGGAGTGTGTGTGTCTGTGTTTATATGTGCAGCAGGCACACTGCATCTCCTCTGCAGAGGTCTGAGTGAAGACTTGCTCACTCACTTGCTTATGTACACCAACACAAAGACACACACTTTACAACCAGCCTTTCATGGCTGCTGCTGCACACATGTGGATTAGAATGTTAACATTAGTTGGATGCTGCAAGGCTTACCCACAGACCTCTGTGACTTTCTGTGGACTCCAGACCTCTCCTTCCTCTCAGGTTGCTGGTTCTTCTATTTGCTGTGGCCAGTGCAGCTCACTGTAGTTCATCCAGCATCCCACTCCTCCTCCAAGCCCTGAGGGCATCACATATTTTCTGCAGTCACTGGCTCAACTCAAACCCACCTGTCAGGGATCAAACACACCTCTTTATATCTATTCCACTCTGCCAGGCTGTCAGCATTACTGACTACATGTGACCAACTCGTGCCTGGAACGTTTAGAGAGGCAGATATAAATCTCTCTCTTTCTAACAGTTTTTTTTACAGCGAAGGTATAATATAGACTTCTTTCTCTGCTTCACTGGGGTCTCATCTCTTTTAATGTTGAAGTTTGACCATTCCTTCACTTTTTGGCCATTTATTAATGTAGTAATACATTCATATTTTTATGGCTATGATGACCAAGCAGTTGATCGAATAAACAAATGCACAAATATGTCTATATATATATAAAAATGTAAATATAGCATATACACCAATCAGGCATAACATAATGACCACTGACAGGTGAAGTGAATAACACTGATTATCTCTTGATCAAGGCACTTATTAGTGGGCAGGATGAATTAGGCAGCATGTGAACATAATGGCTGCGTCCGAAAACCTAGGCAGCTTACTTGTTGCCTCGCTGCCTTATCAGACAATGACTTGTAAGGCAGCGTTTGTGCATGAAGGCACCTCACGAAATGGACAAACTTCTAAGGCAGTGTAACAGTTTAATGATCTACAGCAAAATAGAGAGAGCGTTGGTGAGAACTAAACATATATTTAGATTCTACATTGGTAATTTCTCGCTAGAAATGACATTAGAAGTGGGAAATGTTGGTCAAAAACTTTTGCACACAAACTGACCAGCAAAAGCAACTTTCGGAAGCCATCTTTTTTTATATAGCTCAACTGTCACAGAATGGAATGCACAGGATTGTGGGATATCAAAGGCAGCGAAGGATACGTATGCTGCCTTCAAAACTCGATCATGTGAAGGTATCTCAGGAGACAGGAAGTGAAGCTAGCATTAGATTTGGACGTGCCTTAATGCCTTCCTATCTTGAAATGTGTCCTCCGAAGGCAGCATTTTCCAGGTTTCGGACGCAGCCTTTGTCTTCAAAGTTGTGGGGTGTATCAGCTCTTGTGGGGGGTTGCCAGTCTGCAGTGGTCAGTATCTATCTAAAGTAGACCAAGGAAGGAACAGTGGTGAACCAGCGACAGGGTGATGGGCGGCCAAGGCTCATTGATGCACATGGAGAGCGAAGACTGGCCCGTGTGGTCCAATCAAACAGGCAAACTACTCTAGCTAAAATTGCTCAAGAAGTTAATGCTGGTTCTGATAGAAAGGTGTCACAATACATATTGCATCACAGTTTGTTGCATATGGGGCTGCATAGCCGTAGACCAGTCAGGGTGCCCATGCTGACCCCTGTCCACAGCAGAGCAGCGCCAGCAGTGGGCACGTGTGCATTATGGAATAATGCACAACAACTAGTTTGAGGTGTTGAATTGGCCTCCAAATTCCCCAGATCTCAATCCAATCAAGCATTTATGGGATGTGCTGAACAAACAAGTCCGATCCATGGAGGCCCCAACTCACAACTTACAGGACTTAAAGGATCTGCTGCTAACTTCTTGGTGCCAGATAGCACAGCTTCAGGGAGTGGAGTCCATGCCTCGACGGGCCATGGGCTGTTTTGGCAGCAAAAGGGGGACCAACACAATATTAGGAAGGTGGTCATAATGCTATGCCTGAACGGTGTATATTATATATATGAAATATATTAAAATATGTTTTGTATATTTTAGGCCTATATAAAATCGTATAGATTAAATAAACTGTATATTTAATTGAACATCATACATTTTACATTTCTAAAACAACCCTTGCAAACTGGATTTAGTACACATTGAACGTTATTCAAGGGGTTTCATTTATTTGATCTGAAGTAAAAGTAATAAACCAAACAAATATAAACGTATGAACTAGGGATTTGGTTTTTGTAGCGACTGAAGTTTTATTAATTTAGTGATTTGTCATTTGGCGAAAATGCTTGTGAAAAATCAAAGCTGGGAAAATGCATACACAAAATCAATACTGAAAGTAATATCCTTCATATCTTACATAATACAGTCTTAGTACTAGGATACATTTCTCATTACATGCCAGTCTCTGAGGAGAATTAAGAGGGATAGTTGGACAGTGTGATACTAAAGTTCTGTTTTGAGTGAGAAATGCCTTTACTTTCAGTGTTTTTATTGCACACCATGCTACCAATAAAATACAACTCTTACCGGCTCACATTTTATTTTGACCTGCATATCGGTACTCTCCCATACTCTCTCTCTCTTTGACTCTCTCACAGGAAGGGCATCAGAAATATTTGCTGAGAAACATTTCTCATGAATGTGACACCAAACCCTCAAACATTTTAGTGGGTTTTATACTTTTGATCCATTCTGCAGACCCAGGCCTTTTTGACACGTATTGCAAACCACAACAGAGATTTGTTGCCATCCCTTCGACGTGCATACTGTCACAAACAGTTCTGTTTAACTCTGTCTGGTGTAACCAGGCCGTCCTAAGTCCCCCGTATGCTGTTTATCATCATCTTCAATTCTTTGTGAAAAGTCCCTCTACAGTACATAACATCTGCCTAAAGCAGTTAACAAGCCAAAGTTAAGCTGACGTCTCTCTCCTCGCGCACTCAAGCTTCTCGCGTGGGCTAAGACTCCTCCGTCAGTGCCGCGTTGCTAGAGGGGTGACGTCTCCTCCGCCAATTTGCTAAGTTTACTTCTGAAGGAGAAGGCTGAGGCATTTTTATGAGGGTGAAAAAGAAGCATAGGAAGGGAAGACAAAATGCATCCGTTCAGTCTCCAGGCACGCTTTTTGCTCTCTGTGAGACATCGGCACTGAAAGAGAGATGCGGAAAAATGTTTCCGACGTGACGGGTACGTAATGAGCCTCTCCTGCAAGCCGCCCTCGACCACGGAACAGAATCCTTCTGGCTTTTAAAATCCCCCGTCCTTATATTTTAATACTTTATTACCTCTCGCCTCAACTGCTGGCTGAGCAACCTAGCCTGGCGTATTCACATGTGTGAAGCGTACGCAGCTAAGAAGCCTTAATATAGATCTTACCGCCTGTTACAAGATGAAAGCAGCCCCTCAATCTGGATCACAGCTCATTTGTGCTATGACTGATCCACTGAGAAGTCAGAGCTTTCTTTCCCGACTTCTTTCTGATTGATTAAGAGAAGAAGAAAGAGTAGTAAACCCAATGTATTGGCGTTAATGGAAGCACGGCGAAAGATTCACCTTGCTACCTTGTGACATGCGTTAGCTGCTGGGTTAAATTACATTATAACCCCAGCCTTTGAATCTATCTCGACCTACAGGGAACTCCCAGCTGAAGCTGAATCCTTGTCCTCACATCGCCCTCTCCAGTCTAGGATGAGAAGACTCTCAGGCTGGTCACAGTCAATGGCAGGCGAGGATAACAGCACAATCCTATTTCCATATATTACAGACCTTATTGGCCCTTTATTCATTAGAGATGGCTTTCTATAATGGGGTCACATTGTCCCCTATCTTCTGCCTTCCTCTGAGGAGGAAATGAATAATGTATTCATGGTGCACATATGGTTTAATAGTGATTCACGGTCTTGCCTTTCACACATATGCCCTTGCTTGCCGTGTACGACACCTTGAACTCACAAAAAATGTGCAAATGTATGAAGTTTTCTCTCCAGGTATAATGGGATTCCTGGAAAGTATGATAGATGACAATGGACTCGATCCTTTCTCCACCATACCGTCTCTTTCTGTGTCTTTTTCACTTTATGCATACTCTGACCTTGACTTCAAGGAAGTACATTGGAAATCATTTCCCACTACAAATCTCCTCTAAGTCCCCCACAGTTTCGTGAGTCTTTAACCATTTAATACGCAGCCGCACAATAGGATTCAGACAGCGATGATTATGCTGGAACTCGCTCCACTCCCACCCACCATTCAAGCAAGAATGGACATTTCCAAACGGAGGTCTTTTCTACTGAGAATAGAAATCTTCCTGCTGAATTTGCCAGAGAAGGGAGTAAATAGTGGATTTATATTTATGGAAATCACAGGGACAGTGGGGATGATGGGATGATGGGAGGGAGGGAGAGAGAGAGAGAGAGAGAGAGAGAGAGAGAGAGAGAGAGAGAGAGAGAGAGAGAGAGAGAGAGAGAGAAAGGAAAAGCTGATGAGCTTCTCATTCTGTGTCCTCCTTGCTCCACAAAGACATTTAAGCTTCATAAATGTTGTATTTGGGGAGAACTTAATTGGATTTATGTTGCTCAGGCCTTGAATGCAAATTGTGATTGGCATCTGCGAGGCTGGCTTTTTTTTTCCATGATTGAAAGGGAAAGGCTTAGACAAGGGGTGTCCAGAATGAAGGCAATGTAAAAAATGATGTCCTGTTTTCTTCTTTTTCTGTCAGAAATGCTTTGATTTAGGAATGATTGACAATAGAAGTTTTCTTAAAAATTTGTGTGTGTGCGTGTGCGTGTGCGTGTGCGTGTGTGTGTGGGCATGTTTTCGTGAAATATCAGGACACAAATGTGTATAATGACATGGGTATGACATAGGTATTACAAAAAGAGGGTGAAATATGAGGACATTCCCCATGTCCTCACTTTTCAAAATGCTTATAAATCACACAGAACAAGTTTTTTTTCACAGAAAGTAAACTGCACAGTCTCCTGTGAGGGTTAGGTTTAGGGGCAGGGGCAGTGTAAGGGGATAGAAAATACGGTTTGTACAGTATAAAAACCATTACGCCTATGGAATGTCCTCACATTTCACAAAAACAAACGTGTGTGTGTGTGTGTGTGTGTGTGTGTGTGTGCGTGCGTGCGTGCGTGCGTGCGTGCGTGTGTGTGTGTGTGTTTTTGCATTAGATATTGTTTTAACGGTTGTAGTTTACTTTTTAGACCGTTTAAATGAACACCCTTTATATCACTATACACTGATAAAAAAGATTCAGCTTGATTTACTTAAAAAATATGATTTTTTCATAATTTTATTATGTAGATCAATCAAGACTAGTCTTGTCAAACTACTTGATTTTGTCTATCTGTTGAAAGATAATTTGCACAAAGTAAACTTAAGTTTAGCATTTCTATAGTCATTTTATTGTGTGTGATCTACATAACATTAAGAGTTCTAAATGTGTATTTTTGATTGAATCCAACTTAATTTTTACATTTCCATATTACAAATTTCAAGTGGGATCTTCTGTGTTTTAACAAAAAATGTTGTTGTATTTTAAAGTTACATGTACTCAAATTTTAAAATTAGCTAATTATTTCTAATAGAAAATAGTAATTTTTTACTTCTTTACAATTTCACCAATGGTATGTGTCAACAGAATGCCAGTAGAATGTACTCATCAAATATGGAAATCTAGTTACATTACATAAAGCTGAAATTTTGGTGCAACAGCCATATATGCATTCAAAGGGATGTTTTAGGCTGCTACATCGCATCCTGCATTGTGTTTGGTTTTGTCTAGAGATTTTTTTTGTATTACACTAATTTAGAATTACACTAATTTATACTTAGGGGGCCTAAGAGCAATGAGCAATAAAGCAGCGATGAACATTATTTTAAAATGTATTGTCAAATCTGTGTCCTCTTGCATCAAATTCTTACATTTAATCAATAAATTAAATCAGGATAAAAAAGACACTTTTTGGGTATTATCAATCAAATTAAGTCAGTTTAAATAAAATCCAACTTTGGATTTACACATGTTTAATCCAGCTCAGATGTGGCATGAATGTATTTACACTATTATAATTATTATATATAAATTATGTCAATAGATTAATATTTAAAATATAACATTTTTCATGTAGAAATATTAAATGATTGAAAAAACATTTCTGCCCCACTAGTGTGATGGCAGTGAGATGGGAGAGAGCATTCAAAACTCTTCAGATCGCATAATGTAATGTAATTAAATGAATGGAATTAATAAAAATGATCATTCTCTGTAAAGAGCAGTGAACATATGATAATTTATCAATATCTTTCTAAATGTGTGCTGTTTGGGGCTAAAAGCCTTAATGGAGCTATTTAAAGTAACCATGCAATCACAAATAAATCGTAGCATGTGCTATTGAATACGTGTATCCTTCTTCTATGTGAAATAGGGATAAATACCAGTTTACGCCGTTTGATCATGGCCTCACAGTCGGAGGCTATTAGCCCTGGCTGGCCCATTTATAGTCATCGCTTGCACTGGGCCGACAGTGAAAATGTGGTAAAACTAATTCTGACAGGCATAACAGAAAAAACTAGACAAGACATGCCACCATGGCTGGGAGGGTGAGACCAACTGCAACAATGAGCAATTAAAGGCATTTTAAGATGATTTTAGTCAAAAATGGCTGAAAAATCACATATACAGTCACTAATAATATAATTTAATGGTTTGTCACTTTCGACCAATAGGTGGCGCAGTAACGAAATTGATGTGGTGTGGTCAGAGTGAGATGACAATGACAAAGGCAAAGTTTGGTGTCATTATGTCAAAGCATTGCAGAGATACAGCCTCAAGAGTAATTTTGGCATCATGGCTCAACTTTGTCGCTGCAGTATATGAAAACGGTTTTGTTTGTTGACACGAAATTAATAACTTTTTGCTGTCATGGTCTGAAGATGTTACGATTCGATTTTGGTGAAAATCAGGCAAATAGTCTAGGAGGAGTTCGAAAAAGTAGGTTTCTGAAGGAAATTAAAATGGCGAACAGAATGTTTGGCCAAATATGGCAAAATTGGGATCTATGTTCTTGGCATCACCCAAGGAATATATTGAAACCATTTTTATGACAATAGTCAAATTTAATCAAAAGTTATTAGCATTATTGGAAAATTCACTATAACTTTTGTCCACAAGGTGGCGCTGCCTTGAAACTTTTTGTGTACTTTCAGGGCTTGGTGACAAAGACACACACCGAGTTTCGTAACGATACGCCAATGCGTTTGTAAAATATAGCACTTTCTGACAAAATTCAAAATGGCCGACGACCAAAATGGTTGATATGGGAAAATTGGGTATGACATGGCTTGGCGTGATGCCCCGACCCTAAAGAGACCAGTTGTGTGATATTTGGCTAAAGCGTTCTTAAGTTATAATCAAAAATATCCAATTTTTGTATCTCTGGACCACTAGGTGGCACTGCGCCGAAACGCTGCAGGCAGCCTCAGGTCATGGTTGGCATAACACACACCAAGTTTGGTTAGAATATGCTAAAGTGTTTCGGAGATAAAGTCTGACTTTCATTTTTGTGGGCACTTTGTCGATTTAATTCGAGGGTTGTTCAATAACAGTTTGACTAATCATCTCGAGTCTAATACGCTTTTGTCAGCAGAGTCTGAAGATGATCTGGTTCAATTTTCGTGCAAATTGGAGCAACGGCCTAGGAGGAGTTCGCAAAAGTAGGTTTTTCGGTTAATTAAAAATGGCGGGAAAATTATTATGACGGAAAGTGACGTCATAGGGTGCAATCGCATTGGCTTGAGCCAAGGAATCAGAGGAAAAAAGAATTTTGTTTCTAGCCCTTATGGTTCAAAAGTTATTAGCAAAAACATTAGTCAAACTTTGGACAGGTGGTGGCGCTAGAGGGATTGTTTTAGAGATTCCAAAATTGGTGTGGTTAATGTTGGGCCTGTCCTCTATCTGTGTGCCAAATTTCACAACTTTCCCGCAAGCGGTTCTATGGGCTGCCATAGACTTCGTGGCGGAATAATAATAATAATAAGAAATCTAACGATTACAATAGGTGCCTGCACCTTCGGTGCTTGGCCCCTAATAAAACAAACGTAAATGGGTAAAGGCAGGGCCTCCTACTGGGCGGGGCCCATGGGCTTTAGCCCAGTCAAGCCCAATGGTATAAATCTGGTCATGCTTCCAGTCAACAGTTTGGAGTTGAAGATATGTTTTTCAAAGAATTCTCAAAAGCTCACCAAGGAAAAAATAAAACCAGTAATACAATTTAAAATTGTTTTCTTTATTAATGTATTTTAAAATGTAATTTATTCATTTTAGAGGGATTCCTTGGGGAAAATGAGTTGACTGTTCATTCAGTCAACCCACCAACAAAAATTAGTTCTCTATTAAAATTCAGATGAGCTAGAGCTGTTTGAAAAAGAATGAGCTACAGCTGTTTGAAGTCGATAAAGTCAGCAAAGTCAATTTTGAGCTTTCAAAGTTTTCTGAAGGTTGCAAAAAAATCACCTAAAGCATCCATACCTTAAAATCCCTGGGAATAACACCAAATTTGGCACACACCAAGTCAACACCAAATATCTATAGGAAAAATATATATTCAACTTTTTTTTTCCATGAACACAATTGTTTGATTAACATTAATGAAACAGACAGCCTATATATTAAGACCTACTGCACGGATCTAATATAATGTTACACATCAGATGTTTTTCCCCAACAGTTTTCGCTAGAATATTCCCAAAGTTGGAATGTTGCACTTTAAAACGATACCAAACTTGTGCTGAGGGGAAGCGGCAGTCGTCGAGAAGCGAGCAGAGAAAAACTTAATTTGTCATGGACAAAGGAAAGGTATTCCTCTAGAAAACCTACAAATAAAGATAATTTTAGATGTTTAACCCTTTCCCCGCCAGCATTTTTAAACCATCAACACCCCTACTGCTTGCACAGTCCTATAGCTTGTTTTGGGTCGACATTTCATTCAGTAACATTAGGCAGTTTTGATTTATATGATGTTTAATGTTGATGATCACGTTATTTAATATATGTGTAGCTTGTTTGGGCTCGCGTGTCTCTGTCACTATGGCTCGGCTACCCCTCTGTGTTGTGTTGTATTGTGTTGTGTTGTGTTGTGTAATGAATAAAGACTGGAGTCGAATTGCTGGTTCAGAGGTTCTTTTATCTGCATCAGCATGAATTGAAAAATGCAGTAATTATGTTGCATTCAATGTTGTGCAAAGTTAATCAGCCTTATCCTCGCTCTGCTCAGGCAGACTGAAGTGAGTTCACAATACACAATCTCATTTACAGTAATAAAGAATATAAAGAAAATAGTAATAAGTAATATCACATCAGGTATATCAACAGTCAGTGAATGAATACAATATATATATTGACACTAACCAAACTCATTTAATATACATCTTTAAATCGCCCACATTCCAGCATTTTATATAACCAATTCAGTTGAACACATATAACAAAGAAATAAAAAAAACAATTCATAACCATGAGTTGAAAAATGCAGTAATTATGTTGCAATTAATGTTGTGCAAAGTTAATCAGCCTTCTCCTGTCAAACACACGCTTCACAGGCCAACTTTCACACTAACACACAGTACAACATGACACTCCATTCACTCGGTTAAACTTTCACTTATGCAGGAAAAACAGATTTAAGAGGAAAGGTCATATACTTGTGCATACTCATTTACATTTTAACAAAACAGATCATTTAATTAGTGATTATTTTCACTTATAACTATCTTTTGAACAGGAGTGCACACAATGCATACCTTGCTCTGCTCAGACCTCCCGCGGACTGCAGCAAGAGCGTGCAACGTCACAACTGCGACGAACGCAAAAGTCATAAAGACACAAAAAAAAAAAATTTGAACCCGGCTGCACAGTAACAAAGGAAAATCGCATTACAAAGAAGTTATTGATTCCATTTTAAGCAGTAAGTGATTCATCAAATCACATTAATGATGTTAAATCAGACAATGCACTGGCAATTTTGTGATATCCTCACAGTTTGTGGTCTTGACTGGTCTTGAGATAAAATTCCGAGTCCTCTAAGTCAGAGACCAAGACAAGACCGAGGAGAAATGCAGTCGAGACCAAGACAAGACCAAGACCTTCAAAAAATGGTCTTAAGACCGGTCTCGAGACCAAGACCAGTCTTGAGTACTACAACACTAATTTTAACATTTAAGGTTGTGTAAATGAACTTGAATTAGTGTATAATTAGCATAAACATGAAATAGCAATGAAAACTATATATAATAACATATACTATAATATAATGAGTAGTTTATTTAGAATTAACTATAATTGATTGGTTAACCTAGATTATTAAATACTGTAAACATTGTTATTCTATGTTATTCTATTCTATTTTCTTTGTTAACAACTTAAAGCGTATTGTAAAGTGTTTCCAAAAATGTGTTGTTTTGCACGTCCTTACTTTGAATCTATGTCATGAGAGACGAGGATCGATGCCAGCTGCTCTTAGGGGCCTGCTCTGAAGGGCTGTCTCCAACCAGCCTGAACAAATGATTATTTATATTAGGATGAGCACAAAGCAAAGACATCCTTTAACTTAGAGCCCATCCGCAGAGGACAGACACATGGAGCCACACTGACTGACAGCACATTTAGCTAAAATACAGTGCACAAACTCCTTTGTCTTTTTCTCCCTCTCAGAATAATTAAGTCAAGGAAGCAAACGTCATTGTAGCTCTATATGTAAATAACTCTCTCTCTCTCTCTCTCTCTCTCTCTCTCTCTCTCTCTCTCTCTCTCCTGAGGTCTGTTACCAGAGATTACGGTATTTAATTGAGGAATAACGCAAATTAATAGTCTAAAATGAGTCTAGTCACAAGACACATTTTCTAAAAACGGCAATTGTGGGAGAGTTTACAGAATCACCTGCACTATTTACCCTGTAGTTTTGCTTTTTATTAGCCTCAGTGGAATCAGCAGACCACCAAGAGGGCCTGTCAACACAGGGCATGCATGTCCCCAGGGAACTGTTCTCTCTCTCTCTCTCTCTCTCTCTCTCTCTCTCTCTCTCTCTCTGTGTGTGTGTGTGTGTGCTTGTGAATTTAGGTCAGTAATAGAAATGAGAGCAGTATTGGAGTGGCCAGTGTGTTGTGCGTGAGAAGGTGATGAATGCTAATGAGTGTGAAACAGGGCTGAGAGGTCGAGACCCAACTGAGTCCCTCAAGACCTGGAGAGAAAGCTGCCCCAGAGAGTGTCCTACATACAGACGGACAGTGTGTGTGTTGGTGTGTGTGTGTGTGTGTGTGTGTGTGTGTGTGTGTGTGCGCGTGCGTGCGTGCGTGTGTGTGTGTGTGTGTGTGTGCTTGTTTAGCACCTGCTGTTTGGAGAGATGTAGAGTGACAGCAATTTCCAGTCCTTGCTCAAAGCATTATGTAATCACCCCACTCAAACTCCACTCTGGGTTTTCCATTTCTCACTCACTGTTTTTCATGTCATATATGGGTGAGAGATGTATTAGTTGAAATTGCTTGATTACTAGATTTGTATGATTTTATATGACTTTTTTGAATAGTATAATTGAATAGGCTACCCTTACGAAAAAGACGTTGATTCAAGTGTTCTATTAGTATACTACTTTTAAACAAAAAATAAGAAAGTATACTTTCAGTCTACTTTATATACTTCTCAGAAATACTTAAAATTGCACTTAAGTATACTTGACTTTCTGACCGAGTTTTCCAGCTATCCATGTTTTCACTGTTATTCAAAATACAGGAGAAGAAGCTGAAACAAGTGATAGAAGCTTGCTCACGCAAATGTAAAATAACGCAATCATCAAACATTAAACAGCATGTAAATCAAAACACCTATTCTAGCCCATACCTATGGGCTGATAACCACTGATAACGCCCATTCAATCGAGTGATAACATTCGAAGCGGATGATCAAAACTGCCTAACGTTACTGAACAAAATGTCGAACCAATGGAGAGGAAACTACTGTGAAGCTTTAGGGGTGTTGATGGACTCAATCTACTACATCTGTGTTTTGATCATCACTCTGAATCTGACCAAGGTGTCTTTGACAAAAATGTGATTTTCTCAACTTTTTGTTTAAAATGTTTTTCTTTATGAAACTTACCCACATTCAAGTGTTGGAAAAAGGCATGCATGTTTTTAAAATGAGTTAAAGTACAGTTAATGGTATATTTCAAGTATAAAATATAATATCTACATTTGAACTAAGTAGTATACTGAAAGTGCAAAAATAATATAGTAAACTATAAGTATAATGTTATGTGTACTTAAGTATACTTGCAGTATAAACTACTAAACTTCTAGTTTACTGAGAGTACACTTCAAAGTGTATTTTCTAGTGCTAGGCAAATTAGCGCGTTAACACGGGCGATTAATTTTTTCATTTTAATGCATTCAAAATATTTAACACAATTAACGCAGCGTTCGTTTTTATATACATTTTTGCTTAGCGTTACATTATATGTTCACACTCTTATTCATGTAAATGCTTTTAAACCATCTAAGCGCGACAAGACAGAAGAGAACGTATGTCAGTGTGTGTGCATCTCAATCAAATCCCTAGTTTCCTAGCGCCAGTCTCGTGCACACATTGAGTTTTCTTTCGCTCTTGAACAAACAATAACAACAACACAGAGAATGTGGCCAAAATGCCAGTTTTCTCGAGTGTTCTCGTATTAGGAGTCTTAAATTAGTTAAATAACATCTTAAATGAACGTGAGAAAATGAGATGCACGTGAGATGCTCATAGAGACATTAGTATCAGTGATACAGGCCTTCAATATGCCACTACAACACATATTTAAAATATGCTGTCTTTAAATAGTTTCTACATTAATTTGGAGAGTAACTGAAATTATTCAAATATCAAAATATTAAAAACTTGCGATTAATCGCGATTAATTACAGAAAAGGATGTGATTAATTCGTTTTTTTTTTCATCAATTCCCAGCACTAGTATTTTCATAAAATAAAACATTTACTACTTTATTAAAATAGAAAACTACTAGTATACTTATAAGTTCACTTGGAGTACAGATGCAGTACAAATGAGAAACCTAGTTGTACACTTAAAGTTTACTACTGTTACACTTATAGTACACTTAAATGTATACTTTTATATACTAAAAGTGGGCCAATTTAGTCCCAAGCCGTATAGAAAAATTGTAAACTTACATATTTACTGCTAGCACACATTGATATTAGTATACTTACTACATAAAGCATACTTAAAAATATACTTGAACATTACTTAAGTATACTTCATAAAATGAACTTAAAGTATACTTCTTTTTCATAAGGGTACACATCTGAGAGAAGAGAGTGATTCATTACCTTTACACCATGTCCTAACACGAAAAAGCATTAGGCAGATTTAAGATTTTTAAAGTCTTGAAAATAAAAAATAACTGTTCTTAGTTTTACATTGAGGGCACAAAAAGAGATAACTGTTTTGTCCATTTAATAGACAACCTAAATGTTTTTTTTTGTTTTGTTTTTTAACCCACATTCTTCAAAATATCTTCTTTTGTGTTCTGCAGAAGAAAATAAGTCATGAGCTAATGACAGAATATTAAAGTGCTTTTATGCTTTTTCGAATAATACTTTTATGCAGGATATTTTATAGCTGTTTGTGAATGTTAAAAAAGTTGTAAAGATCAAAGTGCACGACAAATAAAGTTTTTGTCTCTTAAAAGAAAGAATCGGTTCTGAACTGCCTAAACAAGTCGTCAGCAACTTGTAACTTCCTATTACATACCTATGTAACTATGTAACAAATATGCATAATGCCAGCCTATGGTCTTCATTGGCTGCCCGCGTACGTTTGCTTTGACCAGTCCTCAAACACTGTAGTTGTAGCTGCCTGGAGGAGTTTGGTTTGTGTTGTCGACATGACAAGAATACGCTGTTTTCATTGCCCCAAATCTACTTTGCATGCAAAGGATGAGGACTCGCAATTGAAATGATATGGAGAAATCTGTTGCAATCTGTGTATATCAAGTGCTGAGGAAGCCTCCAGAGCTGAAAATTCAAGTAAATTCAGGGAATGTGCGTTTAATTTCTGACACGTGTTGAAAGTGGTAGACCAATCACAACAGACTGGACCGTCTGACCATTTAGATAATAATAGGTTCTCGGAATGGTGGTTTTAGAAAGACTGAATCTTCTAACTAACTTTAAGACTCTTTGAGAAATTAGGTGATTTGCAATGTATATTATGAGAACATTTACAGTGCTTTTGACCTTGGGTGCATGTAAACTTATTGTAGGAGACCTCCAAAACAACATTATGATCCTTCAAAATAGCATAAGGGGCACTTAATGTTATAATGAGTATGTTTTGTCTTTCTGTACATGTCATTTTTGATTTAGACTCCTTTCTTTCAGACTCCTAATAGTAAAAAACTTTTAAACTTAAACTTTTTTTTTAAACATGATGGCTTCTTTCCGACGTGCCATTGCATTACAGTCTGTTAACATGTTGTGCTGCCATGTAAAAGTGAGAGAACACACAACATTCTGACTTTCCATAATAAAATCCCTCCTCGCTCCAGGCAAAATCACACAGCTCTGCTCTGTGCTCTGCTTTCACTCCACACTGCCTCACAGGAAGGGCTCATCTTGTTAGATTTATACTTAGCTAGGGGGTCTACATCCAGGAGGGCCCCCCTATTTCTCTCCCTCTCATTTTATCTTTCTCTCTCTCCTTATCTCTCTCTTCCTCTGTATTAAAGTATTTGACCTGGTGGTATGCTTCAGTGGTGCAGAACACTCCTGTTGAGAGGTTTCTCTGCTCCATTCACCTGCCTTTCCGTCACACACTGGCACTCCACCACATCGACCCACACTCTCCCCTCAGATCAGTGCCTAAATAGCCAATCAATACGGCCTCTTCCAGCTGTTCCTACATCCTTATATTTACTTCACATGGCAACCTCACCACGCGAGTGGCCCCCTGAAGTAATCAGCTTCCTCTTCTGCGTCTGAATAAGAGACCGAATGTTGAAAAACAGACACATCCTAAATGGACCGTGTCATTGTGCATGCATGAACGCACTGGGAGACGAGAGCATGCAAATACAATCAAGAGCCCTAGCTGTGGCTAGAGCCGTCGAAGAAACTTGTCAATTCATCAAAGCTCCCCGGAGCCTGTTGATCGGTCGCTCCAATCATCCCCATCGCTGATTCCTGCCTCTCCGGATGTATAAGTGATTCTATTTTTTTTTTCTGCCTGAGACTCCTAGCTTTGTGTCCAGCTGATCAAATAAACCATCGGCAAAATACACAGCCAATGAGCTGGCTAAGCACCCACACATCCATTGTCTGGAACAGCCAAGACACAAATGTCCAGTCCAGGACGGCATGTTCCACCATGCCACAATATCTGCTGGAGCTGCTGTTATTGGCGGTGGAGGGGAAAAAAGCTACATGGTCATTTCTCCAGTGGAGTGCTTGTTCCTCCATTAGCTGCCTTAATTGAGTAGACTGTTATATTTCAGCACCTTATTAAATCGGAAGGAAGCAGGCCAGAGAGTATTACGTGAGAGTAAATTGATTTTGGCGCCTTGCTGCTCATCTACTTTGGCCGTCTTTACACAAACCCATTCCTCCAATTATTGTTTATGGCTTGCCTCTTTGTCTTTGCTCTCTTGCTCATTCTCGCTCATTCTCCTCTCCTTTCTCCCACGTTCAACCATCTATAATATTTTGGCCCCGCTTAGCTTAAGTCCAGTTCCCAGAGGACACAGAACCCAGCAGCACTTTGCAGTTTTCATTCTTGTTAAATGCTGACACTGAGGTTTCGACCAGACATCCACTTGGCATTCACTTCATTATTTATTTTTAATAGGAAATAAATTATACTGATTTATCGGTATGTCTTTGTGGGTCTATCTGTAAAATGGTTTACAGTTTCAACAAAAATAGGAAGCAGCACAACTGTTTTAACATTGATAATAATAAGAAATGTTTCTTAACCACCATAACTGCAAATTAGAATAATTTCTGAAGGATCACTGACACTGAAGACTGGTGTAGTTCTTTTAAATTATAATTGTTATAAATCAGGATAACGCTCAGAAATACAGTGTAACAACATACAAGATTTCGCGAAGAATGAGTGAATTCAAAGGGTTTAAATAGGCAGGAGTAAACCAGATAATAACTATGATGACCGGGAGGGGACATGTTTGGTTCAGTTAGTTTTGTCATGACCACGACAAATAAACTTGTGGGAACATCATAATATGTCGTGGCCACGAGATATTAATTTGTGGGAATGTCATATTAATTTGTGGGAACGTGATAATAAGTCGTGGCCATGCGATGTAAAGTCGGAATCATGATCGAAAAATGATCTCGTGGACACGGCTTACTATCACGTTTGCAATAGTTAATATGACATTCCCACAAATTAATATCTTGTGGCCACGACATATGACGTTCACACGACAAAACTAACTGAACCAAACATGTCCCCTCCCGGTCACTGTAAATAACACACAGGTGGAAGTTATCAGAACATGATTAGTCCAGGCAATGGATTATGGGAAATGTTGTTCATGGTGAGATAAAGGAGACAGAAGGAGTGCCCTCTGGTGGAGATTAAGGGCACTCCAGCTGGTGGTTGTGACAATAATATTTCACAATATTTCTGTTTTATTGTATTTTTGATATCAAATAAATGTTAAAACTTTAGGTCTAAAAAGTCTAAAATGTAGGTCTATATTTGGTAATACTTGGTAATAATTCATGAGACGTGTCTTTTTAGATTTCTCTGAGCATATTGAGACCCATTATTTCAACATCATAAATATTAGGCTTTTATATAGGCATCAATATAGTTTATTTTCTTTTTTTTTCATACAAATAATTCAAAGAGGACAATTCAAGAGGCACGTCTGTTAATAAATACAGTTGTCCATTTAACTGACTGTGTGAACGCCACATGTCACCATATGATGAATAAATGAGGCCTGCCACCCGCAACACTACCACCAACCAAAAGTGAAGTGTCCGCCCATAGATCATCTCATCTCAGCTTTACCTCCCGAATGCTCAGAATACAAAATAAATAAATCCACCACAAATCCTCTCTCAACCTAGGGCTCTATGTCGTCTGTGCAATGTGCAAGTGCAGTATATGCATAACCATAATCCCAAAACATGCTGTCATTCCAGCCCATGCATTACCATATTTCATCCCACATGCTCTATTAAAAGATTGCACTACTTACCAACAGACACTTTGTACAGCTTCATTTCTGCTTTAGCCAAGTCTCGGGATTCAAACTCTGAACAACTGGAGAGATCCATTAAATCCATCAGTATCCCCTCTCAAACCCCATTGGCAGGCTTAAGCCCATAAGTACATGTGATATAACCACTGAATACAAGTTTTGGAATCACAATAAGCATTAATGAAAATAGCACAATGAGAGTAACAGCAACTCATCTGCATGTTTGCTTGACATCTGCTTAACAGCAATCCTCTCTCACTTTGATCTGCCTTGAATTGGCCAATAAATCTCAACGTTTTTTCGCATAAGTGATGTTGACTGGACTATGAGCCTGATCGTGTCAGTGAGCAGAATGCAGCTTGCAGCTTATGTCTGATTCTCCCATTAGGGACTGTTTGCAGATGTACATTATGATTCACCTTTCAAAACACGGAAGCCTGAGGAGATGCATGAAAGTAAAATGAGCTTATTAATTCATGCTATGATGATTCCATGTGTTATATTCTCTGCTTTTGAACAGTGTGATGTGCAGCAGAGATGCCCATTGGACCCTGTCACAGTACACAAACCGTTTGACATATTGTAACATTAATCTATTTATCTGTCTGTCTGTCTATTGTTCTCTGTAAAGGTTTAATGATTTTTGCAAACAAGGTTTGACAGGCTTTGCTCATTTAAAAAGAAAATAGTTAAATGGAATGCTCTGAATCTCATTTTTTTTATTCTACTCCTTTACATTTAATTTCAAATTACAATTCTGCATCCTGTTCTTTACCTCAATATATATAGTTATTTTTATTTTCTCAATTCAGTTCTGAATGCCCCTCAACCCTGTTGTTCTCAAACTTCACCTCAGCATAGCTGTGTGTCATTAGTTTTGTATAATAACCTATAATGGACACAGATATTTGGAATTAGCTAAATGAGAAAGAAAGATATAATAATAAACCCGGGAGTGTTTTGTGCCCATAAAAAGTATGTGCTTGTTGACAGTAAAAATGGTTTAAGGATTCACAATAGATTAAATTATTTTGTACTGTTCTAAAACAAATTATATTTTGCCACAAGGCTGGTATGAACTAAAACCAAAATGAATATGTGGATAGTTTTTGGACTTTCTATGACAATGCAAGCATCATGAATCTGGCACTCCACTCATAAATTCTTTATCAGTGCCGTGTTAGATTTGCGTTGGAAGCCGCGCAGCTTATTGTGAGTCATGTACATATGGTAAACATTGACCCGCTGACTAGTTGACAACTTTGCTGTATGACCAGTTGACTCATAAAGTAATGCAAGCCCTAGGATATCCACCTACTCATCAATATATATTTTTCCCCCCTTGCATTTACATTGATTGATTTATTCAATTTAACCCAAAGCCACTTGCTGAGAAATAATATAACACAAGTGATTCATCATAAGTATTTTATTGAATGCACTGAATTCATATTAATTGACTTTTCCTTCCTGATGCTCACAGAGTTTCTCCAGGGGTTATTTGACCTTAATTTGTGGTTCTTCCTGCACACTGCCCTTCAGGTTTCATTAAAACTTTGTCCAAAAAATGCAGTATGAAGTCCTAAGACATGGCTGAGCATGTTGTTCTTCCTGCTTCCCGCAGGTCTCCTGTGATGGCCGGAGGCTTGTTTGCTGTAAACCGACAGTGGTTCTGGGAGCTGGGAGGATACGACACAGGCCTTGAGATCTGGGGAGGCGAGCAGTTTGAAATATCCTTCAAGGTGAGTTAAAGCCTCTGCATCGATTCCTGTATGTAATTCGCAAATAATGTATCCATTTTCAAAGACTTTTCCAAGGCTGCTTCTTGCTATTGGCCTTTCAGACCAAAATAATCAAACAGAACATAATAAGGCTCACAGTGTCTCACTCCAATGCTTTGTGCAATCCAGGTCTTAAAATGGATTCCAAGACACACACTCCAAAACCACATCCAATAGCTTAGCGCTCCTGATCCATTGCGAACCTCTAACTATAGCTATACCAGATTCCTTTTTCTCCCACTTAATGTGAAGTGCTCGGCCTGTCTGTCTAGACAGCCTTTTCTCATTCTTTTCAACAATAAAGCCTGAATGAGATTGGACGGCAGAGGTTATTTTCTTCACTCTGTTACTAAGCAAAGCCTCAGAGCCAAACGCACATGAGACGGCCAAAATAAGGCGAAGATAGCAGAGCTGTGAGTCTTTGTACGTTTGTGTTTGTGTGTATGTGTTTAGACTGGCTAGACTGCTGAAACTAATTAGATTGTGTGATCCAGTGATTGGCTGTGGCTCTGAAGTGATTCGGTTTTGATTAGCGGGGCCAAAACTGGCACCGATGGATGTGAGGAAGTGTTCTATTTATCAGTTCTGACATACCTGCCACCCCGCTCTTTTTCATTAGACTCTCACTTGTGCTGGCACTGAACTTTGTTATTGGAACACCATCCTCGGCACCTCTCTAGTAACCATGGCAACCACAAATATAGTTTAGAGGCTAAACCGCCTGCTTGAGAGATTTTTTGTAATCATCATTTCCTTTTTATGCACAGTGTTTGTCTGTTGCTATTTGTCATAAAGTTGTCCAGTTGACCTCGAAATATGGTAGTAACATACCAAACAACTCTCCATTTGAAAACTTAAAGATAGCTGGATTTTAATACAGTGTCTCCCTCAGAATCCGATGTGCAACTACAAACTAAAATAAAAGCCAGGGCTGATTGGGCTTGGCGTCATCCCATTGATTGGTTGCCTGCCACACTCTGTCCAAGTTTCATCCATCTGTTCGATGTAGGCAGCTTTCTAAATGCAATTCAAGTCATCTTAATATCTAAAGTCCTGCCATGGCTGCCTTCCCCCATGCTTTATGATAAAAGAGGCTGTGAAAAAATGTGAAAATTATTCCTAAAACTTCATTTGTTACATGGCTCCCTCATTTATCCTCAAATGAGGGATCTGCAGGGGCTTTTTCTTGCTCACTTTGTAGCACTGATGTTTCGAACGATTCTCTCTGCATAACGATGGGGTCTGTGAAGTTAGCTTGACCGCTAACCCGCCGCCTGGCAGGAGAGATAGGTCTGTGCGGTTTGATATCTGCAGACAGCTCTCTTGGGCCCAGCGGGTGACCGAGGAAGAGAGAAACCATCAGACTCAACTCGTCCGACTAGAAGCCTCCCTCCCCTCAGTTTTCTCACCTCCCTCTGTGTGTCAGTGGCCCTGGCTGAGTCCAAAATCCACCATGCCTGAGCCAATACTCGATACGGACAGGCACTTCAAAGTCTTGGCCTTAGTAGAACAGAAAGAGAGAGACGGGAAGGGAAGCATATTGAACACCCTGCTTTTTTCTTATTTTAAAGAGGAAAAGAAAAGACACAAGCATGAGGCAGTTGGAAAACTCGACTTCTTTCCTTCAGTGAATGCGCCAGTCGATCCGTAATTGGAGCCCATGGCAAGGACGTTGCTTGTCTCTGGTATAATGTGAAAGCGTAGCTGTATTTCTAGCTAGTCTGTCCACATATTCCCAGGAGCTCACAAGGGTGTGATGCATGCGGCTTTTTGAGTTTTTTCAACTGTCTAAGAGAATGCGGGATGGAAAAAACTGCACATACTGTGATGTAGTATAAATGCTTGAGTATGTGTGTGCATATGTGCTTTTTCAGGTGTGGATGTGTGGAGGCAGCATGTATGATGTACCTTGTTCGAGGGTGGGCCACATCTACAGGAAGTACGTCCCCTACAAGGTGCCTTCAGGGACCAGCCTGGCAAGAGTGAGTAGAACTTCCACTATCCTTCCAAATGAGAAAGGATAGAGTGTTTCTCTACAGTGGCCCAATTCTGCTAGTTTATAGTGCTCTAGATTCACAATGTTCCTGAGATGCTCTTATTCATACTCTGCAGGATAAAAGACAAATTGTAGGGAGAGAACCACTCTTCTCTAGATAGTATATATTTAAGGCAAATGGCAAATGTGACTAATTAGCAAATAGGCACTTGCATTATATGAGATGATTAAAGGCACAATATGAAAATGTTGCTTATTCAAAACAAAGTCGTAGCTTGATGACGCCTTGATTTCGCGGAGCTTTTATTATACCTCAGACGAGCGCTTCCACTTCTTCCGGTCATGCGTATTTGGGGTAACGCAACGGTGTTTATCATATCAGATACATTTGAGTGTGTTGAAATAATGTAAGTACACAAGTCAACAAAATATATAACATTGTTCTAGTTGTTTTTGGATATTTTAAACCAAAAATCTTACATATTGTGCCTTTAAGGAAAATACATGATGTGTCAGTAGAAAATATCATTTCAACGTCTCCAAGACACTTGAAGAAACCTTCCTGCAAAGCTCCCTGAAAAACTATGTGCAAGTTTACCTAGGACAAAACAAAAAAGGTGTTTGCGGTGTAGTTATTAGAAGTTAATTGATCAAATCTATTTATGACGTTATTTTTGAAAGCATCCTCACTTTACTAAAACTTTTCACAGTACTGTAGCTTTGCAGGAAGGTTTCTTCAAGCATTTTGGAGACATTGCCAAAGTTCTTCTGGATTTAGTCTGTCTCAGTTTTTTCTGTTTCTTCATGAAATCACAGATAGACTCGATGATGGTGAGATCAGATCTCTATGTGGAGCATACCGGCTGTCGTCAGACGTCTTGTGCATACAAAAATCGCTCTGAATTATTACAATTAATGACAAAAGGAATGTTTTGAAATGTAAACTGATATGTCCTACTGACACACTACAGCAAAAGATATAAATAACTGGCTTAAAACCTTTTTTTTTTTTAAATACTAACGAAAATACTAACGTGCCTAAGATTTTGCACAGTACCGTATATATATATATATATATATATATATATATATATATATATATATATATATATATATATATATATATATATATATATATATATATATATATATATATATATATATATATATATATATATATATATCCATTAATCCTCACAGAACCTGAAACGAGTGGCAGAGACATGGATGGATGAGTACACAGAGTACATCTATCAGCGCCGGCCTGAGTACCGCCACCTCTCCACTGGTGACATTACCGCTCAGAAGGGGCTCCGCAAACACCTCAAATGTAAAGACTTCAAATGGTACATGAACACTGTGGCCTGGGACCTGCCCAAATATTACCCACCTGTGGAGCCACCGCCAGCTGCCTGGGGAGAGGTGGGTGAACAACGGCCCAATAAAATTGTGAAGATAACAGGGTTTAGCAAAATTTTATAATTTGTCTTTTAATCTTTTGATTCATGACTGACTTGAATTAGCCACACAGTGATGTTGAATTTGAATTTGAGTTCCAGGAACACTTTTTTATCTTATAAACTTGCTTCATTGAAAATGTTGTGATAAATGAGAGCATTCTGGGAAATTGTGCGTTACTGGGGACAGTATGGTGTTTTTGAAATAAGTCTTTCAAGGTTGCATGCATTTGATCAAAAATACAGTAAAAACAGTAATATTGTGAAATATTGCAATTTAAAAGAACTGTTTTCTTTATTAAAATCTCAAAATGTAATTTATTTCTGTGATGGCAAAGCTGAACATTACAGTAACATGATCCTTCTTAAATCATTTTAATATGCTGATTTGGTGCTAAAAACCCAGCATTTTTTAAATATAGGCCTATATATATTGTATTTACTGCCACTTTTAAATTTAATATAAAATTGCTGAATTTTTTTTTTTAGAAAGTCTTAGAAAGTTTAGAAACTTAGAAAGTTTGGTGTCAGTAAGACACCAAACTTTCTAACAGTAGTGTGTATATATACTGAATGGATGGATTAATGGATATGATCAAATTTAGATATAATTTATTCTTAAAGCTGCTAACTTTTTTGGGTTAAAAATGATCCCAAATCAATTTTTGAGCAAGTACATAACCAGCCAGTGTTCAAAAAAATCTCCTTACCTCAGCCCAATTCACAACGGTAAGCTTGTAATAAATGTGTTATAATTTGAGTGGTACTGATAGCTTTCTGCGGGAAATTCGAGCATGGCGCCGTTCGTCTTTGCGTCATTACGTCACGTCTGTATACATAAAGGAGGAGTCCGGCTAGTAGGCTATCGCATGTGAGGATGCTGCAGGTGGCGGATCATATATAGCCTTTTCTCACAGCAGCTGGAATAATTAAACGTATCATTTTGATGGCGGACTGTAATCCAGAAAGGTCCAAACGACAATCATCAATGACAAGTGGAGATTCACCTGTAGTCAAAAGCTAAAGATTAGACTGTATGGAAATTGAAATCAACAGTTAACGCTAATGCACACTAAATACACAGTCATGCAATGCTTGTGTTAATGTTGTTAACATTAACAATTTGAGAACAAAGTATAACAATAAGAATAATTTGCACGGTTTGATGTAATATGAGCTAAGCGATCGTTAGATTCAATCACTGTTGGTAGCGCAATTTATTGTAATGCCTTTTTTTCTCAGTTGGTTAGAACAAAAGTGCCAGACATGTTACTAACATTTTCAAGTGAAAATTCTTATTTTGGTCATACTCCAAGACGTAGAATCTGTGATTCCCAAGTACAATATCCACACGCCACACATATTTCTCAAAACATTAGATTAATCCGATGCACAACCCACATAAAGATGATAATTACACAAATAACTGCAATTGCAGGTTTCAAATAGAGATAGCGACAAAGAGGCATTTTATGTATTTTGAAAAACTACTGCATTCAAGAAACCTGAAATTAATTTAGCTATTGGACAACAGTAAACTTAAAAAATTGCTCGTTTGTTGTTTAGGTGACACTTATATTCAAGGTAACTTACTGTACACTTATTATGGGTCCATGAATCAACCTGGTGTTGGTGCTCAGGGAGCACAATGGAGGTTTCAACCTGAATCTTTCAGTTACCAGTCAGTTTTTACACCCCTCACATCTCTTTGTTTACCCACGAGTGGGCACATAACTTTTCCACACTTGATTTGAGTTACGCACTGAAAACAGCACGATCGTCAATACATCCTGCGAGTGTGTGTCTGTGTGTGTGTGTGTGTGTGTGTGTGTGTGTGTGTGTGCGCGTGTGCGCGCGTGCAAATGACAGAGAGGTTATGTGGAAATGTTCATTGATTTATGAGAAGCACTGCCGGGTGAGATACAACACATTTTTCGTCAAATACAAGCAGGCGGCCGGTCCTCACGCTGTCTAATATACAGCGACATCACAGCGTAACTATTGTTTGCATCACTGCTTCCTAATCCATAAATAAACAGAAGATGTGTTATACATTTATTACTCAAGCTGATCCAGGCAGACAGGCTATTCAGGTTATTCATTATCATTGGGGTTTGCTGTGCCAGAACAGCGGTTCTTGGGAACACGCATGGAGAGATGGGCCTGTCATTTCTCTTCATCTGTGGTTCTGCCATGTCTGTCATAGTGGGGGGTATTTAATATGCATGGACTGATTCCCATCTTGTGCATTTTGATGGGCCTTTTTAATCACAGCTGAATGATGTACCTCACAGACATCATGCCTTAATGAATCCCCCCAGGGAACACCATCTCCTCTTTTTTCAGTCCCCTACAGTGATGTGTCAGAAATGGCAAGTAATAATTTACAAATGTAATTAATTTCACATCCGAATTAATTGGAGGGCTGACGCTTATTGTACAGCGCATCCGTCCATCCGAATCCAACTAAGGTGGTAATGGAAACAACCCTTTGATTTCAATAGTTTCAGCAGAGGCGGCCCAAAAAAGTCAATTAGCAAACAATATCCCGTCCCTTTCACTTATTGGCTTTTTCTGCATTAGCGGCGTAAAATTGATGGTAAAAAAAGGGCTGTGCAGCATACGGCTGGTGACCGGTTCAGGTGAAATTTATGCACAGTAAATATCTTCTTTCCTGAGGCAAAATGATAGTAATTTGACTGTCAAACTGATAGCTTCATACACCACGCTCTCTAGCTGGTCTGCCCGCGCTGGCCACCTGTCACACCGCCTGATGTATTGCACAATAAAAGAGCCTCATTGGACTTTTGAAGCCACCCCCATGGGCCATGACAGAGAGGGAGAAGGGCAGCTAAGAATTAAACGGGTCCTTGTCGGCATTTTCAGCAAAGGACAGGGGTCAACGTCGGCATGACCTCCGGCTGACAGGGCGGTGAGATGGGTAAGCAGGCTGTCAACCATATGCCACTCGCCCACCTTCACACATATATGCTCTCTCTCTCTCCCCCACAGCTGTTTCATTGCCTCTTCAATACACTCACATACTTTAAATAATGCAATCAGCCACTTTTATGCTCACAGCTATTGCTGCCAAGGGCTGTTTATGGTATAAATGCAGTTTTGAGGCCCATTTTAGAGTACCTCCCCCCTGTGGATTGACAGGAAGAAGAGAGGAGAGACCCATGCTGATTTGGTCTGATTCTGCTGTATTTACCTCTAAAGCGCTTGTGATTACATGCACTCTTCTACTGTAACCTAGAAGTGCATTCATTTATTCCTTTATTTTGTGGTAAAAATATTATAAATCAAAGTTGAATAATTTTTTTTTCTCTCTCTCTACACCATGAACAGGTAGTAGGCACTGATGATTGAGCCTTTTAGCAGCACTTAAAATGATGCGAGAGGAAAGTTGCTGTTTCTTTCAAATCAGCACAACCTCCTACTAAATTCTAGAATACATTAGAAAAGAAATGAAGAATACAGAGGCTTTCCAAAAGCCACAACAAACATTCTTTGAGCTTCTTAAAACGTATTGGAACACATTTATAGTTGCTCTGACTTCACAAAAATGTGGTTTGGTAGTAAATTGACTGCATCCGCAGAAAATTTGATTCTAATTCATGTCTTTGTTGAACAAGTCAAATAATTTATCCTGAAAACATCACACGACGGCAGGCGCAAGGAAGGTCCAAAATAGAGCGAGAAGCTGCTAATAGACAAGAAAATGAATTAAACATGTTTTCTTTTTATAACCTCGGGGGAAAAAAGTAAGCTTTTAAGAATAAATCGGCAAGGCAGAGCTTTGTGTGACCTTGCTTTTCGCTTTCATTTTGTTCCATTTGTCAAGCTCGTACTCACTCGATTCTCCAATCCAGCTCATTTGAAAAGAAATCACAGCTCAAATAGGGTGCACCATTTCCTTTGCTGTAAATAATAAGCAGTAAAGTGTTGACCTGAACTGTAATAAAGACTACCGTCTGCATTAGGACATTTCATTCTGATGTCCTCACCCACCCCGGAAAGCTTGTTGCGTCCATCTGCCGTAGAAACGGTTTTGATTGCATTCGTTTTCAGCCTAGGTTTAAAGTCATTTCAAGTGAATTTCAGTCTTTTAGACTGTAAGCAGTAGCAAATGCATCTAGTCACCAACAAGAAAAATCTGCTTTAAGTCATGCATTCACAGAGCAGAACGCATCGAGCAGAACTTCATGTTGATTTGTGCAGCCTACTAACTGATTTCCAATTACTTTCAATAGTCATGCCTTGCCAAGAGCTCAAAAACCCTAAATCCCTCACCTCAATCGTTCAGGACTCATGAGCGTGAGAAAAACATATTTGAGGAAACGGGCTCCAACAAACACTATGTAATCTGTTTCCTCTGATGGCCTTGGTATGCAGTGCACAATTTCGGCAGTGGAAGCTTATGCATTGTGCATGCACTACGCTGCACAGCATAATATGTTCCACCACAGTTCATCCTCTTTGTCAGGTCTCCTTTTTGTGTGTGTGTGTGTGTGTGTGTGTGTGTGTGTGTGTGTGTGTGTGTGTGTGTGTGTGTGTGTGTGTGTGTGTGTGTGTGTGTGTGTGTGTGTGTGTGTGTGTGTGTGTGTGTGTGTGTGTGTGTGTGTGTGTGTGTGTGTGTGTGTGTGTGTGTGTGTGTGTGTGTGTGTGTGTGTGTGTGTGTGTGTGTGTGTGTGTGTGTGTGTGTGTGTGTGTGTGTGTGTGTGTGTGTGTGTGTGTGTGTGACCTTGCCCCAGGCCCTGGTCCCCTCATGTCTCCCTAGTGAGGTGAATAAGTGAGCAGAATTGGCCCAGAACTGCTGCCCGCTCTTCTGTGTCTGCTCAGGAGGCAGTGGCTCCAGCCGCTCATGCATTATTGAGCTGCACTGTGACAACAGTGAAAGAAAATTAGGCGACCTGGAAAGCCAATCAAAAAATGAACAAAAGAGAAAAAAATAAGTATAAGGGGCAGCGGAACTCTCTGGAGTTCATACAGTGGGGAAAGTGCACACGTCTTTGTGAACAGGTGTATTTTGAATGAATCATTATTTAAATGGTCCGATTTAGCACTTGAACAGATTGGAGACCAGGGGTCACATTATACTTCACTGCACAGTTGGGGAAGAAGTAAAACTTTTGGCTAACATTCTGTTGCCTTTAATGCACATCCTTGGGCACCGTAGAGGTCATTAACCATGATTGTTATGGTCAGGAAATACTGCTTTATCACATCTAAAGGGTCTGAATCAGAAACTCATGTATTAAAACATGTACCGATGCATTTGACTCATTCTCTATTCATTAATTGGCATAATTTCAATGTTAATTGCCACAGAAATATCAAATCTCAGCCAGAGAATAGTGCGTATTGCTAATATACTCTAAGGTACATCAGGTCACTATATCTTACATTTATTAATCTTGTAAAACATTTTATGCTATGCAAATTGTGCTGTCATACTGTGTCATCGTTTTTCCAAAAGCGTGTCATGGACTTCAATTATACAGTAACTGGATAATTTCCAGCTATTATTGAACATTTCAAAAAAGCCAAAAGTATATGACAAAATATAAATATTTCTGACACATTTAAGGAACATTTGGTGGGGCCCAGTTAAAATGTTGGCAGGGCAAATACTAGCAGAACATTATTATTGAACTGTATAATGTAATACTGATCAAATGAGTTGCTGACTATGTGGATTGGAGCTTATACATATATGTATATATTTATCTTACAAACATTTTGATCTCAGATGCCTAGTTCTTTTATCTTGTTACATAAACTGACAACCCTGCTGAAAAATCCAGCATTGCTGGTCACCAGCATAAGGCATGTATTTCATGCAGGGGATGCTGGTTGTTGGTTTGCTGGCAGCATTACTTTAGCCTGATGTCGTCATACTCAGATTCTAGTCGGAATATGAGTCTGATACTGCACCATTGGGCTGTGATTATGGGGGCGTGTTTCAACCGAACCTGGAAAGAAAATGCCTCTGTACTCAATTGGATAGACCTGCAACCAATCAGAGCGTATGTTGAGCGATTCATAGTTGTCAACAGAACTCAACTGAACTCGTGCTGAAAGAAGTAGAAGAAGAAGATGAGTGTAAACGATCTTTGCCGGTGTTGTAAAAAAAAATGTAAGGATACACAGAGTACTTACCAACACGATCATCATTTTTGAGAGAAATAGTACGATAGTTGATAGTAGAACGAATTCAACCCAAGAGCTCTTTGGTGACGTGGATGATTACGTTACTGTTAATCATCTGTCCATCATCGTATAAAGCCCGCCCTGTCAATTTGATTGGTCCGAACAGCTCTGGTTCGAGCATAGTTGCTCCACAACGGATCAAGTCAAAACCGAACTTCCCAACCTCAAATGTTGTGGGCAGGCTGAGTTCGGCTGGCATCCAGGCTAGCATTACTTTGGTCCACCAAACTAGAACAGCACTAACCAGCATAAACCAGCCTGAACAAACATAGAATACATGGTTTATGCTGGATTTCCTCAGGGAGTGCTAAGGCTAACTTTGTTAAATCCTTGTGCAATTGATAGGTGTCGTTCAACAAATCAATTTCTCTGTCCGCAGATCCGTAATGTGGCATCTGGTTTGTGCATTGATTCTAAACATGGCTCCACTGGCACCGAACTGCGTCTGGACACTTGTTTAAAAGAGGGCGCTGAGCGAACATGGGCACATGAGCAGGTAAAAGGCTTTTCCCCTGTACACTGTCCCACATCTCTCAGTTCTAATTTGTATCAGATATGTTGGAATAATTTGAACAGTATTAGATGGCTGGCTATCAGTGTAGTTTCTTAATTAACTTCCTACAAATTAACTGATACTTCGATTTAATGAAATCATGGTATAAAGCATATGCCTTGACAGTCTTCTTTGAGACTGAGAGTATTGCTGTTCCCTTTGGTGGTTAGATTTTCACGTTTGGCTGGAGAGAGGACATCAGGCCTGGAGATCCCCTGCATACCAGAAAATTCTGCTTCGATGCTATTAGTCAGAGCAGCCCCATCACCCTGTATGACTGCCATGGTATGAAAGGCAACCAGCACTGGAGCTACAGGAAGGTAATGCAGTAATAAACATACACTACCAGTCAAACATTTTAATATAGCTACTCATTCTCAGAGGCGGACAGTTGTGAAGTATTTTTACTTTCCAAGTCATTTTATTTTTCAGGTATATGTACTTTATCAGTGTTCTTCTTTGGAAACTTTTACTTCACAACATTCCAAAACATAATATTGTAATTTTTACTGCACTACGTTTCATATTGAATTTCATTTAATACTTTTTACATTAAAAATGTAGTACTAATACTTTTACTCAAGTAAAAGTAATTCAAAGTTTTACTTGAGGACAAGTTAGAAAGTACTACATTTTTAATGTAATTAAAGGGATAGTTCACACAAAAATGAATATTAGACCATGATGTACTCACCCTCAAGTCATCCTAGGTGTATATGACATTCTTCTTTCAGACGAATATAATCAGAGTTATATTAAAAAAGTCCTGGCTAATCCAAGCATTATAATTGCAGTAATAGTTGCTCTGTTTTTGAAATCCATAAAAAAATCACCTGTCCATCGAATAACGTGCTCCACGCGGCTCCAGGTGTTAATAAAGGCCTTCTGAAGTGAATCGATGCGTTTGTGTAAGAAAAATATCCATATTTAAAACTTGATCAAGTAAAGTTCCAGCCGATCACCTTCCGTGGAAAAGTGTTGAAAATTGAAAGTGAAACTCAAGATGCGTATATACGTGACGTCATGACGAGCCTACCTGGTCGCGTTAGTCTTTCAATCGGCAGAGGACCTTTCAACACTTTTAAACACGGAAGGTGGTCGGCCGAAACTTTACTTTATAAAGACTTTATATCGAATCGCTTCAGAAGGCCTTTATTAACACCCCGGAGCCACGTGGAGCACGTTATTTGACAGACAGATGCATTTTTTATGGACTTCAAAAACTATCACTGCCATAATAAAGCTTGGATTAGCCTGGACTTTTTTAATATAACTCTGATTATATTAGTCTGAAAGATGAATGTCATATACACCTAGGATGACTTGAGGGTGAGTAAATCATGGGCTAATTTTCATTTTTGGGTGAACTAACCCTTTAAGTATTAAAGTTTGAAAAAAAAACTTTAATTTATGAAATGTAGTACAGTAAAAAGTACATCATTATGCTTTGGAATTAGGGGTGTAACGATTCGTTTTAACAACGATTTGATTCGTATCACGATTTGAGGTTGTCGATACGATTCAAGGACGATATTGGTTCATTTAGAACGATACGATCCGAAACGATTCAGTGACTTGAAATCGATTCAGTAACTTTTTAGCCAAAAATTGTGTGACTGAAATAAATATCTGGATACTGCTCAATGCAGGTGAAGTTTCCTAGATTCCTGTTGTTTCTTGTAAGGGAATCAGGTATCAATTAATTATGGATATAAACAAACAAGTAAACAACAATTAATGGCAAATGCATTCAAATTTTATTTTAATAAAGTGCAACCAACAGTTTAGGTTGAATTAAAAGGAAGTTAACCTTTTCTGCTCTCATTTTCAAATTTCAATACATTTTCAATAAAAGCACAGTAAGTGCAACCAACATTTCAACAGTAGGTTAACCTGCTACTTCTGCTTTTGTTTTCCAACATAAAAATATTACAATATTAGTATAAAAAATAAAGTGCAACTAACTACTCTTCAGGTTTAAATAATAGTAGGTTTACCTGCTACTTTTGCTGTTGTTTTACAACATTAAAATAATACAAATACAATATTAATATCAAAAATAAAGTGCAACCAATATTTCTTCAGGTTGAATAAACTGGCTGAACCTGCTACTACTCTCAGTTTAATAAACAAACAATATTTAACAAAGATAAAATGTAACCAACTACTCTTCAATGACTCTACAGATTTCTTTTTCAAAAATATCAACATGATCTGACCGCAGAACACTTCTCTGTGCGTTCACTATGTCGCCAGCAGTACAAAAACTCGCTCTGCAGGCACACTGGTGTCAGGAATTCACAGGTAACATTTAGCAAGGGTTGAAAGTACAGGTAAAACGTTACTAACTTAGCTCTTTCTCCTGGTGGCTTGATAATTTCTCGCACGTTGGCTTCTCTGTCATCCGCCATGCTATGTTTTGTTTTCTTAGCGATGCTGCGTGCGTTGCGATGATGTCACAGATAGGCAGACTTAATTGAGTAACGTTTAACGGCTTTATCATTAAAAGTGCTAAGAAAAAATATCCATATAAAGTCTGACGTGCTTAAATCCAATGCGTTATTCCCCATGAACGATACAATCGATTGATTACCTTTTAAAACGATGTTAGATCGATATATGTCGTCCGGAAGGCCATCTTGCCGAGCACAGATCGATGTAGTTAGATCATAGGAAAATAAATCGATACATCGATGTAGTAGATGAATCGTTACACCCCTATTTGGAATGTAGTGAATTAAAATTTTTCCAAAGAAAAACAGTGATAAAGTACATCTACTTGAAATATGTACTTGAGCAGAACGTAAAAATACTTCACTACTGTCCGCCTCTGCTCATTCTTATGGAATAACACAAATGTATGAGGAATTACTGTACACAATGACCAAGAACATATAAAAACGATCTTATGTTTTAATAGTTTCTTCAAAATATGCCTGTGCCTAGATTACAAGTCCGTGCCAAGGGGTTGAGGTTTGTCTGCTTAGCCCCTGCTGGTAAATGCAGTAGCTGCATGCTTTGTGAGCAAAAATAACCTTTCTCTGTTCTCTGATAAAATAACATCTCATTCTAGCAACTTGTGATTTGCAAATATTTCATTTTCGTATATAAATAAATAAATGACTGAACACAAAGACATAACAAGAAAACTAGAAAACATAAATATACACATGTGCAATAATGCATAAGCCTATTGTGCATTATGCATAAGGTTAATATAAATAAAATGTTTAAAGTGTATCATTTTTGAGAGAATGTAAATACTGTATATGTATGGATTTTAGACAATAGGTAATATATACACTGATCAGGTATTATGACCACCTGTGGCCATGGAAGTGATTGGAACAGCTGAATTCAATGATTTGGAGGGGTGTCCCAATACTTTTGCCAATATAGTGTATAAACATATGTTCGAAAAAAAAGTAACGTAACAAAAAATGTTTGTCTAAAAGTATTATTTTAATATAACACAGTCAACTGACAAAATACAGGGGGGCATGACGTTATTGAGATAAAATCCATTACAGTCTGCATGAGTAATGTTTTACACCCAGGTGTTATGTTTTCATACCACTTCATACATTTTCATATACCATCTCTAAGGGAAATCTGCACCTGTCTTGCTCCATATTCCCTCTCCACATCTTCTTTAAGAGGTCAATAAATGATATATACAGAAACAGAGCAGCAGTGGGACCGAACGTACACCTCGTTACAGAAGCCCCTGTGGACTAATACCTATTGCTCAGGGCCCATCACGAACGACAGAGCCTAATACAGAAGCACAGTTTTTCTAGCCCTCTAGCGATGTACTATGAGCCTAAACTGAGATATTTCGTCTCACACAAGGGCTTTAAGGTGTCAAGCAAAGAAATCACTGTCATTGCAGGATAGGTCAATGACGGCGCTATAGAGAGAGGAAATATACAGTTGAAAGGAAGAGGTGGTACCTGGCAGTGGAGCTGCCTGAGGCGCAGAGAACAGTAAATCAACCCAGGGGAGGGCAGCATAGAACTGGAGCCGAAAGCCCGAAGGCATGTCCCTCCTCTGCTCAGCCTGATCACTCCCTCAGGGACACATCCTCTATTTTTTCACCGGCTCTGTTTGGCATACTCAGTACTTTCTAGCGCAAAAATATACATGCCCTGTGTGCTGTGGAGAAGACTTTCAAGTAGAGACTTTCTTTGTTGTCTTCCACTTTTTGATAAGAGATTGATGATGAATCCCCCATTCTTTCACTTTTATTTACCGTTCACCTTCCTCATTTTCTTTCTGCCTACCAGTAGTGTGCAGAGGTGTTTTGAAATCATGAGGCAAAGTCATCACTGTTTTTAATCCTTCATTTTATTCCAATTTAAATTAATGTTCCAGTTATACTTAATGTTAACACATTTTTAGGTTAAATAAATATAAACATTACTTTGGGCTGGTTCACACAGAACACATTTTTTTCATTCCACTGTGCTACTTTTGCATTGTTTTTCAATGTAAACTTGCTCTAGATGGACATGTTTGACTTGCGCTCACGTCTCGCTTCTTTTACAGTGTCTTGTGCATTACGTGGCATTCTAAAAATGTGGCACACAACGTGTCTCTAGACTCCATTCACCCGATCAATTTTGAGCATCCAGATGGTATAATCAAACATATCTTGTTGAGCACTCTCGGAGTAGGCCTTTATTTGTCATTTTAACTGTTTGGTACGGTGACGCATTGCTGCCACATACATTATTATTCTTATGTCGTTTTAACGACATCTTTTCTCGTAATAAAGAGATCTTATGTCGTTAAAACGACATATTTTCTTGTAATAACGAGATCTTATGTCGTTAAAATGACATCTTTTCTTGTAATAACGAGATCTTATGTCGTTAAAACTACATCTTTTCTCGTAATAACGAGATGTTATGTCGTTAAAACTACATCTTTTCTCGTAATAATGAGATATTGTCGTAAAAATGAAAATTTTCTCGTAATAATGAGATGTTATGACGTTAAAACGACATCTTTTCTTGTAATAACGAGATCTTATGTCGTTAAAATTACATCTTTTCTCGTAATAACGAGATGTTATGTCGTTAAAACGACATCTTTTCTTGTAATAACGAGATCTTATGTTGTTAAAATTACATCTTTTCTCTTAATAACGAGATCTTATGTCGTTAAAATGACATCTTTTCTCATAATAACGAGATGTTATGTCGTTAAAACGACATCTTTTCTCGTAATAACGAGATGTTATGTCGTTAAAACTACATCTTTTCTCGTAATAACGAGATCTTATGACGTTAAAACAACATATTTTTCTCGTTAAAACGACATATATTTTCTCCTAATAAGGGCATGTGTTGTATAGTGATGTGTGTATATCGTTGCTGTCCGATGAAAACCACGTATGTCCATTTTGCCAATTTTGAGATTTTTCGACGGATTGAATGTCCAGGTTCATTTCCGTATACAGGATGCTTCACATATCTAAATGACCAATGAAAAGTTGTGAAATCATGTCATCTGATTTTCACGTATATCCATTTGGTGTCAAAGCTGTCAATCACGCCGCGTATCTCCCGCCCTGTGGAAGCATCTCGCCGGTCTCGTGAAGTTTCATCGAAGCTCAGCACTGGATAGCCGAAAGTACGACATTGAAGCTCTCCACAGTTTAGTTCTAATCTAGTTCTTCACAGATTAGTTTGCTTGCTAGTATGTAAATAAACTCGGTCTCATTGATAAGATTCAAACTTTTTTTTTCATAGTCAAACTGATCAAATTATAGCCTGTAATGCTACTGTCATGATTGTCACTAGAACATGCCTCACTCATACTGCTATCACCGCTTGCCAGAGGCTAAGAATGTCCAGCACGTATTCCTCTGTCAATATGAAACGCGACTTGGCCATTCTAATTAATGATCGGAAGAACGCGTATCGACCACCGTTACTGTAAAATATGCACGTATGTCCATTTAAACTCAATTTTGGTCAAATGTGGATTATATCATTACACTGGCAAGAATATGGTTACATGTAAAGATGCCGTACCAAGTATGACACCGCTACATTCAACTGCTTTTGAAATACAGTGTTTTTTTCACTTCCTGAAAAGTATCCGTTTTGGACATACGTGAGATACATAGGGCAGCAACGATATATATGTCTGTATCCACATTAGAGAATGTATTTAGCCCATGCCTTTGTCACACTTGATTGAAAAGCAGAAGCAAGCTCAGCGTAAAATAGACTCATCCGCTGCCTGTATCAGTGGCAGTGCCCATAGCACGAAATTGTTGTAATTTATTGATGTAGCCTATAGTTCTTAACAGCCATGGATAGCAGGGGCCATGGATCGCTCATGATTAGCCTCAGTGGCGTAACTTTAACCTAGTAATGACGGACCCCGGTGCAGCCACAAATATCATAACTATCTATAAGGTCTACTGTAATTAAGACATATATTCAAGAAATGTATTAAAAACAGAAAGACGCTATAGTTTCAGCCTTACTCAAAGGCCACGGAAACATGGTCAGTGGGTTCGTTACGCACGCAAATCCATTCCCGGCGTTCTTGGTTTGCTTTTATTTATTAAATATACGGGCAATTAGATAAAACCTTTATCAAAATTAAAATACAATTTATAGAAAACGAAATTCACTTTAAAGAAAGACTTTCTACAAAACAAAACTCAATAAAAATCATGTCTGACCCCACTCCACGTCTCCAGACATATTGCACGTCTTATAGCCTATATCTTACTCATGCCGATGAAAGCGCCCGTGCATTTTTTCCTTTATGACAGCTGAAACAATTTACACGTTATTTTGGCTTGGAATTTAGTTTGTTGGAAATAAGAACTGAATTTAGAAATGCTTTTGAAATTAAAAACTTAGCATTTAATAAACAAAATATATATTTTTTTAAATGAAGACAGTATTTGGAGGGGAGTTCATGCCAAACAATCTGTTCCCTGAATCCACGGCATTTGTTGTTATTGTGAGTTTACACAAATAAAAGTTGACCGTTTATAGTTTATAATTATGTCTTGAACTTATCTGTTTGGCTAAAAATGACGGAGTATTGTGATATTATTCCATGCGCTTTCGTCAGACAGAGGGTTAAAGAAAACGTAGCCTATATTTAGTTTCATAGTTAGGCTATGTTTAAATATTAGCCTATTATATTATTTTTTAGATTTCATATGTTGATTATGGAAAGTGAGCAGCATGAGTAAGACGCGCAATATGTCTGGAGACATGGAGTGGGGTCAGACATGATTTTCATTGAGTTGTGTTTTGTAGAAAGTCTTTCTTTAAAGTGAATTTCGTTTTCTATAAATTGTATTTTAATTTTGATCAAGGTTTCATCTAATTGCCTGTATATTTAATAAATAAGAAGCAAACCAAGAACGCCAGGAATGGCCTTTGAGTAATGCTGCGTTCACACCAAATGCGATTAGAGTATCAAAATCGCGTCTACTGCGCTTAGTTGGACGCTTGAACATTTTGAATCTAAAATTTGTTATCTGCCAAATCGTTTTGACTGCAGGGCAAAGAGAAGTTTCATAACTTTATTTTTTAGGATATTTAAATACATGCAGTGAAGATAATGACCACATTTGTGTGGCTATTAATGTTAAATAGCTTATATTTTTTAATGAAAATGAAAAGAGGCAGAGTTGTGTTTTATGACATATTTCTCCTGGAGCGCCTTGAACGCACGTCTTTTTCACTTCAAACGCTCGATTTATATGGATTCAAAATGTTCAAGCGCCCACCTAGACACAGTAGACGCGGTAGACGCGATATTCGTGTTCGGTGATATTCATGTGAATGCAGCATAAGGCTGAAACTATAGCGTCTTTCTGTTTTTAATAAATTTCTTGAATGTCTTAATTACAGTGAGCCGTATAGATATTTATGATATTTGTGGCTGCACCGGGGTCCGTAATATCTAGGTTAAAGTTACGCCACTGAGGCTAATCATGAGCGTTCCATGGCACCTGCTACCCATGGCTGTTAGGAACTATAGGCTACATAAATAAATTATAACAATTTCGTGCTATGGGCACTGCCACTGATACAGGCAGCGGATGAGTCTATTTTACGCTGAGCTTGCTTCTGCTTTTCAAACAAGTGTGACAAGGGCATGGGCTAAATAAATTCTCTAATGTGGATAAAGACATATATATATACACACATCACTATACAACATATGCCCTTATTAGGAGAAAATATATGTTGTTTTAACGAGAAAAATATGTTGTTTTAACGACATACAATCTCGTTATTACGAGAAAAGATGTCGTTAAAACGATATAAGATCTCGTTATTACGACATAATTGAGTGAAAAAAATTATATGTATGTGGCAGCAATGCGTCACCGTAGTTTGGAAATGGAGCGTAAAACTGGATTTCTTATCTTATCAGTGGCTAGTCGACAACAAGCTTAAAGTGTCATGGCAGAGCATTAAAGTCGAATAGTCTGTCTAACCCCTAGTAACAATAAGAACAAAGAAAAAAAGAATATCTATAAAATGTATATTTTATTTGTGAACTGATGTTCAGCTTCAGCTTTTCGGATCATCAGTCATCAAGGCTTGGTACAAAGTTCACACCCTAATGAAACGTTCCTGTTAAGTTAAAAAAACATTTCTAAATGTGCAAACTGTCCAGTTTTTGTGATAACTTTTTGTGAACATTATTAAAGACTAGGTAACTTTGAACAAATGTTTTATTAGCGTTACTGGAAGAACTTCATAAATTTGAGAGACCCTTGCCACAACATTAGCTAAACTTCTGAGAACGTTCCCTGTTTTTTGGGCAGACACAGAGATGGGGTACAACAGAGCTAAAGGCTCCACGGGGTAAAAGGCTCCTTTGATTTCATTTTCCTCTAAACCACTAGATGGGACAAAAACTTGCCTCAGAACTTTCCAAAACATCTGCTTTTCACGATGCACGTGGAAATTTGCCTGATCTTTGACGTGATCGCGGGCAGCAGCACAAAGTTAATTTTGCGCTAATTTTATTTAATATTTGATGTTTTTAAAAATTGTATAGATTTAAGTAGCAAATAAGATACACCAAAATTACTTAATATAATTTGAGACCAAGGTCTTCCTAAGGATTTTCAGTGGTATTTGGGGTAAAAGGCACCCCTGCTGTTGAGGCCATATTTAATATGATAATAAATTGTTAACTGACTTTTCCATTTGTTGAATGACATGGTTTCAGATTGTAAATATCATATATTAAGTTGAGTATCCACCTTAGATATAATTTACCATATTTATAATTAAACCATCATATTTAAAAATATGTTATTAATCATATCATATAATAAAATATTATTTATTGTCACTACGATAAATCTATATTAAATTATTATGGGATCTCCTTCAATGCGTTCAGAATCTTTACATTTAAAATTATTTTGTTTCTATATTTTAAATATATATTTCTGTTTTAACATTATCTTAATGACAGCATATTTATTTATTTATAATTCTTTTATTTATCAAAATAAAAAGAAAATAGTTCAGACTTTGCTAAAGTGGTTGTTTTGAGCAAGTATTAACCAGACATTATTAAAAACATATTATTTTAGCTAACGTATTTGAATCAATATGTGTGCCCCATGCTGGTGAGCCCCATGTGTGGAGTAAAAGGCCCCTCTTGCCACCCCATACATTTATACGATTTTTAAACAAAATAAACCACTTTTAGGATTTATTTTCACTCAAAATTGGTTGCTCCATAAATGTTCAATAAAAACATAAATATTTTTTTTCTGCAATCATACACTATATGGGAGTAATGAAAAGCACATTTTTCTTTAGGTGTGCCTTTAGCCCTGTTGTATACCCTACCTTTAATTTCTGGCTGATCACTAAAAAACCCTTATGGGTCATGTTTTATGTCATTTCCAGTATGATTTTGACATGACATACAGTAAAACGTTGATGTGGGCGAGTTGTGTACTTAATACTTTTTAATTAGTCTTTACATTAACACCATTATATTTATTAATTCAGACCATCATCAGATGTGGAATACGCACAAAATGTATCGCTTTTTATTTAACTTTTTAATGCCATATTTTATTATTTTCGGAGAAAGCCTTTGCATCCTCTGAGAAAACACTCTGCCACCTACCGCCCTTCCCGTCCATTATTTTTCTATTTCTTACATTTCACTTCCAAACTCGAGCCAAGAAAAAAAGTCAGTTTTTCTGATTAGTGTATTCCATGTTTGGTTCTTCAGTTCCACTCCTGTAATCTGACTGAAGGCTAGCAGGAGATAATGCAGGATTAGACCTCTGCCGCAGTCACAGTTTCTTGTTTATTTATTTTATTTCACCCTCATTCTCTCTTTTTCTCCTTCCCATCTTCCTCTTGCTCCAGGATAAATCTTTGTACCACCTGGTGAGCAGTGGTTGCATGGACTGTAGCCCGGGTGATAAGCGGATTTTCATGAACAAGTGCGACCCTGAGTCTGAAACACAACAGTGGATCTTCCAGAAAGTCAACGTCACCGTTCTGGACAAATTCAACAGCGCCACCAGCTCATAGGACCTGGGGTTGTGGTCAAGCCGATCAGCTGGCTGCCACACATAAACACAACTCCCACAATCCTTAACGTGGGCCTGGATGTTCTTACTGTCTGGCTCTGGGTCCCTCTCAAGGTTCTGCAGCAGTCTGAATGAGGGGACTAGAAACAACGAGAGACACGAGGCCGGTGGAAACGCATCCACAACGAGCACCTTGCTGGTCGAGGAGAATGCGGACAGCCCGACTCTCTCGTAGGGGTCTAATTTAGGCCCTCAGTTGCATATACATCGAAAAACAGAGCAGCTTTGGAACTTTGAAAGTGGAGTACAATGAAAGAATGTTCTGTATCAGTCATTGAGGATTGCATGGTGGATTTGTACAAAACCAGAAACTGGAAAGTGTTTTTTTTTTTTTTTTTTTTTGTATTGCTATTTATTTTTTCTGGGATCGTTTTAAATGGTTATTTATTTGTATTTATTTGGTGCCTTTCCAGATTTAAGTTATGTGTATTGACTCGGTTTTATCATCTCTTGTACCTGTAGAATCAAACTTGGGTTGAGATGGTGACCTAATTAAATAAAATATTTGACTTTTTCAATGGAATCTATCTTGTTACAGAGTTTCTCGTCTATAAATAAAGCAGAAAATGAGTGGATGTGTGTTTCCTTGCCTGTGTGGTCTGTCTTTTGTCCTGCTGATAGATGATCTCATGCTTACGGTCTTAACTCAAAAGTGATGGTTTGGCTCCCTCTGGTGTTGAGACATTTGCTTTTTTTTTTTTTTTTTTTTTTTGACTATCACTTAATTTATTATCTGTTTTTTTACTTTTAAAGGGGTCATGACACGAGAAATAAATTTTTTCTTGATCTTTTGACATATAAGAGCTCTCTAAGCATTAAAACATCCTGCAAGTTCCTTAGCTTAAAACTTTTCCTTTCCCTTTATAAACAAAACATTTAATCAAGCTCCACAAACAATATTGTGGGACCTGTCACATCATAAGGGCAAAAACATTTACTCATGACTGACTCCAAAGAAAGACGTCAACAAATAGTTATACAACATTGCACCGTAGGCCCCGCCCACTGCCATTCAGATGCTTAACGGCTAAAGCAAATAAAACCCTTTTTTACAGTCTATTATAGAACCCATTATAAACACTGAAGCTGTCTTCACTGGATACAGTATACAGATGCGCATTCAGTTTCTGACATAGGCCTATTCCATGCACTTGGGTCTGTCAACAGGACGAATGGAAGGGTGAAAGAATGTTCGCTTTGAAGTCATTTAACTCAATTGAGTCTCTGTACAGACTTCAGAAGGATCCCAGCATCGGAAACAAGTGGATGGTTTATTTTAATGGTGTCCCTATGTTGTGCCGAATTTCGAACCCCAGCAAATTATTACCCCCCTAGGTTTAGGATTAGTTGTGGGGGTGGGGTTAGGATTAGGACATCAGGTAGTGACTTCAACGAGGGTGGGTAATAATTTGGCAGGGGATCGAAATTCGCCACAACACTGGATCGCATCAGAGGATTATATGTTTGTTCAGAGCATTTTGCTACGTCGAGACATGTAAGGAGTAAATGAGAGTTTGCAAAGACACTTTTGTTGAAAGATGAAGCGGCCAACTGTTTTGGATCTGACAGCAACTGCATCAGAAACCGTAAGTAAACGGCATGAACTGGCTTCTTAAATTTTTTTATACTGTTGTCTGAGGTCAACTTATTGCTTTTGCATGTTTTTTACATAAAAAAACATCATAATGAATAAGTAATAGGCTATTTTCTGCCTTGGTTTTGAGGCTCTCTGAAAAACGCTCGGTTTTGATGGGCGAGCCGCACTGAAGACTTGGAAGTAAATGGCCACGGCTAGGATTGGATAAGATTTGCATATTTAATGAGCTTCTGCTCCCCTGTCCGGAATGAACCGGAATGAACCGCCCAGCCCACAGCCAGGGCTTGCTAAATGTCTTCATCAAACAAACACAATGATTAATCTCTCATCCACCCACGATTGATTGGAATGATATTTTTTTTATTAACGTTACTTAGCCCGCCTGATCGATGAATATAACCGTGAACCGTACACACACACACACACACGCGGCTGCACGCCCTTGAAATATTGAGTCAAGAGAGTGAACAACGCACATCAAGACAGTAATGAACCAAGAACACCACAAATAAAGTATTCTCCAGCCTGTGACAGCTGGCTAAGGTATGTTCTGTTAGATACGTACACATAATCCATAGATATCAAATGATCTGTAATAATGCAATACTATCACATATAAAAAAAAAACAAGTTTTACTCACAAGAGTGTGTTGCTTCATTCGTTCATGTAATCCATCATGTCTGCAAATCCAGTCTCTTGTTTACAAACGACTCCGTGGTTAAATGAACATACGTGCAATGTCTTCCCCACGTGAGCTGGATATTCATTAAAAATAAAGTTCATCCATGAATTCATAATATTGCATAATACATAATACTTAAAAATCCAAATCCGAAAAGCTTATGTGGTATGTTTACTGCTTATAAATTCGATGCTGTTTAGCTCTATGCTGCTCTTAGCTGTCATGTTAGAGGCACGAGTAGGTGGGCGGGGCTACAGAATCAGGCATTGTTCTTCTTCTGTTGAGGCGGTGCTTCACTACAGTCTCACGTCATAGCCGGGCACATTCTGAGATCTATCATTTTCTGGGCTTGGTGTCAATAAAAGCTTTTCTTTGACTAACAAGGAAGTTTTCAGCTCTGAAACTTACAGGATATTCTTATATTACCATGACCTTTTATATATCAAAAGCTCAAGGGAAAGTTGATTTCTCAATTCATCACCCTTTTAATTATTTGTCTGTGCCGTTTTTTTATAGATAATGTTTTCAAAAAACTCACGTAGTGAGGGGGGCGTTGATACTGTTTTCTATGCAATGACATTAGCCAATCATAACAGTGGTCGTTTACTGACAAGCCTTAAAGTCGGCATGGAAGTTGTGATTGTTATTTTTTCCCTTATAGGCCCTGTCCCAAATGGCACCCTAAACCCTCACGGTCTTCCTCTGAGTCTGCACTTTCACGACGAAATGCCGCTTTGACTGCCGGGAAGAAGTCCGCTGCGTAACCCGCACCAGTGCGGGCTCAGCAGAAGTGTGCATCGAGGGCGCATATCGACCGCAAAGGGAGCGCTCGCGAGCACCCTTCTGAGACCTAAAATGACAAATGGGACACCCAGCGGTCTCGTGGACTTAACGGACACGTGCACGCAGCGGCCATTGTAATTCCACAAGACCGAGAGTGCACCTGAAGTGTGCTATTTGGGACAGGGCCTGAAATTAGAAAAAATGTAGGGCAGGGCTTGATTTCATCCTTCAGAAATTGATCGGATCGTTAGAAGTTAAGCGTTGCTAACAAATTCGAAGTAAAAACGAGACAGACCGAGATAGCCCCGCCATAGCCCCGCCCTTACGCCATAGTACATGACAGGAAGACAAGTCATTTCGAGGTGGGAGGGAAGGTTAACAATTTTGATTAAAGATTATGAGGGGACATGAATTAAAAAAAAAAAAAAGAAGTGCACAGATAAATAATTTATAATAAACACTACAATATTACATAAAAAAAAATGTGTCAATTTTGATTTCATGGCGACTTTAAAGGATAATTTCAGTCAGAGGGATATAATGAAGGTTGGAAATAATAATTTATACACATATATATATTTGTTGTTGTTTTTGTTTTTGTGCAACAATAACTTTAGATTATTTTGATTAACAACTGTTTACTGAGGGTTTTGTTTTTTGTTTTGTTTTTTATAGGCCAAGAAATCCAAAAATCCAAAGCAAAAGCAACTATACAAGTCTAGAACCCAAACCATCCCACCTCTCGTAGACTTTGAGAATATAGAAATAAAATAAAAGTACAAAATGTAGACACAATATAAAAAAATGCCATAAATTCACAGTCTTGACATTGCAATCCATGCATATGAGAAGTTGAGAGTTCCATGAATATAATGTCCAACAAAAATGTCCACATGTTCATCTGTCCATTGTGTAAGGAGGATTCCAGCGGTTGACTAGCATTTTTTCCTCCACTGTGAGAGCGGATAACAGTAAATATCTTTGTTGACTGGATAAGGTAAGATCCCAAAAATCTTTTTTTTAAAAGTGATGTGGGGTCAAACATATATCAGTGTCCAACAGAAATTATAAGTCCTGTGAGAGTCCAAAAAGGTGAGAGACAGGGACAATCCCCAAAAAATAGCAAGTACGTACCTAGAGATCCTTGAGAACAAAGATTACACTTAGGAGAGGAGGACAGATTCATATAGAAACGTTTCACAGGAGTCAAGTAAACCCTATGTAGTAATTCCCAGTGTATCATTTGATGGTGGGTTCTTTGAAGACAACTTAAACATCCTCCAAACCTGATCTGAAAATAAAACATGCACATCCTCAACAAGAACTTTATTAACATTATAAGTGAACCTCAAGGAACATTAAATAATAATAATAAAATGTCTATGTTATGAACCTTTTAAATTCACTGAACCTTGAGTCACTCTTTAGCTTTAATAATCCACAACTTGATAACAAAATCTGGTCTGCCTTTCCTTTGCTACCTGCCTTTTTGATTTAAATGTTAACTACTCTTTAGTAAGAGCAGAAATTAATAATAAATGTCCTTCCTTCTAGGGAGAACAACCTTTCAATCAAAATCTATACCTTCATCTTTTATGTATTGGCTCTTATCTGAATTTACGGCAGTGTGGTTTTATTATGTTCACTAGTTCATCAAATAGCAAACAAATATAATGGTATAGATTTTAGTGTACAGAATAAAATTCACAAAAATATTCAAATGTTAAAACAGTGGAACTGGATATTTGGAATATACATCTGAACCATACATCAAAAAATGAACTGACTTAAAACCATATTACACACAGGGGAAAAAATGGTGGGATGCAACAAAACAAATACTTTTGCAACAGAATACAGTTGCAACAAAATACTGAGCCCTGTCAGTTGCAGTTTAAATTATGTGGAAGGAGGAATACAATTGGAGGATGAGAGAAAGCTAAGCCATGGTGATTGGCTGTAGTCTTTGAATGGATGCCATATTGGTACCAATATATCATGGTCACCATTTGACAAAGGTGCTGTATAATAGCATCTTTAAAGATAGGTGCTATATAGCACTTAGAGTGTTTCCCCTATGATCACAAGTTAATGAACCACTTTTAGTGCTATTTAGCACAATTTTTATTGAGAGTGTATAGTTACTGAGGTGTAGCACTTGTGACAACTTCCCCATTTGACTATAACCTTATAATCTATAGAAATTGTTCACCTTTATAGCACCTTACAGCAATCCACACAAAAAAATTTTTTTGTGGTATTACCTGTACATATCTGCTGGTTATTTATGCTAAAGAAATAAACAAATTAAATATTTAAAAAAATATGATCTGCTAAGTATTAAGCATGTGTTCGAATTGTTCTTGTAAACATTCACATGCTGCAATTTTATATAATTTATTAATTATCATTTCAAAATGGTTTTGGAAATGTGATATTTTTTTGTGGTTTTGTTCTTTTACTGTTTAATTTTTAATTGCATGTTTATTACAAGTCATAGAGTTTATTTACATTTAATTTAAATTTGTATTATATTAATTGTAATAAATAAATTGTAATTTATAGCCTACATTTAGTTGCAGGGACTATCTATGTGTGAGGAGAAAGCGAAAACATCCTGAAAGTATAATCTCTAGGGATAAAAGATCCTACTGGAAATCAGAGGTCTATATTCCCAATCTTGAACACCAGAGGGAGCTTATCTTCTTCAAATATTTTCTTATCTTACTGCAGGTGATTCATCACTGAGACAACCAAGTTTAACGTTACAGTTCAGTGATTACAATAAAGATTTGGTCAGTGTGAGTTTTTCACCCTGCTTTTTTCATGTTTACACAATATAACATTAAGTACAGTGTGTGTCTAAAGTGTCACTTAAAGATGTGATAACGACATCAAGATCCAGTAAGAACTTTATATCTGGATTTTGCACTATGAACTTAATTATTGACTAAAAATGTTTGCATGTCTGTAATATTATTATGGTCTATGCCACACACAATCCTGCTGTTCAGAAGATTGTTTCTTACATGTAAATTAAGGTTAATGAGGACATAAACTTCTATTGATTTACATGAGTGAGAGGAGACGGGGTGGTGGAGGGATTCCGAAGACTGTCTAGAATACTTAGGTGAGTTTGACTGTGATTTATATATGGCTTGCCTTCGTGTTGATTGGGTAGATATGTAAACAGCTGGTGACACTTATAGCTTATTTTGACGTGTTCCTCCCGAACTACGTTAATAAAACGTCATATAGTGGCTACAGTGTAATCCAACTAAAGCGAAATGACAAAAACATTAAGCCTTTTTGCTTTATTTGGGAAGCTTTTTTTTTCCACCACTGAAATTTTCTACATCATTGATCCAGTCTAACATGATCCCAGTGTCACATGATCCTTCAGAAATCATTCTAATAGATTTGGTGCTCAATAAACTTTACTCATTATTGTCATTGCAAACCAGCCAAACCTCCTAAACTGTGGTTTAGATGCATGTATTCAGAGCTTCAGAGCACATATCATGCATATAAACAGACACTCCCAATTTTATAATTGTGGAGTGTGTTTCATAATAATCAACTAGTTTAAAGCTGTCAGAGTGAAACTGGAAAACACCCTAATCTGGTAGACAATTGTCTGCCCTTACAAATCATAGAATATGAATATAGGATAACAAGATGTCCCGGTTTAACAGTCAAAGTTTAAAGAGGTGTGTCCCAGTGCGCTTTCTATAGTTTCCATAATAACTTTATTAGTCCCAAGCTTCCTGTTTCAATAGGACATGTCAACACAGAAGATAAAACTCATTATTTCGTTTCAGCATGGGGATTCGATATGAATTTTGTATGTGGACTTATTTTTGGCTCTGGTGTTTGGTTCTTGAAATCTTCAACTGTAAATTAAAATTTTTCAAGCATGACAGCTCAAAACATTATTATAAGCCTATATGGCATGATAATTGAGATAATACATGTAATTTGATATTTTAAAAATGTATTTGATACACCAGAAGGCTCTTTAAGTGAACTGCAAAGAACTGTTCACAGCTTTGGATCTCTCTATTTTTATATATGTGCTGTGCATTCGCTTTGTTGAACACAGATGAACACAATAGATTTTAAACAAAATGTTTATCTTTTAAAACAAAAGGACATATCCATTTAATTAATTACAATTTCTGTTGTCTAAAATATTTTTATTCCAGTACACTCTAAAAAATGCTAGGTTGTTTCAACCCATGTTTTTCGTCAAATATGGACAAACCCAAACGTTGAGTTTAAAAACGATTGAGTTTGTCATACTTCACCCAAACATGCAACAAATCAGGAATTTGTTTTTTTTTTTTTTTTTTGAGTGTACAATTATGACAATCTAAATAGAATAAACATCGAGAATAATGGGAATTAGAGAGAAAATCAGAAGCTATATTTTTATTTAATATTGTAGCGAAATGTGACCTATTGCTGCTTAAAATTGTGTTTAAAAATGTTCTGTGCCCATAATACATTTTAAATATTTAAGATGTCTTTTGTATATAAATAGTGTATATATTTTTACTTTTATTTTAAGGTATTTTCACATCATTGTCAGAAGGTTCCCACATTGAAGTTATGCTCATGCAAGAGCTAATTTGGCGCCATCTTGTGACTCAAAACGATTAGTACAACTAACTATTGTAAAAGTAAAAAATATCCGGAGGACAGAATTAATTTTGATATATTATCGGTGAGCATAAATCTGATATTTGGCTAAAAAATTTGATAGATGGCTAAAAAAATCCCCATCAAGAATTCCCAGTTAAAGCAGGTAAAAGCATTGCTCAGAAGATTTGAATGAAAATCTGAAAGAGAAAACTTAAAGGGGTATAGTTCACCCAAAAATGGAAATTCTTCATGTACTCATCATCATCATGTCGTTACACACCTGTATGACTTATTTTTCTGCTGAATGCAAGAGAAGATATTATAAAGAATATTGGTAACCAAACAGTCTTGGTCGCATTGACTAGTTTGATTGATATTTTTATGTTCCACAGAAGAAAGAAATTCATACAGGTTTTGAGTAAAAGATGACATCTTTTGATTTTTAGGTTAACTATCCCAGAGATTTAGACATGACACTGAAGAAAAATATACTTTTAAGTGTTTACTCTGCCAGTTGTTTTATGAACTGAAGGATAATACAAATAATACAAATCAAACATTAAAAAAAAAACTTAAATCAATATTTAAGAAAACAACAACTGAGCAGATGATGGTATGTTGCACCACACACACTAGAATCAGAATGTCAAAGTATGGAATGAATTAAGGATATAGGCCTATTTCTGAAAGTTTCCAGGAAGATGAAGAAGGCTGAAACATACTAAATATATGATGTGCATAAACTAGAAACCAATGGTGTCTTCACCAATATTGGTGTCTTCGGTCATTGCGATGTACATATCGCAAGTGGTTAGCCAAGACGCATTTCCGTTACACCTGGTATACTCACGTGTTTCAAATACGTCTTTTGTGATCATTCTCGTTCGCCTCTCCTTTTTCGTCACCCTCAACTAAATCACTTTCGTAGCGCAAATACTATTGAATGAACAAACCTGTGTCAGGCGGCTTAAGCCAATGAATTTAATAGGCCTATAATAAAAAAAAATTGTGTACCTACATTATCCCAAATGTTTGAAAAACAATGTTATATAAAACAATGTTAAATCATCATGTGTCATCACGTCGCCTGTCAATGACGGCATATCAGCGTTACCCTTGATTTACTTTCGTAGAAACCTTGGAAACGAGTTCTCGTCGTTACTACATAACCATGGTTCCCTGAGAGGAGGGAACGAGGCATTGCAGAATAGCTTATGCTTTGGGGGAAACCCCTAATTGAATCAATAGCCAATGGTGCTCGACTGCTCACACTGTGGGCGGGCCCAGCTACTATGTACCGAGCACCCGATTATCTCAGAATCTCTCAACTGATCGAGAACCACTCATGGACTCTGAGGAGGTTTTACACGTAGATCTACGTAATGTCTCATTCTATCCTCTCCGGTGACCATTGTTACGTAAACGTAAAAATTAACAAATGCCGCAGCAGGTGAATACAACAAAGCATGGGCGCCCCGCCTCCCTAGGTCGGGTACCAGACCTCATACATCTAGCTGGCAAAACGTCAAGCAACGCTGGACCTCCGAAGAGGTTGACCTCCGCTTGCCGGAGAGGATCCATATCAGTTTCACGGTCTGAGGTGAGGGGTCAGATTCCGAAATCCACTGCCTCTTCAATGAGTGATTTATAATCAAGCTATTAAACAATAATCAATATTTATCCTTCTACATATTAAATAATCTGAATGACTTCTTCAAGCTAATGAGATTTACCTAGTTATAGAATTGCATGTTTACTGGAATGTGCTCTCTCCATGTTTTTGAGATAGGCACCCAACATGTGTTAAAACAAACATACACCATACACATACACTTCCTGTCAAAGTAACATCCACATGGATGGCATGACCCAGGTTTCCCAGCAGAACATTGCTCAAAGCATCACACTGCCTCCGCTGCCTTGCCTTTTTCCCATAGTGCATCCTGGTGCCATGTGTTCCCCAGGTAAGCGACATACACGCACACGGCCAGGGCCGGACCCAAGCCCTTATGGGGCCCTAAGCAGAATTTTATTTGGGGGCCCCTCGGTGCCACCAATACGATTGACTATTGTCAATTCTTGATAATTTCCACACCCACTATCAATTTTAGTAGTTGTAGCTGTGTTGCTTTCATCATGTCTGGCAGTAATGGTCTTACCCTTATACGGTTTTTAATTGTAACAGTAGCAAACCCACAGGTGTGGTCAGGTGTTAATATTCAAAGCCTTACTGTACTACAGTTCAGACTGGGATATGAAAAAAAAATGTAAGTAGTCTCTTATGCTGAAAATGCTCACTTTTCACCAGGATTATTTGATGAATAGGAGGTTCAAAAGAACAGCATTTCTCTGAAATAGAAAGCTTTCAAAAAATCCTAAAAATATTGTACACAACTGTTTTCACCATTGATAATAATCATAAATGTGTCTTGAGCATCAAATCCTCATATCAGAATGAATTCTGAAGGATCATGTGACACTGAAGACCGGAGTAATGATGATAAATTCAGCTTTGATTACAGGAATAAATCACACATTACTATATAAAACAGATGTTTTACATTAGGCTAATAATATTTCACAATATTACCGTTTTTACTGTATTTTTTATCAAATTAATGCATCCTTGGTGAGCAGAAGAGACTTCTTTTAAAAACAAGAAATGTTGATTTCTTTCAAATATTAAACAGAGCTTTTATTTTGGCGGAAATAAAATAAAATTTTTTGCATTCCATTTGACTGTGTAGAAAGAACCTTTTTATTTTCAAAATAAAAACTTCCAAAATATAGGCTACTCAACTTAGGCTATAATTCCAAGGGGACGATATAGCAGTTTGCAGAAAAACATTTATTGAGAAACTGTAAGCTATGCTGTACTCCGTACAAAACATGCAGCACGTCAGACAAGATATTCGCACTAAACCATATCACATTCTCAAATCCATCCATTCATAAAAAGGTTACCGGGCAACTTCGAGTAACGTTACGTTTAGTGCTGGTTTTCTCGCACTTGGACTTTGAACCCTGGCTAACAAGCATGTCTGGCCGATGGCGCCGCGAGCTCGTGCAATGCTGTCAGAATCAATCCGTGCATAGCCTATATTAGAAACATTTTGCAGTTTATTTAGTAATTGTTTAAGGCCATTTCGCGATTTCAATCATCATGAAATAACATACTGCAAAAAGTCATTTCATGTGCCCTTGGGGGCCCCCTGGTGGCAAAGGGGGCCCTAAGCAGCCGCTTAGTTCGCTTATGCCTTGGGCCGGCTCTGCACCCGGCCATCCACGCGATGTAAAAGAAAACGTGATTCATCAGACCAGGCCACCTTCTTTCATTGCTCCGTGGTCCAGTTCTATATAGCCCCTTATGCAACAAACTGCGATGCACTGTATATTCTGACACCTTTCTATCAGAACCAGCATTAATTTCTTGAGCAATTTGAGCTACAGTAGCTCGTCTGTTTGATCGAACCACACGGTTCAGCCGTCGCTCCCAAAGTGCATCAATGAGCATTGGCCGCCCATGACCGTTCCTTCCTTGGACCACTTTTGATAGATACTGACCACTGCAGACCGGGAACACCCCACAAGAGCTGCAGTTTTGGAGATGCTCTGACCCAGTCGTCTAGACATCACAATTTGGATAAAATGTTCACTTGCTGCCTAATATATCCCACGCACAACAGGTGCCGTGATGAAGAAATAATCAGTGTTATTCACTTCACCTGTCATAATGTTATGCCTGATATTTACTCAGTGTATCAGTGTATATTTACTCTTCTAGCTGACCAAGACAACCAAGGTCACTGGGGTCACTTCCGCCCATCGCCTACGTGACCACTTCTAAGTTAAAGCATTTACCTTCAACCACTAGAGAATAATGATGAATATTGTTTGAACCTCTCACTGAGAGAAAAGTACAACTTATCAGTATGTTTTGGGAAAGTTTCCTGTTTAGAGCCAGAGCTAGACCAAATTCAACCTTGAAGAAGCTGTGTCTCTGTGTATGTGCGCTAGTATTCTTTGTTACAGATCAGTATTGGTGAGGTGAGCAACTGGCACACTGGGGAGATGGAATGACTTTTTTTCCCGACAAGCTGGAGGCTAGAAACGCAGTTCTGTGACCTCGGAGGGTCACTTTGTGCCTTTAAACCAAGGTCTTGGTGTCATCCGGATAATCACTGGAGATATGCTTCTGTCTGTCAGGCCATATGTGGAGATTTTCTAAGTTGATCTTTTTCTTGACCAATCAGAATCATTCAACCCGAAGTAATGACGTAGCTTAGTGACCTGCATGTGTAACGTATAATTGCTGTGGAAATGTGAATGTATGGCAGAGCGGCCTACGAACTCCTTGCTGAGTGTTGAAACTGACTTTTGCTGATGAAACTGCAAACTATCTTCAGTAAAATCCATTCACCCTGGCGACTGATGTATGCCACCACCGCTGTATTGCCTGTTTGAATAAGAACATGATGGTCCCTTACGAGTGGGCTAAGTGAACTGATCATTTTCTCCATATCCAAGAGACCAGGTCCCAAGCTGTCCTCCGTGTAGGAGCAAGTGAAGCAGGCTCCAATGTGAAGTGAAGGAGAAAGATTCGGAGATAATCTTGAGCTCTGCGCTACATATATAGCAACTGGGCCTGCTCACAGTGTGTACATCTGTATTTTTGTGGCACATGCCACTAAACGTTATGCAAAACCAGTGCTGTTGTTGATCATGCAAACGCATGTTTCCCATTCTAGGAAACACACAGAATAAATCAATCATGGGTCACTACAAATAGTACTGCATTAACAGTCACATCCATTTTTGTAAACCTTTATTTTTGCATGATGCTGCGTGCTGCTAGTGTTGTTTTTGGCGGCCTGTTTTAATTTTAGTTTTAGTCTAGTCTTTGTGTCAAGCTGTCATTTTAGTTTTTATTAGTTTTAGTCATAGTCATACTCTTTTTAGTCTAGTCAAGTTTTAGTCGACTAAAAGTCTGAGCATTTTAGTCAGAATTATCTATGACTATTTTCGTCTAGTTTTAGTCGATGATAACTGATAACATTTTAGTCAAGTTTTAGTCAATGAAAATTGTATTTTAGTCTCTTTTTAGTAATGCAATTCTATTTAACCCAGTCAATATAGTATAAGTACATATTATTATAGACAAAACAAAAATCTTCTTTTAGCAAACCCATTTCAAACAATGTTATCTTATTATATTATTGTTACCTTATAGACTCAAGAATACATCCATTCCAGACACGGAAGACGCTCTGATTTGAAGTTACAACATATTTATTTTACCAACTAAACATGTTAGAAGTACACACACATACATTTAAATAAAATAAATAAAAACATTGAGATGTCTCTTAAGGTTCGTGGTGTTTTTTCCTGTGATTTTTGTGGCCACATTTCTCCCCATCTTTTTCCACAACACCCGTTTTATCAACCACACGGTGCTCTGCAGTGGCCAAAAAGGATATAAACAGTGAATTCTGAAGTTATATATTATTGAAAACTCAGAGATGTGGATTCAGAGGGTACCACACGACCTTGGTGTTTGTCAAACAGTAACGTTAAGTTAGGTAACGTTAATTCGGCTGGAGAATTTTACACGGGTGGTGGGAGAAAAACACTGATATTCTGGATTAAGACGACAATAAAATCACTGACTAGCCCCTGTAAATGATAAAGACACCTCACGACCGCTGGACAAACAATTACCGTCCGAATAGTGCTTACAAACCCCGACTGCCCGGCCATCGGTCTCGTTCACTCACCGGAGCTAAATCTTCTAAAACGCCGCGCGAGTGGGGCTTGAAGAGAGTGATGTCACCTGCGTCTGCGCAGTGCGCCCTGATGCAGCCCCTGAATGAGACGCACAGAAATACTGCAAAATAATAATAAAAACGCGACTTTTCGTCTCGTCTCATTTTCGTCAACGAAAATGAAGAGACATTTTTGCATAGTTTTTATTTTGTGAACCACATTTAGTCTCGTTTTTATTCGTCATCGTCACATGACCAACATTTACGTTGCGTCTAGTCTCGTTTTCGTCACGTTATAAAGGTTCGTTGACGACGATATTTAGTCATACTTTTCGTTGACGAAAACAACACTACGTGCTGCCGGTAGATGTCAGTATACGTAAGTAACATTGGACAGCGCAAGATAAACCAAAATTTTATGGCAGTAAAATCCACGGGTGGTGTATTTGTTATTTGTTTGTGATTTAGATGGTAGCAAAAACAAAAACAAGTAATCCGAGTCTGATATAGATTTAAATAAATAAACTATATATAGGCCTCTAATTGAATATGTGGTTAGTGGTTCTCATCTATCTTTTTTTAAAGTGGGAATATGCATTCCAAATGGAGATGCCTGAATGTTTTCTTAAAGGTCCCGTTTTTCGTGTTTTTTTGAAGCTTTGATTGTGTTTACAGTGTGCAATATAATATGTGTTCATGTTTCGCGTGTAAAAAAACACAGTATTTTTCACACAATTTACTTATCTGTATACTGCTGTCTTCACTGTCCTCAAAACGGCTTGAAAGATTTCCCTGTTCTATGAAGTCCCTCCTTCAGAAACACGTAACGAGTTCTGATTGTGCCAGCGGTTCCCGTGTTGTGATTCGACAGCAGCTTAGGGCACGCAGAGCGCACGTTACCGGAAAGGTCACGCCTCTCACCATAACGGGGATGCATGCGCTCAATGATCTCTAAGTACAGCGTCCCTGGGAAAGCCAAACAAAGGTGACTTGACTCCGGGATGAAAATAACAGCGTCTCGACGACATGGCAACAAACAAACTATATGAACGCAACCGAACGCAACACTTCCTATTCTCCACGCGGGAGCAACAAGACCACGCCCCCTTTTCCGTGTGTTCTTGTGGGCGGAGGTTAGTCGACATACTGCTCTACTGATGTAATTAAAGCAGGAAATACCAGGATGTAGTCCTAACCGGCCGTTCGCTGTAGGCTTTGAAAGGGAACTTCTGTTAAATAAAATATCTCGCTTGGCATTGAACTTTGAGCATTATAATTTTACAGGTATTATAAATGCTCTAACAGCAACATTACACACTAACTAAAGTTTGAAAAATGGGATCACGAAGAACATGACCTTTAAATTATTTGACTTGTTGTATAGGCACATTATTATAGACATCCAGTTTAATATAGTATCTACAGACCTACTTTTACTCTGCATTGTGAAGAGCCAGGGTCAAGGTCACCACACTTCTGAATGGTTGGTGCCAGTTTTCATAATGCATTTCATAATGGTACAGTGAGGAAAATAAGTATTTGACTGCCTGCTATTTTGCAAGTTCTCCCACTTAGAAATCATGGAGGGGTCTGAAATTGTCATCGTAGGTTCATGTCCACTGTGAGAGACATAATCTATAAAAAAAATCCAGAAATCACAATGTATGATTTTTTAACTATTTATTTGTATGATACAGCTGCAAATAAGTATTTGAACACCTGTCTGACCTGTTAGTCTGCCTTTAAAATGTCCACCTCCACTCCATTTATTATCCTAAATTAGATGCATCTGTTTGAGGTCATTAGCTGCATAAAGACACCTGTCCACCCCATACAATCAGTAAGAATCCAACTACTAACATGGCCAAGACCAAAGAGCTGTCCAAAGACACTAGAGACAAAATTGTACACCTCCACAAGGCTGGAAAGGGCTACGGGGAAATTGCCAAGCAGCTTGGTGAAAAAAGGTCCACTGTTGGAGCAATCATTAGAAAATGGAAGAAGCTAAACATGACTGTCAATCTCCCTCGGACTGGGATCCATGCAAGATCTCACCTTGTGGGGTCTCAAAGATCCTAATAAAGGTGAGAAATCAGCCCAGAACTACACGGGAGGAGCTGGTCCATGACCTGAAAAGAGCTGGGACCACCGTTACTGTTGGTAATAAGACGTCATGGTTTGAAATCATGCATGGCACGGAAGGTTCCCCCTGCTTAAACCAGCACATGTCCAGGCCCGTCTTAAGTTTGCCATTGACCATTTGGATGATCCAGAGGAGTCATGGGAGAAAGTCATGTGGTCAGATGAGACCAAAATAGAACTTTTTGGTCATAATTCCACTGAACGTGTTTGGAGGAAGAAAAATGATGAGTACCATCCAACACCATCCCTACTGTGAAGCATGAGGGTGGTAGCATTATGCTTTGGGGTGTTTTTCTGCACATGGTACAGGGCGACTGCATGACCGGGGCCATGTATTGCGAGATTTTGGGGAACAAGCTCCTTCCCTCAGTTAGAGCATTGAAGATGGGTCGAAGCTGGGTCTTCCAACATGACAATGACCCGAAGCACACAGCCAGGATAAGCAAGGAGTGGCTCTGTAAGAAGCATATCAAGGTTCTGGCGTGGCCTAGCCAGTCTCCAGACCTAAACCCAATAGAGAATCTTTGGAGGGAGCTCAAACTCCGTGTTTCTCAGCGACAGGCCAGAAACCTGACTGATCTAGAGAAGATCTGTGTGGAGGAGTGGGCCAAAATCCCTCCTGCAGTGTGTGCAAACCTGGTGAAGAACTACAGGAAACATTTGACCTCTGTAATTGCAAACAAAGGCTTCTGTACCAAATATTAACATTGATTTTTTCAGGTGTTCAAATACTTATTTGCTGCTGTATCATACAAATAAATAGTTAAAAAATCATACATTGTGATTACTGGATTTTTTCTTTTTAGATTATGTCTCTCACAGTGGACATGCACCTACGATGACAATTTCAGACCCCTCCATGATTTCTAAGTGGTAGAACTTGCAAAATAGCTGGGTGTTCAAACACTTATTTTCCTCACTGTAGGTGTCACTTTATAAGTGACATTTTCTCTAATGCTAGTTTACAATTATGAAATACCTGATTTCTAAGTGTCAGTTTGTGATGGCACACCCCTGCTGGTTGGTACCATTTTAAGAGTGTTACACTTTTTAGTTGTGGCCACTAATCTAAATCTCTTTTATAATTCTAATGACACTGCTGAATTGACAATCCTTTGCAAAAAGAAAAAAAAAGTTGAGTTATCAAAACAACTGTATTTACAATATGTATTTTTATACATTGTACAAATTATTTAAATAAAAGAAACGTATAATACTAAATATAAATTAGGGCTGTAAAGCGATAATTAAAAAAAAAAAAAAATTATTTTACATGTTGTGCCGTTTCATGAATCTAATTTGGCTGAGAAATTACCAATTCGTTAAATGATTAATTATTTTAACTAGTGCTGGGGTAAAATGAATCGGGATTAATCGCATCCAAAATAAAAGTTTGTGTTTACATAATATATATGTGTGTGTACTGTGTATAATTATTATGTATATATAAATACACACACATGCATGTATATATTTAAGAAAACCGTTATATTTTTATTTAAAATATATATATATATATTTATATACAAGATACATTATATATATGCATGTGTGTGTATTTATATATACAAATTAATTATACACAGTACACACACGTATATTATGTAAACACAAACTTTTATTTTGGATGCGATTAATCATGATTATTTATTTCCCCAGCACTAATTTTAACACATTATTTACCATAACTAATTCATTCAAATAAATAAAAAGATCAACAGCCATGATATGAATACATACAACATGATGCAATCCATCGGCACATGTCACAAGTTTTAGTGGCACATGCCAATGACAATGGGACGTGCCACTAAGCATAGCGGCATGTGCCAACAGAGTGGTGCAGGTATGATGTCAGTACCCGGAAGTCTAATTCGCCGCTGGTTTCTTCGAGATTTTCCTATGGGATTGTATAACGTGGTTTTTCAATGTATGGGTAAAAAATGCCTGTGGTAAACATCACTTGACGATGCTTTGACGTTTTGTCCTACAACATACACTGCACACACTCACACCCCAAACTTTCTTATCTAGTTACTTACTAAAAACATACATTTTCAAAAATGTACATTGAACTTCTTCAAAATTATCATTTTTACTCTGGGTGTGTGTAATTTACATTGTAGAACAAAATGTCAAAGTATCGTTAAGTTATGTTTACCGCACACTTTATTTTACACATAAATCCCATTATAAAACCCTATAGGAAAATTTTGAAGGAACCAGGAATCTTTGCGTAAGATGCCATGCCACTAAATGTTAATACTGCCTCTCTTCCATCTGCTGTGAAATTTGGAATGTTTGGGACAACAGTTTAGGACCCAAGACCAGGTGTGAAGAATGACGACCAAGAATCAGAAGTGCGATTCAAATTTTTTTTTTCTTCTGAAGAATAGTTTGCAGTTTCATTAGCAGAGGTCAGCTTCAGGTCTCTCAGGGAGTTTGTAGGCCGCGCTCTGCGTACATTCAGTTTCTCAACACAATTAAACACTTTTCAAGGTCTAGCTACTTCATTATTGCAGGTTGAATGATTCTGATTGGCTATGAGAAAATAGATAATCATAGTACATTTTCACACATCAACTGATAGGCAGAAGCATATCGCCATGGATCAAACTGCTGACGCTGGAACCCCGGAATTAGGCCAGTTGTGACCTTCCAGGACGTGAATAGAAGCCAGCTTGTCTGGAACAATCTCCCTAGGATGCCCGTTGTCCACCTCCAATACTGAACTGTAACAAAGAATACTAGTGCACACATAGATTAGATACACAGCTTCTTCAAGGTTGGAGTTGCTCTAGCTCTGACCAGAAACTTTCCCAAAACATACTGATAGAATGTTCTTTCTCTCAGTAAGGGGTACAGACAATATTCATCTTTATTCTCTAGCGATGGAAGATGCAAAGTAAAATAAAACCTTATAAAATTAATAAAATGTAATATAAAATAAATATAAACAAAAGCTCTAGTGGTGTTACAGTTAAAAGGAATGAAACAAATGAAAGACAAATCCATATTTCATCTCTGGAAGCCGGGCTGAATGAGTAAGCTCTGTTACTGCAATCCTAGCCATTGCTAGACCCTCAGTCCCTCCTCAGAGGCAAAATACGAGGGTCTGCGTCATGTCCAGCACGTCGTCACTTGACACTATAAAACCCTTTGAGACAAATGAGAATGCGCATTTTGAACTACCTCGACGACTGGCTCATTCTGGCCCGGTCAGAGGCGTAGTTAGAATTTCCCAAATCTGTTCTTCTCAGCCATCTAGAATGCCTGGGACTCAGAATAAACACAGCCAAAAGCCTTTTGTTTCCTAGGCAGAGAATCTCTTTCCTGGGAGCGATTTTAGACTCAACCCAAATGAGGGTATGGCTGTTGAACGAACGCTCTCTGACTATCCAGCAGCTTGCGCAGTCGTTCAAAATGGGAACCAACATACCACTAAGAACCTTTAAGAGGATGCATGGGTCTTATGGCCTCAGCCTCCCCAGTACTTCCGCAGGGTATGCTGCACACGTGCCCCCTGCAGTACTGGCTGAAACCACGGGTTCCTACCCACGCTTGGCACTCAATACCTCAAGACCTTCCTGCCTCGTCTTTCGGGTCATCATGTCTTGGTCCGCACTGACAACACGACAGTGGTTTCCTACATAAACCGCCAGGGCGGGCTCAGATCGATACGGCTCTACCAGGTGGTCAGAGGTCTCCTTTTATGGGCAGAGGGCAACCTGCACTAGATGAGAGCGGTGCATGTGCCGGGCAACCCCAGGGGAATGGACCCTCCATCCCCAGACGGTTCAGATGATGTGGGAAGTTTTCAGGAGGGCAGAGGTAGACCTATTCGCCTCCGAAGACAATGCTCATTGCTCAGACATGGGTATGTGCCCAAAGTGCTTTCAACACCATTTAGAACACAAGTGATTACCCTCTCCGCCCTTCCCCCCATGGAGGACGAGAGACAATTACACCTGCTCTGCCCAGTCAGGGCACTCAGGATATATTTTGAGCAATCCTCCCACTTCAGACAGTCGGAGCAGCTCTTTGTGAGTTTTGGTGGCCGCACGGTCGTCCAGTCACCAAACAAAGCCTATCCTAATCCAAATATGATTCTATGGACCTACAATGCCCCATAGGTGTCAAAGCTCACTCCATCAGAGGCATGGGCTCTTCCTGGGCGTGGTCCAGCAGAGTTTCTATCGATGATATTTGTAGGCCGGCAGGTTGGTCCTCACGGTCTACATTTACCAGATATTACAACCTGGAGGTCCCTGCTTTGCAGGCACAAATACTTGGTGTATAAATGAGAGGGCAGGCAGCCTCTATGAGCCCGCTTCTCGCTAAGCGACTTTTTGGAGCCTTTGCTCTTACGCTCCAGCGTTTATTCTGTTCCTCTAGCCCAGTTTGCAAAGGAATGTATCAAGATATGTCATAACTCTGGTCTGGGGCCTTTCATTCAGCGCTCTAGTGTGAGGGAGTACATATCGTTACGCTTTCATAAGCACGACGGGATTACATAGGTTCCCCATGGCGTCTTTGATGCATTACGACTAAACTGTTGGAAAGGGAACGTACTCGGTTATGTATGTAACCTCGGTTCCCTGAGATAAGGGAACGAGTACTGCGTAAGACTGCCGTGCCATGATGCTAAAGTCTGGCGACAGTCGCTTAAGTCATTAAACCGGAGTATATGGCCATGCGAACGTCTTTTACAGGCAGATGCTCCCCTCACTTGGTGGGTTCTGCGCTCAGCTTCGCAGGCTCAGCACCGATTGGTTCGTGCAGTTACACAGCTCTGCCATTGATTCATGCAATTCCCACTGGCCAGCCAATAGCGCGCAAGAGCCCTCTTCACTGCTATGGCTGTGCAGAAGCACTGCGTGATTTTATAAGCTTTCAGTAAAATCGAGAAACAGGAGTTACCCCATGGCGTCTTCGACGCAGTACTCGTTCCCTTATCCCAGGGAATCGAGGTTACATATGTAACCGAGTACGATATTTCTGGCAGTAACCAACAATACATTGTATGGGTCAAAATTATAGATTTTTCTTTAATGACAAAAACCATACTAATTATGAATTAATATGATATTAAAGATCATGTTCCATGAAGATATTTCCAAAATTTCCTACTGTAAATATATATCAAAAATGTATTATAGTAAAATGCGTTAACCATTATAAAGAAAACGCTTAACCATTTGGCATGTTGCGTTCATATTCTAGGCTCATCTGTATGCATCATCAATAAGGTGTACTTCATCTTTCAATATCACTGTTTTAGTACACTAAAATTACAATTTTAGTGTACGAGGCAGATTACAATTAAATAATACTTAAATCGATATGTCATCCTCAATAAACCCGTCTCCAGTGTGTTGCCTCCGATCATTGGAATATTGCACTTTAATAAATATTTAATCAACATCATCCTCAATAAACCCATCTCCAGCATGTTGCCTCCGGTCCCTCGAATATTCCGATCTATTATGACCTCTGACCTGTAAAGCTGCCAGAATAATAATAATAATCATACACTGTTTGTTAATTGGTCAGAGGAGAACTGGCACCCCGACTGAGCCTGGTTTCTCCCAAGGTTTATTTTTCTCCATTAGGTCACCCAATGGGGTTTTGTTTTCCTTGCCACTGTTGCCTCTGGCTTGGCGTGCTCAGTTGGGGACACTAAATTTTTCAACTAAACATCGAAATAAATTAATAAACTAAATTAACCATATAAACTAAATTACTGATCTAATTATTGATCTAAAGCCCACACTGTCACTGTATGATAATTGAAATGAACTGATGACATCAGCGTTTTCTCCAGAATGCCTATACAGCTGAATACAATTATGCTGGACTATTTTCCTGTTTAACACTGTAAAGCTGCTTTGAAACAATCTACATTGTTAAAAGCGCTATATAAATAAAGTTGACTTGACTTGACACAGTTTTCTTTTCATGTTAAGTGTTTTAGAATGTCCTGCTGTTTTTTAGTGATTGAAATGTAGCAGGTGCTGTATATAGATCACAAGTGCATTTTGTTCACATTTTTTTCCCCTTTTTAGATGGAAAATTGACAGGCCTATGCAGCAGTTCAATGGATGATTTGCCCTCCAGGTCTCCGCGCCAGTTATGTGACAGAAGGTATGTGACATGGGTGTGTGCGGCTGAATGCAACCGATCGGCGAGAAAGCTGCATGCAGGCAGGAAGGAGCTGCAAACGGAGACGTGAAGTCAGACACTTTCTGCGTCCCGTAGTGATGCTCACGCTGTGTTTGCATACTTTATCACAGCTGAAGTGAAATAAATGCAATATTTGGAAATAGACGGATGTTTCAGAGACATTATTGTCATGTAATACTTTACTCAGCATGTGTTGTACAAGAATAAAGTTCACCGTATAAGCCTACACTATCAATGAAGTGGGGATAAACATGACAATATAACATCGCAACTACATGAAAGGTTTAACTGTTATTAAAAAAAAAAATTGTGTGCATTAGTGGAACTGAAGGTTCTAGAATAAACACGAAACACACGTGATCGCTGTCATGCGGTGAATCTGGCCAATCATGGAACAGCTGTGTCGTCATCAGAGTCCGTGCAGCCGCTCTAGAGAAACTGCACCGGCTGTATTAGCCGGCTGCTCTCTAATTGCTGTCACTGTCAGGTGGCGTCGGCGCGGTCTCAAGTCGGACAAAATTTCAAACCGGAATGGACTGCTTCAAGTCAGCCACCGATTGGTCTGCGCATCGCTGTATCAAGTCGAACAAGCCTTATGTGGCCGGTTGTCCCGCCCTCGGGCCAGTTAACACGTCATCTGAGAAGAGATGTGGTTGCAAGAGGGATGGGAAATTTTTATAAAAAATTACAAGCAAAGTGCACGTGAATAAAACAATCTGCAAGGACAAACCGTTTATAATCAGGGGCGCATTAATGCACAGCCCTACACTGGAAAGCGGAATTATTTTTCAAATAATTATAAATGTTATTTTCTTTTCCCCCCTCATATTTTAATACATTTTATGAATGGGAGTTTACAGCAGTGACAACTGCATTCTATACTCGCGCACCAGTACATTTTCAAGACTCACAACCGCATTTTCATTAGCATTTTTTCGGTAAAGCCTGGAATGGCCACAGCTAGTAGCCTAGCCTATATCTATAATGTCATACACTGCGAATGATGCGGTGAATACGGGTTCAGTAATTTACTAAAGCGGTTATAATCTGCGTGTCATCTGGTTTTATATCCAGTCACTGCCTGTCTTCCATTGCTGCTTTAAAGTCTTAATCTTCAATTTGTAGATGGAAAAACAGAAATGGCTTAAAATACACTTTAAAAGGCTAAATAAACGTGAGCACTGCATGTTTCAGTAAAAAACGCGGTGCGTTCTACACAGGCCTACTCGCACTTTCCGAGCAGTTTGCAATTAACAAATAGCCCACATTTATGTCAAGCGATTGCTTTGATCTACTGCTGATTAATTATTAATTTGTGTTTAATGGTGTTTATATCATACCTGTAAACTCGTCACATTTTGAACAGGAAAGTTTTGATTGCATCTTTTCATCCGATCTTACTCAGTGGTTGACAGTGTAACACAGCCTACCTACTCACCTATTTGACGCATATTTTTTACGCAGCATTAAAGGGATAGTTCACCCAAAAATGGAAATTCTGTCATCATTTACTCACCCTCAAGTTGTTCCAACCCTGTATGAATTTCTATGTTCTGCTGAACACAAAAGAAGATATTTTGAAGAATGTTTGTAACCAAGCAGATAGGGGGAAAAATACAATAGTTGATATGTTTGGTTACAAACATTCTTCAAAATATCTTCTTTTGTGTTCAGCAGAACAAAGAAACTCATACAGTTTTGGAACAACTTGAGGTTGAGTAGGCTAAATGATGACAGAATTTTCATTTTTGGGTGAACTATCCCTTTAAGTGTTTTAGATGTTAACTGGATAATGATAAATTATCAACACAATGAATAATTGACCGGGCGCTGGTTATATAAAGCGCCCCTGTTTTTAATATATACTGCAATATATCCCACAAATATAAGAATTATCAAATACGGATCTGACCATTGTTCATCTAGGTCTCTCCAAGAACAATATGAATATGTGTGCGTGGCACAAAGCGAGAAGGATTTTGCAATAGTTGTGCATGTAAATACCTATACCGCAACACTTGTGGAAGTCTCCGCCCCGCACATCTTGACGCCGGGACATTTATTTCCCATCAATCATGCCGCACGTCCGTGTGTGTTCATTCACACATCCGTTTAGACTTTCCTGCGTGGCGCGCGCACGCACACGCGCACACGCACACACACACGCACGCAACTGGCCTTTTGTATGACTCTTTTTCGTGACTGAATCATAGAGGATAGTGGGAGTTTAATTGAATAAGAGAGCAGAGGAGAAAGCGAGAGAAAGGAAAGGAAAAAGAGAGGGAGAGAGGGAGGGACTCGATGTTTCTATACAGGCGGCGAAGTGTTTATTTATTTGTGCTAGATCCCCATTTTCTTTCTTTCTTATATATTTTAACAGTTTTCTCCCAAAATGAGGTTAAAGGTGGGATTCATCCTTCGAAGTTTACTGGTCATCGGAACATTTTTGGGGCTAGTTTTGCTTTGGTCTTCCCTGACACCGAAGGCAGGCGACGATAACCCGTTTGCTGGCGTAATGGTAAAGTATCCCATAATGGTCGTTAGTTGTCTTGAGACGTGAGAGTTTTCGCTGTGTGTGCTGTTAATTTCACCATGTTTTAGTATTCAGGAGGGTCGGCTAGCATGATGATTAGCATGCTAACTGCTGCGGTTGTCATGGAGATGAGCAGCGAGAACTGACCGATGAATTATATCAGACACAGGACGTTTTTATTTCTCTTGAAATTGTATTTAAACGTGTATTTCCATTCAAATTAAACTTACAACGCAGATATGGTTGCCAACTAGCGTTACTAGCATAGCGAGCTATGTTGCTGTCTACATCCTCATAAGTAGCATCAAATTCAGCGAAAACCCGGAAGGTCGTTACTGTTAGTTAACTTACTGTTTGCTTATTTGAGACTTGCATTATTAATTTAAAATATCAGTTATTTAATATAAAAAATAATGTAAAATGTTTATTTTCGGTGGTCGGTCTAAGTGGTTTGTTGTAGTGCTGATAATGGACTAATGGGGTCTTCGAAATTGAATGGGGGGGTCGATACTTGTAGACCGAATTAATCAACTCGAGATAAATAAGTGTACATGGACACACACTTCTCTGCTTTCAGAAGAGATTGTATAGAAATGCAAGTGAACTCACTGACACGTGGCACACTTGACAGCTTTCTGTCATCGGCTGTAACAGCAATCTGGTTTAGTTTCTTATTTCTAGCGGATTTATTTGAACTGCTTTTGAAACTAGCATGCATTATTTGTACAGAGTTTAGTATTTGTTTACTCTTTTCACCTTATGTTGTCTTTTGCATAATTGTATTTGATAATATGTTTGATAATGCATCTTTTTTTTAACTGCTTTTGAACAGAGCATACATCATTTGTACAGAGTTTAGTATTTGTTTACTCTTTTCACCTTAGGTTGTCTTTTGCATAATTGTATTTGATAATATTTTTGACAATGCATCTTTTTTTAACTGCTTTTGAACAGAGCATACATCATTTGTACAGAGTTTAGTATTTGTTTACTCTTTTCACCTTAGGTTGTCTTGAAGTAATGGGTGCTTATGTAAATGTTTACTTGGAAGTGTTTGTCTTTATGCAAAAAGTAAGATGAAATTCTGATAGCTACTAAATCAATGAGATTTGTTGTATAGTATAATAGCAAACTACAGTAAATGTTCATCTTGAAATATTATTAACAACATGAACGTTATTGTTACGTTTACTTTATTAAAGGGATAGTTCACCCAAAAATGAAAATTAGCCCATAATTTACTCACCCTCAAGTCATCCTAGGTGTATACATTCTTCTTTCAGACGAATAAAATCGCAGTTATATTACAAAAGTTCAGGCTAATCCAAGCATTAGAATTTGATTCATAGTTGCTCTGTTTTTGAAGTCCATAAAAAGTGCATCTGTCTGTCAAATAACGTGCTCCACGTGGCTCCGGGGTGTTAATAAAGGCCTTCTGAAGCGAATCGACGCGTTTGTGTAAGAAAGTTATTCATATTTAAAACTTTGTCAAGTAAACTTTCGGCCCACTGCCTCATATAAATATCCAAGTTTATGATACAGCTTTCATTCTTCTGGTCAATCATATGACATTTAAAGGGAATTTTACTTGCTAAAAAAGTATGAACTATCAGCCAGAGGGCAGAAGTCATGTTGTAGATATGATGCAGTATGCTAATATACTTCTAACTAAAAATTTGTCTCATTTCATAGGCAGGAAGAGATGCAGGTAAACTTCTGCAGCCCAACCCTCCCAATAATGACATGGCTGACCAGTTCAAGCCAGTTGTTCCTTGGCCCCATGTTGAAGGAGTTGAGGTCGATCTGGAGTCTATCCGTCAGAAAAATGGTGACAAGCCAAACCCTGCATTCAAAGCCCAGAACCAGCAGAATGTCATCCAGAAGCAATACATCACCTTCAAGCCCCACACAAATGTATTTAGCGAACCTGTGTTGAAGAAAGGGAATCTGGGCAACTTTGAGCCTAAAGAACCTGAGCCTGAGGGGTCCCAGGGCGGACCTGGAGAGGGCAGCAAACCGTTTGTATTGGGACCCGAGTACAAAGATGCAGTTCAAGCCAGCATCAAGGAATTTGGCTTTAATATGGTAGCCAGTGATATGATCTCTCTGGATCGAACTATCAGCGACTTACGGCACGAAGAGTGAGTATGCACGTCACTCTTATTTGTCTTTTGTATTTGGGTGTGTGTGAGGGGAGAATGTGGGTGTGGTAGCAGCCTCTGTTTTTTTGGCTGTGTTTTGCATTATTTTTAAAAGGCTTTCTACTTCATGAGATATTGACCAGGTGGTCCTCTTTTGATTCAGCATGTGTTTGACAACAGTATCTATTCATAAAGCAATTTACACTTTTATTTTTTTAAGATGCTCAGGCCACACACACTATAGACAGTCAGGTTTGACATGTTGACTTTCCAAGTTATGTTTGTGATCACACCCAGAATGGTGAAATAGTTAAGGACACACCTTTTCAAACAAGCTATTTCAGTAGCATAGTAAATGACAACTTTTCAGCCACATTTCCAATTTCTCCTTTATTCTGTTCACACAAAAAAACATAACTATGGTGGTAATCCTTCATTTTTCATTATTTGTGTCATGCAAGACCATGGAGAACATGGAAGTACCTTGGTGTACCATGTAGTGTAAACACCATGTATACAAAAATCCTTGTATATTCAATGAAAGGACGGTACTGAGTAGATAATGTGCTGGACTCTATTATTAATGTTCCAGACATTAAATAGGATCGGCATTATGCCCATAATTCAGCCACCGAAATGTTGTTTGGCCATGTCACAGCTGAATGATAAGCCGCAGTCTCTTAACTCCCCTCCAAACTGGAAAGCTGGATTATCTGCCTGAGACTGTTTATGAATTCATACAGCTACAGAAATGACCTACCTGAGGCTTTAACAACAGGTCAAGCTTTATATTTGACCACTGTATATCATGCAGTTTGAACACAAACTCATTGTTGAAAAATAAACCCTAATAAACAATATTTTGATATGGTCACACTTCACACTTGGTATGCATTGGGCAATAGTTGGTAGTAAAAAAGGCATGCATTGTTTTCACCATCAGCAGTTTAATCATTAGTGCATTTTATAGTGCTTTGGTCTGTGCTGCTGTTTCTTATGCTGAGAGACTGAATGGTGGCTTTTAAAGGGATAGTGCACCCTAAAAAGAAAATCCTCTCATCATTTACTCACTTGGTCATTTATTTAATTCCAAAACTGTATGACTTTCTTTATTCTGTGGACCTTAAAAGAAGATATTTTGAGAAATGTTTCATCTTTTGTACAATGGAAGTCCCACTCAGTTGATACTATAATAATATATTGGCAAATGCTCCAGTTCAAATTTATCCATTTACAACGTGTTTCTGCAGCAGTGACAGTTGTTGATCTCTTGTACGCAATGGCCAATATGTTTTAAGTAAGTCAGACTCCACTCACTGCTCAAACCGCCAAGAATTTTTATTCAGTGCTGAGTTATACAGGCTTTCAAAACCTCTCAAGAACAAACAAAAACAAATTTGATTATGATTTGATACCTGTAGGCATAATAGGCCTAAGATAAGATGGCCAAATAATTTAGTTTTTTTTTTTTTTTTTATTATATTGTGCTTTGTTTGTAATATAATGTCTGGTGGAATGCTAAAAAATTTCAGTGTTAAATAAATTATATTTTATAGTAAATACATTTTATTAAATACAAATGTGTAATTTAAAAGCAAGACTAAATAGTAAAAAAAATAAAAAATAAAGCACATTTATGCAATGGTGAAAAAATTGGCAAAAGAAAGAAAAAACACGTTTGGTATTCGGCTTCGGCCAAGATTTTTATTTCAGTGCATCCCTACGGGGTACTTCACGATACGATACACGATACATGGCTTACAATACCGATAATATTACAGTTCTTCTACGCTAATCAATATATTGCTAGACAATCTATAATGATACATCTGGAAATCTGTCTAACTATGAAAACAAAAGGTTAAGTTAACCTCTTTTTCATATGCTAGTTACCTTATGTTCAGGTTTCCCTCATTCATGTGTTGAGCGCTACCTCGAGGAGCCATGAAGTAGCAATGCTGGGAGCAGGGAAATCTATTTAGAGTGATATTTGGCACCAGCCTATCGATTCTTGTATCGCACAGAGAAGGACAACGATATATTGCACTATCAATATTTTGTCCCACCCCTACTTGAGACATGAAACAGGCTTTAAGCCAAAGACTTTAGGAACTTTGGCTAACCTTTTAAAGTACGATCATCACACTGCAACATTCAAATATGCATTCGCACTGCTGATCCAGAGAGAGGAGCTGTAATGTAAATGTACAGTATGAAGCAGCTTCACAAACAGCCTTTTCGACAAAACATTATCCTTATTTATGTGTTGCAAACACATATAAATTTAAATAACAGGGGACAAATGTGTACTGGGATAAATGTTTATAGTTTGAGTATGAACACTGATATCTAGATGGTAGTGTACAAGCAATCAAAACAGAGAAAGTCACCTTTTTGAAATCGTTTTTTTTACCTTGTATGTATTGTATCGCTTTTCCGGTTACACCAGGAGGTGGCGACAAATGACTGTTTAAAAAAAGGTGTTTGTCATTGAATCATTCATTCAAGAGATTCATTCGCAAAGGCTGATTCATCCAATAACGAAAGAATCTTTATGAATAAGACATGGGAGAATCGTGATTTCTCAGTTTATCCAGAATCTACCCTATAATAAACATTTTAATGAACTTGATTATCATATTATCTAAAATTTATTTTTATACATCTTGGAGATGCTTTTATCAAAAAGAAAGAATAGAAAAAATTCAAGGTATACACTTTATTAGTTTGCGTGTTCAATAGGAATTGAACACATGACCTTAACGGTGCTAGTACAATGTTGTGCTATTTGAGCTACATGATCTTAAATATAACCAAGTTTAGTAATGCTCATTCGTTCAGCTGTGTTGTAATATCTGCATGGTTTGACTCGATGCCAGGATGCTTTTAATACAAAAATATGCATGTTCTCTCAAATTCACTTCCTCCAGTGAAATCAATGAAATAAATCTGGATAGTGTCTGGGTCCAAGTTAGGGCTGAAACAATAGACACCACTGTTCTTTGGTACAGGCAGGGTGCAAAGTTTGCAACAGCTTATGAACTTGCAGTATGGGACTAAATGTTACTGGGGAAAAAGAACACAGCTGATCTTGACCGCTGGTGGTATTGTTATCATTGGTTAGTATATGGCCCTTTCTAACTGATCAGTTGTGAGCCCGCAGGTGTGTGCCTTCTCACAGTGCAGCAGAGCTTTTTTTAAACTTTTCTCAGATGTAATTATGGTCATTTAGATCATAGGGTGAGTGTACTCTGTGATACCAACTTTTGTCTGAAGATGTCAGTGTTTACACACTTTGTTTCGTAGTGGTGATGTTTTGCTTCATTTCATAATTTAGTCATGCCTTCCTCATAAGACAAACACACTGCAGTATGTTAGTCAAGTCAAGTAAGAATAGCTTTATCCATTTTGTCATTTTAAATGTGCCATCTTTGTTTGTTGCCACACAAGTTTTTTGAGCCAATCACCATGTGAAAATGACCACGAAAATGCATTAAGTCCCAATTATTAGCTGTGACGAGGACAAATATGCATCAATCTATTTCCTGCTCCTTCTTATATTCTAGCCTATACTATACCCTACACTTTAATGGAAATTTATCAAATTCGTTACTTGCTAAAAAAAAAAGCCTTTTAAATGGCCATCAATGGAGAATGTTTTTTTGATTTATGAGTAAAATAAGGCGACAACCATTGTAGTTCTTCTACAGTCATTTTTTGGCTACTTAAATTTGTAAAACTCACATTTGATGTATAACTGTGTGTAATTTATTTTGTAGAACAAAACATGAAAGTCTCTTCAAGTGATCTTTTCAAGACCCTTTTTAGAGACGGGGATAGCTGCAGGCTGAAAGGTGAATTACTACAACAGAACCTAACCTAGTCTTGCATAGCCAGACCTTCAGACTGATGGCAGAAGGTCTGGACTCT